>NC_088169.1:49600800-50832050 GCF_028769735.1 Zonotrichia leucophrys gambelii
ACATGGCATACTGAACTAAATATGGAAGAAATGCATTTCACATTTTTCTTACCTTTCCTCCTCAGGCTTCTTCTTTATCCAGCTGTTATCTTGCAAAAGGGTCCGTCGTTTATTAATATCATGAGTAGCCTGTTGTCTGCTTTTAATTGCAACAGAGGGGCTCTTCTTATCTGCAAATGCAGAAAAACGTCTTGGAAATGAACATGTAGAAAAATTTTGTCAACCTAAATTATTAATACATCAGTTGAAATAGGCAGAAATTTAATACCAATTGAATTTTCAGTTATCACACCTGTTTAATCCAGATTGCTTCCTGAAAAGTTTGCAATTTCACCTTGAAGGGCCTGCAGAAGCCCAGCTTAGCAAACTCAATTCAGTTTCATCCTTAATATGAAACTGCTTTGCCTGTTCCTAATGTAAACACATTTCACAGATCTGATAAAGCGATTATGAAATTTGCATACCACAGTAATCCCAGGAAAGTCAAACTAATGAATCCTGTTTCCTGGAGTGTTGTCTGTGGGTTTTGTATTTGCAGATGTGTGACAGGATACAAATTTTGAATGACAGCTAAACTTGAGGTGACCACGTGGCACTCCTACTACACCCAGCTCAAAATATGTGGATTTTCATGTTTCTCAGAGTCAGACTCCCTCTGAAGATTTTTCCTCAAAGGCTGTATGAACAGAGTTTCTTCACTAGTCAGTTACTTAATCTTAATCTGAACTTTAATCAAAGCAATACCTTTACATCAAATTTAACTAAAATTGGTGTATGGTTTCAAAGGTTATTGGGAGAGACAGACTGACATGCTGAACAAACATGGAAGCCTTATTTACTTTTGAAAACAACCTAAAATATCTTTGTCTAACAAGGCTGATATTTAGTGTATTGGGAAAGTAACAGTATGACATTCACTTGATTTGGGAGAATATGGATTCTTCCGTGTATAAGAAAGCTGATGTTTGTCTCCTTTGGTTTTTTCATGAGAATTTTGGCCCTTTGTGCAAGCAAAATATGCAATGACAATTGCTTAGCATTATCAGTCCACCTAAGTTTTATATCATCAGCCTGTTTGAGGTAAGAGGAAATATATTTTTGATATCTTTAACATGGCCTATTAAAATGAAAAGATAGAAGTTAAGACCAAACAGAAATTACATCTTTTTAATTGCTATATTTGCCCCTAATTTTTCCAGAGAAGATAGGGTGAAATATTAAATATGCAAAACCTTTGTTAATACAACCAAATAATAATTTTAAAAAATGTAGAAAATACAAAGGATCTTGCATTTTCCTCTGAAGACCCTCATGGATTTCTGCATTAATTCCTCACTCTCTGAGCATTCACGCAAAAGGATTTTTAAAGTTCAGGAGACATCACTATCTGGTGTTCAGTAACTAGATTGTAAATATTGTGTGCAGAAAGAACATGCTCCAGAGAGAACACATGCAGACAGTAATATATCATTTTTCAGAGCTGTGTTTTGGCATTCTGCTCTGATTTATAAGAAAATGTACTCCTTGCATTTAATACAAGAACTTCACCTGTAGTGATAACATGAAAAAATGACAAATAGCTACACTGAGTGGAAGACCGAATTGTAATAAAACATCAAAACATTTATCTTTTGTGACAATAGCCAAGAGCGAATTTTTAAATACTTTTTTTTCTAAAAGTAGATAAAATAGAGATAAAATTCTGTAAAAAGAATGAAAACAGATCTGTAAAAAGAGATAAAATTCAGTCTAAAAATGTATGAATGTCTGTAATTCAAACTGTGCCTGTTTCAATTCCCTATAGACATGTCCATCCTGCCTAGTGAAAGAGAAGGAATGAAAGGTTTGGGCTCATCACTGATGTTGCCTAGTTACAAATGTTCTCTGGTTCTGTCTTGGAGACTTGCTCTCTCCAAGACTGAGGTGCTAGAGAAGTGTTTTAGGAGCCATGGCTGTGATAGCAGCAGAGGTGTGTGCTTCCATCTCTTGGCCTTGATACCCAGGTTTGGCTTTCTTCTTTTTAAGCAGCATAGATCCAGCCAATTGATGAATGACCAGGGACAATGCTGTTTGTAAGAACGAGCTGACAATCATGCTAGATTAACAAAAGCTAATCTATCCTCACTGCATGAATTCTGCATCAGCCTGTTCACTGCCTATTGAGCTAGTTTTTGTCTTTAAAATATTTATTAAAATCCGACTTTAAAGACTTCAAAAAATGATAGCATTCCAGGTTTGCCTGAATAACTTCAGTGGGTTGTCAAAAATCACTTGGATTTCTCAGAAATCATGGCTTTTTAAATGGCTAAGTGCAAAGAATATTTCATGAAACCTTGTGTAAAGCTGGTAGCCCAGGAATATATATTGTTTTCTTGTCAAGAAACATTTGACAAGTGTTTAGCAGATTAGCAAGCAATCTGCTAATGCCTGAGGCCCTGGGCTAGCAGAACAGTACTTTTTTCTGGCCTAATGAATTTTCTCCCGAGCTTCAGCTAAAAAATTAAACATAGATCTGATCCAACAGATTAGGTCACAGGAGCACAGGCAGATGCAGCTTATCCCTGTCTCTATTTGACAATAAAAATTTATGTCCTCAATGCAGTAGAGCCAAGCAGCTTCCTGCTGTGTCTATGTGAATTTTGGTGCACTTGAGCCTGGCATATCCCACCCGAACCAGGCCCTAATGCATCTCAAAATCTTTCAGTCATTAGAAATATTTTGGAGGTTCAGGAAAATGGAAAATTTCATTATGTTTCTAGTTTGCCTCTGCTTATTTATCTGCACAGAAAGCAAATTCCAGCCCTCCTCGAGTTTTACTTCTCCAGAGGACCAAACAATCTTACCAGACAATGATTCAACAGCTTTTTGCTCCCCTTCCTCCATTCTAATTTTCTCAGTTTCTCCTCATTTTCCCTGTGTGAGTCAAGGAGACTGTGGGGATACCAGTGGATCTTCCCACTGCCCTTGCAGCCACTTTGATCCTGCAGCTTTTCCATGGCCACCACACCACCCTGTCCTCACCACACGGCTCCACCACACTCTGATACGCCATGGGATGTTGTGGCCTCAATCCCTGCCAGCCACATGCACAACACCCAGAGTTTGGCATCTAAAGCAGGTCATGGTGGCCCTGGTCACCCTCCTGCTGCTGCCCGTGAGGGAGCTGCGCCAGGGGCACGGAGAGGCCTGGACAGGAGCGAGGCCTCAGCCTGCAGTGCCCCGGGAGCAGGAAATGGAGGAGACTCAGTGTTACCTCCTTGATTAGGAGACTGTTTCCGTATGTTGAAAGCTGACATTTGTCCTGTGGGATTGTTCCGTTCTTTTGCGGGAATCTAAAAGAAAAAGTGACAAAGAAAGGAAGTGAGCGTTGTCAGCCACATTAGCAATCGGCCCCAAAGACACGTCAGGTTTGCTGTCCACTTCAGTCATCTCCTTGCACAAGTTTAGTCTGACAGGCTGGAATGGCTGAGAGCTGCCCACAGCCCTGCTCAGAGCGAGTCTGGTGGCTTTTCCCTTTTTCCCTTTTGCCTGGTGACAACTCTGCGCATCCCTGCCCTGCCCCTCTGCTGTCACCCTGCCCCTTCCCTGTTGGGAGCTCCTGCCCTGGGGACACTTGGTGTGGTGGAGCCTCAGGGTAAGAGGAGCAGTGCAGGCTGGGCTGAGGTGACAAGCTGCAGGGGAAGATGGTGTCAGTCCCTGGCACAGCACCTGGGGCTCACTGAGCTCACCCAGCCCTGCTCAGGGGTCACTCAGACTCAGTGGCCAGCAGCTGATGCAGAGGGCCAGGACAGAAAGCAGCTCTGCTGCTCTGCAACAGTGCTCAAGTCACTGACTTCTCCCCTTACTTCAAATCAGCTTAAAAGCCTCCAAGACTGATGATTAAAAAAAAAAATCAAAACTGGGAGTTGAGCCACTCAAAAGATTTAATGTTTTGCTTTGAAAGTGGATTGTGAATACCAGGATTCTTAGAGAAAGCATCAAGCAGAATATAATGACATTTTAATGACAGAAAATTTTCCTTTCAGTTAAAAAAGCTCCAAATGCTAACACTGACTTTGGAGTTTGGGCAAAACTGACCCTCTTTAGCAAATGGATTCCTTTTTGTAAAGTAGCATTTTCCAAGAAAACAGTGTTGTGCTGGAAAGCTCACAACCAGCTCCACTGTCAGGCTGCTAAAATTTACAGAAACATCAGAAAACTGACAGAAACAGCCCTTAAAAATCAGAAACATTCCTGGTTCTCTGGATGACAGAGCTATCCTTGTTTTCTTTTTGAAGATGTGAAGTGTATTGCTCACACATGTAAAATGAAGTGGTGACACTGAGGCCTGTGGCTCTTTCTTTACTGATGGAAGGTGAAGATTTTGGATTCTGGCAAAAGCTTAAGAATAATGCTTACACTGACAATAAAACATTGTGGATGCCACAAAGGATTGAACTTAAAGCAGATTTTTCTTTTCTATGCTTTTGCTGCCCAACAATTACTAAAAAAAGCTTATGGTTTAAAAAAAAAAAAACACACAAAAAGAATCCCAACCACCCCCCCCCACCAAAAAATACCAGCTCAAAAAATATACCAACATAAACAAAAAGAAGTATTAAACAACTAGAGATCTTTCTAGAAAGTAAAGATATAAACAAAAAAACTAACATTGCAGTCTGAAGTCTGCATGTATCTTAACCAGTTGTGAAATTCCAAATATTTCTTAGAGTTTAAAATTCTGGCATTTTGAAAGGCTCCTACCCGCATTCCATTTTTTTTAACCTTAGTTGTTGGTATCAAGCATGCATTGGCACAGTGTGTGTAGAAAACATGTGACTGCTGGATCTGGTTCCCACACAATAAAAATATGCTCGGGGCTATGGTGAGGCTTATTTATTTTGCAATAGGTTATAAAATGCCTTTTAAAAATATTTATGTAAGGTTTTAAGCATATATGACCTGAATTTCCTAGAAACTGTTCAGGTGTGTTATCAAGCAATCAGTTTTTTTAGATAGTTACCACTTTCACTATAAATTTTCCTGACTTGTCCCAAGATGATACAGAGGCCTCTGGTTTACTTTTTCAGCTTAGGTACAGCTGGACATTTGATGCAGTCATTCCCAGGATAATAGAAACTTTGATATTTCAGTACATTTTCAAGCAATGAGAACTAGAACTTCTTCATCTCAAGAAGTAGTAGCTTGCATAGAAGGATTTTGAATTTATTTTCTATTAAGTACTTTTAAAACCATTTGCTAAGGGAAATTAATCATACAACTTTGAAAAAGGAGACTTCTTTTGTGAAAATTAAACCAAATTAAAAGCAACTATAAAGAGGTTTGCAACTCCTCTTGTATCCATAAGAGTCCAGTGTGTTTCTTTCATCCTTCAACATTTAATTAATACTGGGCTTTTTCTTATCCTATATTAATTTTTTAATATTTTTTGGGCAAAAAAAATATTTCTGTTTCACATGTGCACCAGAATAAACTGCTGCATAGTGTCCTAGCCCAAAAGCAGTATGCATAAATGAATCTAAGAAACAGATACACTCCCTTTTACAGTCAGCACTGAAAATGTGCCAGGTAGTCTGAAATTTTAAACTCAAGCATTTTAGTCCTACAGAATACTGCCACTTTGTCCTTAAAGCTTTCCTCTTACCTCTGAGCTTTCAAGATGTATATGAAAGATTAATTCATTAAAATTTAAAATGCAAATTTAAAAAAAATCTTACTTTAATCTGTAGCGCAGACAATCAAGAATCATTAGGGTAAGATTTAAATGTTAGGGCTTAGAAATGAAAAGAATCTTGCATAAAGAGGCAGAATAGAGCTCATCAAAGCATTTTTCCTTGCCCTTCACTATTTTGAACTGTGTATGTTTGTATCTTTGTATTTGAAAAGGGGAGTGGACTAGAGACTATGAGGATCCCATTAGTTTAAAAATATCAGCTCATAAAGATCTGGAACTGTCACATTATTCACATAGGTCAGTGAACAGCTCATCTTCAGACCATAGGGAGATAAACACTAAGTTTTTAACTTTGTAAATGAGATTGTGAGAAAGCAGACTTATAGCTTTCTGTACTATGCTGTAGTAGTAAATTATGTTCAGACATTTTTAATAAGATCTCAACCACCGAAGCAAAACAACTCAGCTGGAATGCAAAACAAAAACAAACAGGAATGCAACTCCAGTGTAATTTGAATTTAAAAACAGCGTCAGGAAACTCTAAACGAAAATTAAAACTGCCCTGGCCAGTCCAGTAAGCAGCTCCTAAATGGTTTTAAGACATGCCAGTCCTAGATTCAGATCCTCAAACATTTTGTGGGAAATCCAAACATAATCCCAAAGAAATTCAGAAAAACTTCAGACATGGCTTCAGAGAAAGTAAAAGTCCGTCTAACCTGGCAAGAAATTCCTCCAAAAGCAGCACATGTCTCTAATACTATTTTTATCACAAATACCTATATTTACACTTCTACATCTCCTTTTCATCTCCTGCAGTGACTGATCAGCAGAATACCTCAGGCCTGCCTTAAATTCTGAAAGCCAGACCTTCTAGTTTTCACATCATCTCACCACACCCATTCCTCCACCACAGAGTCCTTTTGCCTTCCTTCTGCTCTTGGCTGTGGCTGTCTGTGTGATTAGGCTTCACACATATGCATTGCTGTATTTAAAAAAATACATAATAATAGAAGCATTTCCTGTAAGATTCATGTTTTCCACATCAGACTGAACTAGTTCCAACACAAAAATCTTTGCTCTTTGGCTTCTGGCTATGACAGTCATTAAGACCTTATTCATAAGAAGACAGTTGATATGTATTTTGCTTCTAATAAAACAAGATTAATTTCCACAGCTTAGAGGCAAGAGGCCTCTGCATTATCTGTATAATAAGGAATTCAGCATAGTAAATGTTGAAGGAATGTCAAGAAGGATACAACTTCTTCTCTTTTTAGTCAAAATATTTGGTTTTATACTGAGATTTTTCATGTAAAGCATTGCCAAATTCAAACTCCTAAAATGTCAAATTTCCCACTATTATTAATGAACTGGGTGATACAAAAAGTGGTAACTGCAAAACTGACTTAAAAAAAGGAATGTTTCAGAATTTGCCTGTCATCCAACTTCTCATGCTGTATTGCTAAACCAGCCTCAATTGTAGAGAAGTTGCTGGGATTGGCATGAGCACATTAAACACCAGCTGGAATAAACAGGTTCAATATATGGCTCTACACAACCACAGCTTGCTGGCTGCTGTTTTCTACATGATCTTCGAGTTCCAGCTTTCTGAAAGCATCTAATATTTGCCATGTGAAAATAAAAATTGGCCTATACTTTGTTCTTTCTTTATCCCAAATATGAAGCTTGCCACCAAAATTTTATTTTCTTGAAGAACTTTCCTGCTCAGAACAAAGCTGAACAGTCAGTATCCTGTGAGCAACCAGAGCTCAAAATTATAGAATTATTCCATTAGAACTGAAGACTTACTTCAGCTCTACCTTTTGTTTTCCCTTGTAACTCCTAATCTCAATTCTATAGTATGTGGCTTATCTTTCATTTCTGTGAGCTGAATGTACAGAATACGGTGGTTTAAAGGAAAGTACATTTGGTCTGAATCACAGTTATGAAAGACACAACAGAGTTTCCTTGCTTTCAGTTAACAACTTTCAAGTCAGCAAACTTCATTATGTCCTCCCTCATTTCTCTTGAATATAGTGTGAGCAACCTACTGAATTAAGTAATCCTGACTTGATACAGGATAAAGATTTCCAAGCCCTACTAAGACACTGAGGACACACATAATTGCAGCTTTTCTTCTAGACAAGTACCCATAATTGTGTGAGGTAAAATCTTACTGGTCTGGAAGTCAATAGCAATTTTGCTGTTGTCCACATCCATCCTTTCTCCCCTCAGATAACAGGGCTGACTGGGATGTCAGATCTGCCTACCTACACTTACACTCAAATAAGTATTTTCTGGTTGCAGATAGAGGCTGTTTTGCAAATCACTATCACAGCCAGAACCATTCAAGGCTGTACAATCCTTCATAAATCCAAACTTATTATTACAGACAAGAATATGATCTTTTCAAACAGCTTTAAAGGCCCCTTCTGTCAGGTGCAGATCTCTATATATAACTGATGCTCTAATTTCTTCCCTACACAATTGCATGTAACATGATTCTGTTTGTTTGGCAATTAGCTAGTCTTTTTGTCCTTTTGCTGAAAACTACATTTAAAAATTGCTACATTTATTTTACAGATATTAAACAATCACAAAAATGTGTTCCTAGACAGATTTTTTTTCAGGAGTTACACATCAGAGCCATATAATACATTTGTGAACTTCTGAAAATAACACATTTTTGTGTTTAAATAAATATTTTACTCTGCCATTTTGTCCACAGAACTAATAACACACAAAAGAATTCACACAGAAAACAAAAATAACGTGTATTTGTGTGAGAAAGAAAGGCAAGATAGGACTAGAGGCCACGTGAATATATGACAGCAATCATTCACGTATTTGTAGCTGAAAGAGCTCTCAAAACTGGTTTTTCAAGATGTAGGCGGAGGAGATTCTGTTTTGAAAGAAGCTGTGGAGCTGTCACTAATGTAAAATCAACTAAATCACAAGCCAAATTTGTATGTATTTTCAAATTAGAAATACTCATTCAGTTGTAAATGTAGGCTTTTTTTTTAATTGAGTGTAGAAAAAGGGGTGATAATTTTAATTTTCTTTATTCAGCTCTGTCATTCAATTCACTAGATTTTTGATGAAGAACACTTCCTGTTTATACATGTGTTCAGGTCATTGTATAGCTAAGTTCTTGCATTTAAGTAGAATGGGTATTTTTGCAAAGGTGAAAATTAAAGGCAACTGTTGTTTTGGGGTTGGGGGTTTTTTTTCCCCAAAATAATACAAACAATTCAAGAAAATGATAAAAGAGTAAATACTCATTAGTTTTAGACAAAAAATCCAAACAAAGAAAAAAACCAAACAAAATGAACCAAAGAGCAAAACTGACATTAAAACAGCAATTCATGAAAAGTGGTCTGAACAGTGAATTTATCAGAGAATTATCACTAGAATAAAATACAATTAGCAATATAATATAAATAATGAAATAATTAATATGGTCTGGACAGAAGTCAGAAAGTTCTCAGGAATCTGAACACGAAAACTGTATAACTTTCAGAGCTGCATTTTCATAGTCAAGTTCTTCATACTTCTTGAAAATCAGATCCTTTGAAATGGCATCCTAAACTGGACAGTAAGAAATCACAGAACAACTGAAAACATAGGAATTTCCCTGCATGGTAGGGAACAGTATAAAACCAGAGCAGTTAACATCCTTACCTAGGTATGGCAGAAGTTCGTGTCCTAGTGTGGCTCAGTGTGGTTAGTCAGCCTGGAAGGGAGGCACAATCAAAGCAGGCTGAGAGCTGAACTGTTCTTCCCCATCCAGCTGTCTGAAAAGTCAAGAGATTTCTCCTTCAGAGGCTGAGTCACTTAAGGAGGAGGTAGGAGGTGTGGAAAAGGGTGGCACCTTGTAGAAATACCAGATCAATTAAGGGTATGGGTGAGTTGTTGTCCTTCTGTGCTTGCTGTTCTTTTCAAGTGCAGTTGGGCTGGGTTTCACAAAATGAACTGCCTTCACAGACCTTGAAAACAGAAAACCAAACAATTACCCTGTGGAAAAATATGCTAGAGTAATTTGAATTTTCCGCAGAAATACGCGTTGCAGAGCTCTAGGGCTGCCTCTCAGCCAGAGTTGCAGGTATTTACAGGGATGAACATGAAGTAACACCACATTTCACCAAAGAGAAGTTCTGCAGAAGTGTTACGTGGGTATCACACGCTGGGATCTGATCTGCATTATTTGCACCGTTTGGGTACGTGGGCAGAGGCAAAAGATCTGGGGGGAAATCCCTCCCACGTGAGATCTTGTTGCATGTCTCTCTTATCTCTGCACATTTGCATTTCTCCTTCTGTACTGCCAGCAATAAACAAAGGAGGGAAGAACTTGTGTTCACTTTTTTTCTTTCTTTAAAATGGCTGCAAATAGATTTGTAGGCTAAGAACTGCCTTACTGTTAGTAAATACAGCAGTATGAAATCAGTACTTTTCCTATAGGTATACTTTATACAACTCCATGCTTCTCTTTAAGATACAGAGGCTGGTTTTAATGTATCTTATACAAGCTCACCTTATTTTATATTTGGGCAACTTTTCAATTGAAATATGTGAGAGGTCATTTAGCAACCTTTAGTCCTATTATCTTTTGTGAAAATTAAGAATTTGTTTGAACACAAAAAAGCAAACTGGCATGAATTAACTTAGTAATAGCCTGTATTTTTGTCCATGGTTACCTTTTCATAGGCTTGGTACTTAGTAATATCAAGCCATTCTCCAAACATTGGTTCTATTTGATAAAAGACAGCTGATGAAGCAGAGCAGCAGACAAGAAAACACCACATATTATACAAATGGTATAAACTATTAACTACCACAAATCTCAGAATTAATGAAAACAAGCATGTACACATTCCTAAAATTTGTACATCTCAGGTTCTGTGCCTCTTAAAGTCAAAAACACTTACAGCAGTCCTGGAATTTTCAGGTACTATGTGTTTATCTTTTTACAGTCAAGAAGAAACTTTTGTGAATACATGCTTTTACAAACACATTGAGAATTTAGTTGCCTCCCATATGAAACAAATATCTTTCCCCATTAGAAATGAGGAATTAGCATTAAATGGGAATTAGCTTTAAAAAAATCTACATACACTTTAATTTGAAATTGACATCTAGCTTTTATTCACAGTAACACCTGAGAGTAGGAAAATCTTCTTTTCAAAACACTTTTCTTTCAAAATTCAGGTGCTACGTGATATGAATTTGTTATCAGTTTCCATTCAACCAGACAAGCCCCACTTGTAAATCAGAGATATGCTTAACCTGTCTCACAGCACTACCTTCTTTCGCCAAAGTGTTTGGGAAACACAAATAGAGATGCAAACAATACAGTCTGGAGAAGTTACATTTATATTTTCCTGTATGTATGGCCTTTGAACACAGAGAAGAAACTTTGGGGCAGAGCAGGCCAGTTCTGCTACCCCAAATAAGCCCAAGGCTTATTCTAAGGCAGTCCTTGCTAAGTCTTTGGTGTCTGGTGTGGCAGAGTAGACAGACTATGGAAGATGCATACATTTGAAATTCCAGCAATGGTGCTGACCTCAGCCTAGGAATAAAGCAGGCCAGCTGTCTTTTAGTGACAACCACTATATTCATTGGATGGGGAATTTTTGGTGTTAGTTATGCTGATTACTTAATATTTCAAAGCTGTAAAAAATAATTCAACCTTTTTTTAGACTGAAGTAAATCTGACTTACTTATAAACAGTCTGTCTCATTTTCTGTGTTGTAACCACATGCAAGCATTGTTCCTGGGGAATAAAGAATATATGATGCAGTGCTGTATATCAGGAATTGAACAGTTTCAGCATAACCGTAGCTATGAAAATGGCATAACTATTTTCCATTAAAAACTTCTCATACTCTGAAGAACTTCAGCTTTCAGAAATTCAGAGGAACTCTGAATTTTGGATCTTAGTATAACATGTAACACTTACAAATCCAGCCATGCCCAGAGTGTGAGAACTGTTCTGCAGTCAGGATTCATTTTTCTTTCAATTGTCTAGTATAAGGTCCATATTAAATTGAAGGAAGGATAGACGTGAAATACAGCAAAATGTAAGTTCTCAGACTATTTCAGAACTCGAATTATATTTTTCTTACTACCTTTCTTACTCTTATGAAACCATCCAAGTTGAAGCACAGGCAGGCAGTATTCTAGACACAGATTTTTCCATAGTGCCAGAAAAGAGCAAAAAATACAAACAAGTTTGTATTGACAACTGATGACTATCAACTGAGTGTGTAATTTACCTAACCATTGCACTGGGCATGTACTACTATTGATTTATCACATTTCGAGTATATTTTTCTTTTTTCTTTTTATTTCAACCAGTGATGTGCTTTGGTGCAAACAGTAAATTGTTTCATATCTATCTATCTATCTATCTATCTATCTATCTATCTATCTATCTATCTATCTATCTATCTATTTGTCTATCTATCTATCTATCTATCTATCTATCTATCTATCTATCTATCTATCTAATCTATCTATCTATATATAATCTACTTGCTGGAACTTCAGTAAATACTCTGCTTTTGCTTGTCATTCTCTCAAGAAGAAAAGAGGAAGTTCTCTAAAAAGTAGATACAAACATAACTGGCAACATCCTAGGCTTATAGAACCCCATCAAAATCATTCTGATACCTTGATTTAGCAGAGTGTGTGGCCTGTCCTAATTTATGACAGAAAACAAGAAATATCTTAGAATTCCTCCCTACAATAAATCCTCTTTATCCTTTATTAATAACCAGCAATTGGGACGTATAAGTGATCAGTAATGAGAGGCCACTATCTCTTGCAGCTTAGATTTTTGACACGGTTTGGAGGACATTTCAAGCAGGCTCATTCTAAATACCTCATCTACAATGGAAGGCTTATTTGCCATCCAAGGAACTCTCACAATGCCTGCTAAGAAACGGCCAGTAGGGGATGTTGACTTTTAAAACAGAGTAGCACTGGCAGAAAACTGAACAGAAGTATTTCACAAGTGCCATAATTTAGTTTTGAATGGCTTATTCAGTGTCATTAAAGTCAAAAGCTTATAGCACCCTACAGTGGTAACACATTACCATACTTCCCAACTCTCACAGTTTTCTGAACAAGATGATTGTGTTCAGTGTTCTTAGATTCAGCTTATCCACTTTTCTAGACATTCTATGTCCCTTGATTGCTAATAAAATACATTTTTCTCTACATTATTTTCTTGTCAATTTTTGTTGGTTTTCCATTTTTCAGTACAAACCCTACCGCAAAATATTGTTAAAATATTGTTAATATTGATGCTACCTCCACATCTTTGTTAAGGTTTATAAGACAGCATAATGAAAATAGCATAGTGTAGCCTAGCTCTATTGAGCTTTTATGTAGATTCACAACACAGAGCTGGGAATTAGCAGTGACTCAGAAGAAAATTTTTAGACAAATAAGGTTCTGTGACTCCTCCCAAAAAGGGAAGAATACTTTACTGAATATATTTTTTAATACACTCAGTCCTCCAGAAGAGAAGTCCTGTAATACTTCAGACTTTCCAAGAAGGATAGGTTAACTGTGGTGTTATGGGTTAGGAGATTCTATAACTGGTATGTCCAAAAGATTTGAGGACAGCCTAGCAAATAATATTCTTTTTTTTTAGTTTCAAGATAGGGTAAAGCAGCTACATTTAAGCAATTAAATGAAACATACCAAAGCCCATTATCTGGCCTGAGGACAAGGAGCACAGCATGTTCTGTACCTCTATCACTAAAGTTGCTTTTCAAAAAGAACTGTGTGGCCTCATCCACACTCCTGCTGAAAGTAGTCCAGAGCTTGTAACAGGGAGATCTGTCCATGCCTAAGTCTTTTTTCAGAGACAGATAATTGTCATTAACAATACTGTGTCAAGGACTGTGTGTGATAATAGTATGGACAAACAGAGGATATTGCTCAAGTCCGGATCCTATTCCTACTAAGTTAACTAGTATGGTCGTAATAATTGGCCCTGATTTCTCCAAATTAAATTGTGTTCAATAGAGCTCATGTCAAAAGATGACTACAACTAAACACTCTGAAACATATAGATAGGTGTAGGCAGTGGATGGTGCAAGGCAGCATTTAGCAAACTAACACAGCTGGTTAATTTAATCTTTATTGGGGATGTGGGTTGCACATCTGTGTCACCTGCACATTTTTCTTGCTTAAGCTTAGTGTAAGCTCACCTATGTATGTAGACAGCAGTTCCAACAGGTTGAGTCAAAAGGGAAGGGGTCACTAATGCAAAAAACCCAGTGTAGCAAATAGAAAAGGAAGTGATGCTCATGCATAGGGTGACACCTTCCTCTTGAAGGTGACTAACACACGGCCTGCTCCTCCCTAAATTCCCAGTCCAGCCCTACAAAAAATAAGCTGATGGTTGAGACCTGTGTTACGTCTTTTTACAGAGTTACTTTTCACTCTGGTCAAAATAATTAATCAAGAGAATATATTGCCTATGGGTACACCCTTACCAAGAGGTATGTGTGACTCAGAACCAGATTATGAATGTCTCTATGAATCTGAATCCCAGCATTCATGGCTGCAACACAAAGGAGAGGGAGAAATAAGTATGACTTTCTCCCATGGGCAAGTTATTCTAACATTATAAATTCCCCCTGAAGATTCTGGTCCTCGTGCTCCTTGAAAGACAAAATAAAATTATCTAATATGATTCTATCATTAGATCTAATGATACTAATGATCTAATATGAGATGGAAAGGCCTTTTCTTCATGGGCTTCCTTGCTCCTACTAGGATGTGGGTTTTAAAGGTACATAAGCAATGTAACACTTACAAATAAGCTTCCTTCATGGGCTTCCTTGCAAAGAACAACTACTGGCAATGCCAACTACCTGCAGTACTTTGTAACAACTTTGTTCTTTCCTTTATGCTCAAAATTTAGAATTCTTCTGCCTAATTCATGTGCAAGGCTCATGCTTTTACAATCCAATGATTAAGAGGTGCCTCTGCACAGGTTTAGGTGCAGATGAGACCATATGCCCAAGTCAATGATACAGATTTATTTGAACAATGAGTGTGAGGTAGAGAGATAGAAATAAATGGAAAAGAGGCGAAGGGGACAAGAGGGATGGGGGGAAAAAGAGAAAGACAGAGAGTTAGAGAGAGGGTCTCAGGCTTGTTTGAAACTTTTCACCATTTATACATCTCTTATTAATTAGAATTCTTTCTCTATTGGTTAAACAATCCCCTCTACTCCAAAGCAAATTAGTCTGCATGTTCGGTCTTTCTTTTGAGTTAGTGGGTTTCATGGGTCAGTGGGTTATGAGTTGGTTGCCATGATCTCCTCTGTGAATTGTGTTTATTAGTCTTTCTTATCTTAGGACGTATGCCAAATGTCCTTGTAGCCTGTAGACTCTGCATTCTTTGTGTCCACAATCAGTGATACATTTTTCTTCCCAAGCTTTGTTAACCTCCCCCTAGGCCTGAGATCACTGAAGTGTGTCAAGCCCTAAACTTCAGCAAGTTCTACAGACAAGTAATTTATCCTCCAACACACAGACAACAGTACCACCTTTATACAGCCCAAGTTCCAGGTATCCACAGAGACATATCTGGGGGGCCTTGGTGGCCACTGGTGTGCCATCTGTCCCATAATTGGGGTGATCCTTGTTTGACCAGTGATATGCCTATTAGCCATTGTTTCTTTTCACACAGTTTGCCATGGTGAAAATTTCTGTCCAGATCCATTAACCAGAATGTGCTGACCAGATCTTGCCTTTACCAGGCCTGAAATTAGGGCCTTCCTGTCTCAAATTCATCCCTTCTCTGCCCACTGTGGTGGCTTATTTTATGGCAAGTTCCTTCTGTGGCCTAGCAGTGTTTGAGACAGGCAACTGTGCTCTTTAACTCTTTGGCACACACTTAACTCTCTCAAAGAACAGGACAAGAAAGGAACAGCTCACCAATTGGAAGAGTCACTTAGCATATGACTAAACCCAAGTTCAAATCATTCCGGCTTTTGATAACAGCTTATTTTTACCAGCAGACTACCTTAACCACTGACTTATAATTTTTTTGTGTAAGGGAACACAATTGCCTGGGGTTTTTTACCTCCTGAAAGTTTAAATATTCACTGGAGAAAGAATAATGGTACAGCCCTTTTACTATGGCATACAAATACTTGCCTCACTACTGTCAAAATGAATATTTAGATAATATGTATGGAATTCTCATTTTTTCTTTTTGAAATTTCTCAGCACTTTCTCATTTGAATGATTAAAATAGGTAGGCATAAGAATTATTTTGTAATATGGTGTAACAACAGCTGTTGTACAGAGGCAGAAGAACTTATAAACACTTTCACTAGATTAAGTTACTGTCAAAGTGAGAACAGCATTTCACAAAGTCTGGTATGAAATACCATAATGCACCAGAGATAATGTTGTGTTTATGGATTAACTTTTGCCAACCAAGCCATTTCCTTTAGTTCTTGTACATTGCTGTTCCTGGGGAAGACCTTTCAACTGGATAAATTAAGGCATGCAATCTTTTTTTAACCACACCTTTCTGAATACAGGAAGGAGCACTGTCAGAGCTTTTTCATATGCATTTTTTGAATGCTAAGAAAACCTTAGTCACAATACAGACGTATTTGCAGCCCATTGTTCTCCCAAAAGGGTGTGGCAAAGTTCATAAACTAAAAGAGGAAGAAAAAATGTCATAAATATTATGCAAAATGTCTCAAAGTTTTCACATCTTCTGGTTGCCCCAGAAAATGTCTGAGCAGTGGCTTCTGTTCATAGCAGGTGCCAGTGCATTTCATGGAGGTACACAGTCTTTAATGTTATTGGGCCTGATTTTCTCACAATTTGAATAGGTCCTGACTCTGCAAATTAGTAAAATATATTTCAGAAGTCCCCAAAAGTCTAGTCCATAGCATGCTAAACTTGAGTATTTTGATCTTGCACCACTGCTATTACTGCCTTAGCTAAAGAACATAGTTACTTGTGTTATCAGTTACTGATAAGATCAGTTATTTGAGGAAAACTGTGCTGAAAATCTGGCTAAGTCCAATGACATCTGTGTGGCACCAGATGAATGGGTGTAACCAGTTCTGTAGCTTATGTCATTGATAAATAGCTTATTTGTTAATTTGTTACCAGTTTCTGAATTAACAAAGGACATTCACATAGATGGCTAAAGAATCAGATTGTGACCTAGAGTAATAGAGGGAGTGTGAGAATTAGGATTAGATGGGCTTTTTTCATTAAAAAGTGACTTTGTAATATCTCTATCAAATCCCCACTGAGAGAGCGCTGGGAAAGAACAAACAGTGCAGATCTCAGGAAAAGACATCTCTAAAATATGCTAGAAGAGGCAAAGTGAAAAAGAGAAAAGTTTTTTCCTGCTCCTTGTCTGAAATTTTCTTATAGCATTTAATTGGTCATGGGCACTGTAAATACATAGGAGACAACCCCCACAGGCTGTTCTTTTTTATGGTGCAGATAAGGAGATGTATCTGCCCCAAAGAATGATATCCATGTGGGGAAGTTCACATTACTCTTGTCTGATAGACTGGTTCTCCTCTCCTTGCCCTGGTATTGTGTTTCAATTTTCTGCTAGGCCTAAGCAGCTTTCTCTTGTAATTCCTTCTTTCATTATTTGGATCAAATTAGTTGACTGAAAAGTTGATTGTCATTTGAAAGCCTACATGGAAATTCCATACCAATCAAAGCAACCCAACAAACCAATATCCCACCTATTTACTGAAATCTTCCTTTGATGTACATTCCATACTGGTTTTAACAGCTCACTTATCTGCTGTGCATGATAGCCAAATGTTACAGATTGTGATCCTTTTCTCTATCCACATCAAAGCTGAATGTAGGCATGGAAGAAAGGAAGGTTCCTAGAAGATGCTGGCTGTGGTATAGTTAGCACAGAACAGCTTATTTTAAAAGAGTTATTAGAAAATGTGTTCTAAAATCAATAACTGCAAAAATAAGACACAGACCAAAAACGTGAATCAGAAAGGATAGAATTGAACTTAAAAAGGTTCAGAGAAGAAAAAAAAAGATGATTGAAGATACATAATTACTTCTCCAACATTGAACAAATGCATCAGCAAAGACTGTCTTAGTGTGGTGAAAGGAGGTGTAAGTGTAAAAACATCATAAACAGTATGAGAAGGATGTATTTCAATTCTCCCCAGTACAAGAGCTATTTGGCATCAACGAGAAGAGAAGAGAAGAGAAGAGAAGAGAAGAGAAGAGAAGAGAAGAGAAGAGAAGAGAAGAGAAGAGAAGAGAAGAGAAGAGAAGAGAAGAGAAGAGAAGAGAAGAGAAGAGAAGAGAAGAGAAGAGAAGAGAAGAGAAGAGAAGAGAAGAGAAGAGAAGAGAAGAGAAGAGAAGAGAAGGAAAAAAAGAGAGGTGTTTCCTTCTGTATGTAGGATGTCAGCTCTCCTTGCTGCAGGAAGATGTATCTCCAATAGTTTATGAAATAGTTTATTTATACTCATGCCTGCCTGTACTTGTGCATGTGTGTGTGTACCCATATGTCAAATAGCTGAATGAGACACAAGCCTGAGGAAGAGAAAAGCAGTGATGGTTACTAAATAAACAGAAATTCCATTGGGCTAAACAGGACCTTGAGAAGCAAATTGATGGAGACTCTAAGGACACTTAGGGAAAGCAACTTAAATGCTCTCCCTGTTCTGCCACTCTTTCCTTAACTCCAGAATTTTGCTTTTGGCAGCTGTTGGAGACAGAATACGGGGCTGACCAAGGAGTGCCACTGTCATGTTATGCCCCTATGGTCAAAAGTTGTATAACTCACATAACTCAATTGCATTAAAATTCTTTCCTAATTCTTTGATGATAATGCAAACAATTAGCAATACAATCAAAGTGATACCATTTTTCTGTGGAATGTTGATTTGTCAGGTATTAAAATACATCTTAGAGAAGGGTTTGTCATTCAGCCCCTCAACTGAGAGTCATAGAGCATTGTCACTGTAATTCTTCAGACTGTCTTCTCTGTTTACATGACAAATGTGGAAAGTATGCAAATATGTAAACATGGAGAGAATTTTACTTTGTTCATACATGTTTAAGACCCTTTCCTTGCTAATAAATACCTTTGCAATCCAGTAAAAATTTTTCACCTGTTCAAATAACAGAAAAAAAAGCAAAGCAGATTTATGTAGTTCATCTGCAGGAGTAAAATTTAAAGTGGTATCACGGAAATGGCATCAGCCCTCCACATTCCCCTTCCCTGCAAAATAATTCAGCTGGCTTATTGTTCTCTCTTATCCACAGAATTAGAAGGCTTAGTAGCATTTCCAAGCATCTTCCAAGGAATAAACTTCAGGTGCAGATTTCAATCACAAACTATGTGAAGGAAAGGGGAATACATTTCCTTAATCAACACATCTGCAAACAGGGCCTTATGAACTGGGAAGCTGAAGGAGTAACTGAGTTTTCTTCCTGCCTTTTCAAAAAACTTGTCCTTTGATATAAACTGGCCAATACACTGATATCAAACTCAGTACATTTTAAATATCAATTTTTCCTTCCCTTTTATTTTGAGTAAATTATATTCTTCTAAAAATTGTTTTCCAAATTATGAGTACCTTGGAAAGAATGTTGGCAGAAAAAAGAACTTTTACAGGAGTTTTAATGTTCAGTACATGAAAGAGAATTGAAGGTTTTTTAATTTGTTTTTGTTACTGCTGCTAAATGAAATTAAAACAAGGCTGGGCTTTGAAATTGGATGATTTTAAAATAATTTGGGTGATATTACAAGGGAAAGAATCAAAACAGAATGATTATAATTATCTGGATGTAATCACAGAGGCCCAGATAAGTTCCTCAGGTTCCAGATCCTGCCACAGTGCAGTAAGAGCATAACATGAAGAACCCAGTAATTTCAGGTGTAGGCTTCTCTGGATCTCTCTCTCCATTAGCTCATCTTCTCTGGGTCTCTCAGGCTATTAGTCTGGGAGAGCTAAATGCCAATTAATGTGTAAGTAAAGAATTTGAATTCTACTCAATGAAGGAGACGTGAAAGCAGTGACAGCAATTTTCAAACACTTGTTTCCTCAGAGCTGGGCGAGACTTTCCATCACAGGCCCTATTTAGCAAAAAAAGCTAGACTACATCAAAAGCTAGGCTCCTATCTTTAAATTTATCACTCAAGACACCCCTAATGTAATCTCACACAAAAGCAGATTAAAGTAGGTCAGAGGCTTGGACTGTGAAAGTTACCATTTCTCTCCACTGTTTTGAAAGGAAGCCTAAAAATGACAAGTCAGATTTAGGCACCTGCAGTGTAGATACCTATACATGTCAGATGAATTCCATGTAATGGCAGAATTTCAAATATTTTTTTTCTCTTGCAGAAAGCAATGGCTTCTTGTCAAATAAAAAGAAAAAGGAAATGAGAATGCAGGGGTTTTTTTTCTCTCTGTCTGGAAAAAATTCAAGCTTATTCTGCAGCCTCAACAGTACTGCATCTATAAAAACATGCACCCCTACTGCACTGTAGCCCTTCACACAAAAAGTGTGTCTAGAAAACGATAATCTGGCCATGTAGGAGTCTAACACACAAAGAAATTGTAAGATGAGAGAATAGAGAAGAGAGAAAAACGAACAAACAAAAAAGTGCTTTCCTGACAGTTTCATCCGTTTCACTCACAGGTACAAAGGAAATATTACTTTTATTCTTAGAAAGAATATGTCCTATTTTTCTGCATTTGACTCCTCTAGCTATAGCAACAGTAAAACTTGAATTTTGGTGTTTAACTACTTTACTTGTAGGTGTCTATATTCACTGTGTTCACATCCCTGACCTCCAGATAAAACAGTATAAATGAGTTTTGGCATCTTCTGTGAATTTGTGAATAGAGCCTCATAGCATTGTACATAATCACAATCTTTGAATTCTAAATTTTTTCTTAGTTTTCTTAATATAACTTTGAAATAAGCAATTCTGCTCCAGAATATTTGAGAATTCTAAACTCACAGTGCTGAACTCATTTTAGGTTGAAGCAGAAATCTCTAAGCCAGTGAGCTTTGTTGTAACTTAATTATATGGCCAAGCTGGGTGTGTGAAAATATCCAGTGCGCACTGGAGAATAAATTGCTGGGTTTGGTTTTTCTTGATTTACAAGTTGCTATAAGTGGTGCATGTTCCCAGGGAGTGGTGAAAAGTAGGGGTGTGTTAAACAGGTTTAAGAACATTTTAAAGAAACACTGTCAGGTTTGAAACATAGTAGATTTGGTGTACATCCTCCCTCCTTCCAAATAACATTTTCTGTTCCTGTGGTTACAAACAGCTGAGTTGCACACTGACTCTCTGTTTAAGCAAAACCACAAAATCCAGTGTAGCAGTTTTGTGTCACACTGTTGCTCTCCTTTTTTTCTTTATTTTTGCCAGCAGCGGGGAAACGAAACTGCCAGAATTGCTGTTCTCTGCACTCCTTGGAGAGCTCAATGCACATGCCATTGAAATCAGCCAGTAAAATCTTGTGGTTTTCTGCAAAAAATAGCTGTGGTGAGGACAAGCAGCTTCTGGATCAAACAATTTGTCTGCTCAGATTTGTACAGTAGTTATTTGATAGTGTTGCTGGGGCCACCACTTCAAGGTCTGAAACTCCCCAGAACAAAGTCTGGGCTGCAAGTTCCCAGAAACCTTGGAAAAGTGACATGATTTTGAACCTAAATCTTTTTTGTTTGTTGGAAGTTTTGCATGGAGAATTGACATAATTTTAAATTTTTTATAGACATAGAACTGATTTTGAGCTTTGGAGACCTAGTGGGTATTTCCTTCTTCTGGATATCCTACTGGAACTAAGGAAAATTCCAATTGAATTGAAAATAAGAGTAAACTTTCTTAAACAGATTTTGCAAGAGATGTCAGGAATATCCATTTCAATAGCTTGTTTAGTGTAGGAGAATAGAATCAGCTGAGCAGAGTGTATATACAAAATTCTGTACATACAAAAGCCATTTGCTGTTATTGAAAACAGCACTGAAGTCTTTCTTTGGAAGGATTCAATGTTATTCTCTAGGCAACATTTTGAAACCACTTTTTCTTCCCAAAGCCGGTAAATCTATTAATTTTATTTCTCTCTCCTGTGGCATTATGCTATAGTACTTGCAATGTTATTCAAAATTCCATAAAATAAAAACATTCAATACCAGAAGATCCAAAAGAATCATCAAATATCCTGAGCTGGAAGGACACACAGGATCATTGACTCCAGCTCCTGGCCCTGCATGGGACATCCTCAAGAACCACACCCCATGACTGAGATCATTGTCCAAACACTTGAACTCTGGCAGGCTTTGTGTCATGACCTCTTCCCAGGAAACCTGTTCAGTATTTAGTTATTCGAGTAAATACATCTTTTAAGTTCCCCCTTCCAAAAGTAATAAGGGAGCACCATGACATGCTCATAAATCATTGTTTGCCAGAACAACACTTAGTCCATGAAAAGAGAGTGGAGTTGTGCCTCGCAAGTGCCACTGTTTGGAAGACACGGAGCAGAGGGAGACTGAAATTTGGAAGCAGGTATCAAAGTAACTCAAGAGCATTTGAAATAAAAGTGAAGGAAAAATATGCCAAAGGAAAAATGGAAGTAAGCAAGAAAGGCTCTCAAAGGTCAAAGATCAGTCTGATTTCATATCCTGACGATGCAAATCCTCCATGGCAGTGTTCATGAAGGGTTTCAAGAACAGTATCCTTGTAAATGAAGATTAATGTCTCCTGTTTTAAGCAATGGTAGAGATGTTTGTGTAAAAAATAGAAAATTCTTTGTCTGGAAATTGTACACTTCAGAAAAACTGCAATCAAAAGAAGAGAGACAGGATGCGCATGAGAACTATGTCATGAACAATGCATGGTATATCAGCTATTCCATCCACATGGCTTGTGTTTGGGACAGATTAGTATCTGAATTATGCTGCAGAAGGAGCAAATAAAGGCAAACACAGAGGATGAGGAAAGAGGGTTGATGAGTTGCAAACAAGGGAACCAAGTGATTGGAAGATAATGCCGCAAACAAGCAATACTCAGAAGTTTGGGCACAAGGGCAAGGGCATTTATAGCCTCTCAATACAATTTTTTCTCAGGATTTTGCAAGGTCAGCCTCCTAAACAGCCAAAGGTATCACTGCAGGGACTGCATGTTCAGGAAACACCACAGAGATTGTCATGAACCAGTATCTCTGCAATTTATCTAACTGTACAGTGCAGTGATCCAGTAAATGGGTGTTGACAATAGGTTTGGCAGTGAACACCAAGGGTGTGGTTTCTTTATCAGTTTAAACTGATCTAGTACCACATTCCCACCAAAAGTAACAGTTGTGCCTGGCTTGTCCTGCCTTTGGTTGTGCTCTCCAACTAGATTGCCTTGGTCAGATCACCAAATATTAAGATTTAATTGACTGCAAGTCTCATAATCAAAAGGACTGAAGCAAAGCATGTGGAGAAAAAAATATTCCAGGTAGACCAAGTCCATTTCACTGCTAGAGCGTGTTTGGGTGGTTTACATCAGTCAGGAAACCAGCTCTTTCAAGTTAGCACCTTAATTTAGTAACAATTGGAACCAAAAGAACCCTCAAAACCAATATTTTAACCTCTCTCTAAATTCAGTCCTATTGTTATAAGTTATTGTTATTAGTAATTTCCCTCCCCTAACAGCTACAGTGTTTTTAATACAAGAGGTGTCCCACGGGATTTCAATTGAAAGGATTTTCTAGCACTTAGAAGGAACCATCTATGGCCTTTCTGAGAGTGTCCAAAGTTTCTTCAAGTATTGCGTTAGCTTTTCTTTCATCTACAAACCACATTTTGTTCAGATCTCTACATGCATACATATGGGAAAGGCTAGTAAAAATATAATTTTGTATATATGGGTGATTTGCCAATTATTACCAATTCATATCCTTTCCCATATGGAGCATCTTTGTCTGATATCAACACTTTTTTTCATATAAATGGTCTTTGATATCTTTCAGGCACTTCTGGGAAGGGTAAAATTTGAGGATAGGATTTGAATGACAGGAACTATTGTCACTTGAGGTTTAAAAGAAGCTGTCTGACCTCCAAAGTAGTCAAAAGTGCTGCAGTACTTTAATCATCACTGCACTGGACTCACTCCAGTGAACCATATTGTTTTTGTACTGGGTAATCCAGAACTGGACACAGTACTCCAGATGTGGCCCACCAACATTGAAGAGAAAAAGGATCCTCTTCCTCATCCTGCTGGCAATGCTCTTACTAATGCAGCCCAGGAAGGGTGGCCTTTTTTGCCATGAAGGGTGTGTTGGCAGCTCATGATCATCTGGTTTTCCATCTTCTGAAAACTTTCACTCCAAGGACCTTTTAAGCAAAGCAACTTTCCAGCCAGCATGTCCCCAGCATGTACTGGTGCTTGGGGTTATTGCTGCACAGATATAAGGGCTTGCCTTTACCACTGCTGAAGCTGAGATTCCTCTCTGCCCTGCTCTCCAGCTTGTTTCAGTCCCTCTGAATGGCAGCACCACCACTGGCACACCAGCCAGTCTGCCCAGTTTGTACCAGCAGTGAACCTGCTGCAGGTGCACTGGGCCCCTTGTCCTGATCCCTCATAAATATGGAGCAGTATCAGCCCCAGCACTAAGCCCTGGCATGCAGCACTAGTGCCTTTACCAGATTAGATCCAACCTTCTAAAGCACTTGTGATCATCCTGCTTCTTGTGATGAAAGCCAATTTCTCTTCTCCCTAAGCAGCATGTACACCATATAAATTGCTGCTACCCAGAGGGAAGACCAAGCCAGAATTAATAACTTTGAAAAGAAGCCCATGCTTTCTCTCTTTAATTATATAGATCTTCTTTTCATGTGACAGCATTAACCTGCTTCCTTCCTCATTTTGTCCCATTCTTGCCACATCCCATCTCTGACAACCATGCAGAAAAAAATTAAGGGCTTCCTTGAACCCTTCACTTAATAACAAACAAGAAGGAAGGAGGTAATCACCCATACATTGGCAACTCTATAATTATAAAGTCAATTAAATGTAAACCATCTTCACTACTGCCTTCTAAATAATTTCTTGTAATTACTGAAATGTACTGATTTATTTTCATTCTTCTGTTATGACAGAAATTACTATTAAAAAGTTTGCAAAAAGAATGAATATTAGAAGCCCAAAATCCAAAATTCACACACAGGAAGATGTTTAAATGTAAGCATAAATTTGTATTAGAAGCAAAGGAGATGAACATAATAAATAGGCATGTTTTATTGCAGTATTTCCACTGAGGTATTTAATCAGTTGCAGTTTTGTGTAAGTACTAGAGAAGTTGTTCCATGACGAACATCCAAGTTAATCAGAGTACAGATGTACTGTATGTCATTAGCAATAGTACTATGGAAGGTAAAATAAACAACTGCTTTGATTTATCAACAAGGTACAGAATATGCATTCAGGTAAATATATGACCACACACTAGAAGCAGACTTCAGAGATAGCACGCAGATGAGTGAAACTTTAAGTACTATTTATGTGTTTTAGTTCCACAATAAATTTAATGTATGTAAAATATAAATATTAGTTTACTGAGCTTAAATATGGTCATGTACAAAATTAAAGTTCCACATGACAAGGTTTCTCTACAGTTGTCCTGAAAATTGTGCCACCGTACAATCGGGTGGAGTCCCAATTCTGGCCCCTGGGCAGTCTCTGACCCCAAGGTGGCCACATGTCCTTTCCATTACTTTCTCATCAATTTGTGGTTAATGGAGTGGTCCTTAGTCAATAATACCTTGAGGAAATGGTGGTGAACACCCACCTGTCTCCAGTTCCAGATGGGTACAGTTCACAATAAGGCTCCTGCAAGCCAGATATAAGGCATTCTCTGCCCTCAGTAATTCTGCACTGACCACTCCTAGGTGACTGCACAAAGGGAAAGGGAATTTCAGGTGGCTCCATAATCAGGGATCTCTGGCTCCATGCATTAGTTAAGGCAGGCAGAGACAGCCTGACTCAGGTTTGAGTGTAAAGTGGCAGACAAGTCACTGGTGTGGTGAGGTCACATAACCTCTGGTTATGTCTGACCTCCCTCAAACTTCTTTTATTTTATTGTTGAGACCTTTGAAAGTTCTATCCATAAATTCAGGGAGAAGGTTGAGATTAAAACCAAGAAAAGTGCAAGTTCTGAAATCATCACAAAGCAGCACCAAACACAAGGGATTAGATTAATCCCTTGGAACAGACACAAGGAAATATCTGCTCACCTCTCTCAGTGGATAGTGATTTTCAGTAAACATACCTAGGCATGTCCAGGTGTGCATTTTTACAGATCTTGGACTGGGACGTGCCCCAGCTATTGTTGCCCCTGCCTCCTAGGCCCCATGCTGTGCCTTCAAGTCTCAGCAGCCATCCCATTTTGTAACACTGAAGCTTCAAAGAAGGATCAGAGTTGAGAGTTTCTGCTGTTTCAGAATCACTCAGTGCAATAAACAGAAAAATCTGAGAAGGGTTTATTCATTATTTCTGGCACCACAAGATGAATTTTCAGGAGGCTGCTCAAGGTGTATGGACAGATGTATTACTTTAATATTAATATTAGAGGAAGAGCAGTGCCCTTACTTCTGATTGCAGGTCCTTGCACCTTCCTCTGAAGCATCTCCCTCCAGGCTCCATCAGAAACAAATTACCGTCCTGGATGGTGGGTAGGTCTAATCTAATGTGTTCGTGCCTCTCTAAAGGAAAACATTAAAAGCAGAAGTGTGCTTCTTCCTACCACCCTCTGCAACAGAAAAGAGTGATTCAAACCAAGATATTGCCATTGAAATGTTACAAATATTGAAGCAGGGTTACCCCTCATTTTTAAGTGTGATAATTTATTTAATTGATTTAATTTTCAACACTCTCTCTAGAAAAAAAATCCAAAACACATTTTCGTCTAAATACTCATTAGCGCAAAGATCACAGGACAGGACTATATAGACAAGTCTGAAGAGGAGACATAGTGCTAATTTAATTTAATCATCTATTAAGTATTTACATAAATACAGTCCTCTAAGGAAATAAGCTTTTATTTTGCCAAGAGCAGTTCCTTGAAAGATGATATGGCAAGAAACTCTAAACACATTATTACAAAAGATTATTTAGAAGTAAAAGTACTAATTTTAATTATATTGGATAATACTGAGGCATCCCATTCTTTAAAAAATTAATTTATTCTGCTTGCACCACTTGATAGTTGCTTTCAGACATAGGCAGTAGATTTTTCTCCTGTAACAAAGTCGTGTGTTCCATCCCCTTGGAAAGACACACCCTCTCTGAAATAATACAAGACTCAGACAGTCTTCGCCTGACTGGGCAAATGTAGAGAATAAAACAGCCCCTCACCTTAGTATGATCCAAGAGAAGAACAGCTGGTTCCAGAGGGGTGGGACTTTCTCACAGACCCCACATACAGACCCTGCCCTCTTCAAGGGCTGCCTTCTCTACCGCAGTTACATCCACAGCAATCCCTTCCCTAGTTTACATTTCCTGCCAGATCATTTAAGGACTCAAACCAAAGCTACACTTCAATGCAGGAAACTTTCTTTCAGGAATGAGGAGCTCAGGTAGCAACAGTATAATACAATAGTACAGTACACTTATACTCCCCCATGCATTCTCCATTAAAAGCACTATTTAATTAATATTATTTCACAAATAAGGAGAATTTGACTCTAAATAAATTTTTATTTTTCTATTTGAGCAAGAAGGTTGCATAACAGAAACTGGTGTAAACTTGAATGATTCTGTAGCTCAGAGTTCATAGCAATGTCCACAGTGGTAAAAGAGATACAGTATTTTAACAAGGAGGTTCTGCTAGAAAAATGCTCATCTATACAGTCCTATGCACTTAGTCTTTTGTAAGATTAAACAAGCTGTTCTGAAAAGTGAAATTTAAATCTAAAACTGGAACGGCAAAAAAACCTCAGCCTGCCTGTTGCCTCTACCCAGAAAAATGTAAATTCTGTAGGAAGATCACTGTATGTGGAGTTCCCTACTGACATACATATATGCCTCTGTAGAGTTATCTGCCTGGCTTGTAGCAAATAGCTTGGTGTCTGCCTCTCATCTAAACTGGGAGAGGAGTATCCAGATGGCCTAAAAGGAGTTTAGTGCACTACAGGTTTTCAGGGTGGCTTAATGCAGTAGTCAGTGCTGAGCACATAACACACCAGAGGAGATGCAGAAGCTTTATTATAAAACATATGTTATCACAACTGGTGTAGTACAAAGGGGCCTCTCTTGTTTTATTCAGAATTTATGACATGTTGTTTCATTTGTGATTGGTCTCTGCTTTTACCCAGGGAAAAGTGGCCACAGTTGTGCTGCCTCCTACCTGTTGAAGCAGAGCTTACTACGCTCTCCTAAACCAAGGACATGGCAGTTTCTTAGTCTGGCCATTACCTCATCCATATTTTGCACATTCTCAAAGCGAAAGCACAATAGAAATGCAGGAGCTCAAGCTGTTTTTCCAAAGAAAATGTTCAAACTACCAATTGTGGAACAGGAGTTTCCATCTTCCCACACATCAGACACCAGGGGAGATAACCATCCTGTGTTTTTCAGATGGTTCCTGTGGTACAGCTAGGAGTTATTTAGCTATTTTGCTTTTTATAACCATATATACCATAAAAATTTTGTCTTAGAACCTGAAAATCATTGAAAACATCACTTGTCCTGTCTGTGTATGCTTGCATCTGTCCATCAGCCTCCTGCTACATTTGACAAAGTAAATCCACAAGTTGTCTTTAGCTCTTTTCAACCTCCTGAAAAAAATACAAATTTCATAGTCCATCACAAAATCTCCCCTTTTTTTCATCCTGCAACACCATCAAGTTTTTGAATCCTCCATTTGTGTTACTAAGAAGTTATGATCACTATAAATTGTGAAAGGTGTTTTATACCCTGAACTATATGGGGAAAGACTATCCTGATGAGTCCCGCTCACAGTTCCAGGTGTCTTTCTAGTCTGCATCCTGAGCATGCACTTTTTCCTGTGAGCATAATCAATGTCTCTCAATTATTTTGGTCTTTTTTATACACATGCATTTATTTGCCCTCAGTTAAGAAGAGAACTACCACCAAAAAATGCATCCACAAGAGGGATTCTATGAGTTAAACCAAGTAACTCACACTCCTGTTTCTTCACAGATCATGCAGCAAAGACCATATAGACACTTGACAGATTTTGTTCCGGGAACAGGTGCTTTTTATAACAGTGATATTTAATCTTACACATGCTTGTTTGTACTGCAGATTCCCTGAAAACAGAGAGCGACACCGAACTGCCGTTCTGGGTTCTAGAACATACGCACAGCTTGGTGCAATGTGCACTCTGAGCACTAGGTGGAAACAGAGCAATGAAAATGAGACCCGGTATCAACCCTTCTGCACAACAAATGAAGAGCTTTTCTCAACAAACGTGACAGATCCCAGAAGGGAGGAATGGCAGCTAAAATCCACTTCATTTTGTTGGGGGGCTTCTGTCATTCTCTCTTCATTCACACACGAATGAGAGAAAATCTTATCCTTAGTCTTCTTAAAATTGATTTTTAATTTTCTTGCCTTAAATTTTGGGATACCATTATTCAGAGCGCTCAGATACATTTCTGTTGGCTATTCTTCAAATTTTTCCATGGAAATTAGACACAAAGCAATCTTTCCTCTACTGCTATTGCAGTGTTGCAAGATTTTTATGCTGAACATATACTGCTGCTTTTTTCTGCTCCCATTTCCTTGTTATAGATTCTAAGCAAACAAAATAGTGAAAATAGAAATGTAATGCTTTCCTTTCACTTGCTTATGCAACAAGAAAATCAGAGCTAGAAAAGTTACCCTAATTTTGCTCCTTTTATCAGACAGTTCTAGGAGACTCTATCATAATGTTTTTTGGGTTTTTTTCATCTCAGGAAAGAGAACTGGAACAATATTTAGCTTTGGATGGCAGCCATATTTTATATATTATGTTGCTTGTGGAAAACTTGGCTACAGAAAAGTCCATATGCAAGTGCAGCAAAAGCCCACAGAAATGAGGAGGAGTGATGTGGCATTACACTGGAAACCACAAAGCAGAAGTGAGACACACCACAGCAGTTCTGGTCCAAGCATTCATGGGCAGGGTGGTACACCCAGGCCTTCTCGTGTTACTTCCAAGATCAATGGTGTGAGATCCATTGAAAGGATGTAGTCATGATTTATGCAGCCTCAAAAGAGCCTGACCTAGTCATCCCTCACCCTTTCAGCTCTGTCTGCAGAGCCTGGAAGGTCTGGGTTAAGAAGCTGGCACAACAGCAAGAGACATCTCTAGTTTTATTTGGAGTGCATGACATGCTGTTTCATTTGTGACTGCTACCCTGTTTCATTTTCACTTCTTCCAAATTCTTCTCTTTTTTTTCTTTAGATAAAACACTGGTGATTACCAATAAGCTACTCCATTTCATTATGCATGTTTGCCCAAATTCTGCATCTATGCCCACCTTTTAATGAAGAAGAAGCCAGAGAACTCATATCTCAAGCCAATTTTACGAACTGAAGCAGATTTCAACTGCCTGAGGTGACTTAGTCAATCGGCTCAGATGCCAGAGCAAGTACTCATACTGATGGAATTCAAATCAAAAGCTAACTGAACTTGAAACCTGTTGAAGCTTGGGGGTAACTAAGACTATTGTTCCAGATCCAAGAAAATATCATCTTCTATTACTGGGTAAATATATTCAATAAATTAGATTAAATATTTCAAACACATTTTCTAAGCTCTGTAGGAGCAAATGCTAAGCTAAACTCTAAGAGCTAATATCAGGTAGGTGCATAAACCTCCGGTCCACAGTCCTGAAGGAAGTTTGTGCATGATGTGTACCATGAAGGTTAGATAGGTCAAGACATAAATGCAATTATAAAGTAAAACCTTAGGTTGTGTAAAGGTTTTGAGGAATTCAGTGCCAGTTGCCATTAAATTAAACCTGCCAGTGGGACACTGTATATTGTGAAAGGTGTTTTATACAAAGATTTCTGAAAGTAGTTAAAAAAATAATAAATTCCATCAGACAAATAGTGTCTACTTTGTCCTTTTTCCCTCATGAGGTGGTCATCACAATCCTTATAATTATGTTTATCTTTTAGAGAAGACACACATTAAATAGCATGAAAATGTCCTTGCAATATAATAAAAGAGTGTCATTTATCCTTTACTTACAACTGAAAGGTGATGAATTCCTAAATAAAGTACAGGAATTGTTAAACACATCTTTAAGAGGTTCTTGTGTACATTCACTATCATCTCTGCTTGAAATCGTGTCAGAAGATACTGGCATGCATTCAATTTATCCTATTTTTCCAAATCTGCTAAGTATTTAGAGACTGGATTTTGTATCAATGGGACTTTTTAGCAGTCTAGTTACATGACTGAACAGTTTCATGACAGCAACTTAAAGAATTGACGTACTGGTTCTGAAATAAGAAGGAAAAAAGTACCTTTCAGGATAGTCAGAGCCCACATTACAGATAGCAGGAGTACAGGGGAAAGTCTACTTGTAAATTAAACAGAGATTATATGGAAAACAGTGCAAGTCAAGCACAGATATCCTTTTTTTATTTCAAATTCATTCCCATTTTAAGTTCCTCAGGTAAGCTTATTGCTACAACACAGACTTACCAATTTTGGCACTGAAGACTGTAGCTCAGGAGAGCTTTCCCAATGCAGAAACTTCCACTGCTCACAAAGCCTTTGAAGATTTGACCACTGAATAGAAGATGCCTGATGTGTTTCCAATTACTTCCAACATCTAAAATCCCTTTTCCACCAAGATTCAAGTTTTCAGGCTAAAGCAGACTGGAAGTTTACCTCTGCTGTTATCTGCTTTTGCTAGCTGGCAGTGCTGTTGGTGACTGGAAGTGTTACTAGGAGTGGTTTTGGCTCTGAATAGGAGAGCTGTGAGTCAACATGTGGGATAAATCCAGACATGCCCAGCTTTCCTCCTGCTCTGTAAACACAGGGATCTGATACAGAAATCTGACTTTGAAGCACTTCAGATGCATTAAGTGTATCTCTGCCTTTCTGACACATAAAGGCTGGCTTCATACTCAGCCCAACAGTCATGTGGCACAGGTTCTTTTCTGAGGCACTTGAAATTGCAATGACTTCCCTGCCTGCAAGGTCAAGCATGAGTGATAAGCATCAAAAGTGAGATCCTGGCTGCTGTAAAGCCAAGAGAAGAATCCCATCGATCTCAATAGAATAATGGCAGTGCCTCAAGACACTGCAGATCACTTTGGAGGAGACTTCCCTCAGAACCCATTTTTTTCCTCTCTATTGTACTGTTCTGGCAACTTCTTTAAATCTTCTGCATCTGGAGCCAGTATCTTCTACCAGAAAACCCCTCACGACAAATTTCCTCGTTTCCTGTCCTGTTTCTTCAAACAGGCTTCTTTTATATTCTTGTTTGTTTTGACCAACTGAAATTCCAGCTAATACTGTTATCTGGAATATTTACATACTAATTTTCTATTTTCTGAGTGAGTAGCTGTGTTAAAGCAAGAGTCATTCAGCTGAGTTCTTTACAGTATGTTTTTATGCTACACATCAGGAGGATAGCAATTAATTTCCTGGGTTTAATATCACACATACCACACAAGTCTTGGCAGTGGAGAATATCTTCTCTAGACAGACTGGACTTTAAGCAGGTGACCAGCAGGAAGATATATTTATTCATAGAAGCTACTGATTGACACAGTAAAAATGGAATTTCATATATGGAATGTTAAGTAAATATAAGCATATTCAATAGACAAACTGCTACTGTGCTTTTGCAGGGGAGGACATCAGGAATTTGTGTTTCAAATGTTTAGAAATAAGGTGGTCATAGACAGAAACAGACATTCATGGCCATATTGTTTGCAGTCTCTGCCTAATCCTGCTATCTCAAATAAGCAGAACAAACAGATATAAACACAGTTTTCAAAATGTTTATTAAGAAAATTCAAGGAGAAAAGAAGACAGAAAGAAATAAGAAGATTGACTCCAGTGCAGTCAGGATTCCTCTGTGAGTGGCTACTTATATCACCTACTTATCCACTTATGAATCTGTGCATTTTCGTCCCTAAAATATTTTAGGATTAAAAAGAACCCTTTGATCTTTACTCTGACATCCTGTAAAGGCCATTGGCATCCTGTAAACTGTGAACTGCTCTGAATTTTGTTTATATTAGAATGCATTTTTGTAAGGTAAAGTGGACAATATAATTTATCAGCCACTGTAGTATACATTTATCACAGGTAGCAGAAAACTGGATGCTTACAGTGATGCTAAATCTGCAACCCAGGTATTTGCAGAATTCGTATACAGGCATAAAAAAAATTTGCTCATTACTCAAATTAGACCATCAAACTGGCAGGGCATGCAAGAATTCTCAAATGGTTCACAGATAATTTTCCACCGTCCTTTAACACTGTAAAATTTATTTGCTATTCGATCTTTGAGTAAACAGCTATAAGTTAATCTCTCCCTTAGTCAACAAATAGTTTGACAGCACTTGATTAAAATGTAAGCATCTTAGATGCAGAGCTGCTTGTAAGGCATATTTAGAAGCTGAAGACGTACCTAAAGCAAAAAGTAGTTTATCTACGTGGCTTGCTTACCTTTTGGATGCTGGTCTCCTTCTTGGTAACTAAAATACCTGAAAGCAGTTAGTTATGAGCTTTGCATACACAGGTGTGCACATGCATGAACATACTCGTGTTAAATTGTCTTTAAATCAAATTTCTCTTAGCAGTCTTGGCTATCATAAACTGTAATGATGTACAACCAAATAGACCAGTGTCTGACAATATTCAGTGAGCAGCACTGAAAATTGTGTATATAACAATATATTACAATATAACAATACATTAGGTTGATAAAACCCTTTCCTATTGAACTAGTTCATAAGTGAAAATTTCTTAGAATATTTAGCATGTGCCATCATAAAATCACAGTGCATCATTAAGTAGCAGCCCTAAGAGGATTTTAATATGACAAGAGTATATTTAATGTCAGTTAACAATTTTTAGAGTGTAACTCTAAAAATATACACTGTCTGTGTTTCTTGGATAGCAATTCAGGACGTGTTAATTTTCATAATGTCAGTCCTCTGTCACCCCATCAGAACCTTTAATTCAGTGCCCCGTGCAAAGTGGCACAAGTTCAAGAGCATATCAAGGAGTGGAGAGCTTAAAGCACACACAGTCACTTACAAGTATTATCATGCACTCATAGTAATTGCTACTAAAAAAAGCCAGGGGCTATCAAGCAACATTTTAATCTTAATTCAGAGTAACTACAGTGTATTAAGCCCCTCTCTGCAGTTTCTAACTGGAGATCCTTAAAAATATTTTCTTTTCCAGCTGAAATTACTAGAACTATTGAGGAATTCTCATTGACTGGTGTTTCCTCAAAGTACAGGAGATCACAATAGACATTCAGTTACAAATAGACACAACTCCTTTTTCATTGTTTTATTTAGATTAATTAATTTAGATGGTTTTTAGACAAACAATCCAAAACCAAGCTGAATTTTGACTGATAGCATATCTTCTCATAGCTGTGCTCTAAATAGAAGCTTATTTGGCACATGAAAAAGGAAATCTTGTCTTACTACACACAATATATTAAGAATTCAGTTCGTAGCATTTTGTGTTAACCTACTGTACTGTACTTTCTATCACTCTAGAGGAGACAAATAATAAAAATGCATAATGTATATAAGTTGAAATCGAGTGCTTTTGGTCTTGAATAAAGAAATCACAAAATCATGCCATCCATTACAATGCAGTAAGGGCACATGAAACTTTAGGAGAAAAAAAATTGAAAACTCCCACAGGTGAAATTTTTTCATTCATAGAAGGTAGCTCAGCAAATCTTTTCCTCAGAATTGAAATGACACATCCTAAACTATTCCAAGACATCGAGGATGAATGCCAGTCTTAAAGACAGCAAGAAATTCTTGTAAAATCTGCTGTGAACAAATCCAGGCCTGGTAGCTGAACCAGAAGGAAATAGAACATAATTACTCCCAGTGCTCTCATGGGCCTTGCTCTGAGACATAACAATGAGAAGCAAAGCTGTGCATCACTCTTCTCATTAATTAACCTGTTTCTTTCTACAGTGCAACATAAGAAAAAATAAAATTATGGAGACATGGACTGTCACCAGGTCTCTGAGCTTCACTAAGCCATGCCTGTCTCTTGCTGTGCCAGAGGAGAGCACACAGGCGAGCACACAAAGAGGTCAGCTGGTCATTCCTGCTTCACAGAACGGTGATCTCACCCTCTCCTCCCACTAGGACAGAGAGAAGAGCTGCTACAATTTGACTGATTGGTTTTATTTTATTACCTACTCTCCTGATATTTAAGAGAAGTTCACGCCCAGTGATCACTTAAATCCATTTCAAATTATTGGATGCAAGCCAGCTGATGATGACAGAGCTTGGGATTTTCATCTCCCTATATGAAAAGAAAAAGAGTGCTGGACAGTTACGTCAGTGCTTTTTAGCAAGGCATTAATAAATCTTGTGGAGATTACTGATACTGATGATTACTCACAAGCAATACTTGAGAGCTCAAGTTCCTGAAAAGAACCAGGTGCCTAAAATATGTATTTCGATGATTATTTGTGTATTGAGAATGTCATCTCTAATGACATGAAATTAATACATGAATTATAGAAATGCTATGTAAATGCTTTGCTTGATTCAATGTTATGTTTGTATAAAAGTAGCATGAGTATGAATGGAATCAGCTTCCTTTTGAGAATCTTTTTCTCATGAACAGATGCCTAGGTTTATTCATTGGCATTTAATAGCAGAGTTTGAATTTGTCTCATAAGTGACAAAAAATATTGGTAAGAAAAATGCTGCTTCTCACTGCCATGGAAAATAGCAACACTAATTTAATGGTTGGATTGATTATCTATAGAACCAAAAAATGGACACCAAAAAAATCTACATGCCCAAATTCTATACAAGTGACTAAACTATTTCAGAACTGTGTCACCTGACCTACCTTGTCATCTTGCACACTGGCAAACTGCTGGAAAAAAATGCATTTAATATAGTTTGGTTCTTGTGATTCTTCCGTGCTTTGTGGTTTTATACCCATCCCTGCATGTTCTGCAACCCTGCTTTTCTATTTCTTTAAATGAAAGCTGTTGCTTTGATCATCTCTAGCATGTGCCAAGACACAAGACAGATGCTCCAAGGGTACAGTTGTGCACCCTCAGAAGGAAACTTAATACTGGAGAAAAAATTACCTCTGCACTCGAGATTAAAGAATGGATTTACTCTTCCTTTTGTTATTCTCCTGCTACAGAGAAAGTGCAACAGCCTCTGCAAAAGGCCAGGAGATTCCCCCTGTTCTCAGCAGCAGGGAATAGCAGCTTGGGCTGGATTGCCCAGATTTGCAAACACAGGAAACCACCTACAAACAGCTCTCAGGAATGCAAAATGTGCAATGAAACATGTGGCAACACTGAATGATTAATAAATACATCACAGGTTACACAACTAAGTGGTAAAACAGCCAGCTTAACAGAAGGACAGATTATAGAATGCCTTCACTTTCAAAAATTCAGGGAAGGAAGGAAAGAAAGGAGGAAGCAAAGGAGGGAGAAAGGGAAGGGAAGGGAAGGGAAGGGAAGGGAAGGGAAGGGAAGGGAAGGGAAGGGAAGGGAAGGGAAGGGAAGGGAAGGGAAGGGAAGGAAGGGAAGGGAAGGGAAGGGAAGGGAAGGGAAGGGAAGGGAAGGGAAGGGAAGGGAAGGGAAGGGAAGGGAAGGGAAGGGAAGGGAAGGGAAGGGAAGGGAAGGGAAGGGAAGGGAAGGGAAGGGAAGGGAAGGGAAGGGAAGGGAAGGGAAGGGAAGGGAAGGGAAGGGAACTGGGAGAAAATATGAAACAAAAAGGAGAGGGATGGTGGAAAAACTTTGATTTTTTAATATATATTGGTTTTTTTTCTGATTAACTGCATGAGTAAATAAAAAGATTACATTAGGGCATCACAGAAGTTCTACCAAACAGACACAATTTACATTTTCTGAGTTTATTTTTGTTTTAACAGTTTTTACTGTAGTAGAAATCTGTGCTCCCTCTCTTTCCCATCCCCTCAAGATTTTCTGACATAATCACCAGGACTGTGTTAACAATTCAGAATGACTTGGTCATGTTCTTCTGCCAGATCAAGCCCAACTCTTCCAAATCAAGCAGGTAGTCTGTGGTTTCAGTTAGACACTTCAAATATGTCCTTCTGAAAAGAAACATTATCCCTTATTTCCTATGATCAGATGAGAAGAGCCACATCTTAAAAGAGTCTTGAAATTTCTGAGATACCAAAATAGTGATGTTTATTGGTCCAAGAAAATCCCCTGTAAATAATTATCCAGAGTTAATAGTTTAAATATAATCATGGGTTTATACCAGGAATAACATTTATTGATACATCCATTTTGCTGTTACATTTTTGAACCAACAAAATTACCCTCTCCAATGACCAGGCATGCAATCTCTTTCAGAAAGGAAGAAGATGAAAAACAAACCCATTCACTTTTTTAACAGGGCTCTGTCATCCTTTCTTCTAAATCTCAGAGGTATTTATGCTTATACAAGAGTCAGTTACAGTTCATCATGTTGCTCCAGCTCTACATTTGTAGCAGCACAATGCCATTAGTCATTCCCAGAACCATAGCTATTAGAGATTGAAGTGACCTTTTGATGTCATCACATCCTACCCTGATTCCTACTATCCATGGCAACAGACTAATGTCAAACACACAATTATGACTTCACTGCAAAGTGTAGCAACAGAGAAGCTGATTTCTAGTTTTAAGCTAAATTTCAGAAGTAAGAGGCTTTTCCCATCCAAATCAGTAAAAGTTATTTGTATTCCATTTGTAAGTTGTTCAATAGTCAAATTATTTCTAAGCACCCACCTTGCACTGGTACCTAAATAAAAATTTTATTCTTTTTGGCAGAGGAGAGAAAATTAAAATGGCCACATTGTGCAAAAATTGGTGTTTGATCCAGGAATCATTCAAACAAAGGACAGCTTTTTATAATGTGAGGTGGACATGGTTTTTCTGTCTTCCTTACCCCAATCAAAGCATGAAGGCTCCTGCATTGCAGGGGTGGGGAGTGTACAGGCACACATCCATTTTATATAACATGGACTCCAGTGCAAAGCAGTTCACAGTTACATCCCCCATCCCCCTGCTGGAACCACTCTGCTCCACATCAGACTAAAATAACACATCTGCAAAGCAAGGTGTTGGAACCTGAGATAAACACAAGGTTCACCAACGCTGTAGTGTAAATACACTTTTGGAGATGATCAGTCTCTCCCTGCTGCACATATCTGGGTGTGCATGTGTCTGAAATGCATCACGGTGTGAAGATCTTGCAGCTTGCTTTAGCCTAATTGCAACACAATGCAGTTTCAATGTGGCACTACACCTGTGGGAATTAGCCCTTCCTGGGAGGCGGGAATGCTCACCCTGGGCCACTGCCATGCTGACACAAACAATCTACTGCTTGTAGGAGCAGAGCTGATGGTCCTACAGGGATATTTACTGGGCCATACCTGCCCATTCCAAGTGCATTCTGCTTCACTGAAACTCACTGGAGAGTTTGCTCAGTACAAACATGATACCTTAACAAAGTAGAAACAATAATCAAGCCTCCTTTATTTGTGTTTAATGACATTCCTGCAGCAAAGTTGTTTGACTTGCAAGAGTTTGAACACCAAGAGTAATCACATCAAGATCATTTATCAAGAACTGAGATGTGTGACTCAATTTTGTAGCTGGACCTCGGTCTCTAATGGGATTTAAATGACATTTCAGAAATAATTAAAACCTTCACAATTATCATAGAGAGTTAAAGTCCTATGACATCTCACCTCTGATATGAACCTACAGGCTATTGCAGCTAGAGACCTATGGTAATATAGCACTAGGCAAGTGCAAAATGCCTAAAAATGTACTCAGACAAGGTCATGTGTGAAAGGGAAATTATTTTGTAATGAAGAAGATTCATTTCCCATTGACATTCCAGCGATCAAACAGAACAAAGGAGATATATTCTTAATTTGTGTCTATTCAGACAAATTCATACAGAAATAAAAAGATACCCTTAATTTCTCTTCAAAAGGACTGAACAGGACAACATAAGGGCTTACTTAAGGAGTTGGCTCAGAGCTTTGTAAAATGCAGTGTTGGGAAACTGAGCATCTGTGGTTTTATATTTCAGGGACGATGCAAGGTTTTTCAACCTTTAAATTACAGCTTGTGCAAGCAATACTCTGCTATTTAACAGATTTGCAGATGTGTCCATCTCCAAGGTAATGGGCATTGCATTTCTGCCATTCAAAAGGCTGAGATTCAAAATAAATCCGAGAATGAATTAATTCAATCCTCTCCTTCTCTGAAAGCTTCCAAACACTACTTGGAGGGATTTTAGCAGAGACTATAATAGATTTGTATACAGATACTCTTAAAGAGTTTACAGATAAAAGAAAGAATTTTCAATCTCTATTTTAGAGGAAGGGAAGGGAAGGGAAGGGAAGGGAAGGGAAGGGAAGGGAAGGGAAGGGAAGGGAAGAGGGAAGGGAAGGGAAGGGAAGGGAAGGGAAGGGAGGAAGGGAAGGGAAGGGAAGGAAGGGAAGGGAAGGGAAGGGAAGGAGGAAGGGAGGGGGGAAGGGAGGGAGGGAGGGAGGAAGGGAAGGGAGGGAGAGGAGGGAAGGGAGGGAGGGAGGGGAGGGGGAGGGAGGGAGGGAGGGAGGGAGGGGGGGAGGGAGGGAGGGAGGGAGGGGGAAGGGAGGAGGGAGGGAGGGAGGAAGGGAGGGAGGAAGGGAGGAGGGAGGGAGGAGGGAGGGAGGGAGGGAGGGAGGGAAGGAGGGGGGAGGAGGGAGGAGGGAGGGGGGAGGGAGGGAGGGAGGGAGGGAGGAGGAGGAGGAGAGGAAGGAAGGAGGAAGGAAGGAAGGAAGGAGGAAGGAGGAAGGAAGGAAGGAAGGAAGGAAGGAAGGAAGGAAGGAAGGAAGGAAGGAAGGAAGGAAGGAAGGAAGGAAGGAGGAAGGAAGGAAGGAAGGAAGGAAGGAAGGAAGGAAGGAAGGAAGGAAGGAAGGAAGGAAGGAAGGAAGGAAGGAAGGAAGGAAGGAAGGAAGGAAGGAGGAAGGAAGGAAGGAAGAAGGAAGGAGAGGAAGGAAGGAAGGAAGGAAGGAAGGAAGAAGAAGGAAGGAAGGAAGGAAGGAAGGAAGGAAGGAAGGAAGGAAGGAAGGAAGGAAGGAAGGAAGGAAGGAAGGAAGGAAGGAAGGAAGGAAGGAAGGAAGGAAGGAAGGAAGGAAGGAAGGAAGGAAGGAAGGAAGGAAGGAAGGAAGGAAGGAAGGAAGGAAGGAAGGAAGGAAGGAAGGAAGGAAGGAAGGAAGGAAGGAAGGAAGGAAGGAAGGAAGATTTCTTTGACTGTTGAACATAAGACATAAACAGCTGCATAGGTTTATGACTAATAATATCTGCAGTGATGCAAGCTGAAATAACAGTTGTTTCTCAGAAATAAAAGCTGAATTCAATGAAAGGAAATAATGCTACATGTGTACAATCACTGGGAAACACAGACTGGCATTTTCCCTTTTGACCTTACATGATGACAGTGTTACATTCCAATGGAAATCATTGCCAAGTCTCAGTTCAGCATAAAAACAACACTGAGGAAATAACTGTAGCAAACAAACAGAACTAAAAACTGTTCCAATACAAAAAAAAGTCATGCTTGGAGTGATCAGCATCTCTGAAAGCCTGTTTATTCTGTTGCCTGAAATCTGGCAGGCCCATGATGAATTAAATGTACAATTAAAAGAAGTGTTTGGGGCAAACTAGAAACGCTTTGTTTTCTTTTTCACACTGGGACTCAGCTGACTTACATACCACATCACAAGATGCAAGGATGTGGCAACCCTGCCCTTCTTGCTGTGTGACAAAAACTTAAAAAAAAAAAAGCTAAGATAAAATTAGAAATAGAAATCTTTAAAGCTTAATATTATGCAAGATACTCTGTAATAGAGGAATTTTTTTGGTTTTTTTTTTTTTTTACACTTCAGTTTCATGATTTGGAGTTTGTGGCTGTCAGTTTACAGAAATAAATCTCAGAGAGTCAGATTTGCGTGGGACTTATGTGCCGCCTCAGCTCTCATAATGCTCTCTTTGCATTGGGTTGGAAATATCAGGCTGTTAACCTGCTTTTTTCTGAAATAAAGAAATAGTATCTTTTACTAGGAAATACGTACGATTTTACCAGATTGTTGAAGATGTTAGTTGAAATGAATCTTCTAAAAATTAACCTCCTTGCTGTGCTGTGCTGTTTTCCCTTCTGAAAAATTTTCAGACTCTGACCCCTGAGAAATTTTTTATTTCCCAAAAGGGACAGAAAATGAAGCCACTATCTGTAAAAAGAAGCAACACTGTCTGTGTACAACAAAAGGCAGACTTCTCTCCCTTTTTCACAGTCAGGACAAGGATACTGAAGAAATATTTTTGAGGGGGTCCCCCTGCGCTTGTATTGCTACTGCCTGGGCTGGGAGCAGAGAGATGAAGGTTTCCCACCAGTCCAGAGGAGACTTTGGATCCAGAAAGAGACCCAGGAATATCTTAAAAAGCAGTCCACCTGGTTATGTCTATAGTGGCAGACAGATGCACTGTGCTTTTGCCTTCTCTGTTGTTAAAGAAGTAAAACAGTCCCTGGTATGAGGCCCTGATGAGTTCCCAAATAAATCTTCAGCTTAGCCCCAGAGTTAGAAAAAGCCATTCACTATTTCCCAATAGTTAGCTGGGATGTAGCAAACTTGTTTATGAGCCTTCAGTGGTAAGAACAAGACTAGTCCATGCCAGCTGGCCAGAGAGGTTTGAAGCAAGGATCCTGGCACTGCTGTGTTTGCAAGTACAGGGATAGCCCTGTGTTGATGAGACAAAATCTGTGGTGTTTACTACTAGGAATGGGATGAAATCAGCATGACTCCCAGCATTAATAGCACTTGTGGAAGAGCCAAGAGAGCCAGAGAGGTGAAAAACAGCTTATATCCTGTAGAATTGTAATGTTGATTTGAGTAGGGAGGAAAGCAGATGGAGTGAATGGATATGCTGTTCAGAGGAGAGGGAGAAAAGAGCCTCCTCCCAGCACATCTTTGACATTAAAAGTCCAATGATTTTCCTTTTTTATTTCTCAGTGTTTGCAGATGTGTTCAATATTTTCAGGATTCAAAAATTTTTGTGTTCCTTTATGTCTTGGTCAACTACATTTCAGGGCTTTGGGAGCTGTTGGCATTACAGCAAACCAAGATGGGATTTCCATGTCATGGGCTTTTGTTATAAATCCAAAATGCTGAGTAAACTCCCTCAAATTTGCCATTTTTTTTAGACAAACTATTGTGAGGTATAAAAGGCTAATCAAGCTGAATGGAAAGGAGCAAGTGCACGTCTACTAAATTATCATGCTTTATAATCTTTTCAAATGGATTTTCTATCTGTAGACAAAGCTGACCATCAGGCTGAGTAGCAAAAATAAGCCCTCTTTATTAATTTGAATTTACTGGTTAGGTTCACTGCCTCTATAGTAAGAAGTCAGGTTGACACATTTTAATAATTGCTTTGTGTTGGAGGAGGGAGTGGTAATTTTATATCATTATCCCTTTTTGAGATTATCCAATTGCCAAGGTTAAAAACCTGTTTCTATCACCTTTAAAATTACTTTGAAATAAATAAGGATTACTTCAATTGCACTTGTAAATGAAAAAAACCTCATTTAGACTCACCAGCTTTAAATTCCTTTCCTTTATCATTCTTAATACAACAAAGTCAAAAGAGGTTATTAAACACTACTCCTTCTTTAGGAATTCATTAAGATAGATTAAATGCTAGGTTTTGACTATCTCATTTAATTAGAAGATAAATTTAGTTTTGGTACACGGAACCACTACAGCATATTAACAGCTGTTTTAAGTAGTTATTAATTTAAACCCCAAACCAGCAAAGATTTTGCATGTCCCTGAGCCCAAAATGATGTGGATATTTTCCTTTTACATAGAGTGAGCTGAATTGAATGTTGATTTTATCTGCCATCTACTTTTGCTGAAGTTTCATTTCCTGTATGAACCTGTTCTGCAATGGCATTTTCACTGATAAATAACACACTAGATTCTAATGAAAGGCAGGAGATCATCTTACAGCATTTCTTACTGCCTTATGAAATTGTTGTTTCACCCATTACCTCCTTACCACATCTTCATTAAACTGCCACACCCATATAACAATTTATGACAACAACATGTAGAATACACAAATTTAAGGAATGTAGAGACCCCCAAGCAAATTTTGTTTCCAGCAAGAGTCACAAGAAATTGACAATATAATGGAGATACCTTGAAAGTTTTGCTAAGATGGTCAGAGGAGAGGAAAGTCTGTGTCCTAATTTGCCAGTGCCACTTGCTGTGGCATCTGCTGTCTAGGTGGCAGCACTGCTTTGAGCTCCTCTCTGCAGGGACTTCTCCCCTCTGCACCACGGGCAGAGCTAATCCTGACAAGTCTAAATCAGCTAATGATTTCACAGCACAGGAAGCCAAGTTGTGGAATGATGACAGACTACAATGTGCCAAGTGCCACAGACACACCAGGGATGTGCATGTGGAGAGAAAGACGAACAGAGGCATCCTCCAGGGCTGATCCAATTTCATTCTGCCTAAAAGGGCCTGGGGTGGAAACAGTATTGAGAATTAATGTGTGGCTCTGTATCCAACATTGCAAGAGCAAGTCTGCTTTATGTGCCCTACCCCCAAAATCACACAGACACACCAATCACCTACTTGTTTGGTATTAATTTGCTTTATGAGGATTGACTTAACATACATATCCCAAGTGTCACACCAACCATAATCTGATACCTTCCATCTGCTTCACCTCCACAAAGATCCCAATCCAGTGCATGATCTAAGAATAATACAAATTGCAATAAAGTGAGATTCCATAAAAACAGCAAATGGACTTTGTATTTTTTCTTTATGTACCTCTAAAGCCAAAAATGATAGTGTTACCCACTCTGTGTCAAATTATACAAATATTAGGACACTCACCAGGATCTGGAACATATTCCACCTTTTGTGCTGAACCTGATGGAGACTCAAATCCACATCTCCCTTCTCTGAAAAGGGAATCTAACTATGGGGCTACAAGTCATGCAGAGAATAATAATAAATGGCAGAATTATATATTGCCACAGCTCCAGAAACAGAAGGAAGGAGCATCTGAACCCAAAGTAGCCTGGTAGAGAAAGGATTTATCTAGGATGTGGAGAAAGTGGGGTTGAGCTCTCCATCAGCAGAGTAGTGATCTGAATCCTAGTTTTTCAATGCTTGAGCATGAGCTGAAATTATAAAGGAAAAAGCAAAGAGAACAATTCCATGTTATAATCTCAACTTTTAAAATTAAGAGTGTGCCCACCCTAAAGGAAAAAAAAAAACCAAAACCTATCTTCAGGAGGAGACTTTTAGTAGTAGATCACAAGTAGAAAAAGGCTTTGTAAAAAGCAGAAAGACACAGAAAGACTCAGAGCACAGGCTGTGCCAATTCAGATGCTGTACTTGGCTTGGTGGTGCCATACCATGAAGTGCTAATCAGTCTGGCTTGCAATGCAGAGAACCACTTTTACCCTTGGGAAAGGAATGGAAAATCTACATCACCTTTGCATGGCTGCAAGGGCATTAAGGAACTCTGGAACCACAGTGCAATTGGGGAAGTTTTTGTCCATCCTTTGCTTTCTTCTCCCTCCTTTCCTTCAGCCAAGACACAAAGAAAGTGCAGAGCCTTGTTCTTCCCCCCAAATTTGACTTGGTGAACCTTCTGTTGAGCACTTAGGGAACTTGTTCCATTCACAAAGCATGCAGACACCACAAAGTGTTCTCACCACTCAGTTAATGTTTTTTCTTATCTAATTTCATCCTAGAATTTCTGCCTTTGAAAGCACACATATAATGTCCCTGGATAATAAGATCAGGGATATTATCAGCTATTTATTTTTATACTGGTATTAAAAAGGCATGTGCTGGGTCTGAATCTTATTAAATGATTTCTCTAAGAGTTTGGTATTTACATTCTATAGGCACATAGGAAAATATTGTAAATATTTATAGTACTCTGGATGAGGAGACTTGAAAATTAGCAGAAAGAAGGTTTCCATACTGCAGTGAAGACTGTGAACATTTGCTTTCCTGGATGAGATGTGCCTATTTTCACTTTGAGGGCTTGCCAGGTGGTAAGACTGAGTTAAAGCACCTGGCAACCCTGAGTTCTGGTACATCTGAGCTGTCAGCTGGGCCTGCTCCTGTTGCCCACGTGCACATACTGGATCCTTCATGGAGCAACTTGGTATCCACCCAGCTAAACCTGGAAATGACTCAACGATAAAACCAGCTCAGGGCCTGCTCCAATAAGCGTTATGGGTGGAAGCAAGCCAGCTCCCATCACCTCCACCTGGCCCAGCCTTCCAACCCCTTCCTAGCAGGCAGTGAGTTGTCATAATACATAACTCCTTATGCAAACACACCCTTGGCATCCTGCACAAATACACCACTGTTTAAGATGCCTGGGAGTAAGTGGCTGCAAGGGATAGCTGCTGCATCTGTCATATCCTAGTGCTATAGATAGGGCCAGGCTGCTCGAGGGGGCGTGCAGCAAGTTGTAGAACACAAATCCCTGACTGAAGAGGTGGGAATCCATCCTCAGAGCAGGTGGTGGGACCAGCACAGACACAATCATCCTTTCCTGCTGAATCCTTTCAGACAGAGGTTGTGTGCAAGCCAAACCCAGAGAAGCTGCAACTGAGAAAAGTCTGGTCATGCCAACTACTGAAGCTTATTTGAAGCCCATTTCCTGCTAAATCCCAGCTTGAGAACTAGTATAAGCCAGTCATGCACTGCATGCCCTACTTACTTTACTTACCTGCCTACTTTTTGAGGGGGTTGTTGTTTGTTTTTATTTTAACCACTGATAGAGCCAGTGCTGAATGCTGTAGATCAGGTTTGGTTAAGCAGCACTACCCTGGGGCTTTGTGCTGTGTACAGATTTCTGAATCATGCACACCCTGCTTTTTCTTGTTTGGTGACTCCTCCTGGATTCACTGTCCACTTTCACCCCAATGTCTGTTTCTATTTTCTGTCCTTCTTGTGGTTCTGTCCAGATGCCTTATAATCTGCATTTTCTAGGATCCGTAAACAATTTTGATATTTTTATCTACATTTATTTATATTTGGGTTTTTGGTGTTTTGGGGTTTTTTTTCCTTTTCTTTATGTCAGCTCTGTGATTACCTGCAACCTATTGCATAAGAACACAAACACACAGTTCAAGCTTCAGGATTTTCTTTGATCATTAACAACTATGATTAGAATGATAACTCTGAACTCTGTACAGAACAGTAGAGTTCTACATCATCTACATTCGATAAATTGCTCAAAAGTGGCAATCTTTGTAGTTTTATGAGTTATCATTCAAATAAAGCGACAATTAATTGAAAATTTCTATTGGAATAAATATTTAAAGTAATAATTGATAGTTATTAAAGTAATTTATTAAAATTCACATAAGAGCTATATTACTTTATGCCTTTCACCCAGTTTTTTTCCAGCAAACTTTTTTCTTTGTCAATTTTTCTCCACTCAGAACCAATTAATACTGACTTAGATATTACTCACCATATTTCTTTGTTCTACACACATCTGTCTGAAAATCTGATGACCTCATAATATGATAACTGATAAACTCTTTTATTCTTATATTTATTATGAGATATAAGTATTTTTCCATAACTGGATAGGTTTTTTCATTTTTTTCACCAATTAAAATTATCATAAAAAGTAGATTAAGAACTTAAGCATTCAATGGATATTTTAATACCTGTATTCTAAACGTGTTCTCTAATCTATTTCACAAAGCCCATTTCATGATGGTTTCTTATTCAGTGGTAGTAAAATTACCTGAGATTCTTCTACAAGAAAATTAATTGTTACAAAATCTTTCTTACTCGAAGTGTGCTATAATCAAACCCTACTGACACTTCTTTCATTCCTCATCCATTTCATCTTTTCCAAAACAACTTCTCAGACAGGCTTTACTTTCACTTCACATTTCATCAACATTGCACATGACCCTATTACTCTTTCCACATTGCACTGTCTCTTTGAACTTATATTGGCCAGTCAAAAAAAATTGCTGGAGTGCCAGCAGGTTCCTGCTGACCTCCTTTGTTGGTTGGTTAAAAATTAGGCATGAGCCACACACGAGCCAGCAGTGCACCTTGGCAAAAGATGCCAAAGATGGTTGACATCATCCTGAATTGTATTGGCAGGAGAAAAGCCAGCATTTCTTAGGTTACATGAATAAGAGTGCCCAGTTTTAGGCCTTCAGTACAGGAAGCAGCAGTAAACAGGGATGAGTTCAGCAGGGGCAGCCAGGATGGTTGTGGCTGGACCATTTGTCCCATGAAGTGAGGCTGTGGGACTGGGGCTTGCTCAGCCAGAAGAGATGGCTTTGGAGGGACATGACAGAAGCCCCCAGCACCTGTGGGGATGCCACTAAGGAGAGGGAGCCACAGTGAGAGGTGTGAGGCTGAGAGGCAGCAGCCAGCTTGTATTAATTAACAAATTAATACAAGAGTGGTTCAGAGAGAATATGAGGAAAACCTTTCTTCCCATGAGTGCTGTCAGGAGGAGCAGGTTGTGCTAAGAGGTTACATCATCTCCATTCATGGGACACATGACTGGATAAATCCCTGAGCATCCTGGTCTGATCTCAGAGCTGGTCGTGATTTCAGCAGGAGGCTGGGCTGGACCTCCCAAGGTCCCTCCTATCTGAATTATACTGTAATTCCCTGGTTACAAGGATTGCCTGCAGAGCAGCATTAAATATCACATAATACAATTCTCATAGATGCCCTTATTAAAATTGTTCAGATTAAGCTTTCTGGTTAGCACAAAGACTGCATTTCATCACTTGTAACAGTCATAGCTGATGGTGAGATCTAAAGCTCCAGCTCATTTCATATACTCTTTGCTATTGTGTAGAGACACTAGAGCACATTCATGCTCTTGTTCTTTGCCTTCTGTCTCCTAGCAACTCCATCTGCTGCCTTATTTTGAATGTTGGAAGTACAAGTCAGATTTATTTTTTCTAGTTGGGAAAAAGCTGCTCCTTCCCCGATTCCAACATAGCTTAACACACAGTTTTATATTTAAGATGCTGGAGTGCCTTTTGCACAAGTAAAGATGATTTCATCCTGCATTCTGTCATCGCAAGAACCTCTTTTCTACAGAACTAGGCCATTTCCTTACCCATGGGTTCTTGACCACACAGGAATTTCGGTGGCTATTGGTATTGTCAGTTGTCAGCAAAAATCATTAATCCACCTTTGGTTTGAGGGAATGATTCTGTTGGTTTTTGTTATTGGTTATTGTTTGGTCTTTCATGAGCTATAAATAGACACTCTTGGCACCCATATTTCACACAAATCTCTCTTACTCATTCCCTGGCACATGACATATTTTCTTGCCAATATTTGTGGAGCACACTGTGAACTGAGTGGCACTGAGGAGTGCGTAATAAAAGTGCTTATCCTGTACATGCCTGTCAGTTACACACCCGTTAAATTTAACTCATCCAGCTCCACTGGGATATTTTTATCCTTTACAAGTGATTAACCATCACAGCAACATAATCTCTAATCCATCCAATGGATAAAACTATCAGGTGATGGGTAGAAAAAAGGAGGGAAAAATCAGTCTACGCATGGAAGATGTGAGAATGCCTCAAGGGAGCACCAAAATATTGCAAAATATTTCACCTTTCTTAAAATATTTGATTATTTATATGCGGAGGACTGACTTTCATTAACAAAGTAACAAACTGAAATGTAAGTCTTCTTTGTACCCTACAGAAAAATCATGATGACTTTAATGTATCTTCAATAGAGTTGGAGCCGAATCTTTTGTTTTAGAGGTCTCTGGTTCCTTAGTGTGATTTTTCCCTCTTCAGTAGATTCATTCCTTTGCATAGCTGAAATATTTATGTCAGCCATCTCTCCAAAGCTCCCTCATTGATCTTTGCAACCCCTTCAGGCATTGCCTTTTCTGATATTAGTAAGATATACTGTTGGGCTGCTCATTTCTGGAGTGGAGTCTGCTCCAAATTCGAAAAGGTGAATTAGGTGGGAAAAATAGTTTGACCTTAATGCATTCAGGTTGGATTGTACCCTAAAACAGAATCTGAAATGGGAAAGCAGCAAGTGCAAAGGCTACAAAGTATTTTTTGGTAAACATTGAAATTAATTTTCAGCTTTATAAATCATCATTCCTTGGACTCTCTCTTTTGAGCTATAGGACTGAGTCATGACACTGAAACCAAATTGGTGCAGTGATTGTAGCAGCTTTAGGGGAACAGATTAAAAGGAAATTCAATCATCAAAGCACATAACAATACAGGCAGCTTCCCTTATACAACATACACTGTTTAGCGTAGCACAGCCAAATTATTTCTTTTTACTCTTTTATATATTACTCCTTATATAGAAGGGTGAGTTTCAAGAAATCCACACAGCAGTGATGTCCAGGATATTAATATTTAAAACATTCCCAAGCAATAGCTAATGGCCCATGGTTAAACAATACATATGATCATTGTGGTGGTATATAGGTGATGTCATCAACTATAAAACCCCACCTCATTCCCAAATTCCCATGTGGAAAAGAGGTAGAATATAGCCCACCAACCCTTTTGTCTCCCTGGAATCTGCTGAGGCTGTTGTGAACAGAACCAAGAATCGGCCAATTTAACAGGGCAAAATTTTGATGAAGAGTTTATCGTCCCAAACATTTTGCCCATGACACAGTAATAAATAGAAAACAAACATGGAACACACTGGCTGTTTGTATTTATTTCTTCTGTAGTTGCCCCGGAAACAATAAAATTAGCATGTAAAAAAGAATAATAAGATAAATATTGATTCTATTGACAAAGAATATATAGTTTTGAAAACTTTAAAAATAGCTGGGGAAAAAAAATAAATGAAAATGGTGATCTTTTTAAGATTTCTATTTCAATTTGCACAGCTGCAGTCTTCTATCATAGTGAACTAAAAGAACCAGGCAAAAAATACCAGTCAACTGACACTTAAATCATATATGTCTTCTAGTTTGCAGCTCAGCATCTGCTGCATCATTTCTCAGATTTTAAAGAGACTGGGAAGAGAGACCAAGGATAAGAAAAATGCACCTTTTCAGCTAAAAGCATGTATTTTTCAGTGACAAAGGACTACAGGCCATTATCCATTGCTATTATACAATAGAGGGGCACTCTGAAAGGCTCATTTTAATTTAAAGAAAAATCTACCTCTACAATAGCAATTTGAGGGGAGAGGATGGTCACAGGGAAAAGAAACTTGATTAAAACATGTCAAATTTTCATGTTCAGGAAAAATGAACATACCCATTTTCCTAAAAGAAGTAATGTTACAGTGCAGACAAGCTGTTTCCATGCAGGGATAATATCTTCAGGTACCTCCTGAAACCAGCTCAGGGAAATTGTTGTCTTTTGTACTCTGCACTAGTTTTTAGTGCCAGAGTAGAGTTCTGCTTTCAAGGATTTCTTCCTTAAAATGAAAGGGTCAGATTCTTCTCATACATATACAGAAATTAGGGGAGAAAGACAATAGAGAAATACCAGCACCGAAGCAAAGAAAGGATAAGAGACAAGAGCTTCAATATAGCTTTATTTATCACCCTTTCATTAAAAGGAATTAGTGTTAATTAGCCCAGCTTGTAGCAAAATTGAGATATTCCATGCATATCCTATTTAGCCTCTCTATTATCTTTCCCTACATTCTCTCTGAATTTGTCAGAGCTTCCATAAAGGAGTGTATTAGATGACTTTGGCCCACATCATTAACAAAATCAATATTTTTTAGTTTAGAATGAGATCAAAATGCTGTAGCTCCAAAAAAAAAAAAGCCATTTGCCACAGAGAAAGCCAACATTGAGCAGCCAGTTCATGCTAAGGCAAATAAATCCCCAAAATCAGCAATCAGTATTTCACAAAACAAACATATCCATAGACTAGAATTTAGACATTGGCACTCAGTACCAAAATGGGATGAAGTGGTGAGGTTCCCTTCCTACACTGGGGTTCATGGACTGACCATGGGGGTGCTGCCAAGCCCTAGCTAGTCTGATGTGGTCAGAGCACCAGCTGGCATGAAGTTTTAGGGAAAAACTGATTCACCTGCTGGGGCTAAAGAATGGGGATGCTTTTTCTTCCTCTAAACTTCCCACTGAAGAACAATAACCTTGTTTGGCAGCTCTTTGAGTCAAACAAGCAGAGGTGTGGTCAAAGCACGAACAAGTGGCTCCTTCCAGTCAGGATTCACCACTGGGAAATATTTATGATTTGTACAGATTAAAGGCACTTCTCAAAACTCATTCCTGTTTCTTAAAGTACATCTGAAGGGTACTGAGCTGTGTTACATGATTTCAGCTGTACTCTCCATGTTCCTCATAATCATTTCCATTTGCCAGGCAGTAAGAAGGTTGTCCTGGAAATAGGGAATACTCTCAATTCTTCCTGCTGAATATTTTTTACCTTGAATAAAACAACTAACTTGTGTCAGGGAATGTCAGCACACAAATCAAGCCAGCTGTCTGAATACGTTCATTACTCTGGATCCTAGATTAATGCACATACTGCATGCAGGGTCATGTTGCTGTCTTTTTTAAGACACCTTTCCCCCATGTGTCTTACTGACCAGCAGCTATAACAGCTCTTTATCTGACTTGATGAGGTTTTATGCTTCCTCCTCATAAGCCCTGATTCTGTACACACACGTACAACAAACACATGTTTTTTGTGTTTACAGGAACACCTCTACTGGTGTGCATGGTGCTCTCATCCCATGGTGCTACAGAGTGAATTCCCTGGCCAGCAGTGTCTCTGCAAGGCACATTTTGTAACAGCACGTTTTTCTGTGAATGCAGCCCCGGTGTAAGAACCCAGTTAGGTGCTTTTCAAAATGTTAGGCGTGTTGCTTGGATGCAGCACACAATATTTAAGAACTGGACAAAACAGACTTAAGTACCCTGGCACAAGAAATCATCTAAAAAACAAACTCCGGCCTACCATGTAACCCCTGTTCTGGACAAATACAGATGAAATGCTAATAAAGATGCTATTTTTGCCACAAAAATCAATAAAACAAGCTTTCCCCATTACAGCTCATTGACAATTCACCCAGTTTCAACAGTAGATGTGAGAATTTATTCCTGAAAAAGGTTACTTTGCACATTGATTTGAAAATTGTGAATCACAATTTCAAAACACATCTGAGAGTTTTTGCTCCCAGTATATCAGGACTTATTATTCATCTTCTTATGATCATTAAAAAGGATGCCTGGGAATAAGAATTCACTCTTGCAGTGCTAAATAAATACCATCATTAAGGAATCTAAGATACTCAGCTTCAACAGCTCACTTTTATAGCAGCAATTTACTAGGTTTTCCTTATGACATAGCAGTATACTACACACTTAACAAAGATGTTCATAATCATTCAAATATTGAGACAAACCTCTGGCTGTTGCTATGATACAGCACTCGCTTTACATTCCTATTTGGGTTAGAAGAACATTTGCTCTGCTGTTTACTACAAAAAAAGCAAGACAAAAAAAAAATCAGTGTTTTATTTCCTCTCCTATTTAAGAATTATTTAAAATGACTCACAATACCTCTCACCCTGCCTTTTGTTAGAATTACAGCACTGAGACATCACATTAGATAACAGCATTGAGCGTCCCATCTTATTGCTTTTAGCCTAATTATTATAACATTGAAAATTAATAAAGAAAATTACATGTAGGCTCAATTACATATGATGCAATTTACATCTCTGATAAGGGAACAGCCCAGAAACAGTTACTGATGGTTCTTATTTTCTCTTCCTCTTGTTCCCAACCTAAGATTTAAAAGGAGCTAGTAAATGAGGCAATCATGGTGTTGGCAGGTGTGAAGATTGCAGTGGAATATTTTGTTGGCATTGCAGATGAACTGGAAAAATTAACAAGAAGAAAATTATTGAGTGAGGAAGATGAATAAGGGTCAGCCGAGGTGCTGCTCTTTTCTTCTTTTCATTTTTCTTATCATTGCATTTGGAGTTCTTGCCCCGTGGTTTCAAGTAGGATCTGGTACCAGCCCTGCTGTATCTCAGAGTATTTCAAGCCCTGGTTGGGGCTGAAGGGACCCCTGAGTTCATCTGGTCCAAACCCTGCTAAAGCCAGTCTACCTAGAGCAGTCTGCACACAATTGTGACCAGGAGTTGGTTTCTATGTCTCCAGGGAAAGAGACTCCACAGCCTCTCTGGGCAGCCTGTTCCACTGCTCTGTGAAGCTCAGAGTAAAGAAATTTGTCCTCATATTGACATGGAATGTCCTGTGTTTCAATTTGCATGCCTTTCCCCTTGTCCTGTCACAGCACCACTGAACAGAACCTGGCCCCACCTTTTCAACCCTTCCCCTGAAGATGTTTGTATACAATGATAAAATCCCCTCCTCAGTCATCTCTTCAGGCTACACAGGCCCAGCTCTCTCATAACAAAATTGCTCCAATCCTCTAAAATAACCCTCCACTGATTCTCTTCTCATTCCTTGTCTTTCTTGTACCAGGGAGCCACACAATGGACACAGAACTCCAGATTTGGCCTCACCAGGGCTGAGTAGAGGGGCAGGATCATCTCCTTCATCCTTCTGGCAAAGCTCTTTCTAATGCTCCCCAGGATACCACTGGCCTTCTTGGCCACAAGAGCACACTGCTGGCTCATGGACAGTTTGTTGTTCACCCAGACCCCCAGGTCCTTCTCTACAAAGCTGCTTTCCAGGATAGAGATTATGCTGCAGCTATTTTATGGCAGGATGGATTGTTTTGTCTGTTCCTGAGATGGCCATAGAGTTGTTTTAAGCTGGAAAATTTTGTCTCTTCCCATACAGTCTTTTGTTCCACCTGAGGAATATATGCCTACAACTATATGGTGTCATTCTGACTTTGCTGTGCTTTACATCTTTTCCTTCTTCCATGAAATATCCTTGCTTTTTTTGCTTTTTTGTGCAATTTGAGAGACTCTGGAGGGTAAAAAGAGGTAAGCAACATGGTTATCCAGGCCACCACAGGAAGGAGAAAAGTCTGAAGGAGAGCAGTGGCCATAGAGAGGAATGAGGGAGTTTCCTTTTCACAGGACCTCATACCTTTTTTCTTTTGCTATCTATTGGTCCTACCTGTCATTTCCTTGGAGCCTTTACAGATCTTCTTCTCCCATCTCTTATCCCCACAGGATCCCACCACCTTTCTAGAAACCTTCTTCTCAGGAAAAACTTGTCACTGTCACAAGATTTGAGTTAGTTCATGTCCTTAGTCAGAAGGGAAGTGGTGGCTTTGGAGATAAGGGAGTGAAAGGTCTAACAAGCATCACAATGGAGAGAGATCAAGGCTGATCATACAATTGCCCTGATTATGTGGTGGTCATATGCAATTCCGAACTCCCTGTTGGATGGCCATTAATCCCTGAATTATATTGGCAGGAGCCATTGTGAGTGCCTTTGATAAACTCAGCTAGAGAGGATTTTGTGGCGATTGTTGGAGCGCTTTGTGTAAATACAGGAGTATTTCAACAAGTGCATCAACAAATATGCAGGAGGACACTTAAATACATAGGAAATAATCCCAGGCAGTGGATGGAGACTTCTGTAGGTATAGCAGTGCAGCCACATGTCATATATTTATACTTTCGGAACAAAAGTGCTGTCTAAAACTGAGAAATTTCTGGTGTAACCATTCTGGCATATCGGTATTAGGTTCTTACACTGCTCTGATTATACCCACCATAAATATAGTGGTGAATTTCCAGTGCAAACAAGCCTTGTAGAGGAAAGTGCATTGTCTTTCATTACTTCCTGATGAAAGACTAAAAGATAAAGAGAGCAGCAGGCCCAATCTGCCCTTTGGAAGGAAAAACAGCAATTCTGAGTCTGTCTTCCTCTCAGGCAAGCACAAAGGAGTTGAAGGCAAGCCTGTTGCAGGTCTGTTTCAGTGCTCTCTGCCCCTCATTTAATTAATTCACAGCACTGAGGAAGAGCTAAATCCTGCTTGTTTTACTCAGGCAAGTGATGCCATTGACTTGAATCAAGCTACCTGCAGGATTAGAAGTAGAAAGATTAAGACCTCAGAGTAGCAAATTCATTTCACTCTGTTTTCAAATGCAAATAGCAGCCTCTCAGTTGTCAGCTTGATTCATCTGTTGGTTGTTCAGCACAATGAGGCTCTGATTCTGCTCCCTGATTGTTTGTCCTAGGCTGCTCTCTATCACAAACATACTCAACTTCCATAGAATAATTGGGATGAAAGTGGAACAGTAAGTCCTCTGCAATTTTTAAAATATATACCAATACATATTGATGCATAAATATATCTCAAACTAGACAGAAAAACCTTCTCTCAGAGAAAGTTCCATCAGTTGGATCCCTGAGGTTTTACTTCGCAACATGGTTTTTTACCTATTTTATCTCTTATGTGGACAAGTTCTTCTCACCTCTTGACTCCACTGTAATGCTGAGGGAGAGACACTGACTTGACAGGAAATATGGAAGCCTCACACTATCTTCCAACTCATGTCACTATCTGATGAAACCACTTTACAGCTGCTTTCATAAGAATGTCTTCAGCAAGTTAAATAAATTACTCAATAATAACTCATCTGTAGCCAAGAACATATTTTGATTGGAACTGCAATTTTAATATGTAACCTGTCATTTTAACATATATATTAGTTATATTGTATGGGGCACCACTGACAGATTACTGTTTTATTTAAATTATTTGAAAGATCCAGTATAGGAGACTGTTCCTGTGTTTATCAGAAGCCTCACCTAATTATTCCTAATTGCATACCTTTACCTCTACAGCTGTGCTGAATCTCTCAAGAGCTTCTTTTTGATAATTTATTTGCTTTGCCACTAAACCTCTGTTTTATCTTTCTACAAAAAAACCACAAAACTCAAATGAAACCATTAAGTCAATGTTATAATTTCTTTATCTTTTATTTTAAAGAAATGAAAATTGACATAATGTATCACTGAAAATTATGACAAAAGGAAAACAGCAATATATCATACCAAGTTGTTGAGTTGCAAAGAGAAACTAAAAAAATGGGGAAAAACCAGGAAAAGGATACAGCTTAGTAGTGCATATTAAAATGCTGAAACTGATTTTAAGAAAATATGATCAATTTGTCTGTATTTATAGTGTCTCAAAATTCTATTTTAAAACCCCCTATGGTTTATTTTAAGCACTTCTTACTTTGCAGCAAGGATCACTGTGTGAGTCTTTGCTGCTTATATGAAAATGCTCGGCCTTCAGAAACTAAAATTTTTTTGAAAAGTGGTTCTCATTAGAAGCAGTATATTTATGTTGCCCTCATAAACTGAGGTGCTTTACTGAGTGTTTGGAGAGCAGGCTTACGGCTGCATTTGCCTACTCTGATTCTACATAAGTCAGTACTGAGGAGCAAAACCTCAAAGGCTGGCGCACTTTTCTGAATAAATATTTCAGGTCTTATTTCTTGAAGCTTTAAGGCTGTTGATTTTTTTTTTAATGTCTTGCCAGCTCAAACCTTCTTGCTTTGGCTTTATCATTGCATTGTCCCAAACTGGCAGCAAGACTCATTTGAGGGAAAGATGCTTCAGAATACGGGAATCTAGGATGCGAAATCTTGATCAAATTTAATAAAAAAGGTGGGAAAGAACCAACCAATTATCTGGCAATTCTGATTTTGCAGCAAGATAAATTTATAGCTCAAGTGCAAAGTCAAATATGTGATCCAACATTAAAAAGTTAGAAGCTCCTGAAGGGAAGCATAACAAATACGGTGAAATTGGGATTCGACTTTTGTATTTAACATGTTGTGCAGGTTCTGGATGGGATAGAATTCATTTTCTACATAGTATCTGGTATGGGGCTATATTCTGGATTTCTGATGGAAGCAAGATTGATACCATGATGTTTTAGTTGTTGCTGGGCAGTGCTTACACAGAGCCAAGGCCATCTCTGCTCCTTACTCCATCCAATCAGTGAGGAAGCTGATGGTACCTGAGATGTTGGGAAGGGACAGAGCTGGACAACTGATCCCAGGTGGCCCAAGGGGTATCCCTTACTGTTTGGTGTCATACTCAGCACGTAAAGCTGGGGGAAAAGAAGAGAAAGGGGAACAACTGGAGTGATGGCATTTATCATCCCAAGTTGTTGTCATCTTATTGCAAAGTTCCGTACCTTCTTGGTGATCTCTCATGGGCAGCACCTCACAGCACTGCCTCCTTCTTCCCAGCACAGCCAACAAACCCCAGTGCCCTTCTCACCCAGCTACCCCACTCTTTTGTAGCACTCATCCTTATTGCACACAGCTGTGGCCTGTTAAGGGCAGGCCTGTTCCTAATCTTTGGTGATTAGTGCAGCTGCAACTCCTCAGGTCTGAGATTGCCTTCTGCACTATTCTCTTACATTCTATCCCTCCACACCAAGTCATCATTTTGTGTGACGAGGCCCTGCTCTCTCGGGATGGCTGAACACCAACACCTGCCTGCCATGGGAAGCAGTGAATGAATTCCTTGTTGTGCTTTCCTTGCATGGGTGGCTTTTGCTTTCCCTGTTAAACTGTCCTATCTCAACCCATGAGTTTTCTCACTTTTACTCCTTCTAGTGTCTTTCCCATCCTGCAGGTGGGGCAGGGAGTGAGCAGCTGTTTGGGGTGAGCTGCCTGCTGGGGTTAAACCTCAGCACATCACAAACTTTGGAAAGATGTTTGACACAATAATTCACATAAAAAGGTCAGAAATTATCATTTTAAGACAAATCCATAGAAGGAACTTAGAGGCCTAAAAATCATATGATGGAGTAATGTGATGTAATGAAATGTCTCCTGAGAATGATTTGCATTGTCACAGTAAAGGGAGATGTCTCAGTATGGAATTGAAAACAGCCAGCATGCTAAGCAGGCAAGTGTCTAGACTTAACTAAAAGACATCTCAAATCCCACTGCTCAAGCTCAGGGTCTTTCCATCTGCATAATGTTCTCTTGAAAATATAGGTTCACATTATTTATTTCAATGAACTTTGTATGAATGCAAATGACTTTTTAAAGTGATGGCACTTTTAGTGACACCACTGTCACTACTCAGCAAGACTCATACTTACCTGACTGCTAAAAGTAAAATCATGTCAGCCTTACAGCACAATAGCCAGATTTTGAATCTTCAATGATTATTCTTGGCATTTCTATGTTGCAATGTTACTTTCTTTGCTAGCTTCTTGCTTCCCAAAGCTTTGAACTGCTTTCAGGTTTGACATGGGGCAGGACAGAGCTTGCTGTTAAGACATTGCCATGAAACCAATAGATTCTACCTCCTTCAAACACATCACTGAGTCAGTCAGGTTGGGTGGATGGCAACTCTTCTGCGTCACTGAAAAATAATTATTTCCTTTCCTTCTAGCTCTCTTCAGTAAGGAAGGAGACATTTTCAACCAAGTTTTAAGAGAAACCTGATTCATTATGTTTGTTGGAACTACTCCAATAGCTCTTTTGATACGTGAGTTGTGTGTTAGTGGATATGCAAAGGACAAGAGAAGTCATTTTTTAGGGCTCTAAGTAAGGTAATAAATTCTGCTGGATGTAATGCATCTTAAATGGAAACCATTTCTAATCAGATGGTTTGAGAAAAGTGTAGGCAGTAAGGAAATATATGTGTAGGCATTTAGATAGATGCAGTAGTACACTTGCACTTAAAAAAAGTTGGAAGATTTTCTTTGAAATGGCTTTATGGAGGAAGGGTATGATATGTACTTATCTCCAAAAACCCAAAAATATTTCAATTGTAATACTTTCAGAACAGGGCATCCTGAATACGATGAGATGAAAGAAAATTTGATGCAAATGGAAGAAGAAAAAGGCAAACACACATCTGCTCACAGTCTAAGATTTATTATATGTATGGCTTACTTGCAATGATACTGTTCTAGTATTTATCTAACTTAGAGTCAAAAAAGACCCATACTTGTACTTATGTTTGCTTTCCAGTTAATACCAAGGAAGTATTCAATACTCATTCAATTAATTTTGCTACACTCCATGTTTTCTCTTATTGGAGTACAAATACAAAGGCAGAGGAAATCTGAGTTTGATATGAGTTTAAATCACTGCTGTTTGAAATGGTTTGTAGCTTTGAAAAGCTCCATGACAACTTTTAACGTGATATATGATGAAATTTTGGTCAGAAAACAGATGAAGAATGGGTCAGAATTTGGAAAATGGGATATTAATCAGAATGATTTTCTAAAAACAAATTTTGTGTTGTTGCTACTAGTTCTCCCTTTCTTAGTATCTCATGGTTAATGAAGCAAGTGAATATGTTATCATTGTTATTTTAAAAGACAGAGTTTATTGGCTATATCTTGTTTTCTTTTTTTTTTTTTTTTTTATTGCAGCAAGAACATGCACATGCAGTTTGCCAGTTTCTAGAACACAGTTTTGAAGACATGCTTTCCCTCAGAACAAGAGAATTTGGTATTGAACCCCCAGCCATTAGCATGTAGTGCCATTTTAGCTGCTTTATAGCATATGCTGCACCCACAGCAGGTTGGTAGGTGTGACACAAAGCTTTTGGAAGGCTGCTTCTTTTTGAAAAGCCTTCTGTGGGACTGCTTGAGTTAATGCTTCTGGTTTCATACTTTAAAAATGCACGACTCTCATGGTTTCAGAATTTTTCAACTAAGAACAAAATAAACAGCATGGAAAATGATCGGGTTTGTTTGGTGAGCAAAGAAAGGAGAATCCCATGGGACTCCAAGGAGGCTCTAGGGCAGGATGAGTTAGCTGAGAGCATCCTCCTGGCTGATGTGCAGGGTAAAGTTTTCACCACCATAACCAAGCCATTTTATTCCCATGTGTTCTCTAGGAGAGCATTTGCTGCACCAAGAGAGGGAGGCAGGCAGCACCAGAGCTGTGCTCAGCACAGTGCTGTCACCTGCATGGCCAAGTTTATAGAAACACCATGCAGCCATTTCTCTGCTCAGCAGCTGGAAAAGCCCATGTTTTGTGGCTGATCATTATTTCCTTCCTTGTGTTCACAGTAGGACATGGATGCCATCATGATTGATAGCATTTACAGCTGTGCAGATAAAAAAGTGAAATACCTGGATTATTATTTATTATAATTGTAATTCATAATGATTTATATAATATTTGCAATTCAGTACTCTTCCTTTAGATTTCTGTTTCTTGTTTCATAAAACAAGTCTATCAATCATAGTAATTATATACCACTGTTTCAGTTCTGAAAGAATGCATTGGGACTGTAATTTTAACAATTTTTGTGACAGACAAACATTAATTTATTGATAGCAGGAGTATCAACCTAGAAGAATGATTGAGGCATTAATAGGAAAAATTGTAAAATAAATTCCCCAATTCCTGTGCCTTTTCCTAACATGTTAATGTCAAAAAGTATTTAATTATTTTTGTATGGATGATTATTTAGAATGTTTTATATGGACATTGTCTGTGGTTTTGTGCTCATTTTTGGTTGAAAGAGCCAGGGCCCCATGCAGATATGATTCATCAGTTTACTATGTTAAGAAAATAATAGATGCTAGGTAATTTGTATTATTTAAATATATATCTTTAAATATGCTGTAATTAACAAAACATGGGCTAAAATGCTCCATGTGGTACTCCATAGAAATTACCTACATTTTAAAATTACTGCAAATGAAAATACAGAGACCATCTCATTAAACTTCACTCATTTGCAAACGGTCTTTAGGCACTGTGGTACAACCTACACATTAAATTAATCTTTTAAATATTCATAGATCTAAATTAGGTGTTTGAAATAATTTCCATTTTGAGTCTTCAATGAATATTGAAATCCCAAGGCAACTTGCATATTTAAAATATATTTCAAATTTACTGATAAATTCTTGAAAGTGCAGTAATTTGTTGAGTTAGAGCTTGGAACCTAAACCATAAGCAAAGTATTTAATAATATGAACTACATTTTAGAAGAGAAACTATGGATAGATGGTTAGTTGGTTTATAGAATCCTGTGGATTTTTTTGTCTCCCAGTTACAATCACAAAGAAGTTCTCTTGTCTTGTTTTCTGTCTGCATTGAATTAAAAAAAAGGAAAATTGTTATTATATTTTACATAAATTTTAAATTCAAGTTGCTAGCTGAAAATGAGGAAGAATCCACACATGGGTTTCATCAAAGCCCCTGAAAATGGAAAGACAGGTTATGCTACATGGACCAGTTATGGTACAAAATACAATTGCACAAATGACCACTTTCGTAAGAATATCTGCTTCAACTATGCAGTTCCAAACTGTCTCACAGCCCAGAGAGATTTTTAGGTCTATGCAGAACATTTCAGCTGAAGTTTAAACCTAGTTTTGTCAGGTCCAGCATGAAAATATTCTAATGAAAATATTCTAAATTGACTACTCATATGTCTGAAAATTTTGCTGTAGAACATAATGCAGAATACTGACAGAAAGACATCCACACAAACAAGTTTTGAAAGAGATGCTGAAAATAAATTGGAAATTATTTAGGTTACCTTGCCCACACACTATGATAATTCAAGGTGATTTTTTTGCATAAACATCATGTCAGAAACTTCCCAGAAAAAAAATACGCCATGCAATTGTTTCATTATTAATGCTGGCAAACTTTGTAACAGACCCACAGGGCAAATTCTGACAAACAATGAGATGAAGGTGACAATTCATTTCCCCAAGTGATGGGCAGATGAGTTTTTAGACTACAATATCTTTCAGGAAGATTGATAAAAACAAGATGTGAAAATTATCTATTTATTAAACTTCCAGAAGTTAAATACCCCAGAATGTGTTCAATAAAGATATGCTTTCCCCCCCCTACTTTTTACCCAAAGACCTCTTTCTTTGCATTCTTGTAGTTGTAGATTTTAGCAGCAGTCTTTGATACATCTTACAAATGCTTTGCAATATATCTGAGTGTGAAAAAGCATTGTGACTTTTCATTATATTGGAATTTTCATTTGGTTACCCTCATGCTGGTTCACTCAGTCCCATCAAGGATGCTTAGCAGGGTGGCCTCTGGTTGCAAGCCTGACTAAAGCAGAGCTATCACATCTGCTTATTTACTTGTGTTCCAAACTTGAGCAGACTGGCAATGCAGTAATTGCTGACATATGAGCTCAGTACACAGGGATGTGGGCATTCTTCCCCAGCTAATGTGGTCCATATTTTGTGCTCTCAGGTTGCAGGGAGTAAGGCTGCTTGCAAATTACACCTCCCACTCTGCCTGGAACAAAGAATTTTGCAGCAACAGTGCCTTCCCAGAGAAAACTATCGATGCTGTAATTTTATTCATTTGTCTCCAGGATGCTTTCAAAAACTCTCCAAGGGAATCATTAATAGATTGCAGAAATCAGCTGTCACTTTAGAAGATCCTCCTTCCTCTTCTTCTCCTCTGTAGGGACTAATGATTTCCATTCAAGAAGATCAGCTTTTTAGCTGCACTTCATGCAAAATTCTCACTAAACATAAATGAACATAAATAAGATTCATTAATATAAGCTACTATTTTTATATTTTCATTTGGGTTTGTTTTATTTGATCAGGGGATGCCACATGCAGCAAGTCTTATTTCAATAACATGATTCAGCTTCTCTGCTGAAACTTGGCATCAGATTTTCAGAGATTTGAAACATAAAACATAAATATGTATCATCTTGTATATAAAATTTCTGGGGTTTTTTCATTATTAATGTGATTCCTAGAGAAAGGTACAAGCTACCCAGCTGCTAAGTCATTAATGAATGACTAGCTAATTAATGCTAGCTAATTAATCAGAAGAAGTAGCCATGGGAATGGCAAACTTATAAACATGTACTCTGAAACATTCTCTGTTCCTAAACTTTGGCATTGTCACAAAAGTCCTAATATAAGGAGTCCTAGGGCAAATCCTTAACCAGCAAGGTAATTCTGACCCAGCATCAGGGATTATGATAGGATACAGGTCTGCTCACTCTTGTAGATGGGTGCTGTGAGCCTTATCCTAAAAGGGGAGACATGGGTTTGAACTGCCTCAGGGACCCCACCAATCTCCCAGCTCAGCTCTTCAACATTTTCTCACCCCAACTGGGTACTTAAGAGCTGCCTCCCACACTTTTGCTCTAACTGCTAATGCAATGATTGTTTCAAGAGAATTACTGAAGATATTACTTAATTGCTAATGTTCTCAGCCTAGCAAGAATATGCCCTGTACATGGAATAACAAAACAGACATAAATTGAGGAGAGATACTAAGTAACTGTATTTTCTGGTCTATTCAACTCCAAGATGTAATAGGAAATAATCTATCTTAACATCGTTGGATTCTAGTTTTCTTTAAAATCTCTTTGTAGTTTGGAGCTATGTAAATAAAAGGGGAAAGGGAATTGTTTAGTAATTATTAGCACAAGAAATTTTTAGATATTAGGGACCACTCCCTTATCTAATCAGAAAATGATAGAGAAGCTGGATAGAACAGACATAATTTGAGGCTTTAACAGGGAAATAGTAACTCATGCAAAAATTTACATAGAAAAAGAAATATTTAACTGAAGATTTTAGCTTGCTCAGGTTCCTGAAGATGGGCCTATTTAGTCTGTTCACTCTACTCAGCTACTGAAGAACAGTCTCTTTGCAAGCTCTATATTAAACTGCAGCCTTATTTACATTTTACATTTCTTGCAAATTAGATCTCACAGTGGATGCTTGCCTCAGTCACATATTTTTCAAGCACCTAGAAGGCACTCATCAACAGATGTTTTGCTCAGTCAAGCTTTTATCTCATGGTTCAATGTTCATGAAGCTTTTCAGGAAGGATTTCTTATTAGAATGGATATTTGTATGTATGACATGTCCTCTAATCACAAGTGCAGCAAAGCATGTGTGAGCAAACTAATTTGTGGGCAGCAACAACTTGTTACTTCTTGAGACTTTAATTAGGAAACAAAAATGACATCTTATGATTTGAGTTGCCAGCATCATAGACAATCATGAACAGCAAGTCAGAAAATTTGGCAGTAGCTTGGCTAACCTTGACTGATACACTTATGCAAAATATGATGCTTATAAATAAACAATGGAAAATTTTTAATTTAATCTAAAATTTAATTGCTTAAGACAGTTTATATAAATATAAATCAATATCAAGGAAGAATACATTAATAAACCCATGAGAAAGAAAAAAGTTATTTTGTTATGCAACTAAAATGTTTAACTAAACACACAAACCTTTATTTATAGCAGACAGAAATACCAACACAATTCACAGGGTGATACTTGGATCATCAGAAGATGTTAATCTGATATCAACATGGCACCTTTCTCCTAACAAACTTTACAAAGCACATGTCACACCAGGAATGCGTGCATTATTTCATGCCAAGAACACCCTCATCTGCTGTGTGTCCCATCTCACAAACTGTGGAAACTATTCTGTAGGTACTGCATGAGAGAATTCAAATTAATTCAGGCTGGATAGAGGCAGAATTATTGCAAGTATCAACATATTTTATACATAGTCTAACAGTCTTTCACCTGATGTAGTCTCCACAGGATCTTAAAAAATTCCACCTGGTTTGATCAGATTACAGAAGTCAATCACATTTCCTTTGCACTACATTCCAGTAAGAGCAGCTCAATCTCTTACCAACAGGATGTTTTGTTTAAACTGATTAAAAACTGCAAGAAAATGTCTTTCATTTCAAGGAAAAAAAATAATCCAACTTCTGAAATACATTAATCATTATTATTTGGTACTACTGAATAAGTCCAAAAAATCCTACCTTGTGCTAAAGCTAAAATTCCCCTTTTAAAACTGCAATGGGGAGAATCACAGGCAGGCTTATAATGATAGAAGGTGGCAACATGCCACTATTCTTTTGTTGTCACTGGCAAGAACACAATCATGTGCCCTTTAATCTTTGTTATTCAGCCTGCTGCTCATATGGATAGCACAATCAACCTCTTCTTTCAATCAAAGGAGTAGGGACAGAATCGGCTGCACTGAGAGAGGTGCCAGGACCAGACTAAACTTGTGAAATCCAAATACTCAATAAAAATTTAGAGCGATAAAAGAGGTCTTTGTTTTGCTGTCAATTTACAAGATATCCATAGTGTGGCACAAATTAATTTCCTAGGTAATAATTTTAACTTATTCGTGTTTTTTTTTCATACATCACCAAATACAGTATGCACTTACTGCATTATGAGTAGTAATAACATTACTACAAATAGCAATACACTTGAAAAGTTTCATGTATTCACCCTTATAGATTTTTGTTTTGTTGCTTTCCTAGTGCTCAGTCCCATTTAAGCCTGTTGTCTAATACTAAAGAACTAGAAATCTTGGTAAATTCTATGAAATATTTTAAGATTCCTTGTCTGTTTTTTCTCTCATCTGAGATTTTTTAAAAATAGTAACATCTGAGCAATTGATAACTGCTGATGTAATCTCTTGTTGACTTTCAAAAGGCAGTTAGAAATAGTTTCAGGCAATGGACAGGTCTCTCTGATTCTGTGCTTCTACTAGCTCCTTTCAAAGGATTATTATATCATATATCATATATCATATCATATCATATATTTATTATGTTATGGAAAAGGGATTAGGGTTAGGTTCAGGGGAAGGGCTTCAGTGCAGCAGGTCACCCTTAAGTAGAACAGAGCTCAGACCTCGATGCAGAGTGCAGGAAGAGATGCCTGAATTTAGAGCAGTGAACAGCTAGCCTAAAAAAAACTGCATATTTTAAACCCTGCTCTTTTGTGCATGAAATCCCATGCATCCACATGGGATTCACAGTCCAGACCTTTATAGTAAGAACAGAGTGTTTCCAAGAGTGAGTGTCTCTATGTATTAACCTTTTAGATGGAGCCTTTAAGATGTAGAAGGCCCATGGGTTTTCTTCCTTATGTCCCTGAGATCAGAGATGCTTTGGCTGATACTGTTCAGCAATTCAGCACCTTGATCAACTGGAATTACTCAGGGTGCCAGAGGTGAGATGGGTGCTGTGCAGCTGATGGGAATAAGTAACTTTCACAGGAGTGAAAAGACAGTCATGTAAAGGCACACACAAAAAAAGATGTCTTCCATACTATAGGTTACACAGATATGGTCACAAAGGACCAAGAAAATCTGACTCTTCTTACAGAGTAGGCAGCTAATTAGATGGGAAACTTGTCTTTTTCATAATAACTTAAGCATCAGTACAGTTTCCCTTAGATAGGTCTTTGATTTAAAAACTGTACAGGTGCCTCCAGCCCCTGGATTACTGAGTTGACATCTTCCATACCTTTCCCATTTTTGGCTGCAATATGTCCTGGTTTCAAGAAGAATGGAGGCACCACTCCCCAGACAAACTAGGACACTTTGATAGGGGTGAAGGTGTCCTCATGAAAGGACACGTGCAAATGAATCACCTCAGCCTGGAGATGATAGGAGCTCAGGTTTCCCAGTTCTTTTGTACATGTTACAGTGATGAGCCTTCAGTGAAACCAAAGGCCCTGTTGTGCCCATTGTGGCTTTTGAGAATGAAAACACTGACCTTTGTGCATGCCTCAGTACAATTTGCATGGATTAAGTTTGACTAAAACGCTTGGATGCTTGGGTTTCTCTAGGGGACTTAGGTAGAGTTTAGTGACCTCACAGTCTAGTGTCTCAATTAGATAGGGAGCTTAAAGACAGAGACATCATGTAAATTCTGGGTAGTGCATTTTTTAAAGAGCTCTTGTCTCCTCAAATTTCACTCAGTTCTCGTTAGGAGCTGAGCAAGTCTTGGGACAACACAGTCTCAATTGTCCATGGCACTGGTTATTACTTACAAGTATTATTTCAACACACATAATAGCTATGCTTATATTTAGAATATGTTTAGAATCTTTTCCTTGTAAGGAAACAATACTTATTCTCTCTTCAGATTTTTCACAAAATGTAGCGGCATAGAGTTGGTACAGAACAAAACAGACAAAAAAACCAGACCAAACAAAACAAAAAAAGCAGTCAATGGGCCATCATTTTCCTTACATGTCATATTCTAAAAATCAGAAAAATCACTGATCTGTCAAATGTTAAGCTTGTGCTTCAGAGACTTCACTAACAAAAGTAGTCTGTAGATAATTTTTCAGTTTTTGCATTTTATTTTACTAGTTTCAACTTCAAAGGCAAGTTTCAACACAAAAGAAATATTAGTAACTATACATGGAAGTTAGGTGTAAAAAGAATATCAGAATTGAAACACTACCATGTTGTACATATGATCCTAATTATGATGTCATTATTTATGGAAAGGTCTTGCTCATTAAAAAATCTGCCATTGGAATTTAGCTAAAACATGTTTACAAAGAAAATGGAACAAAACAGACTTCACAGACAGATCCATTCAATTCTAGTTACAAATGCATATACTTTATATAGTCACAATTCAGTATTGTTCCATTTGGATTAACTGTGAATATTAAATGTTCATTATTTGGATATGCCAATCTTGATAGTCCTTGGTAATAAGAACTTTTAAAGCCTCTTTTAAAGCCTCAATAAAAGCTAAAACCTCACTGAGTCCTTGTCTAGGCTGTATCTTGTTTGAGCACCCTCCCACTGTCTACTATACCTCCCAATACTAATTCAGTGAAAACATTTCTGAAGATGATTCAGTACCATTTCCCAGAGCCTTGCAAGAAGATTTACAATCAAGACAAATTATGTAAATACAATCTCTGTTCTAACTAAGAAAATGCTAATACTTCATACTTGCCTTAAAACAATTTAAATAATTTGTGTGCAGTTCACCTTCATCTTTATGTCATTGTGTACAGAGCCAATCATGCTCATACTAAATATTTTACACTCCTCAGGCTCTTGTGTGACTCATGGGGGAGCAAACTAATTTTCCTAGGAAGAACTCTCACTAGAACATCAACGCAAGGGGTAAAAATGCTTATGGTAGCAAAGGCCTGACATTTAAATTCATGACAGCTTTCATAAGAGCAGACTTTTAATTCCAGAAATAGATAAAATCTAGCTTAATTCCAGGTCTGTTGGTCTGAGATCATAGGCAGTCTGTCGTCTGTGGAAGCTTATGTATGGTGCAAACCCACTTTCATTCCTCTAATGACAGCTGGGTAACTTCACAGCTCCCTCATCCCCTCTCACATATTTATGTGTTATGGACCTAACACTGAAGAATTCAACACTTTGCTAAAATGCTTTTATTACTACTCTGTCTAGTCTAATTTAAGAATGACCACTATAGTGCAATAGATCTCAAACCCTAGGCATTTTTCCAGATAAATTCCTAAATTCATTAATTTGCTTCATTTTGCTGAGTAACTCTGTCTCTAGATTTCAATCAGTTCAGATATTTAGAGATAACCAACTCCTCAATTTTAAACACTCCATATGCCAAATATAAGAAAATTTAAATACATATATGTCTAGAAATTGTACAAATTTATACAGTATATGAATAATTACTTAGATATGCATATATTTACTTCTTCTTTCTTTGTTTATACAAATACATTTCTAAGGCCAGGGTCTGGAACTTTATAAAGGGGTAGGCCCCTGGACCTGACCTCAAGCAACTGCCTAATCCTTTCCTAAACCCCAACTAAGCCTAATTCACTCTACATGTTTGACAAGGGAGTGGCCCCACTCTCCTGGAGACAGAAAGCAGTAATATTCACAGCAGTAATTCACAAGTATCACCAGTTAAGTAGCCTGAGGTTCAAGCAAAAGCAGCAGACATCAACTAGAAATAAATAGGGCATTGAATTTCTGACACAAGCTATCTTTCTTGGCTGTTGAAGAAGGGACATCCAAGAATAAAAGATTTTGCTTCATTTCGTCTAATCTTTTTTGAAGAAATGATAAATGAAGTTTATGGTACTATGATACACAGCAGAAAACAACAGCAAAAATGGAGCATCCACTGCTAAATGATGAAATGGGTGGAAAATGAAGAGAAGAGAAGAGAAGAGAAGAGAAGAGAAGAGAAGAGAAGAGAAGAGAAGAGAAGAGAAGAGAAGAGAAGAGAAGAGAAGAGAAGAGAAGAGAAGAGAAGAGAAGAGAAGAGAAGAGAAGAGATCTGACTAAAAGCCAGGGCACATGGAGATATTCTCCAGCCATGAATATTATCTATTTAACATCATGTCTTAAAAATTAATTAGCATATAAAATATTACTTTAAGTTACGTTTGGTTTCTAATCAGCAAGCCAGTTGTTTCATAGAAAAATTATGGCTGGGACAGCCATATCCATGTTATATTTCTGCACTTGACTTTTATCTATCAATGTGTAAAGCCTTTCATTCTTCATTATATAATTCAAACATAACAATTTCAGTCTGACTGACTCCTGTCAGTCAATATCACTTTGAGCCATCCTTGGTGCTCACAGGCAAATTTATATTGCTCACAAAAGTAGAAAACACCCTCTCTGTCCTTGAGACAAGGCATTAGGGGTGGCACTAAGTAGTGTCCAGCCTTGGATAGGCTTTTGTGCAGCCCTTCTTGATCCATCCCTGAGCCATTGAAACCATTCTCCTGAGCTTTATTTTTGCACCTAGTTGTGCAGCCTTGCAGTAGGATTATTTTGATCCCAAGCTCCTGCATGAAACTGTCATGTGAAATGGTGCCTGAAGCCTTTCCATGGTCAAAATAAATCATATCTGCTCCTTCTTTACCCATCAGCCCATTACCTTGTCAAAAAGACAAATAATGTGGTTTGACATGATCTGTAATGGACAAATTGATGAGAGTTCTTACTTTACATCTCGTTTTCAATAATTTTGTTATTGTGTTCTTACATGAATTTAAGTTGTTTAGTTGTATATAGTATCTTGGCTTACTTCCCCCTCCCCCCCCCCCCCCCCCCCAGTTTTCAGGAATTAGTACTATTTTTGCCTTTTTACAGTTTTTTGTGACTTCATCCATTCTGCATGAGTTCTCAGATAAAAATGCTAACTGCTTTGAGATGGTCTCATTCAGTTTGCTGAATCTCCTGCTGGGAATTTTACTTGACTGAATAGATTTGAAAAAGACTCACGAGTCTCTTCCCTCTTTTTTTACTTATAGTACAGTGGTTCTTACCTCTATTTCCATATGTCTTAATTGTGTTAGCCAATTAGGTATTTTGCTGAAGAATGAAAAAAAAAGACATTAAATACTCAGAATTCTCAGGATATTTCACTATTGGATATCCTATCCCTTTGTGTAGAGATCTTTCTTTACTCTTCTAAATACCAGTATGCTTTCAGATTATTTTGTGCCTCCTGATAACTGCATGTCATTTTATACTTTTTTTTAAAAAGTATATGCTTTTTATATAGTTTATATAAATTTTATACTTTTTTGATTTTGTGTCTACAATTTCATGTTGTTCTTCTATACTCACCCTTAACAAATTCTGAGAAATCCCCTCTGGTGTGTGAGGTTGCTGAAGAGTTCATATCCCAGTTAAATTTGTGGTGTAACATAATTTCTAGCCTTTCTTTGCATTGAGTTCTGAGTTCTGTGTTTGTGACCCATAAATGGCTTTTAAGAATCTATCAGACTTTGTGCTCTTTATTCCTGTAACTTCACTTTCCCTAGCCTATCCATCAGTTCTCTGAGTTCATGGAAGTCTGCTTTCCTGAAAAAAAATTACATTAGCCTCTTTCTCCATCTTAAGAAAAAAGAACTTCAAAATTCATGTTTTCATATTAACCTTTATCCATCTACTTTCACTTTCTCAGTAAGGTCTTCCCAACTGGCCACAACTGAGTTCAAACAAGTATTCCTGTCCATCTCCTCACTTTAACCTGTCTGTTCTACCTCTTTGCAAGCTGATGCCTGAAGAGCTGAAAGTTTTTCACTGACAAAAAAAAAAAAGCAATCTCCCTGGTTTTAGTTGGTAATTCTCCTTTTAAAAACACAACATCCAACACTTGCTTATATTCTATTGGGGACCTTGAACACAACAGTAAATAACTCTTAGTCATTGGCCCTGAATGTGTTGGGTTGGGTAAGGAAGGAATTTGTTTTCTTCACAACAGTATGGGGCTGTGGTTTGGATTTCTGATGGCAACAGTGTTGCTGACACAGAGGTGTTTTAGCCCCTGCTGAGCAGTGCTTACACAGGGTCAGGATCTTCTCCATTTTTCACCCCCACCACCAGCGAGGAGGCTGAAGCTGCACAAGGGCTTGGGAGGGGACACATCTGGGACAGCTGACCAAAGCAATATGCCACAGCACGTGGCATCATGTGAGTATACAAGGCCAGGGGAAGAAGGAGGAAGAGGGGCATGTTCTGTAAATATTCCCAGATCACAGAATATTCTGAGTTAGGAGGAACCCACAAGGATCATGGGGTCCAACTTTTCAGTGAATGGCCCAACCAGGGATCAGGCCCCCAGCCTTGGTGTTATTAGCACCATGCTCTGACCAGCTGAGCTCATCTCAGGGCAACGTGTCCAGACTGATTATTGGGATTTATCTTCCCAAGTCACTGCTATGTGATGGAACCTGCTCTCCTGGGGATGGCTGCACACCTGCCTGCCCATGGCAAGGGGTGAATGATTTCCTTGGTTTGCTTTCTTGCATGAGCAATTTTTGCTTTCCCTGCTAAACTGTCTTTATCCCAATCCACAAGTGCTGTCACTTTATCTTCCAATTCTCTTCAACATCCCACCTGAGGAGAATGAATGAGTGATCATGTGGGACGTGGCTGCCAGCTGGGATTACACCATGACACCAGTTAGGTTCAACATGTTCTATGAAAATTTTGAGGGCTTAAATACCTTGACATGTATTTTTTATATTAAAGGCAATATCTTCTTTCTTTTCAATTCAAAATCACACATTATTTTCAATACTATCAATATTCTAAATCTCTGAACTAATTTTCCATAATGACAATCAAATCGTTATTTCATCTGTGTACCAAGACATCAAGACCATCATTTGCATCTAAATCTATTCTGCTGTGTTAGATGAAACACCTAAAAAGTTTAAAATACAATTTTATTCTTTCTATTGTTCAAAATACAAATTTATCACCATTTTGGCACACTTTCTTCTTTTCTATGTTAAACCTTTAAGACTGACCTGTAAACTTATGCTTCCATCATTTGCTAACCTAAACTAAAATTTTTCTCTCCTGTAGCTTTGATAATGTGCCTTCATCTTTGGTATGACCTCAGTGAAAACTCCAGTGGAAGAAATGAACCCCTGTTCAGTTTTCCCCATAAGAACATCACTCATGGGCAATGAAAACAGAGTCATCCTGCCTACGTGTCTGCAGAAACACATTTTTATTCAATTTATCTATACCTATGTGGACCATTGCCAATAGCTATGGACACTAAAGGGAATTCCAGCTCAGCTCTTATTTTTACTCCAGGAGTTATGTAGCCACTTACCTTCCTGAGATGAGTCCTGGCAGCATCCATACAGCCTATGACTTGAGCTTGTAAAGCTGCCAGTGCCAGGACTTTGGGTAAATGAATTAATCTGCCTTCCCAACACTATTATTCTGTGGTTCCAGCACACTGTCTTCTCCCATGTCCCTTTGAAAAGCACTATTTCATATTTAATTTGAAAAATGTTACCCACCTGACTCTTCCACCCCACTCTTAACCACATTTATTCTCTTCTTTTTATCTGATGCATATATATGTACTCCCCATCCCAAGTAGGATCTCACTTCCCTGTTCTGTTGTGATTGTAACAACTCTTAATAGATTATTTATTTAAGAACTTTTACCTCAACATTGCACCTCTTTTTTTTACCACTGATCAAAGCAATTCCTTGACATTTTGTACCTTTTTCCCTTCAGAATTACTGGAGCAACATATGGTTATTCAGATTTTCAGCTGATGTTCATCAGTCTGATCTCTTTAAATTCTCTATATTTAGAGTATTATCTCCTTGTCGTTTGTGAATTCCCTAAAAGCTCTCATGATCACCATACTTGGTCCAAAGATTACATGGTTCGACTTCTGCATTATGTATGTCCAAAGGGATATGGCATATGTATATATGGATTTTCCTTTCCAAATGCATTTCTAACAGGCTGTATCCATTCATGTAACACTAACAGAAATGAATTCAAAAAACCCCACTTTTAAACAAATTACCATTTTTCAATCATAAGACTGAAAATGTGCTTTTATAGAGTCTATTTGGCCAACTCCTTTCATTAGCTCACTCTGTTGCCAATTCGAACTCAACAAATGCCTTTTTCCCTGCTGTACTTTTAGAATAGATCACTTTCCTCTTGGGCACAATCATCCATGGTATTTTCACAAATTCAAGTCACTCTCAGAAACGATTTTTCTCTGTTTCACAGTTATTTGACTTGGGTTTCCAGCTCTTACTCTCTCATCCAGGTACATGTTCCCAAAGCTGTTGAGGCCAATATAGGTATCAGTCTCCAACAGCAGGTTTGTGGCCTTACTGCAATATTTTCCTTGTCTCCCTGCAGCTGCAATATACTGTCATCTGCAGCTTTGCTGGGGAAGAGAGCAAAGACATAAAACAGAAATTTTCATTTCTGTTCTAGGGAAGGTACAAAAAGAAAACTAGGTAGAAAATTAAGAATGAAGGTGAGAAAGATAAAAATATTCAGGGACAGGTTTCTTTTCTCACATGCCTCAGCTCATATTGATTATATCCACAATAAGCCACCTACACAGTCACAGCTTCTAAACTGTATATGGATTAAAAATATTGACACCAAGAAGCTGTCAGATAGTTCTTGATAACTTGTTAAGAAATGTTAAAGAAAGGAAAATTAGGAAAAATATGAGGCAGGGATAGAAATAAAGGAAGTGAGTAATTTCAAATATGGTAACTTCTACATACTTACCTTTTATTTAGTTCCCTGGGAAATGACAGTAAACTGTCCCCTGCCTCAAGCCTCTTTCAAAGATCATGCAAACTCAAAACTAGCCTATATAATTTTTTGTGTTAAGGAAAAAGCCCACCAAGTGGTAACTAATTGAGCATATCGCAATTTGCAAAAATTATTAAGAAAAACAGTTGAAGCTGAAGAGTAGCAATGACAGTGGATGTCATGAAAAAACTCCTTATTAGCAAACATATCTTGTCCTATTAATTTCATTGTTATTGTATGTGTAAATAAAATGAGCAATTAAATATGTAAATAAAATGAGGCCCAATGAAATCTCTACTTCAAAATATTCTCCCAAGGGAACCAATTATCAGCTCCTTCACTTAACACACTAAAATGCTGCAACATAAAAGATTAAAAAAACTTCCAACAGACAGCAAACTATACCAGATGATTCACCATGAAAAGTCTTTTCCATACCTGATTTCTATGAGTCAAGAATCCACAAAACCATCAATTTTCAGGGGCTGTCACTCCCATTACCTCACTAGTAATTTCTATTATCACTTTGGCAAACAAAGTTACCAATAAAGACACCAGTGAAAAGCTGCTAGTTATCTGTATTTAAAATGCAGATCTTTTATTCAAATGCTGCTATGACATATAACATATCCCAAAAAAACCCACTGGTTTGCATACAATTTTATCCGAGTAAAAATATGTTGCAATGTTAGTTCCTGGAAATAAAAACAGAATTGAAAGTTGATACACTTTTATTCCTTTCTGATCTCATCCTAATCTAGTACAAGAGCACAGACCTGATGCAATTCTATCATGTAATTAGATGGTGCAAGATCAAATGTCTTGTGCTGCATTGTTAAAACAAAATCAGGACTATGTTAACTATCAATAGTTCAACCTGTCCTGTGCTCATGAATGGGCTTCTTAGATGCATGTGCAGTAAATGAGGATTAGAAAATAAATAAATAAATACATAAATAAATAATTTTAAAAACCAAATATATTGAAGCTAAGTGTTTTGCAGGCACTTAAGTTGCTCATAATTTTATCTAGTCTACTATATTTACCTAATTTATGGGGCTTTTCTTAGAGTTCTGCTTATGTTTTCCACAACAACTTTGTTTTTCTGTTATCCATGAAGAGTAATATGTTCATTTCCCATGAATTGTGAGGAAAAAAAATTATTAATTTTAAAATAAATAAAATCTTTGAAATTGTAGAACACAGATACCTGAGTCTTACTTATAATAACATTATGAACTAGTTCCGCTCAGAATATGGGTAAGTGAAAATAAGCAAGAACACTTCTGTTATTCCAGCATTTGTTAACTTGTATTTTTTAACATGTGCAAAAGAGGCTTACTTGGAATGTGAGAAAGTACAAAGAATAAAATGAGACCAATAAAAACAGTGGCAGTAGAAATGAAAAATTAATTCCCACATTATAATTTTGAAATATAGACTAATAATAAAACATCCACTTAGGTGGTTTTCCAATCCAAACTAACATCTTGTAGAACACCACTTATCAGAAACATGCAATTAAAAACTAAGTACTAAAGAGGGGAAAATTTTGGTTTTTACATAACATTGAAGTTATGTAAGGTTTCTCATCATTCTCACACTTGCAAACTCTTTCAAGTAGGTCAGTTTTGCCTAGCTTGACAAACTTCCAAATTAATTTTATACCTCCGAAATACATAAAATATTCAAGTCTCCATGTATCTCTTTAGGCATTTGTGCTGGTTTTGGCTGGGGTAGAGTTAACTTTCTTGCCAGTGGCTGGTATGGGTCTCTGTTTTGGATTTGTGCTGAACACAGGGCTGCTGATACTGAGCTGGTTTTGTTATTGTGAGCAGGGCTTGCACAGAGCCAAGGCCTTTTCTGATTTCTATAACAACACACTGGAGAGGGAGTTTGGGTGCTTGGGAGGCTGGGAGGAGACACAGCTGGGACAGGTGACCCCAAATGAGCAAAGGGATATCCCAGACCTTATGGCATCGTGGTCAGTATATAAACTGGGGGAAGAAGGAGGAAAAGCAGGGATGTTTGGAGTGATGGTGCTTGATTCCCTATGTCACCCTTGCATGTTTATTGGGCCCTGCTTTCCTGGAGATGGCTGAACACCTGTCTGCCCATGGAAAGCAGTGAATTAATTCCTGGATTTGCTTTGCTTGAATGTGAGGCTTTTGCTTTCCCTATTAAACTGCTTTTATCCCAACCCATGAGTCTCCTTCCCATTCTCTCTCCAGTCTCTCTGCTGGTGGGGGAGTGAACGTGTGGCTGCATGGGGCTTGGCTACTGGCTCAGGTGAAGCCACAACAGAATAAGGAAAATGTATCAAAATGCTTTGAAGAGTGATGCACACAATTTTATTTCTTTATTGAAATTACTGTTCTCTAGTTCTGACAGCTACAGAAGCAAGATATTTTATTTCTAAGCAATATATTTTTTATTTTTATATCATATGGTTTAATGAAAATGTAAGAATCTTAAGCCAATGGCCTTAATCAGTTCTGACTGACGAAGGAATTTTAAGAAATTATTTTTTTACTACTTGTTGGCAATTTTATGAAATCTGAAATACCAATGTTGTTTGTAGAAAATGTTCTGAATTGATCATGCTCAGAACCCAAAATTTAGTATTACTGAACTTAACACTAACTTTTAAACACATCACATAATGAAGGTGAAGTTTCTTATCATATGGAACTACAATTTCCTGTATTTTCTTTTGTTTTGCAATGCATATTATTTATCTTCGTGACCTATGAAGAACTTACCCAGAAAATTTTATTTAGGGAAGTATATTGATCTTAGTGTTGCCAAGGCAGCCAAGCTAGCTGTAATGAATGTAATGCTCACATCGAGTGAAAAATCGAGAAATATTTTTTCAAATGAAAAAACTTAATTTGCCCAATACATGAGCTGTACAGACAGAGAAAAATATCATTTTCCAACACCTGGCTTAGGAGAGATGATTGAATAAGTTTTTGTTAGTGGTCTTTTGTGTTAATCAGTTTTCTATGAATACTAATTTGATAACAATGGTGTAAAAGTTTGTTGACTGTCATATGCAATCATACAGAAAAAAAATCCAATTATTTAAGAAGATATCACCTTCAGCTGTTAATTTAAGGTTATATGAAAACACAGTTGAATTCTAGTTTACTTGAGCTAGCCTGCCTTAGTTCACTTTAAGAAATCTTGGGAGAATACACTGCTGCTCTTAGGGCTCAGTACTAATTTTCCAAATTGCTCTTATTCAATTCACAGTAGGCTGTCTCTCCATACCTTCATCTTCAATCCAAATAATGGAATAAAATAAGGTTTTTGCTTTAAGCAGCATCATCTCCCAGCTCAGAAGACTATGAGAGGTGCATAAACAACTAAAACTGGCCCACACCTACTTAGCACACATAAGCAATTCAGTCCCTGTAACGCCAGTCTCTGCCTTCCAGGTCCTAACCAGATTACTAAATTCAAAATTGCTCTTTCATTTATTCCTCAGCAGCACAATAAATCTTGAATTATTTTCTGCCCAGTAAATAGTGGGGCTTTGAAAGAAATGCCTTTTGCCACCATCCTGCTCACATGCCAACAGTGAGGTCACCCCTCGGAAATAGGAGCTCCTGGCTTGAATCACTGAGTCAGTGATCATGACATCTGAGACAGCAGCAGCAGTCAAGATAGTGAAATCTGATGATGATTCTTTAAGACATACATGCCTAAAACTTTTGCTCAGAAGTGATAATACCAGCATCTAAATGACTCACCTTCCTTTCTGGTGGGAGATATTTATGTGCATACACATAATTGTATAAACATGTATTTGCAATACGACATCTTTTTGCATTTCTTGAGGAAAAGATCTTTTCTTTAAGTAGAAAACTGAAGAAATAAAAGTGCAATGTACCATGAATATTATATTTTTCTCTTTATGGCAGTACATTATATGTTCTAGAAGGCCTTTGCAGTAAAATTCAAGCTCATTTCAGATCTCATCTTTCTTTAATTAAGGTAAATTAGTTGGTCATTCTGCACTGAAAATTCATTTTATCTTTCATATCTCAACTATCTTGTTTTTTAGCTAATAATGGAGATTTTTCTTTTTTTACTAATTCTTTAGCAGTTCATTTCACTATGTCTCTATAGAAGCTTTGTTTTGCTATAAGGTCAATCCTTGTTATCACTTCCTGGTAAGCTAAGAGCCATTCAAAGTACACAGCTCCTTCTATTTCACAACAAGTGACTAATGAACAGCCCTTTGGCATCATTATTTTTGCCCCTAATGTTACGCTTGATAATATGCTTTTGCAGCTTCACTTGCAACAGGAGGATCTTCCCACCTCTTCCTTTCAACACCTTATGTTTTAAATTTCAAGCAGTTTATTTACTTTCAGTTTTCCCAACAGATGTTTTAATCTTATTCAAGTTCCATCAGCATCCCAAACTGGAATATGAAGATCCAGACAGTTCCCAGAAAAGCCTGTCAGGAATCTGGATTAACACTTGCACCATGAGAACTTGTGTAAATTAAATGTCTTCTGCACTCATCCTTCTTTGATTAGCCTCCCAGATATGACAAGTATGCTCAAAACTATGATAAAATAGGATCATAAAATGCAACAACCCAAAAAACCCCCAACAAAACAAAGAAAACAACAACTACAAAAACAAAACAAGCAAGCAAAACCGCAAAAAGTACAAACAAAAACAAACCAATAAAAAACCCAAGAATCCCCTTAGCAACTTGTAAGCAAGAACATGAATGGCTGTGGGTTATAGAAACTGTGCAAATGTGACAACAAAGCTGATACTGTGGTATTTGGTTTTTATTTTGGTGGCCATCACAAATCCAATATTTATATTTTACCACATATAAAAAGACACCAATTAATCTGTGAAGATAAATCCATTCAACTCTGATTTTCCTCTTCCAGGTGGTCTTGGATACAACCACAAATTATGGGTTAAAATATGAAAAAGTAAAACAATTCAGCCTATACATCTATTTAAATATAATTGCCTTACATGATTGTTAGAAGAAAATAGATACCATAGAATATCCTGAGTTGGAAGGGACCTCCAGGGATTATTGATTCCAGCTCCTGGCCCTGCACAGGAGACGTATACACTGTATTTTACATGGAATTCAAGACTGTGCACTTGTGGCATAAGAAGACATTTCTATGCAGCCTGTGAAGGCACCAGAGCTTCAGACAAGGGCAGAACTCGGGTACATTTCTAAATGCTTCTACTCTGCAGCAGCATGCTCCATGAAGTCAGATGCTCTGAAGCTCCAAATTCCTTCCTTTCTGAGCACGTGATTTCCAGGTCAGCAGCCCAAATTTCTTGTACAGTGCTCATAGGCACAGATGCCTAAAAGCATCTAAGACCTCTAACTCTAAACAATTAAGATGTTTACTGCCTACAGCCTCTGCCTGTAACATAATTTCCTTCCAAAGCCTCTAGAGTCTTAACATTATAAACTGATTTTTGAACTTCTCCTTTTACAGTAATTCCGTGTTTTTCCATTTTCTCCTTCAGGAAAAATGCCAAAAAATTTACTTTTCTGGAAAACCACTCATCTAAGGAAATGCATTATTTGATTTTTATCTTAAGTTCTATATTTCCTGCTCTAGAATGACCCTGGTTGAGCAGAGAATTGGACCAGATGACCCGCTGTGGTCCCTTCCAACCATTCTGTGATTTTTAATTTCTATTTTATGCGTTAATGCTGATAATTAATGGGCAAAGGCCAGTCTTTTTATACTCTCATGGATTACAGAAAGTACATTAACTCTTGGAAGCTTGCAGAAGTTAGCAGCTCTGTCTCCTCTTACTGCCATATCTGTTCATCCCAGAAATCAATAAAGGTTTGAAGAATGTATTTACCCTGAACACATACACGTGAAAGTTTATGAATGAGAAGCAGCTGCAATTTAAAACTGTGCCTGCAGACAGATGTCATGAATTATTTTTAGTAGTTACAATAACATGTTGGGCAGAAGCCTAAAAAGCACTTGCATATAGACTTGTACATATAAATCCAAATCTGAGATTCTCATAATCTTTCCTCAGCTTCTACATAACTCTTTAAACTTTGCATGTTTCCCACATGTCCTGAATTTAAATGCATGTCTAAAAGAGCAACAGTCTTAAAAAACCAAGTGTTTTGGCCCAAGCCTGCCTGTGACTAGCAATTAAGCTGTCCTCTGCCTTTGTCCATGGCAGGCTCTCCAAGGCAGTGAAAGCTAGATGCAGACACAAAATGCAGGTGTGGCAATCCCTGTCCTTTGAAATAGGTCACTGGAAGTGTCAGGCTATCAAATGTTATATCAGGCAACAGTTAATTGATAAAAAAACACCTGCCCAGTGATAAATGATGGGATCGGGTTCCTCACAAAATGGAATGACATTTCCTGTAAGACAACGTAATGGTTATATGGTTTGCACAGGAGGAAACTCAATTAACTTTTTATGATGCAATAAACTTTGAAGTTCTTGCTGCAATAGCTGGCACCTCTTTGGGAAATGAGATGGAAAGCATCTGCTCTCAAAACAGAGCATCCGCTGTTTAGGCTGACTCTCCAGAGATACAGATTTGAATCCCTCAGGGAGATGATGGCATTCAAGCCAACCAGCTGCTTCTTCCCAAATGCTCCAACGTGGAAGGGTAACATCACACAGCACACTCTGACAATACAGCAAGGAGAGGCATCACTAACAGCTCTCTGTCTCATTAAGACCCTGCTATCACATTTTGAGAAGGGATTAGCCCTTCTCACGTGTGTTGGGCTTGCTCAGTTCAACTGTCATTGATTAGGCCAATGGGGACATTAAACATAAACTTGCCTGATAGACACAGATGGTATTCAGCCTGCTCAAGCCTATTTCTATAATGTAGCTGTTCTACATTTAAAAGAAGTTTGAGAGCTTCTATTGCTTTAACAGAGAGATAATTGGCCCAGTCACTGGACTCAAGAAAGCTGTTGATGTCATCCTGGGGTGGACACCCACACTTCATCATCTGAATATATATCTCCAGCTCTGGATAGCTATCAATCATATCTAGCTCTAGATATAATATAGCTAGAACTAAACCACCAAGTTCACACGCAGAAAACACCCCTAAAACTGATAGGTCGTATCTTACCTTAGCTGCAGAAAAAATCTAGGATGAAAAAGAGACAGGACTCTTATGCAGCTGGACTTGCATGGGAAGAAATTCAACATTATCATCTAAAAAAATATCCTCAGGGATAGAAGCCAGGGAGTCAATTGTATCTACTGAGCAGACTCTGGGTATCCTGGATAAGAGAATATTCATTTCATAGAATTCTATGAGTTATGAGCCTGACCCCATACATTTGTTTAATGATTACCTGCATGGTTTGGAGGGTGGCCCCAAATTAAAGGTCAGCCTCTGATTCACTGAATTTACTCTGATTGGAGTCAGACAAGCCCAGAGCTGTTCACTGGCTTTACATCAGTGCTTTCCAGCTCTCACTTTCTCTCTGTGAGAAAAAGGTTTTCAAGCTTTCCAGAAGATTGCTGACAACCCTTTAAAGACTTGAAAAACCAGTCAGTGAGTCATGTTTGGTGGGATGCTAATTAGTACTGATAATTAGTGCTTTATATTGTCTTTTATCTTCAAAGCACTTAAGAAATGCTGACTTGGCATTTATTCTCCCAGTGTCTTGTCTAACCTTGCTGAGTATACTAACAATTGAACAGCTGGGTCAAAAGAAAAAACAAAAAAAGAAAGAAAGAAAGAAAGAAAGAAACAAACAAACAAAAAAACCACAAGCCCCCCCCCCCAAAAAAAAACACCAAACAAAAAACCCCAAAAAACAAATAAGGCCAAGAGAGAACATCTCAATGTCTAGTTTCTACCTGTGCTCTGTAATATTTTCATAAGCACACAAGTCTGCAATAGGTCCCAAATATGGGCAGAAACTGACCATATCATAAGTTCACACACAGCTGAATAAATTCCTTAAACTTTAAAAGTTTGTCTGTCATGTATACATTTATGTTTATTTACATTTCACAGTGTGCATCCACACACTGTTTTTTGTGACTCCAGTTCTTAGGTGCCTGAATATTCCAGAGCTCCAGACAAAGCTGTATTTCTTATGTCTTATTTGCACACATAAATTTTAATATTTATCAAGGAACCCAACATCTAGCTGCTGCAAAATACTGTTTTGTAGGCCCAGCCTTAAATAATTCATAGAAGTGAAGTTCTGGAAAGTACTTCAAAGATATTTCTTGTGCTCATAAAGATCAGATTTTATTTTTTAAAGCAAAAAACATATTGACCAATTTCTCTTCCTAGAAGCATTAACAACAGAGTGAACAGAATGGAAGAGTATATAGGGTTGTTCAGGGAAACTTCCAAGGATGGAAATTTCATTACATTTCTTGGCAATCTATTCAAGTGCCTAACAATTTTCACCCTGAAATGTTGTTCCTCATATTCAGTTACAATTTTCTTTATTGCAACCTGTGGCAATTAAATACCTCTTGTCTTTTTGTTCCTCATCTACAAGAGTCTGGCTTTACAAAGGACTTTTGGGTTACTGAAGACAGAAATTTAACCCCCTTTTAACTTTCTCATCTCCAGATCAAGCAAATCCAGTTCACTCCATCTCATACAATATGTGCTCCAGTCACTCAATCCTCTTAATGACATTTTGCTGGTCTAACTTTAGTACTGGGGCATGCAAAGCTGAACACAATATACCAGATGTAGCCTTCAAAATGCCAGGTAAAGGGGAATAAATACTTTCTTTAACAGCTTTGACCTGCTACCTACACTCTAATCTGGTGATTCACATTCAGTTTTTTGCCCAACAACACCCCAAGGTTTTTTGCAGTACTGCTGCCTCAGCAGCATGTATTGCTGCATGCATTTGTACTGTCTCAGATGCAAGATTTTGCATTTGCTTTAGCTAAACTCCATCATGTTTGTCTCATGAAATTAAGTAAAATCATCCCGATACTGGCCCCTCATTGTGCTGGTTTTGGCTGGAGTGATCTTCTTTGTTGCAGCTGATTTGGGCTAATGTTTTGGATTTCTGATGGAAGCAGTGTTGATAACACAGGGATGTTTCAGTTATTGCTGAGCAGGGCTCACGGAGTGTCAAGGTTTTTTCTGCCCCTCACCCCACACCACCAGCGAGGAGGCTGGGGGTGCACAAGAAGCTGGGAGAGGACACAGCTGACCCCAGCTGACCAAAGGGATACCCCACACCACATGGTGTCATGCTTAGCATATAAAGCTGGGGGAAGGAGAAGGAAGGGGAGGATGTTTGGCATAACTGTGTTTGCCTTCCCAAGTCACCATAATGCATATTGGGGCCCTGCTTTCCTGGGGATGACTGAATGCCTGCCTGCCCACGGGAGATGGTGAATGAGTTCCTTGTTGTGCTTTGCTTGCATGTGCAGTTTTTTCCTTTGTCTTTATTTCAATCCCTGAGTTTTCTCACTTTTACCCTTCCAGTTCTCTCCAGAATCCCAGCACAGGGGGAGTGAGCGAGCAGCTGCGTGGCACTGAGCTGCCAGCTGGGTTTACATAACAATACTGAGGAATATCACTTCCAGTTAGAGTTCAATTTGTTGACCACTACCCTAAAGCCTGTTTCAGATAGTTTTCTATCCAGTTTGTGTTCCATCCAGTCTGCATCTCCTCTTCTAGGCCACATGTTTGTTTTGGGAGACTATTGTCAAAGGCCTTGCTTGTTCCAAGACAAAGGACACATACCACTCCCTCCAGCCCGTACAAAGAGTCACTAGCATCTAAGAAGGCAATCAGTCAAGCATACTTTGGCCTTGGTAAATCCATGCTGTCTGTTCCCAAACACATTCTTGTCACAGGCTTGAAAACAATTTCCGTGAGGTCTTTCTCTGTAATCCTCTGAGAGAGTGAAGGGAGACTGAGCGACCTATTGTTCACTTTATCGTTCTTCCTGCTCTTTTTGAAAAGCGTGTAACATCTGCTTTTTCCCAATCATCAGGGACCTCCTTCAATCACCACGAGCATTCAAAGATAACTATCAGTGGTCTCACAGTGGTGTCTCTGCTCTTCAACCTTTCCTCATAGTTAAACTTTTTTAACGCTCTTAACATTCTTTTGATTTCCTCCGTACACTTTCCAGTTCATTGAAGTTTTTTAAGAACACAGTGACCAACACAGGACATGGTGCTCCTACTATTACATACCACTGCACTTTAAAATGAAGAGCATCATTGCATTGTTGACAAATGCTCCATTTTTGATTCATGATAGATCCCACACTGACTAAGTGGAAAGCACTGAAGTCCACTAAGGCAAAACAAAGACATTTCTGATTCATAATAAAAAGCTCATATTACCAGGCAATGCCTTTCTCTCAGGAGAGATTCAGGTTTCTAATGTATTGAGTTCAGTGAGATTTCATGATTTATAGCATCCATCATGATCAGAATGATAAGATTCAGTGTCCTTGATCAAGAATTTTGTGACACAGAATTACTACAGATGAGTTAATAAAAATAATTCCATTGTTATATTAGACTCATTATATATGTCTGCCATACCATAAAATGTGGAAATGTTCTATTTCTTCCCCAAACTAGGTCACAAAAGTATTTTAGTAGCTGTTTTAGATAGTTTTGCATCTAATGTTAAATGCTTATTCTGAACACCAGAGTGCCTACATTTCTTAAATACAAACTTTAAATTTTCAATGCAAAACAAAGAAAATGAAGGAAGGAATTTATAATCCTCACTCTGCAGCTGACTGCTTCAGATGTTCATTTCACCATCTAATTAAATCATCATTTCAATTTCTCACAGAAACATACTATCAGTTACAAGATACCTGGAAATAATTTGACTTCATGTTTATACAAGACAACTAAATAAGCAGGCTGTCACAGTCTGCAGGAAGGGAATATGAAAATTACCCGATCCAGCCTTTCATAGGAAAGGAAGCCTAGAATTCATGGGAGGCAGATCAGCAGGGATGGACAGTGACTTGGCCTTGACAGAGTACACAGGCGGCATCAAGCTGAGACCATAGGAAACAGGATGCTAAGGAGGGTAACATACAGCTAAGTTATGGAGAGGTGCATGGAATCATGGGAAAGGTTATGTTAACATGTTCATGCCAAATTGGGTGATGCTCTGAGTTCTTGTTGGTGATTGGTTAGTTATGTTCTCCATATAAGGTAATGTTTGTAGTTCTTGTTGTTCATTGGTTCCCCGCCCTCAGCCAGCGCTGTATATAGTGTCATGTTTTCCCCATTTTGATGTCTTCGAAGTAACCCTATATTGTATGCAGCCTATCCCTTTATTTTTACATTATTGAAGTTTTGCTTTCCGGGTTTACCTCATCATTCCCACTTCTTCGTCACCAATATTGGGTGACGTTCCAGCAGGCAGGCTATGTCACCAGTCCCTGTCATCAAGGATCCATTGATGCTGCTAGGGCTGGACCAGGCAGTGACAGATATTGTCTGGAATCCTGTCACATTGCTTCTTGAAAAAGCCTCCTGTGATAAGGGCTCTGCTGCATCCCTGCGGACATTATTCCAGTGACTGACTGGTCCCATTGGAAACACTTCTTCCTGATGTCAAGGTGAAACTCTCCTAGTGTTACTTGTACCCATTGCCCCATGTCTTCTCCGTGTGGCTCCTAGTGAAAAGAGAGACTGTCCTCTCTGTAGCCGCTCTTTAGGTACTGGAATACCATAATGAGGTCCCTCCTATGCCTTCTCTTCTCCAGGGTGAAAAGACCTAATTCCTTCAATCTTTCCCAACAGGACAGGTTCTCCAGCCTTTTGATCATCTTTCTTCCTAAGACCCTCTCCAGCCTGTCTGCACCTTTCCTGGATGGTGAGTACCAGTTCTGGACACAGTACTCCAAGTGTGGCCTAAGACATGCTGAATACAGTGAATGACCACATCTTTATCTCTGCAAGTAAAGCCCTCATGGATGCAGTCCAGGACTTGATTTGTTTGCCTTTGTTGCTGCAGCTTGACTCGTGTTCATTTGTGGTCCACCAGGACCCCCAGGTCTCTCACAGAAGGGTTGCTCCCAGCCACACAGATCCCAGCCTGCCCTGGGTTTTTTTGGTTATGTTATCCCAGGTGCAGGACCTTGCCTTTGTTAGACTTCATACAGCTCTTGCTGGCCCACTCTTCCTGCTTGTCTCTGTCTCTGACAAAGGGCTCTCCCTTCTGACAAGTCCACCTCACCATCCAGTCTGGCATCATCAGCAAACTTGGTGAGCGTGTTTTCAATCTCTTTACCCAGATAATTTATGAAGATGTTTACCAGCCTGGAGCCCAATATTGATCCCTAAGGGACCCTGCTGGTAACAGACTGCCAGCCTGGGTAAAAAGCATTGATCATCCCCCTCTGAGTGCAGCTTGTCAGCCACTTTGCTACACATCTCACAGATCACATCCAGCCTGTATCTTGCCTGTTTGCCTAGGAGAAAACTGTGGGAAACACTGTCAAATGCTTTGATGATGTCCAGGCAAACAACATCCAATGCACTCCCCATGCTGACAGAGGATGTTATGTTGTTGTAGAAGGTGTTCAGGTTAATCTGGTGTGATTCACCTTTGGTAAATCTGTGCTGATTTTTCCCAATCACCTGCTTCATTTGGAGGGTAGTAATTTCTGAGAGGACTAATCCCATTATTTTCTCAAAAATCAAACTAAGACTAATGAGTGTGGAGTTTCCTAGGTCTTCACTTTAGCACTTCTTACAGATGGGTTTGACAATGCATTTTAAAATGCTTACACTAAAATTGAACTTATACTGATAAATAAAAAAGGTTGATTTCTCTAACATTTGCTAATATTATTGATTCTTCCATGATTATGGCTACTGCTAAGTAGTTTTTAATTGAATTTTTCTCTGCCTCAAGTATTAAATTTGGGGAATTAGGTTTTGACTGTGTTTAGAAATTGTTCCATGAGTATTTATGAAGAAATATCAGTACTTTGAAAGTTATTAGAAAGTATAATCAACACTGTATTTTAATGAGGTCATGTAAAATTCAGATATTAATACTCTCATGTTTACTTCTAAATAATTTATTTCTAAATGTACTAGCAGATGCAAACCAAAATAATAATCAAAGAAATCTTAATTTTCAATAAAATTATCTTTAGAATTTTCTTTATTTAAGATGTAGAAGCAAACTCTACAGTGGTTTATTCCTCCAACCTTCTACTCTTATACAGTTTCAAAGGAAAACATATGAGAAACAGTTGGAATTATATTTTACATTGTATTGAAATAGACTGATATAAGATCACTACTTTTTATCAATTCTCCTTTTTGAAGGTGAGAGAAACTTTATCTAGGCCTGCCATCTGAAGGAATTTCTGCATTTTTGAAGTATTCTGGGTCCATGTCCTCCATAATCATAAACAAGCCCATCTAAAATTTTCAAAAGGGTGTAAATAGTTAGAATACTCTGAAAAATGTCAAACTTTAATTCTAAATAGTCTTTCCAACTACACACCATCATATTTTATCTGTCTCTGATCAAACATCAAGAAGACCACTAGTATCATTTTACTAGAAATTAGCAGGAACAAGGAATATTTCTTTCCTCTTACAATTCAACAAACAGTAAATTGGCCAATCGTTTTGCTTAAGACTGGAAAGTCTCCAGGTAGATCAGTTTCTGAGGCAATTTAAAAATAGTAAAATAATTAAATTTTCAAAAACTCTTTTTCCTTTCCTTTCCTTTCCTTTCCTTTCCTTTCCTTTCCTTTCCTTTCCTTTCCTTTCCTTTCCTTTCCTTTCCTTTCCTTTCCTTTCCTTTCCTTTCCTTTCCTTTCCTTTCCTTTCCTTTCCTTTCCTTTCCTTTCCTTTCCTTTCCTTTCCTTTCCTTTCCTTTCCTTTCATTTTTCTTCCTTTATATTAAATAATTTTCAGCTGTAGGTTCACAGTGGGAAGATTCAGGAGCAGAAACACCATCTCAATAGCCACTGAGTTAACAATTTGCACATCCCTCTTCCTGTACAGCACAGAAGTGTCTCTCTAACTTTGGCAAAGATGAGAAATAATAAAAAAGCCCAGAAACTATTGCTACACAGCTGCCAAGAACATATTTGTGGCAAACACACATATCCTAGTCCTCTCTGTGTCACAGTGGTTTTTCATTACTTTGGTATGAGATGGAAACAGGCCTGATGAGGAAGGTGGAGAGCAGCTGAGTTCCCATTTACACAATGGATGCCTCTTCCCTGCTACATTCATCTTTTTTAAAGTATTTTTCTCCTGAGATCAAAATGAATTATCTGTATCATAAACTGATTTATTCTCTTTTTTTATTATTTTTTTTATTTCTTAACAATGACTCACAGTGGAACCTGAAAAATTAAGTGATATTTTCTACTGCTTCATTATTCACAGTTATTCTTGGCCTTAATATTTAAAATTGTTAGTAATACTGTTTTCTTTGCTTGTGACCCAACTTTTGTTTGCGTTGAAAACAAAAATATAACTATGGCTGTTTCTGGAAGCCTTTCCTGGCAGGGACTGAATGCACCAGTCACAGGTAAGCAGCAAAAAAAAAAAAAAAAAAAAAAGGCATCTTTTTCAGACATAGGAGGGATTCCATTTCTTTGCTCTGTGAGAAAAAGTCAATACGTTATCACCATAGCAATGCTCGCTCTGAGCTTAACAGTTTCTGTGAGGAAAGGAAATGCAGGCAGTGTTTTTTTGCAGACAGAAAATTATTTCAAGTGGATGCCCTAAGAAATACAGCACCCAATGCTTCATCCCTGTTCTTCATTGTATTAACAGCAGATTGTTGAAACTTTCCAGGGTGCTAAAATTCACTGAAATCTTGTGCAAGACTGAAATCTTATTGAAATACCTGAATATTATTGACAATGCCTTTCTTCTTCATATATTTTGTTTCTTCTTTAACACAGAAGGAGAGAAAAATATCTCCCAATGAATTCACTGAAGAACCCATTCTTTAGGAATTTTTATGTTCTTTTGCACGGAATGGAAAATACTCAACAATTATTTTAGCAAAGACAGCCATTTTCTTGTTTACACTACTATCCTGGCAATGACCTGCCATTTTACCTCCGAACAAGTTTGCATTTTGTGCTCTTGAAACTCTGGAAAGGAAAAAGCCTTCCCAAAAGCAGCATTCCTTAATGAAATTTTCTCAAAAACACTCGCTGCAATTTTTAGATGTTCTGTTTAATTAAAACTCACTAAAGTCTAGGGCATATTGTGCATGAAAATAGAAGTGGACTATAATTAAGTAAAGTTTGTAACAAACACTCCACTCCCATTGTTTGTAATTATTTGGATTATGAAAACACTCTGAAAACATGTTCTTGATAACTGCTAATATTGCAGCATCATACCACCCCTTCTCTTATCTATTTTGAACCCAAGGTATGGAGTTCTGGACACAGTCTACAGCTTCACCATTAAAGCAAAGGCTGAAAAGGCTGTGATATTCTGTGGCATTATGTAACTCTTCACTATATAGTGAATTTTATATGAGGAAGGCCAGAGCTTTTGGAGCTCTGAGAATGGGAGTTGAATTCCCAAAGCAACTTAGATCCACCACCGTTCTCCTCAGTTACTACCCAAGACATGAGACAAAGAGGAAGAAATCAAGAACTATCACAGCTAGGGAAATGATACATCATGAGATTTTAGACTTAAACTCAAATGAATAAATTTTAGTTTATTCATATATTTCATATATGCAAAACTCAATAAATAACTTTTTTGTTAACTAAACTGTTTCAGTAGTTTAATATATTCTAGGAAAAATTTGAAAAAACCCGACAAAATGGTATGTCTATTTCAAGACATGCAGTTTCAGCAAAACATTCATTAAAGAAAATACAGAAAATATCCTATGACTTGAACTGTGGTATTCTGCCATACCAGAGGTTGCCTTACACCTTAGGCTTCAAAATTAAATATCCTTCAGCTATTTTCATGTAACTCTTGAGGAAAAGGAAGCTAGAGAAAAAAAGATAGATTTGAAGACTATGCAAGTATCCAGTCTTTTGGTATATTCTCCCAGGAAGTTTTGGTTTACAGCTGTTTCAGCTAGAGGAGGTAGTGGGATATGGGTCTCTCATTTCCTTGGCAACTGTGCTAATCATTAGGTTATTCTGTGAAAGAAAAACGTGAGTCCAGCAGAGTTCTCTACAGAAGAGACTGCTGGTACCTACTTTCAATAAAAGCTTTCTCAGGTACTCTCTGCTGCTCTGTAAGCTTTCAGTCTGCTAAATATATTTTATTGCAAGTAGGTAAGATGATAAAGGAAATCATAAAAGCAGCCACAAAATATATATGATGTATTTGGCCTGGTCACTAACAGAAGAGTATTTAAGACTGCTGTTAACAGCATTTAAATAAATCTATTTAAACAATAATTTGGCCCATGCTGTTCACCTTCCTACAGGGATGGGAAGCCAAGGCCAAATGGCACTAAGCACCTTGAATCTGCACAGCTTAGCACTGGCCCCTTGATGAACAGATGTGTCTGATGTGGAGGCAATGCAACACAGAGACAGTGACTGAGCTAACATTTAAGCACCATGCTCAAGATTACTGTGGCCCTCTTTTATTTCATCACAGATGTACAAGAACACACATTAGTTACTGTTTGTGTTTTCTCAAAGTTTTCAAAATCTTACAAAGGCTCCAAAAGTATTTAGTGAAGAGTTAATGTTAGAAATTTTTTAGATTTTATTTTAATCTTTATCTTTTCTCTTTACTTTTTTAAGCAGTTCTATTTTAAAACCAGCAGTCCTACCTGGAACAAACTCAGAGCCTTCTGGTTCATAAAAGTGCTTTGCAGTCAAAGGATGACCTTGTAACTGAATACAGCTACTCCAAAGACAGGATCAGTTCAAATGTTCCCACAATGGTGAGCTAATGTACTAGAGATGTCATTTTCAACCTTTTCTGCTTTTGGAAGCTGAGCCATTTTCCAGTAGTATATAAACTAATGTAAACTCCCTGAGAAATAATCATCCTGCATTTCTTAATTACTTTGGGGTTTATATTATTTAGAAGGAATTTACAGTCCCTAGAAGTCTGTGTGTCATGGGTTAAAACCCACTATGCTGAACAAACATCTCTATATCTCATTCTGCAGTCCTGTCTCATGCAAAATTTTCACTTGCCTTTCTTCTCTATTTAAGTGAGGAGTCTTGATGTGGTTTTTGGAATCAGTTGACCTCCTGTTTCCTAATTATTATTTTTTTGTGGAGAAGGTGCTTTCTCACAGCTTGTTTCCAGATGGTGGCTGAATGTCTCTTCTTTCCAAGGCAAATACTTCCCTAAACTCTGTAACAAGAAAGGCACCTGGCAGATGTGTGTACAAACACAGCAAATTAAAATTACACTGAAAACTATATTCACCTAGGCTCATTTCACCTTGAAAACATTCTAGTTTGCATTTGATTTATTCTCAAGGTAACATAAAAATTAATTACATTTATTCTGAAAAACAACTGAATAATGAGCCAGTGTGAACTACATTGAACTACGTCATGAAATTTATACCATCATATTCACTAGTTTTAAATCTAATACAATTTTTAGCATAACAATCTCTTCCCAGTCACCTTTTAAGAGCAAAAGCTGAGATTTTTCTGTGGCTAAGGGATGTCACTTATGCAAGAAAAAAACCCTGTAGTAGGCATAATAGAACATGAAATCTACCTGACAGCTGTCTCAGGAAACAAAGCTGTAGAGAAATGTAAAAAATATGACCTGTTCCTAAAAAAACCAAAACTGACAACTGTTGTTTATTTGTCTTTCTTGGAGGTACTACCCAGGAATCCAGTCATGAGGAAGACACATCAGCAGCTGTGAATTAATGAATCCCAAAGGGAAATGGGAAAAAGACAAACTCCAAAGAACCTACCACTCTGAAAACTTGTCCTAAATAAGTCTATCTCCTAATGAAAAAAGGAAACTTGTAGGACATTTCTAATGTCCTTTTTATTATAGGACAGACTTTAAAAAATTATTACATCCTATTAACTTATAAAGATATTGTAATGTTATTTGGTTTCTGGAGTTCAGACGAAATCAGAAGTACAGAGTCAACATCTGACTCCTCACCACAGAAGGAAAAGCTACCTACCGTGCTTCTACCCACAATCTTCACATACCCTTTAAATTAAATACCTGAGTTTGGGTTCAGGTTCTGAACAGAGCTGAGGCTGAGCTAAGCCACAGTGCCTGCACTCAGAAGGTGTTGCTTTCACAGGCACTGACATCAGCCTCCCTGTTGTTTCCCATTTATGTTCCTATGAAGAAATAGCAATTTGCTCCCAGCTGTCTTCCAGATATCTGGTGCTACTTCTGCCTTCCAAGTGGGGCACACAAAATAACACATTGCAAAACAACACTATTTTTAGTAGTTTTCTCTAGTCTCTTTGCTCTTAACATTACATGTAGTACTCCTTGCCCTTGTGTTTGAAATGCCCATATAGTCTGACAGCTCTCTCCAACTGAATGTGCAGTGGTACACACAATACTTGGCATGCTTCCAGAAGCCCTCCTAATACTGCCTGTTAGGTTATTAATGTCCTAATTTGGTTATTAATGTCCTAATTGCACTTGTTAATTTCAGGTAAGGAAGCATTTATTTTGGACAACAGTTTACATCTTCAGTAAAAATATTTTACCAATTTTTTTTCACACTTAATACCTAAACACTCCTTCAGCAAGTATTCACCCATGGGAACAGCCTCTGATTCACAAATAGATCAGGTGCCCTTCTCCATTAACCTTCTGGGATAACGTGCTGGTCCTATCTCTGCAGGGACATCCTCAAAGACAAACTCTTTGGAAAGCTCTATGGAGCTATGGAGAGAAAAGCTTTTCAAAGGTTTCTAAAGCTCTAACAGAGTCTTCCTTCTTTATTACTTTCCTAAAACCATCAAGGTCTTTCAAAGAAGCAACAAGTGTGTGAGTAATCTTAATTCTTTTACTAAGAGGTTGTGTACTTTTCAAGCGTTTCAGCAGGATGTCCCTTTAGGTATGGATAGATTTAAAAGTCCAGAGAGATAGTTTGAACTTTATCCCTGAGCTGATCTCCACTCTGTGTGTTTGGGTTAAAGAGCAATGCAGATAATTGCCAAGCCAGGAAGGAATTGGCTTGCAGCAGTTGCAAGATGCATGGCTTGCACTGAGCTTCCTGACTCAGCAGGCAGTGTAGACACAGCACACACATCCACATGACCAAATTCAACCTTGAGTTCTGTGGGTATATGGAGTGAGAAGTCAGTGGTTCCCTCTTCTTTGCATTCCTGGACAGTTGTTGCATAATTTGGGCTGTGGTAAAAGAGCCAGATTGACATTTTATCAGATTGACATTTTCAGCCCACTAAATGGAAAGAAGATCTTGAGTAAACTGCTTTTGGACTACTAAATCCCATCCTGAGCAGTGCTGAGGTAACTAGTTCCACACAGACCCAGCAGTATCACAAACCCTATGTTAAACTTGCCTGGGACTAGACAAAGGACTATCATGAGATCATTAGTATATAATTAGTACAACTTTTCAGGTTTTAATTGACCCAAATCCATTAAAGCAGTCTGTTCTGTATCTTCATTGGCAAATTGCGTTTTTTTCCCAGCTATGGAGCAACTTGCACAGAATCAGGTTTATTGATCCACTCACAATATTAAATCCTCTTATCTCACAGTCTTCCATCATCTTTTGGATAAGAATTGCAGCAAGAATCACCTGAAGCATACTTCATACAATGCCAACCACTCAGCCATACTTCAGCTTCCCTATCTCTGATGTATGCTGAGTGATCTGTTGGCTCCAGAGTTTCCAGATATTGCTTATGACAGAATTCTGCCGTGTCATGTACACTGAGATCCATCTGGAACATGTGCACTTTAGTGGTCAACAAGGGTCTGATTCAGCTCTACAAAGGCACCAAAGCTGCAGGTCTCTCTTAGGACTTATACCTGCAGGTCCTCTGTATTGGAGATCAAAGACATCCTGAACTCTCTAGGACATCTCCAGTGATGCTCATCAGTTATGCTGGGCAACAACTCTGCCCTTCTGCCATGAGACCACTCACTCCTAGCAAAGGCTGTCAGTTCTTTCAGTACTTTTGCAACAGAAGGGATTCTGTCCAGTCAGATCTTCAGCCAGTAGCACCTCAGGTTTTCACTTAAAACATTTAAATTAATATTAATGCTGAAAACATAACAAAATTGTGGAGAATATGTTATGAACAGAATACAGGAGAGTATGTGGAGTCAGAAACATTCATGGGTTTATGATTTTGCTGTTTCCTCTCATGCATCTTACAGGGGGGCATGGCTAGACAAACTCATCCTCTACCCTCCAAATGGAGCAACAGTCACAAAAAACGGTGCTGAGAGGAAAATATCTGGTCCTTACATCTCTATATGGGACTACAGGGTCCATACCACAAGCCTTTCAGTGACATAGATGAATAATTAGGTATAAAGTGATATATACAAAGGTGTATAGATAGATATAGATCTATGGATCTATAGATCTAGATCTAGATCTATAGATATATAGATATAGATATAAGGTATGAGAAGCTGGATACAGTTGCAAGAAGTGTAACTTCTTGTGTGTTTAAGCTAGAATTCCCCATGTATATCACTGGTTTTGAAGAACAGATTCATCATGCAGATTTCCTCATCAACTCAAACTCTGATTGGAAAGAGAAGCCTTCTTTCATGGGAAACATTCCAGCAAGATGACTTCTGTTGTGACACCAACTGAACGGCCTCTCTTATCAGACAAAGATTTTATCTTGCTAGTGTTGAAACCAAGCTAAGGTTTTGTAGCTTGAATGACACCATAAAAGTCTATGAATTTTTGTATCTATTAACAAGTTTGCAATTTATGCCATCATGTTTTCTGTTTAGAGACATTGAAGAGGAGAAAAGACTGAAGTACAATCCATAGCACCTCCAGATGGCAAAGGCTAGCCCTCCTTGCAGCTGAGTCATCCAGTGAAAGCTAAGAGTCAAGGCAATTACATTCCCAATGCTACACCTTTGATCATTTGCCTAAAATTAGTTTGGAAAAATTTGGACTCTACAACGTTTCAAACACTGTCTGGTTAAACTACTGCTGACTCTCACAGAATGAAATGCAATCTGCAGAGCAGAAAGCAGAGTTGGGAAAAGCAGAAATACCTCTATTTCTTCCACATAAGTAAACCAAATAATCAGATGAAGCACAGTTTCAAATTCAGCAGTCCTCCTAAGAGTTTTCCATTCTTGTTATCAACATCAATTTTAAAAGGAGCACCTTAATTAGGATAGCAAGTTGTTTTGATTTTTTAACATAATTGCTTTCAGTTCTGCCCAAAGAAAATTAGTTAATCACGTTTGCAACTATATTTCTTTGGTTAATTTTATGAGGCTTACTGGTTACTCCTTCTTTAATTTGCTAGTATTCTTAAAATTTTACTGATTCATTTCTCTGGCTGTTCTTAATCATTATTTCTTATGGTATGCCCTTGGTTCTTGTTACTGCCTGATAAATTGCAAGGCATGTTTTCATAGTTTCTAAAAAAATTCCTGCGTTTGTGAGCACTCAGAATTTGTGAGCACTGTCTGTGTGGTTCATACACAAATAGGTGACCTCCTGTTCCCTATGCTTTTGTAAACGAGAAGGGGAGAGGGATGAAGGTTTGCTCTCTGCCTGACAGGAGGTGGGAATGCAGCTGGAGTTTGTAGCTGGACCCAGACACTGGGACATGCCCCAATGTTCCACAGTTTAGATTGCCCTATGTGCTATTAGTATAGCACAAAGGAAGTCAAATAAAAACATAAAGAGTAGAAATTTGTTTTTCTCATGAGGCTACCTTCCCAGAGTGTAGTCATGGCTAATCACTTCTTTCCAGGACCAGTGTTTAAAGATGTAAAATTTTGCCTGTCAGTTCAGACATTAATTAGCTTTGACTCTGTCAACACTCATTTCTTTGCAGCATTCAGTTTGGACTACCCACTTCAGGAAGGTTATAGGTTTCAAAAAGCAATCTTAAATTTATTTAACTACTAGAATCAAAGTTCCAGCCCGATTGCTTGTTTACCTCTAAAAAGCCCTAGCAGAAAGCAAAGCTTCATGTTAATAAAATAATTATGGAGAAATATATTTCTTAAGAGAAATATGTTTCTCTCCTTTTCATACCTTTTAAACTTCCTAAACTACCAAACACACTAACTTTTGTGGCATAAGTAAAACATTAGATTATCTGCTATTAGCTACACTCATTTAAACTGAATTTGTATTAGCTTTAATTACCAAGTTCCCATACATAAGTTACTAATATAACTTAACTTCTAACTTGGCTGCTTTCAGATACAAAGCCCTAAGCATCCAAGACATTCCAATTTCATAAAGAGATAGCTTTCATTTTCCTCCTAGGCATAGAGTAAGATTTTTAAATAACAACTAGTTCCCTTCTGCTAGAAAACTTTATTTATCAGCATACCCATAATTCAGTTAATTTTATTCAAATAAATAAAATTTCTTATACTTACATTTTCACTCATTTCAATTCTGCAAAGCCAGATCGCCATGGCAGCTTCATCATAAGTTTTATACAGAAATGTTGCTAATTAAAAAATTTAATTCATTAAGCCTTAAATTTTTAAGAGCTAGTCCTACACTGTTCTTTAATATTAGGGAAGAATTGACTGCACAAGAAGGCTCACTTTATCTATGTATACATCTAAAAAATGCATGGGACTAGATGGCCAACAGCCTCCTAAATCCAAACAAAGTTTTGAATTTAGACAATAATAAATTAAATACCAGATTTTCTATTTTTCTAAGAACATAGCAAAAGTGAAACTCTGGAAATTCATGAGGTAAAAAATATCTAGCAGAAACAAAATTGCAAATTTTAAAAGCAAAGAAAAAAACCTGTTGCAGAACTTCCTAAAACTGGGATAAGTTAAGGGATCAGCTGACACAGCACCTTAAAGCACCAGTCAAAATCCGTTCCTGTTAAAAAAAACCCAGAAACCCACAAAAACCAAGAACCACAAACCAAAACAGCAACAAAAAACCAAACCAAGACCCAAACCATACTTTGTTTAGGTGCAATGGAAAAATTAACTGTATGAGCTGCAGCCAGAAGCATTCCAACAATTAAGTTCTCAGGACTAAAGTGGGATATGGCTTCAGCTAAAGATGACTTGGTGTGGAAAACAAAATGACAGTAGCTGACTGGCAAAACTCTTGAACTCTGAAAAACAACTTTTTCCATTGCTGAGGTCAAGGAATGAGATTAGTAAGGCTTGTTGGAAGACTTTTTGTTAAAAAGAGTTTAGGGGCTAAAGAGGATGAATATATTTTGAATTTACTTGTTCTTACATCAGAACAGAGCTATAGTCAAAGGTAAACTGCATTCAATGCTCACCTGTAATCAAAGTAAACTGCCTTCTAACAAATTTTAGAAAGACTTGCACCACAAGGCACATCTGCTTTCTTATTTTGCTGCTTTGCATTGCATTAAGATGAGTAAGGCAACTGTAAAACACATTATAACTGCCTGATTAAAGGTTTTATCTATTTCAAGCTCTAATTAAAATGTGGTGGGCACATCTGAAGGGCAGTTCTTTCCACCATAAAAACAAGAAGGATGAAGTGCCATTTGGAGATACTTAAGTCTTTCCATTTACAAAGGAAAGAGCTTGTCTAGTGTAGGCAACAGAGCTAACACACACATAGGTGGTTAAAACTAGGGAATCCTGCCTGAAGGATATTGATTATTAGCTGCTTGTGATAGACTGAGATATGTACTTTGTTAGATTTTAAGCCAGATTGGTCTGAGATGCCCAACCTTAAGATGACTATTGTAAAGTAAAGTAAGTTTTCCATTTTTATGGCAAGAATGACTATTCTAAAGAAGGGGTTATAGGTCATCATTCCAAGGTGTGACTGTTGTGAGCAGAAAATAATTGAAATTGTCATCAAAATGTAACTAACTAAATCTATATTACAATTAGTTGCTTTAAAACCATTATTCCAGTTGCTGTTTTGAATTGAGTGAGGCGTTAAGAAGGTTGTCAGGTTGTCCTAAATTCACATGGTACTTCCAGATTATAAAGGAGCACTACACTGCAAGAAATCCTAGTCTCTCAACACCTGTAAAGTGGCTCTGGAAGAAAGAGGTGGGGATAGTACACCTGCATGGGATTACTTTTTTTGTATATTGCCCCAAATGCCTGTACCTACATGGACTTACACAAACATAGAATTCACAAAGCTGATGGTTAATTTCTGGGTAAAGCCTCATTGAATATTATTCTGTTATTTCTGTTCCTTGGGTGGTTTCATTTTTTCAGTTAGTAAATGTGTTATATCAGTTCTAAAAAAGGAGAACATTCAAAATTAAATAAATCAGCCAATAATCTACCTGCTCTATAAGCACCCAGTAGTCAGCCAATCATAAAATAAGAAGTTCTAATATTCATTCTAGTTTTTTGCTCTGTAGACTATAAAAATCTAAGATATGTAAACACATACAGATGTAATCCAAATAGATAAGTCTCTACTAAAAAAGCACTGCAGCTCCTTTCCTGATGTCTAATGATTTCTACAAGACAGAATATTAGTCTGGCACTAAATTTATATGACAAGAATGCAATTTGGTGAATACTCTTTCCACAAAATATTTGATTCCTACTGCACCATCAGAACAAGCATTATAATATAGTTTGTTTACTCTGTTGCTACTTTGAAAGTTGCTATCTTTAAAACCTTCAGTTTTGTGAGCTCATAGATGCCCATGTCAATGCTTGCTGGTGAGTCAGTTGTTTCTAAATACTACTTTAATGTATTCATGAAACATACAAAATACATAAATGATTAGTGGTTTTGATATACTGACAAATCATAAGAACCTGCATTTCTTCCCTGGCTCTTGGGACACGGACAGGGGATAGGGTCAGGTGTAATCCTTGTTCCAGCTACACATCTTTGTATTGCAACTTGAAGGGTGTTTCTATCCAAGCTTTTTTATGGCAGTTTAAATTCATTTAGGAGTACTTCTACTCAATGCAATGGCAGGAGGAATAGGTGTAACTCAAAAACATGATATAAAATGACAGAATCACTTCTCCTCTTTCTCACTGCTCCATTCTGTAATTGAGGATCACATTTAGTCCTTTTTGATAACACTGTGCTTTGATGTTACAGACTTAGGAAATTAGCCCCCTTCACTTTGAGAAATAGTAGCACACAGCTGTGAATGTGATAAGGTATAAAGTACATGATTCCCAACTCAAGGCAGTCCCATCTCAAAGGCAGTCCAAGCTCAGAGAGAAGACCAATGTTATTGGGGGTGAGCAGATGAAGGAAAGAAAGGTGAGAGGTGTTGTGTGAACTGAGGGGTAGCAGGAGGATTGTGTCTGCTTGGCAACTGAATGAACTGAACAGCACTTTTTTTGGGTTTGTGAAATAAAGCCTGTCTGTGCAGCAGTAGGACAGAGCTGGAAGTTGTCACAGCTATGCTACTTTTGTGGTCTTGTTTCTCTTAAAAAAATAATAAGACAAAATGTATAACAGAGGTAATTATTGATTTTCTTACTGTTGATATTAAAAATGTTGTGGATTTTTGGTGGGTTTTTTTAATATTTGTTTTCTTCTTGTACAAGACTAATCTTTCAGTTACTCTGTAGTGTAGAAGGAATTGGAAGCTAGTCAGTTGCAGGAGAAGGTAGAACTAAATTCAGTTAACATGGATAAAGCACATATTGTGATACATCTCAAAAAGTACTTGTTCATCATCTAATCAATAACCTATTTATTTCATGTTCTATATGGTGTTGATGTTGGAGTTGGAATATTGTGTAGTACTAACCTAGAAACCTATATCTGTATTTCTGTCAAAGAGGGAAGGAAGATTTACATAATGAGACCTACTTTTGTGTAAGAGCATAACTAAAGCTATTTCATCTTTGACTGTCTAGCACTGCAGTCCTTTCTGTTACCTAAGGAGTAACATTAAAATAATTACAGAGTAATTATTGTTGTCATTCTGTTGGTACCTCATAAAAGCACAAATGTAGTATTTTAGTTCTTTGAAAAGATCTCTAAGTATCAGGACAGTTCCAGGGAGTAAAAAAACCCAAAAATCAAAAACCAAACCAAAACCTAATGAAAACCAAGCAAATAAAAAACCAGAACAACAACCAAAAAAACCCTCCAAAAACCAAAAACTCTTTGAATCTGGAGTCAGAGGTTTTAGACTTGATGATGTGGCTTACCTCTGTGATCAGTTAGTTTTAAAAACACTTAGTCCTGTGGATTTTCCCAACACCTGTCTTAAGTGTTAATGGAATGAAAAGTGCCTTGCTGCTTCAAGGTAATGCAAGTACTTCAAGAAAATAACTTTCTGTAAGTGGATCAGTGGCATTTGAATAATAAGTGAGAAATGTTGATGGATGAAGACATTTTTCTCAGTGCATGTATATGTCATGGCTTAACCCCAGCTGGCAACTGAGTACCACATAGCCGCTTGCTCACTTCCCTGCCCTGCCCTGCTAGGGAGGAGAAACAGGAAAAAACAGCAAAACTCATGCATTGAGATAAGAACTGTTTAATAATTGAAGCAATTTAAAACATAATAATAATTATTATAATTATCATTGTAATTGTAATAGCAACAACAACAATAATAGTAGTAATGAAAAGGAGACAGAGAGGAATAAATCCCAAGAGAAACAAGTGATGTGCAATACAACTGCTCACCATCTGCTGCCTGATGCCCAGCCCATCCTTGAGCAGGGATCAGCAGCTCCTGGCCAGCTCCCCCAGCTCATATACTGAGCATGCTGTTCTGAGTATGGAATATCCTTGGACACTTTGGGTCAGCAGTCCTGACTATGCTCCTCCCAGCTTCTTGTGCACCTGCTCACTGGCAAAACATGAGACACTGAAAGGTCCTTGACTTTGGGTAAACATCGCTCAGGAACTCAAACATTAGTGTGCTATCAACATTATTCTCATGCTGAAGTCAAAACTGTACCAGCTACCAAGAAGACAGTTAACTCTATCCCAGCTGAAACCAGGACAGTATGACACTGTACTCTGCTGGGGCTTTTTCTAGTTTGTTATAACTCTGGTTACTCAGGTACCATTTATTCCTTGGGAATTTTATCCATTTACAGGAATTTTAGATATTCCTTTGATGTGTTACCTCTCTTTTAGTAAATTTCTTGATTTTTCTATCTTTAAGTGGAAATCAGAGCAGAAGAGAGATCAACAAGTGAGGAAGCCATTTGAGTGAGATCCATTCCTAGTCTTATCAGGTTAGTCACACATGTCCAGGACAAACACCCAATTGTCAATGTTACTGAAGCATGCTATTAAACTGTATGATAAACTTAAGTACATCAAAATCTATACCTTCAGATGCAGAGTCTAGCACAGGAAACAACAGAGATGTACACTCTCCCACAAATAATGGCCAAATAGGCTTTGCCCAAGTGCTTTGAAAATCTAAAAACTGTAAAATATAAGTAGAATAATGAACTCAGTGTTGGGTGTTTGCCCCTTGGTCTAACTGTTTAATATATGCTACTAGAAGTACTGGGGACAGTGCTTGTTCTCAGGACTAGTGGAAATGGAAAGTTCCTTTTGGCTGCCTTACTGATACATATTTGTAAGAAAATTATCTCTTAAAATTACCTCTTAAGTGACTAATGGAGTAGTCCTTAGTAATTATAAGATTACAGGAAAAAGAGATCCCACAGGGAATAATGTGGCTAGTGCAGCAATGGGTATATGCACATACCTCAGGGTTCAGTAAATCCAATGTGATGATTCATGTGTAGAAAGTTTCTGGGTGTTTTAACTAAAGAGCTGAGAAAGTTCACTGAGCTATTCATATAACTGAACCCCTGGACTCTGCATTTAATAAACAACACAAAGCCTGAAAGGTAATAATGTAATTTACAGTTGCTTGAAAAAACTGGTATAAGTGACTTACAGTTACTAAAAATATGTACATCGATAATTGTGTGAAGTTTACGCAGTTGCATCCTAGACTGTTTTGGTTTTTTTTTTTCTGTGAACACAGCACCATCCCTTCAATTTCTTAGCTAGACTTCCAAAGCTTTCACTGACAACATGATTGTTCTAAATATATCCCTGGCATTCTACTCTGAGTCTGGAGTTTGAATTTAAAATTGACCTGCTTTATCTATTTGAGAAGACTCAATAAAATTATTTCAACCTTGTGTGGAAATAAGGAAATGGAAAAAAAATGGAAATATAATCTGATTCCATTTTTGGTTTGCAGATACCCAAGATTATTGCTTGCAGATTAACATGTTTGAACTGCTAGGTAATATTTTTCCCCGACAAGCTAATTTAGTTTTCAATAGAGTTCAGATGTTCCCTGTCTTGTAAGGGATGCAGATTTAATTGTTTCTCATGTACATTGCATCAGTTCAGGTAGAAGACTGGTCTTGATGATCCAAGTGGATATTTCCAGTCCTGTGTTTCCATAGTAGAACTTTTCAATGGCTTTACATCTTAGCCTTTGTTTCTTCATCCTATGTGACAATCCAGTAAACATTATTCCATATGTTATATTCAAGAGGACTTGAAATTTCCAAGTTTCAGACCAGTTTCAGTCCAGGGTCCAGTTTCAAAGCTTCCTGATATACACAGATTTGAATGTCAAGCCATGCTAGCTCTTCCTTTTAACCTATAAAATATTTTCAAAGCAATAATATATTATCAAACATTGCTAGTAGGCATTTTTGTTTCTAATACTTCTGTTTGGGTTTTGACTTTTTGCATTCATTCACAAACTTCAGTGCTGTTGGCTAAAAAGTTCTGCACACATTTTCTTGCTCTTCAGGATGACTGAAGATAATTTCCTGGTAATACTTCTTCAACTGTGTTTGTCTTCATGTAGTACTTAGCTGGTTCAGATATTTGTGTATATATATAAAATTTGGATTTCTGTATAAGGGGAAATCTGGTGGAATACTGTTAAATAATAATTACTGAAATTTTGAAAGGAAAAATTTACTCATGAATACTCTCTTTTATTTCAATGTGTACCTATTTTTGTTTAGACTAATGCCAATTATATTACCATGGTAGCACTAAGTTGTTGGGTTTCTTTGTTGGTCTCCCTACCTAAAAGAAGTAATTATCCTAACTGAAGAGCTTATATATTTGTCAGCATTAAAACTCTAAGCTTTTACTTCACACTATTTTTTGTGCATACTAAATAAATTTTAAAGAAAGCATTTAAAGATAGGGTTTTTCTTTATTTTTGGAAATAAAGTCCAAATATTGGCACAATAAGTAATATAAAGACAAAAGTGCATAGAAGTTCCTTTTGACTATCCAACTCTGGTATTTGTGACAGCTGGCATCAAAAATGAAGTGGCATTTGTTTGATTGCTTTCCTTTAGCATGTCTCTACAATTTAGAATGGAAAAACTTGACTTTAAAAAAAAATGACAATACAAATACATTTGGTGAGTTGCATTTTTAAATTGATTTTTATTTTTTAAATATGTGCATTTTGTTTTCCTTCATCTGTTCTGCATACCAAAAGTAAACCTGGGTAAGCATAAGTTACCTGGAAAACAAACGTATAGGGAGGAATAAGCACCTCCATTGTAGCATGGAGAAGAAAGCTTTGTCTGCAATATAGTGCCTGTCCTGTGCTTTCTATCAGTAAAGAGCTCTTTGTAACAGAAAAGCACAGGACAAGAATTATACTGTGAAATTTTGGGGGTTTGGTGCTTGTGTGTGTGTATGTCCCCCAAAACAATGAAGCTTCAAAATAAATGCTGACAACTTAAATAATGATAGATTTCCATTACAGAGTAATAATGCCGAAACAGATGCCAGCTTGGTGGAACTATGTGGTGAAAAATGGTCCTTTTAACTAATCATGTTAACAGCCTCACATCTTGACAGCGACATAAGCTAAATGACCAAAAGATTATTATGGTTTTGTTGTTGTTGTTATTACTGATTTAAGTCCTGTTTCTGGAGCAAATGTGTTGGCAAAAGCTAGTTGCTTCAGGCAAACAAAGAGCTCTGACATCACCTGACTGTAGTAAATTACAAGTATTACTGCAGAAGTACTAAATTCTATGGTTCATAACTTCCTGGCTTCAATGTGATATGAAAACTGTCTAGTTTACAAATTTTAAAGTTGTCTTACTCTAGATTCACTGCTTGCTTGTGAAAAAATTACTGCGTTGATTTTTATAGTATTTTGAAAGCTTAATAAAAAGGTCTGGAAATATAGTCAAATAGTATAAGGGTTAAGTTATGAAACCATGAAACTTTTTACTTTACGTTCTGTCATGCAGGATACAGGAATTACCTGGTGGAAATTCTAGTTCTGCAGTGTTGAAACTCACATTTGTACAATGCTGATCTATGTGAGCCGTGACAATGAATAAGATAGACTGTCAGGCTGATTCTTGATGACATGCAAACAATTTGTTCTGCTAAAACTTATTTATAAAGGTGCCAGGTGAATGAACACAACTGCTGTAAGCCCCACCTTAAAGTAAAAGGGAGAGGCCGATGGACAAAGCACTTCTTTCTGTCTCAGCAGGAAGATGTTTGCAAACAGGGAAAGAGCTGAGTGCTGTCAGAAGTAAGATATATTCTGCACAAAGTAGCTTTGCTCAAATGACTGAGTTTGTTCTGATGGTATAACAAATCCATCTTTCAAACGTTTACTGCTACACCTCTGCAGCCACAGAAAACAAAGGGCTCATCCAGTGCAAACAGTCTCCAAAATGACACTATCCCTGGAAAAAAAAAATAATAAACAAACAACAGAAAACACAACCAACTAACAAGCAAGGAAATAGATTTGAACTGGTAATGATTTCATCCTAGAACTGCAGAATACACTTTATGCTAACTACCGGAGTATAGTCAATATCAGATCTCGTATAAGGTTGGACCAGATGAAATGTGTTCTGAATGTTCTTACATGGCACAGTGGTGATATTGTTGCTCAGAATCGGTGTCAGAATATGAAACAAGGGTATCAGAGTCCAAACACAGAAAGAAAGAAAGAAAAGGAAAAGGGAGATTCCTTGGAGGACAAAGCATGAAGTGAAAATATGGCTGTGAATGAGGACTAAACCCAGCTCGCACTTTGTGCCATTAAGAGTCTCGCACGTTAGATACTTTTATTTTGAGTGAAGAGAGGTTAGAGGTGGACTAGAATAAGTTACAGTGTTATCCTGACCTGGCAAATCCTTGTCAAACTCCATTGCTCATCATAGACTGAAGTTTATGGAAGGTGGACTCCGCACTCCAGGCATCTTGGAAGATTCACTCAAACTGAAAATTTCAACTGAAATTTTCAGTTTGGGTGAATCTTCCAAGATGCCTGGAGTGTGGAGTCCACCTTCCATAAGCTTGAGATAAAAACAGATGTGAGATAAAAACAGATGTGGAGTAGAAGTTGCAGTCTGCAAATAATGCTCACCCCACTGTGAGTGGTTCTGTAAACACAAGCCCAGACAAATTCTGGAGTTTGCAGCAATATGCAAGAATTGCAATAAATTGCATCACTTTCATAAAAGTTTGCCAGCACTTATTGCCCATGCAGTAAGATGGCTACAGTGGCAGCAGTGCAGAATAATTTTGAGATGAGACAGACAACCAGAACACAACCCTTTTGTCAGGCAGTGTGTGTTTAGTGAAGGAAAAATTACTATTTGGATATAAAGCAACAGCTTACAAAAAGACAAAAATATGAGCTAAAAGGGGGTGGATTTGCTGGTTTTGCTTTTTTCATGTTTGTTTTTTTCTGTTTGTGTTTGTTTATTTGGAGTGCATTTGTTTTCTTGTTTATTTGTTTTTTGTTTCTTTGGTTTTATGGATCTTGCCTGCAGGAACGATTCTAGGTAACTCCTAGAAGAGGAGCTAGAAAGACTTATCACTGATTCTCATAGGGAATGTACTTTGGTGGTGGTTAACACCATAAGATGTGGTACTTCTTTTCTCATTGCTCCTTTTAATCACTGCTGGTTTATTTATTTTTTTCCCCCTCCCCCCCACTACAGTATAAGAATTATAATGGAAAGCTTTTTAGTTAATGCTTTAAATATTTCTGGAATGGTCTCTAGTTCCCTCTAAATGCATCAGAAAGTAGTTTTTTCTTCAGTGGCAGCACTCTTCTCGCTGTCTTTCTGCTACCTGAACAGTTACCTTTGCGAAAACCTGCAAGAATTTACTGGTTTCAAAATCTCTAGTTCTCTGTTTTAAAAAAAAAAAGAAAAAAAAAAGATCAGGCATTGGTGGGCAACACACAAGCTTAAGCAAGATGGCAATTGCATAGTTCTCTTATATTTGCTATTGTTTTATCTGTCTCAGGCAAATGTTATGCTTCTGGTTGTCCTGAGCAGGTCTAGAGGCTTGATGATCCTTGTAGGTCACATCCATTCCAGGTATTCTGTGACTCTATGACTATGCAGAAATTGTTTGCAAAAATATTTATCTGTAGTTACAAGCAGGGGAATTCCAGGGTTTGTTTAGGGCCTTTTTTGGAATGTAGAATTAAAAATAAGAAAATATCTCAGCACATACCTTCTTTGGATGACAGCTTTCTGCAGACGGCAATCCAAACCACATTTGGTATGAAGGCTTTTTAAATTTATTTTTTACTTATTATTTATTGCATATTACATATTCTGGCCTATATACTTGAAGTTTTCAGCTGTATAAAGTGGTAGAAAGTGTGGCAAAACTGCAGGGCTACAACTCCAACAGATAAAAAGCAATAATGCAAGTGACCTGAAGATAAGAAAGTGCCTGCTGCCATGCCTCCCTTATCCTCTAAAAGCAGGTAAGTTGCCCTGGAGATAGCGAAGGCAACTTAAGGAAAATTGTACCTAATATGGCAACTCGATTTAGTGGACACTGCCTCAAGCCATGGAGGATATTGCTCCTGGAAAAAGATCCTTCCTAGGTAGCATTACATAGCATAGAAGCGAGGTGTGAGGCATTGGACATCTCAATAAAATACGATGGAGAGACACTCTATACAAATACGTGAAAGGAAGCTGAAGTCAGGTGGCGTTCAGCCTCTTCTCCTGGGCGCTAGGGTCAGAACAAGAGTCTTAAACTGTGCCAGGAGAGGTTTAGGTCGGACATTAGGGGAATTTATTCACAGAAAAAAGGGTGAGCAGGCATTGGAATGGAATGCCCGAGGAGGCAGTGGAGTCACCCTCGCTGGAGGTGCGTAGGGAAAGACTGGACATGGCAATTGATGCCATGGTGTAATTGACAAGGCCATGGTTCGGTCACAGGCTGGACTCGACGATGGCTGAGCTCTTTTGCAACTCAGCTGATCCCGTGATAGCCATTCCCAACAGGGCGCAGAAGAAGATCCGTGCCAATACCCGCCTCCAGGGCCCGCGCAGCCCGACCCCTCTCGGGCGTGACCGGGGGATGGGAGGCCGTCCCCTCAGCCACGCTCGGTGCCCCGGCCGCACGCAGCAGGTGCTCCCTCCGTCCTCCCCTCGCTGCCGCCGATCCCGGATTTCCCGGGGGCCGCGCGGGGCGGGCGGGGCAGCGCATGCGCCCGGCGGCCGCGCTGCCCGCGGGAGGGAGGCGGGGCCGGGGCGGCCGTGCGGGAGAGGGCGGCGGCAGCGCCGAGCACAAACTCCGGAGGGGAAGCGGCACCGCCGGCCTCCACCCCCCACCCCCACGCACACACCCTGTAGCGGGAAGGGGGAAGCAAGCGGCCCGCCCCCCCCCTCCCCCGGTCCCGGCGGTGCACGGTCCTTCCCGGGACTCGGTGGCGGCGGGCGCTGTGCCCGGGGCGGAAGGCGAGCGGCGAGTAGCTGGGGCCTGGAGCCGCCGCTGGGGGAAGGGAAGAGCGGGGTGTTCCCGCAGCGCGGGTGGATGCGCAGCCTGAAGGGCGGCTCCTGCGGCGCCTCCTGCGGCCTCGCCATGGCCGGGCCCCGACGGTGAAGGCAGCGGGAGCCGCCTGTGTCCGCGCCGCGCCAGGAGGCGGCGCCGCCGCAAGCAGGGGGCGGGCGGGGAGGGGGATGAGCAGCGCCGCAGCCGCCGCCGCCTCTGCGGGAGCCGCCGCCGCCTGCACCGGGGCCGAACGCGGCTACTCCTTCTCCTCCGGCGGCGCCGCTCCGGCCATGGGGCCCGAAGAGGGCTCGGCCGGCGGGCTGGGAGCCCTGCCCGCCCCGCCGCTGGGCTGCCGGAGCCGCTACCAGCTGCTGCTCTCCGGGAAGGCCCTGGCCGACAGATACCGGAGGATTTACACGGCGGCGCTGAGCGACCGTGAGCTGGGGAGCCACCCGGGCAGGTAACGCGCGCCGCGCTCTCTCCCGGGCCAGACGCGCAGCCCCCGCCACCCCTCCCATCGCCGGCTGGGAGCGGCCCGGCGCGTGCACCTTCCTCCCTCCCGGCAGCCGCCCTCCTCATCCTCCTCCCCGCCCCCGTGCCGGGCAGCGCGGCTGTGTGTGCCCACTGCCATGTGGCCGCGCCGCCGCGCCCTGGGGGATGGACGGAGGGAAGGGGCGGTGATGTAACCCGGCGGCTGCCCAGGTGCCGCCCGGGCCCCGCCGCTCGCTTGGCCGGCGATACCGCGCAGATGGCGCTGCCGCCCCCTCTCCCGGGGCCCTCCGGGGCAGAGTTACCTGTGCCCGCCCCAGTGTGCGGCCCAGCTCCCCCGGGGGGATGGAGAATGCCAGTGCTGGGCCCCCGGGCAGACCTCGCTCCGGCCAGGCTTGCCGGAACGGGCTGAATCCCGTGGCCTCTCCCGAGGCAGGCTGCGCAGGGCACCCGCGGCTCCCGCTGGCTGTGTTACCGAGCGAGAGACCGTGGCGCTTTCTCCATGTACCGGGGCTGCCTTTAGCTACCCTGCCTTATTTTTTCTCCTCCTCTTTAGGTCATGTTCCCCCTCTGCCATCGCCATGTAGGCGGTCTCGGTGTCTGGAGGGAGGCAGCGCCTTGCGGGGGGAACCGGGGGGGGTTCTGGGGTGCGGTGTGGCCCCGCCTGGTTCCCGAGCACCCCTCCCCGGCGTATGATGCCTCTCAGGGCTCCCATTCCCGGTGCTGCCGGCCGGCTCTGGGGCCGCAGCAGGGCGCCTGTTGCTCCTCCGGCCGGGAATGCCGCCCTGCCCTGCTCCCAGGCCGGGAGGGAGCTGCGGGCTGTAGCGGTGCGGAGCCGTAGGGGCGGTAGGGGAGGCAGCCCGCAGCCCCCGGCCCGGCCCGGGCGGATCCTCCCAGCACTGCAGGCATGGCGGGGTGCGCGGTCTCGCCGTGTGAAGGGCTCCCCATTGTTCCCCTCCGGAGGTCGCTGAGGATGTGGATGACATGAAACCGGCACCTTCCTGTGTTCTCAGCCCGTGCTGCTCTTCAGGCTGTGATGCGGCTGGCCGGGTCCTATGGAGAGCTTTGAGTCACCGTTGTTTCAAGTTTGCAAAGGAGGTTGCTTGATTCGCTTCTTCAGGTTTTTGTTAGTCGGACTTGACAGCAGGGCTTACCCGCCACCCCCCTCGCCCCAGAAAGCTGTGTCCAGGAGTGGAATTAACATAAGGCACATACCTTTCCCAATTTGCTTTATGGTAAATGCTGGAAACGTGGACTGATAGCATGGGTACTTGACATCTTTGCAACTACCCACTTCTTTTCACAGTGTATGATAGGGAAACTATAGCTCATCTTTCCCCCCTGAAGACCAGCAAGTGTTTTCTTACTCTACGTATTCCTTAGTCCATTGCTTATAGTTTTTCCATTAGATCTCTTCCCACTTTTGAGCTTTGTGTCATTTAACCTCGGGATTGCAAGTGCTGAGTGTAAGGATACTACTAAATGCAAGGAAATCAGCTGTGCAATTGCTCCTCACTGCTCAAATACCTGTCTGAATTTTGCCCAAAGGGGTCTGTATTTTTTGAAGCTGTAGTTTTGCATTAGTCGTGTCCTCCATGTCTTTTGGTTTCAGGATGATTCAACTGCTATCCCTTATACTTAAAATTGTAGAAAATACTAGCTTAGGTGTGTGTAAATGTTAATGCTTCTTTTAGTTGATGCTTCTGAGGTCAAGTCAAAGGAGATCGACTCCTTGTACATAGCAAACAGGTTATATTAGGCTTTGGCAAGTAAATGGCAAGTAGTTAATACTGGTGAATACAGCCAGTGTGTATTAGATTTTTGAGAGGTGGAATATTTAATAATTATCTAGTTTCCTGCTATCACTACCCCCACTGCCTTATGTGGCAGACTGATGGCAGCCAAGATACTGCTTGTGGTCTCCACCTTTTCTCCATATTGGTGTCAAAATACTGCAAAATACTTCAGCTGCCTGATAGACTTAAACAGAAATGGTCTTTTTGACCTTTTATGCCTTTTTACAAAACTAATACAAATTTCAAATATTTCCTCAAGAGAGCTTTAAATTTAACTGTGGCTGCATTGCTATGGTAGAAAACAATGCTAGGTAAATTAAATGGAGCTTAAGATAATATAGGTTATGACAGAAGTTCTAACTTGATTTTTATATATTGGGAAGATCTGAAGTGTCTTAATCAGTAAGATTGTCAGTAAGAGTGTTTGTGACTAGAAAAATAACTTGAAGTAACTGAAAAAAAGTTAAACAAATTGGCTTATCAATAATAATAAAATTCTTCATGTGTTCCAAGACTAATGTGAAGAATGATAGTGCAACCTATTTGCAATAAATTGATGTGGAATTTTTGCTTCAAGTCTGCAAAATTATACTCTGCACTTCATGGGCCGTGACCAATGCCTGTCTCAGTAAGTGCTTCTGTTCCAAACCTAACTTTAATGTTTATGAAGAATTGGCAAGCAGTATGAAAATGCTTTTGTGTAGACAAGAAAATCAAACATTGTGGAGATTATCTGAAAGTCACAAGATTAGTATCACATTTGCAAGGTGTTTGTGCTGGCTGTCATCGGAAGGGATGAATATTACGTGTTGAGTAGGATGCAGTAATTGGCTTTGAAACAGAACCAGCAGTGCTTTGCATTTCCTCGTGTGATACAGGCTGCAGTGTCATGAACACTGGTCTCCACAGGAGATGGGTTGGTTGGTGTGCTTGCTCCCCCTGCCACGCTGACATAATACTTCTGTAGTGTCTTGCAGTAACAGATTAGAGACTCCCTCTGGGTTAAAATTAACTTGGCAAAACTGGTTTGTTGTAATCCAGACTAATTCCCTGATCTGGCTCACCTTGTGATTGTACTTGTGACAATGCGAGGTGAAGGGTGCACGAAGATTTTTGTGTACAGAGAGGCGGGGACAAAGAAACTTACTTTTGTCACTCATGTCAATCTAATAATTTTATGGAAGGAAACAGAAAAAAGTATCCAATTCTGTGATTTAACATGCCGTTGTCTTTTTGCAGATAACAATGTTAAGGATCTGCTGCAGTACTACCAGCAGTGGACAATTTAGTTGTCAATTCAGGATTGGTTTGGAAGAAAAATCTGCTCTGAGCATGCCTCAGTTTATAGTCTCTCTTTTGTGGCCACTGAAGTATTTGAAAATAACTGCATGATGTCTAGTGTAACTTACTAGTGTGTAAAACACTAGTAGGAAGTATTGGCCTCTTCAGAGGGCAACTAAAAATTCATGTTGAACTGTTGTCTTGTATGCTGGGCTCTGGGTGGACAAAACTGCAAGTGGGTACTGGTTTTAGTGCTGTACCAAGGCTCTGTATTTGCCAAGTAAGGTGTTTCTGATTTTCACATTTTTGCTGTCTTCAAATATGCTTTTTCTGCCGTATAACTTAATCCTAACAAACATCCCTGTCCATCTGAATGGCTGCTATTATTGCTTGTGCATCTTGGGGGGTTTCCCTGAGTTGGCAGTCCTTTCACCTATTTACATACTACCAGAATTATCAGTTAGGCTCAGCATGTTGAGACTTCTTGTCAAATATGGATAGCTATATAAATTCATAATGGCTTTAGTGTGACCTGTTTTGTAGTGGAAGTGTTCACTGCGTAATTTGGACTAACTTGAAATTGTTATATTACAATGGCAGTGTACTCTAAAATAACAGTGAGTTCATGCTCGTGCCAAAATGACCATTACTTTGTTGCTAAAGTTGCCTCTCAGCTTAAATCCTTCAAAAAACTGAAAGGTTCTCTTTGTGTTGTGAACTCCAGTGTTATGGTCTCACTGAGGCCAGGAAAATTTCAGTGATGATGGGAATGTAAGATTTCTTATAATAAGTAGAAATTAGATGGCTATTTTACTATATTTTGGCTGAAGAAGAGCCAGCCAACTTTATTTCATGTTGATTGTTTCAGCTAGATGATTACAGCACATTTTGAAACTAGGTTACTCATTCACACTTTTAATTCTAAATTATACATCCTCTGGACATTAGGTTAGTCTTTACGCTTTTAAAAATTTACAGTCTTCCCTTATACCCTTACTTATACTCAGTAAAGCAGTACTTATTTGAGATGTTTGGAGTATATCTACTTGAAAATTTAGTGCAGAAATATTACTGAAGCTTCAGCTTTGCCTTGAGGATTTAAAGATTTTGTGAAAACTATTTTGAAGTAATTTTGGTGTATGAGATTTGTGTGAATTTGATTGTTGGTACACAAGAAAGCCTTAATTTCTTCAGATCTAAAGCCTTTACAAAAGCTGTTAGATTTTTTGGTTTGGAACTTGTTGCTCTTTTAATATGGAATAATATTTGCAAAAAGTTAGGAAGCATTTACTTAGTTAAAAAAATAAAGGTTATGTGTACAAAGACAAGTAAAATGATAGTGGTATTACATTACCTACTCCATTTTCCTACTTGTTCCTGTGCAAACGTTTGCTCCATAGCTCCTTTCCAACTGAAATATTCTAGTCTAGTTTATGTTATCTGGTTTTCTGTTCTTGTGTTTTGTAGATATAATTTTCCAAAACAGAGTTCAAGTTTTGTGTAAACTAAAACTGTTTATTGGGAAATTGATGTGCTGTTGAGTCTTAGATTAAGCAGTGCATTAGAAGATTTGATGAGAGTTGCTGTCTGCTCTAGGCTTTTTAGCTGCAGTGTAGTAGTGTTTTAATACTGTATTGCCCTGTTGGTTAATGGGGATTAGCAAATGACTAAAATAGTGTATTTTTATTTATTTACCTTGTATTCTGTTAAGGAAAAGTTTTATGTAGTAGGTTTTTTAAAAAACTCTTGTCTCTTAGTTTAACATGGTTGTTTGTATTTGTTCAGTGTTGGTGTGGGAAACATAATAGAAGCTGGAAAGAGCCCAATAACATTACATTGAGAGGCTTAAGATGGGCATTTTATTTGTGTATATTTATAAAAGATAATTTATAGAAGTAATGGGAAAAATTAAAACACAGATCCATGTATGGTGTATTGTGGTGGGTTTTTTGAATGTTGTATTTTTTAGTTTAACAGAGAGGACATGCTAGTTAAAGTTTCAGTTTATTACACAATGTGCTCTGGCACACTGAAGGTTTGTTGGGTAGCAGGTTGAGGCAGTTAAGGTTGGGCTGGAGCAATTTAATAAGTTACCATTCCTCGCTGCTAGCCATATTAAATGTAGTAAATGTGTTTCCTGCATACTGAAAAACTTGAATTTGTTTTTCTGCTATGTTAACTATCAGCTGTCAGGGTTTAGTTTTGGTTTTCCTCCCATATTGTGATCTGCCTTCTGGGCAAAATATTTTGAAGATATTTTTTCAGTAAATTCTCTTCCTGACATATGACAATGTATGTTTTGCCAAACCCATGATTTAAAGATAAAGACTGTTTATGTCTTTATAGAAAGCACATGGGATGTATCAATAACACAGTTTCAAGGTCCTTCATGCAAACCGTTTTCCTAATCCTTTGTTTACTTAGAAAACTTGATCCCTTGCAGCATTACTTGAACACATGGTTACATTTTTGTCTTTTTCTTTCTTACCTTGCTTGCCATAAACCCTGCCTTGTGCTCACGTGCTAAGTGGACTAGTACTCCTATAATTAACTTCATGGTGTAAATACATTTTGAAGCTGGTCTGTTCCTTTGGCCTTTCACAGCCAGTTCCTAACACTGTGCCCCTTCAAAGGATGAATGCTAGAAATTAACACAGGACAATAGGGTCCTTATGCTGTGACTGCATTAAGGCAGATGGTTTCTGTACTTTTAGATTTAGTGTTTCATATGTTTCAAAGCAAATTGATATGCTTTATATGATTTTTTCTTATTGTATCGTAGTATATAGCATGTTATAGCTCATTGCCTTCAGACTGATGAAGGTGTTGATGAACTTAATTAGATGAACTTAAACTGAATGATTGTTATCTCTGTATTTAGTATATCTATGACTACTTGAGCCTGAGAAAAAAATGTTATTAGTGTAATAAATCTAAATTTATACCTGTTGTACACATTATAAAAAAAAATCAAAAACTGAGTTTCCTCGTCCCCACTTGAAACTAGAGATGTGTGGTTAGATTACTGCTGTTCCTTGTTTTCATTTTCTTTCCTTAACTTTTTACACTTGTGTTCCAAGTAATGGGTTTAAAACTCTTGGAAAATGCTTTATAGTTTCTGTGAAAGGATGTATGTGGTGTAACCTCAGTGGGCAGCTGAGCACCACCTGACTCCTTGGTTATTTCCCCCTGCAGTGGGATGGGGGACAGCTGGAAAGATAAAAATGTGAAAACTCAGGGCTGAGATAAAGACAGTTAAGTAGGTAAAGCAAAAGCTGTGCATACAAGCAAAGCAAAACAAGGAATTAATTAATTCCTTCCTTACCATCAGCAGGCTGCTGTTCAGCCATCTCCAGGAAAGCAGGGCTTCATCATTCCCAGTGACTTGGGAAGACAAACTCCATAACTCTGAATGTATTGTCCCCCTACTTCTTCTTTCTTCCTCCCTGTTTTATATACTGAGCATGATGTCATATGGTAGAGAATATCCTTTTGGTCAGTTGGATTCAGCTGTCCCAGTTACATCCCCTCCCAGCTCTTTGTACACCCCCAGCTTACTTGCTGGCAGGGCAGTGTGAGAAACTGGAAAGGCCTTGACCCTGTCCAAGTGTTAGTCAGCAACAGATAAAGCACAGGTGTGCTACCAGCACTGTTCCCTTCACAAATCCAAAGCATACAAACATGATACAAGCTGCTTGGAAGAAAATTTTTATTGTAGCCAAAGCCAGATAAGATCAAAAAGCAGAAATCTATTGCTTGTAGTTTAAATTCACAGATGCTGTGGTATTTTGATTATTTTGGCCATGATCTCTGTCAGTCTAGAAAAGTTTGTAGCTGAGAGTTTTAACCTTAATGGGATTAAAACAGGAGTATTACTTCTCTGCTGTGCTCCTTGTTGCAGTTGGTAACATTGCTCATCTTTTCTATTGCCCTGTCTGTACAGATCTGCAGCCAGTCATTTACATTACACTGAGATGAGCTTGTTGTTATATAAATACTTTATTCTATTTTTATTATTTCAGCCGCTTCTTTATTTTGTTTCACCATGTTACATGTAGTCACTTGTGACTTTCCTATCTGATTTGGCCTTGCTTCTCTCCCACTAGCCAATGCATAATTCTTTCCAACAGATGTGCTCATATATCTTCATTATGCTTGTATGTTTTCAGAGTAGTCATGTCTCTATTCCTTTTCTCTTCAAACCAATCGATTCTCTATCCACTTTTGTTTCTAGAATACACTGCTATACAGGGTAGACCATTGACAGCTATAAACTAGTGAGTTTTCAGTTGTTTGTACTTGGCAGTTGTCTTCTGCTATTTGTTGCAGACTAAATTTGAATTTGTTTTGCTTTTGATAGTAATCACTTTAAAGACGTTACGCTGTCATTAATCACTAGTAATGGGCTTGTTTTTAATAAGTACAGATTTTCCTTTACTTCATGTAGCATAATTGTTAAATTAAAATTCTGCTGATAAGATTCGGTGTAAGATAGCTTTGTATATACACTTTAATTTTGGTGGTTGTGTTTAGACAGAAGAGTGGCCAAAGGTCCAGATCTTGTCATCCTTACTGTGGTTGAATGACTTTTCAAATATAAAAAAAAAAGTCCTAGAAGTGTTTAAGGATAAATACTTTCATCTGCATTGACAAACTTGAGGAATAAGTGTTTTCTTGCATGTGTTCTTAACAGATCTAGTTTCATATACAGCATTGAAATGAATAATGAAAAATCAGATAATTACCAAAAAGAAACCCCAGTTCTCAGTGGTTGTCCTGAGTGGTTGTTCTCTTTGTGTGGAGAACACTTTGGAGGGATGCTTTCCTTTACGTTGCTTTTCTTCATCTGAGACAGATGTATGCTGTTCTGGAAACCTTTCCAGTTACAAAAGGGATCAGATACTGTTTTGCACTTTTGTCATGGTTAAATGAAAATCAGTTGCATTTTACTTGCGCAGTTGGGTTTTAATTTCATTTTTAGAACCTGTAGTATTTGTTCCTGTCATTATTGGAGAGGCCTTAGGGTATTCCAGCCACTGGAATAATTCTTAAGCCTCTCGAGTTTTGGCTTTCAGAAAAATGGTAATTGTTAAGAAAGTTATTGTCACAGTAAAATAGTCCTCAGTTATAAAATTAAAGTAATGATTAAAAAGATGTGTGATTTCTGCTCACCAACAATAGCACATAAAAATCCCAACTGGAAAATCAATGAGTAGGGTGGCCTTTTTATTTTCTGTTCTGACTTTTTTTTAACCTTGTCTTTTTAGGTGCCTTAGAAGCCCAGAGTAAACCTGTCCTACTACTCTGCCTATGTTTTCCTCTAAGCCTGTGGTAATTGGATTGCAGTTGATGTTCCTTACCCTGATTTACGGATTTAGGGGACAGGATTTTGATGATTTTTCCATTTGTAGATATACTGCTTAAGCCCTGCCTTTCCTTTTATTATTGGCATGGATGAAAAATTAACGTCAGAAAGCTTGATTAATTATTTAAAGAAGATAGTGTGTAAGCTGGTAATGGCTTGGAGAATGTACATGTGGCTCTTTGAAGGACAGTTTACTTATTGTCCATTCCACTAAAACTGTTAAATTTTAGGCTTACTAAATAAAAATACCAATAACTTTAAATATTTAAGTTTATCTGAGATAATATTGTCAGCAATAAAAAATACTCAGTTTTTATTATTTATGGAAAATATTGGTTGTATTCTCAGTGCTGTTTTGAGGTCCGCCTATCAGGCTGAAGAGTTTCCCACTCTAATGATTCTTACAGCTGAATTCCTTAAAAATCTGCAGGCCTTGGTGAAAAATAACTGCAATCTGCAGATACAGGCAGGCAGAGCAGTGGATGTGCTGTACCTCAGCTTGAGTAAGGCTTTTGACACTGCCTCCCACAACATGTCAGCACAGGCTGACAGTGGATGGGTTACATAAGTGGACAGTGAAGTAGATTGAGAACTGGCTGAGTGACTGGGCCTAGAGGTTTGTGGTCTGTGACATGAAGTCCAGCCAGAGTCAAGTTGTCAGTCGTGTGCTCTGGAAGCTGATAATGGGGCAAATGCTGCCTAGCATCTTCACTAATGGCCTGAATGCTGGGACACTGTCCCCACAGAAAGTTCCCATATGGCACAAAACAGAGGAGTTCCTCATATACCACATGGTTGTGTTTGTGTTCAGAGGGATGCAGCCAGGCTGGAGATTTGGGCTGAGTGAGATTTTAAAGTGCAACAAGAGGAATTGCAGAATCCTGCATCATGGATGAAATAGCACTGGGGGGCTGACCAGCTGGGAGACAGCTCTGCAGAGAGGTTTCTTGATGTACTGGTTGGCAACCATCTGTGTGCCAGTAATGCACTGCCATGGCAAAGGTGGCAGACAGCCTTCTAGGCTATGTTAGGAAGAGTATTGCCAGCTGCTTGAAGGAGGTGCTCTCTACTCTCTGATGAGGCTGCATCTAGAGTGTCCAGTTCTGGGCTTCCCAGTAGAGGAGAGAGGTACTGCAAAGAGTTAAGTGCAGGGTCATGTTGGTGATTAAGGATCTGGAGCTTTTCTTCAGTAAGGAAAAGCTGAGAGGGCTGGGATTATTAGCTTGGAGAAGAGGAGGTTCAGGAGTGATTTTGTTAATGCAGTAAGGCAATGAAGAATGGAGATGCTTCTCAGTAGTGTCCCCCACCCTGACATGGCACTGATGTGGCACAAATTAAAATTCACTAAATTCCAGTGCATTCCAAGAAAGCAGCTCTTCACTATGAGAAAGGTCAAGCATTGGCAAGTGTTGTCCAAAGAGGCTTACATCTCCTTGGTAGTACTTAAAGTGCTACTGTGCATGGTAGTGGGCACCTTACTGTCTCTGACACTGCTTGAGCAGGGTTTGACAGAATCAGACACAGAATCACAGAAGGGTTGAGGTTGGAAGTGACCTCTGAAGTTCATCTTGTCCACCCTTCTGCTCAGACAGGACCACCTGGAGCCACTTGCCAGATGGCTTTGAATATGGATGGAGACTCCACAGCCTTGATTGCAACCTGTGCTCAGTCACCCTCGCAGTAAAAAAAAAGTTACCTTAACAGGTCCCTTCTAACCTGAATGATGTGATTCTACAGTCCTTAAGAAGGACATAGGATCAATATGAAGTTCATTTGTCATCTGAAAAGATGTGTCACAGGGAACAAACATGGCGCTGAGCAGTCAGATCTTCCAGCAGAGATGTGTTTTAAGATGATGGTACTTGTGGTACTAGAAACAGAATCATTAAATAGTTTAGATTGGAAAAGACCCTTAATATCACTGGGTCCATTTCTAACCCAGCACTACCAAGTCCACCACTAAACTGTGTCGCTGACAGCTACATCTACACACCTGTAGGGGGATAGAACATAAATGAAGGTAATAATCTTTCCCCCTAAAGAGTTGCAGCTGAGCCAGTTAGGAGAAGGCCTGATGTTAACAGGCCACAGCTGTAGCCAATCAGGAGAGTGCTATAAAAGGGTGGATTGGTTGGTTGAGGGGACCTGGAGTCAGTTGGTTACTGTGAGGACAAGGAAGAGTTGGTGCTTAGAGGAGCTGTCTACAAGAAACATCAGAGAGGTATGAAATTCTAGCAATATGGAACCCTTGCAATGTAATAACAACAGAACTCTTGCACTATAATGACAACACACACCTGTTAAATATGTCTGGTGGTGGTGATTCTACCACTCCCAGTACAGTGTGTTCCAGTTCTTGAAAACCCTTGTGCTGAACAATTTTCCCCCAATACCCAATGTAAACCTTCCCTGGTCCGGCTTGAGGCTGTTTCCTCTTGTGCTGTTGCTGGTTGCTTGAGAAAAGAGACTGACCCCCACCTGGCTACAACCTTTTTTCAGGGAGTTGTGTGGAGGAATAAGGTCTCCCCTGAGTCTCCCTTTCTCCAGGCTGAACAACTCCAGCTATCTCAGCCCTTCCTCATAAATTTTTTTCTCCAGACACATAAGCAGCTATTCTGTCTTTCTCTGGGCACACTCCAGCAATTTTGGAGTGAGGAGTCCGAAACTGAACACAGTATTCAAGGTGTGACCTTAACAGTGCACAGTACAGGGTGTGATCACTGCCCTGGCCCTGCTGGCCTCGCTATGTCTGATACAGGCCAAGTTGTCATTGGCCTTCTTGGCCACCTGGGCACTCTGCTGGCTCGTGTTCAGTAGCTGTCAACCAGCACCCCCAGACCCTTTTCTGATGGGAAGCTTTCCAGCCTTTCTCCCAGCCTGTAGTGCACAAGTGGTTGTCAAGACCCAAGCGCAGGATCCAACACTTGGCCTTGTTGAACCTCACACATTTGGCCTCAGCCCAGCAAAGAGTCCCCTCCCAAGCCATGAGCCACCAGTTTTTCCAAAAATACGTTGTGAGAAACAGTGTCCAAAGGCTTTACAAAGGCCAGGTAGACAACATCTACAACCTTTCCGTCTTCCACTAAGTGGAACACCTGGTCATAGAAGGAGATCAGGCTGGTCAAGCAGGACCTTCTTTCCATAAACCCATGTTGGCAGCCCTGGTGACCTGGTTGTCCTGTATGTGCCATGTGATGGTACTCAGTGTGATCTGCTCCATGACCATCCCCAGCACTGAGGTCAGGCTCAAAGGGCTTTAGTTCCTTCCCTGAATTCTCCTTCCAGAATTTCTTGTAATTGGGTGGCACATTCAGTGACTTTCAGTCAAGTGGATCCTCTCTGGTCAGGCAGAGCTGCTGTAAGTGATGATAGAAAGGGGTTCAGGGAGCCCTTCTGCCAGCTCCTGCAGGACTCTGGTGGATCCCACCTGGCCCTGTAAACCTGCGTGTGTCTAAGTGGTGTAGCAAGTCACTGATCATTTCCCCTTGGATGATGAGTGCTGAATACCGAGAACACAACTAGACTAAAACAGAGAAGGGATTAAGTACCTCTACATTTTCCTCATCCTTTACAGGATGGAGATTGTCCTTGCCCTTCTTTCTGTTGTAAACATATTTTTAGAAACATTTATCAGATCTTCATGCTATAGCTTGATATGAGTAAAGGAAATGTGAGAAGAACCGAAAAGGTTCACTTGCAGTTTCAGATAAGACAAAACAGCATATTTGGCCAAGCATTCTTGTAGAAGAACTGTATGGTAACAAAATACAAATGTAAGTAATTTATTATTTAGAGTATTTTTGAATTTAGGGTGTTTTGTGTGTTGAAGTCTTTTTGGCTGTTGACTAGTGGCAGTTAGTTCCCAGTTTGGAAATATTACTGCAAAAATCTTAGCTTTTCTCTTTATAGGCTTCCACTTTTTTTTTTTTTTTTTTTTCCTTTTGGGAACAAATGTATTAAAACTGTAACAACAGGCAAAAATGTTTTGTGAGCTAACTGTCTTGCAACTGAGCTACTTGGGTGGTGATGTTGGCAGAAGCAGTATCTTATTTTCCTATCCTGCCTGCAACTGTGCAAAGAGGAAGGGAAGGTCAAGCAACTGCTTCATGGAGGTGTTTTTCATTAAATATTTTACAAAGCAATAATTCTTTTTTCAGATACATTATGAAATCCAGCATTACTACCAGACTTACATAAAGCATTTTTTTCCTCAGGTGCTCTGTAGATTTCATTGCCAAATCAAAGTGAAAAGATTTCGTACATTTATCTCTTCAGAAATCAATATTCTTGGTTTTTTTCTATTTGTGATTTGTAAAATTTTGGGTCCATTTGTGATGTAAGTATATGGTATAGCATATACTTGGTGCATGCTTATTTCATAAAGCTTGCCAATGCTTAGTTTGGCATTACACTGTGAGGTTATATATTTGTATCATAGGCATTTGTGTGCCAGCTTTCAGTTTATGTATACATATTTTGTTCCCTGTCAACTGTTTTATGGCAAGTCCTTTTGGAAACTTAATAGGCATTGCTGTAGTTGATATGAAAAATGAAGCATTAAAAAACTCTTGGAGGTATTGTTTGTAAGGCATTTTGTTTATCAAGGCAAGAGCAGGTTGGGAGTTTTGAGTGATATTTATTTTCATTCTTGCAACCTACTGGCACTGTCCCTCCCCATGGTTGAAGGTGTCCTGGATGTTCCAGCAGTAGACTGAAGGATAACCGCATTGGCTACTTGGTTATCAATGGAAGGTATCTGCTAGGAAGGAAAGTTAACCATGGAAAGCCTTAGGGAAGTTCAGTTGCAGGGTGCTTCAGCAACTTCTCAATGTCATGGAACATTTACTGAGTCCTCTTGACTTGCACCACTTTGACACTAATTGGTAGATCTGTGTTGGTGTCAGATGGAGAAACACAAAAGCGAGGACAGAATCAGAACCATTTTCTGAGCATCTCCCATTTTTCAGTTAAAGATGCAATGTTAAAGCACGTACCTTAAAGAAACTCATTCTGTGTGCCAGCTTTGTAGGAGGTGTATGGCATTGTGTTTAGGTGAGTTGTTTTTACTTTGTGTTACTTTGTGGGACTTTTTGTAAGGCTGTTTTTCATTACAGATGCTAGAATTCTTGGCAGCTGAAATAACAGTGCTGAGATTACATTGAGATAGAAGAAATAAAAGTATTTTGTTTGCAAGGACGCAGTACATACCTGTACTGTGTATGGTACAGGGAGGGTATATGGGGGATTATGTATGTAGAGGCTCTTAAAACAAGTAGCTACTTTCAAAAAACAGTAACCATCCAGTTTATAGGAATAAGACTGCTGAACACTGAATCTTATGTACATGTGCAGAGGTACCAAAATAGAGGGTGTGCAAGCAGTAACTCCAGTATGTTTTACAGCAAGGTTTGTTGGTTGCATTTTGTCACATGGTATCTCTTCATCTCCTTGCCAACACGCAGCCTCTATGTAGTTTTATTGATACTCAGTTTTCTGGTCATAAAACCTCTTCTCTGTCTGGAGGGCAGGCCACTGAAGCTCTGCCCACTTGCTTTGTTCTGTTCCTGGTCAATGTCAACTCCTTCATGTGAGCAGTTGCTTGTATGTGCCAAACTTCTCTTGAACAACTTCTTTTCTTTGTTCCCTTTGGCTGTTTGCCAGATGCTTCTCAGTTGTTGACAGCAAGTCGGGATGTCCTTTAAAGATGGTCCCACAATTTTGAGATCTCCTCAGATCATCTGAGCAGACTTGATAACCATTTTTTCCTTAGTATTCCCTTTCTTATAGTTGAACTTCTATGGCAATGAGATGTGTGTCGTAACTAAGTTTCTTGCTGACAAGTGAACTGATATTTATTAGCTGTAGTTCTCTGTGTTTGCTATTAAGTTGCCTTGAAGCTCAATTACAAATTTAATAACTGTTTTGGAACAATTCAGAGAATGGAGTAAATGGCTTAGGAAATAAGGAAGTCCAGCAGAGGCTGTGGTTGCTTTTAAGTTGCTTTTCATAACAGTATTGTTCTTTGTGTGATCAAGTGTCGGATAGATGACTTGTTTACAGAAGAGAAGGGAAAAAACCCTTAAAAATGCACATTGTTGTATTTCATCAGAAGAATACCTTCTGGTTTTCTGTACAACAGGAAAGTCTGTTGCAGGTCTGGTGTATCTTGTTATAGCGAGATGATTGATGAGATGATGCATGGGTATATCAGAGCTCTTACTCCAGCCCCGGGCCTGCACCTAGAAGCATTCCCTTGGGCCCACAAGAATCTCAGAAGGTTTATTAAGGCCAAGTGCAAAGTGCTTCACCTGGGCTGGGGCAGCCCTTGTTATTAACACAGACTGGGGGATGAACAGGAGCAGAGGGAGCAGCCCCCCACAAAGAAGGATTTGGGGATGCTGGTGGGTGAGAGGCTGGGCATGATTCAGCTAAGTCCCTGTTACAGTAAGGGTATGGACTTGCTGGAGTCCAAGGGAGGGCCCCCAAGATGTTTAGAGAGATGGAGCACCTCTCCTATGAGGAAGTGCTGAGAGAACTGGGATTGTTCAGCCTGCAAAAGGGAAAGCTTTGGAGTGACTTAATTGGGGCCTATCAGGCATTTTATGTTTCTATGATTTTCAAGCAGGTACAAGTAAGAAAAGCAACATCTGTTGCTCCTCTTGTATCATTGTCTAGACTGTTTCCTTCCTCAGCTAGAACTTTTAGGTGTGTTGCCTTCAGCCTGATGACTTGGCTGTCTCTGTTCTAGGTAGAACAATTGTAAAGTAGATTTAAAGCTACACAGGAGCCCACCCTGGAGAGATGCTATGGAATGGCTGTTGAGGGGGAAGCCTGTGAAAACAGGTAGTTGCTGTTGCTCTGCATCTGGATCTGTCCTAGGTCCTGAACTGTATAATGTCTCTCTGACAATTTCAGAGCTGGAACTGAGATTGTAGGTGAAAAAGTTAATAGAGGATGCAAAACTGTAGAAGATATAGTTAAGATTGTAAATGTCTAGCTTCAGAAAGTCCCATTACCAAGCCAGTAAATAAAAATGTAAAACCAGCAATGAATAAAAGGTACCTCATGAGAGATTCTACACATTCTGTAAAATTAGAAAGTGATTGTGATTCAGAAGTAGCCATGCTACTGCTGGAATGTTTCAGAATTTTATTTAAAATTGTGAGAGATTCTTTTCTGCAAGAAACCTGAAGTAATTCTTGACCTTGTCTTTGTATTTCAGCATTACAGCATTTTTCCCCCCCACTCCTTTCTGGAAAAGGACTGGTTACTATGAGAGAATAGTGAAATTAGATGGTAATGATGTAAATGAGTTATGACTTAGGCTGAACTGAGACTGCTTAATTGTCAGAAGACACGTTTTTCCTCAGACTTGCAAAAAAAATCAAGCAAATTGTGGAAAAAGAGAAAAATAAAACTCATTTTTCTGTATGAAGATATGAAAAATAGCATTTAATTGCCATAAAGACAATTTTAAAAGTACCTCAGAAAGAGTTCTCTTAGTAGGATTTCATGGAACATGGTGGGAGTGTGATCATTGGCAGTGTTTAATATCTCTCCAGGGAAAAGAGATGTTGGGAATGCAGTGGAATTTAACTCAAATCATAGAATATGCTGGGTTGGAAGGGACCCTCAGGGATCCATGTCCACTTCCTGGCCCTGCACGGGACCATCCCCAAGTCACACCATGTGCCAGAGAGGATTGGCCAAACACTCCTTGAACTGTCAGGCTTGGTGCTGTGACCACTTCCCTGGGGAGCCTGTTCCAGAGCTCAGCCACCCTTTTGGATGAGCCATACTTTCAGCTTCATGCCATTTCCTCAAGTCCTCTCCTGGTCTCCAGAGTAAAGAGATGTGTACCTGCCCTCTCATGAGGAAGTTGTAACTGCAGTGAGGTCTCCCCTCAGTCTCCTCCAGGCTGAACTGTGACCTCAGCTGCTCCTCATGCAGCTTCCCCTCCAGACCCTTCACCATGGTCCTGGCCCTCCTTTGGATGCTGACAGCTTAATGTCTTTACATTGTGGTGCCCAAAACTGCCCCCAGCACTTGAAGTGAGGCCACCCTAGGGCAGGGCAGGACAGTCTTCTCCCTTGCCTGGCTGGTGATGCTGCGCCTGATGCACCCCAGGACAGGGTTGGCCCTCCTGGCTGCCAGGGCACTGCTGACACACAATCAGCCTGTCATTGACCAGGACCCTTGGTCTTCTGTGATAGACCAGGAAATGGAAATGCTGACCTTTTGGAGTTCTTTCCAGACACTCTTTTTACTGATTCTAGAGTGCCTTTCATTTGACAAATTAGTTTTTGTTTTCCAGGTGACATGCCATGTGCACAAGCTTTTTTAAAAAAAGTCTTGTGAAGGTCCTGTACAGTGCCTATGTTGGTTCATCTGCACAGAGAAGCTCCTGATGGTTGCCTATAAGCATGTTCTCTGTCATGCCTTTCTTAGTGGACCTCTGGGTGTTGGTTGTCTCCAACAAAGTGTGGATTAATTCAAGTGACTGGATTGTCTTAATGTGGGCATATATTTTAAGTGTGATAAGGTAGTTTTCATCCCTCATTCTCTTGTTAGCTTTGTGTACTATTGGAGGTTTGATTATGCTGACTAATTCCCATAGAAGTTCCTCCTGTGCCTTATTTTGATGTCTGTTTGCTGATCCAGATGGTGAACAGATGAAAAGCTCAGTATGTCTCTACTTGGAAGCATTATCAGAAACATGGCATGACACCAGGAGAAATGCAAAACTCAGAAAGAGGAAAAATACACTCTTTCCACAATGCAGAAGCATGTTTATTGTACAGTCAAATTTTACTTTGTTTTATAAGCAAATGGTGAAGGTCACAAAGTAGTTGAAATGAGAAGGGGCTTCTGGAGAATATCGAGTACTCAAAATAGGATCAACTGTAGCAGGTTGCTCTGAACATTGTCCAATTGTATTTTCAATATCTTCAAGGAAGGAGAATGTGTAACCTCTCAGGGCAACCTGTTCCAATCTTTGACCATTTGTACAGTTCTTAGGTGTACTTGGAACTTCCTGTATTAATTTTTTGCCCTCCATTGTTTCTTGTGAGTGGATATTGCTTAGAAGAATATGTTTCCATCATCTTTGCTCTCCCCCATCAGATGGAGGTGGAGGTATTCACATGGAGGCTATTCCACCCCCACCCTCCCAGGTTTTCTCTTTTCAAAGCTAAACAATCTCTGCTTGCTTGGTCTCTCTTCATACAACAGAACCTCCAGCTCTTTAAGCATCTTAGTGGCCTTTCTCAGACTCCCTCTAGTAAACAAGAGTTTCTTGTTCGGGAGCACCCAGAGCTTGCGGTGGTATTCCAGATAGTGTTGCAAGTTGTGTGTATAACTTGAGTCTGCATTGGAGAGCTCTTCTGCACTCTTTTCTCTCCAGAGAACTGTATCCTGTGGATTCATCAAAAATGACTGATGAACAACAGGCTGTTCTTGACTGGTGAGGTCTGTTCTTAGGAAGTTTAGGGTTGTGATGCTGCTTTTGTCTTGCTTCCTTCTATTCAAGTTCCTGAACTTCACCTGCACTGCCACTGCATCCAGTAAATTGATGCTGTGATGAAACACCCTCAAACTTGATAATGGCTACATGATAAGTGTATCACTCATCACTACATGATGAGTGATCATAGCTTGTTGTTGTGGTCTCCTTGAGAATCTAAGCTTGGAATTTCACTTTGGGCTGTTCAGAAGCAAAATGCTTCTTGCATCTTGTCTAACCAAGTTGATCACCAGCAGCAGTAGTTCATCTCATGGAGGAAACAAAATAATTGTTTGATACCACAAACCTGACTGTTTCATTTTCAATGTTTACTGAGTGGCTGCTGCATGATAAGCAAATTTCCACAAGCCCTTGAATCTTTAAGCTAAAGATGAGTGTTGAGTTAGCACTTGTGGAAACAGAGTAACAGAATGTATTTGTCGTTTGTCTGAACGCAGCAACTCTTGGCCAGACCTATCCTATCAACAGTATACTTCCTCCCAAAGATGGGTGCCCTTGAACTAGAGCAAGCGAGTTTAGACAAATGCACTGAGTTAAAGTCACTTGGAAGTCTTAAAAAATTGAGCATGTGTTAGCATGTGGTTTACTAAATTCACAAATTTTTCAAAAGTGTACTCAAGATTCAACAGCAGAACTGTGTCTAATACTGTACTAGCTACTATAGTCTTTGGTACCATGTTTCAGGAGCAAAGGTTTTAGGTCAGACAGCGCTTAAATAAGGCTTTTGTTGTTCCTTTCCTGCCTCAGCAGCAGAGACAGAATAATATTTTTTCCACTCATTATACATGCACTTTGTATAACATACAGTCTAGAAGATCTTGTGGAGGTGTAACACCAACATAATGTTAGTCCATGTTGAGTAATTCAGTAACAGCATTGAGGGGAGGAGAACACACTCTTCATGTAAAGCTTCCCTCTCAAATTTAAGCTTATCAATTACAGTTCAAGGCAGTTGCACCTTGAGGGAAGATGCTCTGTTTGCATTTCTTCATCTCTTTTAAACAGTAAGAGCGATGGTGTTGAGACACTGAACAATGTTCTCCTAATAATGCATCAGATAGTCCAAGTACTAGCTGTTGCTACTTGTGGTCTAGAACAAATAAACTAAAGCATGCTGCTTTATAAACTAAACTATGCTGCAAATAAACTAAACTCCTCCTGCTACAGGTGCTACAAGCCTGATTAGAATTGCAATCATGTCATTTAAACAGCCGTTTCACCTATTTTAAATTGTCAAGCAACTGGTTATTACCCACCTTCCCCTTTCCCCTCCCTTTTTTATTTCTGCCTTTGATTTGAGGCAATTATTTCATATTCCAAGGTTGAAGATTTTTGATATTTATTTTATTCTCAACAGATTTTTCTGTAAAGGCTATAATAGCACCGTTCACTCTTTCTTTGTGTCCATTTGCTACAAGTAATTTTTTGTCAAGGTGTCTTTACGTTCTGTGCTCATTTGACTTGCACTTGCTTGTGGTCCAGTTCAAAATTTGGTCTCCAGTGTTACAAAGTTTTGAAGCAGTTTGCAGAAAGCCTGCCTCAGATTTCCTGAAAATGAGTGTTTGTTTTCTGTGAGCTAAATGGTATCAACAACTGAGTTAGAAGTTGAAGGCTAAGGACCTTTTGCCAACGGAAGCAGATTGTCAGCACAGAATACCAAGACCTTTTCAAATGACAGCTAGCAGCAGCTTACAGTTGTTAACCACCAATATGATTAATAATGTAGCTAAAAATCCAACTGAGCCGTATCAGATCTTGTTAATCTTCAGGTAGTAGAGGAGTTGTGGTTATAATTAACATATGGTTTCCAACAGGAAATTACTCATAATCTGCTTAACATTGTTTTTCATGAATATATTTACCCATGTTTTTCTGAATATTAAAACATCTCAGTGTTTTGGTATATTGTTTTAGTGTCTTTTTTCTGAATATTAAAACCATCTTAGTGTTATGGTATATAACAGTAGAATGGTGAACCATCATATGTATCTTTGTTACGTGCAGATACATTGTGAATACATTAGTGTTATGCATAGTTATTGTAGGTTGCTCAGAGCTATATAAAATTAGTGTGATGAGGTATTTTTTATTAATTAATTTCTTACTTGTTTTGGAGGTTTGTTTGGAAGTGGAAGAAAGTATACTTCCCAACTCCTTGAGGTTTCAATTTTAGAAAATACGGGGACATAATTGTGGATTCTTACTATGGCATTTCTATCCCAAACTGTTTCCATGTAAAATTATTCAAACTCAAAACTTGCTGAAGATAAAGATTGCCACAATGGAGCAGTCAGACTGTGCTGCTGTTTGCAGCATCTTTAATGGTTGTTGTATGAATGAGGGAGATCTTAGCACCATCAGTAAACCCGTTGCTGATCTTTCCTGTTTGCTAATTGGAAAAAACATTGTGTAGGTGTCATGACAAATGAAGGTAATCTGCCAAATGGCAGAGGTTTTGTTACTATGGAAATGAGCCCAGTCTTGGGGGGAGGGAAAAGGCTTAATTTGGGGGTTTTTCAGATGTATGCGCAAACATGAAGAAATACTTGCAAAAATTACAGGGATTGGTCCAGTGAAATATTTACAAGATGAAAAAGTGTTTTTAATGTTTGCAGACTGTAACAAATTTGTAGAGTTTTCAGGGATTTTGGCAGGAAGGATTAAATTTGAAATGTCTTGGCAACTTGAATTAGTGTCTTTTAAAACAAAAAGAAAAAAGCTATGCGTATCAAGTTGTCTGTGTGAAGTCCAAATCATACTGTGTTTAAAAGGCATAATTATTAGCACAGGTACAAAAAGAGTATTGGAAGCTCAGTTTTGAGGTTTGCAGGGAAATGTTTTCATGCTGGCCTGGGTTAAATAGGTCTGCTCTGCCATATTGCTGTGGAGCTGCCAAATAATACCTGGAATGCAGTTTAAATGTGACCTTGGAGGCCTATGAGACATTTCTTCTTCCTCTTCCGAACAGCAAACAGAAAGTATTGTTTTCAGCTTTGGTCAACGTGGTTTATGTGCAGTATGGACTGAGAGACAACAGCAAACAACAAGTATTGTTTTCCTAACAGCAAACAACTAGTATTGTTTTCAGCTTTGGTCAACATGATTTATGTGTGGTATGGACTGAGAGAGCCCAGAAGATACTTTCATCAGGACTTTTCAACTGAAAGTTAGGGTGCAAGTTTCATAAAAGGTCATTAGGTTCAGAGCAGATGATTGAGTGGCTACAGAGTGGAAAGGGCTGCACTGTTCTTCATGTTTGACAGCAGAATAAGAATTATTAACTACATTAAATTATAATAAGGAAACATGTCTAATTAAAGAAAAACTAAATAGTGAGGCTGTGGAGTTCAGTTGCTGAAATTTGAGCAGTAAAGGTTATATGAAGTTTGTTTTTTCCTTGCTTCTTGAATAGCTTGTATACTGTTACCTATTGAAACTTTACTGTTGGGGGAACCTTGAGCAGTCATCTCCATTCTCTTTGTAAACTTTAACTTTTTGAGGGTGGTGAGGGAATTACTGCGCACTGAACTAGTTCTTTTAACTCCAGGATAATGATGTTTGTTCCTTATAAGCAAAGTGGTGAGCTGGTTTGTTTCTGCAGGTAGTGTCTTGAGGAACATACCTTCCTCTTAATACAGGTCAAGAGGGGAAAAGTGGTGAATTCTCTAGGAGGCAGCTTTCTTGGCATACTCTGCAGGAATTCTTTGTTTGAGCTTGTATTCTCACAGCTGGCTGTTGGTCAGGCTTTAGTTTTTCTAGCCTTTAACTGCTGGACCATGAGGCTTCTATATTCTTGCAGTCTGAATGTTGTACAGGACAGTAACCACTATGCTTTTAGAACCTCAGCATTTTTATTTAGAACAAAGTTGTTTGAATAAAGTATTAAGATTCTTCTGATTCTCAGTCTGTTACTGAACTTCTCACTGCCTGGGATATTCAGATCTAATAGTTTTTTATTTTTCAACTAATCTGAACTGTAAGTTATTTGAGTAAAGTTTGTTGTACAGAGGAATATTAGTAGCTTTTGCTTGAAGTCCTGTGTAAGGTGAGCTGTGTGCTGCATAGGTAATGTATGACTTTTTTCTTATTTTTGTAGAATTAATAATCTGAAAAAATAGTAGGTTAAAAAACATGCATTTCAGAATAATCTCAGTGATGGTAACAGAACAGGCATGTGTGCATATGGTGTCTTTCTTGTATGATGTCTTTTTTATTTTTCCTGGATAATAAAATGGAGGAGAAAAAGAATGTGGTAGGAATGAAGTGTGGGCAGGAGAGCATTAAATGAGCTTAGAGAAGTGTCTTAGCTGTAATGTAAAGGGATGAACATTAAGTCTATAAAGTGAGGATGGAAAAAGTCCAAACAAAAGGTAAAGAAACTGCAGTTTCTTCCATCAGCTGAATCTTCTGCTAAATGATACATTTTTGAAGTTTACTTTTTGTCTTGGAAGGCTTGAATCTTTGTATGATAAAGACTTTACAAAGCAATGTTCTGTACTAGCAGATTGTTTTACTGAGAATTGTCAATAATTCTGGCTTCTAGCATTGCTGTGGCACTGAAGAACTTGTAATAGAAACAATAGGGCAAGCCAATAGAAAGCTCAGGGACTTGTTTCTCTCCTAGCATGTGTTCTGCTTAAATTGATGAGAGTAAAGGCCCATAATTCAGTGGAACATTAGGAAAGCACAATTTTAGGTGCTTGTACTGTGATTCATACTCTGAAATTCTACCTGTGATTATTCCCTTTGTCTATGAGAAAAAAATATAGAGCGCTTCTGATGTTTTTTCCCCTCTCTGCTTATTACCAAGAGGTACAGAAGGGAGTTTATTTTTTTTGTTCTCATTGCTTTTTTTCTCTTTTTCAGAAGTAAGAAACTTTTTAGCAAGAAAAAGTTGAAAAGAAAACAGAAGACTAAATTGAAAGTAAAAACACGCAACAAGGTAAGCCTGTAACTAACTTGACATAGTCCTGACTCAAAAATGACATTAACTTCAGTTGAGAGAAATGCAAGAACACCTAAATATGACTAACAATGTGTTTGTTTAGAGGAGTTAATAGTGGACCAGTATTTTCTGTTACTCTGTCTTACATCACTGTGATACCAATGTTAACCTTATTCAACTGTTTTTGGTGCTAATGTTCAACAGGAAATAATGTGAACACTGTTTTTAGTTCTCCAAGTGTAGCTAAACATGTTGGTCTTAGAGGTAAATTTTGAGATCTGCATCTAGGAGACAGAGACTAGTGCTGCAAAGAGTTTGCCATGTTGGCTGAAGGAGAAAGGGAGCATTCTTTGGACTCCAAAGTTACCTCTGAAAATTCCTCCATAATGGAAACGTAATAAATGATAACTAAGTGATTCTATTCCTGTTTTCTCCCCATATAACCCCTGCCTCCAATCACTTTAAATGCATGGGAACCATACAATGAACTTAATAAAAATGTTTACATCTTTATTCTTTAGAGGGTATAAATTTATGCAGAAGCAGTGCTATTTTAAAATACTGCTGTGCTGCATTCTTTCTCTATTAGAGAGCTATTATTTATCTGTTTAAGCTACAGTCTTGGAATGATTTTCATGGGGGTGTGAAGGCTTGTAATCAGTAAAGAGAAAACTCAGTTTTGGAATGGTTCTGAAGGACAGAACCACTGAAATATCCGGTGAAAACACTTTCTAGTGAGCTGAATGCCCTTATAATACAAATGCACTGTAGAACCACTTGGCCACCTTATCCCTGTTTGCCAAACCTCATGTAGTTACTGTATCTCAAGACAGATGGCTTTGGAAGGGTGAAGCAAACCCTCTATCTATTCATTTGGTATTGACTTTTTGGAGACTTACCAGATTATTCTGCTTATCTCAAGTAGTGCAGCTTCCAACTATGGTATAGAAAGAGCTTATCTTCATTTCTGTTCTCAGCACTGTACAGTAAAATGTTTGTGGTCCTAACTGAATTTCTCAGTCCTTTCTTCAGTTGCTATAAGAAGTTTTAGCTCTGTCCTCCATGACTTTATCAACCCACTGTCAACAAAGACAACCAAGTTAGAGATTCGAAGAAATATAGTTAGTTTGTGTGTTCTGTCTGGTGACAGAAACTTGTGCTTTTAAAATAAGATAACTCTTTGGCTTTGGTCATTGTTACACTATAAAGGGACCCTTGTCTATCTGGTTGGTGGGACCCTAGATTTACTGCCAAGTAGAAAGCTAAATACAGAATGGCTGTTGACAAGCTTAGAAGTCAAATGTAGTTCTTAAATTTGGTTGTGTTAGGTAGATGGAGTGGCAGGATCCTTGGCCAAGACAGTGTGAACATACTAAAGGCTAGTTCGTGTGAGTAGTTATGGATATGGCACTAACTGATAATCTCCTCACCTCATCCCTATGGAAGGTTGTTCTCAAGATTTTTCTTGGGTTTAGGCCAACTTCTACTTAAAGCATTGAGATTTGCATCTTTGAAAGTCATAATGGGTTTTTGTGTCATTTTTTTTGTGTCATCATCTTTTACTGACGCTATTATCTAGATAGCGTCTGAGACTGACCAGGGATTGACCATTAGAACATTGGTCTTCATTCTGCGTAACTTGGGTATAGAAGAGCACTCCAGCTTATTTCAGCATGTTAGCAAAAATTGTGTATTTCCTGAAAAACGTAGCAGAGAAGGGAAGGATAAAACCAGCTTCATATCTTGAGGTTATGAAACTGACAGGGTTGGGTGATTTTGTTTATTTTTTTTTTTGTAGGTTTTTTTTTTTTTTTTTGTTGGAGGGTTTTTTTGGTTTTGTTTTGTTGTGTACTTTTCAATGCACCCCAATGCTTACCATGGCAGAATCAGCACAGTGATTATTTTTGCACCGGAATGTCTGAAAATGGTTGTGTCTGTTGTCAGGAAAATGTGAGCTTCCATTTGGAATCTTTAAAATAGAGCGGTTGAAAAGTCTTTCACTGCTGGACTTCTGAGCAGTAGAGTTTGTGTGCATTGGTTTATTTTTTGAAGAAACAGTCTTTTAGTCTGAACAGAGATGGAAGCATTCTCTTAATATATTTAATAGAGGCAGAGAGGGCCTTAAAGGAGGAGTAAGATGAAGTAACCCAAAATTTTGTTATTTATATCCCCTGCTTAGTAAAAATGATTGAGTAATGGAAGAGGAGAGAAATTTAAAAGTGAAGCAATTGTTGATCAACTGGAAGAAAATTATTTCCACCATTTAAGCATTAAATGTTAGAACATTTTAGGTGTAAAACTAATTGGTGTTTAAATAGCTCAGTAGTTTGAGCCTTATTCTGTTTCTAAGGTGGGTCATGCTATGATCACTAGTCTTTGAACTATTGCTCATTTTTTGGTTTGTGGTTTAGTATCTATTTTTTAAATGGAGGTACAAAAGTTTTCTATGTGGTGCAGTCTATTTTGGCTTTAGAAATTCACTGCTGACATAAGTGACTTTTAAATAGAAAACAAATATCTGATTGTTAGACATGGGTGTAGCACCTTGGATTCCAGTCCCTACCTGCCTCCTCCCCACTTTTTATGTCTTTTGGCAAAGAATATTGCCAGAAAATTGTAAGGCCATGTAACTTTTTCCAACTCTATGAATATTGCTGCTAACCTCCCCTTCCCCCTTGAGACACCCTGGATATTTTCCCCCTTTGCTGTTAATTCATGCAAGTGCTGCTTAGGACCCTTGGATTGAGAGAGACTTACACAGACAACCACAGTTCCTCATATTCTGTTTTCATAATGTTATTTGAAGAATACTGAAAAATTGGAGTCCACCAAACATAGCTTGTACTGGAAATGATTGGTGTCTACCTGTTTAGTTTATGCACAGGTTTTAAGCTATGACTTTTTTGGCTTTCTACAAATTGGAGTAATAAAACTTTAAGGGGAAGATTCATGTACCAGACAAATTCATTGTAAGCTAATCAATAGATGTATAAAACACATCGACCAGGATGAATATTGTCTTATTAAAAAGACACATAGGTTCTCAAATAATTTGGCGTTGTTTTCAGTGGCTTTTGTATTTGGTCTTTCAACCTCAAGAGGGCATCCCTTTCTAAGAGATCTTTTGACTGTCTAAAAAAGTATTGGGTGAGCTTCTCTTCTCAGTGTTACACATGGATTAGATCAGATGGTTATTATAACCTGACCCATCTTTAACAGCAGATTAACTTTCCTCTCTTAAATTATAGTCTATTTCCATCATATTTAAGAATAAGCCATTGCCACAGTCATCTGATTCAAGAGGAAGAAAACAAATAGGTTAGAAAATAAGCTATGTATAGGTTTCATCTTTAGGGAAAACAATTTCTTTATGTGTGAGATGTGCAAAGGAGACCAGAGGGTTTTGGTTTTTTGCACTGCTGTCCTTGAGTGTACAGGAACATTACAAAATGCTAACTGAGAAGAGCAATTAGGAGTAGGTTGCTCTTATCTTTTGAACCAAACCTGTGCTGTTTACCTTCTCCTACATAATTCATTCTTCCAGTTAGCAGGGAGTATATGTTTACAAGGACAAGCCAGGCATCAGGGTGTGAGCATCTGCACTTTGATCTCTCCATCATAAGAGTCTTACCTTTCAGAAAATAAAAAGTAACACACAAAAAATAAAATCTTCTCGTATTAAAACTGTCTTCACCAATGATGGATATTTAAGTTTTACAATGTATGTTTCACCATATATCTTCATTTGATAAGGTGCACGTTTAATTTTTGGTGGCACAAAGTCAAACAGCAAAGATGAAGACTCAGAACGTGCTACTGTGTTACAGTGTGGTGGTGTTCACAGGGGTCCCAGGATGAGGGAAGAGATGAGAATCTTGACTCCATGTTTCAGAAGGCTGATTTAATATTTTATTATATATATTATATTAAAAGAAAATTATATATTAAAAATATACTAAAACAATAGAAGAAAGGATTTCATCAGAAGGCTAACAAGGAATAGAAAGGAATGATAATAAAATCTTGTGACTGACCAGAGAGTCCAAGACAGCTGGACTGTGATTGGTCATCAAGTAGAAACAATCCACGTTAGGCCAATCAAAGATGCATTGCATTCCTGTTGCCTTCCACAGCAGCAGATAATTATTGTTTACATTTCATTTGTGAGACCTCTCAGCTTCTCAGGAGAAAAAATCCTAGCAAAGGATTTTTCAGAAAATATGTCTGTGACATTACAGCTCATATGAAAACTACTGAATCAAACAGCATAATTCTGTTTTCCAGTCTGTAAGCTCTCTTCTTTTTGACAGTGGTAGCAATTTCATTTTGCAAGAAACCGGATGCTTTGGGGGGAAAGCTAGTATAGAAGCTATCATCTCATCTTCTGCTTAGGCACTTTGGAAACCGAATGTGTAGTCAAATGTAATGAGCGCTTTGGATTGCAATATTCCAGCAGCCATTAAGAATTGGACATTCAGAGGCAGAGAAAGTGATTGCTGCTCTTCACCTTATTCCAAGTGTCATGTGACTCTCAGTACTCTTAACACCATGAAAACAGGCTGTAAGGTGTTGTTTCTTTTTGAAATAATTTATTGTATAGCTCAAGAGTAGTCTGTTTGGATTATTAATTATTCTGGTCCTGTGCAAAATCAATAAATTGCTTTACTGAGTTCTTAGAATTTGATTAACATTTTGGTTTAATATTCTGCCGGTTTTCTTGACAATGTAGATGTATTGTGTGCCAACATGAAATGCAACATCATTAGAGAATTGTAAATTCTCTAATTATTACTTTAAAAAAAGAAGTACTGACTGAGGTTCTGTAGGTACAGGTATCAACATCTGAGTCTGCAGCAAGATTGTACAGATGATACCATGAGTCTCATAATATTGGGGAAGTTTTTATGATTGTGTAGAAGGTATTCATTAGCTGCAGAAAAGTAAACTTTCAGGTGATGATGGGATGAACTCAAATCCCAGTTTTCTGACTTGTTCAATGTATCTGACCTTAGTGAAGTTAGGAATCTGTTACCTGGAAAGGAAGAACACTTGTTTCATATAGGGAAAATTTCTGATGTCTGTTTTGAATACTTTCCTCTACCACTGTTGAAGAAAAGAAAAAAACAACAAAAAAGCTGCTCACTGAATGATCACTTGCATTAGATGGGGCAGAAGGTTTTACTGGTTTCTTTTTTGTTGTTGCCAGCTCAGTTCTTGTCTTATGTAAAGGAAATCTAAGAATGTGATGTTTGTAGAACCTGCTTATTATATGCATCCACAGATGCATATTTGTTTTGAAGAGCTAGCAACTATAAGTATTTTAGTTAAACCCCTTAGACTTGAGCAAATCCATCACAAATCACATCAGTGTTTTTTATCTTATGATGAAGTTTCTGGAGGATGTTGTGCTGTACTGAAGTGTCTGTAGGCAGTTAGTGTATGCAAGTATTGTACTGTTCATGCACTACTGTAGAAATGCAAAACACTGAACACAGAGATAGAATAGTTAAAGTGCTTACTGGTTAACAGGAAAATGAGTTTATTTCTAAAAATTAGCCAGCTTGTTAATAATAGGCAAGAAAACATACACTGATTTGTATCTAGCGCTGTAGTGTCTAAAATTATCTGTGCTGGTTTAACAGTTTGGCCAGTCTGTTTCAAAAGAGACTGTATGAGCTACAGAACTTAGGCTCTTCAGGATCAAAGATTTAGCTGAGCTGACAAGAAAGAATTGGAATGGAAACTCTTCACAGAAGTTGTAATTACAATGTGTGATATTAACTAGATAAGTGAACTTTCAGATAGATATCTGGAGCCTCTGAAATGGCTTTCTCTTTCTGTAACTGTCTGTAAAAAACTTTAGTAAACTAAGTTTACTGAGGAATGTAACCTGTGCCATTCAGCTGAGCTAGCTTTAAAGCTGAAAGCTTGTACTGTGCATTTGCCTTAACAGGAGCTGCAAAAATTTTTGAGGTAATGTGTATGGATACTTGATGAACAGAAGAGTTACATCTTAAAACCATTCAGTTTTTTGGTGTCAAACTTGAAAGCATGTAGTAGCTCATTATCAGTGGGGTCAATCCAAATTTATTTTGATTGTTTGTTACTGGAATAACATATGAGGTTGTGCCTTGGTTTCTTGCACTGATTTAATATTGTGGGATTTCTAACAAAAGCTTTACTATTTCAAAGATACAAATATTGAACAAAGACTGAACTTTGCTGTCTTTCAGTCCTTAATGGTACAAGTTCTGTTGAGTTAAAGAAAAATCCTGCCAAACCTGAGTATACATGTAGGGAACTTTTTCCAGCTTTTTCTTTTTCCTACTTCATTATATTTATATTTTTGTGCTTACTGCTACCACTGATGCAGGTGAGAAAAATTACTACACAATGTGTTTGATAAAATAGGTTGCATAGTAAAGCATTACTTCTTAATGTTCTAGCTTGCAATAACTTTAGTAGTAATGGAAAGGAAAGATAGGCAAATACATACCAGTACAGTCAGAATAATATTATAGTCAAAACCAGGGAATATGTGAATGATTAAATATTTTCAAGTAATTTTGAATTTTGTTTTTTAACATTCAGTGTTCAAAGGTCTTAGAGTCTTGTGTTGTTTCTGGTATTAATAAAAATGTATGTGCAGATACAAGTGGTTTTGATGTAGAAAATTGTGGCATCCATATTGTAGAAAAACAAATCACCCCATTAAAATATTACCCACTTCACTGGTTGTCAAATTCCTTTTACCTCTCCTCTGCTAGTTTAATGTTCTCCTTCCCATCACTGCTCTCAGTGATCTGTTTCAAATCACTGTAGTATAATTCACTGTGTAATTTCATGCCAGATGAATGTGGCAATGCACAGTATTAATACCCTATAAATAAAACAAAAAAAAAAAAGACAAAAAGCCTCCACTCTCACTGTGCCCTTCCTCCCCCTGTCCCTCAAGAGTACAAGAATGAAACCAGAAATGACCTTGTGAAGTTAGTCATGACCCTGAGTCTGTCTGGCCTAATAATCCCCCACATTTTGCCTTGCATGGTCAAGCAAATTTGTCCTGCAGTCTTAACCTGGGCCTTCTCTCCTTGCATGATCTGTGTGCCCTCTGTCTACAGCAAGCTCTTACAGAGAATTGCTTCCTCCCATGTGCCTGAAATCCAGTTTTCAAAGCCTGTGCTGATACCAGCTGGTCTTTGCTAGTACACAATCCAATGGATTGTATTTAAAAGTTCAATTATAATTAAAACCTCCAAAACAGACTGCTGTGAGGAGATAGAGCTTGATTCTGCTATTCTTACCACTGTGGCATAGGTTTGGATCATTCTGTAGCCTGAGCTGCTGTCATTTTTAGTCCCGGTGTCCTCATCAAGTTATGAGAGGTAGAGGCTGAAGCTAGATGGAATCTATTGAAATGTCATCTTCTTCCTTTCTTCCCTGCTTGAAATAGACCTTTAGGTACTTCAGCAGGAAAGTTGTCTCTAGTTTAGAAATAATTTGGTCTGTCAAAATTGAGACTGTTGAGATTATTTATATTTAGCAAAGCTTGAAACTTTACTAAACTAATAAACTAAAACTGATCTTGTTTTTCAGACTGAGAGCCTAGAGAGTACAATAACAATACCAGATATCAGATTACATAGCAATCCTTCAGCTTTTAATGTTTACTGCAATGTCCGCCATTGTGTGTTGGAGTGGCAGAAAAAGGAAGCGTCTGTGTCTTTGGCCTCGAAGAACAGTGTCCAGAGTGGGGATTCAGACAGTGATGAAGAGGAGGAGCCCAAAGAGCCACCTATTAAACTTCCAAAGGCAAGTAACTGATACCACCTAAAGTGTGCCATGTATGTCATCTAAGGTTGGTGTGTTCTTTTTGGGGATTAAAGAGCAACAGTACAATCCAGCTGCTTAGAACAGTGCTGTAGTTTTATTTGTAGTCCATCTAGTTCAGAATCATTTAATGAATTAGGATGATCTATGTACCTGCCCAATTAAAGTCAGTTAAATGTCTGGTAAACACTCAAGTTGAATTCTTTTCAAAGTGTTGGTACTTGAACACCTCCTGCCTCAAAAATCTACACAGAAATGATGCAAATAAGGCAGCTCTTATATCTCTGAGAGACTACCAACTCATAATGGTAAAGGGTGCTCTTTTGTTGCTTTACCCTCCAAAAAGACTAAGTCTTTCTAATAATGGAAATAATTTGGTGGAATGGTTCCTAAGATGTTTTGTTGGGTATGCATGTAATTGCAGCAACTGTCTGTTATTCTTTCCCGTTTTTTGGCTTTAGTGCCCATAGTGTACTGACAGCTCCAGATTGTACTGCATGTTGAGATTTTGATGCTATAGTTGAACAGTTAGAGTGGGTTTTTTTACTATTGACTGCTTCTATGCTTTCAGTAGGATTAATGGTAGAAAGTCAGAAATAAAGAACTTACTGATTTTTTTTTATTTTTTTCAATTTGTTGGTTCACTTGTTTTTTACTATGTATTACAAAACTATGCATTTAGTTTTGTTCATTGCTACCTTATCAATGCTATGGAATGTACTTTGTTTTGTTGTTCTTCTGAATCTAAAAAGGATATTCAGATTAACTTCCCTTGTATATATTTGATCTAAAACCAATACAAATGCTGAATTAATAAAGGTAGTTGCAGCTGTGGTTATGTAGAATATTTGAGTGACTTAGAAAATTAGGATTTTGTAGATGATTGCATTTAGGTGTTGTTATCTGAGGGATAAAGTTGGCACTCCAGAAAATAGTAGTGGTGAATTGTAGAGAAGCATAACCAAGTCAGCCAACTGAAATTTCATGACTGATGATTGCAATGTGTGGTCACTGGAAATAAAGTCAGCATTGTTTATGAACTGCATTTGAGCCCTCATGGATTGTATTAAATGAATCAGCAAGTGCTTGTGGGTGCTTAATTTTAAGTAAAAGCCAATGTAGCTACTAGCATTTATGGAGGATGGAATGATGTTTTAAAAATATGTTGAAATTAAAAGAGGTTCCAAGCCGGATGAGATTTATCAGTGATATGGAAAGAAGACTTGCATGTGGAAACCAAAACATTGGTATTGTGTTGGACAGTTAATTACAAAGATGATAAGGAAACTGTAGGTAACAAACTTCTCTCAAAATAGAAAATTGTTGAGATTTTTGTTGCATTCAGTACAGCAAATATAAAACTGGTGAAAATTAAGATGTTTTCACACTGTTAATTTTTAGTAAAGTATCTACAAAATATCAAATTTGAGAATTTATGGTACAGAAATATGTTTAGATGCCTGATACAACCTCAGTATTTTTCATAACTATCTAGGTAATACAGGGTTGTTTAGGTCACTTGGAGGTAACAATTAGACTTGCATTCATGCTTTTAAAAAAAGCATCTGCTTGGAACTGTCTCACATGTAGTAAAACTTCTAAGGACTGACTTGTAAATCTCTTGCTATCCTTGATACAGGTGTCTGTCTCATGATAATGAACAATATTGTGTAGGGCTTAGTTTGTTAACTGTAAAGAAGAAAGTTATTATAAAGAGTTATTATAAAGTTTCTAAGGTTCACAATATTTACAAGACAAATTTCTGGTAGTAATTGTTAGCTTATTAAAAAGGATACTGATATATTTTGAGTTTGACAGTGAGGTGAAAGATGAAAAAAATTGTGGCTAGGGTTTGTGCTCTTACAGATTCTCCAGAGTGTAGTCATTGGTGTGTTGGTGGCTTTTTGTTTAATTGAGAGTAAGCTGAAAACATTGTACAATTTTGTAGCTTAAGGTTACTAGGTGTTCTATTGAGATATTTTTCTTTCAGATCTTAAACTTGAGGGAGTCAGGTTTGTTAGAGCCTTTAAGTAGAATGTAGTTTGGAATCAGAAGTTGTCCTATGCAATTTCTATAATAAGATTGAGAATAGTTGTTTTTAACATTAAGAGACAAACTTTGCTGCTCTGCAGATACTAGCACAACAAAAAATTTGTCTTTTGGTTTTGTTCAGATAGTTTAGTAACTTGTTTTGATAGCTTTATATTTTTGGTTTCTCAGGAAGTACTTGCCTTTCTTTGACATACTTGTTTGCTACCTTATTTATTTAGTATCTTAGCTAATGGTGAGGAATTCTCTCTACCTAAAATGGAGTAGGTTCAGTTCTGTTGATAAGATTTGTAATTTGCAGAGTAAAGGAGAAGTATTTCCCACACCTTTCTCTCACACACACATACAGGCAGACAGACAACCCACCCCCCCACCCCGATGTTAAACTTAAGGCTGAGTAATGAATGATCCACAAAAGCCCTGTACTAAAAGGGACAAATACTGGATTAAAGTGGAATGAAATTACTTAAATATTCTTTGTTTCTGCCCTGGCATACATTTTGTTAATAACCTTAAGCAAAAATTTAAATTCTTAAGTTGTAACAAAAAATAAAAGACAAATAATTACTTTCTTTAGGGACTGATTTTACACAGTTTAAAATTCATTAGCATAATGTTACCTTTGTAAATGTTCTCTTTTTTTTGTGTAAGTGTATAATATAAATTAATTCAGAGTAGTGTGTAATTTCAATTCCAGCAATGTGAGCATTGGGGATAATGCTCACAATGAGAGGAAATATAAAGGAAATAAAACAAGGGCATAGAGAAGACTTCAAGATGAAATCTTGAGAGATTTTAGGAATTAGTTAGGAGTCACAATATCTGCATCCAGGCTAGAATTTTGGGTACCTTTTGTTAAGCAGTCTTAAACTTTTGTTCTGAAGTCTCAAAGGTGTTGCAAAGCGAATGGGAGAATGGTTAAACAGAGAGCATCAGTAAGAGCTGTCAGGCTGTGACACAAGCTGAGGCAGCGCAGTGCTTGTTTTGGCTCAAAAACCTTTCAGAGTGTGGTAGAACAAGCTTAAGATGTCTTGGAAAGAACTATTTGCTTATTCTGTCCTTCAGAGCATCGTTGGGAGGAGAGAGGTAGAGAGATACACATATATATGTGTGTGTGTATATATATGTAAGATATACATACATGAGATAACACAGTGAATAGATCTATTTTATGAAGCCTACCCAATCTCTTGATTTCAGATATTTAAAAACCAACCCAAAACCTATGCAGAATTGATAACATCCCAGCAGAACTCTCTTACTGATTCCTACTGTAGTGGAGGTTCACCAAACTGTGAACTTCTCCACTGTGTTATGTTCTCTACTTTCTCTAGCTGCCTCTGTCAGCTCTTAGATGAGGTCTTCTGTCTGAAGATTGTGAAGAATAAACTTAGTTTCTCTCAAAGACATTATAACTGAACAGGAAGGCCATTATATAAAAATGTGCGGAAAATGTATTTTATTTTTTAGCCTTGAGAATGATGGTGAGTTTTAGATCCTGGAAAAAAACATTATTATGCTGACAGGTTTTTTCACTGTAGATTCCATGCATGTGTTTTCCCCCTACTCCATTGCCAATGTGAAATGTAAGGTGTAATTAGTAGGAAAATTGCTGTTGTGCTTTAAGGACTTGATTTGGTGATGTTTTTATCCTTCCTCCAAGAAAAAAATAGATGGTAAAATAATTTCTGAAGGATGGGAATCAAATTAAAGATCAGCAAAGACAGTTGCAAGGCACCCAGTAGAACTTGGAGCTGACTTCCAGAATATATGTTTTAAGCATGGATGGCAGTTGCATTAACAATGTTATTTATTTTCGCATTTCTATATTTTTCCTTAGATTTTACTCAGGGATGAGTCTCTGTTAAATACTCTATGGGGGCTCTGCTCCTGACCAAAAGACATAGTGAAGTTTTTAAGATACAGTTGCTTATTTGTAATGTGCTAACCCTCCTCTCTTTCATCTTCATAATTATTAAATACAGAGTTTGAGAAGAAGTACAAGGGAGCAGCAGTGAAGAGAAGCATGACTGTAATCTCAGAATAGTCAGGAATTCTAAAAGGGAAAGTTAGAGATGGCTTTAACAGAGCTTTTGAACGTGTTCTGTTATTTGGCTTAATGCATGTCTTTTATGAGTACATGTGGAGTTTTAGTGACTAGCAATTAATCTTTGTTTTTGTAACAATATGAAAAACAATCTCAGAGGCTTTGGAGGGGACAGTTCTAGAGCTGCCAGCATCAGCTGTCAAATGTATTGTTCAGGATGTACAGCCAGGTTGCAAGACCGTTATAGTTTGCTGGCTCACATTAATGAACAAGGAAAAAGAAGACTGTCAAAGAGTGAACTGGATAGAAATTAGAAGGGCTCAGAGGTACAGGTTATTTTTTGTTGTGCAAAAAATTTAAGCTTCCTTATTCTTTCAGGAAACTTAGTCTACTTAGATATGCTCTTTTATATAATGGCTGACTTACATGTAATATTTGCTGGTATAGCTGTATAGGTGGATTCTTGATTTTGATTCTGGTTTAACACTGTATCTTATATTACAAGTTTTATTTGAGTAATTGTCTTGTTCAGTGAACACTGGGATATGCTTTTTAGATGAAGATCTAACAATATTATATTGACATCTCTTCTGAAAAATCTGTGCTTCTTTAGATCATTGAAGTTGGATTGTGTGAAGTCTTTGAATTGATAAAGGAGACGAGGTTTTCTCATCCATCCTTGTGTCTCAGGAGCTTACAAGCCCTACTTAATGTGCTCCAAGGTCAGCAACCAGAAGGCCTGCAATCAGAGCCTCCTGAAGTCCTAGGTAATCTCATCTCTTACTGTATTTTTATTAACATACACCTGTTATTGTGTTGGACAGAAGAAAATGGTTCTTGGCAAGTATTTGTGAGATAGTAACATGCTTGTTCTCAACTGACTGACTATTCTGGCCTGTTAGGTCCTTATGGTGCATGTATGGGGTACTTCCTCACTGAAACAAAGTAATGAACAGCACAGCCTAAAAAATCGGGTTTTACTGTCTTACTGAAACATAAAATACTTGGTCTTATTTGAAAGAGTACAGTTTTAGGGTGAATTTCTCTTGTAATCTGATGTTGTGGTCTATAGCTTAGATGTTTAATCTTGTAATTTATGTGAAGCTGCTAAGCAGAGTATCACAATTCTTGTTTTTATTTTCTCTGGCCATCCCAAAGTTTCCCTGAAAACTAATTTTCTTTTAAATGATATTGAAAATAAAAGTTGAACTTCTGATGCCTTTGAGAGCATGATTGACTATATCCTTTAAGTTAAAATCCCATTATCTTTTGTTTGTTGATAGGCTATAGCCTAGACTTCTCTGCAGTTCTGAGTTCTTTAAAGACAATTTTTAAAAAGTCTTTAGACTTGGTGTATTTTTTCATGTTTTATGACTTAACAGTATTGCATTTCCAAAGATTGTAATTTGCTGCAGAAAACTTATTTTGTATTGATGCATAGAGTATTAAAAAGCTGCAAAGAAGACTTTTTGATTACTGCCATAGTGATTAATTGTATCATCAGCTCTTGGGAAAATTTAGGTGGATTTCTGTTCACACCTGGATTGTTAGAGAAGTTCAGCCACCAAACAGTCTTTGGAAAGAGGCATATGATGAAAATAATTTTCAATCCTCAATTTGAAATGCTTGTTCCTATGAAGTGGGTTGTGCTTCAACATGGGTAATGGTCATAAAGAGTAGACAAGATGAGATCCACACATCATCTCAGTGGTGGGGAAGATTGAATAGTGTCTACTATAATAACATTTTCTGGCCAATTTTTGGTTAATGTGTTCCACTGTGACAGAAGGACTTGTAGTTTTTCATCTTCAGCCATGGTGATTATCCAGACTTGATGTTTTCTGGTTGAAAAGAAGAAAAGTTAAGGATCATTCAGGTTCACTTAAGATGCTTTTCTATCTGAAATTAGCTCTGAACATAATAGCTGAGGAAAGAGAAAATATATTTTCCTATTTTAATTTCCCATTGATAATAAAATTGTTTTGTATGATCTTGTGACTGATCTGTGCAATGGCTGTGTTTTATCTGCAGAATCCCTGTTCCAGCTGCTTTTGGAAATAACAGTCCGTAGCACGGGAATGAATGACAGCACGGGACAGTCCTTGACAGCGCTTTCCTGCGCTTGCCTCTTCAGTCTGGTGGCTGCCTGGGGAGAGACAGGAAGGACACTGCAAGCAATCTCTGCAATCCTCACCAATAATGGCAGCCATGCTTGTCAGACTATTCAGGTCTTGCACTAAGACTTCTCTGTATCTGGGAATTTACGTAAATGAGTACTTCTCATGAGTTCGGAGATGTGTTGTTTAATTGTTACCTTTTTCTCCTTCTCACTGTTTCTGAGATGAGTTGGTATTTCTTGGTCTCTCTTGAGCTGGAGTTAGAACAGAAAATACAACATTTTTAAAAATTGTCATCTTTTTCACTCTTTCTTTTACTTTTTAGGTGCCAACCATTTTAAACTCTCTTCAGCGGAGTGTACAGGCAGTTCTGGTGGGCAAAATCCAAATCCAGGACTGGTTCAGTAATGGGATAAAGAAGGCAGCCTTGATGCACAAATGGCCATTGAAAGAAATATCTGTAGATGAAGATGACCAGTGCCTACTTCAGAGTGATGGTTTTTTCCTCTATCTCTTATGTAAAGATGGACTTTACAAAATTGGCTCTGGATACAGTGGGACAGTGAGGGTAATGTGTCTGCTTCTTATCTGATGAGTGATACTTAGTATTTTAATTTAACTTTTATGATGTCCTATTTCCATGGGCAATCTTACATAGCTTAGTGATCATCAGTTCTGTTACAGTTTGTGTAATTTTTTCTGATGATTTCTATGACAACTTGACAACATTTTCTTAGAATTTTCACTTTGCAATATGGTTGAAGATATTGCTTAAATGGTAAATGATTGTGTTGAATTTTCACTCTGGTATTTGTTAAATGATGGAAATTTTTTGCTTTTCAGGGTCATATATACAATTCTACATCCCGCATCAAAAACAGAAAAGAAAAAAAGTCTTGGTTAGGTTATGCTCAGGTAAGTTAATACTTAAAATATAAAATGTGCAGCCCTCCTCATCCCTCCTAAATAATTTAAGTAGACTCTGCCTTTGAGTAAGCTTACATGGATATTTTATTGTTCCTTTGGCTTTCTTTATTAAAAAAAAGTTTTTGGTACTGCCTTCTAAATTATAGAGGACGATGGACCTGTAATCACTGGTACTGGCCTGTGGAAAGGAATAATGGAGTGTCCTTACCTGTGTTATCGCTGTAAAGACTTTTGCAAAATATGATGTTTTAGCACATCAGTTTATGAACTGTACAGGCAATTGGTGTGTGGTTCTAAATGCATGTCAGTAGATGTAAGAAAGTGCTGTTGCAATGAATTTGTAAAAAATATTTGAAATAACTTTTTATGAAACGAAATTGAGATGAAAACATCTGCAGTAAAATAAGGAAATGCTGTTTTAGTTGGGGAGGCTTGAGTATATGTAAACAGTACGTAGAGATAATTATTGACATTGACATTGTGGAGTTAACTATATTTCTATGGTTTGTGTTTTTTAGGCTTAGTTTCTGCAATATCAACCACTTTTTCTTACACTTTTATTATTCATTATAAAAAACCCTCAAAACATTAAAAAAGTATTTCCTAAAACAATTAATTTACTGAATTTATTGTATATTTGCTTTTAACTGAGTGATCTCAGTTGTCCCAGTTGTCCCAATCTGTCTCAGTTGTCAGATTGTCCCATCTGATTTTTAGTATACTCCTTGCCATGCTTTTGCAGTGAAATTGTTCATTACAAATATATGTTCTTTCATTGTAGTTATTGTTTGTGTAAACACAAACACAAATCTGGTTTTATTTAATGTAAAAGCAAATCACTGAAAGGTACGCTGGCACAAAACAAATGGGTGTGGATGTATTAATTCTGGAGCCTGTTCTATCAGTTTGGAAAGGAACAGGATTCATGTGGTTTTATTATACAGTGTTACATGTTTGCAGATTCTGTACATAACTATTAAGTATATGTGATGCTTTTTGAGTGCTTGTACAGGTGTGTGCTCTCACACAATGACTGTAGCCAAGGGCACTGCAGTTAGGACAAGTGTCATTCTGTGCCTATATTTATAGAAAGGTGTGTGACTTGCACTTATTGCTAGTTATGTGTCCATAAGAGATAAAATGTCCTTAGTGTCATTTCCCTTCAGGTGCATGGTTACCTTAAATTCAGGTGATTTTTCCTACTTCATCATAATAGCTACTTTTAGATTGAAGATTTTCTATCTGCTTTAATGCTCTTTGCTTAATTTATGTGAGTTTGTTTTCCTCATTTTGCCAAGATTTATTTATCCAGTAGTTTCAATGGAAGGAACTGTCTTAGTGTGGGAGTCAGAGTAGTTAACTAATACTTTTTTTATTCTAGATTTTAATGCATGTAATTGTATGCAATAATGATTGCTCTTCTGTGTAGGACAACATTATCTATTGCCTTTCTGGTATTCCTGTGACTATTCTGTTGATTTGAAAAGTGGATACAGAAACACTGGTTTTACTGTGGCTGTGGCTTTTAAGTCTAATTCTATACAGATGTAAATAACAATTGGTATGTGGGGCTTCAAAAGTTGCATGCAAGTTTTAGCATGCTAATCTATGGCATGAAGACAGTGAAGGAAGGGAGTCAAATTTCATCTTTTAATATGGAATTTAGTTAAAATTTGAGTTAGTAGAAAAAATGTTGATCATCATTTGATGTAAAAGGCTTCTGTTATTTTAAGGCAATATATAAAATAATCATTGCATTTTTTTCCCTTTTAATATCTGTTGATATATTTAAGAGTATTTTCATACCTCCACATATTTTTTTTGTTCTTGCCAGGGCTATTTATTATACAGAGATGCGAATAATCACAGTATGACAGCCATAAGAATAAACCCTGAAACTTTGGAACAAGACGGTACAGTTACTTTGCCAGGTGAGAATCTCCACATAAGAGAAATTTGGTATAGTTTGCTCTTTACATTTTATGTATTTTTAGGCACGCAGAAGAGAAACTGAGATGTTTTGAGGTCACAAATAGACTGCTTTATGACTTTGCTTCACTTCAGACCAGCTTCTGTATTTCACTTCATTCCAGTTGCTGGAAGAATATTGCAACATTTTAGAATATGTAAACATCTTAATTTAAATTCCTTCCTAAAAGTTTTCTTTCTCATTTGAGCTTTGAGTGTTTGCCTCATGTATGACTTCGCTTCCAGGATGTCTTACATGTAGGCAATTATAAACTATGAACAAAACAATTTTGTTTTTTAATAGGGTAAAAATATATCCAAAAAGCAAAGGCAGCTAATGAACACTGATGGACCATGCTTCTGATGTTTATATTGGTGGTCGATTTTGGTTTATTTGTGTGGGGCATTTTATTTTTGTTTTCGGGGGTTTTGGGTAGGGTTTGTTTGTTTTATGGGGATTTGTTTGTTTTCATTTTGTTGTCCTTTTTCAGAGGAACCTCATAACTTGAGTCTCTTTAGAGAATAAGGAAGTTCCTGGAACATGCTTTAATGGCCTTCTAGTGAAATACATCTGTTCTTAGCCACACAGATAAATAGCAGAAGGACACAAGAATATTTTTTAATCAAATAATGTCAGGCTTATGTTGTAGATCAGAAGAAAGATTTTGTTTCATCCTGACATAAATAAGAAACCACTGACTGAAACCTCAGAAAAGTTCTCTAGGATTTTTGTCGTTAAAATGCAAACAGCAATTTTTTAAACAAGTTCTGAATGTTGAATCTAGTCCATGCAGCCTTCTGCACATCCTTAAAGTATGGATGTCTTTTTAAGCTGCTGTTGCTCTTTGTGGGGGCTGTAAGAAGTATTTCAGTGAGAGCACATTCAAGGAACTGAAAAACTGCCTTCCAGAGTGGTTTTTTACCTTTGTTCACCTCAGGGCAGCTTCTTACACAGCAGGGTTCATTCATGTCCTTAATTATGCTACCATCTGTAAACAAATCAGTGTTCTTCATGCAAGTCTTGGAGAGATTTGAGCACATTTCAAGTCTACCCTTTGGAGCTGTTAGCTTGTTTTTGCAAATCTCAGTGGCAAGTGTCGTTCTGCAAGACTGCCTTGTATTTATACTGTAAAAAGGCACAAATTAAATGTGTGTGCCTTCTCAACAATTTGCAAAAGCAAATCCAAATGGGAATACCCATTCAGAAATTTCTCAAACTGTCCTCTCAGTTGCATTTTGTATGGTTTGTGATGGTGTTAAAGTAGATGTTCTTTGTAACTCCAGTCCTTTGTATTTCAGTCCTTGAACTTTGCTGTTTTGCTTTGTGCACTTCTACACATTTAGCTCAGTGTGTTATTGTGAGAAGATACGACCTTGTTCTTTTGCCTGGGACAAATTCCAGGGGTTCCACTTCTGGTTATTTTCCTTTCCCATTAGAAAAAATGAAATGAAGGTAGGGAGAAAAGTGTCTGACCTGAGGAAAACTGAGTAGGTACTTGAATCTGAATAGCAGTGGCTGCCCCACTGCAATCTTATGGTGACTTGCAAGTTGTTCTAGTTCTGAAAAGCCTTGCTGGATAGAACTAGAGGTCAGTGACCTTGCTAACAGCTGAACACAGCAAATATTTGCTCCTAGTTGGGATGATCTTCAGGCATGGCTCTATCTGGAATTAATCTCTTTCAAATGCTTGGGCTGGTGATAGTGCATTAAAAAAAGATATTAGAATTTATTCATACATGGGATGCATAGGAGGTTAGGAGATTTGATTAGAAGTTGATCCTAGATAGAAGTCACATGACCTTAGAAAAGTCAGAGAACTGTGGAACATTATTTTTCTTTTCTCAGACAGCAGGATCCATTAGCTTATTAAAGCCATAAACTTCTGTTTTTAAAGGGCAATCTTTCCACTCTGAAAAATGATCTTGCAAATCCAGCCTTGTTTCTGGAGCTACCAGGCTATGTGTCAACATTCTTGTGTCTAAGGCCTTTGCCAAGATTTATACACTGTACCTGAGTTGAGTATCTGTTTTCTCAGTCCATGTATCATAAAAGAATGTCTGAATTCCACGAGAATTTACTAGATGACAAGACCTGAATTTATAGAGGTTTTCATCTTTGCCATTTCTTTCAACAGTGATGCTTTCTGCATACCTTAAAACATTTCTGTTTTCAGCTGGAGAAATTGAAGTCACATGGTATATGGTTTTATTGTTTTTTGAAATTGCAAATTAGTGTCTTTAGCTCAGGACTATTCCCTTAGTGTGGAAAGTACTGCTAGCTGAGGGTAGCCTAGGTGATCTCAAGGCCTGCATTACTAGTTGGTGCAGAATGTGCAATATGGATGTGGAAGGTTGATGCTTAACAGAGGCTTCCTTTGAAGCCTCTGAGGAGGCTGTGATTAACAGATATCTATAGTTACATGGTTTAAGTACATAAACACTTTCTCTTATAGCAATCTTCAGACAGAATGCTTGGTTATCCTTACCCCCATAATACAAAGTCATATTGAACAAGATTTAGGATTGATCATACAAGCTTTTTCCTAGCTGAGACACTGTACTTTTTTTTCCAAATACTCCATTTGCCTTCCATTTGTTAATCTTCCCAATGATTTGATTTTTAATGCTGGGCCTCTGTTAGCTAAGCAAGTGCTAATTTTTAGGAAATGAAATCTTCTGGAGAGCATGTCTGTAAAAAAAACCCCAAAAAAACAACACCTCTGTTCTAGATTTCCTGTTTGAGCAGATCTACCAAACATAGCAACAACCCCCAGAAATGTTTACCAGGAGACTCACCTTTCTTGAAGTGACTCAAGCAATAGGCTAAGTAGTGCAATCTGGACCCACTGGTGGCCAGACTGTGCTGTTTCCTTGGCTGTTCTGCTTGTGTGAGCATGTAATTTTCAGTCATTCAAGGAAACTTCATGCTTACCAGCTTCCTGTAACCTTTGGAGAAATGTCATTTAGATTCGTTTTGGAACTTCTCATCCAGTTACTGGTACTTCTTTTATCACTAACATGACTTTGCAGCATAGAGAATTAGTAGTGTGGACTGCCTTTGGTTGTTAAATCCAAGATTATTTTTTTGAGCAGAATTTCAAGGTTCAGTGTTTCTGCTGCCTTTCTCCATCATGCTTGCTGCATACTTTCTGTGATTTGTACCTGGTTGTGCTCTTAAGGGGAAGGAATGTTGTCTACTTTTGGTGTTTTGCTTCCAGAAGTGAAAGTTACTGAAGGCTTTTTATTGCATATTCTGTTCCTGATTAAGACACTAGATTGGACTGGGCAGTGTATCAGGAAAAAGTAAACAGTGGGTTTCTATGGGGTGTTTTCAGCTGTATTATTTTAGTGCTTCAGCTAGGTAGCAAAAATCCAGTGAACTTGCTGGTTATGCTAGAAAGACATTATGTATGCTCCATTTAGCATTAAATTTATGTGATAAAATGTTAATACTGGATCTTTGTTCAGATTATGAAGCAAATATTTGGAGTGTAAAGTGGCTGTCCTATAGTATTTTTGGAAGAGGTCTTTTTCCTGTGTGTAATCAATGAGACAAACACAAACCATATGATATCAATCTCTTTGCCAGTAGCTCCATCAACAGTGCAGGAAGGGAAGAAAAAATGATGTAGGGGCATAGATTTAAACTTGCAGAGAAAGTGATATTTTCTTTTTTTCCTGCTAATTTGGGTAGAATTCTTTCCCTCCCATTTACTTGGAATTATCTGAGCTATTTTCAATAAATGAGTATGTATTCAAGTATATACTTCATAGTTTTCAAAAAGCCCCTAGATTTTCAGTTGATAGTTAGGTGAGATTTATAAGTTATGAAAAAATGAGATAAATAATGAAAACCGTGATTCATTTATTTCTGTAGGGTTTATATGCTGGACTGAGGAAGCATTTCTATGAAGATAAAAATCCTTATATTAAAAAAGGTTTTTGGGAAAGGAGAAAGATTTAATAGTCCTGGGAAATTTGAATTTATTTGTATTGTAATAGTTTGGAATGTGCTTCACAGATGACTACCTGTGAAAGGTGAATGGAGTTTTCTAACAGTTAAATATTGGGGTGTAACCACTCATATTTCATACAATAGCAAGTGCTGTTATAACACTTACAGGAGCCAAGGAGAATTACATGCTTTTGGTGAGACAGGACATATTAATGCAAAATAACACATTATCAGAGTGGTATGCTCTCACTTGAGACAAAGTAGAACTCTCATGATCTGATTGGAGTGAGAATGAATTAGACAGAAGCAGAGATCAGTGTATGTATGTATGCTAATATAAACTGATGCAGTGCACTTCATTTTTCTCTCACAGATTGTCATACTGAAGGGCAGAATATACTTTTCACAGATGGAGAATATATCAATCAAATAGCAGCATCTAGAGATGTAAGTTTTACAACTGGGCTTTATTTTACAATATTTATAGCCTCCTTTTTGCTTCATGTTTGGCTTTTTCTTCACTAATACAATTACGGAAGAAATCCATGTAACTAGAAATAATGAGAAACTTCCATATTTGTGCATAAAAGTGCAATATTTCGGTATTCACACAGTTTTCATTTGTGATTGATTTTTTATTTTTCAGATAAGTTTTAAGAAAAACTCCATTGCTCTTTCAGGAAAAAAAAATCTTACATGTTGAATAATATGTTCTACAGGTTCTTTGTAGGATAAGCTTTGTAGGGAATAAGAATTAAGAATAAATTTTTTTTCTTTATTAATTTCCTGTAATTGCTTTGGAACTTATTGGAGCATTTCAGACAGTTTTATTAGAAAATATAGGAATTCCAGATTCCAATTGATTTTTGTGTGGAAATTGCCTGATGGCCAAAGCTGTAGAAACTCAAAATGCTCCTACTAGGGACAAAACTGTAGTGGTTGTTATATTTTTTTCAGCAGACAGTTACTGTGTTTTTAATTCTGGTGTGGTTTTTCAAGTGAGAAATCTGCAAAACAGGGATGGGGTGAAACTGGGTTGGCAACAGATGCTGAATATTAACTGTCGAAAAACCAAGATTAATCCATTTCCCTCCTAGCAGAATCAGCTGTTTGGTTTTTTTAACATGACTCTGCACTTGTAAACAGAAAACTCTTCTAGCTACTCTTTACAGCAGTCACTCTGCATGCAGAATTTTGAGTTCTGAATAAGAAGTTGTTCAGGGCTTAAACATAGATGTAAATAATTGCAAGAGTAAGATTTCTACAGCAGTTCACTATTTTTATAGTGTTCATAGCATTTTCCTAGAACTCAGTGAGTTTAAGGCATCAGATACCTCAGCTTGTCCTGGTGGCCACTTAATTATTTTCTCCTCTGTGGTCATTAAAATAAAAGTTACTTTATCAATGTGTCCTCTGACATTTACTCTGAAGTAGTGCTATGTTGATGCACTTAGGACTTGAGAAGTGAATTAATTAATTTCTGGTACAGTGTAAAGTGGATTTTTGTATTTTTTGCAGGATGGCTTTGTAGTGCGAATATTTGCCACGAGTACTGAGCCAGTATTGCAACAAGAACTGCAGCTTAAGCTTGCAAGAAAATGCTTACATGCCTGTGGCATCTCATTGTTTGATCTGGAGAAAGATTTGCACATTATCAGTAAGTTTTCTTCTTTGAAGGTTAATAACAAGCCTGATAATTCAAACAGTAGAGCTGAAACATTGTGCTTTCCTTTGGCTCTACTATGTGCAGGAAGGTATAGCTCCGAAATAAACACATGGAGAGGGGTGTGAAACCATTCAAGCATTACTTGACTCAGAGTCAAATCCATACACTCATTTGGAACCACCTTTCTATCTCTAGTACTGTTCATGGTTTTCAGTATTTTCCTTCAGTTGTATAATAAATATATAATTGTTTGAAGCTTGGACTTTATAATAAGCTGCAGAACTCCTTGCTGTGGTTCAAAGTCAACAATTTACAAGGATCGCTGACTGGATTAAAGGGAGAAAGAATTACATTGAGAAACACATTTACATCAGAATTTGAGTTGAAGAATTGTTAGTATCTATGAAGGTATTTTGAAAAAAAGATCACTTGGCCTTTGCTTTGGGGTATTTTTGCTCTATTGAGCTTGCTTTTGGCTGTACCAGAACAAAAGCAAAAGCGTGTTTGGCTCCATGGACCAGCAGAGGTGGATAGGTGACTGGTCTGTGAAACTGCCTGGTTAAACTGTTCAGTTAACACAATCTTACTTGCACAGGTACAGGGTTTGATGAGGAATCAGCTGTCCTTGGTGCTGGGAGAGAGTTTGCACTGATGAAAACTGCTAGTGGAAAGGTACTGAAAATGTTCTGTAGTAAATAGCAAATTGCACCAATAGATTTCTGTGATTTTTAATTTAATCATTATTTTCCATAATGTCTTTTTTGCCTTTTCGGTATGTTAGAATGTATGTTTATGACTGTACTCAAATATATTTTTCAGAGCCTACTTTAGAACCTAAGAGGCAAATAGTTATTTTGAAAAAAGATCAGATAATCAATCAACCAATAAGATAATCAACCAATCAGATAATTGGAACTCCTTAGAAATCCATTACTTGAATTTATAGGAATTTCTACAGTCAGTCTTACAATAAAGGGCTTTGTTTAAATTTGGGAAACAAAACTGTCTTCTGTCTACAAATGATGTGTTAGCACCTTTGCAAATTTGACCACCTCATAACTTTCTACAGTCTGACTGTAGTAATTTATTTAAATACCATCCTGATTTTTTTTCTGGTCTCTTAGAGAATTATTGATTCCCCTATGCAAATGTTTCAATTGATTTCTTCAAACCTATTCTTAATGATTTGATATGTTGTTTTGCTCAGTGGAGACTTTTTGAGGCATTTGCATAATCATGGAAATTTAGAAATAATACTGTCGGTGACTCTTTACATTATTTACTGAGGTTCTATTTCAGTGTGAAAGACTAATGCTGTTTATCTTGTAGAAACATAGTTCTTAATTACATATTCAAAATTGCACTGCTTTGTTGGAATGAAGGCCTTGCTCTGCTGCTGTCAGAACAGTGAGATTGTTTAAAATGTTAGAGCAAATACTTTTTAAGAAAATTTAATGATATGTACCAGAATTTGATCAAATAGAACTCTTCAGCATTGAGGGAGACCGATGAACTTTATCATTTGACTAACAGGAGTGCCTGTTCAGTATAAAATTACCACATTTCCTGGGTTTGGTCTATAAAGTGTCTGTTAAGGTAGGAAATACAATGTGTAAGGAATGTGAAGTGGTTTCAGGTGCCCCATAGCCTGACATACCAATTTTTTAGAGCTGTTGAATTGCATGGTTCTAAAGGAAATCTTTTAGTTCATGTCAGTATTTTTGTGTTTGTTCACGTGAAATATCTTACCCTGTTATTTATGTAGTCAGTGGCCACTGTGCATTTACTAAACATGTTTTACAAATGTGTTGAAACATATTAAAATATATAATAATTTTTTATTTGAAATTGATTTTATTGTAGGGATACCGTCTTGTTTTTCCACAGACCAGACATTTTTGTGAGGTATTTTAAAATGCTTCCTCTGAGTAGTTTCTTTGGTTTCTTTCTTGTGTGTTCAACTCATCTAGCCAAACAATTATATATGAAAACTCACTCAGTGGCTCAGAAGAAAGCACAATTCCAAACAGTCTAATCTGAGAATCTAATTGGAATGTTTCCCCATTAAGTCAAAATTGGTGGGTTTGGGACAGAGATAGTGAAATGGCATAAACAAAGTCAGGAAGAGTGCAGTGTGGTTTGAAGTGAAAAGAATTAAAAACAATGCAACTTTGAGAATTATGTAAGCTTGAAGTGCTGTGTCATAACTAAAACTGATAAACTTTTTTCTCCTAGATTTATTATACTGGCAAATATCAGAGCCTTGGAATCAAACAAGGTGGCCCTTCAGCTGGCAAATGGGTTGAACTCCCAATCACAAAATCTCCAAAGATTATTCAGTTTTCTGTTGGACATGATGGCTCACATGCCTTACTTGTTGCTGAGGATGGAAGCATATTCTTCACAGGCTCTGCTAGTAAAGGAGAGGATGGTGAATCAAGTATGTATCATTGCTTGCTTGACCAGTGGTTGGTAAAAGCCTCTTAAAGACTTATTAATTTGAAAATAAGAGTTTCAGCATTTTCCAGGAACATGTAGGCATGCCATTTGTGCTGGAGATGATGCTGGCCACAAGTCCTGACAACCAGTGCCAAAACCTCTCCCAGCTACTGAATCCAATCTGTGTTTTACCACAGTTTGGGTTGTGTGGTGGAAATACTGTTTTAGATTTGTCCCAAAAAAAGATGGTAGTAAATTTGGTCAAGAGGCCATGCTGTCTGCCTGGGACTTGGAAAAACTGTGGAGCCTAACTTTTGCCTCTTCGCTGTTGTTTTATTGAGCTTTGCAAATGAGTGTTTTGCTGGCTGGTGGAGGTGCATTGATGAGAACTTGTAGAAGCAGATCTTCTGTGCTCAATCAAGCAGAATTCTTCAGACATTAAAGAAGACAGATTAATTTGATCTTCAGACTAATAAATGCCTCATCAATATAAGATTAACACATTTCCTGGTCTTGATTTTTGTAGTTGTGTGTGTAGGTTGAAATAGACTTTGTAAGACAACTGAAGATATCTTTAAGTGCCCTGGAGCTGTGATCTGCTATAATATTGAATTATATACTTCACTTTAGGAAACAGATGGGAGATGATGATGTGGTAGATTAATAAGAATAATTAACATGATTTGAAATACTAGAAGAATCATTTCTAAAAGATACTGATTTAATCATGCCTTGGCTTGCCATTGAATTTTTTGAGAGGAGCCAGTATAATCCAATTAAAATTAGATCAGGAGATTGTACCTATAGTTAGTTGTTTGTTTGGGTTTTTTTCATTAGTGGTCTGAAAACTATGATCATACCTGTGATGGTTTGAGGATTTTTTTGGTAGCTATACTTGTAATTTATTTCTTTATTTAAAGCTAAAAGCAGACGGCAATCAAAACCATATAAGCCTAAAAAAATTATTAAAATGGAAGGAAAGATTGTCATATCTACAGCGTGCAATAACGGGAGCAGTTCTGTAATTTCCAAAGATGGAGAACTGTACATGTTTGGAAAAGATGCCATTTACTCTGATAGTACAAGTAAGTTAATATTCATCTTTTGCATTATTTTTCAGCTGAAGTAATTGAAATTAGTATGGAAGTTTTTAGCCCATGAAAATGTTGTTTATGTGTTTCTTAATGTATTTCTGACATTCTGTTGATTCAGACAAATGTGACAGAATGGGTAGAAAAAGGTAGTTTCCAAAAGTTCTGTAACATAATTTAGCATCAGTGGTGACAAATATCCAAAGTAATTCTTCCACTAAGGAGAAGAAAAAAAAAAAATCACTTGTGCTAATCTGGCACAAGAAGGCCACACAGGAGGAAGCCACAGAACTAAGATGTGCTTTGGTATGAACAAGGGCTGGTGGAAGCTGAGCCTTAATGTGCTTCTCTGCTCATAAGGTAGCTGGAGATCCTGTACACCACAGTTTAAGTAAAATATAATGAAATAAACTCCAATGGCTTTGTGATTCCTTTGGAATTCTTTTTCAAAACATGTGATTTGCAGCAGTTTTAGGTTTGCTTTTGGATTTTCATTTTTTGCAGGACAAGTGGCCTAGGTTTACTTCTCCTTTCACTTTTTATTCTAGCACTTGTTTTTTTATATCTGTTTTTCTTACATGCTGTAAATTTTAAAATTGTCTGTATCCACTAACAATTCTGTTACATCACTGAGTTTCCTTCTTGGCTAGAAAGTGCAATTTTTCACCCAAGTGTTTTATGTCTTACAGGTTTAGTAACAGATTTGAAAGGTCATTTTGTGACTCAAGTAGCCATGGGCAAAGCTCACACCTGTGTGTTAATGAAGAATGGAGAAGTTTGGACATTTGGAGTAAATAATAAAGGACAGTGTGGACGAGACACAGGCTCTATGAGCCAGGGAGGAAAAGGTGTGGGACCTTGATTTTTTTTTTTTTTAGGGTTTTTTTTTAGCTTTTCATTTGCATGCAAATATCAGAAGTGAAAACAAAGCTAAACATTTTTTATGAAATGTAATTCCAGCACTAAAGTTTGAATACATGCAACATGATCGGATATTTCCAAAAAGTCTCTGTGCTGGCTGAGCAGGCAAATGAGGCATTCCTAGTCATTTCTTTTAAAACTTGATCTGTGAATGTTCTTCAGAGCTTCAGCAATTCATAGACATGTAGAATAGTTGGAGGTGGAAGCAGTCCTTTAAAGGTCATTTAGTGCAACCCCCTTGGCAATGAACAGGGACATCTTCAGCTAGATCAGGTTGCTCAGAGCCTTGCCCAACCTGTCCTTACCTCTCGGAGTAACGAGAACCCTCTCTGTTGGCCTCAGAAAGCAAGAATTTCTTATTTCAATATCTTAATTAGGTTTTGGAGTTGAGAACATGGCAACAGCAATGGATGAAGATCTGGAAGAAGAACTGGATGAAAAAGATGAGAAGTCCATGATGTGTCCTCCAGGCATGCATAAATGGAAGCTGGAGCAGTGTATGGTGTGCACTGTATGTGGGGATTGCACAGGCTATGGAGCCAGCTGTGTTAGCAGCGGCCGTCCTGATAGAGTACCTGGAGGGTAAGCACATGTGTGGGGCTGTGGCTGCTGCAGGGGGTTGGATGGATGGCTAAAGCACTTCCTGAATGTGAACTGAGTTGAAGTTTCCATCTAAAGTGACTTTATAGCTAAATATATGGTAGTATGTGCTTTTAAAATCAGAAATGGCTTATAATTTCTGAAAATAGCTTCTGGCTGCAGGTGATTTCATTTTACAAACTGTTTTCTTACTTTGGCATGTAGTTCTTTACTAGAAGCTGTTGGATGTGAACACCAATGTCATTTCTGTCTCATGACAGACCTGCTGGCTTAGGATAACTTTTCTTCATCCTCTTATCGAAGTTTATCTTGCTTTTCAAGCTGCCATTATCTGTTACTTATTAGTTGAGCTGCAGGAGGGCCACTGCATTACCATTACTGTTTCTTCAGCATTTTGTGTGCTCATTGTTTCCTTGTTCATGTTTTCATGTGGTGTACATTAAATTGAAGAAAGAAAATTTATTCTGAGAAGTCAGGTCAGTGTATGGTCAGTGTAAGGCACCATGCAACAGCAGCTAGGATTTAAATTAGCTGTCCTTCCTGTTTATCTCAGGAGAACTTGCATATCCACAGATAGAACAAAATAATAATCTATGTTTTAATTACAAAGGCATCAGTACAAAATACTGTACTTTATTTTACAAAAATAAAGATAGTGATAAAGCAACTCTGTTTACTGCAGAATCTGTGGCTGTGGCTCAGGTGAGTCAGGCTGTGCTGTGTGTGGCTGCTGCAAGGCATGTGCTAGAGAACTGGATGGCCAGGAAGCAAGGCAAAGAGGAATCCTTGATGCTGTAAAAGAGATGATACCTTTAGATCTCTTGCTGGGTAAGTAATATGAAATTAGCAAAAAGGCTTTTAATTCTCATTTTTACTGTACCTGATTTTTTTCCCTATTGTTGTCCAGTACATTTGTTTACACACTTTGTTACCAGACAATTTTAGTGTCATATTGTTAAAATGGTGCTTAACAGTCAAATTTATTTATTGGTGATAAGCAAAGTGGGATCATTTTGTTAAGTGAACTAAGTTCACCCTTACTACAGTCACCTGTGCCACTTTGTGACCTGTGCGGTTACAATATTAATGTTGATACTACAAAATTGTTCTTGTCCTTTTTGATATCCTGAAAAATTTCTATAATGTTTTTATCAGGATTTAAGCATTCTTAAACTAAAGCATGGCTAATTCATGTAAAACCTTTTACAAATATAAACAATCATAGACTTGGTTTAATAATACTTTTAAAAGCTTTTTAGGAGAGAATGGAGATAACCATGACAACAAATAACTACATATATGTATATGCCTAAGTACTATTTAGTGATGTTGGAATAATCAGATTCATGAAAACCAGGAAATTAGGAGATAAAGGTTAGAAACTCCTCAAAATTTACTCAAATCCTTTTTATTGTCAGGGCCATGTAAAAAGCAGCTAGTAAGTAGGTTTTCAGTTTTCATTTCCTTAACTTCTTTTGGGTTTATTGCCACCACAACAATTTTAAAGATAATTTTGCTTATTTTCTTAATCTATTTAGCTGTCCCTGTTCCTGGAGTTAATATTGAAGAACACCTTCAGCTACGACAAGAAGAAAAGCGGCAGCGTGTAATTAGGAGACATAGACTGGAAGAAGGAAGAGGTGAGTGGCTTATTGAGAAGGGCCTTGAATAGCTTAAGAAACTTCTGAGTCTGTTTTCTGAGAATGAAAATATTGAGCCTGTGCAGTGATCAAACTAAATCAGGTCCTAAGAAGATAGTTCATTATGTAGCATGCTTTTAGAAAATGTGGAAAATCTGTGTGTTTAACAAAGTCTACGCATATGAGTCAGAATTTTAATGATGAAAGGAGCACTTTATATCACTTTCACAGGTCAGTGTTTTTGTTTTCTTCCTAGTTGAATGATTGTTTTAGGATCTGCATTTTAAAAAACGTTTATTTGAAGAGAGGATTACAAGCCTGTCCCATGCTATTTACCTATTATATGCATTATCTAATTACTATAATTATTCCATTTCTGTTCTGTAATAGTAGACAGAATTTTCTTTTATAAAATGAACTTTTCTGTATTTGCATAACGTGAGAATATTGACACAGACTGAATTAGAAAAACAAAATACCATTGCAGCATTTCAAAATTCTTATGTTTTATCTACTTCATTGTTGATTTTCTACACAAAAATAATCTACATTAAGAACTTCACAGTACTCTTTGTGTTCTAAAATACCTCAGTGTCTTGTCAAATTAAATATGAGAAATTTAGACTGATGTAACCTGTAATATTTTTTTAAAGCATGATGATGTGGTTGCTAAGGTTATTGTGTGTTGAGAAGAGGAATAACTTATTGGGACATATGCTCTTTCAAGTTCCTGCAGTTTTAGTAAATACCACTTTGATTCTTCTTTTATGTGTTAGATACTGGTTTTACTTGAATACAAAATGTGCCTTGTAATCCAAATTATTCCCTAGACTGTGTCAGTGAATCTTATTATGTGAATTGTGTCTTTACTTCATTTTATAAGAAATTGCTGGTTTTGGCCACAAATAAAGAGCAACGCGAAAGAGAAGTCTTGCAGTTGCCTGTGCATATGGAAGAGGATGGAATATTTATTTTTCTTTGCATCTTTGTGGCTAATTTTAGCTGTGAAGTAAAAAGAGGAAGCCTTTGTTTAGGTCATGTCAGAGCTGCTGCATGCTGCTGGCAAATGTTGCGTGCAGCTAACAATTTTTTATTGAAACCTAATTAAATTCCCAGGCATTATTGAAAGGTGCTGCTGTTCAGACCATCACTGATGACAGAGCTGGGAGGTAGATTTCAGTTAAAGGAAAAAAGAAGAGTGGCAGAGAAAAATTTACATTTGCTTCTATTTCTGTGTCTAGAAGTAGAACCAGAGCAGCTTATCCCTTCTGTATGCCATCTGTTTCAAAAAGCAAAAAAAGGATCACTTGAACAGTAGCAGGAATGTACTCTTATGGTTGGTTTTATAGATGTTTGGGTGAAAGGAGGTTGTAGCCAGGTGGGGATTGGTCTCTTCTCCCAGGCAACCAGTGACAGGACAGGAGGACACAGTCTTATGCTGCACTAGGGGAGGTTTAGGCTGGACATTTGGAAGAATTTCTTCACAGAAAGGGTGATTGGGAATTGGAATGGGCTGCCCAGGGAGGTAATGGAGTCACTATCCCTGGAGGTGTTTGAAGGGAAGACTGAATGTGGCGCTTAGTACCATGGTCTCGTTGACATGGGGGTGTTTGATCATTGGTTGGACTTGATCTCAAAGGTCTTTTCCAGCCTAGTTGATTCTGTGGTTCTGTATAGGGACTGCAGCTGAAAATATACTGTTATGCAGCTTGTTGCACACATTTGTGTTACATTCTCTATCTAAAGAGCATTGAAATCCCATACCTGTGTGGCTGTGGGAGGTAGTGGGTCTGGAGGGGTTGGACATTAGTCTCCTGTTTTGGTTCAGAAAAACTTCTTGTGATAAAGCTGGGAGCAGTGTTTCACAAATACTTAGAGATCTTGTTTTATATAATCAAGTATGAATATTTGATTTGATAATCTTTATTTGCATAATCAGATCAAAGAGCTTTTTTGCTTCTCTATCCAAATGAAGAAGTTTTTCATTAATGAGTTGCTGCAAAGAGTAGCACCATTCTTGCTAACTCTTATGATACTGCTCTTTTCATGAGAGAACATTTAAATAATCTGCTAGATTTTTTGTGCAAAAGGTTTTGCAGTCTGATAAAACATAGCTATAACAATGTTAAAAGAACAGGCAGGTTACTTGTTACTTAGTTTTCCCAAGGGTTTTAGTATTTGTGCATATGGAACTGAACATATCCATGCTAATGAAATAGCTATTTGGAGATCCAGAAAGAACTTTCAATTTTCTGAAAACACTGCTTAGTCAGTTAAAGGCTGGACGAGCTCTTTGGAGCCTTTCCTTAAGGTACACAGTGTTTGGTTTGTCAGGATTCTGATTTCTGGATTATTTAGTGTGTTAATGTGTGTGTTTTGTTCTTTTATAAGAAACAAAGCATGTCTAGTTTATGGCGTTTAAGACTAGGATTCATCACTGACTGTAGCTGCAGACTTTTAAGTTCCTGTTGGTGACCTTTATTCAATACAAATATTTTCAGTAAATTTTGAATGTCTTGTAAACAAGAGAAAAGCTTTAAAAATACAGGAGTATTTCTTCCTAAAACAGTCATAGGAATAAAACAAAAACTCACAAAGAAGCCTCTCACCTGAATGTGTTGAAATAGGACTTAGGTTTAGGAGAGAGGTGTAAGAGCAAAAGTGCTGGGATTATACTAATTTTTAAGTTGTCTAATTGTTTGTGTTTCATTCAAAGTTCCAGACTTTAGTCCTGTTACAATGACCTGTGATACAAAAATATGTTCTTGGGGTCCCCTTGAATTAAGAATAAAAGTGATAATCACATCTTTAGGTGTGACAATAACTTAATTTCTCCCCAAGATCACTTGTTGTCTCTTGTGTTGAAGAAGATAAGAATGTTTATCTTAATTTGCATTTATCTGAAAATAATAACTCTGAATTTGAATGTTCTGGGTAGAAGTAGCTGTTGCTAATAGCTACAATATCAATGACCTGGTTCAGTGTTACTGGCACAAGCAATTAACTCCTCACACATGATCCAAGTAGCCTGCCACTGTTGTAAGGGACCTGTATACATGCAGCTCAGCAACAGCACACTAAGTAACTTCAGAAATTTAAAGTGCTTATGCTGAAGATTTCTTTGGTTTTTTACATTGAAATGAGTTGCAACCTATAGTTTGTAATGGAACTGTAACCAGCTAATAATTTTGATTTTTTGAATCAGTTATTTATGTTGCTGTATTCAAGAAAGAAATTCTGCTTTAGTGGCAAAAAATAGATCCTTTAAATTGATAGTGGGTAGAAAGTGTTTGTTTGGGATAATCAACTATTAAAAAAGTTATAAGTTCCTTAATATTTATTATAGTTCTTTGCTCTTTCCTGCACACAAGTGACTGTGACAAGCAGTGAAGAGGGCTCAAAACCAATTCTACATTTTTGAGTTGGGTGTATGAGCTTCTGAGAAATAAAGCCAGCTGTATTCATCACAGCTTCTATGCTAAATCATAATATCTCAATATAATTATTGATGGAATTATCTCAGCTCTTCACTGTCTCTGTTTTTCTGGTGAGAAGTGAAGGAGCTGATTTTCCATATGGTGAAGTGGTTTTTGTTTATCAGGCTGTTTTGGGGCTTGATGAGAATGATGAGAGATGAATATGGAAATAGTTGCACTTGATTATTTTCTGTGGCGGTGAGGAAGTTTTGTATGTTAGAATGTTCAGAACATGGTTAATTATTTTTTCTTTCCTATGAAACTGGGTTTTTTCATCATGGGGGCATTAAATTGCCTTAATGGATTACGGAAATCTGTGGGCCACATCTGCAATTAATGTAATGAACCTAAGACTAGCATTTTCTGAGAGAGCTAATCTGGAAAGCTGTTCATGAGACTTTCAGACTGGTATTTGAAGTAATAGATGTTGGTATAGTCAAAGATTTCAATTTATCACTTGAAGATAATTCTGGGGGATTTTTTCAGAAGGCAATGCAAATGTTAAAATAGACTTTTCAACTATATTTAACTAATAAGCTAAAAACCACAGAGATGGTTCTCAATACAGCAATAATAAGTGGTCTCATGCTTCACTGGTATTTCACTACAACTCTTTCTCAGCCTATGATGTAAAAACCTCAAGATGATCATTACTGAGATGCAGATTTGGTGTGTAATTAAGCAAGGTTTAGCTTTTGATGCCCTAACAGAAAAGGGAAATTAATTTTCATCAGTCTTATCCTACTTGCAACAACAAAGAACCCACAGAAAATTGATTAATTTTAGTCCAAGCTGATCTGTTTTAAGACAATATAATCTGAGGCTGCCTAGATTTGGGCATTTTTTCATTTTCCTGAAGTGTAACTGATTGAGTTACTTCGGTGATTAGTTTTACCATGGTAGGCTAAGTATCATACAAATCTGTTTAACATCTGCACAAGCCGCTCTGAGCTTGGAATCTCCTTGTCTGCTCAACATATACCTAAATACACAGCAGAACTGTCTGTGTGAGTGCAATATTACTTAGTAAATAATTCTGCAGCTTCTTTTTATGGTTTTAGTTAAATGTTTATTTTGATACTTTCAGGATTATTTTTGTTTCAATGTTTTTTTAAGCAAACCAAAACCACTCAAAACCCCCTACCTTTTCACTTGAAACAACATTGAATTCACAAATGACTTTCTGAGAATGCTTTCAAGGGAAAGCTGTGGGCTTTTGCCCCTAATGACCATCAGATATGGTTCTGTGAATTTACATTGTTACACCTTGTGTCTGTGATTCCTTTGTGAAAGGGCTAATTATTGTTATTAAAACTGATGTTTAAAGTAAAAATATTTATATTATTGTTTCAGAAATCAGATTTGTAGTAGACACCATGACACAGTTCTGGTTAATATTTGCTGGTTTAATTTACTTCATGTATTTATATGCAGCAATTACTATTTTATGTTTATTTAACAATACATACAAAGTGAAGTATTCAGAAGGGAGAAAGGGTCCAAATTAAGATTATCATAAACCTTACTTCCATCTCATTCTCTTATTACTGCTGCATTGCCCTGCATTCTTGTGTTGGCTAGTGTGCATGTTTTTCCCCTTTAAAAGACCTTAATTTTTCTTCCATACCTATTTGCACAATTTAAATGTTGCTTTAAGACTACAGGAAGAGACATGTATCCTGTCTTTATTGTCAATGTTTTGAACAAAAGCAGCAAACTGCAATTAACCTTAGTGCCTGCACATGACATTCTCCATGAATGTTTTTGTCTTAATGATAAATTGTTAGTCATAGTTGGAAAAATAGAGTTTTTTTTTTAACATACCATAATTATTCGCCCTGCCTCATAAGAATATTAAATTTTGTTTCCTTTAAGGCTTTATAGGTGGGACATTATCTCCCTATAATGTTTTCTGCTTGTAGTGGAACTGAAGTAAAGCATTTGTCTCTAATTCCATTTTCTGAAATATTTTTCTCAAAATTTGCAACCTGTTGACCTATTAAGATGGGTAATTTCCTATATTAGGGTTTTATCTTCCTGTTTTATTACTAAAAACCAAACAAAACACAGCACCCCAAAAATTGCTTGGTCTCTTTCAAGAAGCCAAAAATAGGTTTTTACAACAGAGGATGTGATCCAACCTAGGACTTAGCTCTGCAACCTGAATTTATACTACTTTTCTGTATGTATGTGTCATCATGTACTATTTTTTCAGGTAGCCTGCTGTGTTCAGTGCGCTGATGCAGAAGTCAGCATTTGGGATAATTGATTTCAGTCTCCTGCAATCACAGTTTGCCAAATAGCATTTGTTTAGGGTGAGGTACTAGAAGAAATCAAAGTCTGTGTTATATAAAATCAAACATTAAACTCTTTCATAGCTGTATCTGAGATCTTAAATGACCAAGAATGCCAAAGCACATTAAATGCATGTAGAATGAAATAATTCTATACATTTTTCTGAAGTCCACTGCATTATTTAATAAATGCATTCTATTTTGAGAAAATGTGGTTATTATGTGGTTAAAATGTGATTATTTCTGTGGTTAAATAGATTTTTTTTTTTAAATCCTTTGAATTCTCTGTGAAACAATGTCCATTTTGCAAAGTCTGGACCAAGAAAGGAAAGCTAGCCTTCACATTTCAGCTAGGGCGGTTCAGCATCTCAGCTCAGCTATGGAAAAACAGTCTGGGAAGGGAGGGAGTGAATGTCATTTTGCATCATACAGCTGATGACTGATTTAAAATAGCTCTGTAGTCTACCATTGACTCCTCTGCTTATCTGTCACTTGATCTTCAAAAGTAGAGACTAGTAATAGATTGTTATTCCCCATGCAGATCTATCTTAGAAGCTTCTGAAGCAGTTTTCCAAATAATACTCTGCAGAATTTTTTTAACAAATTAAAGGAGGTATCTAATGCATGACTGGATTGTTCCACCAAAATATTCCCAGTATCTAAACTTTGCTCCCTTCATACAGGCAACCTCAGATGTGAGCAGAAAGCAATTCATGGTCTCCATGAATTGTTGTAGTGTTTTGTTGCCTGTGTTATTTGGAGGGAGAGGGAGGTACTTTGCACCTTGCCAGCAGATGACCAAGAAGGCAGGCATCACAATGCAATCTAAATGTAGATATTTTTTATTTTATTTTTCCTATTCTATTATGATCATTTTGCAGATTTAGCATGCACAAAAACCCAAAGAAGATAACAGACGTGTTACATGGATTTGGGTACAAATTACTGTGAAATGGCAATCTCTGTTGCATTCAGGTTTATTTTGGATTCAAGTTCTGTACACACTGGTAAATGTAGAGTGTATAGGAATATCCAGAAGGAAAGATAATTCCTGCTTGGTTCAGAAGGTTAGATTGTCACAGAATTGTCACGTTGACTAGGAGAGTGTGATTCAGATGAGGAGCTTGGAAACTGATGGCAGGTATGTGCTAGGGCCGTGCTGGAGCTGACAGCCTCTTATGCTTACTAAACATCCTCTGTCTTACAAATCTCCTGTAGTACTTTTGCTCACCCTACTGTACTTCACTTCTGTCCTCCTGAAATTCTCTTTTGTTACCTTTGCTCTTAGCACTGCAATGCCAAAGGCTGCCTTCAGGACTGTATCTTGTTCCCTGCACTGTTGTGCAAGCATGTTTTGGAGCTTCAGAGTGTTTGCCTAAGTAATCTAGAGATCACTCAGTCACCTACAAATATTTTAGATCTACACTCTTCAAGCCACACTCTTTGCAGTCCTTGCATCTCTTTTTGCAACTTTGCTGATCTGACTTTCACTTGTGCATATTGTCCTGTCTATTCTCTATTTCTTCAGATTTTAATTTCATTAGAAACTTTCCAGTAAGTCCCACTACTTTTGCCTTATTTTCTCATGTTCTTCATTTGCCTTTCCTCTGTATCATTTGTCCTTCAGACATTTTTAGCTTTCATAATCTGCTTTTCATTCATCTCTTCCTCTTTTTGCCTTTTCCTGGTGTGCCTCAGGATACTCCTCAGTTTATCACCTCACTTGGTAAGAAACAAAATACAGTGTAGTTTTTTGTGTAAGTCAAAACTCTGGAAAGTAGAATATTAAACACAGCAAGTGGTTTGGCAGAAAGTAATGTTTACCAAAAAGGTATCTGTTAAATGGGAGTTTGAATTCAGAGGAGACTGAAAAGGGGGAGCACAACAGCAAGGCAATTGATGGAAGAATCTGCAAGATGAAGGTAAATCAAAAGCAAATTATGATCCTTGATTAGGAGAAGGAGCTCTGAATTAGTGAGAAGATCTCTTCTGGAATAGAGTCCGAATGAATGCAATAGATGAAAAATAAAAATTCAATGCTGTGTGCAGAAACAAACATGACTGAGGAAGTTTTGGGCCATTATATTCCCTAGGACATGTATGAGCCTCTAACCTAGGCAGTAGTGTATTTTTAAAGCATTTTTCATTTTGTTTTTTAAGTGAATGCTAAAATTTGGGAGCTTCTCTCTGTGAAGAAAGTTTCTTCATATGAAAGTTCTAAAGCTATATAGATTTGGCCTAACTTTTGCTTAGATGTTTATCCATGCTTTTTAGTATTAGTGAAGAGCTGATGGTATAAAATTGACAGCAGAAAACCAGAGGCAGTGGGCATTTATTAAAAGTTAACCTACACTGTCTTCTTAATAAAGTTCAGCTAAGGAATAGAAGTATCAATGAATTTGCAGAAAAAGGAGGAATATTTGTATTCTAAGTTTTGCTTAAGTGGTTTATAACACAACAGCCTGATTGGGGTGCTTTTGTTTACTGTTCGTGGAGGGGCTGGATTTGCGGACCTGTGGAACTGAGTATCACTTGGCAGAATTAGTTGCTTCTGATCCATGGTTTCTGTTGAATATGGGACTTCTGGAAGGACAAAAAGTGTTCAAAAAATTCGTGGTGACATACTTAATCTATAAAACAGGAGAAATACAGATTTAAGAAACAAATTCCTTGTTCATTACCTGCTTATACTCGGCCTCAGTTAAGCATAGTACCTCACTGCCTAAGTCTAGGTTTTTGAAAAGGAAAAGCAATCTGGAAAAAAAATTAAATGCATGTATCATTGCTTTCTTTAAATCAAATCTTCTCTTGAAGACCTTTAAATAGATTGAAAAATATTTTCAAAATAAATGAATTTCAAAATTACTGAGATAACAAAAGAGTCATATGATTTGAATAACTTTCTTCATGAAACATGGAACTTTTTCTTTAAAAGTTATACCTCTGCATCTTTAATATAGTAATTGCAAGCAAGTTTATGGTGGTGGTTTTTAAATTTAGTGATTACATTATGACCTTGTTCCAAATCAATATTTTGAATGTTATATTGTAGGATTTAAAGCATGATAAATATTCTTTTTATCTTTTAAAGGCAATAATGGTATTTGCTATCAAAATTTACTCTAATGTGAGTACATTTCCATTGCTTGCAGTACAGTTGCATACTTAGAAATTCAGGTAAAACTATCACTGTGGGATGTTTATTGGTTTTTCGTGTAAGTTATCAAGACACTGCAACTTTCTTATATTTTAAGGTCTTTTGAATTTAAGGAAACAAGTTTATAATTATTATTCTTTTTGTTTTTGTCATTGCTTTTAATTTGAATTTTGTTTGACACACTGTTTCCATTTTGTGAGCTTTCCTATGCATGTGCAAAATGTTTCTCCTCAGGCCCCCTTGTAATTCCTGGTCCTATTTTTATGAACCACCGAGAACAGGCTCTAGCCAGAATCAGACTCTCTCCAGCACCGCTAAAGCATAAACGGGACAAGCACAAAGGTATTTGGTCTTCCTTATTGACTAGGGTGGAAATAAGCCCAGCCTCCCAGTCACTTCTTCCAGATGCTGCATCTGTCTTTTCAAAGAACTGCACAAAATGAATTCTGCCTTTTCTTCCTGTTAGTATCTTGTTACCTGAGGAGAAAGAAAATGCTTTTAAATGTTGACCTTTCTTTAGAAATCTACATGTTCATTAGTCCACATCATCTTTGTTTTTCTTTCCCCTTTTCTTTTTTGTGATATATGCATTGTCTTTATGTGTGTCTTCTCTCATTTCTAATGCTGTCTCATTTTTAAGGTTCTTTGTTCTTACTGTAGGAAACGTAACATGTTAGAGTGACTCAAGATTGTTGCACTGCATTTGTGGCTTTTGTCCTTTTGTGTTGTGTATTTGGGGTTTTTACTTAAACATACCAGTTCCAGGCTTGATAATTCTGGCATAAATCTTCTGATAGGTATGTTACCTTTCAACAAGCCCTTTTGAGGAGTGAAATACTTGAAATAATGTAAACATTACTTTTTGCTAACTTTGAATGGGGAGACTACAAATAAAAACAAACACTTTTCTCTGCAATATTCTTGAGTTAAATGGTTTGATAGAGTACAGATATGGAGGTGTCTTGATATTTTAGATAGTTTTGTGTGTCTGGCAAAACCAATTCCTTATATCTTCAATTTCAAAGTGTGCAAAAAATTTGTTCAGATATAAATGACTTACATGTTTCTTAGAAAGTAGTAGTGTATTAATATCTGAACTTACTGAAGTTGAGCTGTCTCAAATCTGATTGGCGTTTGTATATATCTGTGTATTGATGTGTTTGTACATACATTATTTATATAGAGAAGATAAATATGTAAAATGGAGGTTAGAGACCTGGTCAAAGTAGGAAGCTGCTAAAAATGGTGAACCCAGAATGCTTCAACTCTTTTCTAAAGAATAGCTAAATGTTAAAGGAGTTAGTATGGCATTTCAGTTGAATTAGTGGAAGTTACTGATTGTATTTGGCATGTGTGCAAACAAACTGTGTATCAGTTTGAAGCCTTATGGGATAAAGTTTCAGTGTATGTGGGTGGTGGGCTTACTGAGTTATGAACATACTGGATTATGAAATCATTTTAAATTTAATTTATGGAAATGAAAGCAAAATCAGATACTTTGAATGTGCATAACATTCAGTCTTTGGAATGCATATTTTCTGAGCTTTAAGTCTTGATGGACTTAGAATAACCTATCATAATCTCACTGGAGAGGTTGCCTGTTGAAAGAGCACATAATGAATTTAAGTATCGTTACATGAGTGGCAGTTTGCTGATGGGCATTATTCTTGAGCTGGATACTGCTGCCAGCTGTACTGCAAACCCTTGACTCCAGAGGCAAGTGCATAAAGGAGTATGCTTGTCCTGCCTACATCTGTGCCTTTTTGGCATGTGTTAGTTGTTGGAACTCATTTCAGATCAAGTATCTCCTTACAAGAGCTGTATTCATTAGTGTCAGTTTGAGGCTTATGTTGCCTCTTGGAGTTGTAAGAACAGTATAAAGGTCTGTGTTGTGCTGGAAGACTTTGGTCAGATATGCCCTATAGAAATGAACATTTCTTTTTCTTTAAGGAAGGCTATATGGAAGGAAATACTCAGTTTATTTTAGTTCTTTGTGTCTTATAGTAAACAGATAAGGAGGTTTTAAGTAAACTTTTAGACCATTCTCTGCCTCAGGAGACTGCTTTTCAAAAGACAGCCATAAATTTGACTAGGAACTAGAAATACCCCTTAACTTCCCAAAGAGATTCCAAGGGGAAAAGGAGAACTGGTGAAGTGGGTTGTTATCCAAGTAACAGGCAGGGTGAGAATTGTGAAAAAGATAATGTATAATTTTTATCTTAGAAGGCATGCCTCTCTTCTTGAAGAAGAATGTAAAAGCAATAAGAGAGCAGAGATAAAAGGACATTATCACATTGAAATCAGCAAATTATTTGAACATGATGCTTTCCAGACTGTCCTCCTTCCTTCAGGTGTTTCTGCTATAGTAGTCTTCTTCACGCCAACCAGACCTTCAGGAACTTTAGGCAAGGAATGTTTAGTTCAGCTGGTAGTACTGATAAGGCCAGTACTAAACTTGCTGGTTGCCACTTCTCTGCTTGCAGCTGAAGAACTTCTCTTGATAATGATACTTAAACTTGAATGTGGACGGCTTCCTCAGGACTTCTTCAGACAATTATTGTCTACTATAAAAGGTGTATTTGATATGTGCTTGTACATATTGTCAAACCATGGAGTCATGGAATGATTTGGATTGGAAGGGACCTTAAAGATTATCCAGTCCCAACCCCCTTGACATAGACAGGGGCACCTTCCATTAGATCAGGTTGCTCAAAGCTCCATCCAGCCTGGCTTAGAGCACTTCCGGAGGTGCGACATCCTCGAATTCTCTGTGCAGCGTGTTGCAGTGCTTCATCACCCTCAGAGTGAAGAATTTTTTCATAATAATCCACGTGTCTGTCACTTGTGCAATTCATCTGTTTGGTTCTTCAGTTGAAAACTCCTTCAGTTTCATTGAAACAGCAGGTTTTTTAGAAATCTTGCCTTTGTCATTTACTCTTTTCACATTTATAGGATCTGCATATCAAGGTCATTGTTACTGCCAAAACTGCATAATTAAGCGTACCCTTCCTGATCTGTGTCTTCTGTGTCTTTCACAATTATTAATAGAAGGGATTAGGTATGACATGTTTAGTATTCATGGAGTAGTTTGGCACTAACAAGAAAAATGAGCTTGAGTTTCATTCTTATTCTTTAATTAGATAGTGAGTTTCCAGTCTGCATCTCCAGTCCCTATGGATTCCCATAACTGAGCATCTTAGTAAAAAGTGATGCCTGGAGAGGATACCTAGAAGAGGGGTAGACAATGTTAAAGGAATAAAGTAGATATTTATTGAAAAGGCCTTCAAAGGATACCTTGGGCAGTACAAGAACCTGGCTGTGCCTCCACTCAAGATGAACTCAGATTTATGAATTTTCACAATTTTATATGTTTTGGTCCATTTCCATTATTGGGGTTAATTGTCCAGTTACGGCTTCAGATTATGAAGTCCCATCCTCCCAGATTGCTCTCCTCAGTTCGCTGCTGTTTGTACTTTTTGGGTCTGAAGCTGCAATGGTGTCCTTGGTTCTCAGGCTGGAAAAGGATCGTTTTGTCTAACTAAACTGTGAAGGGAACTTTATATGAAGTTCAGAGTTATAGTCTAATGCAGTACTACATCTGGAAAGTATGAAAACTAAAACTTAAAGCATCAAAGATTAATGAAAGTCTGTAAACTCAACTGAAAGTCTGTAAACTCAACTGCAGAAATGAACTGAATAGAAATAAAAAACAAAGAAACAAAGTAAGCTTCTTTAGTCAGCTAAGATTCAGCAGTTTGAATGCCACCTTTTCCCTGCATTTGGAAATAGTGGTAAACATGCTAAGGAAACAAATACCCTCAAAACTGCTAGGACTAGATGAAGCTGAATCTGCGTGGATGGAACAAGATATAGGTCAACTATATTGCAAATACTGAGAGAAAATTACCAGACGTTCAAGAAAACTTACTTGGAATTTAGTTTTAACTTTTTGGCTATCTAAGATACCATGTGAAGGGCAGAGTAGCTTGAAGCACTAATTGGAGTGAGACAGCTGACAATGAAAAACCTACATCTAAGACTGAGTTTATAATTAGAATGTGAGTTTGTTAGCACTTTATTATACGTGTTGTGCTCTTGTGGCTCTGCATATCTTATTTCACCTATAAGCTCAAGTAAGCTCTGTAGCAACTTCTAAGGAATCCAACAGACTTACTTTTTGTGCTGCCCTCATGTGGATGATTTCCACAGTCAGCGTATATTCCTTTTCCCTCTGCACTGTATCTGTAAAATTGGTTACAGGTATTTTAGCTGCAGCCTGGGGTAAATAGCCAAGAAGCTGCAGACACGGGCTGATTAGTTAAAGTAATGTTGTATAGAAAGTCTGTAAATTATGGCTCTCAGAACACCCTGTGAGAGTTGGACGTCACAGAGACTAACCAGTAACTTGACCAATATGCTTTATTTGGGTGATTGCTGCTGAACAGAACCAAGATTTGTTGGCATGTGATGTGAAGAGACAGTTAATGTAAGAATTCGTAATATACAGTCATATTCCATTAATGCTTTTCATCTGTGGGGTATTTAACATCTTTAGAAGTGCTTTTTCTCTCCTCCAAAGATGGATGGTAAGCGAGAAATGGAATATCACCATCCTTGCTGTTGGAGAAGGCTAACAAAATGCTTTTCCTCTGATCTTGGCCTAGCAAGGGTCCACCATATCTTCCTGTAATGATGCTGGGTTTGGGTTTTTTGCCTGAAGAGGTCTCATTTAAAGCTTAATACTTCACTTGCTATTGAGTTTGAATAGTCTTTTTCTTTGTTTCTGGGAAGTAGTGGTTTTTGTGGCAGCAGTATGAGCCAAGAGAACTTCTAAGCATGTTTAATGGCAGAGGAAAATCATCTTCAGGAATTAAGAATTTCCTGAGTGATAGTGGAGATTGGTTGGTTTTATTTGCAGTTCTCTCTCTTTCCTTCCCCAACTTTGAGACATCAGACATGAAAACCCGTCATTGTGCAGTTTTTCATGGAGCACCCCTCTGAGTTGACAGCAGAAAGTACTTTTCCTTGGGGTTTTCTTGTGTCTCAGAGAGATGGAGTCAAAGATGCTGTTCAGTGGTACTCCAGTTGGAGAACACTGGAGATACTAGCTTGCTCTGCTGAAAGGTTCCAATGCATCCAACAATAAGAGTTTCTGCTTCAGTAGGCTTTTTATGCTTCCCTTTCAGGAACAGTTACTTTGATATTCCGTTTGATGAAATGAAAAAGTGCGCAGTTGTTTGAAGGAAAACAAATGTGTATCTCCCTAGTTACAGTTGTTCCTTGAGACATGCAAATAAGCTTTCAGCATCCACTTTTGACTCACGTTTTTTAAAAAAACTTTGACTGTTTGAAAGTAATGGAAGGAAAGAGGATGACCCAGTTTATTTGCAGCCTTATCTCTAAGTGTAACTTCTAGCCAGTGCTGCTGGAAAAATGTGATATGTATTGGCCATGTAATGGAGTAACAGATAAACACTGTAGTCCAGAAATACTGCTCTAAAAGTAAGCAATGATATAATGATATTCTATTTGGCTTTGTGTATTTTGGTCAAAAGACCTTTTTTTTCCTAAACAAGACTAGCTATTTTAGTTGCAAGAATGTTGTTGGAGCACACATAAATTATCACGTGCTTATCAAGTTTTGAAGATCCAAACAATTCAAAGCTCTTGAGACAGTTACTAACCATGCAGAGAAGGCTGGCAGGAATTCCATTTTCAGTTTAAAAATTTCGCACTTGAGCAAAGTAAGATATGCATGAAGGATAGTTGCTTCTATTCCTGCATTCTTAGAGCCTTTAAGAAGTTAGCTTTGGAAATTGGAAGTGCCAATTGGACTTTGTAGAACATTATCCTTTAGAATAAATTTATTGCTCAGACACGTAATTGCAAAACTTGTTTCATGTGAAGGTACTTGTCTCTGCATCTTGCACACTAATACTTAGTATTTCCTCAAGGGAAGTACTGTGTTACGCTTTCATTTGCAACCTTGGAGAAAATGGGGCTAGATCTAGAATCAAGTTTTATTTAATGGTAGTATCACATTTATCAACTGAGATAACAAGAATCCCAACTTTTTATTAATGTTTTTTTAAGCCCTTTAGAGCAGGATATTTTTCTTACAGTGAGGCAGAAATGCACATGTGCCTCTTTAAGTTTCTGCAGATCACTTGATACGCTGCTGCTACATTTTGCTAATGTGACTGCCTAGGTGACATGGTTGCTGTATGCTCAGTGTGTTTCATTGGAAGTGCATGCAGCCAGGACACATTCTTACTGGACATGTGTATTTCTGACAGATGATTAATCAAGTGCATTTACACAGTGGGAGAGCTCATATTTTTTATTATCCAGCAGTGTCTGAGGGAGGAGGGGATACAGGGGCCACAGGTAGACTTCCAGAATAATCTGCTGGTTTTCTGCTCCTGTCTGAAAAACTTGTATGAGTTTCAAATTGGGAAGCAGTAAGCAGACTGCTTGCTGGAAAAATAATTCTGGGGGCAATATCAGCTGCTAGAACCACTTCTGATTGATTTGGCACATAGAATTCAGTGCAATAGTAGGCATAAAAAGTTCAAAGGTACTGTATTTGGGAAGTAGTAAAACTTGACTAAAATACTGTGAGCTGCTTAAGGCAGAATTATGGGGCCAAGAGGAAAACTGTAATTTTGAGGGGACTGTTGTTCAACAGTGATTCTGTCTCCTTATATTTCCTCATGCTACCAATACAAAAAAAAAAAAGAAAAAGCTGCACACAGACCTTCAGAGACACTTTTTCTAATTTGTGTACAGTCTGGTAGTACACAACCTCAAAAATGCAATGGCAATTCTGAGACACAAGTTTTCTTAACCACCACGTATCGAGTATATAGTGCATGTTTCAAAGGGGTACTTTACCTATGCTTTTAAACCTAATTCTTCAAAACCATTAGTACCTATACACACTGTTCTTTACAGATGTGTATTACATGCAGATTCATGTAATTTCTATACTCAAGTCATCACTAGAAAATAGCTTTATTCTTTGAACAGTAAGATTTTTAAAAACTGACATGTAATGAAAGTGTGAAATGACTTCACTGTAATAAAAAGTAAAACTTGACCAATATGTATCAAAGCAGAATTATATTAAAAATTTTTTGTAAGTCTGTAACTACTATGCTTCACAGAGGGAATAATGAAGTCCTGAAGTTCAGACTTCCACTGATGATTACTCAAGAAAACATGTTGAAATTCTAAGTAGAGATGTAAATTTAACAATACCTTGAATTCTTTGAGAAGCAACTGTTAGGAAACATTCTGATTTCTGGAGAAGATGGTAGCTTGCAAGAAACTTGGGAATAACACATTGCACTTCAGTGCTTTTGTCCAATGTGAAGGCAGTTTGACTTTAGGAATCAGTAATGCACTTCATACTTACTGAACTCATACATAATTACTAAAAGAAATCACAGAAATTATGTCTAAAAATGCATGGAAGCAGACAAGAAACAGGCTCTGGGTGAGTTGTCTGCATTGTTAGAAATGAGCTGTGTAAGTAATTGTCACCTACTTAGAACAGGGGTTCTGTGGCTGAATTGGAGTCAAGTAAACTCCTTAAAGAGTAGTAATTGGAAAAGGTAGACTAGGCTATGCCTGTTAAGTTTAACTACAGTGTTTCCTACTTACTAATGCTGCCTTACCAAAGAGTGAAAGTGATGGCTTTTAAGCAAAGCTTCTGAAGTTTGCATTTTCTGTTTCGCTGGTTCCTTTTGTCTGCTCACTGGCAAGTTTCTGCTTTGGACGATCTTTTCCAGTGTGTACCTTTATAGAGCATTGTTTAAAAATAAAGTTTCTGTCATCTTGCACATCTGCTTTGATGCCGCATTTTGAGCTCTTTTGCTACTCTGAGTTCTCTCTTCTACCTTACAAGAGGTGGAGTGGGGAGTTATTTACTATTCTTATTCTATTCATTCTTCTAATATAACTTTATTAGAATGCATAGTATATAATTGTAAGTCTTGTTTATAGATGGAAGTGGAGAAAGAGGTGAGAAGGATGCCAGCAAAATCACAACGTATCCACCAGGGGCTGTCCGCTTTGACTGTGAGCTGCGAGCTGTACAAGTCAGTTGTGGATTTCACCATTCAGGTAAAAAATCAATTTTAATTATTGTAATAGAGAGGGGTTTTTTTAAGGTTGTCATAGATGTCTTCACTGCTTTGTGTTCAATTCTTTAAAGTGGATGTATGCAGGAGTGCTAAAAGCTGAAAACGTGGAAGGGTGATTTTGTCACATCTCAGAGAATCACACCATGTGCCTGAGAGTATTGTCCAAACACTTTGTGAACTCGGTCAGGCTTCTGTGACCCCATGTCTGTGGAGCTTATTGCAGTGTACAGCTACCCTCTGGGTGAAGAACCTTTTCCCAATATCCAGCCTAAACCTTCGCTGACATATTTTATGCAGTTTTGTTACAGGCTAAAGTAAGATCACCACCCAAATCCTCGCATCACCTCCCTTATTTCAGCAATGAGAGGTATCTCACTGTCCTTCAGCAGTGAAAAGGGCTATAAGTATCATATACTGAGTTATATCAGAGCTTGTAAGCAATTTTGGAGTCAATTTAAAACGTCTGTATGGCAGAGCTCTACTCCTGCATAGAGGTGCTCGTTGTTTTGGGTTGTGGAAATCTGATCTGGATCTCTTGGGAATCAGAAGCTGCAACTCAGAAGGGTAACCAGGACTGGTGCAGTGCCGTGTCATGTGTGTATGTCAGAAAAAAATTTTGTTGTTTTTCAGTGGTTTTGATGGAAAATGGTGATGTTTACACATTTGGATATGGGCAGCATGGTCAACTTGGACATGGTGATGTTAATTCCAGGTAAGCTGGTAATCAGAGGACGTGATTGTGTATTACTGTACTGCTGCGTTAAGAAATGGCTACATTTCTGGTTCTCTGTAGCTAGCAAGTGTGAAAATTCAAATATAAGACCAAATAAAGTTGAAGAGGTCTTGTTCTGCACTTACTCCCCATAACCTCCTGAATATCGATGTAATAACAGTACTCTTGTACTGTATGAGTAATTTATTTAATGCATGAAATCTTCTGTGCATAGTATTAGCTTGCTTTGATAATAGTTTGAAAGATTTCTGTCTCTTTAATTCTCCCTGCATCAATGAGAATTACATTGATACCTCATTAAGATTTCATTATTTCTGTAGAATACTACATACACAAAAATTAAAATAGTATGATATTGCAAACCTAGATGAGCCTGTTCCTGTTAAATCAGCGATAAGAGTTCACAGAATATTCACAGAATCATAGAATGTTCTGTGTTGGCAGGGATCCACAAGGATTGTGTCCAACTCCTAAGTGAATGGCCTGTGTGGGGATCAAATCCACAACCTTGGTGTTACTAGCACTGTGCTCTGACCAGCTGAGCTAATATCAATTCAGTTATGATGAAGTCTCATTTGATGTTCATCAGTTATCTCCCAAGTGAAGTCCCTAAGCTTTGGTCTCAGCTGCATTTTGTAGTCACTTGTTTTGGGTCTTGTTAGAAGAGTGATGTGTCCTTTCACTGTGATCAGTGGATGTGGAGAAATCAACAGAGCATGGACAGGTATTTGGCTAACCAGCCACTGCTTACATGCTTTAGGTGTGGTGTGCTTAGTAGCTCTGTAAATCTGATTTCCATTGACTACAGTGAGAGCATACATAACTAAATATATGTGTCTTTAATGTGAAGCGCAATCTCACCCTTGGTACCTCATGCTTACAGTCACATCTTTTCATTAAAGTAAATAAAAAAATGATTGTCCTGCTGTAAAAGGAAATGTGATTTAGGTCTTTGGACATGTACATATGCCATATAATGCACACAATGGGGGTTTCTATAGTAGGAATATTTGAGACTTTGTGTATATAATGCTCAGTATCCTTATGTAAAAGGCATACAGAGCAGAGCATCCATGACCTGTCTTCAGTTCTCTTGTTTCTCTTGTAGCAGTCAGGTGAAAATTACTGAACGTCTATCCTCCTAATCTCTTTGGAGACTTCAAAACTCTTTCTTTTGTCAAGTTCCTGAAGAAATCTTCATCATCTTAAAACTTGCATTGGATTCACTATGCCAGAGGGGGAGAGGGAAGAAAGTATACTGGAAATACTGCCTTATATTGCCTGATAGTAATCTCTGAACTGTTACCCCTACTCAGTTTGCCTTAGATTGGTGGATGCCGTCTGGGTTTCTGTCTGATAGAATCATATTGCAGACAAGTACTTTGTTTTTCCCTCCTGGAAATTCTTGGGTATTTGTTCCAAGGAGCAATGGCTTAAACTAGCAATTCAAGTTGCTGATAGAAAAAGGCCAGTTTCTGTCTTTGAGACTGAAGAAGTACACATAGCAGTGACATTTGTACTGGTAACCTAATGTCACCTATTGCTAACTTTGAAATCACTTGGCTTGTCAGAAGGCTTTGGAGATATCTGCTGTATTTGTCAGTATTTCAGGTGGTAAATCCTACATCTGTTGCTTATTTAGATAGAAACTGGATGAAGCCCAGTAGTAGTTCCAAGTGAGATCCTAAAGGAGAATATGAAAATTCTTGTACTGAAGGATAGTGCTTGACCAAAAGTAGAAGCTGAGGAGGTGCCAGTGACTTGGCACAGACCTTTGTATCATTCTACATCAGACCTAGAAAGTCTCTGAAAAAAAGCCTGGAAGGAATTTGGAGTATGTCCTATGCATGAGAACTGGCTGTAGTACTATATTGCTATTTAGCACCATCATTCAAATTATAATTTCTTCATTGATCTACTTCTTTTTCCAGCTTTAAGTAGAGATCTCTCCTCTGTCCTCACAGTAAGGGATTCAGAGAAGGAAACAGGGAATCCTTATGCAGAGTTCCACCTCAGTTGGGACGCAGTGGTGCTCAGATGGCCAGCTTCTGCCAGGTCAGTGGTATGTCAGTCATGCAGTGTGTCACATTGCCTGTATTGACCTCAGGAAGAGCATCATCTTCTGAATTCAGGAACTGATACTCTACTGTATTTCTGGGAGAGAGAGAGAGAAGAGAGGAGAAAAAAAGAAAAGTAATATTTAGGCATCCTTTCAGAGACTTTTGAGTTGCAGTGTAAAGATTTAGTAGGGAGGCTACATTTCTAAAAGTCTTGAAAATGGTCAAGTATTTTAAATTCTGAACACCTGTTCAGACATGCCTTGCTCCTTAATTAAGGGGATTCTAGACTCTTCTGTTAGAATATTGTAAACATCACACATTCTTCGTCTACTTCAGCAGGAATGAGATAGATTACATGCCGTGTCAGTAAGCTGGAACCATTCAATTAGCCTGTGTAGGCTTTTTGTTGTAGCATCCACAGTGACAGATGTTGATAAGCTATTCACTACGTGAAAGATTTGTCAGTCTGTGCTTATATTGTCCTCAAATTAGATGCTGGTGAATAGAAACTCAGTGGAAACAAGAAATGCTTTGCAGTATCTAGTCTTGGTGAAAGATAGCATGTATTGTGCTCAGGTAAGCAAAGGTGTGTTTGTTGCTGATGCTTCCCTCAAGAAGCTGGAAGTTAAAACTCCAGGATCTTTCTGTAACTGTTCAAAATTTGCCTGCATTTTTTTGTGCAAACTCTTGACTTCAGCACTCCAGTAGCAAGTACATTACCTGACAGTCAAGCTTCAGAAATGGAATGACTGAATTGATATGTCCTTGATAGGATTTTGCTTCCAAAGGTTCAACAGTAACATAAACCAAAACTGATCAGACCTTCCATAGATGATCAGCTATGTTCCACTTCAAGGTAAAGAATAGAGACTATTAGTAACTCCAGAGGGAAAAAAAATGTTCTGTTATCTGTTTGTTAGGACCATGATTTTAGGTGTATTTTCTGAATATTTTACTCCAGTGGTGGAGTGCAGGTCATATTTACATCTTTTCACCAGATTTCCTCTAAAATAGTCACTTCTAAAATACAGAAATCTCTATTTTGTCTGTAATGAAGTTGTCCAACTCTGCTTACAATGCACAAAAGTTGCTACCGATTTCCTCTCACCCGCTACACAGTAACATTTCCCAGTGAACCGTGCTTGCAGCACCACGGTCAGCTGCTCCAAGCGACATGTTTTGGGAGCTGGCAGGCAGCTGTTGGCTGCATCAGTACCACGGACAGAGATTGTTCCAACAGGTCATGCATAATGAATTTTCAAAGACTACAACTGCTCTGAGAAATGCTTACCTTTGGGGATGGAAGAGGGTTTGCATGTGGACAGCCAGAATGCATCTGGGCCTTCTTCAGGATCCTGAGTTAGCTGATCCATGTACATCTCCTCAATTATTCAGCAGTTGTTGCTTTTTCCTAAGGGATCTCAGGTTAATTTCTCTATAGCTGAGCTTGGTCTTTTGTGATTGACCAAATGTTCTGTGACTTTAATACCAGCGTGTCTTTCCACTCCATCCCAGAAAAATAGTGGTATGTCAGTCATACAAAATTCTTGTTTTCTTTGATTCCAATGAAGAAACTTTGGTTGTTAAAACTTTGCCCAGAGTCTCTCAGACTCTTTAGTGTCTATTCTGAGCTTTCCTGTGTTGAGTTTCAGGGGGATAGGGAAATACTCAGTAGTATCACGGGTTTTAAATTCTATGTGCACTAGTCAAACTGTCTGTATTTTTTGAAATCCCTCTTCCTTTTATGAAGTGAAAACTAGTTTTTTGCAATTCATGTTTATTTTATGTAGTTAAGTATCTTACTTTTTTTCTCTGTTCACTTCTAAATGAACCAATAGACTGTAGCTGGCCATTCCAAAAGTTGGATGATCATAATGAAAAAGCTGTTTAAGAGGGTAATGTAGTTCATCTCTCTGCATTAGTGGCTTATTTGATTTTCTTCTGCTGTAGCCAAGAGGCTATCAAACACAGCATTCATATAACATTACTGATAGAGTCAGTTGGAAGAACAGAAAGATAAATAGTTATGGTGATAATAGCACAGTTTTTAAGCATTAAAAGATGAAATATTCACTGCTTTTTTTTTTAATAGAGATATGATTGATAATTCCATGTCTGCAGCTATCATAATTTTGAGAGAGGAAGAAAAACCTTATGATAAAAATACTTCCATTTAACAGGGGTGCTTTTGGATTAGTTACTAGTTATGTTTTATTTATGCTTTGATGCCTTTCTGAGTTTCCTTAAAGTTAATGGGAGACAAATGTGATCATTGGTGCTGCTAAACTATGCTCTGTGTCTGTGTATAGTCATAGTGATGTCCAAATCCATGTGCCTGTAGACCAAGATAAGCACCTAAATTTGAGTGTCATGTTGTACATCCTCCGCTCAATTTTATTCTGCCCTTCAGTCCCTCCATCTTCACTAGTCACTCACTCAAAGCTACATTTGCCACCAAAGAATACTTTTTCTGTGTACCTGTGTTCATCCTTCTTTAGGTTATCAACTTATCTTCATGCTTCATTCTTCTGTTCCACATTTTTGTGTGTTCACATCTTCCCATCTGCCCTTTTTCTACTGAACATGATGCTTCATCTTACTTATAATTTCTTGACTTTTGTTTTACCTGCAATTCAACCAAAATCAGAACTTTGAGATGAACCATCTTTTACCACATCAGCTGCTAAACTATCACTAGGTAACCATGGGCGGGCCCTTTTTTATTCCAGTATAAAACAACCTGTTCTTATTTTAGATTACCCTAGTTTTGAAAGTCTGTTTAAAAGTAAGTTCACATAGTTCTGTCATCCTCTGTATAACTCTGAGCCCAGTTTCCAAACATAAAATTGTGGAAATAACTTGTTCTTCAAATTCAGAGTCTTTAACTCCACAGGAAATATTAAGTCTAGGTAGACATTCATTATGGAATTCAAAGTCTTGTAGGTTTCTGTTCTCTTTATTGGTGTTGAAATAAAAATTTTAGTGTCTCATTCTTTTTATCTTTTGTGCTCTTTCTATTCCAAGTCATCAGTTCAAGTTTTCTTTCTTTGCATCCTGAACACCCTGTCATTTTTTCCCCCTTCATTTTTACTGAAATAGAAAGTTGATTTTCTTATGTCTGTCCATATTTGGGAGACAAATGGATTAGACCTTTTCATATCTCTCTGGAAAAGAGTTTGGAGAGGTCTGTTCTTTATTGAGTCTGAGTTTGATGGGAGAGGAGCTGATGAAGAAGAGTAAACTTTTATTTCTTTTATAATTCCCTAGCCAGTGATCTTGGGAGTTCTGTAGCAATATTGCTTCTGGTAACTGTACTGGAGTGAGGCTCTGATTGCTTCTAGGGGTTTTTTAAGTGCTTAAGTAGAGTTCTCTGAACATATTTTACTGCTACATTTCATTGCAATATATTTTGTATTCATACAAAAATACACATGTGTATATGTTATTGTATCTACACATCTGTAATTCTAGAACTATATATTAAATTAATAATTCTTACTCTATGCTAATTTCTGAGTTTAATTTAAGAGAGGGTCCTTGATCTGTTTCCCTGTAACAGAAAGGCATAAACTTAACTATCTGGTGCAGTCTTTCAAACCTCTGTTGGTTTAATATGCAAGATGTTTCTTGGCTCTAAGTTCCTATAGTATGTGAATCTAGTGAATATATTTCACAGCAATTGAAATACTTACAATGTGTGTTTTAAATGCTGCGTGACCATGTATTGACATAGAGTTAATTTATTTTTGTCTAGGGGATGTCCCACTTTGGTGCAAGCATTACCAGGTCCTAGTACACAAGTTACTGCTGGGAGCAACCACACAGCTATTCTCTTAATGGATGGCCAGGTTTTCACATTTGGAAGTTTCTCAGTAAGGAAATGTTGCTTGTTTATGGGAATAAGCTAGTAGTTCATGTGTTGTTCAGAGACCTTTCAAGACTGCTGATGCTTGCTCTTACAGAACTGTGCATAACTTCTGCATGTCTTCAGTAGTTATGTTTTATAATGTAGCCTTTAATAATGTTCTGATTAGAAAAGCATAATGCCAGGAATTCTTGGGGTTTTTTAATATTTTAATGAAGATGGTGATTTAAAACAGTGTTATTTTATAAAGTGCACCCGTTTTCTCAACCTCTTACTGTTTCAAGCTTGGTTCTAAGTAATTGTTGCCTATTCTATTACCTGTCTCCATTTGATAGAAAAAAGCGGTTTGGGTTCTTCCATAGAAACAGCAATGAGTTGCAGAAGTTCTGCTTACACTTGAGGGGAGGGGTTATTGCTCAGAACAGCACAGCACAACTCCAGTAGTCTTCTTTCATAGCCATATGGAGTATATTTCCCCATGTCCATGTGGAATCCATTCTTATATTCACTAAACAGGCGCTTAAGCATTGTTTACTTCCCTCTCTGCCTCCCTGTGTTGGCAAAGATGCCCCTTGTAGCGTATAAGTACTGAGCTATTTTTACATGCTTAAGAACTACTTACTGTCTGACACAACAGAAGAGAAATTTCAACTTTTGAAATCATTTTACAAAAAAAATGAAATTAAAAAGTGAAGACTGAAATTTTGGGAGTAGAAAGTCACGTCCTGAATTGGAAATGAGTAATATTTTGTTGTTTTTCAGACTTTAGGCAAAAGCTTTGATGTCTGTGTTCCTGTCAAAACTGACATGTAAACATGTAAAGGTTTAAGCTTTGCTGTCTTGCAGTGAAACTTGGCCCCTGAAAACCCAAGTTCACTCTCAGAAATGGGGTGTAAATGCTTGTCATTTGGCTGAGGGTTTTTCCCCCTTTTGCTAAAAGAAAAAAATAAGTTCAGGCCATATTTAAACCACTTGATTTTTGTGTCTGGTTTTAATATTGTAGTACTAGAAAGTTTGCTGAAAGCTTCATAAAGTCAAGACTAAATCAAAACAAAGCATGTTATTTGAAAATGTCTTCACCAAGTTTACTTACTTATGTTGTTATGAAGAAAGATGAGTAATGTGCCGAACAGAAGACATTTGCTGTATATACATTTTTCTTTTCTCTAATAATTTTAACTTCTTTGGCATGCAGTGCATTTTCTGTGCCTGAGGGAGGTAGATGGAGCACAAGCAGGTTTCTGGCAGCAGTTCTTTCTGCATACTTAGGTGCAGTATATGAACTGTTGGTCCATCTCAGTAACTAGTTGTAGATAGAGGTTAAGCCCTAGATCTCCAGATAAGTGTTCATGAGCATGTGCAGCAGTGCTTGCTGAGGCACTGTTTTTAGCTCAAGTTTGATGAGCTAATCGATTTCTAGGTACTTTTAAGAGGTATTTGCTGTATAAATCTTAGTCCGTATAAATTCAGAATTGAATGGAACTTGGATGATCTATCTGAATATAAATTTTTTTCCTTATGAATCTATTCCTTGTTTAGCTCTGACATTAATCAGATATTGAACATTGTAGGAAAACAACGCTTTTATATTTGATACTGAAGATGAAAAGCAGGGTTATCCATCATAGAGAGTTGGAGTTGTATTTAACAAAAACTTTACTCAAAAACTTATCTGAAAAGGGAGAAGTATATCTGTCAGTAACTTGTTCCTTGTAGTTAAATGCATAACACTTCACTTGGAGCAGGCACTGCGTTTTGAAGGTAGTTTTGTGGTAAATTCTCTTCCAGCTTACCACTTTTGTGTGACAGAACTATTGAAGTAATTTATCTGTCTTTGACACTAACTGTTACTGTCACTTACTGATTCTTGCATTCTTCCTACAGAAAGGTCAGCTTGGCAGACCAATTCTGGACATGCCCTACTGGAATGCAAAGCCAGCCCCAATGCCTAACATAGGCTCCAAGTATGGGCGCAAAGCTACGTGGATTGGCGCGAGCGGGGACCAGACTTTCCTCCGGATCGACGAAGCTCTCATTAATTCTCATGTGCTTGCTACATCAGAGATCTTTGCAAGCAGGCATATAATAGGCAAGAACTCTTCTCTGTTATTTTAAATGCTTATAGAAGTACTGGAGGAGAAAGTGGGTTCAGTTGTGTAAACAATAGAGGAGCAACAAGTCAAAAACATGGATGGAGGGACTGAAAATATTTTTGCCTTCTAGTTCTACTACATATGGTGATCCTTTCTTTAGAAAGTTGTTTTTTATTTAAAATAATAATGTCAAAGTCTAACCTTCACCTGCATTTAAATCTTATCTCTATTTATTTTTGTTGTAGCAGTATATCTGTTCTTCCCTACTGTATAACATGCCATTTTCTGAGCATAAAGCATTAATGAGTGGTGTCTTCATGTTTCCTCTTTTTACTCCCTGATCTAGGTTTGGTACCAGCTTCAATATCAGAACCTCCTCCTTTTAAATGTCTTCTGATAAACAAAGTAGATGGCAGTTGCAAAACATTCAATGATTCTGAGCAGGAAGACCTTCAAGGTTCTGGTGTGTGTCTGGATCCTGTCTATGATGTTATTTGGAGGCAAGTGTGGATTATAGCTACTAAAATAGTAATATATAAATAATTTTTAAAATATTGCTCAGGGCTGGAGATTTGATTATGCTTATTTTCTCTGTAAATGAAAAACAGTTTTTAGTCTTCCATAAATATTTTTTCACATTTTTGGATGGTTTGTTCAAGTAAGCCCAAAACAAACATGTTCTCCTGTCTGCATTTTTAAAATTCCTTTCTTTTTTGCATCATTCTCATTCCAGTCTCATAATACTTTGGGGGTTCAAATCTGTTTTGTGTCTGTACTCTCCTAAATCCCTTTCCTCCATCTACCTAACACTTGACTGAATAACTTCCTTGCCATATTCAGCTGCCCAATTCAGTCTTAAATTGTTGTTCTTCTGCCAGCCATTAGTAGTTAAGACCACTAGAGAAGGGGTGGAGCAATGCTATTCTTTTCAGTTCTGACACTTTGGGAGGTCAAAGTAAATGTGTTTATTTAGATGGCATAGACATTCAGACCAATTGTATTTATTTCAGTCTTTGAAGTGTAGTCTTTGAGAAACACAGAATCATAGCATTCAATTCTTCTATAACAATTTAAAAGGTATATTAACTAGGATTTGTAGAGAAATCTGAACTTCCATCTGAGTTTGTGAGCTTGACGATATTTAAATTGCTTGAAGACAAAACAAGTTTGAGTGATGCTCAGCTAGCCAACATTCATCTGGAAGAGATGATATCTCATAGGATCATGTCTTTAAAAGCTACTTGTGTCCTACTTTGGATATCTTCATCCAGAATTGAGATTCAAGAACTTGAAAGCCAGTTAAAAATGAAGCATGTGTTTGCCAGGCACATTCCTTTATGACATAGGAATTACCTTGGATGGTTGCAGTTCTGCATTTTGCACATCTGCAGGATTGTTTGATTCTCACTGGTTCAGTTTTTATTTAAATTATGTTGAGATTAGAAATAACAGCAGCACCCACATCCCTTAGAGTTCTATATTTTCAGCATGTTTAAATCCACTGAAAGACTCAATTTGTGAACTAAACCAGTTATCAATGACCATGGGAATGCAGTAAGTTTCAGGGGAGGCAAGATAATGATTCTCAACTTGAAGACAATAAAATGGTTATCCAGCTGAAGGAAGTAAAAAGTCACATGTTAGATATTATGGATAAACATGAATTGAGATATTTTACTGTCTTGTAGTACTTTGGGGACTATGGAACTAAATCCAGAGCTTAAATACTTAACAGAAGAGTGGATTTTTTGAGACTGTGCAGATTTATTTCTCTGTTATATCCCATTCTTGTTCAATAGAAAATGGAAAAATAGTCTGAGTAAGAGACATGTTAATAAACATGCCTATTAGTAGTTAAATACTTGGCATATTATTATTTCTGGACATTTTGATTCGTGCCTGTTTAAGTGATGGATTCAATTTCTTGGACAGAGACAACATTCTGATGATGTGCAGCTTAAACGTTTCTGCAAAGCTTTGTGACTTGATCTCTTAGTAGAAATTCAAGTGGATGTGAATTTCAAGTAGAAATTCAAGTAGAAATTCAAGTTCATGTGTATAAATTTGAACATTGATAACTTGTTAAAATCCTGAATGTCTATATGGTGCCCTTTAATATTTTTAGCCAAAACTATTTTGTTGACCTTAAGATTTTTGAAAGTGTAGCAAGTGAAAATTCCTTTTGTGCTTCTTCAGAACACTCCTATAGACTTATGTCTTCTTACTGTTTTTCCTTTTATGTAGTGGTTTCAAACATTTTATTTTCTTTTTTCTATGTGTTAATCTATATTATAGAAAGTCTTTGTGTTCCCTTGTTTATGCTGCCCTTTTTGTATAATCCCTTAAAAACTCATGAGGTGATGTTACCCATTTAAAAAAGCCCAAACAAAATACAGTGGATTCCTCAAGATTTTTTTCTCTTATTTGAAGGTAAGCCTTTTCCTTTTGCTTGGCATCTTTAAAATTTTTCAGCACATCTGCCATTCTGTTTAGTACTTAGCTTGTTACTTCACACTTCTTAATAGATAATGCTGTTTTAACATTTGTTAGTTTTGAGAAATATCTTAATATTTTCTGAAATTTCTAAACCCTAATATGACTTTTTGACTTAAGGTATAATAATATTTTTGTATCCTTTTGTTTGCTGGAGTGTTAAGCTAATAAAGTTTTCATATATTTGTGATAGTGGTGCTCAGTTTCAAGAGTTTATACCAGCAGATCTACATTTTACATTAAATATCTTAAAAATGTAATTGTTGGTAAGGGTTTGTATTTTTTCAGTAGATGACAAATTTTGTTCATTCTGTTTTCTCTTGCTCCAGGTTTCGCCCAAATGCCAGGGAACTGTGGAGTTACAACGCAGTAGTTGCTGATTCCAGGCTTCCCTCAGCTCCAGACATGCAATCCCGGTGTAGTATTCTGAGTCCAGAACTTGCTCTGCCAACAGGTTCCAAAGCTCTAACCACCAGATCTCATGCAGCTTTGCATATTCTAGGTATATATTTATAGTTCATGAGTCAGAACCTTAGACAAAGTAAAGTAACATAGCTTAATGTATAAACAAACTGTAATCTAAAAGCTTCCTGACTTTTTTATTTAAGATTTCACTTTGTAGTCTTTCACCATTCATTTTAACTTTTATAATTAGGCTAATGTAGTTATCTTCTGCCATTTTAATGATGTTCGAGGATTTTAGAGTTCTGGTCGAACTTGTTAGATGTCTACATAATAAAGTAAGAGACCTTCCTAGAGGATCTTTTTGCAAAGTCCGCAGAATAAAGTCAGTGCTCTTAACGTGGAATCTCAAAGAACTCAGACCTGAAAAAAGTGATCTTCAATAAGTTATTTTTATTTTCAAGTAAATGCAGTATATAAAATCTTTTCAGTTTTGTATAATGAGTCACTAAGGGAAATGTTATTTCCTTTTGTAGTTTTTTGTGGTCTAAAAATGCAACATGTAAGTACACTGTGTTCATATATAAACTGGCCATGTGCAACATACGCAGTTATTTTAACTCACTTGTCCACTGATTATGATAAGTCATCTGTTCCTTGACCTGCTCACTTCATTGTGTGCTAGAGATGTGGTAACTTTCAATTTGAACAGCACTTTTTTGTGTCTGCGTCAAAGTAAGGCATGCTAGTACTTATGTGTATGAAACAAAACACCTTTGTGAAGATTTTCAAATCTGACTGTAATTCAGTTCCTACTTTAACTCTTTTTGGGTAATATTTTAAGTGTAAAAAGAAAAGTATAAAAAAAAATGTTACTGGCAATTTATTTGCCATTAGCAAAGTTTCAGAGTAGGTTAAATCACATTTGTTTGTTATTCTGGATAATAAATGAAGTTTGTTCATTAGCAAGCCTTGAGATTCTGCAGCAGTAACCCATAACTAAATCAAAAGTATAAAGCTACTTGGTAGCATATGTGTGGTGTAGGGACAAAACAACTGGATTGCTTTGATTTTCTTAACTAGTGTTCATTTCTATTTCAATTATTATAATCAACAGTGAGAGAATGAATTCTTTTTGGTTTTGCTTTCTTTTAGGTTGCCTTGATACTTTGGCTGCTATGCAGGACTTAAAAATGGGTGTTGCAAATACAGAAGAAGAGACTCAAGCAGTAATGAAAGTTTATTCTAAAGAAGACTATAGTGTTGTTAACAGATTTGAAAGTATGTACACACTAAAATTTCATAGCACATGCTGATGAGGTTGCAGAATAACAGACTAAGATTAACTATATTTTTGTTGGGATTTGTTTCTGCAGGTCATGGAGGAGGCTGGGGTTATTCAGCCCACTCAGTAGAAGCTATCCGTTTCTGTGCTGACACAGATATATTGCTAGGTGGTCTTGGTCTTTTTGGTGGTAGAGGTGAATACACTGCTAAAATAAAGGTAGGAGGTTTGGTTTTGTTTTAAGCAATATTGTGTCTCAAAATCACAACTTTCAGTAATGCTGTCCAAAACCATGATTAGTTTTTTTTCTTGATGCATGAGTGGTTTGCTGTATGTGGCATTATGCAGGCACAGTGGATGAAGTAGAGAGCTGAGAATTACCATTCTTACTTTTCATGAAATTGGCCCGTTCTTACCTTCATTAAATGCTGTGCCATCCTAGAGATATCTTGGGCAGTTATTTTAGAGTCTGAATGGTTCTGTGATCTGTTTACACAAAGCTCCAAGGTCCACCAGCAGAAGATTGGTGTAGTGGGCTTCCAGTTAAAATCACATGCTGTGTGATGCATGAGGAGCTGTTCTCAAAAACAGAAAAAGGGTCCTTTATCAGGAGCCATTGCTTTCCACTTTCCATGCCATTTTTTTTCTCATACTGCTCTGTGGATAGCTTCTGGGCTGGAATTCTTCAACTGAGAGAAACTGGCAGCAAATACAATTAACTCTGTGCCAAATATAGGCATGATTATGGGTGGAGCATGTGTGCTGATTGTTTTAAAAGAAATAAATCTGGCAATATAAATAAATCTGGATAAATAAACCTCACAGAAACACACACTGGTGTAAGACCTCTGGTTTTGGGTGACTGTTCTCTGCTCCTATGCTTTATAAGGATTTTGGTGAAAGATGTTATATCTGAGATTTCTGTTAGATGTTTGTGTATTCAGAACATGTTATTGTTGTTACTTATAATTTAGTGGAATAATGAATTTTCTCCCTCTGTTTTCAGATGCATAGGTATTAAGGTTTATTCTAGGGAAATGGATGACATGCTTAGCAGTAACATTTGTCTAAGCCAACAGAAAATAAGTAGTTGCACTTTATTCTAGTTTAACATAATGACTGAGAATTGCAAATAACTAAGTACAGCCAAGAAACTTAATGTTAATCACACCTTTTAAATACCAGAGGTAATAACGTTATGATAATACTCTAACATTATATTTTCAGTTCGTTTAGGATTAGCTTACAGCCACGATAAGAACTGCTAGTCCTGCCAGAAATAAGATGTGTATTAAATAGGTGTTTGCAAGAGAAGTCATAGACATGTATTGTGGTCCATTTTCAAAATCATCAAACGGTAGAAATTATTTGTAAGTAAGAAAATAAAGTTCTCTTAGGTATCATTTTTTGTCCCAGTCACCAACTGTTTGTAACACTATCAGCTGTCTCTGCTGAACTGTCAAGCTATCCCTTGCCTGAGAAGCTGAGTATATCTTAAGGTCATATAGTGCATTTCAGTTGGTGATGGAAAACCTGCAACTTCTGCCCAACTTTGCCTTTTTTAGCTGCTCTGCTTTTGTCTTGCTTGCAAGATTTAGGGAGTTCCTCCACTTAAAAATGTATCTGGACATAGGGCTGGGAGGTCAGTGTCAATTGCTGTTTCTTAACAGCTAATGTCTGACTTCCGAATGTGGTTTTGCCTGTCAGTGATATTTAGTAGTAGTTATTTTTGGGAAATACAATTTCCCAGAATGCCAGACAAGAAAAAGTGGTGTTAGGAGGTTGCCAACACCTAAGACATAATTTTACCTTTTTTCTTACTTCACCAGTTGTTTGAATTGGGTCCAGATGGGGGAGACCATGAGACAGATGGAGACCTCCTTGCTGAGACAGATGTTTTAGCATATGACTGTGCTGCCAGGTAAGATATTTAGCTTGCCTACTTACACCTGCTTCTTGATCTTTATTTTTACTTCCCTATACACATTTTAGTATCACTTTAAATATCAACAGAGATGGTCTACATCGTTAAAATTTTGTAGCAAGTGATGTAAAACACTTGATGTGTGTAGGGAAATAGTAAAACACCAAATATGTCCCCAAGCCATTAAGGTATTTAAATTAAAAGAAGAAAAATAATCAAATTCTTGCTCTTTTATAAATCCAAGTCAAATCCCATCTTCCTGTGTTGAGACCATAAGCAAAATATTGCAGCAGTTCTTTTGTGTATATGGTTTGGTTTAGCTATGTTATAGCTGCTTTTTCATTCTCTGTAATGAAGTAATTTACATTTCAAATGATACGTGATTAATTCTTTCAGGTTTAAATCTTATATATCAATCCCCTAAATATATATCCTGTTAATTTCTTTAATGCTTATTGTAATTACTAAGAATTTATGTACATGTTCTTGTCATTTGCAAACATTTTCTGAAATCAGTATTATATAGTACTTTATAATTAGTACTTTGCTTGCAGTATTGTATATTAGATGTAATTGGGTTTATTTAAGTTAATTGACTTAAACTTTTTAAAATTAATTTAACTTAATGTCTTCTTACTCTGTTCAGCATTGATATGATTGTTCACAGTTCAAGATCAAGCACAACTGAGGCATTTGTAGGTCCTTCTGAATTATTTTTTAATTACTACAATATTTTTAGATTAAAATTCTTAGATTAAATGCTTTTGGGTTTTGAATTTAAATAGATACAGCTTAATTCCACTGTTTCTCAATTTTTTTTTTTATAATTAGAGTGTAATTTGTTAAAAGTGAGTATAAAAATAATTAACAGCTGACATTTTCCAAAATTTGCTTTTCTCAGAGAGAAATATGCAATGATGTTTGATGAGCCAGTACTCCTGCAAGCTGGCTGGTGGTATGTAGCGTGGGCAAGAGTGTCAGGACCTAGCAGTGATTGTGGATCTCATGGACAGGCCTCTATTACTACAGATGATGGGTATACTTTTTTCTATATTTTTATTGAAAAAGAAGAGCTCTAATAAGGCTTGAATAATAACTAGGTTATTTCTCTTTCAGTGTTGTATTTCAGTTTAAAAGTTCCAAGAAATCAAATAATGGTACGGATGTGAATGCAGGGCAGATTCCACAATTACTCTACAGGTAATACTTTAGCCTCTGGAACAGTTTACTGACATGTTTTATTTTTTAATAGAAATATTAAATTCATTATAACTGTGTTTCATGAAAACATTACTGTATTAAGCAAAGGAAATCAGTATCTGAAAAATGTAGGGAAAACTTAGTGCCTTTGAGAAAAGTAATGAAATTTTACCCACGTTCACTTCCTTGCTGTTTTTCTTGCAGTCATGCTGCATGAGTCTTGAGATTTTCCTTTACATCCATAGAATCTCACAATAACATTAATAATTTTTGCTGGTTGGGAACTGCTCTGTTTGGTTGCCCTCAGTTTAGGAACTGTATGCTCTTGGACAGATTATGCTAATGTAACAAAGCCAAAATCAGCCATGAACTGTGCTTTACAATAAGCTACCATAAACTTATCATTGCCTTGATAAATATTATGTGTTTTAATAATCAGGAACTCTTTCACTGTGTTGTGTAAATTATACAGATGTCCTCAGATAGATGCATGACATAAATTTTATATATTTTTGTATATATAATTCCCCTGGCTTCCACACTGATTCTGAAGGTTAGAATTCTTTGATACCAGTTCTCTTGTCCTTTCTAAGAATGTCCTTTTCAAGGTTCCTCTGCAGAACAGCTCACTTCTGCCATTAAGCTTTCTGTCCATAGATGCCCTGTCCTTCGAGGTGAAGGTTTCATTTTGATTTATAGGAAGTCCTGGCATGACAAATTCATTATTTAGGTGATTTCTGTAGGGAGATGGCTCTGGCCAAAAGGAAAACAAGCCTTGAGACCTCTGAAGACCAATGGGTGGCGCAAAAGGGAAGATGCTGCAGTGATAGATGCTGTCTGTAGTTTTAACCTCCTCATACATTTTCCTTTCACAAAACTGGTGTTCTTTTAAGGAGCAACATTTCTAGTCTTGATGTCATCTGATGAAATACAGTAGATATTAGTAATAATTGCATGTAATTAAATCTATCTCGTTTTTACTTGTCACAGTACTGCCAGTGGAGAGAATTCAAGATACTTGGTTAGTGATCTAGAATGATTAGGAAACTGCAAAAGTTATGTTGAAATGGAACTTTCAGTTTGGTTCTTTTCCCTACTTGAACAATAAAAGCACTAAAAACTACAAAAAGTAAAAAACCAAAACAAAACACCAAATCCAACCCAAAACTCTACTAAAAGTAAAAACTGAAGATTTCAAATAAGTTCTAAAATTGTTCTTCCAGGTTGCCAACAAGTGATGGCAGTGCGTCCAAAGGAAAACAGCAAACTAGTGAACCTGTGCATATTTTAAAGAGATCTTTTGCCAGAACTGTCTCTGTGGTGAGTACTATTGAGAATCTTCTGTGTTTCCTGCCAGTTCATACATGGTTAGGAAACTGAAAAATCTAGATGTGGAAATGATGGTGATTTTGTGCTTGCTTTCTCAAGCAGAAGTTAGGTAAACTGATGAGAATATTTTAATTTTTTTTACTTTTTCTGAATATTTCATTTTGGTGTTCAACACCAAATACTTTTATTTTCCTTTCTGAGGTACAACTTTGTGAAATTACTGACCACATACAATAATAACAGGAGAAACAAAACTTTTTACATCCTCAGATTTTTTGTGAACTACCATGTGCTTCTGTTTAGCTTTCAAGTACTGTAAATGTCATATAGTGGCCATGGTCCTGCTGATCATAACTGATAAAAAACAAAATGAAGACAGCCCTGATAATACTTTATAACAAAAATGTATTATGTCAAAAGTCAGTGTTGCAGACTTCTGTAAACAAGCAAATAAAGTTTACTGAAAAATCTCATTACAGGTGAATACATTTGTTCTTAAAAGTAACTGAGGGGCTTCCACACATAATATTGTAATAAAGCTTATAGATAGATATTGTTATGGTATTGCAGTGAAGTGTCCCCTGCATTCTCAGTGGTTTTTCTTTTTTAATATTCTCAAGCAAATTGGGATTTATGTGTTGCATGGTAGATGTGTTTAGACATAAATAAAGATGCTATTTGCCTTTTGTCTAACACTGATGCAGAACTGTCATTTTTTGGTTTTTAACACTAAATCTGTCTTGGTATCTATCCTTCATACCCTGAAATAGGAATGCTTTGAGTCTTTGCTGAGCATTCTTCACTGGAGCTGGACAACACTGGTGCTGGGAGTTGAAGAACTTCGTGGGCTGAAGGGTTTCCAATACACTGCTACTCTTCTGGATTTGGAAAGGTTACGTTTTGTGGGCACTTGCTGCCTGAGATTGCTGAGGGTCTACACCTGTGAAATATACCCAATATCAGGTATTCCTCTCAGTTTCATATTTATTAGCAAATAATCTACAGGAAATTTATGATTTGATCTAAGTAGTCACATAGGATATGATATAAAATAGATTTGCTCACAAAGATGGGTGTATTGGAGCAATTAAATGACTTGTTGTCAGAAACAGGGAATTTCCAATTGTCTGCATAACTAAGTACCACATGTTTGCACTGTAACCTGTGTTGTATTTTAAAGTTAATTTCCTCTGTGATTTGTCAGTTGAGCTGTTTTTGACAGTTTATATCTTCTTTTTTCCATTTCTGTACATAGTGCTTGCTGTGACAATGAGCATAGTGTGAATTTGAAAGATTGTGTTTTTCATGCCTGTACTTGAACAATGATCATTAAAGTACAGTATATATTATAAAATATCAGAAAAAATGGGAGTTTTTAATGCTCAGGTTCCTTTGATAGAGTTTTAACACCCTTTCACTGTTTTACTTTTGGAATTAACTTATCTGAATGTAGATTTAAAAATGTTGCTGAATTCCCTGTTTTTCTGTTTGCATGTAAAATGTACATTCTAACATGAAAATATTTCATTATTGTGCATTTATGCTTCTGTTTGTGTAATCTTCTAGCTACAGCTAAGGCAGTTGTAGAAGAAACCAGCAAACTAGCAGATTGCATTGGAAAAACTAGGACCTTGCTGAGAAAAATTTTATCTGAAGGAGTTGACCATTGCATGGTGAAGCTGGACAATGATCCACAAGGATATCTTAGTCAGCCTCTCAGTCTGTTAGAAGCTGTTCTTCAGGAATGCCATAATACATTTACAGCCTGCTTCCATTCATTCTATCCAACACCAGCTCTCCAGTGGGCATGTCTTTGTGACTTGCTGAACTGTTTGGACCAGGTACATTAAAATGGCACAAGTAAATCTAACAGCTTAGCTTGTCCTTTTGCTCAAATTGAAGCCAAGTAATATTTAAACATGTTACTGATTTTTTTGCGTTTATCCTGATTTGCAACTTGAGTTCTGTTGTGTTTTGGATTGTTTTTTTAATGATTGGGTATTGGATTTGTTTCTAGTTTTGTTTGTTTGGGGTGTTCTCTAAATGTAGTTCAATAAGAGCCTAGGAACTTTGTCTTCTTTAGCTTTTAAGATTCTCTGTGGGACAGTGAAGAAAATTTGTCAGCACCTACTTTTTCAGTGTTGAGGCCATGCCTTTATATGTGCTTACTCTTGCCTCATGTTGCCTAAAAGCATCCATGTAGTATTTTTTTTTATCACTAATAATTAAGTAATTCCTCATTATTAAACACTACAGCAATACTCTGATCCAGCCAAGTACATGAGAGGCAGCTGGAAATAGGATTCTGTAATCAACAACTTTCTTCTTTGGCTTATTGTGAATGACCATCCCACACCTAAGCAGTGTAGTTGGTTGCTTGCATTGCTTGTGGTGAGCTGTTAACAGTTTGCTGCTTTGCATGAAGATTCATTTAGCATATACAATTTCAAGGAAGAATCTGTTCTTTAATGTATTACTTTAAGTCGTTTAATTATAATTGTTAATATAAGAAAAGCCTTGTCTTCAAAGGATACCAAAATTTTAAAAGTAATATTATATGGGTTTATTTTAAAGCATGCCAACCAATAAATTTTAATTACTCCAGTTTTGAAGATCTTAATTCAAGCTTATGAGGCAAGGTAATGTCAATTCATAGAAAAGCTTTCTCTAAATTATTTTTATTAATTACAGTAAAGCTGGAAAGTTCCTTTCTTAGTAGTTTCTCTGTTGTTTCAGTGCAGTGGTGCCATTCTGTTAATTTCTTTTCTGTGTTTAGGATATCCAGGAAGCCAACTTCAAGACCTCCAGCAGCCGGCTCCTTGCAGCAGTGATGTCCGCCCTGTGCCACACGTCGGTGAAGCTGACCTCCATCTTTCCCATCGCCTACGACGGAGAGGCCTTGCTGCGCTCCATGGTTAAACAAGTCAGCACCGAGAACGACTCTGCCCTGGCCCATCGCTTCCCTCTTCTGGTAGCACACATGGAAAAGCTCAGTCAGGTGAGGATGTGTTCTAAAAATCCAATGGTTTATTTTACTTTGCAACAGAAAGCTGTTGCGTACCTACACGTTTTTGCTCAATAAAAATGTATATTAATTTTCCTAAGTGTTTTCTTTCTAAAAGGCTTAGTTCAGAAACTTGTTATTTTGTACAATTTTCAACTTTTTGTCTGACATATTCCAACTGTTTCTTCTTTGGAGAATGTCTAAGCAGAATGGTTCTTATCTTAGACTATTAAATTGGAAGAAATATCCTTTGGAGTAGTATTCTGTTGCATAGTGTTTCTGCAGCAATTTTTTCATGTGATCACAAGGAGGAACATCTAGATAGATTTGATGTTTTGAGGAAGACAACCTTAGTTATAAAAAGTCATGTCCCAAACTGGAGTTTTTAACAGGGGTCAGTAAAGGAATTCCAGTTCATACTGTTCTAGCAAAGGATATTAAACAATTTCCAAATCAAGGGCTCTTTAGTGCTGTATTGTTGTAGTTCTGATATTTTAGATTGGATTTACAGGAATGAGAAATAAGATAGAAGATAAATAATAAAATAAAAGATAATAATTATGGAAGTGGGACTACTAAACAGTATTCTTCAATTTGGCTGACAACAGGGGTATGGAATTATGAATTGTGCAAGAAAGGTAAATAGAGGATAGTTGTAGAATCTACCAGTCCCAGAAATTTAGAGCAAAAAATAAGGTCAGTTGTTTTCCACTCTTCATAAAATACACAGTTAAGCTGGGATACATACTCCTATAGGCCATTATTGTGCTAAAAGCTTTCATGGACTTGGTAAGCACCTGTACAAATTAATGAAGGGAAAAAACAACAGGCACTACTAAGTGCAAATACAATATTTGTGTCTTGGATAAGCAGCCTCCTAAATGTAAAAGATGGAAAAATGTTCTGTACAGGTTTGCTTTGCCTGATTATCTTCCCTATTTGTTCACTACTTGGATTTTTTTTTTTTTTGGCATATAAAGAGGTGAGAAAGATAAACCTTGCATTTTCAGCTGTTGAGCTGATTTTATTTTTCTTGAAAGCAGGGGATGTCACTGCTAGGCAGACAACACAGTAGATGCCTAAGCTTAGATTAGTTTAATGGACTTCATTCAGCAAGGAAAAACTGTTCATAATCATCCCACTTCTGGTTTTGTCTTACCTCTTTGCATAGAAGATTCTTTTTGCTTACACCAAAACAATAAAGCTTCTAAGTCTCTTGTTTGGACACTGCAGAAGAAAATGAACAGTTTCAAAGGTAGCATATATCCACTGTGTTTTAATGTATGCTTTTAAAGCCCATAGGTTTTATGGCTGTATAATATATAAAGAAGAGACATCTCCTGGAAAGGACATCTATATCTGGTGTCTTTCCAATGTAATAAAAGACTTGTCACCACCTCATACAGGAAATTAAGGACATCAGTCAATTCTTGTGACAAAGGAATACATACTGTGATAGCTTTGAGTATTTTAGTCTTTTTTTCACCTTCTAGACATTTCTAATCTTCATGAAGTCACAGATATTTCAACTACCTAATACTCATAATATGTGAAAGTTTGTGTTTTGGTTTTTTAATAACCATGTCATTTGTCATTGTTTTTGTTTACACTGCAGAGTGAAGAAAATGTTTCAGGATTGACAAGCTTTCGGGAAGTGCTGGAAAAGATGTTGGTCATTGTTGTTTTACCAGTACGGAACAGCCTTAGAAGAGAAAATGAACTTTTCTCTTCACATCTGGTTTCTAATACCTGTGGGTTGCTTGCTAGTATTGTGAGTGAGCTTACAGCATCAGCATTAGGATCTGAGGTAAAGCTGCTCTAAAACAATTCTAGAAATCTTTCAGGACAAACATACTACATATGTGATAGAGGCTGGATGGGTGTTTTATATGTGTGCAGATCTTTGAGTTTCTGGAATTCTTGGTAGGGCAGATGTTTTGTGTAGATTTAAAAGCATATACGCACTGTACTAGAGAAGTACTGTTGATAATTAGTTACTTCATTAGTGCTAAAGAATACTGCGGATTGTTTTTAAAAGGCACATTTTTTGAGTACTTTGCTTTCTGCCTGCATATTTGTGTAGATATATAATCCTTTCAGGAGGCTATAACTTCGTTAAGTGACAGAAAAGTATTTGATTTTGTTAAAGGCACATCACTGTCTCTGTGCTATCAACAGGCTTTTCTCACAGAAAGAATCAAGCTTTTGATAACATCTTGATTCAAGGTGTTTTTACCATTATGTAACATCTGTTTCTGCCCTCTCCTAATCTTGTCTGTACCTGAGACAGAAATACCTGTTACCTAACACAGAAATACCTAACTTTTCTTTCAGTACAGCTAATCTGTGTTTTTTTGCTAGTTCATCCATAAAATATATATTCAAATACTTTAAAAAAACCGAGTTGGATTTCTGATTATTCCTAGTTAATTTCTAATTATCAGAAATACTTTCTTTTTTCTTTTTAGTCAGTATTAACTAGAAAGCTAGAGCAGCATCTTCTGTGGTTAATGTGTTGACTTTTAAAATTTGCCCAGTTGAGAAATCTGATAATTCACTTTGCTTAATTAAAATAGTCTTAAATTTAGCAGTGAATATTTTTTGACAACTGTATTTAACTTTCTACAGGTTGATGGACTGAATTCTCTCCATTCTGTCAAATCCACTCCAAACCGATTCACTAAAACAAGTCAGGGAAGAAGCTGGAATACTGGGAATGGATCCCCTGATGCCATATGTTTCTCTGTTGACAAACCTGGTGTAGTTGTAGTAGGATTTTCAGTTTATGGTGGAGGAGGAATTCATGAGTATGAGTTGGAGGTATTAGTTGATGATGTAAGTACTACTTTTGGGAAAAGAATTTGAACAAAAGTAACCTCAGGGGTTTTTTTAGAGTACGTTTTTTACAAAGTGATATTTTCATATTCAGTCTAGGCTACCACTAAAACAGTGCACTGGTAGTAGGATTTTTTGCTTGTTGTGGTGAAGATTTTTGTATTACCACAAGCCTCATACCATATCTAGTAGGGTCCTTATCTTGGTTATTGTTTTGAAGTCTTCCTTTTTACAAGTAATATTTGAAGTATCATGGGCTCTTCACTTTCTGGAGCTAAATAGAAATTACTACAGTTACCTCTCTGTCAACCATGAATGAAATGAAATTAAGAAATGAGGTTATAACCAAAAATTGAAGAAAAGGATGATAGCCTCCCAGCTTGATCAGACAGTGCCTACAGATCTTTCATGTGCTGTTGATGTACTCTCTTAGAGGCAGCATAAAACTGTGTTCTGGGTACTTGTAATGAAGCAAAACTGTTGTTGTTTTACACACAGTTGTTCACTATAACTGATGATTCTGATCTCTTCCAAAGGACAAGCATAGGTTACTGTTGGAAATTAACTTCTCTGCTCAGTAATTTCCTGTTCAGGGGAAAGGCTTTACTGTTGACTCTGAGCAGGTTTTTCATCTTTTTGTTTGTAATGCCATGTGTAAAAATTTATGCAGTGAAACATAAGTTGCACAATTTCATGTGCATGTATTTGTGTACATTATAAATGTACTAAAATTACTTTGTTTTTTTGAATCAGAGTGATCATACTGGAGATGCAACTCATTCTCATAGATGGACTTCTTTAGAATTGGTTAAAGGAACTTACACCACAGATGATTCTCCTAGTGACATAGCTGAAATCAGACTTGACAAAGTTGTGCCACTGAAGGTAAATAAAATAAAATCACATCTGTAGGTTTCATACAACCTCTTTAGATAAAAAAATTGAAATGGTCGGTGTAAATTGTTTGAGTTTTTGGATGCACATTCACAAGTTGATCTTGATGTGTGCTTCATAAAGTCTCAACTTCAACCTATGAATTACAAGTTCCATATCCTTTAGCTAGAAGCAATTAGATCCCAAGTGCATATGATTTTTATAAGTGCATATGATGGATTATAGTTGCCGAGTAATTTTAGAATATTTTTGAAAATGTAACTTTTTTCGTGCTACTTGATAGTTAATTTTCTTGGATATCTGCTTGCTCTTAAAGTAATTATAGTAATTTTAAGTTATGGTTCATAATTTGGGAACATGGAACAGCTCTGATTTTGTTTCATGCTGGCCCTTTTTTGTTTTCTTTCATTTGTAGAGTGCTTTGTGGGACTTTCCAGGCTCTCCAGTATTAATGTAAAATAATAACTTTCATATACCATGAAGCCATTAGATATCTGTTTTATACTGCAAGCTGTTTTTGCTCTCCTTTCTCAGGAAAACGTGAAGTACGCGGTTCGTTTGCGGAATTACGGCAGCCGGACTGCCAATGGAGATGGGGGAATGACCACGGTGCAGTGCCCGGACGGTGTAACGTTCACCTTCAGTACGTGCAGTCTGAGCAGCAATGGCACCAACCAAACACGAGGGCAGATCCCACAGATCCTTTATTACAGGTTTGTGTGGTGTAATCATCCATTTCTAAGAAAAGTCAACAAAACCATCGCAGTGCTATTATACCACATCTGTTTTTAACAAGTGATAGAAGTAAATGTGTCCAGAGTGTACTTGTGATGCGTCTTCCAGTCTTGTTTGAGGTTCTCTGTTTTTTTTTTTCTTAATTTGACAAATAATGTGATTGTTGACTTCTTATGATGTCCGTTGTTTGCTACCATAAAGCTCTGAACATGAGGAACTTGTAAGAGGCACTGTTTCAATTTCTGTTTTTTCTATACTATCGGAGATACCTGAGAGATTACTCACTAGCATGTTTATCTCCCCAGTTTATTCAGTTCTTCAGTTTCCAAAAATAATTGCATCAGGTAGTGAAGCAAGGGCTATTTATATAGGAACTCCTCTCTTACTTAGAGGTGAAAGGTATAAAAAGAGAAATTGCTATTGCCTGAAGAAAATCAGCTGAAACATCTGATGGTCCTGCAGAGGAGCTTTACTTCAGCCTTTCAGGATGACAGTAGGAATTCACTTGTGGTAATGCTTTTGCAGAAAGCATTGCTTTTGTGTTTGAGGTGCTTACCCTGATTTGTGTAAAGGCAGGATTTTCAAACTGGCAGTACAAGGCTGATTACTAGAAAATGGAAGGAACAAAAGGATCAATGAATAATAATTTACTTTTATCTTTCATTGTGTGAGAAGTACCTACATAATAAAAGATGTAGAAAATACAAAAAAGTAATACTACACCAACTGATGTATTTTAGACTAACAAGCACGTGAACATATATTGCTTTTAAAGTTTTAAAGAAGGTAAAATATGAAGAAATAAAGTGGCCAGCAAAATTATAGTAATAGTATATTTGAAGATACAGGATAGCTCTAAACTACCTTAAAACTTAAGATTGTGCTCAAAGATCCAGCTTGTCAATAAATACAGTAATTACTTATGAAAGAATGGAATTGCAGTGGTGCAGGTCATGATACTTTAATTGATTTAGTCTCCTGGAAACCTGGACTTTATTATGAAGTATCTTAATTGGAAAGCATCATTATGTAAGAAGGATGAAAGACAAACATGGCGAGCATCTATTTGCACTCATAGATTGTCTGCTTTTATACAGCCAAAAGAGAAAATTAAGAGAGAAATAACAATTTCTTTGATTTCAGAGAAGTAAAGGACATAATTTCAGTAATGGAAACTTCAAGGCATTCTAACAATGGTAAATTAGCATATGAAAAAACCCCACACCAAAGTTCTGTCTTCAGATCAGAGCAGTCTCAGGTTTTTGAGTTTCAACTGATAAAATTCAAAGAGGCTTTCGAAAGAGTAGTGGTACACGTTGGAACTGTTACGGAATAAATTGTGTTGAAAAAAATTGCACCTGCTGTGCTGTAATCACAATGTCTTTGTAGTTTACATGGACAATCTAAATTTATTTATTGCATGGTTATGGTTATGGACTTAGTTTGAGGACTCACTGTTTGATGTATAATGATTTGAAGTTTTGATTTGCTTACAGCAAAGAAACAAATGTTCAGTCAACTATTGTAGAGCAGCTTGTAAAAGTCACACTTCATTTTGTTTGGAGGCTGCTCAGATAGCAATAGAAACTGTTTCTTAGGCATATGCAAAGAAAGACCACATACAGAAGTTTAACACAGTTTGATAAGGGGAGAAAAGTTTTGGAGGAATTTGTTGGAAAAGTACTCAGCTGAATTGCACCTACCATCAGCAGCTAAAAAAGTCAAATGAAAAAGGCTTGAGGCTGACAGCAAAGCTACAATTCTAGGACACTTTGAAGAAACATAATATTTTTGTATGAGTCATTGGTTCACATGACAGAGAAGGAGAGATATCCTTCTTCACTGAACTGCTCAAAGTAAAATTTCTTAAAGTTCTGAAGTGCTAGTCCTGAAATAATGCACTGGACAAACATATCCCAAAGAAAATGGTATATTTTGTTTTACATGTTGACTAAGTGATTTTATTTCTCTGTGCCAAGGCTTAATTACTATCATATTGAAGTCTTGAATTAGTTTGTAATTGTCATTTGATAGCTTTGAAAAAGCAAATCAAACCTTATTGAAATGGCTGCATGCTTGATGTTGTTTAAGAGAGCCTAATTTGACATACAGAGTGGATTTAAAAGAAAGAACTGTTTGTTTGGTAAGTCTTGGGTAAGCCCAAGACTGTTTCAAAGCCATAATTAATCTTTGAAATAAGAAGGGAGAATCTTTGTCTCTTATGAAAATGCAGAAATATCCATTAAGGAAGTTTTACTTGTTTCTGTGAAGCATTTAACATTGCTCTGTTTTTACCAAGACAGGGAACTGGCTTTGGAAGAGCATAGCAATTAATTGTGTGGTTTAAAAGGCATCTAGAGAAAGGAAACATTGCAGAAAAATGCTTTTTATACTTTTTGCCAAATGAAGTTCTTGCAAAGGACTAACAGTGACACGTTTCCTCCAAAATATCCTCCATGGTTTCTTTGTGGTTTTTTTATTGCTTTATCAAAAATTGTTTTGCTTATTCTATGCCAAAAATTAATCAGTAGATTTTTTTTAATGTAATTTTGTATTTGTGAACTTACTTTAACTTAATCCACTGTCCAGGAGTGAGTATGATGGCGATCTGCAGTCACAGCTGTTGAACAAAGCTAATGAAGAGGACAAAAACTGTAGCAGGGCCCTTTCTGTCGTGAGTGCTGTTGTACGAGCAGCCAAAGACTTGTTGCACAGAGCTCTTGCTGTAGATGGTAAGGCTTGAGAAAATTTACTGTACTTTTCAAAACTTTTTACTTTGCTAGCAAGCCATAATAGTAGAATATGACCTGAGTACAAGAGCTGTGATGTTTCTCTTTTGCTTTCCAAAGAATATTTTTCTAACCTTTCATTCCTGTAGGTATCAAACTATGAGTAACTTTTATATCATTGAGTTATGCTTGTGATAGCATAGTCAGATACTTTGTATAAATTTGCTCATCAATTTAGCAAGCATTGTGTTAAAGCTGGTAAGATTCTTTATTTCCTGAAGATATTTTATGACAGGTTAGTTGCAAATTTCCTCAGTTTTAGCACAGAGGTTGTCATCAGTAGGACTGGTTAATGTAATTAATATATAAGCACTTAAACGTCCCTTTGTGAGAAATGTACGTATCAGCCATTGTAGCCAAAATGTTCAGAATATTGCATAGTGCTATGAAACTCATTTTGAAGGTCTGGGAGGACTGTTGTGCTAACTTTTATACTGTAGAAAATAGAAACACAGTTGCACAAAATGGGAAAGAATGCAATAAAATAATCCTCTAAGAGAAGGACATTTTTCAACAAAGAACTATATATAATGATATATTTATCTTGAGTGGACTTGGCAGACTCAGAATTCAACAGTGCCTAAATAATGGAAATAATTTGAAATAAAAATAGTCTGAGAAATAGAACTTACAAGGGGCAAACCAGAAAAATAAGATGTGCTTTGAACCAAAGCATGTTTATTAATAATACCTCTGTTCTAATTATCTTTATTTAGCTGAAGACATTCCAGAGTTACTCAGCTCTTCCAGTCTGTTTTCAATGCTGCTTCCCCTCATCATAGCCTACATAGGACCAGTGGCAGCAGCTATTCCCAAGGTATGCTCCTCAAGAGAAATTACTGAAGAAATGTATCAGTGTAGTAATGCAAGGATAATGTTTACTCTGAAAATTTGACCATCTTGATTTCTTACTATTCTCTAAATTAGGGGTTTATATTTAATGAGTCATGAATTTTCCATGAGACAAGAATTTAAAAAACATGTAATGACCTTTTTTTTAACTTGACTTGAAAACATGATAACAAAAATACCTTCAGGAAGCAGAGAAATATGAGAGGCTTTACTAGTAGGAAAAGATAAGGAATTAAGAGAATGTAATTTACAGCTCATTGATGAGCACTGGGGAGATGAAATGGTTTTTTTTATGTTATATAAATATTATTTTTACAGTAAAGAGCAGAAGCATTTGCTCATGAAATTAAGATTATTTCTGTCAAACTTAGCGTTAGAAAGATGTCAGCTGTAAATAAAGGAATATTTCTTTCCAGTGCCATGGCATTTCTTGCATGTGCCTGGGACACTCTTGAGATCTGTTATTAGATCTACAAATGTCAATAATCCTTAGCTAGTATACACTATTACCTTTTATTGCTTTTTCATGAGCTGTAAGATGTTTTCTGACTTCTTTTTCAAGGGGGAGGAAGTAGAGCTGACCACTTAAAATCTAGCAGACATGTCATGAAAGACAGTGTCAGAATTTAGTTACCTTGTTTCTTCATGGAACTGAGATTTGAAATAACCAAGTGTTTTGCTGTAGAAGTGTTCATCTGCTTAGAACATGTAGTGAAGATCACAGAGAACATAATGTTGAAATAAATATTAGTATGGTTATAGAGTATAACTGGATTTTGGCTTTAGTATGGTATTTACTTTTGTGAACTTGTGCTTCCCGTTTGTTAATGCTCAAGATTTTAGTAGAAGCTATTTTAGGGAAAGGATGTCACAGTTACATGCAGATTCTTGTTTCAGCTTTGGCAGGGCTCCAAGAGAAGATTAATGTACTAGTGCTTTTTCTGTTAGGATTGTGTAGATGCAGAATTGCAAAATGATTTAATGAATTGTTACTAGTGATATTCTGAGAGTGTTCATACAGCCACTGAAGAGAAATGGAAGTATGAGAGTATTGTTTTCACTGACTTATAAGGCGTTCTAATAACACATGTGATGTTATGTTACAGGTTGCTGTTGAGGTCTTTGGCCTGGTACAACAGCTGCTTCCTTCTGTGGCAGTTCTGAATCAGAAGTACGCCCCTCCAGCTTTTAACCCAAATCAGTCTACAGACAGCACCACTGGAAACCAGCCAGAGCAAGGGCTTTCAGCTTGTACTACCTCCAATCACTATGCTGTTGTTGAAAGTGAGCACCCCTATAAGCCTGCCTCTGTTACACACTATAAGGTGAGCACTCTTTCTAAGTGCACGTGCTGCTTCTTAAAAGCTTTACACATGAGTTTTCTTGAGTCGGCATTTACTATCTGAAAAATTTTTGCCATGGATGATAATTAATATTGGCTAATATAGAAGACATATTATTATATTATTGCTGTACTGCTTTTTGGACAAAACTCTACATCAAGTATAGTGGAAAATAGTGAAGTTTTAACCCCCTAATTCAGGTATCTGCTCTAAATCCCTAGATTTACATAGTCTTAGATTTTTCTGCTGTCATGCAGAGTTTCTTTGCTCTAACTGTGGAGGTTGTGAAGGTCAAAGTCTTCATGTATAGAGTATATAATCACATATCAGATTTTCTTATGTAAGAATGCATAAAGTCAGTTCTAGTCAAATTAACATCTGTTGGGAATTTAGCTGCTAGAGAATAGAAAAGTACAAAACCATGGCTAATTCCAAGTCCTGCACCTGCACAGATAGCAGTGTCCTTGGGCCTAGCTGCAGTAGAATAACAAACAGCGAAAGAGACATGAGAAAAGAGAGATGTAACCCCTAAGGAATGAGGTATAGTTTAACCAATAGATTGCTTGGCTTACAGAATATTCATAAGCTTATTACTCGCTGTATAAGTGTCTGATGCTTTCTTCAATATACTAGAATTTGCTTATCACTCATATTGAGTGTCTGAGTCTCCCCTCACCGACAAATAGCTCGACCCCAGCAAAGGCCCTCATTTTTTTCTGTGACAAACATCCAGAAGTAGCAAGCCTATAATCAAGAGCCTCAACAGGACATAAATTATTATTCTACTATTCCAGTTGCTTGTGCTGTGAGACAGCAAGACATCCACTGCAGAAAGTGTAGTTACCGTGTGGTCATCTTGGTGCAATAGTGCTTCCTTTTGTCCTAAAAGTTTATGGAGCATGTCTAAAGCCTTGAGTTTAGTAGTTACTGCATTTGATTTTCTGTAGCTATATGCTATTGTACTGCAGGCCACATTCACTAGTGGAATTCAGCTGCTTTGTGCTTTTCTGGGATTGCATAAACCAGGTATTAATTATGTTCATTGAAGTTGGAGTTTGAAAAAGGTATCTGAGAGTTTAATGTGCATAGTAGTCCGTGGTTATTTTGTTTAATGAACCTGTGCAGAATTCTTAAAAGCACAAGTGGTGCCAGTGCAAATACTTAAACAGAATATTTAGTTATAACACAGGGTTCTAATTGTGTAAAGTGCAGAGCACTTCAGGTGTACATAAATTTCAAGGAATAAATTCGGTTAATGTTAATTAAAAGAATAGCAAAACAATTGTGCAGAATTATGTAATTAAATCACTTCTGTAGACTAAATGAGAGTTAAAGCCAAACGGAAATGAAGAAGTAATGTTAAAAAAAAAAAAAACAAGAACCCCAAAAGCTTGGACATGATTAACCTATTGCTTTGTTGTAGGTGACTTTTCCTGAATGTGTCAGGTGGATAACAATAGAGTTTGACACTCAGTGTGGCACTGCTCAGTCAGAGGATGTTCTTCGTTTACTAATTCCTGTCAGAATTGCACAGAGCCTGGGATTTGGACCAAAGCATACCTCTGTTCATGAGAACCTTAATTCATGGATAGAACTGAAAAAGTTCTCTGGATCTTCAGGATGGCCTACCATGGTGTTGGTATTGCCAGGTAATGCATAGATACTGATGTAATTACTGGTAATGCGTGTTACTGCAATAATTAAAGGAAGTTTGATTTTTCTGCAGAATTATTTTGGCAAACAAAGTTAAAGAAGGGTCTTTATCCCAGCTGGCAAGTAAATTATGTCTGTAGTAGATTTCTTGCTTGAAGTATTGATCTGCTTGTTTTTCCCCATGGTTTTAATTCACATTTTACATATGAAGGCTGGGTTTCATATATACTTATGTAAAAGAAACACACAAAAAGAGGAGGAATATATTATTAATTTATCCTTTTACTTCTCTAAGGGAATGAAGCACTTTTTTCTCTGGAGACTGCGTCAGACTATGTGAAAGATGAAAAAGCTTGTTTTTATGGCTTCAAATGTTATGCAATTGGATATGAATTTAGTCCAGGAAGTGATGAGGTAAGGGAAAAAGTGAGGTAGTTATAATTGCTTCACCTAATAAATCACCTAATAAATTTTTTGAAGGTAAAAAAATTTGTATTTCCACTTAAGGCTAAGTCACATTAGCAAAATATTTTTAGATTATTTATATAAAAGTAATAACATTTTTTTGCAAAGGGCATTATTAATTTGGAATTCTTTAATCAGGATGCTATTGAAATGGCTTTTTGTGTGGTTTGTGGCACTCTGCAAAAACATAGTGTGGTTTTGTCTTGTACATCAGTGGGATATAAGATTTCCTGAAATTCTGGCCTACTTTTGCATCAGAGATCCAAGATGTGGGGCTTTTTACTGTCACTGCCTGTTGAATGACATACTTGCATTATTTTCCAGTGCTCACAGCAGAACTCTGACTCCTTGGAAATGCTGTGTGCATTTAGGCTTCCACAGGTTTTACCCAGTGGTCTCCTCATTTTACCTTTAAGGACATGAGTAATCTCCACCACTGTTTATTGCAAAGGGAAGATCAGATTTCATCACATCTTTGACCCAGTTCTTTCTTTTGGCTTAAGAGATTACTGAAAACACTTAATATGTTTTATACTTCATCCAGAAAAATAAGTCTTCCCTTGTCCTGGGTGTCTTTGGCCCTGTTCCTTCATGTGGATTTTGCAAGGTCTGCATCTTGCTTACACTACAACCCTCACAGAAAATTTACCTCATCTTATTCTGGATTTTGCTCGAACTAAATAATGTCTTCAGATTTTCAGAATGTCAGGTTCTTTGGAATTTATTTACGTATCAGATAAGAACACATAACATAAGATTATCATCTGTGGTAGTACTGGCTTTCAGCAGAATCAGATTTATAATTCCTACAGATGATCTAGTTAGTCTGTGTTTGCTTAAGCAAAAGTTATTTCTATTCAAAAATACCTGTGTAGATTCGTATGTCATTCTTTTTCTTTAAAGCATTTACAAACAAAGCTGCTTGGCATATTCTTAACACTCAGTGCTAAAACATGCTAGCCAACACCTTAAGTCAATCATCTAAGGAATAGTTAGAAGTAATTGTTTTCAGACATACGTATTCTAAAAATTTTGGTACACTGTCCTATGTCACAGCAAAACACGGCAGTAGCTGTATGACAAGAAATACATTGCTGAGAGGCTTCAAAGTGGGACATTACAGTATTTCTTAATATAAAACATTGTCATAAAAATGTATTTATTGTCCTATTTTCTCAGACACTAATTCAGTTTTAATTTTTTTTTAATTTATAGGGTATTATTCAGCTGGAGAAAGAACTGGCGAATTTGGGAGGATCGTGTGCAGCAGCTTTGATGAAGAAAGATTTAGCACTTCCTATTGGTAAGAACATAGTTCATTTTTTCATCTTTGTTTTCTGAATTAATAGTACATTCAAATATTATTGTTGCTTTTAGTTAGAGACAGTAATACAAAATTGTGTCTTCAAGTAATAAAGCTGGCAGTATTTTCTGCTAACCTTTTTCCCTTTGTGTGTATATGGGGAGGAGAAAGACCTGGTCATTTAAATTTGAATGAACTCACCCCATCCACAGGTAGTGTATGACTGTGAACTGTGTCCCAAAGTTTCCTCGTGGTACTTCCTAAATGTGCAGGTATCATCTTTATATTTCTCTTTCACTGTTTTTTTCCTCCCCACACTTCGCACCTTTCTGTATGAAAAAATACCTGCAGCATTGAATTGCAAAACTTCAAATTACTGTTTTAAAGTTGAAAGTGACCATTTTGTCAGTAGACCTTATAGCTAAAAATATTTCTACTGTAGCTTTTTGTTTTTTTTACAGTTAGAAAAGAAATCACATACGTTTACAGCAGATGCTGCAAATAGAAGTTTATAGTAACCCAACTGCAATTTAAAATCCAAGGAAAAATGAGTTTGTGGAAATTAATGGATATGGAAATGAAATTAGAACTTCTAATGATGCAGCTGTATTATGAGTAATATAATTTCTCTTAAATAGCACCAGCATATAGGAAAAACAGGCTCATAATTTATAATAGGATATCTCTGATCATTTTAATGTAGGGGCTCAAATCATAGCTCAGATACTGTTACACTGGAAGCATGGATTAATGAGTAGGAGAGCACTGATCAGTGTGGAGTTTTCATCACAAAACCTTTGTATTTTTAATCGAATATTTTGCTTGTGTATTTGGATTGTTTGCAAAATTTTTTATGTTGTAAGGAGGCACCTCAATTGCACCGGTAGACCTGTATTTCACTCTCCAAAGTACAGGCAATTATTAAGGTTAAATAAGTGCCTTCCTCTCTTATCCCTCAAGCTCCTTAGTTTTGTTGACTTCTCTTAGTTGTGCTATTCTTCTGTGCAGCAACAGCAAAAAGATTGAAATCCTTGTAACTTATTTTCCAATATTTTACTATACTTTGTACTTCTCTTTTGGGAACTTTTTATGTTTGTTCTGTTAAAATGCCTGAAATGAGAAGGATGAAACATAGATTGACTTTATGCTATGCCATAGAGATTTGAAATAAAATATGCAGTGAAGTTACCTGTGCAGTCACAGCTGCATACAAATGTGGTTGTTTATGATCTGTAAGAGAGGAGGGGTAGGTGCATTGCTGCTAAGGAGTTTCTTGATGATTGATCTAATGGCAGTTGATTTGTCTGACTGTTTATCTAACATCAACTCAACAACTTCAACCAAGTCTCTTAATGTTGCTGGTAGGATTACTGTGCTTGTGCTGTATAAGTGCATTGTTTCTCTCCAAGACCACTAGACCCTCTGAGTAAACAAAACTGAGGAATTGTAGCCAACAGTGGTAGTATTTGCAAATGGAAACTACTGTGCAGCCTTTTAAAATGGTTTTCAATTGTGTGTAATTTTGCTTTGAGTGTTTTGCCTGGTGTCTCAGAAAAACACTGTGGCAGAAAAAGTGGTGAGGTTGTGGTTTTCTAGAGCAACATTTATATGCCTTAGTATCAGGCCTTTTTTTCCTTTTTCTGCATCCTAGGTTATGTGTCTTCTACCTTTTTGCCACAAGTGAAATGCTTCTTTAATACTGTCATTCCTAATCTGCAGAGCCCTTTTATCTTACTTGTGGAAGAGTTTTCCTTAAGGAAAACCTACATAGAACAATACAATCAATAATCATATAAAAGACTTCCTTGTAATGCACACACACAGGAAGGCCCTTTTTAGTAGACTTCTCAAACTTTGTTATAATTTCTACAGTTGTACTTTTTAGTAATTGTCATAGTGGGTATAATCAGTGTGCAAAGTCAAATATTTGTGTGAGTATTCCTCTAGAAATATTAGGGATAAAAGTGTTTCGAAGGACCTGACAAGGTTAAGCCTATTTTGCTCTGAAGGAAGATAGACCAGAAAGTGATTTCTTCATATATTAGGAAAAGTATCTTTGAGTGTTACTCCCAAATACTGTTCAAGTTTCCGTGTTCACATGGTTGGTCTTCCTTCTTGCCAGCCACTTCAAGATATGAATTTAAGATGCTTCTTCCCAAGGGAGAGATCTGGTCTGTGACCAAGATCTGACTTCAACAGCAGTGTGAAATTGGTTTATTTATTTTGTATTAATACATTCTTAGTTGTATCAAATCTGGCAGGAGTTTATTTCTGAGGACAGTTTTTAGATGTCTTTATATCTTTGAATTTTAAAAATTGCCTTGGAACTTGGTTTTCTTATTTCTCCCTCTTCTGACTAGTAGAATTGCCTGGCATGTTTTTAAAAGAGAGTAGAAATATGGTTACCTTATCTGTTTCACCCCTCTGTTAAGACTGTTTGGCAATTCTGGTCATCCTGGAATCAGGCTTTGGAGTTGGATTTGTGAGAAAGAAATACTGTGTAATAGTATGTATTTGAGTTTTGTGTTTTAGGAAGATCATAATTTATGAAATTGTGCAGGCTTTGTCAGGTTTTCAAATAATTTTACAAAGGTAAGCTCTTAAAAGGGAGCAGCTAGTGCATACTTAGAGATGCTGCTTCCCATAAACCATCTTGACCTCTCAATCTTTCTGAAAGCATCTAGTGACATCCAAAGACTTGCCATACATAGTGCCTTGGAGATTAAAAGAGAAGCACCAAATTTTTGTTCTCTGTAACTTAGGTTGTTCATTTGTGTGTGCACTGAACTACACTATACTGTATGTTTACTATGTTATTTATAAATATTAATATTTCAGCTGCTGATTGAACAGTATGATACATCATTATGCAGACTTGAAATCTGTAGTATAAAAAGCTTCACAAAACAGAACTGAATCTCATCTTCTGCAGTATGTAGATAATATAACTGGTTTATTTTTCCAGCAGGTAGTGAGTTTGAAGAAGATCTTGAGATACTTGAAGAGGCTGCCTTACAGGTATGCTGCTGCTTTTTATCCGTTGCAATGCACTTAAGCCCATAATTGCATTGAAACTGACTGCTACAGAAAAAAATCGTTTGTAAGGCTTTTATAGTAGAATGGAATCCAGCTTATTATTTGATAGTTTAAGAAAGTCATACAGAATTTTAGTATTTAAATGAAGTCATTTTTATAATGAATCTGCTCGGGAAAAAATACATGCAATGTCACATTGAACATTAGATGACCAAGTATTTCAAAATATCTGTTTAGCTGAAGTTGCAGTATTTGGCAAGTTTTAAATGTTACCAAAACCAATCTTTTACATGTCTTTGTAATGACAGAAATAAAATAACTTTTTCAGCTGAGCAGTGATGTTAATCAAGTCTCAAATAATACAATTGCAGTTTGTTCTGATTTGCTGATGGTCTTTTGTTGAGTACAATGGGAGTTAATGGTGAATCTCCCTCAACTCAAGGTCATTCAACCTCTTTTGGCATAAATTATTGTTCAATAGACTGAGATGGCTTTTTTTAAAGCTTTTATGAGGGTAGAATTTATTCTTCTTGAATAGTTTTAAATGCTCAAAATATTTTTACCAATTGTGTCACATTATGGGAAAATGTGAACATGTTACTGAAAAGTTGTTCTATGTCTCTCTTTTCACCCTCAACCTCTGCCAAAAAAAACCAAAAAGGTGTGCAAAGCTCACTCAGGCATTCTTGGGAAAGGCTTGGCACTATCTCACTCCCCAACCATTTTGGAAGCTCTTGAAGGAAGCCTTCCCCTGCAGGTACAGAGCAATGAGCAGTCATTTCTTGAAGATTTCATTGCTTGTGTACCAGGATCAAGTGGTGGACGACTTGCAAGGTAAAACTGCACTGTTGCTTGTCCTTCTAACTGGCTATAGAACTGTCATAGTTATTTTAAGTATTAGTTGAATAAAACTGTTTGGCTATGTTGATTCCATTAGTACATTAGTTAAAAGCATGTAGGCATTCAGATGTTCTGTGTCTTTTCTTAGCTCTGTGTCACATTTTGCAGAGTAAGAATTGGTCTTTTGGAGGATGTAGGAGATTTTAATGTTGGATGGTTTTCTTTGCTCTAGGTGGCTGCAGCCAGATTCATATGCTGATCCTCAAAAAACATCATTGATTTTGAATAAGGATGACATCCGGTGTGGCTGGCCAACTGTTATTACAGTACAAACAAAAGACCAGTATGGGGAAGTTGTTCATGTTCCTAATATGAAGGTAATTATTGTAATCTTGGCTGTTCTGCTTAAACTTGTTGTCTTTAGTTTTTGTTGTAGGTATTCCACAGAATACTCTTGTATAGGGCAGAAAGTGGCATTCATAAATTCATTGTAATCAGACTTTCTTACCTCTAAATCCACAGACCTGCTGAATTCTGTATTATGCCACCACCATTTCATGAAATTCATAACTTGCCTGTAATGAGTTACACATTTGTAGTTGCATAAATTATCAGTCATAAGTGAGGTTGGATGGTGGTGATGTATTAAAGTGACAAGAATCCATTTTTAAATTTGTAAGCTAAGAAAGAGTGTTACAAACCATAGACTTTTTGATGGAAAAAAGGAATCAGAAGCCCATTGATGGACCACTTTATAGTTACTTTATTTTAGACTAGAACAGTACTCTTGCCTTTTCTGTTTCTAATACTTGGATGTTCCTGTAGTCCTTGCAGTTAATAAGGAAAACTGGCAGGGACTGGTGTTCCTGTGTTTGCCTTCAGCCTCTTCAGTTAACCACTGTTTTTCAGTACTGGAAAGGTGTTCTTGACAGCCTCAGGTAGAGTTAGAAGAATTTTGTGCATTCTGGGGTAAAACCTATGTGGAATGTATAAAAGTGGGCTGCTTGATTTGAAGTAGGAAAGCAATGCAAACAAAATGAAAACACAAAATGGTTTTCATGTAGTTCAAATAAGTTAGGTTATTTCTGTGTTTTAAAGCCCACTGCTACTGTACAGTAGTTGGTTTTGTTCAAGCTGAAGTGTAGATGAAATACTTTTTACAAAGGCATGATTCCTTTGAGTTTTTTTACAGTGAGCTGTAAACATAATAATGACCAGCAGTTCTGCAACAGTAACACAAGAATCAGCTTAGTCACAAGCACTGCTTGAGTGAAACTTGTGTGATTACTGACTTAAATTAGTGACAGAACAAGTGGAAGACTCTCAGTAGTGATTTTATCCTATCAGTCAGGAAAAAGATATGTCAAAATATGATCAAAATTATTACTGGTTTTATTATTTAATTACTGTTCACAAATGTATTAAAGTAACAAAAACCTTAATTCAATTTAATTATTCTTTTGGACTCATTCAGTATGCAATGCAGTGATGTAACTTCTGGTAAAATAAATCAAATTTTGATAAAACTGTGTGTGAAAATTGCAGTATTTGATATTGCAAATTTTGGATGAGTAATATATAAACTTATTTTCCAGGTAGTCTGTCTGTCTTTCTCAGAAAATTGTGTACTGCTAGCTGTTACCTGCACTAATGGAGATCTGTGCTCACTCTGGGGGAATAAGTCACTTAAAAAACATGCATTGAAGAGCACAATATAAATGTGCAGTGCTGGCTGGGAGGTGGCAGAGCCAGCCAGGATCCAGTCTGGCCATTGCTGATCCACATCTAGTGGCCATGATGATCTGCTCTGAAATCTGTGCACTCTCTTGGAAGGCTCTCTTTCTCCTTTGTTGCACTCTTTTGTTCTGGGAGAACTTCCCTAGGTATAGCAGACTGTGTTCTGCCAGCCAGGGAATGCTCTGGAATTGGCAGAAGTGACACCAGCCTGTGCTGATGGTGGAGTCAGTTGGCATCCTCCCAAGATGCTGTGCTTGGCTTTGCAGGTTAAGTGTAGATATACATTGGGTTTTGACACAGCTGGATTTACAGGGAGGGCTCTAAGTGCTTTGTCACTGCACCGCATCAGATTTGAAAGAATGTCTGTGTGTTTTCTCGCTAAATCATATTCCCTCTTCCTCATCTTCTTACAGGTGGAAGTCAAAGCTATTCCTGTTTCTCAGAAAAAAACATCTTTGCAACAAGAACAGGTTAAGAAAGTGCAGCGGATACCAGGCAGTCCTGCAACAGCTGTTTCCCCTAGCAGTGATATGACCTTTGGAGGGCTTCCTTCACCAAAGCTGGATTCCTCCTATGAGCCAATGATAGTAAAAGAAGCTCGGTATATTGCTATTACAATGATGAAGGTAAGTTACTGCAATTTTGGCAATGTAACTATAAAATTCAGCATTCAAAGTGTGTAAAGGTATTCAGTAGAGAAGGAAAAATGTATGGTTGCTTTTAGTCCCAATCTGAAAATATATTCAGTGGAAATTACTTTGATTAATATTAGTTCAGCAATAAACTAAATACATCAAAAGGGCCAATTAGTTAAACTGTAAAGCAGTTAGATTGGATTAGCATAAAAAGGAAAGTTGTCTTTGATTTTGATAAAACAGATTAACAAATTAATCGGAGTCATGCAGGAGAAATAAAAACAGACATGAAAATGGTGAAGGGAAAGTTAAACCAGTATTTTTATGTATATGGAGTTGGAGTGTTGCAGTGAATGCTTACTTTAAACTAAAGCAGGTAAAATAGAAAAACGGGAAAAAATAAGAGCTCAGTGTAGTAAAAAAAGGCATGCAAATGATTTCTATATCAATGCATATGTATTAAGCAGTATCTGATAAAATGAGCCACTGTTAAATGGATCAGCTCAGACACTTAGCCAGGGACAGTTTTTAAAGAAATGAAAACTGAGCAGCCAGTGTTGATTTGATTGAGTATATTGTAGCACATGCAGTAAATTTACATATGTGTAGCATACTCACGCAGTTAAGAGATGTGATATGTTGTGTACAGCTAACAGTTGCACAGCTTAATGAGACTGGATTAGCCAGGAGGGTAGAGGAGGATAATACTTAGCATAATCAGAATGGATTTGTTTTTGGGGCAGAACCAGCAAACTAGCACCTTTTAGAGGCAAAGGATAGTGCTGCAGTACCTGTGTGTAAATAATGCAGCTGGGTACTGAATAGTGTCTTAATAGATCAGTGAAAGAACTGTTAAATCAATGCAGTGTACAACAAATGGTTTAAGAACTTGCTAGATCATGTGCATATCAAGGTGTGATTTTGGCATTTTTATTTGGGCTAGTGCAAACATCACTTCTTGGTTTGGTGCTTCTTTTAAAAGTGACTTGAATGGAGGCAGAAATAATTTATGTATCCCAAGTTAAGGCTTAGATGATATTTCTGATAGCCACTGTCCACAGGTGTCTGCTGCTTCTTTTCCAGTGATAGGTGTCAAATCTGCTCACAAAACTCTTGGAGTTGTATATCTTGTAATGTATGAGATGCCTTGGGGTAAATTACTGTGGTGCAAGTGTAGGGTGTTCAAAAACTCTTCTGTAGGTTTGATGGAGTGAGGAATGCTTAATATCAGCTAGTTAATGTGTAGTCATTCTTTAGCTGAAATAAGGCTAAGGGAAAATAAAAATGGATGGTTTTATTTAAAATCCTCTCAGAAGGTAATAACAGTATAAACCTTCATAAAGATAAAAGTAAAAAGACACCAAGGTTAAATTTTAAAAGTGTCTCTCTTGTTGAAACATGCTTGATTTCTGTGTTTAGTGCTTTTCCAGAGAATCTTCCCAAGGTTCCTTTCAAGCTAAGTCCTTTCCATCCAAAACTTTTAAGAATTCAAGGCATTGTAAATACTCTCTTCTATTTCCCTGCTTGCATTATTAAGTACACTAATTTCAGTGTAAAATGCTGATGTCTCCTGATATTTTCATTTTACATCAGCCTACACCTTCGATCAGTACTTGATACAAACATCTAAATATGATTATAAAAATCTCACTTAGTAAAAAAAAATATAATCAATTATGACATGCTTGGGGGACCGATACCCAACACTATATCCTTATGCAGGGACCCAGAATGGCATATATACATATATGTTCCAAGGTACTTATCCTACCTTTATTTATTTATTTAAATTATTTATGTATTTCTGATTTAACATGGGAATCTGGTAACTCAGCAACTATTGCAGCCCAGAGAGATTCTTGCTGAGGGACTTTGTACACTCCTAGGACTAGCTCTGTTTTCTTAGGGGGCTTTTCAGAGCAGTGATTTTACAAGATGCTATGGAAGTGAACCAGGTCTTTTTTGTAGTGGAAATCAATGGAAGTATCACCTCATATCACCTCAAGGTTCAGGGAATTCTGTCTTCACTTGGAGTTGAAAGAAAAAGGATATGAAATTTCATTGATAAAGTGCCTGGGGCTGGTTTGCAGGTTTTACATGCAATTTATTTGCTTTCTTATATTCACATGGACTTCAGTGCACTGCCTGGATTCAAAGGGGTTTTATAGAAGTCAGATTTGAAGAGATTCAAAGATTTAACAAGGTTTTTGTTAGCAGTAGCAATCTTTCTTATCTAAATAATGGCTGTTTAATGAGACAGTGAAGATACCTCTTCCTGTGTGCACATATATTTCTGTGTTTTGAAATTTGTTTCTGATTCCCTGATTAATGCTTCTGGGATGTGTAAAGCTAGGCTGATGTGTTCTTTAAGAAAATGCTCTGCTTTCTTTTATTCAAGATAGTGGTGTAACTGTTCGTTTTGGTTTTGAATATTATCTGTGTATAGGCATATGAAAATTATTCCTTTGAAGAGCTGCGTTTCGCTTCACCAACACCAAAGAGGTAAACATTAAAAAATTTCTTTTGGATGGGGGCTTAAATTAACGTATCCTGACACTTCTGTTTACATCCAGACTCCCAAATGTGACTTGCAGGTAATCATGTCTGAAGGTAGAAACACAGAAGTCAAGTATTATGTTTTCTTACATGTAGCAATTTTATTCAAAATCTTTTTTTTCTTAATTGTTCTAATGTTGTTTCCTTATTTATATTAGCTACACTTTGAATGTGTTATTATCATTTGCTATAAATAAATGTAGTATAGAGGATTACATTTTCATAGTAAATAATAGGAGGTTAATACATTGGAAAGGGAAAAATTGTATTTAGATGATCTGCTAGAAAAGAGTAGTTTCCAAAATAAACATTATACTAATCGTTATATATAATTCATTGATTGATTTTAATTGTTTTGTTTATGCCTAGACCCAGTGAAAACATGTTGATCAGAGTCAATAATGATGGTACATACTGTGCAAACTGGACTCCTGGAGCTGTTGGTCTCTATACCATTCATGTTACTATTGATGGCATTGAAATAGGTACTTAATTTTTACTATATTTAAGCATAAATTTATATTATTTCCACTTTGTGTACTAACACATTTGTTTTAATGCTCATAAGATTTAACATTACAGTTCATAGCAAAACTTAGTGGCCAAGTTTTAATTCAGAAGCCTTCTAGTTCAATCACTCTTTTTCAGAAGAAGAAACCACGCTGAAATAGGAATGCATGTTGCAAATCATGTATTTATAATGTGGTTAGATTACCAGATTAACAGACTCTCTTATTCTCAACTCTCAGTGTTGAAAGAAGAATGTCTTGTTTCAGCTGAGAGTGACAGAGAAGTAGAGTTAAAGGGGAAAAAAAACTCAGCCCCCAACAGTGAAGAACCTAAGGAAGGTGAAATTGCTCCTGACAATGCTGAAATACTTACTGTCATTTGTTCTGGAAAATTGAGGAGATGTGGTCTTAACTGAGACTCTGCCTAAACTCTTAATTATTTATACTAATTTTTAAATTATTTTGGTTCGTTCCTTGCTGGAAATCGTTTCGTTATCTTGCCAGTCTTGGGGACTGCACTATGATATAAATACTATAGCATGTGGTGGAAAGAGTGCCCTTCCAAAATACTCTGTCATGAATGCTCTCATGTCAGCCTTACTGGTGATATGGTGAAGATGGAAGTAGAAACACTCCAAGTGTTGTAGCTGGATCCACATGTGATAAGAGGGTTTGGGTGAGTTCACGAGCACCAGCAGTTTCTCTTTCCCAATACTGACCAGCACCATTGGTAAACACATAGTGATACTCATAAATGCAAGTACACATAATTCACAGAGAAATGGAATGAGATTTGGTTTTATGTTTTAACTACAGAAAATAAGATGTATAAAGTATTATTATTAATTATCCTCTATTCCTCAAACAGAGCAACATTTGCCTTCATTGGAGCCTGTGATGCACTCAGTTGTATTTTTTCCAGTGTGTCATCTCTGGAGCAAACTTTACACTGTAGTTTCAGTCAACGGTTCTTATACTTTCACACAACTTCTACCATCTTCAAGCATTGTGTAAACTTCTAGAAATTATTAATATAACTCTTAACTTTCATTATTAAACAGATAGGAGTGTACTCTTAATACTTAGCTCTGCTGTTTTTCTGCAATGGAACTTTCTGACTCAGTCATTAGACTGTGCCCCCTGAAGGTTTGATGTACATATGCTTGGCCCATAATTCTGTCCATTTTTGACTGCTTAAGTACTGGTAACAGTTTCCCTTTGTTTCAAATCTTTCATGTTCTTGATGCTTGTAGATTGCTTCTGTTACTGTTGTGGTTGTTTAAAAGGATGTTAGTGAAACCAGCAGTTCCATTGCTATATCAGGATTATTCTTTTCAAGATGTTCTTCTTCGCTTTTAACAGTGATTGCTGAGGCAATTTCTTTGAAGGTTGTTACTCAGGGTCGTGTTCATCTATTAGATAAATTTTTGTGTCTTTCTTCACATGTATTTACTACATGTATTTTTCTTCACAAACAAGAATGTCATTTTCCAGTGCCTTCATAATTTTAACAGCATTGGTAATTAAATATGCCAATTTTTTCACTATGGGCCTTGTCTGGTTGTATAATGTGGCTTTTCAGGCTCTTATATCTGTCTCACATGTAGCAATTAGCTTCTGTAGCAGTACAGTGTTGTGTAAGGTACTGCTCCAGAAGCTTTCACCTGCACCTCTCAAACATTAGACTCTGTGTTGATCATACCTTGAAACATAACCCTACAGACACTATTAAGATACAAAATTAGGTGGTAGTGCTTTGTACCTACACTGTGACAGATATTTAAAAGCAGCATGAAACCACATCTCTGTAAATTTCCACATACGAAAATAGAAATGTTCAAAAATTAATACCTTGCACCATAAAGCCAGCGGCAGGTGTTGATTTTGGCAGACAGATAAGTGTTTATTTTGTACACTCTAAATTGTAGCACAGATAAACTGTAGTTACTATTTAAGTGATATATCTCCTTATATTTTTTTAAATGTAGTCTTTGTTTGCTTATAGATGCTGGACTAGAAGTGAAAGTAAAAGATCCTCCAAAAGGAATGATACCTCCTGGAACCCAGCTTATTAAACCAAAAGCAGAGCCTCAGCCAAACAAGGTTTGGAGAACTAAAAAAGAAACCCCAAAACAGATAGTTATGTTTGGGTGGGACTTTTTTGTTGTTTAATGTATACTCTATCATATAATAGTGCTGCAGACTTAAGGATATTTACAGATCACTTTAACGTGCTGAATGGAATGAAATTAATACACTGGATAAATGAAATAAATCCATTCTGTATTCTTTTTGTACATGAATTCATAAAACTGATAGAAGCTCTACAGAAACTGCCTTTGCCTTGGCTTGTCACACAAACATATCACAACTATTATTAAAGCCACAGACAAAATTTTGCACTGTTATTAGTTCTATTTCTTTTATATTGTACTGCAAAATTAATTGTGAATGAAATTTTACAAAGATTTTGTTTGTTCTGTCATGAGCATCTTCAATCAGTATATAGTCCATAGCCAGTTTCTTTAGTATATTTTTCTTCCTTAGAGAATGGCATGATTGATTGTTTTTTAGAGGTATCCTTTCTGTAGCTTTTGATATCCCTGTTTCACCCTATCATTCCACCCTGAAGGACTAAAGTAGGCACAGTAAAGCAAGTAAGATGAACTGGGCAGCATTGGTAGAAGGCAAATGCCTAGATGAGGGAGATACCTTGCACAAATGAGATGCTGATTTTTTATTTTTTTTTTTAATAAACCTGTATTAATGTTGCAGAATTCTGAAATACCACAAGGTTGTCTTTCCTGTCCTACTGAAAGTGGGAAGGTGGTTAAGAAATATATGGTTACAAAAGGGATCAGGTTTCTGACAACTTCTTACCTATGCAGTGCATCCTAATTTTTTTTTCCTAGACTTCAGGTTAATCCAGAAACAGTAACTTTGTTGTATGGTTCCCTAGTCTCTAAAATGCATCCAGCATCTGCTTCTACTACTAACAAGATTTTTTTTCTCTGGAGCCATGCCTCAAATTAAAAATAATAAATGTATTTCTAGTTTCAATGCAGCATTTACCCCTCACTGGCTCTCTTTTTTTTTGTTTTTTCCCCAAAAAGCTTCTTTTAGACTTTCTCCCTTCTCTTGGAAGGAAGATTGCCTGGTTAGTTCATTATCTTAATTACATCTCCCATTTCCTACTAATTGGGAATCTCTACTAAGAGAGATTTATATCTCAAGCAACTTCATTATACTTGCACCCAAGGTGATCATCATATGTGTTGTTTTGCTGTCCCCAAGTTGAGAGAATCTGGTTTGATATGAAAGGAATTGCTGAGCAGAAGTTCTGCTTTTCTTTTCAATTATTACAGTGGAAATTGGTGTGATTTGTTCATACATGATAACTCTGTTTTGTCAAGGAACAGTCAAAGTACTTGACAAAAGTCAGTCTTCTGGAGTTCTGAGATGTTATATAGTGTTTAATCCTCTCCTTGTGTTGTTCTGTGTGCATGTCTCATTTCTTGTTCCAAGTTTGTCTCTTAGAAAAAGGAGCCATCTTTGTTCTGTACATAGTGTCTGTAGAGCCAGCTAAACAGTTAAACCAGACCTTTCATGGTAAATCATTTAATCAGTCTGCTTTCTTCTGTGTCATAATAAATCATAACAAATCAGGATAATTCTTTGTGTATCAACAGCAATATTGTAAGTAATACAGCAAGGTAGTAATTGTACTGTGCTCTGTGCTTCTGAAGCCAAGAATGCAGATTAGACATGTATCAGTCAGAGACAGCTCAGTGTACCAAGTCATGTTTTGTTGACAAAAAGGGCATAGTTGAGCTCTAAATGGTGTTTCATCATCTTTGTCAACCTGAAATTTCAGATAGTTGTAACCAAAGGATACTAACAGTGCATTCTTAGTGGTGATTTGTTCTCAGCTAGAAACACCAAAATATTTTCATTGAGCCACTGGAACATTCCAGATTTGTAGCCAAACCTCATGTAAATTGCAAGGTGAAAATGGGTACTGTGTTACGATTTGATATGTGTATTCTTCATTCTCTGTTATTTGAAGTCAGATGAAAAATCTGAAGGAGACTGTGATAGTGATCTGTATTCAGTGTGGGGTATGTGGCCCATAAAAATTGCTGCCTCCTGTTAGTCTGCAAAGCTTAAATTAACTAACTTGCAGGAAACTTGATTTCCTCAATATCCTATTGAGGAAAACATTGTTTTTCAGGCTATGTAGTGTAATTCAGGGTAGTTGGAACCAACTAGAAGGAAAGGGTCCTAATTTAGCTCAATTTGAAGGTGCAAGACTGATACCGGAATGATCGGTCACTAACATGTTTTGATGGTTTCTACCATCCTGACACAACAAGTAGCTAGCATTGATTGCAAAACCCAAAAATAGCCACCAAACCCAAAAGCTCTGGCCTGGAGGTGGTTTTTCTCACCCCTTCATAGACCAACCCCCTTGTTAAGGTCACTTTATCCTGGACAACACCCCTTACTTGTGTGATGTGTACCTCTTTGCAGATTTGTCAGATAAAAAAGCACAGCAATACAGGTCTTGAAAACTGCTGTAGGGATGATGTACATCCTAATTGCTAAGCCTTTCTGCCTTAGTCAGTTCTTCAGTTGGAATCCAGGTGCATGCTCCATCGAAGAGCTGCCTGTGGAGGTGTTATGGAGCTACGAATCCACTGTGCTATACAGAAATATTCCCAGTAAAGAGGTGCTGTATCAGATAGAAGACACAGATGATGCAATTTTTCATCATGGTCAGAAATGAGCATAAAAGAACTCCTGATCTGTTTTTGATTGTATTGTCTGTCAGTGGATCTGATCCTTAAGTAATTTCTAGTTATAGGTTGAAGTTTTCTATTAACTAATTAGGTTAGCTGTTGCAAAAGGGAAGAAGGCTCTTTCCAGGCCTATGCCTGCTCAAAATCTGGAATGTAGGTTTTTCCTCTAAATTAAAGTTTTTAATCCAGGTCCTAGCAAACTGTCATAACGATTTTCTGAAGTAACATGATGCAAGGAGTCCTAATTTGCAAGACTTTGTTTTTTGGTTTGTCTGTGTTTAGAATGCTGTCAGCAGTGATTCAGTTTATATTTTTACAAGGACCTTGAAAGTCCTAGCTTTGTCTGTAGTGAGAATCTTAAGTATTACAAGTAAGGGGACTGTTAATAAGCAAAACCTTGACATTTTGGAGTAATTTATGTATGAAATCCTTTACATTGTTCTGGTTTTGGAGTTTTGTTGGTTTTGTATTTTGTTTTTTAAATTATCCTCAGAATAAATATAATTTCTTAAATAATTTCTTTAGGGAAAGAAGGTTCGTACACTTAGCTCTTACCTTTTGTTATGTATCCTTAAGTTTGTTCCTTACACATCATTCTGTCCTTTATGTTGTTATAGATAAAATCCATATTTCCATTGATACTTTCATCACTTTTATCTGTGGAGTTTGAAAATAACCTTCCAAGAGAATAGTTTTATACCGTATGGATAGAGTATATGCATCTCTGGTTTTAAGAAACCAATAGGATGCCTTACATTTGTTCTCTATGGAATAGGTGCCTGATAATGTTTGAATGGTAAAAAACATGATAGTGAATAACAAGTGGAAGATTTTGTGGTGCTGTAGAAATTCCAGCTAATAGCAAGAAGCCTCTGCTCTAACCTTGCTGTGGAAAAAAAAGGAAGAAACTATTGAAATAGCTGTTTAAAAGATATAGAAGTAGAAAGATTATTTTATTTTAAAATGGCTAGTTAACTCTTTAGCAAATGAAAATAACCAAATTTTGGTAAAAAAAGCTGACTAAAGATAATACTGCAGTAGCACAACTGAGAAATGGTAATCCCAGGCTGAAAGAAATAATAAATTTGAAAATGCAAATCTGGTGAAATTTTCAGCAGTGAATGAAATGTGTGTGTTAAAAAATCAGAAGGTTGTACTGATTATTGTAGGGTATAACAGAAATATTTCCAAGTTAATGCATGCTTACATTATGGTGTTTTGGAACATTATAACTTTCTTGATTATAGCAGAAAAATGAAGTTATACACAGCAGCCATGGGAAACTAGCAACAAACTAACTCTTAAGACTGCTGTCTTGTCACTGGCATTTCAGAACCTGTTAAGCCTATTTCTTTTTACTCTGAGAGCTCTGTTCCAATTTTTTTTCTTCCTTACTGTCTTTCTTTGCTTCTCTTAGGTTCGCAAATTTGTGGCCAAGGACAGTGCAGGGCTTCGTATCCGTAGCCACCCTTCCCTTCAGAGTGAGCAGATAGGCATAGTGAAAGTCAATGGATCCATCACTTTCATTGATGAGGTAATCCATAAGACATTTCTATTGAAAATTGGGCTGACATGTAAAGGTAATTCATGCAAAATAATGGGGTTTTTTCCATGTTTAGATGCTAACATATGCAACCTAAGACCATAAATTGCAAAAATCTAAATTTACTAATTTAATTTTTCAAGCTGTCATTTCCTTTAATTTACTTACTTCAAACCTGTGTAACAAACATTTGATACTGATACAAGGAAAGAAAATTCCTGGAATTCATCTTACAATAATACCTTTTAAGATTTAGCTTTTCACTACTTAATATTTCAACTCTACGCAAAAATTCAGATGCAGATGTCCTTTTCATTACATCTGTTACTTAGAGATCTGCAAGATCACTACCAGTGTGTTAGACTACTATGCATGTATTTTCCTTACAATATAACTTCATATGCAAGGAATATTTTTGTGATTTACAAATTCATACCAGCAATGGAAAAATGGGAAGTGGGGAATTTATAAAGCTTATTAAGGCTTGGCTTTCTTTTCTCTTTTATTTCAAAGCAATTCTCATTTACTGCATGATCTGATTTAAATTTGTCTTCATGCCTTGACTTATAAAAAGATATGCTTCCCCATTGCTTTGGAATTCTGATTTTGTCAATATTCCTCTTTACCTCTGCTTTTGTTGTATCAGCATTGTAAGGATTGTTGCTTCTTTGCTGCTCTTGTCTGCCTGAAGTCTGTTAATCCTTGCTAGCTCCAGAACAGTTACAGGAGGGCATGGCTCGTTCTTGTTGCTTGTTTCCCATAGATCCACAATGATGATGGTGTTTGGCTGAGGCTGAATGATGAAACAATAAAGAAGTATGTTCCAAACATGAATGGTTACACTGAAGCCTGGTGTCTGTCTTTTAACCAACATCTTGGCAAGAGCCTTCTGGTACCTGTTGACGTAAGTAAAAGGTGCCTTTGAAAAATATCCAAAAGTACACTCTATCCTCATTACAAGACTTTCTTTAATTAAGGCTGCAAAAAGTCCTGAGGTAAACAATATTTTAATTATCAAATACAACCTTATATGTGTGCATTTTGGAGGGCTGCTGTGTAATGAGGGTGGAGTGTAGAAAGGTATGAGGTTTTTTATACTGAAGCCTCTTCTCCTAGAAGAGAAACAGAAGTGCAGGGACTGCTTTAATAAGAACAGAATACTTTTAGGTTGTGGTCTGCACCAGGTGTTTCTTATGCTAGATAGCATTGTCTGTGAAGTGTCCACTGGTGCTTTGATTTCAGAAGAAGCTTGCAGCCTACAGTGAATCAATGTAATTGTTGCTTTTTACAAGACCCAACCAACCAAAAAGTTTTTTAGGTTCTGGGTTGTTGGGATGTTTTTTGTGAGTTTTATACCTGAATCCTTAAGTTACCACTTCATTAGCTAGTCAAAGAACCCTAGAGAGCTTCAAGACAAACATTGAATTTATAATAAGAGTTAACAGGAAGTGAATACCTTTAATGGTGATCGTCATCACTACAGTTAAAGGCTAGACCTTTTCTGGAAACCAATTACAGTTTTTTGAAAAATGTGAAAGACAAAAAAGGAAAAGCTTTATTAGCTAAACCAGTGTTTCTCAAAAGATTCATGGAAGTGCTGGCCTTTCTGGCTCATCTGTTTTCATGCATTCCCCAGAATGGGCAGTACCTTGTTTTCTTATGGGCAGAATGTGAGAATCAGGTTGATACTGCTATTTAGATTTGATTTGTCATCTTATCTGAGTAAGCTGCTGCTACAATTGAAGATAGTTGAGAAATATTTCATGAAATTAAACACTGCAACAGTAATATTATGCTGTTCATGTTTTTTGGTTGTAGAAGAACTGAGATATTCCCAGTTCCAGTGAAATTGGGCTATTTGCTAGTAGCTAAAACTGGAAATTCATAATATCCTGTGGCTGTTCTGCCAAACACTGTTATGTGATGTGAATAGGTCTTCTTGTCGACAAATTATTTGTTGATATGTTTATATTTGTAGATTTTTTTTAATAGAATCCTTGTTTGGGAAATTATTTTAATTTTGGATTTGAGAAGCAAATTATTTCTGTACTCAGAAATCAGTCACTCAAATATGCCTGTCATCACAGTGTTTGTCTAGTCTGCTGTAGAATGTATGAAAGCATGGAAAAAAGTAGGCTTTGTTTAAAATTTTGCCTGTATTTTTTGCCTTAGAAATTGGTTGCCATTAGAAAGTTGCTGTATTATACTTCCATGAAATATTAACAGTTTTGTGCAGTAGTTGTATCTTACCAGTTCACCCATGGTAAAAGTGAATTTATCGTGACTAAGTAACTAACTTCAGCAAATATTGTTTATCTAGATGGGTATTACAGTCTGGTAGATTTTTATTAGTTGTGGTTAGTGGTTTTTTGTGGTGTTTGTTTTTTTTAGTTTAGCTATCTTCAGTACCTTTTTACTTGTTGAAGGGAGTGTTTTTGAGCTCAGCAATTGTCTGTGATTAGCAAGAACTTACTGCTTGGCATATTTCATACAGCTCTGGTATACATGTGGTTCTAGGGAAAAGCATATGCTGTGCTCCTTGAGAGAAGCCTGCAAAGAAATGTCTGCCATTAATAACCGAGCATTCAATCTTGACAGCATAATTTTGAGAATTCAAATTTCATATGAATAAGGAGGTCAGGTACAATCAAATGTGAAAAAGAGCATTCAGTTTTCAAACATTTAGTTCTCTGCATCTGAAGTTCAGATGAAATTCTCTCTTGGTTTTGGGGGTTATTGAACACTCTTATGAATTAGTTTTGTTACCATTTAGACTGTTATGAGCTTCAGATATGCCTAATTTTCTTTTAGGTAGCCAGTCACACGTCTTGACTGACAGAAGTTAAACGTCATGTGCTTTCTTAGCTTCTGCTCTGTGAGTGGCAGCCAACATAGCAAAAGGGTTATGAGAGCAACTCTTTCAGCAGTGCAGGCATGTGCAAGAAATGTGTTCTGAGCTACTGTCAAGAGTTTCCTTGCGTGGCTCTAATTTTCAGATTTTCAGGAGGACTTGGCATATCCTGAAACTATTTTATTTCATTATGACGGTATATAAGCAGTAAGATTTGTTGGTTTGATATATATATATATATACATTTTATAATAAGAGGAAAAAGGAAGAAAATAGTTTTCTAACGTTCTGTATTTTAAAGGTGACAAAACATAATGTTCAGAGGCTGACTTTTGAATGCTTAAGTCTTTACAGCATGCTAGTCTAGCATATACTGCTTTCTTACTAGATCCTTCCTTTGCACAGATCCTGCTTTCTTGGTAGGAAGCTTAAAATCTTTTTTATGGTGATTACTAGGTTGAAAATATTTCAAATTATACTCTATTTTTTTTCCTCAGAATTGTCCAAAAAGCTGACTGTTTGCAAGTTGTCAAATTTGATTTTTGCAGTCCTCTAGAGATGAATGATTTATGTCAAAAAAGATACTGAATTAAGTAATAAATGCTAAAGTTTTGTTAGATTAAACTGTGGTATAATTCATATCTGCTCAATCCTGTTGATTTGTGTAGCTGAAGGACTTGATGAGCAGAATGCAGTAGAAAAAATTTTGATTGTGTGAGATTTTTTGAAGCCAAGCTGTTCAACCAGTTTTGGCTTAAAAGGAAGACTGGAGAAAGTCTCTTGTGTGACTGAAAATGCAAAGGGAAGATCAAATGCCTGAGCTAGTTCATGTATTCCCTGTATAAATAGATGTCACGTTTCTTCAACTAGACTCCATTTTCTGTTCCACTCTGAGTGGGCAGACTTGTCATCTCCAATTACGTTGCTTTCTCATGTTTAAATATACAGGCTTTTGATAATCAATCCCTTAAGTAAATAAAATTTCTCAGTGCATTTTGGAAAATATGTAAAAACTTTTTAAAAAATTTTTAGTTATTCTGTTTTTTTACTATATTATGGAACAGTGAGCAGATTAAAAACAGTAGAGGTTCTTGGCGGTGTTAATTGTGACCTCTTTTCATCTTGATGTATATTTTGTATCTTCATTTTATGTATGTTTATTAGCATTAACTAGGTATTTTATGATAAAGCAAATACTGAATATTGTGGATCTCATAAATGCACTTTCTGTATTTTTATTAGGGCTATTATAATTGAAGATAAATTATCATAGGAAAGGGGAGATTGATGATATTGCCAGTGTTTTATTTATTTGAGCTGTGCTCATTTACTTTCTTAGAAAGTCTTCAGCTCTTCTTCTGTTGCTCTTGTCCTTTCACAAGGAACTGCTTTACAGCCCTGGTCTAAAATTGTGTATCCAATCCATTGTAGATAATTATGAGATTGTGAATTTAATAGATTGCAATTATTTTTTGAATAAGCTGATTCTATCTCTGGTACTTACTTTCCTTCAGTCTTATGATATTCAGGTATCTGTTTTTGAAAAAATGCTCATAAAATTCCTCATACAGACAATTACTTATTCTTGCTTACACATAGTGCTTAGGAGAAAACATATGATACAAGAGAGTGCACTCTAGGAAGAAATAGAAATTGATCTTGGTCAAACTCTGGAACTTGTCTTTTAAAACATCACATTCGAACTACTTCATTTTAAATTTAAAACTTTATAAGGAGGAATATTGTACTCTGATGTCCAGCTACAATATTACATTCCCCAGGCACCACAGGCAAATAAGGATTGCAAAACTTGTTTTTTCAAACCATTATTGCAATGGAAGAAAGAATTAATATTAGTATGTAGGCTCCAGTGCTTGATCACAGAACCTCAGAAAGCTGAATGTTCTGTGGAAACACTGAAGGATGTTGACAAAAATTTCTGCCATTGTTTTAAGCATGATGGAAAGCAATCGAAGAGTAAGACTGTGTTGGATAAAATGTCAAGATGACTGCTTAAGATAAGTCTTCGTTTTGAAAAATAATCACTGAGGTTTTAAATGCTTCCTAATGGACCAATCATTTTTTGTGGCAAAACAAATTAATTTTTTTTAATCTCTGAAACTTTGAATTTATTGGGAAAACCATGAATTTCTAAAATTAGTTTTGGATCTCGGAAGGTAAAGTCTTGAAAGAAAGCATCAACTAAATCTACAAATGATAGCATAAGGGCTAAATTCAAAGCTTCTATCTAGTATTTTCTCAGAATGAAATCCTAGTTCCCAAATAGCTGCCTGATCTATTCATCTAAACTGGTGTGCAGTGTTATAATAGGCAGGAAGTGTTCTCAAGTTCACAGAGCAAAAGAGCTTCTAGTTTGATCTTCTTGGTGTTTCTAAGCCAGCATGGTCCCACTTCACTGCTGTTGGTTTTCCTTGTGTATTTTACACATAGAGCTCTATGTAGAAAAATAGATCTTTGAAATGATACCTAAATATTTCAGGTATGGGTAGTCCATGTTTCTCAGTGGAAGTCCATCAGAAAAAAGGCGATATGCTGCAGAGTAATAGAATCAGACAGTTTATGTAGGTTGGATACCTCTGAAGTACACTCATGAGGCACATGTCGACTTTTTATAGTTGCCATAGTTTTATGCTGAGTTGATAAACCTTTACTTTGCTAATCTTCCTATCTGAGACCCTTCCCCAGTGCCCCAGAGCATATATCACTAGTGCACGGCTACCTCTTCAGTTGTGGGTAAAGGTGCTCAATTCTAAAGAATTGCTGGTGTTGTGGCAATTTCCCCCTTTGTCAAAATGGCAGATCATTTGTACTATTGAAACTTACTGTTTACAAGCTGTATGTAGTAGATTATTTGCTTCTATCATGTGGTAAAAATGTAGATTTGCTTACTTTTAACATGTTAGTGCTTTTTCAAGGAACACAGATGAAGCATGCCAAAGGTGTTTTGTACTTGTTTCTAGCTGAAAGGATTTACTGCCTTAGCTACTGTTAAATTTTAATGTGGCTGCTGAGCAGGGATTTCATTTGGTTCCCATATCAGGATGGGATAAGAAATTAGATTTTAATACTTCAGTTCATATAGATGAAATGGGTGCTTTGTCAAAGGGATGCCATCATAAATACAATTATTAGTTCTGCTATATGTATACTGTTCTTTCATTTGACAGAAAATTTCTTTGAAATGAGTAGAAACTAGCTTATGGAAAAAAGATGGCTTCTTTTTCATGTTTTCCAGTGATAAAAAATGCTGTCCTCACTGTTTTTTGGGAGGAAAAATTAAGGAGGAGCAGCAGTGTTTATTTCGATAGTGTGTGCAATTGGTTAAAAAATTAGTGATGTCTCTCTGGCAGCTATATTTGGGTTACAATTATTCATAACAAACTTGTTAATGCATTGTATGTTTTACAAAACTAATGGAATTTAGCAATTGTTCTCCATACAGCACTGAAGTTTTTGGCTCCAGTTAAAAGTACAGTTTTGATGTGCAAACTGGTGAAATCATTCTGTGCAAGTAAACTCCTTTCAGCAACAGAGAGCTTAGCCCTTCTGCATCTCTTTGGTTCTGACTGGGTGACTAAAATTCTGTGTGCACTTGTCCTGCACTGGTTGAAATCATCTTTTAGAACAGGAGACCATCTCGCTAGAAAACTGGTTTGTGATGGGACCAGCTACCGTTTCTTGGTAACAGAAATACGAGATTTTTCTGTGTCTGAAGTCTCAAGCTTTGTAAGAGATGTCTGGCTCTTAATTTCAGTAAATGGCATGACACACTACATCCATTTTGAGCTTTTGACATACTAAACTGTTTCTGTGTAATGGATTATTTGCCATGGTGAGCAATGGACTCAGGTGACTTGATTAGGAAAACAAAAGTTCCCCCTTTTTTCAAAACATTCTACCAGTAAATTTACTTGAGGAGAAACTTTGCATTATACTACCTTGAGCTTCTTCCTCCAATATTTCTTTGTTCCCATTTCTTTGTTGATATATGTCTCTTTTTTTCAAACTTTGTTGCTCAGAATGTCTTTAATGCTAGCCAAGGAGTAAGGGATTTGGACTTTTTTTCATGGACTTCCAAAGCTTTACCCCCTAAGGTGAGTTAAATTACAGGAACAGTCACACTGTATCTCATGTTTTCAGAATGCACCTTATGACTCAACTTTATGCTCAATATTCCTTGAAGTCTGTTTTACTGTGACTTACTTTTATAGGAAATAGCAGATTTGCATTCAGTGCTGTATCTGTCTCTCTTTCTTCTAAAATGAGAAAAAAGTACTAGGGCAGATTATTGAATTTTTATTAATTAATAAGTAATGCTCTCCTTTTTTAACAAACCAAATTAGAAATTCAGAGAGGTGGCCTAGTAACATAACAAAGCCTTTCATTCTCTCTTAGAGCAGAATTGACTGGTAAATATTTTTCTGTTATTGGAGGCTCCACATAAAGTTGCAGCATCCAATAACTTCATATTTATATTAGTAAAGCCACCACACAGATATTTAATAAATACTCAGACCATTCTTAATGGGTTTTTGAAAATTATTTCATTCTAGGAACATTATATGTTATGTACAGTTAAGCTGTTTAAAGTGACTGTTGTGTTTGCCTGAATATCAGTTCTGTAATGTTTTGAGATGGATTTTTTTTTTAAATGAAATTTGTAATGAAGACAATAATGTGAAGTACATTTTGGTTTAGAGATTTTAAAACTTGTTTGTCCACTGGTTGTTTTTCCCCAGAATAGCAGACTTTATTATGTCAAGATCTAAACTATGTTTAAATTGTCTTTTTTTTCTCTCAAACCAGTTTACCTCAGCTTGCATTAACTTGCTTTGTAAGTTACATATTTACATAATAGAATCATTTTTGTGTAAAGGCTTCTTGAAAAAAACTTCTGTATTAGTCTGGACACATGCACAGACTTCCATACTAAAAAAAAGCTGAAAACATGATAATTAAAGAGATCAGAGGAAATTTGCATTCATTTAAAAGTAAATAATGTAACCAGAAGTTTGGTTTAAATGTGACCAAGAAACTATTATTTCTCACAGCAGTAAGTGAACTCCTGGAAGGTGTTTTTGTGGGAGATTATCAAGGCAGAAAGTATCAGCATATTCAGAAGAAATTAAATTTTGATAAATAGACAGTAAAGAAAATAGGGTGTACCCTCTAACATCCATAATAAAAAGGCTTTAAGTGCTGTTGGTATATAAGGGACAGACCACTAGTAAAGATTTTATGCTGCTTCTAAAAAGCTTCTCCTGTTGCTGAACACAGTAAACTGAATGAGGTGAACCCCTGGCTTCATCCAGCAGGACATTAGTAGTTGATAACTTTCCTTAATGTTCCTTTAGAATACCTTTGACTTTGACTATAGTGGAACTTGGTCCTGCTTCTCACTGGCGTTCTTCTGAAATAATTGCACATTTGTTACTTCTATGCCTCATGGTTTTTTTTACAAAGCCTTTCAGTTAAGCTGTTGCTGACTGAAAAATCTATGCTAATTTTTCTCTTCTTTTAGTAACTACCACTTTTTTTGGTAAGAAATTCAAAGTGTTTTCCTACTTCAGGTTTGGATATATATTTTATCAGCAAATAGTACACAATAATATTGAATTCCCTTTCCATAGCCCCAGACTTTAACAAAATTTCACAGATAGAGCAGGAGGAATGTATATGTATCCTGAGAAATGTCAGCGAGGATAAAGGTTTAGTGAAAGCAGTTAGATTAAATAATTTGTATTTGATGTTAGATATGAGCTATTATTTTTATACAAATGGTTACATTCATAGCACTTTTGCTTGAAGAGTAATGTCAGGAGTAATTCAATTGATATGCAATTCAGTAGTGGTTAGTTGTTCAGCACTGCACACTAAAATTAGCAATGTAACTAGGCTAGGATCTCCTTTAGCTCTGAAATTTACCTTTTGTAGTCTTGAAGTAAGTGTTTCTTATCTCAGTAGTTTAAAGGTGGTATTAATAGGTTTTATTCTGTTCTGTTTTGCCTTTTTTTTTAATTTCTCAGGAATCTAGGTCTAATGCTGATGATTTTTTCAAAGACCTAAATTCACACTGCCCACAGGAAGCAGTGATGCAAGAACAAGACATGCCATTCCTTCGAGGTGGACCTGGAGTGTACAAGGTAGTGAAGACTGGCCCATCAGGTCACAACATCAGAAGCTGCCCTAACCTTAGAGGTATCCCAATTGGAATGTTAGTTCTGGGAAACAAAGTCAAGGCAGTGGGCGAGGTATGGATCCTTGTAGCTTCAGTTCATGTCTTCATAGATACCAGTATATAACAGTAGTAACCACAGCAAAAGAATCTGCCTCTGTCCAGGTTTGCTTTTTCCCTCCTCATGCTAATTACTGGCCTTTGACCTTGGTTTATGTTATCAGTACTAATGCAGTCGTGTCTCTTGCCTTTTTGCATTGATTGGAATAATGTTAAAATTGCACTGCAGTTACCTGTGCTTGCTTATGTATTTCTGTTATGGTATTCCTTGCAAAATTGTGTTTCTTGATCTACTTTTTTGTCCTATTCTTTGAAAGAATTCTGTTTCATGATAAAATGTCTTCCTAGGACCTAACCATTTAACAATTCCTGTTTCTCTTTACTGATTGTATCAATTTGTTTAGTTGCTGAACTATTGTTATTGTTCTGGGTTTTCCAGTTGTGATGTTTTATGGTTAAGTAGGGCTTAAGGATGAAGTGTGTCATGCTATTTCCTAAATATCAGGAACAAAATTAATACTCATAAAAACCTTTCATGTATATCTTGGTATTATAATTCTCCTGTTGCCACCATCGATTAGAAGGTATATCTTGGTGACTATTTCCCTCCAGTTTTTATTTAGGCTTATGTGGATTTTCTGAAGTAGTGGTGTTGGTGTTTTGCTTCTTCTGAATATAAATAGGTCTAAAATTTTTTTAATTACTCCTAAATGTAAATATGCCATAAATAGGTTTGTACTTCAGTCTGCCTCAGCCTGTGGCCTTAATTTAAGAAACTTTTTTTTTTAACATTTACTTTCTAATAGAAAGATTGAAATTTAATGTGTTTTCCAGATACTATAAGTAGTTGCTGAATCATACTACTGAATTATTTGAGAAGTCAATAAATTATGCTTTTTTATGTGTGTGCATCAGGTGACTAATTCAGAAGGTACGTGGGTGCAAATGGATAAGAACAGCATGGTAGAGTTCTGTGAAAGTGATGAAGGCGAGGCATGGTCATTAGCTAGAGACAGAGGTGGAAACCAGTACCTTCGACATGAAGATGGCAAGTGGTTGTTTTATTTTTTTTCCATTTACTTTTTAAAGAAAATAAGCAATCTAAAGAGGAGAAATAAAGAAGTATCTGAGTTTTGAGCGGGTATAACATTAGCTTATGTATTTTCATTTGAATTATGTTGCACGGTCGGACTTAAAAGTTGTTTATAAACATTCTTAAAACTATTTTTTTAAAAAAACAGTCAAAATATTTTTGTATTATTTCTTCTGTACCAGTTATGGTTATGGGTGATAATTTTAACCATCTTTTTTCTTTTAGCTCTGGGGTTAATTTTTATCCATCTGTTTTCCAAAAAGTATTTTTATGAAAAGCTTTGACCTCAGCAGTTATACTCTGCTTGTGTTTTTAGGCCACACTTATTGTCAGCCTCTTATTAGTTAATTTTAACAGACTCTTTGCCATTTTTTTGGTTTTCACATTTGCTGCTGAAATTCATTTCACACGTAGATACTCTAACAATTTTAATCACATTACTGTATCAGAACAAAGCAATTCCTTGCTAATACATAAGTGTTTCTGTAGATTGTTGCAGCTTGACTTTCAGGTGTAAAACCTTCTGCAAAGAAGGGGAATAGTCAAGAGATTTTCATTAAATATATAAATGTTTATGTAATGCTTAAACACTCCTTCAGAAGTCATAGCTTTTCTAATTTTAGTTGTGTCCGATAATGTCAAGTTCTGAGGTGCTCAAAGAGCCCAAGTAGAGTACATAAACTAAATAATTGTGAATTGGAACAGTACCTTATTGTTGAAAGCACAGGTATTCAATAATAGGGTTGATAAATTCATTATTTTCTATTTTTATACAGGATTGTTTGTTTTTCCAGTAGAAAATCATTTATCTGAAATCAATACATTAAGCAGTGTGCAAAAATTTCCATTCCAGAATGCTTATTTTGAGAAATACATATAAGTAACTTGACAGTATTGCATTTTAAGTAGTCTTTCATCTTTAGTATTTGACCTAATCATTTCATATTGTCTTAAATTTCTTAAAGTATATATGTGCTCTAAGAAAGAATTTACAAATCAGGAAGACTTCAAACAAGACCCTTGTTTGAAGGTTTGTCTTCAGATTCTTGATACTTAGGCACTGTTACTGAAAGACATCTTGGAATATAGCATTGCTCTCACAGAAAAGCAGAAATGCAATCTCCAGGCTTTGTGGACAAAACTCTGTAGTGGGATTTCTGCAATACAGCTCATGGAAATACCATCTTAGAAACTTTCTGATATGAATCCCATGCCTCAATGTAACAGTTGTTAATCTGTTCTAGATGAGTCCCTTTTTACAGGTAGGGTGAAGACAGATGTCTCTGGGACATCTAGCTAAAGGAGTTTAAGCAGTTACCAGTGCAATTACTGAGATTTTTCAACCTGTTCTAGATTCCTAGTCCAACCCAGTGCCATGTAAAATTTTGTGCACTTAAGCCATATCTGAAGGTTATTTTAAACTGATTGTTTTTATTTGCAATGAAATTATTTCAAAATTTATGATCAGCTTCAATGCTTTTGCTGGAGGGAAATAATAAGGATCTACAGGTGCTCTAGCTAGATTTCCAAATGTCCATTTTTTTATCCATGAATAGCACCATCTTTCACATTACATTCATGTTCTCATTATTTAAAAAAATTATAATTAAATTTCCATAGTGAGTAGGGTTTCTGTCAGAGACAAGGTAGAACTCTGAATAGCTAGGTCTGTAGACAGTTACAGTACTACAGCAAGATCTAGAATAGCTTCTGATAGAAAAAATTCTTGATCCTTTATTTATGACTGACTAAATTTCCAACTTTATAACTTTCTCCCTCATAACTTGTTTTAACTTGAATAAGTTATGTAGAGTTTGTACTCTGAAATGCAATTTTGTCCTGAAATGCAATTTTTTAAAAATTACTGTTTAAAGAGTTGTGATTTTTTTTTTATCCATGTTAATTTTAGTACACTGACAAGAAAAAAAAATTCAAGGTGCCAGCTCAAGCTTTTAAAAACCTGAATTTGGGATATTTCTTCTGAAAGTTTTCATATATATTGTCAGTTGGAATGGTATTTTTGACTACGTTAAGTCAGTAATTTCTCTGTGAATCTAAATAGTCAAGTGGATTCTGTCTCATTTATTTTCATTCTGCTGTAGTTTTGAATATTATGAAATACTTCAGGTTGGTTTGGGTTGGAGGTTGCTTTAGTATCATATAGAAAGTAAAATTATAGTACTCATTTGCAGATACAAATAAATTTGTCAGGAAAAAATGTCTCATGTTCCATGAACTATCAGGGGTAGCTACAATTAAATGTTTAGTGGCCCTAGTTTGTCACTCTGAAAACCATCCTTTGTCCACCTTGCTTTGTCAAAGGGATTTTAACAATTGCTGTCCAAAGAATAAACACCGCTGAATGATGTTACTGAAAAAAAACGTATCAAATAATGGCATAGCTGCCAACAACTCAGTCAAACAAAACCAGTCTATTTAGTATTAAGTCCTCTGTCTTACTATTTTTAGAGCATGAGTTCTGAAGAACAGGTGTGGGGTTTTTTGAAGAGAATTTAGTCAAGAGGAAGAGTGCTATCGGTGGAAATAAATATCACCTTTTGCTTTGTGACTCATCTTTCTAGTGGAAAACCATTACTCAGAGGTCTAACCCCAAAGTGATGTGGTTTTTTTGCAGAGCAAGTCCTTCTAGATCAAAATGTGCAGACTCCTCCCCCAAGTCCTTTTTCAATACAAGCTTTCAGTAAGGGGACAAGCTGTAGTAATGGACAAGGGTTTGATTATGGCCTTGGAAATAACAAAGGTATGTTTTTACACTCATATTTTTAATAGCTACATTTTATTACTCATTTTCTGCCTTTTGAGCCACCACAGGTCTTCTCCAAAGCAATAGTATAATGAATTGCAAAGTGTTAAAACTGCTTTTTTCTCTGCTTTAGTTTCACTCAGTCTAAATATTGTGTATAAAAAGACTCAATTAAGATTTGGAAGTTAGTTTGGGATTTCTGCATTGGTAGGCACAAAACTGAAATGCTGAAATGAAAAACACATGTTAAAACAAGATTAGAAAACGATTTTATTTAGAAAGCACATTTTTAAAAGTCCAGAAACATTTGTCATCTTTCTTCATATTTTTAAAATGCCTTTAGTGAGTTAACAAGGTAAAATATGCCATTTAAAGTTTGTTTTGAAATTAAAAAAAGAAGTTATAAAACTGAAGTTGCCTTTCAGTCATCTGTATACTAGTTACAACTGCTGGGAAATAAATAAAGTCTAGGTTCTTTTATTGATATAAAACAATTGTTTTTTTTAATCATGATTTATTTTGTTGGTGAGATCTAAATACATATATAAAAGCCATCAGAATAAACTCAATCTGCATGCTTTCTGTTCCTTTCTTTGTTAGTTCTAGCAGATCTAATAATACAGAAGGGGCTTTCCATGAGGTTCTTGAGAAGTATTCCTGAAATATGGAGCTCTATAATTTTATTCGTACATTGCTGTAGCCTATGCCACTACAAATAAGGGCCTAAGGTGTTCTATGTTTTTTTAGCACCAGCAGATATTTCTTCATGGGATTCTAAATAAAAGAATTTAAAACTTACTTTAAAGGAGAGAAGAGTAGAAAACTAACTATTCCTAAATAGTCTATTCTGTTAATGTCACAACATGAAATAGTCCTATATCATTTCACAGTGGTTTACTGTGTAGAAAGAGGTTCATACTTGTCTATGCATTGTTATAGGAAACACTCGTTTTTGGACAAAGGCTGCATAACTTGAGGCATTTTCCTTTTGTTTCTTAGAGCCTTTTAAACCTTTTCCCAGTTCATCCATACTCATTTCAGAGTAATGGTGGAATCACAAAAGTGGAAGTATTTAAGATGTGAGGCGGTATTACAGCTTGTCTCTCAGTGTCAATTGTGTAATAGTGCAGAAGAATTATCTGTTCTTTTTTCTGCAAAAATGTATTAAGGCAACAATTTTTTGTTCTGTGTTGTCCAAAGATAAAATCTTAGTGATAAATATGCTATATTAACAGGCATCCTGATTTCTAAAGACGTTGTGATTCTCTTTACTACCTCTTAAGCACTTCAAAGGTGTTTCTTTGGGATGATACAGTTACAAAACATTTGGAAGCTACTCCTGGCATTGAATTCCCTACTATTTTGTATGCATTATTTTCTCAAGATACCCTCAAGCTGTGATATTTAGTGTGAATGAACAACTCAGCTACGTGGCTTCATTCAGTCTGTGTACTGTATTTCCTTTTGAATTGCCCAAGAGTTGTGGCAATTATATTGAAAGATTAATGGTCTTACTTTCCCAAAAATAGAATTCTTCAGCAGTACCATTACTTTGTATGCAGTCTTTCTGTATTTTCAGGTCTAAGAAGCTCTGAGTTTTGTAAAAGATAAAAAATTGAAGGCACAGGCACAATCTCTTAGGGGAATTTCCCAAGAAAGCACTTCTTTGGAGGGGCTTGTTTGTTAAAAGTACTTCTATAGAAATGCCCTGGTTTTGATGAAATTTCAGTCCCATCCAAGAGTGTTTCAAAATAACTGATCAAATGTAAAGATCCCCATAATAGGTGTAGGTATAGATCCCCATCATAGTTTTACAGTAGGTAAGAGTTTCCTACTGTAAAACCATTAATTTTAGGTTTACAGTATTGCCTGCAAGAAAGACTTGATTCCCACAAGGAATCTGTTTGATTTAGCTATGTCTTCTCTCTTCCAGCTTTCTGTGTTACAGGCAAGTTTTTAATATTCCTCATGATTGGCCCTACCCACCTCCATCTTTGATTATTGTGGGCAGATGACTTTCAACTTCTCAGATATACTTCCCTTTAAAATAATTTCTCATTTTAGAAATTAGGCATGTTACATTTAATAATAATAGCTTGTCAGACATGTAAATCACAGAATAACTGGGGTTGCAAGAGATCTTACAGATCACCATAGGTCCAAACCCACCCTAGATCAGGTTGTTCAATCACTTCTAGGTTTTTAAGGTAGGAATGATTGATGCTGAAGTACAGATTCCAGTAGGTTTTAGGTATGCTACTTCCAAAAGAGTGAAATAAAATTGATTCATTGATTCCTCTAGATGATTATTTAGAAGGGCATTCAAGCTATTTTCTGGTATTTTGTCATCATAATTTTTAACCCAAAATATCAAGAAAACAAATTTAACTTTTCAGTTCTTGGGTAATACTGGATTTGATTCATCTGCTGGTATTTCCCTAATTCCTTAAAAAGAAAATTGATAATAATCAAAAAACATTGTAAATTCTGTATCAGTTGCTAAAATTCTTTACTAGGTTTTCTACAATGCTGTCATAGTCATAGGAATTTGCAGAATAAAGTGACATTGTTAGGATTTGTCTGGTGATGGTTCAAATCAAGAATTTGAGAGAATCTCAGGTGTCTCTTACCTCATATTACTAAGTATACTTCAAGTTACGACATGGTGTGGGCTTCTTACTGAGGCGTCATGTATTTCTAATGCTCACATGGAGTTCTTTAAAAATTGGCATTCAGAAAATAAACTCTTGATTTTAACATCAAGAGTTTATAATTATAAATTATAATTGATAAATTAGTGTATTGAATGCCTTCATTTGCCTCACAGCAAATGTAGGTAATTCTTCAGAAAACCGGTTCCAGTTCTTAAATGGTACTTACAGATTTTTTAAATTACCTTCAATCTGACCTTGAAAAACAGTGTAACAGAATAGTTTTAAAAATATTTGCAAAAATGAGCAAATATTTACCAAAGCCCTGGCACAGAAATACATTTGCCAAAGCCTAATTACATGTTAGCTTTCCCTTATCATCAGTTTTTCTAATGTTTTTTCTGCATGTACTGTTGCATGTGTGTATTACTGTAAGTGCTAGGGATTTCTGTTTTTTCTTTGGCTGCTCTTCATTTTTTAGCAAGGCAAATATAAATCTCTGTTTTGAAATGTTTAAAATAATTGCAGTAAAATATCCATGAGCCTTAAAAAATAGTAATTTTATTGCCATGCATGGAGAGAGATTTTTGTTTAGCCACAACCAGAGTTGTATGTGGCTAAATGAGTTTCATGAGCTTTCTCTATTATCATCATTGAAACTTTGAGTACCATTTTACTCTGCCTTTGTGGAGAATGACAGGTAACAGGTTGTAGTTTTGACTGTTTTGCCCACTACAGGTGACCAACTGAGTGCCATACTGAATTCCATTCAGTCACGGCCAAATCTCCCAGCTCCTTCCATCTTTGATCAAGCTGCAAAACCTCCCTCTTCCCTTGTCCACAGTCCATTTGTGTTCGGACAGCCCCTTTCCTTCCAGCAGCCTCAGCCACAGCTTCAGAGTAAGTTTGTCAGCCTTACCTGCCTCATCAGTCCATTTCTGCAGCTTTCACATTGCTGTTCTCAGTTGCTTACCAGCTGCTAATCATCCCCCAGTGCACCTTTCTGGTTTTGGTTTTTTTTTTTAAGTTTTTCATGATTCAGAAGCATGTGAAGTAATGCTCCCAAAGAAGTATACTTGTTCAACTTTAATTTTTATATTGACAGTATTTTGGGTTTGTATGTGTTCTTCACCATAGACAAGTCATGAAAGTGCATTTCCGATATTTTATGCAACTCTGGTTTATAAATAAGGTAAATATTTCATATAGTACAAAATGTTGATAACTCCTTTAACATCAAAAATGCACTTCAGTAAGTACATAGGTGTTAACTTTTCTTACTTCCTAAATTTCTATTTTTGTCGTTGCTCCTAACTTTAGGGATGTAGCAGGACAGTGGAAATAACTTGGCACTACTCATAAGAAATGTTTTGTTAATGTTGTGTTGGGTGTTCATAGGATTGGCATGGTAAAGAAAGTTTGCTCATTGAGGTGAATACCAGCTAACCTGATTGCTGATGGGAGGACGGGAAACTGTTTTGATTAATGAAAACTAAAAGCTCAGCATTCATGATGGATAGCTGATACTGCACTAAATTCTCTCTTACATGCAGAACAGGTCAGGTCACAGGAATACTCCTTTATCCCTGTCTCCCACAAACTCTCTGAGGTGCCTCAGCTCTTTCTTGTTGACCCTGTCAGTCAGTTCAGTGTCTGTGTATATGCAGTCCTGCGTCTCTCCAGCTCAGCTTATTGAGGTTACTCTGAAGTCCTTCATGTGAGAGCTAGATTAAGATTTCTAATTTGCTTTTACGAGGATTGTCAGAAATCTTTTGATCGTGATCTTTTGTAGTTCTGCTGGACTTAGACCAACATCCTGAAAGCAGAATATTCCAAACTCTACTCAAATTAACAGCTGACTGCCAGTGGCATCAGCACACCCTTATTGAGAATTTGTCAAATATTTATTCTTTCCTCTCACTTTTTGGTTTTCTTTTCAGTTGTTCAGAGAAGTAAAATCAGTTACTCAGCTTTGCATCAAAAGTAACCCTAATTGTATTATTTCAAACTTCAGATGATTTGTCCTTTAGCATTTAGACTTACATTGTATGAAAACAGAATCATCATTTTTGATTGCCCAACAAGATCTTGCTCAATGGATTCTCTGTCCAAGATGTGTAGATAAACTGTGTTCAGTAAGGTACATCCATATTTTGTGTTTTAGTAAGGATACAATTCAAATGGAAGCCTTTTTTTTGTCAGGTAGGGAAGGAGCACTGGTGGTCTACCAAATAATAAAATTATGAAACTGGAAAATTTTTTTGAATTTGTGTCTGGGATCTTAGCTTAGTACAAAGTCTCAACCAGTTTGGTGATTTGCCCTTCCAGAAGGGAAAAAATTGTCAGCCTGAACTGGTGTACTGAACACTGACTGTGATTTGATACAAAGAGGTTTTTTTAAGCAGTTTATTATCCAGTGTCAGGTTTCATGCAGATAATGTAAATTATTCATAAAGGAGAGAAATACTAATGTTTTTGTTTTCACAAAGTTAAAGAATAACATGGGAGATTTCTGGTTTAAATTTCTTAAGACTTTTGCAAACTTGTTCATCCTCCATTTGCAAGTACATCCAAATTCAGCATATAGTCAGGGATGCCTGTAAGACTATATCAATTTACTTGTTCATTTAAAAGTTTTATGCAGTTATATTAGAACTTTCAGTAACAGAAACTAATTTTAAGTATGCAGTTTTAATTAATTAATTCTAAATCACTTTATAGCCTTCTGTTACCAAACATGTAATTAAAAGTAATCCACTAAACAACACATCTTTAGTCCATATCAAGTCAATTGAATTTTTGCCCTAGATACACTTAGTTTTAGTTTCCAATTGCATGCTTCATCCATAAGTGCTTCCTGCAGTAAAGTTAGATTTTAAAATTAAAATGAATGCTTATAGTCAGTATACTGTTTTATTAAATGGACTAATGATGGTCTAATAGTTGAAAGAAGTTTTGCCAGCCCAGATTTTCCTGTCTGCAGATGTTATATACTAAATGCCAATCTTGATTGCAAGTCAGCCTAAATAGTTCAGTCTACTGTTTACATTTTCAGTTCTTCCTCAAGTATCTCTATCTCTGGGGAGAAATTTGGTTTGGCATAATTCTGAGGAAAGCTAGGATTCTGCTGAATGCCCTCTAGAATTATTTCCTTTATTTAGATTTTTGTAATAGGAAGAAAAATCTTGATCTGATATAAACATACTTTGTGCTGGTGACAGATTATAGTTTTCCTTAGAAGTGTTTGTAGGTATCTGTTTTTTCAGGAGCTTTTTCTGTCCTTGAGGTTTGGTTTGCAAATTCACTTAAGAAAGGAGGAAAGGATTTGTCACAACCTTTTTCCTCCAACACAGTGTCTGGTTATTTTTTTCAGAAATACTACAGTTTAGGACAATCACCTCCTGAGATATAATGCTTGAGGAAATAAAAAGTGCCTCTGTTGCTCCTTTCACATTGTAAATGAGTTACAACAGCACTCTGTGTTATACCAAAGAATGTGTTGCAGAAGGGATATTAGGAAAAGCAAAAGGGAAACTGTTACTCAGTTTTGTGTTACTTGCTAGAAGTCTGAAGGGCTGTTTGTTCTGTCCTGCTTAATTCCTTTGCTACTTTTCAGACATAGCTATACAAGAGATTGTTTTCTTTTTCACAAGGACAGACAAAATTGAGGTACTCTTGCCATTTATTTTAATTCTTTGTTAGTCTTGTGTGCAACTAAAAGTTCAGAAAAGGTAAAAGACCTGGCAGAACCTACCTTAGAGTACAGGAACATCTGTGTTGACTTGGAGCCTTAGCAAGAATTTTTTTCCAGTAAGATCACAAGTTTATGTATGTTTCTTCCTTGGATATTTGACCAAAACAGGCTGTAATTGCTGCAGCCTGCTTAGGCTTGCTTCTGAGAAGCCTGTAAGATGATCAGTAACAGATTTGCTTGTGCAAACTGCCATACCCACAAGATTATTGCTGGTTGGTTGATTTATTTGTCAACGAACTTTGCTAAAAGCAGAGAAGACTCAAATTTCTGTTGAGTTCTGATTGTAGGGGAAGTGAGGAAGCCTAGAGGGTCATGGAAGATCTAGTTTCTCAACCTTCAGCAATACATGCTAGGTTATAAATCTCCTTAGATGTGGCAAGTGTGAGTCACAGGATCTTGGCATGTTGTCCAGCGTCAGTTACCAAAATTTGATGATTGGCTGTTGAGCTCTGAAGTTAGGGAGGGAAGTGTGAGACTTTGCAGTCACCAGTGTTAGACCTGTATGCCATGTTTCCTTACACCTGAGTTGATACTGCAAATGAGGGATGGATTTCTGGGCTAAAAAGCTTTGGACCCCCATGATTTCTGATATGTTAACTTCCCTCCCTCCCAGCAGCCATGCAGCTTGTTTGAGGTACTTCTTCCTGTGCAGGCAGAAGCTGCAGTGCTGAGCTGCTGTTCTATACAGGGTCCTGTCAGCTGCTTCCTTTGCAGTCTGTGCTGCAGAGCTGCAGTCCAACCACCCATCATCAGCTCCTGCCATTCTTGTCAGGAGTTCCTCCACACATCCTTTCAGTATTGTGTGATCTTTTTCTTTTGGGTTTTGTTCCTTTCCCAACTAGGCGCTGGTGAAATTGCATTTAGAGCCACAGTGCTTCTGTCTGCATTTTCTAAAACTGTAGAGGGGGCACAAAAGACCAGCACACATATGGAGCAGATAAGATGTGCTTCTTGGTAGTGTCTCAGTAAAATTGAGAGAATCTTCTCAACCAGGCATGGTGATCTCTTCTATATGTGATTTAATCATCAGTTAAACCAGTGACAACTAGTCTAATTGTTTTTTCATAAATTAAAAATTAAAAATAATGGTACCTTGGCTGCATATTGCCAAGGTATCATTCCTGAAAATTTGAGCTAAATTAAATGGTCCTATAACCTAGGCTTTTCAAGTTCTATAGGCAAAGGTACATATGGAACATACATTTGGCCTGGTCAATCCAAAACCATCCTTGGAGGGCTGGTGTGGTAAAGCCTGGAGAAAGAGTGCAAATTGTGTCAGGTGTTTTTTTAGAACTAATCCCCTCGTATCACATCTTCAAAAGTTGTAGTTAGAAATTAGAAAATCATAGAATTCATTTTTTTATATACCTTTCCAGCACAGGAACGCTTCTTTCAGTTAATACACTTATGTGGCTCAAGTGTTAGTGTTCCAAGCCCCACCATTGGTATAGAATATTGCCAATATTTTTCTCATTATAGCTTATTTCAGCTTTTGCTTTAATTCATTCACTCATATCCCTACTTTAACCATATTAAATACATTTTTCTCTTTAATATTCAAGCTTTTTTTTTTTTTACTTCAGTGCATTCTTTTATTCATGGAAAAATAATTTCTAAAAAAGTCCTAGTCCTGCTGTTACTATGACATTTGGCATTTTCAGGAGGAGAAGAAAGATATGTTGATTGCAGTGCTTGAGGAGATTAAACTGACAGCTGTATTGCAATTTCCATGTCAGTAAAAGTGAGTGAAAGAAGAGTACATTATTTTTAAGAGGTATCCATTGCTCAGGCAGCACAGCAAAGGCAGGTCAGTGCTTTCATTCATCACGGTGCAGAAAAGCAGTGGCATGTCAGAAGAAACTTGAAGCTAACTCTATTTTCCAGTGGCACTTTACATGATGGTTACAGAGTTTGCTTAAAGAAGATTCACACGAGCCAGTTAGTGGTATGTCTTGCTTCCTAGGTTTCCTCAGAGGAAGTAGGCACAGCTGCTGAAATTTCAATCCTGCCATTGAAATTGAATTGCCTCTTATGTTCCATATTGGGTGGCTTTTCAAGCTGGAGGTGTTTCCACGATGAAGGAAAGAGCATGACTAAAGGCACACTGTCATATTTGAATGGCTCATGAGACAGCCTTGCCTGCCTTGTCTTTGTAGTCTTTGAGGATGTTTCAAGAAGAGGGAGTTCTGATCAAAATGTTGGTCCCTGAGGCTTTCCAGTTATACTGCTGCACCCACAGTCCCCTTGAAACAATTTAATAGTAGTAGTGCATCATTCAACGCTAGATTACAGTATTGTAAAATGTAAGTGTTCTCAGAGACAGAGTGAAAGAATGAAGTATAAATGTGCATTCCTGAAAGTGGATTTTGTAAAAATTTTCCTTTCAGTATTCGTGGGATGCTAGTGTATCAAATTTTTAGGTTTGCTGCTACTGCTGTTTTGTGCTCCTAATGTTTGTCTGCCTTTTACCTTTAAAAATTGACAGAGTGACATCCTGTTGCTCAGAAGCCATATAGTTGTTATTGGTATCAAAAGTAGGTAATACTGGTGTTAAATCTGTGTTAATACTGTATTGAAAAATTAAGGATTCATTTCCTTTTTTAGAGAATGAAATTCTTACTTCAAATGTACGAACACCTTCTCATTGCAGAGTTTCTGGAACCATAGCTCATTGCATAAGGTAGCAGGCTTGTTGAGTGTACAAATTAGTAAATGTATTACCAGAACAAAAAGGTGTCTTAAACAGTGTAGGAATTGAAATAATTATTTTCAATACAACTACCTTACTCCATTTATACAAAAAGGTCTGTCTAAAACAGTATCTTCTAACATGCACATTCTCTTTACCATTATTACTTCAGTAAGAATTGTACACTTTTTTTTTCCAAAGGAAGGAATAGGACTTAAAACCAGAAAAAAAAATTATAGACTGAAATGAAAACTCCCTATTATTTCTCCCCAAGTTTTATTTTTGTGGAGTTGTATTTCTAACAGATTTGATGTCAGTACACTGTACTGAAATTATCTTGGGTGACATCAGAATTTTTCTTAAATCAAAATTATTTTTAAGACCTGATGCAGATTTTTTTTTCATCTGTATACTGTTGGGTAGACATTGATCTACTACTAGTTAGGTTTCTTGTATTGAGGAACTTCACATTACATATGTGAAGTTTTTCAAAACATTACATTAATGAGGTGCAATCACTTCTGAAAAGAGTGTTTTGGTGTGTTTATTGTATTTTTTTTCATTCTTTCAAGTGATTAACAAGACTCCAAAATTAAATCAGATGTTCTCTAATTTTCACTAAAGAATGTGTAAATTGATCATCTGGAAGACCATATTGAAGTTCTAAATAATTTTTGAACTTACAGATTAAATGCTAACATCTCAAATCCAGGTTCAGTTCAAAACTAGACACTGCTGATTTTTATAATGAACCATAACTGTCATTGGCTAGCCCTCATATATTACATTTTTAGATCCTAAAAACTAAGATTGAAATTGCAGCATTTTTAGATCAAGGAAGCTGATTTACTGCATTCCTATACAAACTACTGTCTGTCATTTAAAACTAATGTAGGAATTCACAATACATAGCAAAGAAGATGCATATCATTTGAAATGCTGTTGTTTTTATCTCTGCTGCTTTTCCATTGAATCTGTGCTGCTTCTGTGCAACTGTTTTCCACTGTAGAAACTCCATCCTGCTGCCTTGCTTCTCGTGAGCGTATTTACAAAAGTAGTGATGTAGCTGGGCCTGCCTCTGCTATTTCATCCCTCTCTCACAAACTGAAGGGTGGGTATGCATGCCAACATAGCAAGGTTATTCAGATTTTTTACCTGCAAAATGTTTTGGGTTTGTGCTTCTTTCTCCTTCCATGCATTTTCATTTCAATCATGTAAGAAAATAATGTTTTGAAAGCGAATGTTCAAATTTGGTATTTGTTGGGAGCTCATCTGATGTAATCATTCAGTGTTGCCTTCCTGAGTTGCAGCAACTCCATCATGCACAATGTAGCTGTCTCTGCTTTGTAAAATGGAAAGTGACTGTTAGTCTAATTACAGCTGTTTTAAACAATAGGCAAAAGTATATAAGAAGAAACAGGAAATAAGATCTGGGAATTTTTTCTTGCTTACAGACAAAGAAGCTTGCTGTTTTATGCACTTTTTTCTTAGGGAGATTTTTCTTTTTGTGCTGATACTCCTGAATGCTGCTTAGGATTATTTCTCTATGTGCAAACCTTTGTTTTCTTAAAAAACAAGATACTATTTTTGTTGGAAGCCATCGTTAGGCTATACCTTTCATAAGCAGTTTTGTTCTGGAATGTTTTCCTCATTGGTATTTGCTAATCATGCATGTACTTCAAATTTGGTATTTGCTGAATGGCTTGAAGTGTTATATGTCCTCTAAAATGATTGTCATCTTTTCACATTTTTTTTCTCTTTTATGAGGCATTCTGTAAAACTTTCAACCTTAAGTATTTTCTGATCTGGGAGACTGGGAAAAATGTGTATAAAAGTAATTCTAATTTGCATTTCAGAATTTATCACAAAATAAGCATCTCAAAATAACTCATGAGTAAAACTGGTGAATAATTAAGCTGGAATGGCTGAAATGCTTGGACTGCAAAACTTTTTTTTTCTTTTAGCAAGAACAGTCATTTTATAAACCACAATTTACCATGTTATTTCTTGCCTTCTTATGCCAACTTCCCCCTTCCAAGTGAAAAACAATTATAGAACTAGTAGAAATGAAGACAGATTAGACTCTCAAAATTGATTAGGATGATAAATACTTGCTATATTCTCATTATATTCTATTTGCTTACATTTGATATATTATTCTTGAATATAGACACGATATTTCTTCTCTGCTCTTAGAAGTATGAACTTCTGCCATGTATTGGAAAGGCAGAAAAGTATTCTAAATTTCAGGCTTGTTAAATATTCCAATATAATTCATCCTTCACTTTTTTCCTTTTGCTGTTAGTTTTATTGTAAGGTATTTAAATATGGAAATAGCAAATAAAAATTTTTTACAACATGAGGAAGCATCTTGTTGATAAATTTTGCTCAAAATTTTCCTAAATTTTTCTTGGTTGTTTTTTATATTGTGAGAGATAATAGGAAAAAATTGCATCTATGTATTTTCTAGGGTAGGGGTAAGGGTTGGTGATTGAGAACTTCATGAAGTTGCTTCAGATCCCATAATGCATAAGAAAGTAGACACTGATTTCACATCTTCTAATACTGAAGATACTAGTTAAAAGGTGACTGTCTATCCTGTTCCCATAAGAAATCAAGGCTTAAATTTGCAAATACTCTTTGATTAATTGAAACTTTATTTTTTAACAAATAGTTGCTTTCTCAAAAATAAGCCCAGACAAATGCAAATAACCTTTTTAATATCTAGAAAAGAAAAATATTCCTAAGTACTGTTTCCTAATTCTGCAGGCTTACTAGGGAAACACTTCTCATGTTTGATTAATGAAAACCCATTCAAATCAAAAGGATTTAACTCTGCATTCAAGATTTTGCAGTAAGGATTCATGGAGAGACAGCTGTATTAACTGCTGCATTGCTTGCCAGTAATTTCCATATTGCTTGGATTAATTTTCAGAGTACAATTCTACAGCAGAAACTTGGTTCACAGAGGTATCAGAAGCAGATTGCCTTCATAAGCTACTTTTTGCATATATTTGTTTTGTATGTACCTGTACTAAGCTGCCTGTAGTTCTTGTAGCTCTTGTAGTCTTACAGCTCTGTAGATTAATATATGTATAAAGTCAATGTGCATAGGAACAATAAATTAGTGCACTGAAGTAGGACGACATCACTGACCAAAGCTGGCCATTTAACTTAGTGGTTGAAAAAGTGGGTTTCTTGTTTTGGAGGGGTTTAAATGTTTTTTATAGCTGAAGATAGGGTAGATTTTAGATTTGAAAAAGTAGATTGCATTGATTATCCATTTGAGTCATTTTGAGCATATTTGAAAGCCTCTCGCCCAGTTTGCCTTACTAAGTGTTTATTTCCTACAATTCCTGGCTTTTGAGCATTGAAGAAAATAAATCTGGCAATACATTTGGTCTCCTGTTGCAGTCAGCCTGTCACACATTGAGATAGCAGATAAATAGTCCCTGGTTTCTGTCGCAGCTGTGGTAAACTTAGTTAACTCTGGAATTTCACCTAGGGATGTAAATAGTGCGTTTTTTAGAAAGAATGAACTGTGCCTTTTGCCAACCTCCATAGTAGTGGTTTTTTCTGTAAAAACTTCCTAACACTTGTTTCTGTGTATCTTTGGGAAAAGAAATGTATCAAAAGTATTCTAGGGTGAAAAAGATCCCTTCATGTTTCCTTTCATTTTGATGTGAACAGAAGCATGTGTTTGATGCTTACCTTGTGTTCAGGTCTTCAGTCTTTGTTTTGTACTATCGAGGGTGTCACTGTCAGCATGTAACAATTCAATTATGAAACATTATACAGGTGACCGAATGAATTTCACAGGAGCTGCTAGACCGATTTCTCCAGCAGGAAAATCAGACATGGCATCCAAGCACAGATCTGACTGCAGGTCACCCAAGCTTGACGTGCGAATGAACCGAGCCGCTGCCGAGCAGAAGAAGCCCAGAAATACCGATGGCTTATCGGCCAGCGAGTGCCTGATGCTGAAATCAGATGCCGCCAAGTTGCGCTCAGACTCGCACAGCAGGTCTTTGTCACCAAATCATAACACTCTGCAAACACTAAAAACTGATGGAAGAACAACTCCTGGCCTGAGAGCTGAATCTCCAGGGCCAGGAACCCGGTCAACTTCTCCAAAGACAAAGACACTTACAGGCATTAGATCCGGTGCTAGTTCTCCACGATCCTCGTCACCCAATGACAAAACAACTCTACCTCAGAAAGCTTCATCCCCTGTAAAAACAAAGCTTGATCCTCCTCGAGAACGCTCCAAATCAGATTCTTACACGTTAGATCCAGACACGCTTCGCAAAAAGAAAGTGCCGCTAACAGAACCCTTAAGGGGGAGGTCCACTTCACCCAAGCCAAAAATTACTACGAAAGATGGAAAATCTGCACCAGAAACTGAAAATAGAGCTCCTTCCCCTCATGTCGTACAAGAAAATCTTCACAGTGAGGTAGTTGAAGTCTGTACTTCGAGTACTTTGAAGACTGACAGCATTACAGATACCACCTGTGAAGACAACACCGAATTCAGAAGTCTGGACGATGGTTCTAATAAAGTTCATTTCAGCATTGGAAAAGCACCACTGAAGGATGAGCAAGACATGAGAGCATCTCCGAAAGTGAGCCGTAAATGTGCTGGCAGGCACACAAGACCCAAAAAGGAAAAATCCAACTTCCTTTTCAAAGGAGATGGATCAAAGCCCATAGAGCCTGCCAAGCAAGCAATGTCACCTTCTGTTGCAGAATGTGCTCGAGCCGTATTTGCCGCATTTCTTTGGCATGAAGGAATAGTTCATGATGCCATGGCATGCTCATCTTTCTTGAAGTTTAATCCAGAACTGTCCAAAGAGCATGCACCTATACGAAGCAGTCTTACTCAACAACCTGCAGAGGAAAAAGAGACCAAGTTGAAAAATAGACATTCATTGGAAATATCATCTGCTCTTAACATGTTCAACATCTCACCTCACGGACCAGATATCTCTAAAATGGGTAGCATCAATAAAAACAAAGTCCTCTCAATGTTAAAAGAACCGCCTCTGCATGAAAAGTGTGAGGATGGAAAAAATGAAACTACCTCCTTTGAAACATCCAGTCATCACACAATGAAATCCAAGTCTCCTCTTCCATTAACACTGCAGCACTTAGTAGCTTTCTGGGAAGATATTTCTTTAGCAACTATTAAAGCAGCTTCCCAAAACATGATTTTTCCAAGTCCTGGTTCATGCGCAGTCTTAAAGAAGAAGGAAAGTGACAAAGATAACAAGAAAGCCAAAAAGGAGAAAAAGAAAAAAGAAAAAATTGAAGCTAGGCCAAGGGGAAATCTTTTTGGTGAGATGGCCCAGCTTGCAGTGGGAGGACCAGAAAAAGATACCATCTGTGAGTTGTGTGGAGAATCCCATCCATATCCAGTGACTTACCACATGAGACAAGCTCATCCAGGTAAGACTCCATATTTTTAATTCCCATGTCCATCCATAAAGTATATTTCACACACATGCTTTGGTGTTAGTTGCTGTTAGGAGAATGTCAGGCTATGCTTTCTGTTATATACACTAAATTAAAAGTTATACTTGTATACAGATCAGTTGCACATCTTTGTGTATAATTTTAAGTAGTTAGGAATCTTAAGTTTCTAAGTTGTTTGAAACAAGGTCAAAATAATGCTCTGACTTTACAGTAGCTCTTCAGAAACATGCTGTGTTTTACACTTTAGGATTTGAAGCTGTGCTGAAATAAAAAATGAGATTGGTCAGTTAGAGTTTCTACATTGACAGAAGTTTTCTGTTACTGCTCTACTGTCAAGAGTAGGGAGCTTCTGTCTGCTGTGTCAGTACTGGGTATCAGTGACTTTATTTTTTACGTATTTGTTGGTCTCTACTTTTTTTTAGCACTGTGTGTGCAAAGTTAAAGTCCTGAATCTTTCTGAGAAACTCTAATCAGCAAAAGAATACCCTCCATTCCTTCTTAAGCTTTGTTAGCTAGGAAGCAAGATTTTTGTGTTTGTTAAATTACAGATATTGTTGGCTAACTTAAAATACTCACCTTAACTATAACTTAGCTGTCTAAATGGGGATCTGTTCATGCTTTGGATAAGTTCTTTATAAAACTTGAAAACGACATTTGTATTCTTTAGATAGTGGTGGGATACATGGACAAGAACCAAAACAAGGTTCTTGTCTGTTCTTGTCCATGTATCCCACCACTATCTAAAGCATACAAATGTCGTTTTCAAGTTTTATAAAGAACAATTCAGACACATAGAAAAGTAGAAAATCAGGCTGGAAAAAGACAAGCACTTCCCTTTCTCCCCTCTTCATCCCTCTTTTAGAGCAATAAATAATAGAGTAAGAATCCTGCATTTGAAATCAGTTGTTCTCACTTTCCCCCATGTAGGCTGTGGCCGCTATGCCGGTGGCCAAGGGTACAACAGCATTGGGCACTTCTGTGGAGGATGGGCTGGCAATTGTGGCGATGGTGGCATCGGAGGGAGCACGTGGTATCTGGTGTGCGATCGGTGCAGAGAAAAGTACCTCCGTGAAAAACAAGCAGCGGCAAGAGAGAAGGTATTTTCAGCTTCTCTGTTTAACTTCCTGTCTGCTTAGTAGTGCTGTGTTCACAACTTGAAAAGAAGGACTAGTTTAAAAAATTTGGAACTTCATAATTTGGGAATAGCCTCTTATCCTCATTGTTAGGTTTAAGATAAAAGAGAAACGTCACTGGCTTCTGACAGGTTTTCTTTCCTTCAGATGATAGTGTGCTCAAATTTGTAAAGTAATTTTATTTTTTATCCCTCTATAGCCACAGGATTGAATGTAATAGTTTTGTTAGCATCTGTCAGTTTATTTAATTTTGAATGGTTTTATTTGTTTGCTAAAATGAGGGCTGTTTTAACTTCATGTTTGAAGTTTTTTTAATGATCCTAATAATCCAGATCTTTGCATACAAGATGCCATTAGAGGAGTTTTTAATGGAAATAGTACAAAAGGTGTTTTTCTTGTAGTGGTCTTCAAGGACTAATTTCAAAATCTTGCTCAAAGTATGCAAATATATTGATCTTAATGATGCTAATTTAACTTTATTTTTAATCTAAATTTTTTGAAACTGTTTCCACACAAAATTAATCTTAAGACAAGTGTCAGAACTATCAAACTATTAAATGTTTGCAAAGGTAGGAAAGTAATAGAAATGTGTTTTGTCATAGGAGGCATTTTACAACGGGTAGAATTCAGCAGCTCTATTATGAGATAGGTCATCAGGTTTTCCTGTGGTGAATTTAATTATGCCTTATTTAAATCTATCTAGATTAAACAATCTAGGAGAAAACCAATGCAAGTTAAGACACCTCGTGCCTTGCCAACTATGGAAGCTCATCAAGTGATTAAAGCCAATGCACTCTATTTACTGTCGCTGAGTAGTGCTGCTGAGCCCAGTATCCTCTGCTATAACCCTGCAAAAGCATTCCAATCTCAACTTCCCAGTCTAAAAGAAGGAATTTCTGAAGACTTTCCCATTAAGATGCCATGTCTCTATCTACAGACATTAGCAAGGTAATTAAAGGGCATGTATGAATATTGATTTTAACCCTCATTTATGCAGAGTATTGGATAAAAATGTGTCTGTAAACTGAACTAAAGCTTTCATAGAAAAAGACATATTTTCCTAGTTCTTCATGATGTTTTTTTCATCTATTTTGATCCATGATCCTCTTCAATCTTTTAGATTGTATTTTCTCCTAGAGTCAAATATGCCCTAAGTAGTTTTTAGATGCTAAATATTTTATAACAGTTCAGTTTCTGTCCAAAGAATTTGGAATTTCCCAAAGAGTTTACCTTAGTGTATTAGTAGCAGACATACGTGCTACTTTTTTCTCTTCACAGTTAAAAATAATAAAAAAGGAAACCAGAAGACTTGGGTTTTCTTGTAAATTCCAAGTAAATTTCACTGTAGTGTCTCATGCTTATGTTGGGTAGACTTTTGGACCTAAAATACATTCTGGAAATACCTGATGAAAATACTAAAAGATAGAAAAAGGTGATCCCCAGTACCTGTTGGTTAGGAATGCCACTGTATCTTCCAAGTCATTGTATGCCACTCTTCAAAGTCATTACTAGCTTAAAAGCATTAATAGGTGAAGAGTACAATGACTAGCATTGGCTGATGCGCTGTATCAGCAAACAACTTTTGTGGATGTGTGTGTTTCAGCAATTTTTAATCCTAATTCTAATTTTAAAATCTCATTTGGTGTAGGCATCATCATGAAAATTTTGTTGGGTACCAGGATGACAACCTGTTCCAGGATGAGATGAGATACTTGCGATCAACTTCAGTACCTGCACCATACATCTCCGTTACGCCAGACGCAAGCCCGAATGTCTTTGAAGAGCCAGAGAGTAACATGAAATCTATGCCCCCAAGGTACTTCCTTGTAATTCTAGGTGCTGTGTGCAAATGCTAAAGCAGTAGCATGACACCAATTAAAAAAAAAAGGAAAACATTGCTGCAGTTAAGAAGCTAAAGTATCAGATCAGTTTCTGAAATGGCAGCATAAAAGACAAAAGCCTATGAAGCTGTAGTTAGGAAATTTTTAGTGGATTATAGCATATCAGGTGTGTATTTTCAACTGTTAGCAGTGAAGTATGTTTGAATATGTAAATATGCAAGGAATATACAAATCAGAACTGAAACTTACTTCGCTCTAGAAAGATCCTGGGTTTACAACCCAAATACAAAAACAATTTGTTCAGTTGATAAGGACTCTTATCATACAGGGAAATTTATCCATAGGCTCTACTTCAGGCCTGCTTATTTCCCCATAGAGGAAAATTCTCCAGAATCAACAGAACTGAAGAAGTGATCTAAAGATCAATAATCCAAGGACTGTAACTGTTGCAAACTCTTTGAAAATGTAGCAGGTTTTTTTGACTCTGTATCTGTTCTTTACCACAACTGATTGAGTGCAGGCTTTTTGAAAGGAAGTAGCTGTTGTTCTTTCAGGATTTCATTCTGAAGGGAAGCTTGAACAGGAGGAAATTTCATTGCCTTACACTTTTCAAAGCAAATGCTGCTGCTTTGTTCTGTGGGACATAAAAATGTCACAGAAGAAATGACAGTGCTGTCTAGGACCAAGAGTGCTTGATGGTTTCTGTCAAGTTAAGCCACTTCCTTGTCATGTAATGTTACTGTGATCTAATTCAAGAAGATATAAAAATTTTTGTTTCACCAGGGGAAAAATGGCTCTTATTATTAATAATAGTTCAGAATCTACTTAGATGCTCAGTGTTCTCAGATGTCAGTGATTCCTCATATTATAGTGAGGATGTAATGAAGAGAAAATTTGCTTTTAATCTGTTTTTATTTCAATTTGTTGTATTTCATACTGACTGCACAATTAGTTTATTGGAATACTACAATCTATAATGTAGTCTTTTCAGAAATAGAACTTTTCTAACAAAACTCCTTAAGAGTGCATCGTATTGGTATATTCCTTTATTAAAACTGTGGACACCATGGTCTCCTGAGGCCTATAGGGACAGCATAAGCTGGGAGTCCTTCTGCAGACTGTAAGAAGTCCACTGAAGGTAAGGAGTAAAACATGTCAGAGGTATAGCCGTAGCAATTCAAATTTGACTTTAAGGCTAATGATGTTAGAAATTATTACTTCACATAAAGTTCTTAATTTCAGTTGGCTTGCTATTAAAAATTCACTTCATAGATGTTTTCACATGCATTCTCAGGAGAAGTTTGGTCTGAAACTTCAAATTAGGCATGATCTGAATGTTTGTATTTCTCTAAAAGAAATACCTAAATTCTTGGAACTCACCATGTTCATCATTACATTTGTTTATAAAGCCACTTGCATGCTTTTTCACCATGTGTAATTCTAATATGTGCTCCTTCTTTTCCAGCATTTAAACAGTTCTTAGGTACATAAGACAAAGTTTCATGCAGTAGTAGCATTGTGATTATGAAATGCATGTATCCTTATTAATTATTGGTGTATAATTCAGATACACTGTGTATATTTGCTAATGAGTGTGTTACTTCACTGATTTCTTCGTAGTTTGGAAACCAGTCCAATCACAGACACAGACCTTGCAAAGCGCACAGTCTTTCAAAGATCATACTCAGTTGTTGCATCAGAATATGACAAACAGCACTCAATTCTGCCAGCACGTGTAAAAGCAATCCCCAGGAGACGAGTCAACAGTGGAGATGCAGGTAAGAGCACAGACATCAGAAGCAGGGAAAGATGATTCAAGGATTTGGAATTCTTTTTGGAAACTGTAGACAAATATCTTTTTTATAAATACATGTAGTGACTTTTTAGTTATAAAACAAAATAATAATAAACAGGTGTTTGGTAATCGGCACAGAATTAGCCTAAAATTGGATTAGGATTTACTGTAATTCTAAAATTTGTAGTGAATCTTCTGTGCCTGTTTTGAAAGCAAAGGTGGTATTTTCTTTCTCAGTTGAAGCATCATTTTTCCATATTGCTTTTTTAATGCAGTTTTCTCTCAGAAAAAATAATCATTTCTAAAAGTGCTTTATTGCTTTTCTTTTTTACTGTGGCTATAAAATTGAAATGCCCAAGGAATCTAATGTATGCATATTTTTATGCTTTTAAATAGAAGTGGGGTCCTCTCTCCTGAGACATCCATCTCCTGAACTTTCTCGGTTAATCTCCGCCCACAGCTCTCTTTCCAAAGGAGAGAGAAATTTCCAGTGGCCAGTATTGGCATTTGTAATCCAGCATCATGATCTGGAAGGACTTGAAATAGCGATGAAACAAGCCTTACGGAAATCTGCTTGCAGAGTCTTTGCCATGGAGGTATTCATGTACTGATGGCTCTTGGATGATTAAAATATTGTGGTTGTAAATTCTGCCTTGGAAATTTTTTTTTAAGATTATGCTCTGTTGGCTGTACTATAGTTGTCATTTAAATAAACTGTTTTAGCTACAGAGCAATAATGTCTTACTTTGAAGACTTTTGCATTATTATTTGCCTGTCCAAATCATCATCACCTCCTTCAATAAATGGTTTAGGAAACAGTTTTACTCCAGGTTTGCTTAACCAGCTGGTAACTCCTTGTATGTAATTTGTTTTAGGCCTTCAACTGGCTTCTTTGTAACGTCATTCAAACAACTTCTCTTCATGATATCTTATGGCATTTTGTGGCTTCCCTGACTCCTGCACCTGTAGAGCCTGAAGAAGAAGAGGATGAAGAAAATAAATCAAATAAAGAAAATGCAGAACAAGTAAGTGAGGTTTTGCTGGTTTTGTAGGCAAATTAGAAATACTTCCATGTGAAAAACAAAATTCCTTAATCCTCCCTCTGTGAAACAAAATCTTAAACTGTAGTTGAATTCATTTTGTAGACAGATTAGTTTTTCTTCTGAATCATCACTTTCTATGTGCCGATCAATCATGAGGTCTTCTAAAGCAGCATTTTCTAGTATTCTTGGGAAATAAGAAAGCAAAACAAGCACAAGCACATTGATAAATTAAAAAAAAATTGCTTTTTATTCCTCCTTTGCACTACAATGAGAGAGAAGATAAAATATTTTTTAGAACCACTTTGTGGTTTGGTTTACTATGTCTTTCCATGTTTTAAGTCCATAGTTAGTTATAAAAAGCATAGACAATTTATGTACTGCTGTGTACATGTATGTGTATAAATAATTAAGTAATATTAATTCAGTGATTTGAGAAAAATCTATAGTTCTGAAAATGTAGCCTGCAAAATGGTACATCCCATACTTCCAAAAGACATCTACATACAACCTATTCTAGACTTAGCTCTGATTTAAAATATTATCATGTCCATGATGAATAGCTCAAAAAAAAACATGCTAGTGTTGTCAAGAAGTCAGGATAATCTCTATCACTTCAAATGTAATCCAATTTTGGAATTAGTTGTTCTGAAATAAGTCTTTTCAGCAGTGTAACCTGGTACACTGTTTTTCTGATACTGACACACCTTAACTAAGAATTATTATTTTCACAGCTCTAATGAAATGCAGCAACTGATAACATCAGCTTAGTGATCAAGTTTGCTATGGGTGGATTTTGCCGTTCAGATATAGTTGGTTTCAACTGCTGGGATGTGTTACTTTTTTCTGGTTTGTTTCTTTGTTTTCAAATTATTGCCATATAATGTTTCACATCTTTAAATCATGAGAAATATGTGGCAGTATACAATACACTTCCCAAATTCCCTGTTTGAGGCTTGTGTGTAACTTACTCCAAAAATTCTCTGACAGGAACTGTGTCAAGTTCACATAGATTGTAAGATTGTTGCAGTTACTCATAAAGCAAACAGCAGAAATGTTTTTGTTTACTTAACCTTTTGTCTCAGAAAGTCTGTGAATAACACCCAGATTGCTTTTCCCTGTAGGAAAAGGACACACGAGTGTGTGAACACCCTCTGTCGGATATAGTGATTGCTGGGGAAGCTGCTCACCCCTTACCCCACACTTTCCATCGCCTTCTGCAGACAATCTCTGATCTTATGATGTCTCTTCCCAGTGGTAGTGCATTACAGCAAATGGCCTTAAGGTAAACACAAATCAAGAAAGTTCTTGAAAAGGCTGGAAATGTTGTAGAATTACAGGTTAAAAGATTTTGCAATGTAAACAGAATGCTTGAAAACTTTGTGCGAGAAGGAGCACATCTATCCTTACCACTAGGAAGGAGATGCATAGAAGACACTTAAGTGTTTATACATATAAATAATAGCATAAAAGACTTTGTAGAGAGGAAGTACTTTCTTCTAAATTCTACACAGTGTCCACTATGAAAAAGAAAGCATCTAACAAAATAATATGGAAGGATCTGTATGTGCATGGCTTTGTAGTGCCCTTTGCTCAGAAATCTGTCGCCTGGATAGTATCTTTAAACTTTGAGATTTTTTCTGTGTATTTGTCTCAAAGACAAAAAATTAATAATAATGGTTGCATTTACTATTACAATTCTAAGAAAAGCCTCTTCCTGCTTTCCTCAAAATGGTGCACTAGAAACACTAGCAATCCTGCAAAATTTGAAGTTTAACGTTTATAGAAAATACTTCGAGAAGCGAGAATGTGATTAATAGTTTCATGGGTAAGTGATGTCTTTTGCCAACATTCAAAATTTCAAAGTCAACTAAATGTGTTTTCAGGTGCTGGAGCCTTAAATTCAAACAATCTGATCACCAGTTCCTGCACCAGAGCAATGTTTTTCATCATATCAACAATATTTTGTCTAAATCTGATGATGGAGATAGTGAAGAGAGTTTTAGTATCAGCGTTCAGTCTGGTTTTGAAGTCATGAATCAGGCAAGTATCACAGCTCTAGCTCAGAAGCAGAGAACATTTGTGAACAGTCTGTATTTCCCATGGTGATTTTCTTTAAATTAAAAGGTTCTTTATTGCAGTGTCATATTTTCTTGGACATATCTCAAATTGGGATCTTGTCCCTGCTCTCAACTTTAGAGGTTCAAATATTGACCCTTAGCCTGTATATCACTCAGACCTAAATTTTGGAGAAGTGTGGTAGTGTGTTGTTAAGTTTCTTGTGTTATTCCCCCAATTTATGTATTGTTCTCCCCTATTATGTGTAAAATGGTTTCGTTCCCCCAGTTTTTCCCGCCACTGCTAGCCTGTCAGCTAAGTTGCTATAGTAACCGCTATTCATAGTTGCCGATATGTAATTGCTCCTCCCCTGGTTTCCCTTATAAGTGAAAGTTGTTTCCTCCCTGTCCAGTCAATCACTCCCTTTCTCCTCCCAGGTTTCGAGAACCTTCTTCTCCTCTCTGGAGATGGTGGTTGGTTGGGGTCCCAGGACACCTCCTTTACCTTTTGATTATTGGTCTCCATGGAGTGTCAGTTCTGTGAAGTTCATCCCCTCACCTTTCCCGATTGGCTCCGCCTGTACCCACCCCCCTCCTTTATAATCCTGTTTTCACCCCCTATGAAATAACTTTTTCCCGGTTGTTGTCCCCGTGTTTGGACCCCGCATCACCTTGAATAAACCGATGTTTAACCCCCGGGAAATGGTCAGCTCCGTTCCTCTCCTATACCAGCGGTGTACGCCAGTCCGCAGCCAGCACAGCCCAAGGCCATCAGACGCCGAAGGGCGCTGGCCAGGAATTGCAGAGGGGCGTCGGCCTTTCCCCCTCAGCTAGTCGGACTCTAAACTTCGGGCCACATATGCTCCCCTCCGCAGAGAAGTGCTTGTTTGCAAGTAAAGTTTTTGGGGAGTGTCATGAGTTGGTAAACTTTTTTAATGTTGTGTGCTTCTAGTTCTTTGCTATTACATCTTTTTTCTTCTGTTATTCTGAGGAGGATGAATTAATACTTCTGTTTAATATTTTTAAAGTATTTTCTTCCATGTAGTAATACATTTAGGCATTTGCTGATATATTCAGCTCTTAGCTATTAATGTTTCCTTCGGCTTAAAGAACTAAATAATTTGAATCAATAAAGGACAAATTTCTTGGAGAGCGCATTTCATCAAAACAGAAATGTCCGTGTGGTTTTAAAAATCGTAAATCATGCCCATGTATTTGGACTTGCCCTCAAGTATTTTAAAACTTGCCATTTGTTTTCACAGGAGCTGTGTATAGTAGTCTGTCTGAAAGACCTAACCAGCATTGTTGACATTAAGACATCAAGCCGACCTGCCATGATTGGTAGTTTAACAGATGGGTCTACAGAAACGTTCTGGGAGTCAGGAGATGAGGACAAAAACAAAACTAAAAACATCACAATCAACTGTGTAAAAGGAATCAATGCACGTTATGTTTGTGTTCATGTGGACAATTCCAGAGATCTTGGGGTAAGAGGAAAATAAAAGTGTCTCTTATTCAACGTGCATAGTCCAAGCTGTATGTGTTTATCACTAAAGTGCTGTTTTCTTCGTCAGCTGGTAATTCTAATGCAGAAGTTCACATTTCAAAGTGAAGTTTCTAAGTCGTGTGATTTAGAAAGCAAGAGCTGTTATGATCAGACCAGTCTGTCTGAATTTACAGTTACATAAAACTAAAACTGGGAAACTTACTTCTTAGTGGCATATTCTATTTCAGATGCATTTTCAATCATTTAAGTATTTCAAGTTACTTTTCTTGCTCATGGTTTCCACAAAAGCATTGAAATAAGGAGCTGTCATAAAATCCAATTTTTTTAGACCTTCTACATTCTTTTTTATTGATCTGTACAGTAATATTACATATATATCTATGTATATATATGTAATATATATATAATATATATATTTTATATATTAAAAACTACAGCTTTTAATACAAAGAGCAGATTGTGTTAAGAGAGCTGTGTTTTGGAATTCTTTGTCCTTGCTTTTGATTATGAGAGGTTTTTTGTAATGAAGCAGTTTTTCTCTTTTATGTATGTACTCTCTTAATACAGAAGAAGTAGTCAGAAGTGTCTCAGTTGAAGCGTTTCATTCTTATTTTGCTTGTTTGTTGCAGAACAAAGTGACCTCCATGACTTTTCTAACTGGCAAGGCAGTAGAAGATCTCTGCAGAATAAAGCAGGTAAACATTTTAACAGTTGACACAGAAAAATTACTGCCATTTTTTGTGCACATACCAGAGATTTTTCTGAGCAAATAGTTTTCTTACAGTAGATAAATTACTTTGCAAATATCAGACATCATAATAAGCCGTGGAAAATACTGTACCATTAATGACAGAATTCAGTTATGTATACTGACTATTGATCAAGCTTTTACCCTTCTACTGAAATAGAACAGAGTTATGTAAAGTGTTCCTTAGATTAATTTAGTTTTAATTACTAAAATGTGGTAGCTTATCCTTTCAGCTGGAGAAGGTATCCCAAAAAAACTCCCAGAGCACAGGCAGAAACTGATTCTGCTTTGCTTCCTCTTTGCTCTGACACTTTTCCAACAGCTTTTTACCTTCCAGCACACCCACATACTGTATCTTGTCTCATGGTATCAGAAAAAAAAGTTAGCCTTGTCTGCTGCAGCACAGTTCAATGCAGACTCCGAGAATTAATGTAGAAATGGGCAAAAACAAATATTAGCTTGATTATAAATGAGCCCATGGATAGGAGAGAGGGCTCACTTGGCTCAGGGCTTGGGTTTCTCTGAGTAGTGATGTGAGGCACAGCACCCTATCAGTGCTTGGTTTCCAGCTGTGACGCTGCAATTTCATATGAAATAAATGATTTCATATAGCGTTATTTATAGGATCCTATATTAATATGATTTCATATAGCATTATTTATGTTGGGTTTTTTTTAAACAGTACTTATTTTGAAATACACTTAATTTGACATGGTGTATCTCCCCATTTTTACACAAGTGCTGCATGTCTTGGTGTAAGGGTAGCAAATACTGACTTCCACAGAGTAACAATTTCTTTGGCAGGAGTTTGTGTGAATAGAGATGAAATAATGTATGAAATTATAATTGTATGTTATATTTTCAGTTAAATTGTAGAGGCTGATTTGTTTTCTTCCCCCTAAGAGTAAGACCAAGGACTAATTCAAGGACTAACTAGACCAAGGACTAGTTTTAAGAATTATTGGTTTTAATATATGAGCTGTTGCTTTGAGTATAAAAGAGATAGGGAGACCACTATTTCTAATCAGCTTTGCAGATAAATCTGAAATGGCTATATGTCACTTTTTAATCTGAACTCAAGAGATTGAGTATTTTTATCATTAAACATAGGTCTTATTGCTCAAGTTCAGATTTTCATTACAAGCACAGTATTTGTTACAGTGATATATATGATGATGGGTGACTTTTTGTTTGATGTAATGTCAGTTTCCAACTTTATATTCCTCTTTAATAGGTAGACTTGGATTCAAGACATATTGGCTGGGTAACAAGTGAGCTTCCTGGGGGTGATAATCACATCATCAAAATCGAATTGAAGGGTCCAGAGAACACACTAAGAGTTCGACAAGTAAAAATTCTTGGATGGAAGGATGGTGAAAGCATTAAAATAGCAGGCCAGATTTCTGCAAGTGTGGCTCAACAAAGGAACTGTGAATCTGAGACACTGCGAGTATTCCGACTTATAACATCCCAGGTGGGATTTTAATGATGTTATACAGTGAAAGTTACTGTGAATTGTAGACTTCTAAGTGCTTTATGTTTTAATGGAAAATGTGACATTTGCACTAGTTTGTCTTTGAGATTCATTGAGATACATCTTTGAGATACATCATTGTCTTTCTTCCAGGTATTTGGGAAACTTATCTCCGGAGATGCTGAGCCAACCCCAGAACAAGAAGAAAAAGCACTGTTGTCATCCCCAGAAGGAGAAGAAAAAGTACACAATGTATTTATTCGTATTCTATCAATAATACTTTGATGAAAAAAATTATCCAGGATGATTTTCAGTATTTGTTCCATTTCTTATGCTGCATAATTTTTAGATCAAAACAGAAGTATTATGTTACAATTGCTTATTTTTAAAATATCATAGTGTATCTTTAATACTAAACCACAGTGAGGTTTTTTTTAAAGTAAATTATAATTGAGGCATATTGCATTTAATGGAAACACCATAGTAATGGTGATGCAAGTGATGCCTACAATTACAGAGGTACTTAACAGCTGCAGTAATGTTTAGCCTGAAAGTAAGTAAGTACCATTATGCTTCAAGAGAGGCTTTGTTAATATGTAGAGAAAAAGTATAAAGAAACTGCACTCTACTTGTTTGGCCTATTACTTCATTTGATGCTTAAATTCCTCTCACAAAGAGAAAGTTAATATATAGAGGAGGTATTTATTAAGCATAGTTACATTGATCTTGGTTATATATCTTTCTGTAGAAAAAGCTACAAACTTATAAAACACAGCTTGTTGATACTTACCGTGATAATTGCTACAGTAATGACAAAGTGTTCTTGAAACTTTTGATCTAATATTAAACATGCTTTTTTATGAAGGCAACATCAGATGCAGACCTGAAGGAGCACATGGTAGGGATCATATTCAGCCGGAGCAAACTGACAAATTTGCAGAAACAGGTTTGTTCCTTTTGAAATTATTTGAGGATTAAATATTGGTGTCTTTTAATAAATAAGCTCAATTTCAGTGAATATTGCTATGAAGATTTGTACAATAATAGAGCTGTTGACTAATTTTGAAATTTTTTAGTTTAGTAAGTTAAGCAGAATCTAGTCTTCTGTCATTCATCTTAGCAAACATTGTAGTCTCCTAAAAATGCTTTTTACCATGCTATTGTTTCTAAATTTTTCTTAAGCTTTCTTATTATTAAACTGAACAAGACACTATTTTAATAAATGCTTTTTATTTGTGTATGTTGAGTAAATGTATTTCTTAGGGATTTTATGTGGAGTGGTTTTCTTGGCCTGAATTCTATATAGAAAGTAAATTAAAAGGCAGGATCTGAAATAAAATTAAAAATCATTTCGTTTTAATTTTCCATAACATAGATGAGCAAATTCAGCATTTTATTCTTCATTTGAATTGATGCTGAAAAGTAATTTAAGTATAGGCCGAATTCCACATTTAGGCTATACTTGTGAAGGTACCTAACTGCAACATTTTAAGAGCTGCCGCGCGTTTGGCTTGTGTGTGGCAGGTGTGCGCGCACATCGTGCAGGCCATTCGCATGGAGGCGACGCGCGTGCGCGAGGAGTGGGAGCATGCCATCTCCAGCAAGGAGAACGCCAACTCGCAGCCCAGCGACGAGGACGCCGCCTCGGACGCCTACTGCTTCGAGCTGCTCTCCATGGTGCTGGCGCTCAGCGGCTCCAACGTGGGCCGCCAGTACCTGGCCCAGCAGCTCACGCTGCTCCAGGACCTCTTCTCCCTGCTGCACACGGCTTCTCCCAGGGTGCAGAGGCAGGTCAGTGCTGACCGATCCTCCAGTGCCTTGGTATTGCTGGAATAGTGTCTTTGGAGTACTGAAATCATGTGCTTGGAAAAAATACAGGGTTTCTTTTGGGAATTGAAGTGCCAAGTTTTAGGGTGCTTGTTTTTGCTAATGATTACATGGTAGAAATGTCTGTCAGAGGAACAGCGCAGTGATTTTTCAGTATTTCCTGGGATGTGTATATAATGCCCGCGTAGCCTGGGTAGGCAAGATGAGAAGTTTTTAATCATCAGAGTCTGTTATGGGTCTGGTAGGAGTCCTTAGTGTCTGTGTCTTACGCTCAGGCTCTAAGTGTAGTAGTGTGGAACTAGCCAGCTCCTTTCTACTCTTGGTATCCTCAGGGTGAGTTTTAATATCTGTTTCTTTATGAATTCGAGTGTTGTCTGAGTGTATATATAGTTGTAGGCACATACTATATGAACACATATTATATATATATATATATTTGTTTAATTATGCTAATAATATATAAACATAACATATTTGCATTAGTACACTTCATGCGCTATTTTGTTGCTAGGTGCTGTGCCTTCTTCAGGTGGATTTTAAGTTTCTGTTGCAGAAGTTTTTGTTTCATACTCTTTATTCTTCCTTCTACTGTTTTTGATCTGTTAAAATCTCACATCTCATCTTGCCTGGACGCAGGTACTTAGTAGTTGTGATACATTGCAGATATGTAATGGTTTTTCAAGAGAACATTGATGGCTTGCAAAATTACATATGAAATATTAAGTCCTTAGGCTTTCATCAGCTTTCATGCTGATTTGGACCAAACTTCGCATGATACGTGCAATTTTAACCCCAGCTTCACCAGTTGGTAAGCTTTCAAGACAATTCTTATTGGGTCCAGAGCTATTGACACAGCAAAAAAAAAAATCCTGTTAGGTTAGCAAAAGGGAAAACAAAGGCATTGGAAAAAAGTATTATAATTCTCAGTACCTCAGGCAAGTACTTTGTTTCCAGAAGTCCAGAGTGTCTCTAACAGTCCTACCACAGTTTGACATCTCAATAATGCATGTGAAGTGGGTGCCATGCAAGCAAATCAAAGTTGTACAAACATCTGTATCACTCTTATCCTAAGTCCAGTACCAAACACTATTTTGTTAGCATGTGGAGAATAAGTATTGAGTGAGATCAGGTTTAGATCTTTGCCTTGCTGCTTACATTAATAAATGCTTCATCATTATGTAGAAATATTGCAGAATTTCTTATAGGAGTAATTAAGTACAGCAATTTGATTGAGTCCTTATAACTGAAATAAATTGTGAAGAAGGACTTCATGTGATTTTGCTTGAAAACTCCAGCTGTCTTGGTAAGAACTGTGGTGTTGTGGTTTTTTTTCTCCAGGTAACATCATTACTGAGGCGTGTTTTGCCCGAGGTAACCCCCAGCCGCCTGGCAAGTATTATAGGGGTGAAGTCTCTTCCACCAGCAGATATAAGTGATATAATTCACTCAACAGAAAAAGGAGATTGGAACAAACTAGGTATCTTGGACATGTTTTTGGGATGTATTGCCAAAGCTCTCACTGTACAGCTAAAAGCCAAAGGAACTACTATCACAGGGACAGCTGGCACTACTGCAGGCAAAGGAGTTACTACAGTCACACTTCCAATGATCTTCAATTCCAGGTTTGTTTCAAAATATGTAGCAAACTGCTACAACCTACTGTATGCTGAGTATGTGCACTATTTCTTTGTGCTGGATTTTGACTAATACTAAGTATTTGAGTTTATTTCATCTATTACCATTTATTCTTTGCAGCTATATTCGGCGAGGTGAAAGTCATTGGTGGATGAAGGGGTCAACACCTACCCAGATTTCAGAGATCATCATTAAGCTCATTAAAGACATGGCAGCGGTGAGTTTCTATTCTCTAAATGTGGATGGTATTCAAATATTTCTGATCATGAAAAATACATTTTTTCATAAATTCTGTTACAGTTAGTATCAGATTGAGCTGATGTTAATTGGTCTCAAGAAAAAAGACCCATACAGTTTTCTGGATAGAGTCTAGGGTTAAAAGCAGTAGCAACTGAGTTCTCCTTTTGATAAACAGAAATCCAGTTTTGAAATAAGCTTTTTAAAAAGTTGCTTATACTAGAAATTTAAGAGATAAACAATAATTGCAGGTCATTTTCTAATATTATTAACTTTAAAGTTTAATTTTTAAATCTTGAGCACTCAGAACTTCAAGTCAAAAGTAAAACTTACCTGTGAAGTAAAATAACAGCATTGTTTTCATGTAACTATATATAGACTTAATGTATGGATTTTCTGGTTGAGATTGACTTTTTTTCGTTGCTGGAATCTACACTTACAGTTACTTACTACTTCATTTATCTGGGTTTAAATTTTCCATAGTTCTGCTTCAGACAATTTTTGGCAGAAAAATTGAAGAAAAGTGAATCAACTGTTTCCCAGAAATGATATTGGCAAAAGAAAAAAAGGTTCTGTATATGTTTCTGGGAAAGGAATTTAGTTAGGAGGTTGTTTGTGTTTTCCTTAATTCTGCACCTATTTCAGTGAGATGTTCTAAATGACCCAGATTTTCCTCTGTGAATACCCTTTGAAAGGTTTTTCAGTATCTTTGAATGGAAGTCCTATTTTCTAAACCATTCACTGTACTTGGATTAAGGAGGTTCCTTCTCAAGGTTGCTGAAGCTGGATGGGAGGTCTCACTGTTGATACTGACTACAAGATTTTAGAATCTCATAATTGATAAGAGTTGCAATTAAAGTCTGTCTGTGTTGGAAAAGTTTTTTTTCTAAGTTTTTTAGAGCTGCTAATTATCAGCAGGGTGGCATCAGTGTAACTATCCTCTTCATGAGAGTTACAAATGTGATTCCTTTCAATATCATTTTTACCATTTGCAATGTGTAGGTACCTGTATCTGAGTTAGTCATTATAGTTTCCTTTTTAGAGTCCAGTGAATCTCAGTTGTGTGTCACCTTCAGCATGAAGTTTAGGACTTTAGAGATGACAATAAGAATTGAAGGATGCAGCAGCCTCTGAATCAGAAACTTGAGAGTATGAGTCAGTGCTACAGGCTCAGAATGTTACAGATTGGAAAGTATACTGTGGCTCTGATGTGTGCTGTGTACTCCTAATTATTTCTTCTAATACAGGAACTGTGGAATCTATTCAGGAGGCTGAGGTAGCCATGTGAAGCTGATTTTTCTAGGAACCCTGTGTGATCTGTGTGCTGGTCACAGTCACTTATCTGTGCTCCAGCTCTGCATCTTTATTTCTCCAGAAGGGGTGGGGAACGCTTCAGGAAAAGGACTTCCCATTGTTCAAATCATATGCTCTCTACCTATTCCAAGTTAATTATTCCAGTAGTTGCTCAGAGACAAACTCAGTCACCTCAGTATTTGAGGGCTAATTTTTGCCAGATGTGTCTGATTGGAAAATCAAGGCCAGGTTAGATGGGGCTTTAAAGAACTTGGTCTTGTGGAAAGTGTCCCTACCCATGGCAAGAGGTTGGAACTAGAGGATCTTGAAGATCCCTTCCAAGATAAATTAGGTGTTTTCACAGAATTATTTATCATATCAATCATCCCAAATTTCCTCTTTTTCTGTTCTAACTTGAGACACTAACCAAATGTTTTATAGCAGTTCTAATTACAATTTTATTTGCTCTTAATATTAAGAAAAGCTGTAATAAATTGAGTTTCATCTTTAACAGGGTCATCTGTCAGAAGCTTGGTCACGTGTGACAAAGAATGCTATTGCTGAAACCATCATAGCTCTGACCAAAATGGAAGAAGAGTATAGATCACCTGTGAGGTGCATTGCAACAACCAGAGTAAGAACTTCACCAAACTTACCATTAGTTCATTGTAAATGTGCAGTAGGAGCCCATTCAAGAACCTTCTTATATGTCAGAAATACACAAGCCAAAACTGAATTAGAATTAAATGTGCATCTAAGGAATCTCAGAAATAATGAAGAATAAGTGTGATGTCTGTATGTATTTGGGGGTTTATTCTTTAGATAATTCTGCTTGAAGTTTGTCACACTTGCTTTACACTAAATGTGAGATCATCTGTGTGGGAAATTGCACAATATGTATCAGCGGTCTTCTTTCAGCTCTCCAAGCAATTACTATAAGTTGTTTGACTTCTAGGTAATCAGCTGCCACATCTCAAGGCTATTATGAAAACACTTCAACAGATGTTCTCTAGGACAATTAAGCTAAGCTTCAGTTGTGTTTGTCTCAAAAAATATTTGCTGAGCCCTTTATTACTGACATGGTGTAACCTGGTGGTTTTCTTTTCTTGGTCTTTACTTTGTCTGTGAATCTTTTATAGAAACTAAAGATTACTTTAACCTTAACAGATTGCTTGAAATACCATGAAAGGCATATTTGTAAATGATGACATTCTTGCTGTCATAGGGAACACAGACTTTAGCTTCTCAAGCTTAATAATTACATGTAAAAGTAAAAAAAAAAGTTTGCAGTGGTTTCAAGCATTTGACACTCACATTGTGTTCCATCTTAAAAGGTTGTACCAGTAGTTCTTTCCATCATTTTTGTTACTCATATAGTCTCTGCTTTCTGGAGATCATAGTCTTGGACTACCACTGGCTTCTGCTGTTGTCATATTAGTTTAATCAGGTCTCAGAGGAGCCGTGAATGTCAGCCCAGCTGCTCCTGTGACTGAGTGTAGTTCTGTCATGGAGATGGGGGGTTTTGGGGGGAGAGTCCAGTAAAGTTTCTCAACTAAAACAATTCTATTCAAACCACAGGTTTGATTAAAGATTGCTCCAAAAAACAGCTGTCAAGTGCCTTTCAGTTTTGTTTGCAGTGACAAATTATCCTCATGTAGCTCATCTGTTCAGGATTTCCCTGTAGTCAGTGGAGAAGAAGAGAGAAAATCTTCCTTTGACTAATTAGCTCAGAGCCCTTTTCTAGGTAATGCCAATTGCCCTATGCAGTGAGGAGGGAACAGGGAAATCAGTCTCACTGTGCTCAGGTTTTTGGGTGGTTGTTTTTGGGATTGATTTTATTAGTCTATGTCCTTGAATTTCTTCTTCCCCAAAGCCTGCAATGTGTGGGTCAATGTGCAAGTCTTTATTTGTCATATTTCTTCATAATGTACATTGGTTGATCTTTCTTCACTTTTTTCTTTCTTGTGTGCTGACTACTGTATTTATAATCATAAAGTGACATACCTGAAAGAAACAAGGTCGTTTCCAAAAGTTAAATAAGTTTTATTGTGTTCCTGACTTATTTGGGAAAATAAACTTACATTGTATGAGCAGGCTTCAGCTAACAATAATAGAGTTTGCAGGTAACAGTGACATTCTTATCTGACAAAGTTTCTCTCTTCAGTATTTGGTTTGATTTTCATATGTCTGAGACATTTAATTCTACCTTGCTTTTCAATAGCTGTGGCTGGCCTTAGCATCCCTCTGTGTACTTGATCAGGATCATGTTGATAGACTATCCTCAGGAAGATGGATGGGAAAGGATGGGCAACAGAAACAGATGGTGAGACTGAAAATCATACAGTTTTGTGTTTGTTTTGATATATTCACTCATCAAAGAATTTAGAATAATGTTAGAGAATAGTAAAATTGGCCTTTCTTCTTTTTCTTCTGTCCCAGTGGGGATTGTATATATGTTTGAAGTATTTGCATTCTAGATAAGTATTGCCCAGAAACAGAAGTTCCAACTTAAAACAGTAATATTGCAATTCTGCCAGCATTCAGGATGAAACAAGGCCTTCCTAACACCTGTGGCATGAGGTTTTTAGTAGATTGACTCAGTTTGCACAGCACCTTCTGTCAGAGCTTTTTCTTTGTCCTAATCCTTGTCACAAAATAAAATCGATTATTTTGTGTTACTCAGTAACTACTTTTCTGTAATTTAGCTTCCTCTTCCCCATCTCACTAGAGAATGATTACCCCAGGGAGAAATTCCTTCTAACTGAATTTAGTAAAACTGCCATTGACTCAGAGGATTTATAAATTTGATATGGAATACGATTGTCTCCATACTTTTCAGTTGACAAAATGCCTGTACTTTTCCGTATGACAAAAAGCTTGTGATTTTTTTAATACCATTTTAGAAAGAGCACAGTAATGAAGCTGGTCTCTCTAAATCTTGATTAGGTGGATCCCTGTGGGAAGCAAGGAATGAGTGTGCAATGGCAATCAAGCATATTTAGAGCAAAGAAGCATCCAAAGCAGTTTAGTGTAGATAGAAACAGAATACAGGAGGCATAGAGCTGCAGCAGCAGCAAGGAGTAAAACCCTGCTGAGAAGCAAACACAGAGGTTTCTGAGGTGATTAAGAAAGTCAAAGGTCTTGGAGATGTCAGAGAAGTAGCCAAGACATTATTAAGCAGGTATTCAAGCTGCTGAACCCAAGCCTGAAATTCCCCAGTCCTGTTCTACATCAGGATATTCAAAAGTTGAGGTGAACTGTGAGTCTCCCTACCAGAACTGCTTTGAGAGAGCTCTGTTCTAACTTGCATGAGAGTATCATGGAAACCATGTGTTACAATGGACCATGTATTACCATAGAAACTTGTTCTCAGGGATGTGCATAGTCAAAATCAGTTGTTGAAGTCTATTTGCAGGGATATTTAGAATTGTAAAATTGAACCCTGCTGAATTTAAAAAAAAATTCTGTCAGTAGAGCAACTTATTTTTATGATGGATTTTGAAGTTTGTTACTTCAACCATACTGTCTTTGAGGTATGGATGACCTACAGCTTTGTTTAGATGTTTGAAAAGAGTAAACATAACATGTCAAAGTAATGAAGGGTAAATACCATGCCTGTTGACTGACCTGAGTACTCATATCTCTGAACTTTTCTGTTAACATGCCCATAACCCCTTGATATCATGTAAACTTCTTCTCAGACTAGTTGAAAGTGATGTCTCAATGGTGTTATTGAAAAACACATTTTTGGTACATCACAAAATACGAGATGAAGAGCATCAGAAAAACTGATGTCAGAAATTGAGAGGATTTGTGTCAAGGAATAATTGTTTAAATACTTATTATTTTCAAGATAGCATTAATAGTCCAAACAAGCTCTTTATCCACTTTTATAAATTAGAGAGGTGGTGTGTGACTGACAGGAGAATAAAAACAGATGCTGAAAGGAAGTGAAGGACTTAATAAAGAGGAATTATTTCTTTTCATTTTTTCTCTCAGCCAATGTGTGATAACCATGATGATGGTGAAACTGCTGCAATCATTTTATGTAATGTCTGTGGGAATTTGTGCACAGACTGTGACCGATTCCTTCATCTCCATCGGCGAACAAAAACTCACCAGAGACAGGTAGAGTATACATGGCCCCCTTGTTGTGTGTACTGCATCATGGTGTGCATATTTATATAAATAAAATAGAACCAAAAGGTAGTAGCAAATACTGAATCTGAAAAGGGTGTTATATTTTATTTTGGAGATGGGATAGATGTGTTTCCAATCAATTCTCATCAGTTGTTTTTGGTTATGTTCTCGTGTCCTTTATCTTTCACAAAGATTAGAAAATCTTGCAGTAGTTCCTAATTCTAGTTCCTATGCTACATCAGCTTTTTCTCTCTTGTTTTTCTCTCTTGGTTAGGAATGCTTTTTTAGGAGAATTTAGAAGCTGCATAGACTTTCTTTAGTATATGTTGGTTCTTTATTCCTGTTAAATTTTATCATCTTTACTACTTCTGTCATAGGAGTCAGTGCTTACAACCTGTTCATTTCTAATGTATGTGTATTCCTTTTTAATATCCAGGAAGATGATTTGACAGCAAATTTTTCCTACTGGTTCCTCTGAGTTTTCTCTTAGTTTTCAAGATTCCTCTGGCTTTCACTACGTTCTAAAACACAGATATGTTTTAAAAGAGAAATATGTTCCCCTATCCATAAGCTTGAAAATTTTCTGACTTCTTTTGGGTTTGTTTTTAGGATTGAAACTTTGACTAGATATGATTTTTTTATAACTTGTGTGTACTCTGCTAATTATTATTCTTCTGTGGTATTCTTTTATCCTTTTCTTTGGATTTTTTTGTTTTTGTCATTGAAATTGATGTTGAAGATGCCTTTACTTCTAGAATTCTTGAACATTTCCTCTTTCCTGCTTCTATTCCTCATTTATGGTTTGTTGTGATCCTTTATTTTCCCTCTTTCCTCTGACTACTTAATATTTGTACAAGGATTAAAATAATAAATGTCATTAATAAAGTTACTTCAGTGGAACTCAGTCCTCTTCTCCCTCTCCTACAATGCATCTATATTCACTTTTAAAGAAGATGATCATGTCTCCTTAAAGTACAGTGTTTTCTGTTACTAAGCAGCCTTGGAGAGCATGAACTGAACTGGTTTTGTTTGCTTTTAGGTGAAACTAAAAGCAAATCAAAAGATAGATGCAGAGACACACTGCAAATGGTCGCTCAGTGCAAGGGATAAGCTGCTCTAGAGCACATGTGGTGTAAACATCAGACCTTTGGTACTGAGTTTCACTCTGCCACAGCATTTGCAGTGTAGTCTCAGTCTGGCACTGCCATGGGTGTCTGCTATCTTCTAGTTCTTAGCCAGAGTCTTTGCAATCCCCGTTGAAATTTTCCTGTTTCATCATCCTAAGAAGATCATTTTATGTCTACTCTTCTGTCGTGGCACAGCACAGTCTAGTCTCATTCATTTTTCTGATTTCTCCTATATAGCCTGTTCAGATTACAGTTGATAAAAAGTAAGTCCTTATCTCATAGAAAACCTCCCATTTTTCCTTTTATCTGTCCAAAATAGCTACTTACCAGATTTTCCTATTTACTTCTAAAAGCATGTTTAAAGTTCTGCTCTTTATTCACCACTTTTACCTTTACATCTGATATGTTGAGCCTCTCAGATTCAGTTTCAATTCTGTCCTGTTCTCTCTGTCCTATTTTCTGTTTGCTTCCTGTTCTTTGTCCAACTTCAGTCATATATACCTTTTTAATGTATTTTCTGTCCCCTCCAGAAAGGACAGCCTATAAGTTACTCAGATGTGCTTATGTGAATACTTTGTGAAGCAGTTAGAGGTTTTTTTTCTGATTCTAGTAAAAATTAGAGTGAGCTGTATACATCCATACCAGGGAAAATTCTAACTTTCCTTGCATTACAGGTGAAACAAATGCAAACAGAACTGTCTTCAAAGCAGCAAAAGAAGAGACTGCATAAAATTCCCTAAGGATCTCTTGCAGTTTTTATTTTTATTTACAAAAACTTTATATTTTCCTCATTGTAGCCAAAAGTATCCACTGTGTATTTATATGAAAGTCAAAAATATTAATATCACACATTTCTATAATTGTTACTCTATTGTACTTGTTATTAAGACCCTGATTCTCAATGTTGCTTTGATAAACTACTAGCATAGTTATATGAAGATATTTCTGATATTATCTTGTGCTTTTAATGTTCTGTGGCCTACTGGATGTGTTGGGTAGGAATTATGAAGTCCAAGCTCTGTATTTATTAAATCAGAAAAAAAATGTGCAGCTCTATTCTTAGCATTGCTGCACTGTTGTTTCTCTGCCATGTTAGATCAAGAGTTAATTTTATTCATTTTTACTTCTAAAAACATTAAACCTTTATCATGCATATCTGCAAGATGTACAAGTTATGGAAGTATGAAAGAAAGACAGCTTGCAGTAGACAATCTCACAGAATCTGTAAAATGCCTGGTCTAAATCCAAAGAGAGAGCGAGAGAAAAAACAGAGACAAGTCCATGCTCTAATTAAACATGCCATTTAGTATCTGTTTTGTTCACTTGACAGGTGTTCAAAGAAGAAGAAGAAGCTATCAAAGTTGATCTCCACGAGGGCTGTGGTAGGACCAAACTCTTCTGGCTGATGGCATTAGCAGATTCTAAAACTATGAAGGCCATGGTGGAGTTCAGAGAACAGACAGGTAAAACACAACTGTTACTACTTGTTTTTTATCCTGATTATTGTGATCTTCACCTGCTTTAGGGCAATGCTTTTAAATATTTGTTAATAAAAGTAGAATAGTTTACCTGCGTAAGATTTGTTGGCTTTCTGGTTGTTTTCTGTGAATGCTGCTTTGATGTCTGATAGAGTTCCTTGTGTTTCATGAGAACATTTTTGGCCTTGTTCTCTCTTACACTATAGGCAAACCGACCACCAGCAGTTCTGAAGCATGTCGGTTCTGTGGATGTAGGAGTGGAACAGAATTATCAGCAGTGGGAAGTGTTTGTTCTGATGCAGACTGCCAGGTGTGTATTAGCAAGTGTCAATCACCATTAATTACATACATAGAGGAGAGCATAGGATGAAATGGGCTTCTTATTTTGAATAAACCTTGTTTATCCCTGTAGTCCATTTTAAATCAGATCTGTCATATGAAAAGGTTCTAATATAGAATATTACCATTCAAATACTTCTGAATTTGTAAATTTTCATTTTAATTACAGACTATGAACAGTAATAGTCAACTTACATACTGGGTAGTTTCATTATTATCTTCAAAAGTACCTCAAGTTTTCACACCAGCCTTGCAATTATAAAGTAAACTACGCACTGTCAGTATAAAGTCAAATGTACTGGAAAGCTTGATGAAAAGAGTTTGTTCAAGAGCCTGTGTATTACGTGAGTGTAGAACATTCCAGACTTGGCCAGGTTTATCATCTGTATCCATGTATCCTGAGTGTTTCTGTGCCCTACACTGGGTGCAATTGGCAGAGAACCAAATCATAACCAGTTGTTTTACTTTTCTTACCTGTTTACTTTTCTTACCTGTTTCTGTCAAAGTGAAGCAAATTGGTCATCTTTTTTTTCCTCTGTCAGCCTATGAAGACATATTACAGTTTATTAATGAACTGTTGAGTAACAGTTCATTACGGTTACTTAAATTCAGTTCAATTTGTTGCTAGCTTCTGGGTAACTTTTACAAGTTTTCTGTTTAGTAGGGATGGGAATTAGAGGTGGTTAAAAATCCATTTCCATGTAAAATCACTTTATGCTGATTAATGGTTAGCTTATAGTGTATTCTTAAGAGTGAGTTACTTGAAACTTCTCCAAAATCTGCAGAAATCTTAAAGGCTGTTAATACAGGTCAGCAGTATTTATGCAGGAAGCACTCAATATATAAAAAGCATACAGGATCAAAGAACAGTTCTCTTTCTATTGAAAGTTTTAAATCATGGTTTCATTTTTAGCCGTTTGCATTCAAGAGCAGCGTAGGTAAACAAAGGAAGCATTGTTATTTCAAGTACACAACGTTCAGCTTTTCCCAAGTACCTGAGGCAGCAGCAGACAATATAAACCATGGTTCTTCCATCTCAGTTTATTACATGGACCAGCAGTCCTTCAAAAAGTGACACTGTCAGAACACTCGGTAAAGGGGAAGAGATGATGAACTCTCTGCTTTACATTTGTTTAGGAGTACGCCAAGATTGCCTGCAGCAAGACACACCCCTGCGGCCACCCCTGCGGAGGCGTGAAGAATGAGGAGCACTGTTTGCCGTGCCTGCATGGCTGCGATAAAAACGCTACAACTCTGAAGCAAGATGCTGATGACATGTGCATGATCTGCTTCACTGAGGCACTTTCAGCAGCACCAGCTATCCAGGTTTTTTGTTTGTTTTTTCCTCTTCTAAGAGATTATTATTACGATTGTAATGTGTCGTGTGAAGGAAGTGAAAATATAAAGTCTTTCAAATTATGCTCTTCAAAATTTGAAAGCAGACACTGTAACAATAGTTAAGCTACTTAAAGTTTTATTTTTGTCTGGCATTCTATTTCAAGAAAGCAGATTGGATCAATTCAGTTTGCTATGTCTACTTTATTAAAATAAATGGTATTTTGTGAAGGAGTAAAACAACTGAGGTAATTAGTTGATGTAATTCACATGTATTTCATATATCGATAGGTGATCTTGGCATGGTTATGATTTTAATGCCCATTTTTTGTTCTTTCTTGTTGTTAAGAAGAAAATAGGGGTCTTCTAGGATTTCAAATTAATATTGGAATTGGTATATGTTGCCACTTAAAAGCAAATAACTGCTTCTACTTTAGTGATTAATGTAACTTCAGTATTCACTTTAGTGGTTAATGTAACTTCAATATTCACAATATTCGCTTACTCTTTTCTAAAGCTGGACTGCAGCCATGTTTTCCATTTGCAATGCTGTCAACGAGTACTAGAAAACAGATGGCTTGGTCCAAGGATAACTTTTGGGTTTATGTCCTGCCCAATTTGCAAGGTAAATGAGCTATGTGCCTGCCAAAGTCAAGAAACTTACCTGATACTTTCCTTTTCTTTTTTTTTTCTTTTTTTTCTTTTTTTTTCTTTTTTTTGTTTTGTTAATACTGTATTGCTTGGTACAGTATAAATGAGTTATACATTACTTGTTTTCTTAATTCCACTTGTTGCTATAGAAAGACTAGCATTGATGCATCTTTTGACTTTCTCCTACTGTTCCCTGAGGTGTCCTCTTAAAAAGAAAGTATAGGTCAGACATTGTCTTAATATTGTTTCATTCTTACCAACATCAGCTTGCAAATTCCCAGTATTGGTGATAGTGGGGAGAGGAAGAAGTAATCTTAAAGCACACTGTCTTGAAACAGGAATTCTCTGTTTTACTAACCATTTTAAAGCTGCTTTTTGCTTTTCAGTGTGAGGGCAGAGCCAAAGAATACATGTACTTAGTTAGCTAAGTTGCTAACAATTCTTATTGTACTCTAAAAAACTGCTGTTAGCAAAAGCACATAATAGCTGCTGGAAAGAAGAGCACCTTACCTCACCCTAGGAATTTGAAATTTGGGAATAGTCAGCCATTCTGCATGCTATGGTACTTCTGTCATGTTGTGTTGTGGGGTAATTAATGGCAGTAGCTTGTGGTCACAAATTGATAAAGAACTGCCATAGAGGACTGTCAGTCATTATGCTTACTTGCTCAGCAGTAAGCCAAAAAGGACCAAAATTACAGAAAATACACAATGAGATTATTCCTGTGCTGTGGTGAATATTTCATATACTCTTCACCAACTCCCTGGCTGTTAGTCTCTTGGAAGGGTTGATGCTCCCATGTCACAACAGGCCATAGAAAAAGCATTCATGGATACCATTTTTGCAGCAAACAGAGTACATTCTGTATCAGCTGTTTTTTGAAATAGACCCATATGTTTTTATGACATCTCTCATGCTATTTGTGCCTATAACACAAATTATCATAGCTATTGGGATAAAGATGCACGATACTTTAAACAGCTTTGTTTTTATTTCAGAACAAAATCAATCACACAGTATTAAAGGATTTGCTTGATCCAATCAAAGAACTCTATGAAGATGTAAGGAGAAAAGCGCTAATGAGATTGGAGTATGAAGGGCTGCACAAGAGTGAGGCCATCACAACGCCAGGTGTTAGATTTTATAATGACCCAGCTGGCTATGCTATGAACAGATATGCTTATTATGTTTGCTACAAGTGCAAAAAGGTATGGTGAGATTTATTAAATAGATGTTACCATTTCACAAGTAATTTCTTAAAACAGACCCTATGTTTAATACATTGTGTATGGAGCAGAAAGGCAGGAAAAGATGTTGTTTATAGACTCACAATAATACTTGATTTTAAAAAATCAAGTGTTGGGCTAATGAGATGTACACAGTATCTTAGCTAGTAAAGCTCAAGCATGTATACAGAGCAGCTCAGAAACCAAAAGCACCTTGAGTCAATGGCCACTTAGAAGAAGGTGCAGTACCTACTTCCTCCACTACCTATTTACCTCAAGCTGCTACTTAATTCTGACATAGGGCTCATAGAGCATCCAAATGCTGTTCCAAAAGCCGTACAGTCACTGGCATAGAGCAGGGGCTGTTGCAGTTTTGGGTCTTGTTCATCCTGAGACTGAGGGACATTCTCTGAGTGTCTCCAAACCTCGTACCTACAGAATCAAGAGAGTTCAGAATAGTGGAGGCCACTGAAATGGCAGTCATTTGTCGTATTCCCCTTATAAATGGAATTGGTTAAACTGAAAAGAATAGTTAAAAGAATAATTGTCTCTGGTTTAACATCCAATCATTTCTATATGCAATTAAGGCATATTTTGGTGGCGAAGCTCGTTGTGATGCTGAGGCTGGACAAGGAGATGACTATGATCCAAGAGAACTTATTTGTGGTGCCTGCTCTGATGTTTCAAGGGCTCAGGTGAGTAAATAACTTCTATTCATGTTTTTATTTCATTCTGAAACCCTGAGTACCTGAACTATACAGTAATTTACAGCCATTTGTAATATGGTATATACAATATTGAATGGTATATACAATATTGAACAATATTGTATATACCATTAATATATTGTACAGAATGTAAAAGTGAGTTGTTGGGATTGTGAGAACATGGCTGCTTCACTGACTGGTGTTTGCTTTCCTTGTTCAGATGTGTCCCAAACACGGTACAGATTTCTTAGAGTACAAATGCCGCTACTGCTGTTCAGTTGCTGTTTTTTTCTGTTTCGGGACAACGCATTTTTGCAACGCTTGCCATGATGATTTCCAAAGAATGACAAGCATCCCTAAAGAAGAGCTCCCACACTGTCCTGCAGGTAGGACTTTGACAAAGCAAATTTATCACACTGGATTCTGAAATAAATTACAAGCTCTAATTGATATTAGCTTTTCTTGGTGATATTTTTTTTGGTTTTCCGGCAATGTCATTGCACTGATCATTTAAACATTAGGAACTTCGATAGAGAAAGACATTTCAATTTCCCTATACCAGGTCAGACTCCATATGTACAATGGTGTGTAAAATGGTATATTGATAAAATTGAGACATTATTAAGTGATGTATGTGTAGTTAGGTAGCCATTATCTGCAAACTGTTACCTCAGTGCCTTAATTACTAAGTTCATGTGCTGTATATCAATGTTCTGCTAGTAAATGATTGGGGGTTGAAAGTCTGATCTTTTCTTCAAGATATTTGCATAAAATAAGTAAACAAATAAATTACAATTCCTGCTATAACCTTAGAATTATTTTTTACTGCAGAATGTAACTCTTGTTCATTATTCAGTTTTTCTCTTACCTTGTATAAATTTCTTCCATAGTATTAATGAGATAAAACTTGCTTAAGTGACTGTCTATAAGCATCTTGCATTTTAAATTTGAATTTGATTGCTTTTAGTTAAATGGCAGTTTGATCTTTTTTTATTCTTTTCATTTAGTTTGGATTTTTTTGGAGGAAATGTAATATATGTCTGTTTACATTGTCTGCAAGCATTAATCTATTCTTTTCTTTTTTTTTTTTCCTTATCCTTACATTCACTGTAGGTCCCAAAGGTAAACAACTTGAAGGAACAGAATGTCCACTTCATGTTGTCCATCCACCCACTGGTGAAGAATTTGCTCTGGGTTGTGGGGTTTGCAGAAATGCACACACTTTTTAGAATAGCAGATTTTTTTAACCAGAGCAAAACAGGTGCCCTCATCCCTCAAGTGTCCTGAAAACAAAGTCCTGCTGGGATGAGGATGGGACCATTCCATAACCCAGGTAAAAGGAACAATTTACAGTGCAAGAAGGATGCCAAATACCATGTACATAATTCTTGCTGTGAGATATTGACATTTTTTGAACTGAGACATCAAAATTTGTGAGGTGTTTGCATGTGGCCATTACAGTCATCGGCTAGGAAACATTGGACATTTACAAATAAACAATTGTTATTAAAGGATCTGTGTGTCTGTGGACTATGAATGATGCTGGCTTTCAGGAGAAAGAAAAAAATATTGATTATTGTATACTGACTTTTTGTAATCTTGTACAATTGTAACGCATCACAAGTGGGGATGGGAAAGAGGAATATTCTGGTTTATTTCCTAGACTGTTATAAAAAAAATGTGTTAGGAAGGCATAAATGTAACAAGTATCACCCTGTATATAAAGGTATCAATGTTTGTCCTGTATAAGAAATATTAAATTACAACAGCAGTTTCATTTAAACTTCTGGGTTATGTTTGAGCCTGAAATTTTAATGAAGTGCAATACTGAGTGTGCCTCATATCTTGCAGCTGTAAACATAATGGAATGTACATGTCAATAAAGCCACTGTACATTTTTATACAGTGAAAGTCTAACAAATGTGTAAGCCTCCATTTTCAGAAACATTCTTAAAACAGAGTCGGGGAGGTGGGAGGGAAGGGGCAGAAGAGAGGTGTCCTATAATTATTTCAGCAGACTCTTGAAAATTAGGAAAATCTTTTGGGTAAACTGGTGATAATGGAAGTACTTACAACATGAAAAGCACTGCTCCATTTCTCAACAGAAAACTTGGATAAATGTTCCAGCATTCATATGAAAAATTGTATTGCTATTTCTATTACCAACAGTGTTTTAAAACACAAAAGACGACTGCATTTTAAATTAGTTTTGATCAGTTTTATTTTGCTGAAGACTCCTAATCACTCCTGCTTTTAGGACAAACAGCTGTTTGAATTTCAAAATGTTCATTTCATTAAAGCCCTAGGTCCTCTGCACCTGCATAATGAATGCAGAATATAACTTCAAGTAAAAACTTCTATTTGTAAGATTTTTCTCTTTGGATTTTTTCTCTTAGATGTGTTCATCTCCCTTTCTAGCATTTCTGTCTTGAACCTGATGAAAAGTGTGTTACTGCCTTTTACATTTAAGATATTGGTAGATGGCATCCATACCAGACAATCTTGATTGGAAGCACGGGATCCATCTTGCCTAACTTCAAACCTCTGAATCACAAAATCACAGAAAGGCTGGCATTGGAAGAGACTTCTGGAGATCATCTTGTCCAACCCCCCCTGCTAAAACAGGCTTACCTAGAGCAGCATATATACCTGCACTTTGAAATAGTTCTGAATAGTTCACACACCTGTGAATTACAATTGATCTTACTGTAGCTCTGCAGAGGGATCAGGACAGGCTGGATCAGTGGGCTGAGGGCAGTTGTGTGAGGTTCAACAAGGCCAAGTGACAGATCCTGCACTTGGGTCACAGCAACCCTATGCAGGGCTGCAGGCTGGGGAAGGGCTGGAAAGCTGCCCAGCAGCAAGGGACCTGGGTGTGCTGGTCAACAGCAACTGAACATGAGCCAGTGTGTGTGCCCAGGTGGCCAAGAAGGCCAATGGCCTGTGTCAAAAATAGCCAGCACAGCCAGGGAAGTCCTTGTCCCTGTATTGGGTGTCTGATCCATTGTCATTTTTAGAAAATTGGAGTGTAGCACCATCCTTACAAATTAATTCTATTTTTTAATTTTTCAGCCTTCTCTTTAATTTCAGATTAATATGAGTATTAATTTAGGAAATTGTGATTATGGTGTAGAAAGGACATGACATTGTTCATGTTTATTTAGAATTGATAGAGTGAGGGATAGGCAGTACTGCAGAAATGTTTCTCTCACACACAGCTGACTATCCCTTGTCACCACTCCAGGGAGGCAGCACAGCCACATGTGAGCATCAGGCTCTTGCACAGAGCTCAGCTCCTCACGTAATGGTTGAGCCTTGGCCACGCTGCTCCCACAGTGTCTCAGACATTGGCGTCACCACGTCCCCCCACGCGGATCTCTGCCGGTGATTATAGCAGATGCCAGCACAGGCTGCTAATCAGATCAGTCCACAATAAGATTGCTGTATGCCTTTCCAGCAGTCTCACATGTCTTTCTGTCAGCTGTTGATCCACTGCCCACACAATGGAAACAGTCAGTTCTTGTTTGTACCACCCTGTTTGCCACAGCCCACCACACTCAGCTAATTTATACCAAAGTCAGCTCCTGGCCAAGGCGAGGCCTCAGTGCTCACACTTGGATCAGTTTAAAAATAGCTTGAACTTTTATGGGTGTCTCCACCCACTGAACACAATGTGAACAGTAAAAGTTAATAAGATACAGCTAATTAACATGTCATCATCAAGGCTAAATAAGCTTGGTCCTTACAAAACAGGTTTTGCCAATTCCATCATACTAGGCTCATGTTTCACCTAGACAGAGGCTTAGCTAGGGAGTTTCAGGCCCACCCATTCAGGATAGAACTCAAGCTTTGCAGGGCTTTTCCACAGCCCTCCTTAAGCCATGCCACACGTTGCAGGTGCCAGAGTGCAGTGGTTGAAGGGCAGATGCCTTGTCCCTCAGCCCAAGGTGCACTGGAAGGGCTGCACTGTCACAGCCCCCACTCTCGCTGAGGGGGTGTGGTAGTGAGTTTGTGCTGCCAAGCATTCCAGGATCTGACTCCTCACCAGGCATTCCTACAGAGATGCAGCCAAATGCAGAACAGCACGCTGATTACACAGCAGCCAGATGCAATGGGGACTGTGATTATTATTGATAATCACCCAAAGATGTCCCCTGCCAGCTGGTCCAGGGAGTTTTCTCAGGTAATACCCACCACTGCAGTCTCTTGGGATTCAGGAGGTGCTCTCTGCTCTTGCCTCAATATTATATGTAGGCTGTGGGCTGCTCATTGAAATATAATCTATTTGGATGTACCAAGTTTCTTCCTGTGTACCTGAAAGGGGATTTGGACACTGAAACCTTGGATATAGGTACCTGAGGCAGTGCTTTGGGTCGTCCACTGAGCATCACACACAGTGTAGTTTGCTACTGCCATCCATGACATTGTTTCTACACTCCTACTCATTTCTGCATCCAGGTGATTCAAGCGTCCTTAGCCCATGCTAGGTCTCAGCTAATCTAGTATTTCCACCTCCCTGTCAGTTCATTCAGTAGTATTCCTTTCCTGAATGTGACTCTGTCTACATCTTCCCCTGCACAGTTTAACTTTTCTGCTCACTCAGCTGCCCTGGAGAGCATTCCCACTCCACCCAGCCCCATTCCTAGGCCTCACCTCTGCCATGTACTCTGCCAGAACAGCCATTAGAGGAAGGAAGGATGGCATTAAGTATGCTGGCACACAAAGGGAATGTGTACTCCACTGTGGCCATGTGGGCAGCAGTGTCACATCACTTTAACCTAGAGATTCAGGTGGTTTGGTGTGAATGGGGTATGATCTACCAGCATCACCATCCTAATGCCAATTCCTGACAAAGATACTTAGAAACCTGGCTGGAGGACCTGAACAACAGCTTAAAAGCATTTGCCTGAGGGCAGGTTTTATCAGTGGACTCTGTCACAGAGCAGTAATCGCAACGGGATGATCCAAGCTACAGGGCAAACACAGCTCTCCACAGATTCTGCTCTAATGGACAAAACATATGTAAGATGATACGCTGGGTTTGCATCCATCTCTGCCTCCCTTTTCTCCAATACAAACAGAATTTGAGCAACAACATTCCAGCTGTTACTCGTAAGATTGTTGTCTCTATTTCTACATCTTTGGCTTTTTCCATACTCCCAGTGGCTTGGGGAATGGCCTAGGTTCATAAATCTTTATTTCCCTCCTGATGGAGGCTGGGCACAATTACGTACATCCCACCAAGCAAATCCTAAATTTTGGCACACCCCGAGTGCCTTACTGCTGACTGAATTTGACCTTTCCCATGAATAGATGCCCACTGGCAGAACTTTGGATCTGTTCATCCAACACTCACATACAATCAAGGAGCTGGTGAATAACTTCTGGGGTTTGCCTCCAGTGCTAGGATACAAGACTTAGAAACAAGCCATGTTTGGAAACCAGCTTCAAGGTACCCTTGCAGGACACATTTCACATCACACATAAGGTACCCTCCTTCCATGCCTTGGTACCAAGGCCAATCCTAATACAAATGCCAGTCCCCTCTCAGCAATAAGTCTGTTTGGGAATTCTTACCACTGTCCCTTGCTAATCATATTAACTCCTCACCCACTGGCAGAGTCAGCTGAACTGATTTGCAAGGAGCTACACAAAGCACAGAAAATTCCTGTAAACCAAAGAACTCCTCTAGCAGGATGCTGTCAGACCAACCTGTCAGTGAGCTGGCACTGCCCTTTCCAGCAGCATTGCTCTGTCCATGGCTCACACCATGGCAGAGATGAGGTGCTGTCCGTGCTGCTGGGCACAGCTCAGCCCACTCTGCCCATTTGTACAGCAGCCCTAGCCAAGGCCATGCCACCAGACTCCTCTGTCAGAGGGGCTCCAGCAAACAGCAGCTTTTGCTGTATTACCTAACAAAATAGAGTGGTACAACAGCTTTTACCCAGGAAGCAACCATGGGAGCCATTCATCTAGAAAGAATTACTAGGGCCTCTAGAGACAGAAACAATATTTAGACAGTGAGGAACCTTTTAAAATAATTATGTCCAGCTTCTACTGAACCACGGTGAACAACATCAGGTAAACAGCCTGTCGCAGGCAACACTCTGTCCTGCTGTTGCTCATCCTTAGTTTTATCTTTGTATATTTCTGTGGCCAAGAGGCCTTAAACTGAGGCCCACTATTTTAAAGACCATTTTATTTGCATCTACTGTTTAAAAAAAAAGAAGCTGAGTTACAGCTCGTATTCTGTAAGGTCTTGCTTTAGATGGATGGAACATACTTATTTTAGCAGCCCATAATACCACATTCTAACAGTTTAAGAAAGTCCCTCACCACAGAAAATCTTCCTGTATAGACATGTTCAGAAAATAAAACCAGGAAGTTTCCCTAATGATATCCATTACTTAAAAACATTCACTTCTTTTGGCATTGATAATGAATAGGTTCAGCTTTCCTCTGTATTTTCTTCTTCAGCACAATCTGCTGAGAATTAAGATTGTCACAGACATTCCAGACCAGCTCGTTCAGCCCCTACTCATTATATCAATATTCTCCACATTTTTCAGAACTTTATTTTCATTAAATCAGAGCTACTCATGCCCTGCAAGCCTGACATACTTTCATCATAGCTGGATCTGGTCTACTATGGTTACTTAACTCTCTTCCAATTGCTTCTGTGATTTTCCTCTCTGTATTCTTATCCTAGCAAAATGCAAGCCAGGCTTATCAGGGTGGAGTACAGTTCCTTGCTTCAGGAATGCTTCAGAGCTACTTGAATATAGCCAGAAAATAGCACAGTAGACTTTCAGTGCTAAAGGGTGCAGCATTTATAATCAAGACCTGGCATTTGAAATGTTGCCGTGGCTTCATCAGTCAGGCAGCCTGCCAGCTGAAATGAGGTGTTCTGTGCAACCTCAGCCTGAGGTGGGGAGATCCCCTGTTAGACACTGAGATTTTACTGGCTGTGTCTTGGGTTTTATGCCTGTGGGCTGTTCCTCATCTTCACATGGTGACAGTGAGGGCTGCTTCACATCTCTAAGTGAGTGATTGTCCCATCAGAAAAACTGAAACTTCAGAGAGCTTCTCCTTTTCTTTTGGAAAAAGTTACAATGCAGTTTCCTTAATAGTCTCATTTTTGCATAGCTGGGCTCAGCACAGGCCATGGCCTTTTTCTATTACTACTGAAAGCATACAAAAAAAAAATTATTCTAAATATTTGTCTCTCAAAAACCTATCTAAAGCTCCAAAGTGCCCAGCCCCCACTGGCCACAACATGGCAACAACACAGACCAGCCCAGACCTATGGATGTTCTTTGAACCTTTACTGCTTGGCCCCTTCTTAGCCTGCTGCCACCCATCTCAGTGCCAGCTACCTCAGTCCAGGAGCTCTGCAGGGCTTTGTCTGCCACCTAAACCAGAGCCAGCCCTGGGGGTCACCAGGAGCCCGCAGCACCAGCTGCCCGCAGGTTTGCCTTCATGCAGTTCTGATGAACTGCCCGGTTCTTGTGCTTTGCCCACAGACAGCCCAGATGTTTTTGTCAGTGCTCTGCACCCTGCCCAGGGCCTGGGCTGGCCCCAAGGACAGAGCTGCAGCTGCCTCTCTTGCTCAGCTCAGCTGCTATGGCCCCAAACAGTGTCGTGCTGGGAGTGCTTTCTGCGCTTGTTCTCCTCTCCTACACACACAAAGGGTGCCTAAAACTTACACAAGCGGCTACAACAAAGCAAGAAGGGCACAGGCAGTGAGCCAAACTTGGTTCACTCTGACGATAAGGCAGCAAATTGCAACTGCTCGGCGCTGTAGGAAGTCCCTCCCAGTAAGTCAATAGAGGGAAACTCAGATAATGAGAGGGTTTTAAAGTAAGGTTACCTTAAAAATAATGAAATTGCAGCTGTTACATCTCCCAAGACTTCCACACAAACAAAAAAAGAAAATATTTGTTTTGGTCAAAAGATATTTCTTTTTTTTTTTTCTGCAGACACCAGAACATGATCAGACCATAAATCTTGATGAAAATATATTTTTACTGACTTCACATGTCATGGCTCAGTTACATCACATTATAATGCTGGCTAAAAACACAGAGAGGTGACCAGGAGAAGCAGCAGCTGCTTGCTCTGTGTTTGTTGATAAAAAAGAGATCCTTCTCCCCACAGACTGGGCCCAGGTCTGGTTCCAGCCTTTGCAGTCTGACTCTGTCTCCCACATCTCCAGCAGTTTGCATTTGCATACTTGCAAATACGACTTGTCGTCACTAGAAACTGTAACTGGGGGCTGTTCTCTTCCCACCATTAGAAACCATCTCTGACGTGGAACACGGCGCTGAAAAGGGAATTCCTAAGCAGTGAGAATGGAAGACATGGAACATTTCCAGATGGGGACAGCAAAACAGTTATTGCAGGTTTCTTGACAGTATTGGCTCCATTCATAAACACATCTCATTACCTACCAAGATTTATACAGCTGTCTTATAAAACTGAGCAAATTATACAGTCACATATTTGCTATTACAAGGTTGTCTAAGATACCCATTAATCTGCTCAAGGTAGGGTGATAACACCTCTTATTTCCAGATTTTTGTTGCATTTCCTGAAAAGCTGAAGACTGGATGTAGATTCATAAATACACACAGAACTGTAACGGCTGAGCTTTAGCAAACAGCTCAAGACATTCTGAAATGGAGAAAAATATTATTTTCTCACAGAAACTCAAAATAAAAATGTATTTTATGTTTCTCACTGAAAAACAATTCTGTTTCCAGACAAGTCTTCCCCCCCTGCCACTAATAATCTCAAGAAACTAGACTTGAAAAAATAAATTACCTGACTTAAAGTATGCAAGGAAATGTATTTTTATAAAGTGCTTCTTAAAGATCTCAGGGATGGTGACATGTGAGTGACCACTGAAGAATGTTTCAAAGCCATTTCAAGACTGAGGTGAGCACAGGATCACAAATGCTGTTTCCAAGAAAATAATGACAGGGATTGCAACAATTTGAGCACTAATTTATTTACTATAGCCTGCAATAAATTAAGTTTTGTGAATCTCAACAACTGTAAATAGTTTGGACACATACAGGGCTGAAAAATGAGGTGTATTGGAGTGTACCACATGCACAAAGGACACATGATGACAAGGCATTTGCAGCCCATGGGAAATGTCACACATCACTTTGTCTTCTTGTTATGAATAAGAAGCTTGACTAGGCCAATATTCAAGCAGCAATTTAGTATTTAATATGGTAAAGTATGAGCAATACAGCACTGGGTACAGTGGGGGAAGTTTTCCCTCCAACTGCACACCGATAATTGATGGTTACAGGTATTTATAGGGGTACTTATCAGTTTTTTTCAGCAGTTTCTATTTCCAATTTTTTACTCATCAGCAATTTTTATTCCAAATTATTACATCACAATTCTATACACTATTGTGATTTTAATCTCTCAGGATGTATTTCAAAGGAGTATCCCCAGATGGTGACGGTCCAGTTTCCATAAGAAGAAAGACAAATCTCATCTGGTGGAGTCCAGCTCCCCAGATGTGTGTTCACCTTTTAATTGCAGAGACTATAAATCTCATAACAGTGATGTCCAGCTTCCCTTTGGTCGAAACCATAAATCCTTGAGATGATGTTCATCTTCCTTTCTCAAGCTGTTTTTCTCTGCTTCAATATAGCATGAGATAAGCATATTTCCTTTATATACATTCCAAAGCTATAGTTTCAAGGATACAAGTAATATTCTACTGTTGTAATCTTCGCTGCAGCGTTGTTCTTGCCTCTCTGCTGGGGCTCTTCTCCATTCTCTGCAGCACAGTCCTTCCTGTCTTCTCAGGGGCTCCTCTTGGGCTCTTGACCCACCCCTATTTATTTCAGTTATCTTCACGAGCTACAGCTGCTGCCCAACTAAGGACCCTGCAGCTGCAGCTCGTTTGGAGCAACTGGGACCCACACAGACCTTACAATACAACATATATTCAGGCCCCCACATTTCCCCCCTTTTCTTTTAACAATTATACAATTACAATATGCATACAGGCCCAGCTCTCAGCTGTCCTAGATACATACATAGAATATATGCATATCCCTATACAGTCCCAGCTCTCAGGCTGCCACAGCTCTCGAGCAACTCAGACCCACACAGGTCTTACAATACAACATATATTCAGGCCCCCACATTTCCCCCCTTTTCTTTTAACAATTATGCAATTATAATACACATACAGTCCCAGCTCTCAGGCTGCCACAGCTCTCGGCTGTCTTTAGATACAACCATAGAATATATACATATCCCTATACAGTCCCAGCTCTCAGGCTGCCACAGCTCTCGGTTGTCCGGGGGATTCCATACCTTCTCTAGTCCCAGCTCTCAGGCTGCCACAGCTCTCGGCTGTCCGGGGGATTCCATACCTTCTCTAGTCCCAGCTCTCAGGCTGCCACAGCTCTCGGCTGTCCGGGGATTCCATACCTTCTCTAGTCCCAGCTCTCAGGCTGCCACAGCTCTCGGCTGTCCGGGGGATTCCATACCTTCTCTAGTCCCAGCTCTCAGGCTGCCACAGCTCTTGGCTGTCCGGGGGATTCCATACCTTCTCTAGTCCCAGCTCTCAGGCTGCCACAGCTCTCGGCTGTCCATTGTTGTAACCTTCGCTGCAGTGTTGTTCTTGCTCTCTGCTGGGGCTCTTCTCTATTCTCTGTAGCACAGTCCTTCATGTCTTCTCAGGGGCCCCTCCTGGGCTCTTGACCCACCCCTATTTATTTCAGTTACCTTCACGAGCTACAGCTGCTGCCCAACTAAGGACCCTGCAGCTGCAGCTCATTTGGAGCAACTCAGACCCACACAGGTCTTACAATACAACTATATATTCAGGCCCCCACATTTCCCCCCTTTTAACAATTATACAATTACAATACACATACAGTTCCAGCTCTCAGGCTGCCACAGCTCTCGGCTGTCCTTAGATACAACCATAGAATATATACATATCCCTATACAGTCCCAGCTCTCAGGCTGCCACAGCTCTCGGCTGTCCGGGGGATTCCATACCTTCTCTAGTCCCAGCTCTCAGGCTGCCACAGCTCTCGGTGTCTTTGGATACATACATAGAATATATACATATCCCTATACAGTCCCAGCTCTCAGGCTGCCACAGCTCTCGGCTGTCTTAGATACAACCATAGAATATATACATATCCCTATACAGTCCCAGCTCTCTGGCTGCCACAGCTCTCGGCTGTCTTAGATACAACCATAGAATATATACATATCCCTATACAGTCCCAGCTCTCTGGCTGCCACAGCTCTCGGCTGTCCAGGGGATTCCATACCTTCTCTAGTCCCAGCTCTCAGGCTGCCACAGCTCTCGGCTGTCCGGGGGATTCCATACCTTCTCTCGATGTTTGGCTGCATATTCTTCCTCACACAGGGCACCAGTTGTTGTAATCTTCGCTACAGTGTTGTTCTTGCTTCTCTGCTGGGGCTCTTCTCCATTCTCTGCAGCACAGTCCTTCCTGTCTTCTCAGGGGCTCCTCTTGGGCTCTTGACCCACCCCTATTTATTTCAGTTATCTTCACGAGCTACAGCTGCTGCCCAACTAAGGACCCTGCAGCTGCAGCTCGTTTGGAGCAACTGGGACCCACACAGACCTTACAATACAACATATATTCAGGCCCCCACATTTCCCCCCTTTTCTTTTAACAATTATACAATTACAATATGCATACAGGCCCAGCTCTCAGCTGTCCTAGATACATACATAGAATATATGCATATCCCTATACAGTCCCAGCTCTCAGGCTGCCACAGCTCTCGAGCAACTCAGACCCACACAGGTCTTACAATACAACATATATTCAGGCCCCCACATTCTACAATTATACTTCAAAAGGTTATTATTGCAGAGCTTTTTATGGATTAAATGCAAGCAAAAAAGCAACATCCTTAACACCTTAATTCCAATGCTCTTAATTCAACCAGGGTTAATTGCAAACAAAAGATAGGTTCAAAAGCCTTTTCCCATGCTTTATTTTCCTCAGTTATTAATAGAATTCGCAACTATCCCATTGCCGGTGTCCACATATTTCGCATTGACAAGTACACACGTCGCCTGTTTGTACTTGACATGAAACACAGCTTTGCATCTCACATTCTCTGCCTGGTAAAATCCCAAGCACATCATTCCCCGTGCCCGTCGGCCCCAGGGCACTTTGGTGGTTTGCTTTCCCTCTTACATCCACTCCTAAGGCCATCCTCACATGGGGCTTCCAGATCACAGGACACAACCAACCGGCTGTACTGATGATGAGGATCCGGCTCCATCGCTGGTAACACCGAGAAGGCAAAGCACAGCACACAGCCATGTCAGCAGGGCCAGGCAGGGATTGTCCCCATGCTCGCACTGGGGAGGCCACAGCGTGAGTGCTGTGTCCAGCTCAGGCCCCCACGCTACAACAAACAAAGCGAGGGGCTGGAGTGTGTCCAGAGAAGGGCAATGGAACCGGGGAAGTGCTTGGAACACAATCCTATGAGGAACAGCCGGCAGCTGGTGGTGTTTAGCGTGAAGACAAGGGAGGGTCTTGTGGGACCTTGTCACTTTCTACAGCTCCTGAAAGGAGCTTGTAGCCAGGTCGGGGTCGGCATCTTCCCCCAGGTAACCAGTCACAGGACAAGATGGGATAATCATAAACTGCACCAGGGAAGGTTATGGTTGGATACTAGGAGGAATTTCTTCACAGAAGGGGTGACTGAGCATTGGAACGGTGGTGGAGTCACTATCCCTGGAGACATTTGAGGACAGACTGGACGCGGCACTGAGGAGGCACTGAGTTGAGTGCCATGGTGCAGCTGACATGGGGGCGTTCAATCATAGGCCGGACTCGATGATCTCGGAGGACTTTTCCAACCTAACAGATTCTGGGATTAGCCCCGCTACGTCTCTAGACTGCACGGCTCCCTTCCTGCCCGAGGCGGGACGCGCCCAGCCCCGAGCCGTGGCGCAGACGGGCGGGAGGAGGAGCCGGCGCCGGCCCTGGCTCAGAGGCGCCGCGGGCGGGGGCGCTGAGGGGAGGTGGGGCCGCCGCCCGCCGCCATTTTGGCTGGTTTGCGTCGCTTCCGCCGCTGGAAGTAAACAGAGAGCGAGGCCAGGGAAGGAGCGAAGCAGCGACGCGGGCGGGACGGGACGGAGCGGACGGTCGGGCGGCGGAGGCGGCGCTGGGGTCGGCTTTGGCGGAGAGAGCTGATGTGGCCGGAGCGGAGGCGCCAGCGCGGCCCGAGCCCCGGTTAATGCGAAGCGCAGCAGGGAGCCGCCAGGTGCTGGGGCGGGAACGGACGGGCGGCGGCGCAGGGCACCATCCGCGGGGTCCCGGGCCCCAGGAGCGGGGTCCGAGCAGCGGGGGCGGCGGAGCTCGGGGCCTGCCGGGCTGTCCGAGCCGCGCGCCCCGGGCCGGGGCTGGGCCGGAAGGAGCCGACCCTGAGGGGAGCCTTCTCCGGGAGTAGCGAGAGATCCTTAAATCCTACTCGGTGTTTGGGGTCGCTGCCTCGAAGCTTTCCCCTGATAGCGGTAATCAGTCGTGGAAGCCTCGCTGTGTCCAGCGGAGCAGGTTGTTTGCGGCAGGGAGGGGTTGGGCTCGCCCCTTCTTTCAGCCCCTGCTCCCCTTCAGCGCATTCCTGGTGTTCCATGAACAGCGGGGCTGAGGCAGAGCGAGCTCGGTTGGACAGGCTCTCGGAAAAGCCTTATCAGTCGGGTGCAAACAGCTCTGCACAGTTTGTTTTGTTTGGTTTTGGTTGTGGGGTGTTTTTTGTTTTTTTTTTTTTTTTTCTTTAACTGCCGTTGTGTTCTGACTGCACCTTACTCGGCAATAAAAACAATGTTAAGCACGTGCTTTGCTCCTCCTCCCGCTGCTCGGTGGCTGAACTGTGTGATTAGGGTTGGACATGACTATTGCAAACAAGATAGCAGCCTGGGTTGCGCCCAGGTGCGGAGTTCAGAAACGAGTCCTTATAACAGGCGGAGAAATTTACTTGGAAAATCTTAAAGAGTCAGGCACTCACCCGGCTTTCACCCATCTCTCTGCCCCCCATAGAGTTGGGTGGTTTTGGGGTTTGTTTTCCTTACTGGCAAAATCTTAGCTGCTAAAGCACAGTTGGTTATAGCAGCAGTTTGAAAAACAGTGATATGTGTGTGTCCTGAGTGTGCCAGAGAGAGTTAAAAGCAAGATTGATGGTTCCTGCGTTTCTAAGAAGTGATAAGCAATCATTCCTTGAAAAGTAGGTTTTACTCATACAGTAATTTGCTAGTATGGAATTTTGCATCCATGTCTTCCGTGTTGAAAGTTGGTCTTGGGTTTCAAGTGGTCGGATCTTTAAATTACTGGATACATAAAGCAAAGTGAATTGAACTTCTAATTGCATTGCCTGTTCTTATGTTAAATGTCCAGAAAAGTTTTCTCTCTTAAGCAGCCTTTTAAAAGTAAATATATTTTCAGATACCTCTGTAAACTTCTGCAGGCAAATATGCATTCTTTAAATTTCATATTTTTTATTGTTGGCATATGAAGAGGTTGAAAGCAGTTACATTTTTTAAAAAGTAATTTGATACTTTAAGTTCTAAAATGAGAACTCAAAAATTAGATGAACAAATTGGTTAAAAATCAGATGACAAAACAGTCACGCAGTTCTTAAAATAATATTTTTTAGTCTTGAGCTTAGGCACTTTTTTCCTTTGGAAGATGTTTGCCAAGGAAATACTTTTGAAAGGTTTCAAAAATCTTAATCTTGACCTCTTTAAATACAGTAACAAAAAAAGTTGTCTGGAAATGTGATTTTTTCCCCCCTCCCTTGCTTTAAGTCATGGCCTTTAGAACATGTAACTTCTTATTTTCTTGGAAGAAGAAAATATCAATATACCTCTAAGGAATGGCTGTGTTGTCATTTTGTTTTTTAAGTTGGCTGTTTACAGAAATGTGGGACAGTATCCCACAACTTCCATGAGTGGGATTTGGTGGAACCAGCACACATTAACTACTTCGAGCTCATCCCAGGTAGCTCAGAGGTGCGCAGTGAGAGCTGTCACTGACCTGGTCCACTCCTATCAACACATCCCACAGGCTTTTTTCCCAGAAGAAAAATGAATGCGGTTTTGTCAGTGGCAGCTCCATCCTGGTCTTCTCTGAAAGGGAGACAAAAAAGAGGGGGGGAAAAACCCCCAAACCCTACTTTAATGCAGTGGTAGAAGTAGCCTACCTAACTGGAACTTTTATGCAGATTTAGTGCCTTGCTAGCAAAAGATGAGACAGGATCTCTGCAGGGAGGACTTGGAGAGCCCAGTCTAACAGTACCTTCTGTAGCTTTTTACAGATGGCTTTGGAAAGACTTGGACATCAAACAGGCAAGCCTGAATTTGGCAAGTTAATAGCTTGCCTGTGGTGAATGCTCCTTATAACCTAGTTGTTTGGAATATCTGTTTAGCCCAAAGCTTAAACTAATGTTGCATTTCAGACTAGCTTATTATAAATATTGTTCTTGCACTATGCTGAGTTATTATCTCTAACGGCAACACGACAGGCTTGCAGTGGATTTGCCAATTAATTCTTGATTAATTTTAAGTTGAATTCCATTTTCACGGTTGCAAAATCCAATTCCTGTATATTTTTGTTAGTTGCAGATGGTTCTGAGTCACTGTGCGGTTTTCTTGCTTTTCTTCACTGATGAAGTGGCTCAGCAGCAGAGCTCTGGCTCTGGCAGAGAGCTTGTTCCAGCGCAGGAATTGTGTTCTGCACAGTCCCGTAGACGGGAACTGAATCATGGAAAACAGTTCTCAGGAAGCAAGTAGAGATGTTTGCCCAGCACTGTTTTCATACTCTGCTTGCCTCCAAGTGTGCTGGGAGTGAAAATAGGAGCTGAAAAAAGGGAAGACAGATTTTCTTCATCAGTCTTTCGTGACTGTGTGTTCAGGTTTCTCTGCATCATCTTATGAGTGGCATTAGACCTTGAGTGATAGCTTGCTTCTGTCATGTGAGTAGCTAGGATTAAAGCCTTTGAAAGGTAGGTAGGGAGGTGCTGCCTTTGAGAAAGTAATCTGTGATGCACTGGATTATGAACAGTATAATTTTTAGCTGGCATTTTGTTTTAGGAAGTACTTCCAGACTTAGTGGCAGTACCTAGCAGGGAAATGTAACTTTCCAGATCCCAGGAGGGATCTGGGCATATGATAACCCTAGACATGTAATTGTGCTTGAATGTTAAACCAGGATGATTTCGCTGTGCATAAAGTCCTTTTTATCTTCTAGAAATCAGGGAGGCTGGGTGTGCTTTATGTGTCAGGCTCACCCTGCCCCTGGATTCTCTCAGCTCTTTGGAGACTGGAATTGAGCACATTGTAGTTCAGTATGAGGCAGCAGAGCTCTTTAGGGCATGATGTGCATCACACTGAAGCTTTTAAAAATAAATGATCAGATGCCAAGTTCACTTGTAAGATGGCATGTACAAAAGAACATGTTTGGATTAAAACCCAGTGAGCCCTGGATGTGTTTCAGATATATGTAGTGATAAGGGTCTTTTTCTCTCCAATAATGTAATGTAAGGTAGAAGTTCTTTAAGTGATGTAATTATGGCAAAAGCATGTGCTACAACCTTTTGCTGCAGGCTTGCTGAATTTAATACAATTTTGAAGAATTTTTTCTGGCCCTTCTCTAAATTTTTTTTGTGGGTTGAAACTTCCAGACTGTTACTGGAAATCTTCTGTGATGCCTATTTACTAGTTAGCTGGAAAAATGAAAGCACACCGATGGACTTGATGAAATATATTTTCAAGGTTACTGATTTAAAACAGATGCCTATTAAAGCAATGTATTTTAAATAAATAAATTTTAAAAGAAAATATTCTTTCTTTATGAAAAAAAAATTATTTGGTCTGATGCAACATTGCAATATGCAGTGCTTGCAAGCATACATTTAGTAATTATTTACTTCCTTGCCTGATTTTTATCTCCACAGTTTCAGGTGTAGTTCCTAATAAATAGGACTGGGCCAGGAATATTTATGTCAGTGTTCAAAAAATTGTTTAGAGGATTATCCTTCCATTAGTAGAACAGTAGAGTAATAATCAACAACACAGTAAAACAAATTAGGTTCAAAGTGTTCTCAAACACACAAGTGAAACACTGAAAAGAGAGTGACTGTTATAAATGGGTTGGCACTGTTAATGATTAAAGAAGTAATAGTAAAGATATCAGTTTAGATGATAATGTTATTTCTGGTCTGCCATTTTGGTTTGTTACTTGGGGTTTTTTCCTTTATATATGGCAGGAAAAAAAACTCTGCCAAGGTGTTGTTGCATAAAATACCCTTTTTCAACTCCACAGTTGCTAGTAATATTGTTCTCAGCTCTTTTACATTTACAAAATAAATAATTTTTTTTATTACTTCTATAGAATGAAACGAGGAAGGACAACTAATGAGGCCAACAGCAGTTCATCTGAAGACACAACTGAGAAGGAATCCAAGAGACACAAGATTGTAGAGAAGAAAAGCACAGTTGTGCAGAGTCCTGACTGGGCAAACCTGCTCCAAGACATTATCCTGCAGGTGTTCCAGTACTTGCCACTTCTGGATCGTGCTCATGCATCCCAGGTCTGCAGGAGCTGGAACCAAGTGTTTCATATGCCTGATCTCTGGAGGTGCTTTGAGTTTGAGCTGAATCAACCAGCCACGTCAAACCTGAGGACTACACACCCTGAACTAATCAAGCAAATAATAAAGAGGCATTCCAATCACCTGCAGTATGTTAGCTTCAAGGTAGTGTGTTTTATAGGCTTTTTAGAAGTGACTTTTATTCTAAAAGAAAGAGGGCAGCTGTCAGTGTGGTAGGTGGCCTTGTTTTCAGGCTTAATAGATGGAGGAAATGGATTCTCTAAATGGACATGTGGACATGGAGGTTACCTCCCAATTAATTTGTTTGGGTATATTTTGAGGACCAAAATTTGGAATAACAGTATTGAACATACCTTTTCATTGTCTTACTTCCGTTAGATGGGAATTTTTTTGGCTGGTGCTGTGGTTTGTTTGGGGTTTCTTGTTTGTTTTTGTGAGTCCTTTGTTGGTATGTTTTTTGGGGTTTTTTGTGAGCTTTTTGTTTGGTTTCGACTTTTGGTTTTTTGAGGGTTTTTTTGTAGCAGTTCAGCTGCTTAAAATTCTGCTTCATAGAGTGGACAGAAATAGTTGTGATGTGGCTGCATCTGTGGGTTACTGCCTCAGAATGAAGTTCAGTCAGGATGCCTAAGTTGAACGTTTCCCCATTTCACGTCCTGTAGGTACTTGGCTCTAACATTGATGGTTAGAAAACATCTAATGCACACAGAGTGACTTCAGTACTGCCAGGCATCAACTAGCAGCTTTAATCTTAAATTGTATGGGACTGTCTGTACTCAGTGCAGCTGTGTTTCAGGGGACTGAGAAAGTTTGTGTGGTTTGCACAGGATGGTGCATGTATTCGCATTGTTGAATTATTTTCAGTACATGAAAACTTCTAATGTGGGCTTACATAGCAGTGTATTTTGGAATGGTGTTGTGAGTCTCCTGGCTGCATATGCATCAGCTGTGTGAGAAATTTGGAAAGGAAGTGTGTTCTGCAGCAAGTTCAGCATACTTGTGTCTGGGATCAGGCAGTTCTAATGCTGGAATCATCAGCATGTGAGGAGCTGAGTCACCTCTAGCTGATCACATGTATTGCTACTGCTTGCTTGCAGTACCAGATACAAACTGTTACCACGTGGTTTGCAGGGCCTTTATCAGCATCCAAATAAAGAAAACCTGGGGCTGTAGTGGAGTGACCTCCCAGTGTCTTATCTGCTGTGTTGCTTTACGCCCAAGGAATTTTGGGTGCCCTTTGCTGGTAGGGTGATCCATCATTTCTTCCATGTGTCACTTCAGTTGTTCCAGTGCTGCAGAATGCACAAGGAAGTGGGTGTAACACTCACCTGTCCTCTGTAAAGGCTGAAAACAAGAGGGATGTTTGCTGTAGGCAAAGGATTAGATTGTTGAAAATCACGGTTTTTCAGCTTGTGTTTGAGCAGAAAATGAATGTGCATTTGACTTAATCTGTTGCTGCCAAGGTAGCATGGCTTACAGTGGAGTTAAATTTGATCCTGGGATCAAGCTTGATACCGTTCTGTAGGTCTGCAGAGCTGTCATGGCTGCTGTGCATTCAGAAAGCACATCTGAGTGTCAGGGGAAGTCCCCTGGAGACACTCTAAGTGATTTTGGTGGGCAGCAAGCTGACTAATGAAGGTTTTGGGATTTGTGTTGGTTTGCTTGGTTTGGTTTGGCTTTTTTAGAGTATCCATTGCATCTCTTGTGGTTTTAACAGTGAAGGGCCAGTCACTTGTGTACATATGATAATGCACTTAACTCTCCAGCAGCTCAGTTTTATGAACTGAGGCACTGTAAAAAGAAGTGGCTTTTGCACATAGTAAAAGATTTATAGAATTCTTGCATTTTGGTAAGGAGGAATGTAAAGAGGAAGTGGAATAGGCTCTGGACCCTCCACTTGCTTGTTGTTTGATATGGAATGAGTATCTTGGAACACACTGTTTAGCTAACCCCTCACCATGCCATATTTTACTGAAGTGTTTAGAAAAGTAGTAAATTTATAGCAAATAGTCTTGAATTTTTGATTCATACTTTTTTGGGGAATAAAGAATAACATTGATGGATTCACAATGAGAGGTTTTTTTTTTACATCACATTTCAGAAGGTAAAGTAAAAAAAAAGTTAAAAGAGTGTATTTGCAGTGCATTCTGAACACAAAATTCGTTTTGTTTTAAGGTGGACAGTAGCAAGGAATCTGCAGAAGCAGCTTGTGATATTTTATCACAGCTTGTGAATTGCTCTCTGAAAACACTTGGGCTAATTTCAACTGCCCGGCCAAGCTTCATGGATTTACCAAAGGTATTTTATTATGTATATTTTTCTATTGCAAAGTATTGCAGTGTTTCATACAGTACTTCTGTAACTTTATCAAAAGCTCTATAGTAGGAATATGAATCTTGGATAAAGAAAAGTTTATTAGTGGTCTAACCTCTAATAAATGGAGGAACTGATTTGAACAATGATGGATGTATGAAATTCCATTCAGTCTGTGAATCATATGAGAGCGTAGGCCTGGCCTTGTTCTTTCAAGTCCTCCTGTCTGTTGACCTCAATGTAGTGCTGAGCAGCGTGGTGCAGGTTAGACAGTTCAGGTCTGTGTAGTTGTGTTGTGGAGTTTGTTTAGGAGACAGTTACAATCAAATGATTGGTAGAGTTTTATCCATGTGGACTTGCCATAGGGCTTACAAATCTCTTCAGAAAGAAATAGGATCATGATTTGCAGGGCTTCACATGAGGCAGTCAAGCATTAACATCCTTGGTGAAGTGCACTGTATTTCTGAAATTTTCAGTCAAGATTTTTGCCTTGCATGTTTACCAAAAATCAGATCTTGTTAGAAAGCATTTAATCTGGATGACAGATCTCTTACATGTGCTTCTAGAGAAGCATTCCTGGTAGTGAGGTGGAACTGTGCTATTGCTAAGGAGCAGGGGAGTGGTTGTGAAGGGCCAAATACAAATAGACTGTTAGCTAGATCTCAGTGATGTCGTGGCTGCTGATGGCATAAGGACAAGGAAGAACTAGAGACAGCCTTGGAAAGGGAACGAGGCTGCAGGTGAGGTTAGCTGCAGAAGGGTTATCAGTTATTATCCTTGCAGTGGTCACTGTCATGTCATGTAGCTCTCTTGAATATGTGTTTTTAACTGATAATTTTCAAAGAGGCTTTTCAGATATTTAACTAGTTTTGCTCTGATTTTTTTTTCCTTTCCTGATGTTCTTTGAGGTGTGATGATAAGAAAACCTGAATATAGTGAAAACAATCCAGTGTGTTAAAAGTACTTTGTCCTTTCAGCTGTTTCTTACTGCTTTCTTGATTAATCTGAGTGCTGCTTTAGATCTCTTAGTTTTCACTGGAGGGATATATTAGGGTCACATCTAGCTTGCTGAGTAATTACTTGTAATTGTTCATGCTATGTTCTTATTCAGCTTCAAGGCTTACAAAGCACGGGCTTCCTTTTTTTGTTCTCATTAAGTTCACATTTGATCTTTAAAAAAATAGATTCAAAATAAGCCAAAATTAGCTTTAAGGATCATTTGCCTTTTGGTGCTTACAACTTTAATAATTTTGTCACTTGCATAAGGGACAGCTAGTGAAACTAAAGAATTTAATTTGGCCATGACTGAATTCTTGTGGGAAGCTGTTAGTGACAGGTCCATTTGATGAAAAGCAGAAAAAGATGACTTAATTTGGAAAGTGGTTAATACTTTGCTGTGGTTTGAGATTTTTTTTGGTGTGGTGGAGATTTTTATTGTTATCAAGACTGAACTACTTGGCATTATCTTCATCAGTGCTCTCTTGTTGTCAAGTACCTGACATGTGGCAAATATCTCTGACTCATATTTAGAGTTGTGTTGCCTGTCTTTTCACTAAGTACATCGTAGGTAAGTAGAATCTTTAAAAAAAAAAGGAACCACACTGCAGACTACTGATGTGACAATACTGAAAAGACCAGCTTTTACATGTTGGGATATTGCCTGTTTCCTGTTAGCTCTTCAAACTAGAAGGTTCAAGTTGCCTTTTTAAATAAGTGTGGTTAGCTTGCTTTGCCTTTCTATTTAACAGCCTTCTTTTTCTAAATACAGAGAATAAAAGCACAGTACTAACATTCTCATAAGAGAGAATTGAAATAATACTAAAGCATCTTTTGTGTACATAACACATACAAGCATACTGTCAGGATAGTTGCAGTGGTCCCTGAAGCCAAAATGTGTAAAGATTCTGAGTTGAACTGTTTCCATTTGCATGAGCTGACTTTGAAAGTTTGTGTAAACGTGAAAGCAGTAAGTCCTACTCTAAATCTAATTGTGTGTCAGTTTTATCAAAAATCACAAATATATCACCTAAGAACAAATACTGTTGCCAGGCCTTCTCTCATACAATTGTATTCAGGATATGTGCCCGTGGCTCAGAGTTAAACAGGCTTGAAATCCAAGTAGCAGCTCAGTTTTTTAAAGATACTTAATGTAGCATGCGTAGAAAATACTTTTTAAAAATCTTCTATTTGGTCAGTCTGATAAGAAATCATGAAGAAGAACTAACTGTTCACTTCATACTACCAGTGGTTTTTACAACCACTGCTGTATCTGCTCCTAGTCTGTTTCTCAAGTTCAGGTTCCCAGGGCTCTGTCTTTAAAGAGTAAGTTTCAGTGGTTATGCAGAAATGCTTAGCACTTGTCCTACCTTATCTATGCTGCTTATTCAGTAATTAATAGATTTCCTGCTCCTTGGCTCTGTTTGGACCACTCCAGTTAGCTTTCCAAGAAATCCATCCAAACCCTAAATACTCCTATGTGGGTGGTAGGCAGGCAGTGCAGTCTTTTGGCTTTGGATACAAACACTCCTGACTATGTTTGCGTCTCACCAGTGCAGCACAACTTGCCATGAAGGAATTCCTCTTCTACAAGATGATTCTTTTAGAGTGTGACATGTGACATGTCTCATCTGTTCAAAGGACATTAAAAAATCCCCCCAAAATGAGGGCTTCTAGGCTTTCCCTTTGCTTGTGGTCTTTCTGCAGATTTAAATTTGTGCAGTGGATTGCCCAAGGTCAGGTTCTTTATTAACATCTAATGTTATACATTCTGATTTGCCAAATACATAAACAGATAGCAAAAAAATACTACACTTCCTTTACTAAAAATGTCAGTTTTAGTATAATTTTTAAATGATGCAATATCAAAAGAATGCTTTTTCAACAAATACTGTCAAGAACTAAAAACTAGGACTGCTGTGCACATTGTGAAACCATTGAGATTTTTACTTCATGTACTACTCTTTCATTTAAACTTCCTTTTTTTTTTCAGTCTCACTTTATTTCTGCACTGACAGTGGTGTTTGTGAACTCCAAATCCCTCTCTTCACTTAAGATTGATGACACACCCGTGGATGATCCATCTCTCAAGGTTCTGGTGGCTAACAACAGTGACACCCTCAAACTGTTGAAAATGAGCAGCTGTCCTCATGTTTCTCCAGCTGGTAAGCTGCTGTGGTTTTGGGGTTAGCCTCTTTGGGATTTTTTAGTGGGTTGATTGGGATTTTTAATGCATGCATTAAATTCTGTCTGAAACCAGTGCACCTCTGAATACATACGAGTGGAGTAAGAGGGAAGATGAGTATGGTATTACCAGCAACTGTCCCTGAATAAAGTACTTTCAGCTGGTGGTCAATCCATCTATCCTACCACTTCACAGTGACTACTGGGGTAATGATAAAATAGTGCGTGTCTCTTGTGGGCAAATAGTTAACCTCATGTGGAACTTAATGAGAACATATCAAATGATTGTGCTCTATTTGTGCAATGACAGAGTATTCCAATATAAGGAAGTTTTTTTGGAATACAAGTTTCTTTTCCATACTTTGTTACGTGTAGGTTTTGACTGTTGCCATGCCATGGCTTAGGAAGATGTTGGTTTAGTAATTGTGATAGAAAGTCATTGCTGGAGAGAAACTGCAGACAGCATCAAAAACAGGAGATGAGACTGAACTGTGCAAAACTTCTACAGTCACCAAATGTACTTCTCTAACACTCTTAAGTGTGTCTGTTACAAGAATGAAGCCAGCTCATTCCAGAACAAAATCATTCAAGATTTGTGGTAGACTTACACAACACACAGCAAATTTAAGATTTATTCACAGACCATCAGCTTAACACTTAGAGTTTTCTACTGAGAAAGAGAAGAGGAATTGTAAATGAAGTGCTGGCAACTTAGTGTGATTCCTCTTTTGAGGATGAGTAGAAACTATAGAAACCATAACACCATAACTTTCTCCATGCAAATACATTGCAGCTATAAATGCTAGGTTTATTATCTGTCAAATTCACCAGCAGGATTCCTACAAGGGAAAAGCAGTACTGTTGCAGAGGGCGTATTATTGTAGTGATAACAAACAAAACAAACTTAATACCTTTTGTAAGTGTAGCTCTCAGACAGAGCCTGGTGTTCGGCTTTGTATAAAGAAGTCCTGAAAATGCAGGAGTGGTGTTTTGCAGCAGCCTGGTCCGGCAAAGTGTTTGTGGAATTAACTGCATAATTGCCTCCTCCAAGCTTTCTGGTTGTAGATGGGGTTTGTTTAAATTGGCTTGAGGGACTGGCTTTTCCAGCCTAAAATTGTTTTTTGAGAATCCTTGTGTCTGAGAAGTGCAAGAGCCATAACAGCTGTGTCTGTTAAGGGGAAAAGGCTTCAGCAGTAATTTGTAGCTAGGCAGGGAGAGTCATTTCCTTGGACTTGGATCGAAGAGTAACCTGTCAGCTCCAGCAGAGTTGGCTGGTTTGTGGATAATCCTTGCTAGAAGGCTTCATTGGAACATCATACGCTTGGTAATTTGGGAGGAGACATGGGTGTGTTCTGATTGATGTATCTTGCATGGTTGTAAATTGAAGGAACAGTGGGTAGGAAATGGTCGTGCCTGTTGAAGGACATGTTCCATCCTCCATGTTCTTCATGGAGGATGAATAGATTGGGGTAAGATGCATTAGTAACAAAACCAGGGAGTGCTGAGCAAACAGTAGGGTAGTTTAATTGCTTAATTCAGATAAGAGTGTGCCTTGAGATGGAAAAAAAGGTGGATGCACTGGGTTTGCATGGCACTTGTTTTGTGGGGCAGTGAGGGGGCTGCAGGAGTGGTTTCTGTGAAAACTGCCAGAAGCTTCCTAATGTCCAGCAGAGCCAAGGCCAAGCCCATCAGTGACAATGGTAGTGCCTCTGGGATAACCTGTTTAAGAAGGGGGAAAATGTACTGCAGGAGAGCAACTGCAGCTGGAGACAAGAGTGAGAATACATGAGAGAAACAACTCTGCAGACACCAAGGTCCATGAAGAAGGAGGGGCAGGAGCTAATCCAGGTGCCAGAACTGAGATTCGCTTTAGTCCATGGTGCAAACCATGGGGAGGCAGCTGTGCCCCTGCAGCCCATGGAGGGCCACAGTGGAGCAGAGGTCTGTCTGCAGCCCATGGAGGACCTCATGTTGGAACAGGTGGATGCTGGAAGGAGGCTGTGACCCTGTGGGGAGCCCATGCTGGAGCAGGTTTGATGGCAGGAATTGACCCTGTGTGGAACACTGGAGTCTGTTCCTGAAGCACTGCATGCCATGGAAGAGACCCATGCTGGAGCAGTTTGTGAAGAACTGCAGTCTGAGAAGGACTCCTGCTGGAGAAGTTCATGTGAGGGACTCCATGCTAGAGCCAGGAAAGAGAGTGAGGGGTGGTCTCCCCCTGAGGAGGAAGGAGTGGCAGAGACAATGTCTGAAGAACTGACGACAGCCCCCATTCCCTGTACCCCTGTGCTGCTGGGAGGGAAGGAGGTAGAGAAAATCATGAGGAAGTTAAGCCTGGGAATAATAAAGGAGTGACAGGAACGTCTGTTAAGATTCAGTTTTATTTCTCATTACCCTACTCTGATTCAAGTGATAATACATTGATTTCCCCAAGCTGAGTCTGTCTTACCCATTATGGTAATTGGTGATCTCTCCCTGTCACCCTTACCTTCACTCTCGAGTTTTAAACTGAATTCTCTCTCCCCTGCCCAGCTGGGGAAGGGAGTGATTGCACAGCTTTGGTGGGTACCTGGTGTCCAGGGAGGGACAACCCACCAAGTGGAACAAAGAAATAAAGAAGCTGGTAAGTGGATAGTTGGCTTCAAGAGCAGGCAGGCTGCAAAAATGAGACTGTTGAAGGAAAAAGTGACCTGGATTTTTTTTTGTAATGGGGGTATTGTAATTAGCAGGCTGCTATAAATACAGAAAAACTTTATGGAAACAAAAGGGCTGTGAGTTGCAAAACTAATTACTTATAGATGCAATTAAAATGTCTTCAGAATGGAGGAGGGGGGAATGTTCATTACTAGGTCAGTTCTCAAGAAATTTTTTAGTGAAGGACAGAGAAGAGTAATGAAAGTAGAGCAAGAGAGACTCCACTACTGCAGGGATAAAGGAAAAAGGTTGATATCAAATAGTGAATTGATCGAAGTTACTGTGTAAAGATAAAGAGGCACGTTTGAATTTGGGCTGGAGAAACAAAGGCAGTGATGTATTTCTAATCTTTGTGAGCTTATCTGAAGTTACTTCTGTTTGTTGTTCCCGCTCTGAAACACCAACTGTTGGAACAGAGGCAATAGAATGTGTTCCTGTAAAGGTGGTATTTGTGCTGTGGCATGGGATAGGAGGGCTGCTTCTCTTGGGGTGGGAGTTGAGGAGCAGAGCCGGTGTCAGGTGTGCCTTCATCAGGGACGTCATGAGTCAGGGATTTTTTTGATGCAACTCTGCAGTAAGATCAGAGAGCAGAGCTGTTTACCTCTCAGTGGCACAGGGGTGTGGGCAGTGCCTAGGGGTGTTCTGTGAAATACATGGGCTCCAGGCAGGTGCTCCAGTAGCTGCCTACACTGTATGCATTGTCAGCTCTTTATATAGGGTGCATAGTTGCATTGACAGACCATGTATATCCAGTTCTAGACCCATAAAAATCACAGTAAGTTGTACCCCAGCTCTTCCCTTTTTGCATTGCACTGGTCCATAGTGTACCCCTAAAGTTAACAAAGATTTATGGAAGGATGGCAGCCAGGACAACAAGCTTCTTTTAGATGAGAAAATGTATATGGATCTTGAAACTGCCTAAAATATCTCAGCAGACCTAGGTATTCTGAAGCAGCATGTCTGAGTTTCCTTAGAGAGTGGTCATAGTGACCCTTCTGATTCATGCAATGTTTTTGCAGTGATGTTTTTAAGAAAGTGTTTCTATGCTCAGAATAGGCTTCCCTAAATTTAATAACTGCACTTTAAAATAACTGCTGTTTTCTGAATTTCTTCCTGTTGCTTCAGTGTATTGAGCTCAGGTTTTTCAGTTTCATCTTAAAGGCTATGTTCTCATCCCTTCTCTTAATGGAAGGGCCGTATCCTACATTTCAGGCAGTTTTCTGGGTCACATGAAATGCAGAGGACTGAATGCTGTTCTTAGTGCTTTTTTTTTTCCGTATTGTTACCAGTATAATACCATCGCTTGTATCTACAAATAGTGTGAGTGGAAACCTTAGACTGACCCGGATTCTCTTTTTAATATTTTGTCTTCTGTGAGCTGCATTGAATATTGAATCATTAAAGAGAATCTGAAAATTGCTGGTTTTGAAATTACTGCTCCAAATTTCTACTGTTTTGCCTCTTTTTTGCTGTAGCTTTTCCAAATTTAAGCATTTATACTTTCCTAGAAAAAATAAATATGACAGCAGGAGCCTCTCTATTGAATTAAAATCTAACATTTATTTTACATTTGCTTTCTTCAGATGACAAATTTCACTCACGGTTGCTTTGTCAGCCGCAGAGCACTCAGCAGTTCTTCCAAGCTGGCTAAGGAAATAGTTTTATCATGAGTAAGCACCTTTTACAAAAGTGAGATTGAGTATATGTAGTCTTACAACAGAACAGTCAGAATATGCTATTTATGTATTTGTCACTTCTGTTCATGTGTTTGTTCACTTCTTTCTGATTCCCAGCAAAACAGAGATGTAGTCACATTGTGTGTGTCTGTCTCACACATTGGTACAAAGAAGTCACAAGATCCTGCCTGTGAAAAAGATTAGTGTTCTGGTTGGCCAGTTTGATTTGGTTTTGATTTAAGGTCTTGGTTGGACATTTGAAACAGGTGCCCATAGCACCCCTCCTGCCACACAAACAATTCCCTCCCATGTTATGTTCAGTCATCAGTGCCTTTATCTGTGTAACCCTTGCATGGTGCTGTCTCTCCCAGGAATCCTCTGTGTGGCTGACCAGTGCCACGGCTTGCGAGAGCTGGCACTGAACTACCACCTGCTGAGCGACGAGCTGCTGCTGGCTCTGTCCTCGGAGAAGCACGTCAGGTTGGAACACTTGCGCATCGACGTGGTCAGCGAGAATCCCGGACAGACTCAGTTCCACACCATTCAGAAGAGCAGCTGGGACGCTTTCATCAAGCACTCTCCTAAAGTGAATTTAGTCATGTACTTTTTCTTGTACGAGGAGGAGTTTGACCCGTTCTTTCGGTACGAGATCCCCGTCACTCACCTGTACTTCGGCAGGTCGGTCAGCAAGGACGTGCTGGGCCGCGTGGGGATGACGTGCCCGCGCCTGGTGGAGCTGGTGGTGTGTGCCAATGGATTGCGGCCGCTGGACGAGGAGCTGATCTGCATCGCCGAGCGGTGCAAGTACCTGTCGGCCGTGGGCCTCGGGGAGTGTGAAGTCTCCTGCAGTGCCTTTGTGGAGTTCGTGAAGATGTGTGGCGGTCGCCTCTCGCAGCTCTCTATTATGGAGGAAGTTCTGATTCCTGATCAGAAATACAGCTTAGAGCAGATTCACTGGGAGGTTTCAAAGCATCTTGGTAGAGTCTGGTTCCCAGACATGATGCCCACTTGGTAAAGTCCTTAAAAGACTCCAGGGCGAATGGAGTAGCACCTTAAACCCAAGCTTACCATATTGCAATTTCCTGTATAAGCTTATTTAATAATATAGATTTTGCTGCAAGTTAATTAATGGTTTGATTAGAAAATTAATTTTTCTTTCAAAAATTGATTTGGAACTTGAGAACCAAAAGAGTTCACAGCTCCAAAACCTGTTTTCATCCAAACAAAATTCAGGTTTCTGTTTTATATTTAGTCTTTGTCATTAAAGGTGACTTTAAATATTTTTGGAAATAAAAATTATTTAAAATATTGAAATGCACTTGAAAAATACCAGTTTTAATATGGTGTTTTTCTTTGATTTAGATTAGTAGTATTGGACACAATCATATTTGATCTTAAAAAGCCAAGTGAAACCCCACCAAAATGGCATGTTTTGTTGCAGACTGTAGCATTTCTAAATCCAGTCACCTCGATGACAAGATGACGATTATGAGGAGTGTTTAGTAGCCTGTGAAATACACACATTCTGTTAAGTCATAAAGGCAAGAGCAATATACAATAATAAATTTAGACAACTAAAGTAGTAAGTTTACCACCTTATTCAACAGATTATTGGATCCATCTAAAATGTGTTTAGAGCGCTAACAGCCAGTAGTGTGAGCTACCAAAAGTGGTGTGGGGTTTTTTCCACGCTCTATGCATTTTAATGTAGTTTGCTTATGGGGTCTCAGATCTGCGTCTAAACCTGTTTTAAGGTATTTTATGTCTAGCTCAGGAAGCGAAAGCATTCTGGGGAAAAATGTAGATACATTGTATTTAAAACCACACTGGAGTTAATGAGCTTTTCTTGCACATTACCCGGTTTGGCAGCATACAGTGAGATGGAATAATGTATGGTTTGTGAAATGAACCCAGCAATGTTATTCTGATGACGTGGGTATGAGCAGTGCAAGGTGAGAAAGGTAAAATTTGAATGTTGACCAAGAACCTTTTCACAAAACCTTAGACCTTTTGGCTGCTTTCAGTTTGACAGAAATGACATTGGAACAGTTGCTTAAGCTGTATAAACTAACTGTATACTGTAAATCTGTTTCAGAAATGTTTATGTATAAAGTGGATGTTTAATAGGTGATAATTTTTGTATTCCTTTAATTGAGCTAGTTCTGTCATTTCATAATATTTAACAATTCAAAAGGAGTAGACTTGGTGGAGTAGAGCAATAGGCAAAAATCTGTTTTGAACATTTGATAAATCAGTTTTAATAAAGAAAGTTTTTAGTTTGTAAGTGGTGTAGGCAAGACACTGCCTGTGATCTGGACGTGGCTTGTGACTTCATTTCTTACTGCCAACAGTTACTTTCTCTTTGAGGTTGCTGATGGTAACACTGAAGTGTTGCCCAGACCGCTGCATGTTTGAGAGATGTGGTCAGCCCTCAGCAAGGCAGAGCTGCCCCCGCGGGCTGGGTTGAGCTGCTTCTCACTTGAGCTGTACAGCTCCTTCTGTAGTAAGTAGATTTCCTTCATCTCTGATTTCAGTCATGTTTATCCGAATGTATAATTTAGTGTAATACACTTATGAGTGTATTTAAGTTCATAACTATATTTTGAGCAAACAATGCTCAGCGGACTGGACATCTTTATAGGGGAGTTGTATGTTTCTGTAGAGCTTTGATTTAAAAATTGCATTTTATGAAATACGCGGTTTTTGTATTAGAATTTGTTAAATTAATGTAATACTATAATTTGCTTTTATTTGTACAAAAGGTGTCAATATATTTAGTCCGTAAAAGTAAAAAAGCTCTGTGTCTTTTATAACCTGACTCTCAGAACTGTCTGTATGAGAAAGGTCAAGTAACGCTTGACATCTGGGGAACAGGATTTAGTTTTCACTAAATTAATGTGAACTAATACCATTAGTAATGGAGCCAAAAGCTCTTTGGACCTCGACTGCAATGTCCCGATGCTGCAAGGTAAGTCACCAACATGTTGGTAGTGGGAATAACTGAAAGGCAAGGCACAGCCTCAGTACCTGATCCCACTCCTGGCAGTCACAACTTGGAAACACAGCGTGCTGCTGCTCACCGAGAGGCCTCTGTCAGGCCCTGGTGTGAGGAATGTATTAGGAGCTGAAGGTGGCAGGGTTGGCTGTAGCAGAACCACTTCCCCAGCAAGGTCACTGGCTGGCTTTGAGAAGCCTGTGTTGTTGCGCTGACTTCAAAAAATCCTTCTGAATACCGGTCATTAAGATGTTCAGCGCAGGAAAACTGCTTAAAAGGAATTGTCTCCCTCTTCCATGGGAGGTCAGCAGGTTTTATACATTGAATCAATTACTGCATCCTTTGTTCACAAAATCCAGCTATGACATAAACTTGCTAGGCAAGCCTACAGCGCTTTTTGAGCAAATTCTGTGTGTCTTCTTTTGCTTTCTAGATGATGAAACAATTCAAATACGTAAAAATCATGGCACAAGTAGTAAAGAGTACCAAGACTCACAAAGTTCACTAGAAACAGGAACATCAGTGTCATAGATGTATCATTTCTCCTGAGCTCACCGTTATTATCAGAATAACAAAACTCAGGTGTTGGCTTGGTTGTCCAGTTTTGGGTAGGAGTTAATGTGTGCAGTGACAAATCTTACCTCTGAATCCAAGTGGTTACAAGTTAAGATACTGAAGGCAGCAGGTCTCCTAATCCAGGATGTCTAGGGGAGGGTTTGTGAGGGAGAGGGCAGAGAGCATCGGTACCAGTGACCTTCATTGCACGGTGCTTTGAGAAACAGGAGCAGCACACTCCATTTGAACTTGATGGATGATGAGCCAGGATCTGCTTTGCTGGAGAACCCTCATGGAATGAAGTGTGGCTGACAACCCTGAGCAGCCCACAGGTGTGGCACTGCAGCAGTTTTGCACAAGACCAGAGTGCGTACTTGGAAATCATGTAGCACAGAATGATTGTATATTTTTGCCCTCAAGTGCAATGTGCATCAGAGCAGGGAGCAGAACCAAGCAGAGTCTGAAGTGATGAACAAGTGCTGTATTCAAAGTGTGGTAAAAGACTGAGTGACAGTGACACAACGCCAGGCTTATCCTTGAGCCTGGCAGTCTGGACAGCGCCCTGGTTCCTACTGTTGGGCAGGTGCTAAGAGAACCTGGCTGTGAGTGAAATGAGGTGAGATCCTACCTCCTGCTTCCTGTGTGACTTTCAGGCCGTCCTTAAGTGTTTGAGGTGAATAGGTGGTTTTCAGTCACAAACAGATGGTCAGGTGCACAAAAGTTGTGACATCCAATGCTTCCTTTTTAAGTTTTAAAAGTGTCATTTTTATGGATCTATTCTGGGCTTGTCTAAACTTTGCAGAATTGGCCTATTTATCATCTCTATTTTTTTCGGATCTAACTCTGTAGGCCTAACTCAAGGATTGTGGATTCTACCTACAATAGAACACTACACTCAACAATTACAGCTCATTCCAGTGCAGTCATTCCAGTTTAACTGCAACAGCAGCACCTCCTTCAGGACTGCAGTTTGTACTGGTGGAGTTTATTCCCACCCAGCTGTGCATTCAGTCTGACCAATTAATTAACACACAAACCCCCCCCCAGCTGAAAGAAGCCAAGAAAGTGAGAGCTCTCTCATAAATACTGGCCTCAGAAGGAACTCATGTGTGTTATAGAAAGGGCAGCTCCTGCATTGGCAATTAGTACCTTTAAAGTGAGGATAGTGTTCAAAGTGTGAAACAGACACATGTGACTGCATGGAGGAATCCCCACATCACTGGCAGTTGATGTGCAAGCCTGGTTCTGTGATCCTGTTTCCCCTTCAGAGCTTTGAACAGTGGTTTGTGATGGTGAAGCTTTTTCCTGGGAAGACAAAAGTGGGTTTAACCACATTGAGGGTTTCAGAGACATAAAAACATGCATCAGTGAGAATGTAACTACTGTAGATGGGCTTGCTGCAGCCCCTCTGACTTCCCTAGAGCCTCCTGGATTACCTTCCTGGTGGTGCTAGGTGCTGCTCTATTGCTGGCTGGGATGAAACCATGAGTGTCTTAATCCAAAGCTGAGCTCAGTCACAAGGGCCTGTGACTTTGGCTAAAAAGACTCAAGTCTTTCAGTCTGTGGTAAAAGATGAAGATTCACCTACCAGTGGAAGTAGCAGCTTGAAGAGAGGTGTGCTCATTCTCCCATTACCTCTCATGCTCATCCCATTACATGATAATGCAATTCAACTAATTAATTGTAGTGACTTTCTGAATACAAGGGTAATTTTCTGCCATTTTTATTATTTGAATCCAAGCACTGTGTAGTCTCCTCTCCGGCTGCAGCAGGGTATTAGCTTGGCTTACACCAAATGAAACTGCAGAGTTTCGTTCCTGTGTTCCTGCTTGGCCACAAGGCAGCAATAACCTCTGCAGGAGCACAATTCATCCCACAGCTACTTTAAAAAAAGCATCCCAAGTGAGCAGTGAACACTTGGAGATGACTACATTGCTGCAGCTGTGGTTTTTCAGTGTGCAGGCACCTCAGTAGTTTGCAGAAAGCCAGTGTTCATCTGGCTTTGGTCCCTTGGGTTTAAAGGGAACTAAGTAGTTGCCAAAGTGCTCTAAGCTGAGCCTGGCACTCAAGGACAGCACAGCTGGCACAGCACCACTACTGCAAACATCACTGCCAGCAAGAGGCTGCAGTCACATTTTAGAGGCAGCTCTGTGACAAGCATGGATTTTTAACTCCGATGTTGATGCCCCACAAGCTGTCATTATGTCTTTCATATTAAGATTTCTGTGCTTTTAAAAAAAATTTGAAAGGAATATACACAAGTTCTACAAAACTGACCAACTGAAGCCTCAAGTAGACTTCAAGACAGTAGACTGGTAGAACACTGCAATTATGCATGAGTCAACATCAAGGCAGGCAGTTTGGCTTTTATCTGTGGCATAGAACACACATGAAACTGAAGAAGAGTCAGCTGAATGGTGTTTACAGTGCAGCTGAAGGAAGCAGAGTGGTGAAAAAGCATCACCCATGCCCACCCTCCAGTACATTCACTGCCCCAGGCCCCAGCTGAACAAACCAGAGAACTACAGTAACAGCAGTGTAAGGCACATGTTGAAGGAACTGGACACATCCAGACACTCATGCTGAGTGAGTTAGTCCTTGTAACTTGTGTCCCCCCTCTGCCAGTGGCCAGGTGCCATCTGCTGCCCTGTGGCCATGCATGCAGAGTCCCTGAGCCCAGAGCAGGCAGCTGCCCCCCCATTCCCCCTCTGGCACTGCAGAGCTCAGCCAGAGGAGCCACTGCAGTCTCCCCTCGGGCAGCAGGGGCCATGCTTACACAGAAGCTGGCCAGATCAGAGATGCTGAAGCATTCATGAATGTATTATACAGGATGTAAGAAAAAAATGCAGAGTCTTTCACCTGGTACAGCAAAGCCTTCCCAATACAATTTTTACAGTCAGCAGTGAAACATACAACCCTTTCACATCATCATGGTAGAGCTCCAAAATCCTTAAGAATATTTTGCCATAAAGGCAAGTTTTGTTCTTCAGTAGACAGTCATATACCAGAGGATGCTTTGCTGCCAACAGGCAAAGGGACCTCTTCATAAATTATTTTGAGATAAGGGGACTTCATAGGTAAAAACCAGTATTCCAAGTTGTAGAAGAGGTAAAACTGATGATTCAAGATAACACGATCAATTATTCTGAAAAGATCCACGAAAAACTCTCTGACACTCTGATGAGGTTTGAATGGATTGTAAAAGTCTCTTATAGCTGCTGCCAGTGTCTTGTTTCCTTGTGGTCCAAAAATAGATGTTTCATTCCCCAGATAAATAGGTTCTCCACTGAATAAAATTATGCTGGTGTAGTTTGTTTGTATCTTCTTAAATACAGCTCCCAAGTCAGCTAGCTTCTGGTAGGTTCTCAGTATAAACTTGGAGCACTCATAAGAGTCAAACCACACTGTTGACTTTTTGTCAGGACTTGCTTGAACTGTCCAGGTCTCGTAGTAAATGCCAGTCTCATTGTCGTATTTTACCCATTGGGCCATTTCATTAAACATGGTTCCTGTAAGAGATAAAAGTAACTATTGCAGACATCAGGTAACAAATGCAGGATTCAAAATATTTTCCATCTGTTAAAAGGTTCACCTGCCTCCACTGCAAAAGTTTACCTTCACTACCTCACCATACAGAGACACAAGGCTTAGGTAAGAGGGGCAAGGGAAAATCCACTGAATAAACTACATTTACATGCAGGTTATTTAAACTGTAATTCCTCTTCTTCCTGTAACTATGCCAGAACATTCAAACACCTGAGAACTGTGACACTTCTCATTTTGCATTATCCATGCAGACAAACAGGGCAGAGGTAGTACAGTCTACAAGAGATGCTGGAAAAATGCTCACCAGACCAATAGACATTTCTGCACTTCAAGTTTTAATTAAATTCAAAAATTCAGAGCAGATATTTTCATGTTTCTTCACAAAAGAGACACAGACTGAGACACCCTGCTGATTTAGCACAGCTGGCAAAGCTGAATTGAGCCAAATTATAGGTGGGATGTAAGACAACTAAGATGGGATGCTTTTTGCCAGCTCTCTGAAGGGAGCAAGTTCAGCTCATGATGCTGTTCATCTGTGCTTGCATCCACTCACTCTCTTTGACTAGAAATCTGACAGTTATTGTGAAATTCAGACAACTGAAAGCTCTCAGAAATGCTACTTACTTCAAAGTTTCATGGAAATGGAAAGCAAGAAAGGTGAGGAAGACTGTAGCTATGCCTCTATGAGGCACCAGTATAGCCTCACCTTCCTTGGGCATCCAATAATCCACAGAGAGAGGAAACATGACAAGTTTCCTAGCTGTTTGAAAAACTTTAACTTGGTATTCACACAAAAGAATCCAACTGTATCAGGCATCAAATACTTCAGTCATGAACTACAAACTCACAGGAAAGCAGCTCCACGTTACTTCCTTGTTTGAAGAACTGCCTAGAATTTCTTTGCAGCACTGTATAGATGATGCAGAGACTGAGGCCAGCAAAGCTGCTAAGGGTGGAAGTGGGCACACACAAAGCACCACATCACAAGAGCTGTAAGCTGACTCTCCACTGTCTTGCACCCTGCACCAACTTCAGAAACTAAGCACTTTTCATCACCCAAAATGTAACTCTCCAAAGTTTCCTCAGTGAACTTTGTAAGTCATTCACTCTACTGCTAGAGCAATCAATCAGATTTATGGGAATGACCTTTTTATTTTAGGACTGCAGTGATCAGTATACAGCAGGAAACTCCTCTGGTGATCACCTATGTATTTTGAAGTGTAAGGCCTAGGTTTGTTCTACAACATATGACAGAGACCTATTACTGGGGACATTTTCACAGTTTTTAGGACACATAATGAGGGGGACGGAAATAGAGATTAATATTTTTATATCTTTGAGACTGTTTCTAAATATGCCTTATTGTTTGCTCAATAATGAACATGTTTTCAACAGTTTTTCCATCTCAGCAGTCATCTGCCACTTCACAATAGAAGATTTTGTTTTGGTGAAGCCATGTGAAAGGAGTCCATAATGACTCTGTTTAAGCTGTTTTGCTATTTTTACACTCAAGAGACTCAAGTGTTTTTGTACAGCAACACCAAATGACTCTCACTTAACAACTCTTCAGTGTGAATTGTTGAAAAGGCAGCAGCCTCATGCCACTTTCTGTATTCAACATAATGTCTGAAATTAGCATCATTGACTAATGCTGCAAATAACCTACAGAACATAAATTAAAAGATACAGCTTTACAGAAGTCAAGGCTGACTCTATATTTTGTAGTAACATTATCCAAAGCATCTAAAATGTACCTGATATTGTGGTCACAAGAACTAAAGTTCCATTTGCCTTCCAGTGTGCATCATCTATTCCTTCATAAAAGCAGGCAGCTCCCTGGTTACACCAGAACGGTGCGTCCATGCCAGGCCGCAGGTGTGGAAATGTGCAGTTCCCAAGCTGGAAGAGCTCATACCACTCCATTGTGTAGTTTTTGCCTGTTAGAGAGCTCTTGAAACCCACAGCATCATGCATAATTTTCTGGAAAATAAAAAAAAAACACAAAGAACCAAACTACCAAAACATTGATTTCATAACAACTTCAGCTTGACCTGTACAAAAGGTAAGATGCTCAGGAGCTGTTCTGTAACAGGGTGAGAAGAGGGGAGGGAGTTCCTATAACATCTTGAATTCTGTAACACTGAAGCACAACACACCAGATTGCATGACACACACACTACTATTCAGAGCATCATGCTGTCTCAGTGGTTGTCTATCCATCCATTGTAAATTCTGTCATTTGGAAGAAGATACTCAGTGGGAGCTAATCATCAAGACTCAAGCCGTCTTTTGAATCCTTAACTTCATGGGGGCTTCAGAGAAATAAAGAGCAGAACCAAGTTACCAAAACCAGATCTTTCTAATAAATGCTTTAAAACTAATGAGATAAACACTTCATTTAAAAGCTGTACAGTAAAAACATAAATCCAAACTTAGTTAACAATTGAGATAACAATATTTGAATCTATTTCCATTTTTAACTCTTTGTGCTTGGTTTTGATTTACTAACATTTCTTTACTAATTAGGAATCATGCTTTGAAGATTAATTTTGCTACTGCTATAACTATAAATATTACTAAAGTTGACACTTCATGTTTGCATGATTCCATGAATGGAGACTTCAATTCCATACTCATCATAACACTCAAGAAAGAACTGTAAAAGCAACCAACTTCTCATGATCCACCATTCTGACCAGCTGGCTGTCTGCTCCTGACAGATACTAATGTCCAAGCAAACATGTGAGTTTTTAACAAGAGAAAAATTAATACACTAACCAACTATTTTACCTGATATAAAGGGACAAATAAAAGTATTTTCTTGATGTGATGATAGCACAGAAAAAAAGACATCCAAGACTTAATGGTGTGTGTATACAAAGCACTTATGCAGCTACAGAGGGGAACGTGTTCAAACCCACCAATGACGCTGCTCTTGTCTTTAGCTGAGCTGAATCCTGTACATTTTGTTTGAAACTCAGTGTTCTTTAAATATCTGCCCTACAGATAGCTCAGCCCTAATTGTGTGCTCTAATATTCTTCCATACAAGCCTAGCCCAACCTCACAGCTCCCACTCTTAACACCTGCTATTAAATTCAGCTGAATTTGTCACTCTAACTTTGTTAAAAACGTCACCTTACCAAATGTCCTAGCAGGTCCCCGTACTTGAACTCCCACACTGGAGCCTGTAGTCGATACACCTCAATGACATCCTCTTCCTTCATAAGCGGGATGGCAGAGCCAGTGGGACAGAAGGTGTAGCGAGCTTGGCAGTAAGGATCGGTCTTGGGACGGAAATCAAAGCGCCTGCGTTGAGAAAGAGAGGCACACGGAATGACAAGCACAGCTTTGCAGCTAGACTAACAGCTTCCTAAGGGGGACAGCTTACGTGTCCAGCACCCCACAAGACACATTCTGTGACCCAGACACTGCAACACTTGGAGTACTCCAGTTCATAAGGCTGCTGGGGTGCACATCTACAGAAACAGGACTTCAGGCTCACAAATGGAAGTCGTATTGTACTGATCGTGAAGGAGTGGAAATAATGTGGATTACAAAGGGTGACATACTCACCAGATCAGAGATAGTTTGGAGATCTGCCTCAAAAGGATAGTTTGAGATCTGCCTCAAAAACATTCTCCTGGCAATTTATTTACATAGGGATTGACTAATTTGTTCTTGCTATTCTATAGTAAGAGGTCCCCAGAGCAGCTGTTTTGACTCTACAATGGTGCAAAGTCCAGAAGAATAATTAATCCCTCTATGCTAATTTAGATAAAGAGGTCTAAGAACATTGTTGGAATTTGTGGGATCCCAGGATTTGAGTCCTGGGATGCAGGGCCCCCGAGACCACCCTTGGGGGGCCCGGGAGTCCTGGAATGTTGCCAGAAGTGTCTGGTGGCAGGACTTTGACCCTACACGGGAGACGACACCTTTATGAAGATAAGAGGGCCTCACCGGGGTGAAGGGTGGAAAGATTAGCTAATTAGAGGGTGAGAAACAGGGTTTAAGATTTATGTACAGGGGGGTTTAAAGGAGTAAGATGGAGGAATTGGGGTGTGTCCTACCCTCCTTCTTCTTCCTCCTCTCCTCCATCTTCTTTGGCCACGGTGGCACCTTTAGATTGGTTATTACTAAGAGTACACCGAGCTATAAGAATAGATGGTATTGAGGAAAAATGATAAATATTGTATACGTAACAAGGAGTATAAAGATACGTGGCGGTCAGGGGGACGGCACAGTGTGTCCATGGCTGACTGCTGTGCGGATCTTTGTTCGGCTGAAAGAACATCTTTTAGATAAACAATTAATAAACATAAAACCAGAAAGAAGAACTGAAGCCTCTTCTCGTCTTTCGATACGCGGGCTGCCCCAAAGCCACCTCCGGGCCTTCCAGGCCCCTCAAACAGCCGAGATAAACCAGACAGGAATTGTTGTTTCTATTTCATTCCTATCACACCTCAAAAACTGAAGACCCAATCCACTTCCTTATCACACTATATTCAAACAGCAAAGAACCTTTTTGACAAGTGTAGGGGGGAGTGTGCAGCCGGGTTTTGGAAGCCGGGTGGCTACAGGGGTGGTTTCTGTGAGAAGCCACCAGAAGGTTGCTCCATGTCAGGCAAAGCCAGCTCCAGGATGGACCCTACACTGGGCAGGGCTGAGACAATCAGAAATGACAGCAAGACCTTTGTGATAATAAATTTAAGAAGTAAAAAAAAGTTAATGCACTGCTGTAATTGTGGCCAGAGAAGAGCAGGCTTAGAATACGTATGAGGCACAGCCCTGCAGATGCCACAGTCAGTGAAGAAGGAGGAGCAGGAGCTGCTCCCTCCAAGAGCTGGAGCTGAGATTCCCCTGCAGCCTGTGGAACAAACCCACATTGGGGCAGGTGGATCCCTTAAAGGACGCTTTGACCCCACAGAGCAGGCTGCAGACCTATGGAGAGAGGAGCCCATGCTGGAGCAGGCTTCCTGGAAGGACTTGTGACCTTCTGGGGGACCCGCGTTGGAGCAGACGGTGCCTGAAGGATTACATGGAAGAGTGACCCCTGCTGGAGCAGGTAATGAAGAACTGCTGCCTGTGGGAGGGACTCGGGCTGGAGAACTTCATGGAAAACTGTCTCCTGTGGAGGGGACCGCACACTGGAGTAGGGGAAGGACTCCTCTCCCTGCAGGAATAGCATCTGATGAAATGATCCTGACCCTCATTCCCCATCTCCCTGCAGCACTAGGGGAAGGAGGCAGAAACTGGGAAGGAGAGAGGGTTGGGGAAAAGGTATTTTTAAGATTTATTCTACTTCTTATTTTAATTTATTCTGCTCTTATTTTGTTAGCAATACATCCAATTAATATCCCAAAGCTGAGTGTGTTTTGCCTTGTGATGGTATTTGGTTAGTGATCTCTCCCTGTCCTTAACTCATGGTTAACCTCACGGTACCTTGCTTTGTGTTTTCCTTCCTCTGTCCACTTGTGGAGGGGAATAATGGAGTGACTTTGGTGGGCACCTGGCATCCAGCCAGGATCAACTCACTGTAACAAGTCTTCCTGTTCCAAGTTCCTTTAGAGTCGTTCCTGTATTTCCCTTAAAACAACACTCCTATATTCCTGATACCATGACAAACTGGCATGCACAACTTGTCCAGATCTTGTCTGGTTACCCGGGGGGAGGGGCAGAAAAGAAAAAGAAGGGAAACCCTAACGAGTATGTCTGAACAAAACACACAGAAAACAAAAACTTAGGCCAACCACACATTTAAGTCCCATTTCTAGTGTGCACACCTTATATTTTCAATTACCCCTTGCACTGCATGTGACAAGAAGGCAACAAGCATGTTAAGAAACACTGAAACCCCACATTTCTGAGCATCTCACACCAACAGGATTGTTCTCCAAATCTGACCATCCCAAGGCCCAGCCCTGCAATTCCTGAACTTGCTGGAAAATCCCAACAACTCCTGACTGCAAGACCAGCTCCTTCAGGCATCACCTGACACAAATTTAACTGCTGGGAATTGCACAACAAGCTCTCAAAATTTCAGGTGTGCATTATTTAGCTGCAGTTAAACATTGATAACTACTCCCTTTACAAACAGCAAACCCGCACAAAATACACAATCCAACGTAGTGCTTCTCCTGGAGGGGCTCATTTCCTCGGCACGGCCAAATCTATCGCTATTTGCTCAACACAACGTGCAGTCTCCTGTTGTCCCCGACACCAGCAGGAATTCTGGAGGTCAGGCAGCTCTGGACCAGCGAATGGGATTTTGTACCGTTTCATTTGTCACGAAGCATGACGTTAAGTTAAATTTAAAAAGAAAAAATACCCCGTACTCCGAATTCCTCACCGTAACCTTTTCTGTGGGCATTAAGGCGCGTGTTTAAAGCGGGCAGTCATTCCCGGGGAACCAATACCCCCCGCTGCAGAGACCAAGCACAGCTCGGCCTGGCATGGCACCACGGCTCCCACGCCAAACACCGTGTCAGTGATCACCACCCCGAGATCAGAAAGGGGAAGCTTCCCATGGCCTCTCAGGCTAAGGCACAGAGAGGCAGGAGCAGCGCGGCGCGGCCGAGGCCCGGGGGCGGCACTCACCTGTAGGGCACCGGCCAGCGGCGCCGCGCCGAGCGGGGCTCCCCCGACACATGCAGGCCCCACGGCGCCAGGAGCAGCAGCAGCAGCGGCGGCAGCAGCAGCCGGGAGCAGCGAGCGGCGCCCATGGCGGAGCCGGGCCCGGAGCTGCCGGGGAAGCGGCGGGGCCGGAGGAGGCCGGGCGGGAAGGGGCCGCCCCCGCGCCCGCCCACGGGGCCGGGGAGGCCGGCGGTGCCCGCCGAGCCCGGGCTACGGGCAGGGCCTGGCCGAGCGGGGCGGCTTTTCCCTCCTCCTGCCGAGGGAAGCCAGCCAGGTGCAGAATCATCCCTGAGAAACGTCACCCGGCCGAACTGCGACTGAATTTTCTGGAGGTCCAAGGAACTCCACGTCGCTGTCGTTCAGATGGGGCAGGGATCCTCTGAACGTTGTCGTTTCACGCATTGCTTTGGAGACGCGCCAAGGCTGGTGGAGGGTCTGGAGCGCAAGTCCTACGAGGAGCAGCTGAGGGAACTGGGGGCAGTTCGCCTAAAAGTAAAGGAGGTTCATGGGGAACCTTGTAGCTATAAAGCAAGACACAGCACAAAGTACCACAACTCCATCAGAAGGGTGCAAGAGAGATTTATTATAGCAACATGTTGCTCTTATACTTTTTCAAGATATTTACATTTATTTAACAGACACATTCACTGCCCATTGGTTATAAGAAAGAAACAAAGTTCTCAGTAAGTGACCAAGGAGCCACGTCATTCTGTGAGCCAGCTAGAGTCTGTATCTTTTAACTTTCTCTCCTTCATCACCTTGCCATGGTGACAACCTTGGTGTCTTCCTCAGGAGAGATACAGGGCTTTCCTTTATCTCTAGGAGGCCTTTGCTGGCTCACAAGAACAGCACAGAATGTCTTTCATACAAACCTTATCATTTTCTACAGCTCCCTGAAAGGAAGTTGTAGGCCAGGGTTGGTCTCTTGCCCCAGGTAATCAGTGACAAGATGAGAGGACATAGTTTTAAGCAGCACCAGGGGAGATTTAGGTTGGACATCAAGAAGAATTTTCTTGACAGAAATGGTATTTGGATATTGGACTGCCCAGAGAGGTGGTGGAGTTACTGTCCCTGAAGGTATTTAAGCAGAGACTGAATACAGCACTGAGGAGGCACTGAGTGCCATGCTGTAGGTGACATGGGGTGTTCAATCTCAGAGGTTTTTTCCAACCTCATTGATTCAGTGATTCTGTAAAAGGCACATCGAGTGCCCATCCTCACACCCAGAACCTACTGAGGGGGTGACCTCTGGGCCTGGCCCCAGGATGATGACGTGAGGCCTCACCAAATGGTGGAGAGGCTTTTGCTGTGATAAACCCTGTAACCCTGAGCCTCTTCAGACTGCCCAGAAGTCTTGTCTGAAACTTTTCAGGGCTTCAAGCTAAGTCTGTATATCTATCACCCATTTCACAATGCTTTTTCAAATTGTAACACTTTACATTACAGGAATCATATAGCAGTTTATTCTCTCATCTTTATGGTAATGGTGAGAGCTATCTTGCAGATAAGAACTTCTGTCTTGCAGATGAACTAAGAGAATCTGTGAAGACAGGTTTTTCAGCAGCATCCCTGCAGAAAACACAGCTTTTTCCAGCTCAGTAGAGTTCACAGCTGGCTATGCTGGCATCAGAGTCCAGAGGGCTAAGTTTAGTAGTTGGCATGCAGAGTGAAAACACTGGTGTATGCTACTCACTGGGTAAATAATAACTGTGCTGTGGACTTTTGACTATCAGGAACCAGAAAAACATCCCTGCTCATTTCTTGTGAGCCCCTAAAGAACAATCAGTTCTCTAGTCAGCACTGTGCTAGGCTATATATTCAAACAAAACTGCAGGTGGAAAACCCTGCCTCCTTCATAAAAATGAAGGATAGGCTGCTGAATATCAGTTTCAATAATGCTGGGGGTACTAAAGATGTTCAGAAAAACTTTACTTTTTTTAACTTAAAACTTTTAATTTCAGGAACATTTCCTTATCTCACTTCCCTGCTGTCTGATTCTATAGTGTTTATTTTTAAAATCCATGCCATTCAGCACTATACATTAATTTAATGCATGCTTACATAATCAATACATACTTACATTTCCATATCTCATTTTAATTTCATGCATGTTAAAATTGTGTCTGATTTATAAAATCTCTGGTATTATTTGTTAGAAAATAAAGAGTGCCAGTAATCATGTGTGTTTCATAGCTTGAGTGTAGTAGAGTATACCAGCTCTTATATCTGTTCAAAAAGATATGTGTTTGTTTGGAATATAGCCCTAATTCCTAGTGCTAGAGATTTAGATGTGTAACTCTGGAAGTGCTTTATGAAATGAAGGAAGGCTAATTTATCCCTTCTTTGAAATCAGAATGCAAGGAAGTAAAAAGACATAATGAAGGTGCTATAACTGCTCACTAGCCAAACTAGAAATGCAGTACAAACAGGTTCTTAGACCTCACTCAGCATATGCTTGCAGTGTGGATTATTAAATCTCCACTATGTAGATGCTGGAGGGGTTGATTTTTTTTTTTAACAGCATTTTTATATCTTACTTCATCACATCCCACAGGAAACTTTTGCAGTGAGGTACTGGTTTGGTTTTCTCACACAACCTAAGTTATGCTGTGAACACAGAAAATAAACCACTAATATATTTATGAATATATATAAGAGGTGCAACACAGAGAACCTGAAGTACAATAGGACTATCATATCCCAGCCAAGTCTAGGGACAATCCAGGAAAAAGGACCACCTATAACATGAATCTGAGATCCATCTAAAAGACAGGGCCAGAAACAAGACTGGAGATGAGGTTACGGACAATTCAGGGCCAGGATCCATCCAGAAAAGCTAGCCAGTAAATCAGGTCAGAAAGGAGCATGGAATTGTAATCCTGAGGGTGCTCGCTTCCCTAGCTCTAACATTAATCCTAGCCCTAACAGCAGAGCTTGAGACTACACTCATTTCTCCAAAAACGCATTGAGCTTTGTTGCCTTATATATCAAGAGTTCTATTATCATTATAGTGCAAGGATTCCATATTGCCAGAGTTTCATACCTCCTTGATGTGTCTTGTAGGAAGCTCCTCTAAGCACGGACTCTTCCTGCTCCTTGCAGTAGTCATAACTTCAGATCCCACCAATCCACTCTTCTATACCACTGTTCTTATTGGCTACAGGCGTGGCCTGTTAAGATCAGGTCTGCTCCTAATCTTTAGTCATTGGTTCAGCTGCAGCTGTTTGGGGGATAAGATTACATTCTATACCACCTTCATGCTGTATCCCCCTACAGAGCTTCAACTCCTTCCAGGCAGAAGACGCAAAGAAGAGCTCCTTCTCAAGCATTAAGATGATTCCAGTGGGATTCCAGCTCTGCAGACTCTCAGTGGAGCTATGCTGTAATGCTCATTCCTAAGAGGCAGAGTGTGGGCTGTGGTGTAGGCTGAGCTGAAGCCCTACACCCATTTGGAGTAAGCACTGCCCAGCAGACAGGAGTCTGCCCTTCAGCACAGAATTTCTCTATCCTGGCCCTGCCCTGTTCCAGAATCTCCCTGTCCATCATGCCACACAGACTCTCAACCAATCACTATTTAACTGAATTCATTTTGCTGCAGGAAAAGGCTCTGCTTTCAAATGTTGTTTTTGTTCTGCCCAAACTGCTCACTCTCATGTCCTCTGCAGAAAACCCATACTCCAAATTTTTGGAAGACGCTCTAATTTTTCTACAAGATCCAGCTTTTCAGTCCTCTGGTTCAATAGAAGACTAAGTTTTTATTATTAAACACAAACTTCTTATTATACGAGAGGCAGCTCATGAAAAACGAAGAACCAAGAGCTGAGAGATCTTAGTAAAATTCAATGCAGCTGATCCCTGGTATGGCATTCGTGTGCACAGTCCTAAAGAGGAGACATGGGATGTATTCTTTCCCTTTTGGTTCACTAAAGCACTGCCCTAAGGGAATAAGTGGGAAGAAAGTTTTGTTTGTTAAAATACCTCCGTTTTCCCTGATAAAAGTGGAGCAGCTCCTTAAAACCCGGCATGAGGCTGGAAGAGAAAAAAGGCTTAGGTGGGGTCACTGAAACAAACAGCATCAGTACCCAGCAGTACCGCAGGCCCCTTACCAAATTCCACTTTTTTCTTTGGCTTTCAAAGTAATTTGGAAGTCGACTTTTATTACACAATTATAGCCCTACGCACAAAGCAAACCCAGCAAACAAAGCCCACCTCACAGGCACCCCCTGAGGCTCAGTGAGGCCCCGGCACATTCGGGACCAGCGACAGGGTTCTGCAGCGCACCGAGGTCACCGTGCGGCACCCGCCCGTCACTGCCCTGCTGCGGGGCGCAGGCTACGCCAGCCGTGGGGCCGAAAATATGTCTGAGCTCTAAAATATGTTCTGTTTAAAACTAGAGACGCGCGCCCTTTGCCTTCCAGACTTCCTCATTTATTTCCCACCCTGCCCCGCCGGCCCGTATGCTGGCGGAAGATGGAGGCGGCGGCGCAGGCGCGGCAGGAGGAGGAGGAGAAAGAGCAGGGACAGGGACGGGGCGGGGACCGTGGTGCCAGGCCCGGGCCCGCCGCCTGCCGCAGCTCCTTGCCGGGCCCGAGGGGCGGCTGCCATGGGCAAGCGGGTGGCGCTGGTGCTCGCCGGCTGCGGCGTCTTCGATGGCAGCGAGATTCACGAGGCCTCGGCGGCGCTGGTGCACCTGAGCCGCGGCGGCGCGGAGGTAGCGGGGGGCGGCGGGGTGTGGGGATGTATGTCTGTGTCTGTGTGTCTGTCTGTCGGTGTGTGTGCGTGCGACACAGCAGCCGAGAGTCCCCTCTCCGTGGGACAGGAGCCCCTCTCGGTTTGCGGTGCTCCCTGCGCCGCCCCTGCACCTTACAAAGCATATTCGGCCATAACCTCTCTCTTTATGCTGTCCCCCCCCTCGTTTTATTCATCCCCCTCTGTGAAAAACGCCAGTCACTTGTTTTTAAAATTTTAAAAGTTTAATAATAATAAAATGGTTACAAAAATAGCGACATAATTAGAGTAATAATACTTTGGACAATTTGGATTAGGACAATATGAGACAATAAAAACAAAGAGTTACGAACGTCCGGGTACCTGTTTCTGGGCAAAATAAGCCCGAAAAAGGACACCCACCCGTTAACAGAGGATTAACCCTTAAAAACAACAGCCTATTGCATATTCATACACTTCATACATGATGCATGAATTCCATTCAAACAAAGGATTCTGTCTGGTCAGTGTCAGCTTCTTCTTCTTAATCCTAACGGCGTCTTCAGACCTGAGCGAGATGGGAAAAAGTTCGCTTCTTCTGATAAGGGAGCAATAAATTATTTTTCTCTGAAAGATTTAGGTGTCTTGTGGCTGCTATCTTGGTGTGAGTCCTTTCTTTAAAAAAAGTATCTTAGTTTCTATTTTAACATCATGTTATTACCTAAAACTATATTTAACACACTACTTAAGAAAATTAGTGCAGCATAACTTTCTAACATAACACATATTATACTCATTTTAATATTTGCAAAAAGCCAGTCATAAAATACGCATTTTTCAAATTTTAAAACCCTCCAAAGGCCTGCTTGGCTCCCTGACAGGAGTTCCGGTTACACAAGCAGCTGGACACAAGACTGAAAAGGGGTCTCATTGATACAAATAAGTTATTATACTAAGAGTCAAAGACAGCCCTGCCCAGGTGAGGGCTGTTCCCCTGAGCATGTGTAGAAGTTAACTGGAGATACAAAACTTGTTTGGCCGTGACCAACCAATTGTAAAAGAGGGGCTTCACCTGGAGAGTTCTCTGAATTTCCCTGTATAGACAATGGCACAAAAGCTCCAGTGGGTGTGCTTGATTTGTGGAATATCACTGAACACCCAGGCTTGCATGACTCTGAAATAAATGATCAATGTCTCTCTTGATGTGTAATTATTTGCTTGTCACACATCAGGTAATGCATCCAATTTTGTGGCCAACAGTGCCAACTCTTTTTAGTGGTGCCCAGTGACAGAACAAGGAGCAATGGCCATAAACTAAACCACAAGGAATTTCATCTCAACATGAGGAGGAACTTTTTTACATTGAGGGTGGCAGAGCATGGGAACAGGCTGCCCTGGGAGGCTGTGGAGTCTCTGTCTGTGAAAATATCCAAAACCCACCTGGATGCATTCTTGTGGAACCTGTTCTAGGTAACCCTGCCTGGTCAGGGGGGTTGGACTGGGTGATCTCCAGAAATCCCTTCCAACCCTTAGAATTCTTTGATCCTGTGAAGGCAGGAGCAAGGAGAACCTGGAGACCTGTCCCTTCTTCTCTGACCACAGGGAGCTGAGGATGGGTTAAAAGTCTTCATCTTCCTTCTGATTGCTTTTGCAGCTCTCCCTGGGGATTACCTGCTTGTTTTCTGCTCACTGTTTCTGGGCTCTCTTTGGTAAGCTGGGACTTGTCAGAGAAGCCTGGGCCAGGACATAGTGGTGTGCTTTGGTCCCATCTGTGGCTTCAGGTGGCAGAAGCTGGTCACTGTCTGTGTGTAGCTGTGCTCAGGTGTCTGATGGTAACAACAGCACCCTCGTATTTAGCACAAAATTGTCGTCTCTGAGAAGTCTGCAAAGGAGGCGTCAAAACAGACTCAGTGGTGCAGCCCCTGTGGTACCCCTGTGACAGAGCTTTGTGTTCTGATGCACTGTCCACCTTTTGTGTCTAACCAAAATCGGTTCTTCTGTGTTTTGGTCTTCCTTTCTGCTGCTGATGTTTTAGCATAGCTGGTAACTCTTAATGTTTGCTCTAGAAATGCTTGTAAAATTTGTGTCTTTAACTTTTTTATGTCACTGTCATGGTTTGAGCCTGGCACAGAGCCAGTGCCCCCATGAAAATGCCCTCATCCTGGTGTCTGCTGTGAGATGTGACCAGGAATAAGCAAAACAGGCTTTAGCTTACACATAAAGAACACTTTATTACCTAAACTACAGGAAAATAGGGAAAAACTATAAGGAAAAGAAAAAAAAAAAAATTGAAAACCTTACAAAAACCACTTTCCTCCTCCCCACTACCTGACTTTCCCAATCCGATACATTCTCCCAAATCACTAACTGCCCAGCCTGGCACCACACTTTAGTATACTCAAACTTCAGTTCATGAAGAGGAAAGGAGTCCTTCTTGTTCCATAGGCTTCCCCTGGAAACACACTGAAACCTCGTGTGCTTCCCTGTCACTTCGGCACCGCCCGGAAAAAAGTCCTTTTGCCGCTTGTGACATCTTCCTTCCATGCCCAGTGCTCTCACCACTGCGCATGGACCAGAGCTGCTTTTAGGGTTGTCTTTCAAGGATGCCTTGTCTCACTCCAAAAAGGCACAGTCTCTGCTTTGGGACATCTGTCCCCCCCATATTTTTCCAACCCCCTGGGGCCGGGGGGTCCTCACGATGAACCCTCCTGGTTCTGAGCCACTGCTTCCCCCTAAGTGCAGTCTCTGTGTCACAGGAACAACTGAGTCCATGGCCACAAGAAAAGTCCAGCCAAAAGGCCACTCCAAATCATCTCCCCCCATTCAATCATCTCCACGTTCTTCGGGCCAGGTCCTTGTCTCATCTCATCTCTTATCTCCCTTCTTATTCAGCTTCGAGGAGGATTAGCATTTTTGCAAGGCCCCAATCATGAAAGAAAGGGGTTAAAACTTTCAGTCTCTGTCCCGGAGCTGCGGCACTCCCACACACGCTGCCCAAACGCTGCCGCTCCGGCCGGGCACTCTTCCCCCCCTTCTCCTCCTGGGCCAGCTGCTATCACATTCGGTGTTGCCGGCTCTCTCTCTCTGCCTCCTGGGGGGGGGGGGGGGGGGGGAATGGCTGCCCAAGGGCTGACTCCCTGGGGTCTTCCACCCTTCCATCCTCGAGGGCCTCCTCACCTCCCATCTCTGTCCAGGCCCAGGGCCTACCACGTGGCTGCCCCTCCCCCGCCCAGCAGCAGCGGCTGGACGGGGGGGGAGATCTGACCTCTTCGCCGCGACGTCCCAAGAGAGCCTGCCAGGGGCAGAGCCCTGCTTTTTAACCCCTGTGTATTCTCGGAGGTGTGTCCAAACCCCACTGGCTACACCAGGTGCCAGTCTCAAACTCAAAACCTTCTTTGGTTTGACCACAGCTTCCCAGAATTCCCACTTCTTCCTGGTCAAACCACCACAGTCACTTTCATCCCATAACAGTTAAGAGCAACCTTTCTTCAAAGTCAGCTGCATGTCCAATTGGGCTGCTGGTATAAATTGTGGTGTCCTGTTTGTCCTTGGGCTTATCTGCCTTGGCAAAATCAGTAAGCTTGATGTTGGCATAAGAATACTCTCCTGTTAAAATGCTGCAGTAATAGGATGGGAATGATGCCTGTGTTTACCCATCCTAATATATCATATGTTGCTTTAGATATTTAATGTGCTAGATTCATTCTGTGGAATTTGCTTGACTTAGATAAGAGGCTTCAGGGACAAAATCTGTTTTCATTAAATGATCTTTATTGTGACAAATATGTATGAGTTTTGTTTACATTCACAAAATTGCTTCATCTCTCTTCCTAGGTGAAGATATTTGCCCCCAATATTGAGCAAAGGGATGTAGTCAATCACCTAAAAGGAAGTCCAGCAGAAGAGAAGAGAAACGTGTTAGTTGAAAGTGCCAGGTTGGCAAGGGGAAACATTCAGGATTTGGCTGAACTGAAAGCTAGTGAATTTGATGCTGTCATTTTCCCTGGTAGGTATCACAAAATACTCTTTGTTGAAAGGCCCACAAGGATCATTGAGTCCAACTCTTAAGTGAATGGCCCACACAGGGGTTGAGCCCACAACCTTGGTGTTATTAGCACCATGCTCTGACTAGCTGAGCTCATCTTTCAAAAGAAAATTGTGATTTTTTAACTCAGTATATTTATTGATGCATAGTTCACTTAAGTTAAAATGCCAGAGTGTTCTCTTAGTATTAAGTTATGCATCCCACCATTTCTTCTTACTGAATATTGTGAAAACTTCACTACTTATGTATTGACAAGAACCCTGACCCGAATACAAAAATAGGGTCAGAACTCAGTTACATGGCAATGCCTTAATTTCAGGGCCTCTGAAAATGTTGGCAGAATAGCAGGTTTCCAAATAGATGATGTTCCATGTCAGATGGATGTACATTCTGTTTTAATTATGTATCCACTCAGCTGCTGATCGAGTTGTACTAAACATGTTTATGGATAATTTTTCATTTAGAGACCACAAAATTTCATTCCAGACAGAGGTAATTGTAATCATTTTTAGAAATGAAGAAGCTGGAGCATCACGAGGAAATCATGACTTGCTGAAGATCTGTTTCCAGAATATTCATAGTGCTGTTAAATACTGCCTTCATGATTGGGCCTGTTAATTTTGAAGTTTTCACACTGCTGTAAGGCCAGCAGAGGGAGTGTGTGTATAACGCAGAGAAACAATTCTGCCTGCACTGTGAGTAGTTGATGTCAGGGCTGATCAGGAACGAGTAGAGGCTCACAGATGTTTTCCACATTAATTTCATGCCGTTGTAACCCAGGCCCGGGGGGATTGCTGTAATAACTGTTAGAGGGACATAAACCCTATTTAGTTTGAAAATTAAAATCTTACCTCAGAGATTTCAGATAACACTTGAAAGTGAGCAAACCGGGAAAGGAAAAATATTAAAAATGCAAAGCTTCTTGATGTCTGCCCAAGTACTTCTGGAAATTTCCTTATGCTTATTGGAGAAAAGTTGATGCTGTGCACATTCCATGTGGAATAACCTTACTTTGAGTATTCTGATGGTTATAAATCCAGCAGACAAAGGAGCTGTAAAATACAATCTGCTTATGCAATTAAATGATGATTAAATGTATCTAAAGGATTGTTTAAACTAATTTATAGAAAGGCAAATCAGCACTATTTTTAATAGGAAATTATGTTATCATTTACAAGTTCTTTTGTCTTAGAATACCATATGTTATAATGTCTATTTTATGTAAAATCCCTAATGGTTTTTTTATTGTGTTAATGGCTTTTTTAAGTTGAAAAGTAGTTCTAGGGAAGAAGAAAAGCTCTTCTATAATTGCTTAAGCATAAAAATAAAACTTGAGAGTTAATTACTACAGAGGGTCAAATCACTGTTTGCATTACTTCCATACTTGTGCTTTTAACTAGTAGCGGTGTTCTGGTGCCTCTTCTTTATTGAGTGCAGGAGAATGTGAGGTTTCCTCTTTGTCTAGTTGTTACTTTTTGGAACAAGGTTAAGCTTTCTGGCCTGTATATGACCTACGTGGTATAACAAAGTGCAGAGTTAAACTTTTAACATTGTAAACCCATTGTTTACAGGTTACAGTGACATTGTAAGGCTTTCAGTACAGTTACTTAACAGTCCCACTGATACCAAGATTATGTTGTAAAAAAGAGCTTCTGTTTGGTGTGTGCTATTATCAAATTTAATAGCTTTTAGCAGTGCCTTATATTTGAGCTTTTTGGTTTTGGTTTGTTTTTTTCTTAGGTGGTTTTGGTGTAGCAAAGAATCTGTGTTCCTGGGCTGTAGATGGCAAGAACTGTACTGTCAATGAGCACGTGAGCTCCACACTCCAGGCCTTCCACAGAGCTAAAAAGCCCATTGGTTTGTGCTGCATATCACCAGTTCTGGCAGCCAAAGTCTTTCCTGGCTGTGAGGTTACGGTTGGTCAGGATAAAAACGTAGATGGAAGGTAAGAAGGAAATGGATGGAGATGATTTACATTGGAATTAAGATTAGGAAATTGATAGGCTTCTGAGCAAAAGTTTCTTTAGTTACTTTTAAGAAAAATTAGTGACAGTTTTCAGTCACAGTATAATAGTATAGAATAATAGTAGTAGGCACAGAACTCTCAGGGAAGACAGAGTGAATCCATGAGGTCAAGTGACTTGTGGTGCTACAAGCAGGTATACACTGATCTGAGATACCACAGAATTGTTTAGGTTGGAAAAGTCCTCTAGGATGGGTGAGTCCAACTGCTAAATCAGTGATTTTTAATAAAGTTTTTCTGGTGGTAGTGGTTTGGGGCCACTTTAGGGGAGGGAGATGAGAACAGGGCCTGGCAGAAAGCAGTACTGCTTCAAGAACTGTCAACTCCAAATAAAACTTCTGAATTAAATTTATCAGCAGCCATAGTGGGAGATTCTGTTCAGAACAGATTGCATTTGTTTCTTCCTTACCAGAAGGGGGAAAAAAAAATCAAAATCTCTGGAGATCCCAGAGGAACACCTTGCATGGAGGTGTTGGAAAAGTTTGCAAGTTCAGCTGGCTTCTCTCAACCTTTTGAAGATCAGTTATGGCTGCACTTGGTATCATCTTCCAAACTTATGGAAATATTATTAAAAAGTATTGTACCTTCTGACATATTGTGTCTCCATATTTCAGACCTTGTTTTCAAAGGTATTAGATCACTTGATATGTCCATAGGAGATAGGAAAATCTGATAGTAGCAGCCTCTAACTCCCTTATCATCAGTTAAAGACTCACGTAGATATTATTGTAGTTCTCTCATTCAAGTTATGTGTGCAGAATTTTATGGCTGTATCATTCCTTTATGTTAATTAAAGTCTTTTTATTTACAGATTTCCTGATGCTGAAACGGCATCTGCTATAGCAGAGCTTGGATGTAAGCACATTTGCAAAAATGTAAATGAATCCCATGTGGATAAAGCCAATAAAATAGTTACTACCTGTGCTTTCATGTGCAAAGCTCCTCTGCATGAAATCTTTGACGGAATTGGAACAATGGTACAAGAAGTCCTGAAGCTTGCCTGACTAGGAGTGTACAGACTTCTCCAAGGAAATCAGTGTAGCTAAGCATAAGCATTTAGCTTCCTTAGACTGAATTAATAAAATAATGCAACTGCTAAACTTCACAGTTCCTGGTTTGTTTGGTGTGGTGGGGTGTTTTTTAATGTTTAATACATCAGATGGTTACTGCTGAATTTAACCTATTTATTTATCTTTTAAAATAGAAACCGTATATTGAAGGTGATGGGAGGAGTTCCTTTCTTTTTGTTTTGTGGTTTTTTTTAAATGAATCCAAATGTATTCAGCTGCAATAGCAATTGCAATGTACCCAGCTGCAATTACAAGTGAAGTAGCTGTAAATGAGTCTGTTTACCATAAGTATAGGTGAATAATTAAATTCTGATTTCTAATCAGAGGAGAATAATAAAAGAATGCGGTTATTTGGGTTCTTTTTTCCCCTTGCAAGTGTCTTTAAGCAAGTATTACTGATGGACTTCCAAAAATTTTGCAGAGCCCCTAGGTAAACCAACTTTATAAACCAAGATGCAGCACAAATGAATGCATTGCATGTGCAAAATACACAAGTTTTGCACCAATAAATGAAGTAATTTCCGATTTATTTAGTAAAATTAATGAGATTTATTTTGAAGTTTTTTTTCTTGCATATATTTTTTATTGCCCTGAGGAAGACAATTTTATATGTATTAGAAACCATGCTTTGATCTTCTAAATGTGAAGAAAGGGTTGGCAGCTTCTCTTAGACGCTCAGTCTGGCAAGGCTTTGTACTCCTGGAGGAACAAAAAACTCCCGGAATTCATGGTCTGGGTTCACTGTGGACACTGAGTTGTCTCTGGTAAGAAGTGCTCTGGTGCTCACAGGTCTGTCACTCCTGCCCAGTGTGGCACAGCCCACACTCTGCTGGGCCTCTGCCAAGTAACCTACCTGACATCACCTGCTCAGTGTCTCGTGTGACTGGGGCAGGAATGAAACAGGAACAGACCTGTACCACAGAGCAGCCAGCAGGTGGAACTGGGCAAGAATGCCTTTATGGTGAGGAGTGTGGCGCTGTCCCTCGTGCTCAGCACTCCTGTGATCAGGCTGGGCCCAGGCCTTTGCTGCCTCAGTGCCAGAGCAATGGCTGCAGTGACACATGACATGCTGCAGAGTAGGGAGTGCTACCCCTCCCTACATCTGCTGGGTTTATTTTAGCACAAATGTCAACGCTTAGCCATAACAGATTCCCTCTTCAAGGAGCTTGTAGAGATAAATCTACAGAAATAATTATGAAAAGGTTTTCATTCTCTGTACTTCTAACCATGATGATTTTCACACACACAGGACTTCCCTACTCTTCCAGAGTTTGGATTTCCTGTTGGAGTTATTTAGGAGAAGCAGAACACAGATTTTTGGCAGAGGAGCAGGGAGATTTTTGTGCTGTGAGCAAGCAGTGAGTGCTCTGCCTCTAGAGGTACAAAGATAGCTGGGGTCAGCTGTGCCAACAGAAGATCTTCTGTTCAGCCTGGCTAAGCTGGGCACCTAAACACCAAATTATTTACCTAATCAAAACCCACAGCATTGAACTGAATATGGTTCTTGTGTTACAGGAGTCTTATTTAAAAGTGCTTGAGTCACTAAGCAAGAGTTTGTCCTGAATTTTGCATTGACTTTGTGAAGAGCACGTAGTTGTTGGCTGGAACACTCAAAGGAAGCACAGCTTCTCTGGAAGTGCTCTAGCAGACTGTCCTGATAGAAATGTACTTAATACAGAACAGTCCTCTACTTTTTCCAGGTTGTACACAGTCTCTATAATGCCTTCCATGGCTTCTGTGGGCAGGATGTTGAGCACATTGGATTGAAACTTTTTCTCCAAGTCTTCCTTTTCCAGAGGTTTCCTCCAGTGCCCGTAGAAGGTAGTGCAGCGGTCGCTGATGGTGCTGCCGCCCTGAAGCGTGACGCTCACTTGGCAGTACAGGCTGTCAAAGCTGGGTGTGTTGTCAGGAGGGTGCTCCAGCTGTGTTTTGCAGAGGAGCTCCCTCAAGGCCGGCCGGTGAATGTTCTCACTGCTGAAGGACTGGACTGACATGCTGCCATCCAGCAAAGCCGAGCACGCAACAAACTGGAAGGAGTGTCGTGCTTCGTGCTCTGAGGCTGGGCTGGGTCTGTTCACGTATTTGACCTCAGGGACTTTGAGAATGACTTTCTCGATTTTATCAATGGGGAGCAGGCTCTCACTGCTCTCCACGAGCTTCCTCCTAACAGAAGATGCTGCATCAGCCACCCAGTGTGTTGCAAGATGAGCAGGAAAACGTTTGATGGCCACATCTTGCTGGTCCAAGAGCCATGGGTAGGACTGCAAGGTTGGCAGAGTCTGTGGGTTGTAATCTGTATAGAAGGCACCCATCCCTGACTCCATGTCCAAGATCTGTTTGTTTCCTTGAAGGCCCTGTAAAGCTAAGCAAGCTGCTTCCAGTCCATTCTTGGCAGCATTCCCAATATGGAGGGGTTTTATTTGGGTTGCTGCATTAGCCAGTGGGGCACCTGCATAGGAGGCAGCAATAGCCAAGGCATTTTTACATTCCAGCTGGTCAAGAGCTAGCAGTTTAGCACAAGCTGCTGCGCTCCCCATCGTACCAACCACAGCCGGAGGGTGAAACCTGAAAAACAAAAGTATCTTCATTTCCAGATCTCAAAAACTCACCCAAATTCACTATCTACAAAAGCTTTTCATTCATTGCCATGGGAAATGGATCGGACCATAAAGAAACATACATTCAGCATTCACATGTGGGCCTAACTGAGTTATCACATTTCCCCAGGAAAAAGTAAAACTGGAATAGTGCTGCTTGCAGTAAGTCCTTCCCAGAAAGCGATGGAAACATTAGTGCTGCTCATAGTTTAAAGCAAATTTATAGTCAAATATAAAGTTATATTTATTATTATTTAAATTTATATATTATTCTAAATCTATAAAAATTCAAACTACGGAGATCATTGCCTCATTCTGAATTAATCAATGCTTTAAAAAAAAATCTATTAGCTACAGAGTTAGGAATCAAATGTATTTATGTGTAAGATGAGCCTTCCCAAAATTTCCAACAAACAGCTTAGGAAATATGAATAACTGTGCCACCTGTATATTAACTGACATTTAATTATGTATATTAGCACTGATAAAAAACACCTCCACTCCATTTTCTACTTTAACCATTTCTATGTACCTTCTTGGGATATTCCTGGCTTCTCTGGAGAAGTGCAGCAACCTGCCTTGCACTTCGATTCCCACATTGAAAGCTAAGAGCAGATCAAGACCTGAGATTTTTTTCTTCTGAGGGAAGGCTTCTGAGAGTGCAATCAATGCAGGGAGCACAGCCCCAGATGGATGTGTGGCTGGATGCCAGGTGTCATCAAAATCCATTGAATGCACCTAGTGGAAAGAGAAGCATTTGTATGTTAGAAATAAACTCTGACTTTGCAAGGTTGCCTCAGTCAAATGGAACTACTGCAACTGGTATTAAAAAGTGCCAGAGAACTAGATCTTTCTTAGAAAGCAAAAATTTCAAAAGTCTTTTAAAGAGCTTTACTCCCAACATGGCTGTCTGAGAAGTGGCAATGCAGCAGAGATCTTTCCTCAGAGGAGAATAATTCTAATTCAGCTTGTACCAGCCTGAAACTGGTGTGACAGTGATTCCTTTTTTCTGCAGTTTCTGCTTTCATTAGACTGGTATAATTAAAGCAGCTGTTCTAGGTCCACCATGTGAACAATGAATTTTCTCTTTCCCCAAAACATAATGAAATATAAACACAATGAAATTCCTTCTCCGGTGCTGGAACTGATGCTACCATTAGGACTCACACCATAAAACTGTAGCAGCTAAATACTGCTAAATGGAATTTATATCATCAGAACTATTTTTTCTGCTGGAACCATCTACTGTAAAGAGGCACAAGCCTGAAAATGTACAGGAGGCTTTATTTTGTGAATTTTAAGCACACTGAAACAAGACCTGTCACACAAGAAACCAGATTTCCTGGAGTTGCTGGGAGAAAAATACAGTGTGAATATGGAATGAGCTGCTTGGCTCAAGAGAGTATCCCAAGAGGTGCCTTCTCTTTCTCATGCCCAGAGCCCAGCTGCTCAGGAAGGTTTTAGGTGTTCCCAGCACAGCATATGGCTGCTGATCTGGCAGCAGATTGTCCCCAAAAGTGCAGTCGGTGTTTGTAATGCACAGCTTGTCACACACATTCCTTCCTCCGGTGAAGTTTTGAGAACCCCCAAATACCTGAGAGCATCAGGGACAGCATTTTTTTTTATTTAGCATACTAAAACACCTCAAAAACCTGAACTCTCACATCTGTTCACCCTCAGAGCAAACTGGGAAGGTGGTCAGGCTCCCCAACAGTCAGGTTTTGCCCTGTTATACTGTGATTCTGCATTTTTGAGGACTGTTTCTAAACAGATAGAAGAAAACACAATGTCTGCCTTGAAAACCTTTGATGCCATCTGGGAAGATGCCCTGCAGTGCAGGGTAAGGGTAGTTGTGGCCAATACCCTGTAAGCTATGTTTCTGGTGTCTTCAGTAAGTGCTTAAACTGACCTGTGACCAAGATATAAACTGATCATATATATGCTAACAGCCACATCTGAATATCTAAGGGCTGCTAGGAGCTGAGCAGTACCAGATCTCATTTCCAAGGTAATTTTCTCTACATTGGAAATGAGCTGTTAAATTGGACCTCTGATATTGTTGTCACACGAATTTAAATAGGCTTAATATTACTATTTCCTTGGTTGGTCACCTTTCCTAGTTTTGCATAATTGCCAAATTTTTCTACCCCACCTCTTGTGCATCTTTCAATTTCAAACAGTTTCAGCCTCAATCTGAATTTAAACAAATGTCTGGGGAGTCAGTTATTGCTTTAATGACAAAGTGCATGTCCAAAATATATCACTGGCTTTTGGAAACTGTGTAACTGAGGATTAAGTTGCCTTGTGACATTATGTCTGTGTGTATCTATATGTGCATCTGTGTTTTTCTGTAACTGTACTTTGCCAGTTGGCAAGAAATTCGGATCTAGCTCAGTGAAATGAGCTAGAGGGTGCGTTTTTAAGCAGCTACAGCAAGGTTGTAGCCTTGCTACAAGATTGCCAGGTTGTAAGATGTAGAGTTCTGACACTTGACAACAGCCCCAGGTCCCATATTAAATGTAAGGGATGCTGTTGAGTTGGATCATACATATATTATACCTTAAGTTTAGACTCACTGGAAGGAAGTTAAAGCACATTAGGAGAATAATATAGAAAAGTTTTGTAGCAGGCTTCAGAATAAGCTATGATTTTTGGGACATTCTGTTCTCTATAGAGCAAGAATGGCATCAATTTGTATGATTTCAGAGCAAATAAAAGAGCATCCCTTACAGCCACTCCATTCACAAAAGCTGCATACAGAGGAGGCAGTCGGAAATCCAAGTGGCCCCAGATGGTACTGGATAAATCTGAGCTGTAGATCTGAAACAAATTGACATAAATTAATTCAAAGTCCTGAACCTAAGGATAAATGTGCATTGTATCTCTGATGTAACTGAGAGCAGACCATGTCCTCTGGGGACCTAACTGCTCCCTTTTATGAGAAAAATACTGTTCTTTCAGAAAGTCTGAAAAGGAAGTCAGTTTCCTGTTGGCTTATGTCCTATTCCACCCAAACAGAGCTTGGGGGGCTCCAGCACCACCCACCTGGCACTCAGTACCTTCACACAACCTCTGGCCACTGAATGCCCCTTCTCACCACCCATTGACAGCATCACAGTATCAGCTGGGCTGGAAAAAACCTCTGAGACCATCAAGTCCAACCTAAATGATATGGGACTGTCATCATCTTGTTGGAGAAGATGTCTCATTAAAGGGTTTTGTTTTCTGTGTGTTAGTAAGAGCCTGAGTAAATGATAGATGGCCTCCTGGTGCTGCAAACTGAATAAAAGGGCATAAATTACCCTGGTTTGGAAGGGGGAATTCTCTGTGGGAAGAGACTAACTGGCACACAGAGCTCTGGAGCACAACTCCACCCAGGCAGGTCTGAATGATAAAACAGGGGGCTGAACTCCTCATTGATGCACTCCTGTGCTGGGAAGGCTTCTTTCCAGGGTCAATTTCTCTGCTAGTTTGAGGAGAGCAAGACTGGAGGAGAAGCATGGCTAATGCACCTCAGACCATTGTGTTTTATGGACTGCAAGTAACCCACTCCTAACTCCCCATCTCATTAACAGTTCCTTGATTTGAAGGGCTGGTGATAAGTGATGCTTACTTTGTTGGTGTTTTTAATAAGATGTCATAGGTGAAAGAAAGGAAGGGGTTCTCAGTTGACTGTGTTTGTAAGGGAGATCTTAGCACATAGACTGATACACAGACTTTTGCCCATCCAGAGTGGAAAGTAATTTGAGCACTGAAGTTTCACTGTCTCCAGTGGGAAGAACACAATTTCTCTCTTTCCATCCATGAAAGAATTTCACCATGGCAAAATTTCCTTTTCATTGCTCAAGTTTTCCCTTGCTTTCTTAAAGCTAAACCTTAGGATGTGCCATGAATGCCAGACAGCTTACCTTGCTGTACTGTGCCACTTTGTGGAAGACCTCAGTGCTGGTACCCAGAAGCCCCACTCCAAGAGTATCCAGAATCATTCGCTTACTTCTCTGAATTACTTCATCTGTCAACTGATTTGCATTCAAACCATGAATCACCTTGGCAAAATTTCCTGTAACTGTCTGGGAAGGGAAGAAATAAAGAAAAAGAAGAAGTAGATATTTCTCTATATTTAAAGTAAACACTCTATTTTCTTTCCTCCTTTTTTTTTTCTTTCCTCTTTTTTTTATCCTTTCAGTGTTTGGGCTATTGTCTAGCACGCTGGCCATTTCTGCCCCTGCTTACATGAATTGCATCAGCAAAGCCAAGGTTTGAATTCTTCCTCTTTTTATTCCGAGAAATGCCACTTATTTATAATTTACTTATGCTTTCATCATTATCGTTTTCTGGTCTCAATTTCTTCTGCTTCTCCCCGAGCCCTTGAGAGTATGCACTGCAGGTGCTATAACTATGCAAGATTATCATCTCTATCTCATCCCCATCTCATCCCCATCTCATCTCCATCTCTAATGACTATTCACACACACACATCCCCCAAACAGAAATAAAAACATCTGTCTTTCCCATGGCACCTACTTATTGGTATTGAAATCAGTGGGAGAGTAGCATTTCAAGCCAGTGCACCCACTACCACACAAGAAGGCAAGATTTAATCTCCCTGATTGGCAGCCTTACTATCCCAAATCTTGCTGAGCTTGGAGCTGAGTAGGAGGCAGGAGTTGGCAGCCCTGCCTTGCACATACTGCTCATAGCTCCCAGCTCCCATTGAATTCACTCTCAGCTGGAGTCCCAGCTTTTCTCCAAGACAAGGTCTTGCCTCTTTGAAAATCAGTGGCTCCTTGTTCCTGGATCCTACTGATCTGGGAATTATATATATTTATTTTGCTCTCCTATTGAGCAATGACCCATTATGCAAATTCAACCTGCTTCTTGGCTGTGAGCTGCTGTTAGTATCTGTTTCAGAAAATTATCTCAAACTTCCCTTCCTGGACCATTAGAAACGTCCCACTTCCTGGATCATTAGAAGTAATGTGTAGAGGTACTCATTATTTACAACCTAAAAAAGAAACAGTTTCTTTTTTATACTGGCAGTAGTGAATATTTATCTTCTCTCTCTTTGGAAATGATCTCCTTTCATTTCCCCTCTTCATTGCCCTTCCTTTACTCCCCTGTACATATCCACACAGAGTGTTGGTGTTGCCTTTTGGCCTTCATTTAGCTGAGATAAACAAACCAAACTCTGCTGTTGTCTCCTCTGCAATATGGACTCAGCCCTACCATGCTCATTTATTTTCATTGCGCTGTTCACACTGCATTCCTCTTTCTCTAGCAATGATGACCTGCCATAGACATATTTTATGAAAAATCTTTTTGATAGGATCTTTTCTCCTGAGAAGCTGAGAAACTTCAGAAATGAAATGTAAACAATAATTATCTGCTGCTGTAGAGTGCAACAGGTGCATCTTTGATTGGTCTTATGTGGTTCTTTTTAATTAATGGTCAGTCACAGTCCAGCTGTCTCAGACTCTCTGGTCAGTCACAAGATCTTATTATCATTCTATTCCTCTCTTTTTCTAGCTTTCTGATGTCTTTTTTCTCTTTTCTCTTAGTATAATTTTAGTACACAATTTTCTTTTAACATAATATATATCATAAAATAATAAATCAGCCTTCTGAAACATAGAGTCAAGATTCTCATCTCTTCCTTTGTCCTGGGACTGCTGCAAACACCACCACAGTGATCAGAATTGTACCCACCATTACAAACAAGTTCTCACTCACACTTGCAGTGAAGCATTAAGATTGTCCCAAGGGAGAATTACAAGCAGTTTAAAGCAGGTGGACCCCATATCCCATGGTGTGGTGGTCACCAACTGCAGCATTTGGAGTGAGGATATGAAAGCTTAAATAGAGAATTACAGTGCAAGGAAACAAGACAGTACCTTTGCCCACATCCTGCAGGGGTGATGCACGTCCCAGAGAGATGCAGCAAATGAGTGGTGGCCAGTGAGCAGGGGAACTCTCTCACTATTTATGTGTGTCTGCCTTAGGTGGGGGAAGGAATATTAGGCCTTTCCACTTCTGCATCTTGTCCTATTTCCTCTTCTGCCTATAAATGTTCTTTTTTGTTTCACTTTCAACTTTCCTCTGACTAATTGCACTACAAACCTCTGGGACACATGTGATAGGACTTAGCCAGTCATGTTTACATATTGTGTAAGTTAATACATGTAATACTTCATTACCAGATAGGAGCTGATTCATCTGGCAGCATGGAGAGCTGTGTGGAACCACAGTAATACATGGCTGGAAAAGTCCAGTACTAGACTAGAGGATGGCAAAGGCTGTTTTATTTTAAACAACCTGTTGTTTATTTGTTTTGGTTTGGTTTTTTTTTTCTTCTTTTGCTCTATGTCTCCTCTCTAACACATACAATTCAGACTTGGGAAATGTGTGCCATAAGAATTTCAGACCATAAATTGGATTAAGACAGTTCTTGGCTCTTAGCAGTGTTTTAACAGCATGAATCACTGTGTGTTAGCAATAGATAGTGAGTGAGAAATCCCTGCCTAGCCCATCAGGAAGGGAGCAGACCCCACAGGAGTATGACTAGGGGCCACTGAATAATTCTGAAGTAAATAAGTAACCATGTCTGAAGTATGGAAATCGCCTGGGTTAGGGAACAAAGCATCAAATCTCAGAATTGCTGCCTTGCACTTACATGATAAATGCTGCCTAAAACAGTCTATGAACCTCAGCCCTTTACTGAGAATAGCTCTAAATAATTTTGTAATGCCTTATCTAACTCCTGAGTGCTTCCAGGTAGATAACAACATGAGTCTAGAGGTGAAGCTAAGCATCAATTTGAGTGGTTCTAACCACAATTGAAAGGTCCTATTTCAGGCTGTGTCCTTCCCCCTCTCCTGTCCCTGGGTACATGGTCCTTCTCCTCCCTGGGTCAGCCCTGATGCTGAGCAGACCCATTTCTGAGCTGCTCCAGCCTGTCTCTGTGATCCTCAGCAGTCAGGCATAACTGAGTTTCATTCCCTCGGAAATGCAAAATTAAATCTTGCAGCACAAGTGTGGCATTCACATTCTCTGAAAAATCCCTTTGCCCAGGATTTTTCTCCTGGGAGGCTGTGAAGCCTCAGAGAAAAGGGAAACAATTCTTATCTCATTTGCTTCTCCTGTGTTTTGCTCCTTTGGAATGTGTTTGGAGATTGTTTACCAACAGGTGGTTGTTTCATTGGTTTCATGTGAATTGTTTTGACTCATTGGCCAATCAGTACCAAGCTGTGTCAGGACTCTGGAGAGAGTCATGAGTTTTCATTATTATCTTTTTAACCTGCTGTAAGTATCCTTTCAGTATTCTTTAGTATAGTTTAGTATAGCATTCTTTAATATAATATAGTATCATAAAATAATAAATTAGCCTTCTGAGAACATGGAGTCAGATTCATCAATCCTTCCTCTATTGGGCACCCTGCAAATACAATAGCACAAGCAGAGGGAGGGAGGAGTAGGGCTAGCAGTATTCTGTGAAATTTTGGGAGAGCATGGACAAGGAACATGAGAGAAAGAGGGAATCAGCTGTTCCCCAGCAAGCTCTAAGCAAGACATTTGCCTATTTTGCCCATGCTTTTAGCCAGTTCTGCTTTTGGGTATCATCTGCTGGTGCATAACCTGATGCTGAAAATTGCACTGGGTAACAAGGGACCTTCAATGACAGAAACAGGGATGAGTCAGTGCATGGATACAGCCAAAGGCCTGGGACTCCTAAAACCCAGCCCTACAAACACAAACATAATTTTGTACAGGCTAACCTGCACCATGTGAAGGTTGCATTTAAACCCTTGTCCTGTCTTTCTTTTAAATATGAGCAGCTGTTCAGCATGGCTACTAAACCTATTCCCACACTTTTCTCTATGAGTATGACAGCGTTCCCTCACCCATGTAGGAGGTATAACTTGCATCTACATAAAACATGCCAGCACATGTCCTAGGTCCTGGGTTTGTTTTGCCAAATCCTGACCCCATGGGGTTAGAATGAGCATCTGTGCTTCTTACTTGCCCCCCATATTTCCCCACTGAGGAAAACCTCAGAGGTAGCCTGAAGAATTTTCTTTGGTGCTGATAAAATCCACCTGACATATTGGGATTGCTCAGGTTGACAAGGTTGGCAGTGGTTAGAAAGGTTCATAGAAGTTAATGCTATTGGGCTGATAAAGGGAAAGATTTTGTTTACTTTCACTTCTGTTCTTTCAGCTCATTCTTCTCTTAGAAAATTGGACGAAAATATTTAAATTTCAGAACCATACAATCACAGACTGGCCGCAGTTGGAAGGGAGCTCCAAACACCATCTTGTCCAACCTCTAACAAGGCTACCCGGAGCAGGCTATGTTCTGTTAGGTTCTGAATATCTCTGAGGACAGAGACTCCACAGCCACCCTGGGCAACCACAAAAAATATTAAATAAAAGATATTCAAAACCCTAAAGTTCACCATCTTTCCCAAAACCTTTGGGATATAATTTATAAACCCATTCTGTTTCTCATTTCTTTCTCCTCCTCAGGTGAGATAGAAGTTCCACTGCCTTAATCCCATGATGAAACTCCAAAGTGAATTTGGACGGACCCAGAACTTGTGATGTGCCTTGCAGTGTGCTGTGCAGTCACATGCTGCTGGCTGATCTCAGATATGAGGTCACTTCCTTCTGTCATCCTGATTGCAGGACGGACTGTCCCATGCATTGCAATAATTACATTAGTATATTTATGGACTGAACTGAGATATTACGAGAAAGAGACTTTTTTTTAAAAAAAGAATGAAGTGAAACAGTACTTTTGCTTGGGAAACCAATTTCCCAACTGTGGTCTGCAGATCTCAGGCTCAGGTGTACACTGTGGAGTGTGAGGGAAAAGAAAGCAATATGAAAATCACTGCAGGGGGAACAGGCATCTATACAAAGTCCTGTACCTGCACAGCAGAATTCCTAGGGGTCTGAACAGAAGAAGGTTGGAAATCAGTGACTGAGAGTTTGGTACAGCCTGTGTACCCTGACAAAGGGAATCTGCTGCTTTCCTCTTCTTTGACACAATACTCATGGTTCAGCAATTTGGGCAGACAATTTGTTAACTAGCAAGTGTGGTGGAAAGACAAAATGTGTTCATCCAAATGTCATTTGCAGCATTGCACACAGCTACAGTAATGAGCTGTGTTGATTACAGAACAAGGCTTTAGAAAACCAGTGCCCCACAGAGTCTATTTTCTCCTGCTGACATCACATTTTTAAGCTGTTTTTTCCTTCTTTTGCCTCCAGTTATTTTAGGCTAAACTCTGCCCACACCTGCAAACTGTATGTTTGCAACTGAAAGCAATTTTGGCCCTAGCCTTATGCTCCTTTTGTTCTAAGGAAATATTAAAAATTATGACAAAATACAGAGCCCAGGCTTCCTATTTTCCAAGCCAGCTTTTAAGAAGTAACTTTGTTCATGGCCTGTGCTTAGATGAGAAAACAGGAGACAGATGCCAGCCAGTGTGTTGTGTTTACAGAGACTCTGCTGTTGCTTACTGTCTGAAAACAAGTTGCAAGTTCAGAACTTTCTCCTTTTCCCTCTACTGGGATATTTAATTACAGTGAAAAGCACTAACACACAGCAAATGCAATAGGCAATGATTGCACCTTGAAATGTATCATCCTGGAAATTTCCAGCCTACAGTAGTTCTCTTATTCACTTACTTGCACAACTAGTGGCAGTGGCAGTGAAATCTCTGAGAAGTTACACCCTTGTTTGTTTTTTTCAAAGTTCCCACAACAAATCTTGGAAGTTCCGGGCCATGTTCTGGTAAAGGTTGCTAGGAGTCAATGTGCTGGTCAGTGCACTACATTACACTGCCCTTCTTGCCTTCCTAAATTAGCAGTGCTATTCCTTAATGCAAGACCTCAAGGCTCATTTTAACTTGTAATGTAGATGCTGGTTTGCTTAAATGAGCTGTGAGTTAGAGGCACCAGACAAACCTGGAATATTCCCTCAGGATCACATTCAAGACACATCATTTATGGAGCAGTGTGAAGAGACCTGGTCCATAACAATATGAAAAGACACTGCAGCTCCATGACATTCCTGTTGAATCAATTCAGCTCTCACCAGAGCTACAAGCTTTACCTGTTTTACTGGTGCCAGCACTCAGTTTTACCCTGTCTTCTGCAGCACCCTCAGGCTCTGCTGCAATACTGTGGATCACATGAAATCCTTCGTTGGAAGGACTAGGAAATGAGTCTGGTGGTGCTTTGGGGGGTCTTTGATAGTTTATGGCACCTTCTAAGATAGCACAGCTGCATCTCATGTAGCTGAGCCAGTTATGCCTCATCAGAAGGGATAAATACCTTCAGGCCTGTGTGTGAATGTGACTTTCCCTGAGGTGTGGGGATTTACATCTAAGTCAGAAGTGTAAGGGAGGACAATTGATGTGACAAAACCCACCATCTCCCCTCCACAGCGCCTGCTTCTTATCAACCTTCTATCTGATCTGGCTCAAACCCCAGAATCTCTGGTGGTGGGTGTTTTCCCCCTCTGTCTAATTTGGATCAGAGGTTTTGCCACCAACATACCCCCAAACTCATCTCCTCCCCTTGGTGGGTGCAATCCCTGCCCCAGCACTCTGCTGCCTCTGCAAATAGCCAGATGTTTGATGATCTCCAAAGATCTCCAGTGTGAATAATAGCAGTGTGGGCCATCACATAGGTGTTGTGTACCTGCAGTTTCCAGAACTACTTTTTGTTTTTGGCAGCCTGTGGCAGCCTGTAGCACACTCTGCTCCCTTAATCAAAGAGCAGCTCATGATGTCTATATTATGTGACCAAGATGCAGCCAGATGTCATTACATGACTTGTGCTATTTGGGCAGAAGATAAAACTTGACTAGCATAAATTCAGAGTTTCATGAGCAGAGACCAAACTAGTGAGAGCACATGTGAGGGATGTGGCAATTTTAATTAAATTACCAGCAGAACTCCAGTGGTGCAAATGAGGCTTTACCCACTGTGCTAGGCTGTGCATCATACACAGAAAGGCACCAAGAAAATTGATGCTCCTGGTCACTTCAGAGATGTCAGGACATAATGGGCCCCAGCAAGCCTGTGATGGTGGTCCAGTGGGGAGATACAGTATCAAGATCTAGTATACAACAAGCTTAACCATTGATTAAGGGATAAAAAAGCCTCTCTGTGTCTATACTAGTTCTCAGGGATTTGGAATCCCTAGGAAATTATCCAAGATTGATTACAAACTTTTGTATGCACTGAAACGGCTAAAATAACACCTATAGAATATACAGCAAGACCAGAATGAAAAATAAAGCAGCATTCTTCAAACAGAAACAAGTTTTGGGGCAAAAAAAAAAAAAATCACCTAATTTTGTGAGAGTCCATCATTTACCTGGCAGCAGCTGCAGAAGGCTTGAGACTGGTGCTGGAAGATGCTGTGTGAGTTAACAGAATTGTTCCTTCAGCTTTCGGGGCAGATGTTTTCTCTCTTCCTCCCAGCTTTGTCCCTCCCAAACACCGCCCCTCCTGGAAAGATTTAAACAATGAGTCATGTTACAAAATCCACACACAGAGTACTTGTTGCTAATGGAGCGCCCACTGTTCAAGCTCTTGCCATGAGTTAATTTCCACCCTTCCCTCCTAGCTGCTGGACAGAACCACCTGTTCAGACATCATGATTTCACTGAGATCCCCAAGGCAGCCTGGGTATCCCATGAGTGACAAGTATGTCCCTGCTCTTTTGGAGCACTCCAACAACTGCAAAAAACAGCTTTTTCCTCATCTGTGGCTGTACCCAGCTAGATTATGCATTTTCCACCCTGATACACTTCTAAAAGTGCCAAGAAATATTGCAAAACAGCCTGAAATTACACTTTAAAATGCAGCAGTCTCTGATTTATGGTGCAATTATAAAACATGTCATGGTAGTTATTAGTTCTGAGATTGAGTATCACATATTTCAGACTGTAAAACATACTGAGGAATTTCTAGCTGTGATTGTGTATTCACCTCTAAAGAGGAAATGGGCTTAATTACACCAACATTTATAAAAGGGAGAAATAACAGCAAAAATGGAAGAAAGGTTAAATTTGAACATAAGAGCTGTGAATACATAAAACATTTATATTATTGCACTTGTAATTGAGCATCTAAGCAGAAGCTAATGATTTGATTTAAATTGGTCCTTTTTACATAAGTAGCATTTGAAGAATTTTGGGTTTTAGAATTTATAATGACACTATTTTTTCCCTGTGATTACTCATCTCCAGCATAGTAGATTCAACCAGATGCAGGAAGAATTAAAAATCAAGAAAAATAACTACTTTCACAAAATGATAGGAATGATCAACCATGTTGATGCTTCAGTCTTGGCAGGGTTTAAAACTATTCACCTAAAAATGAAACCTACTGTCAGATGCAGAGGACAGTATTTTATTTACCTTTTCCCTCCCTGCAATAGCTGGAAGATGTCCCTCCTTGTATGGCCTTGAATTATTGCAGGAGCCCTAGGGTTAGCTGTAAGGGAAATAATGTGATATTCGAGTCTTGCATTTATTTATTGAAAAAGGTCATATTCAGTGAGAATAGATGGTGGTAGTGGTACCACCAGCTCACACAGCTGATCCTCTTGAATTTGGTAACTCATTTGCATGGCACAATGCCATCACTAAGACTTTGGGGTTTATATAAAATGGAAATAAACCATTCTTAGTTCTCCTTTCCACAATCAGAAGATTTTTCTATTTCTGCAATCTTACTATTGCCACTCTTTATCAAATTGGGCAGATTTGAAGTCTGTTTTGAAGTCTATGCTTTCTTTGGGCATCTATTTTCCTTTTTCTTTCCTTGATTTGTTATGATATTTTATTAAACTCAAGGAGGGGTGGCTGGGGGAGTCCAAAAAGACAGGAGGTACATTTTTTCCCCCATTGAATTAAATGAGTCTCAAATGAAGGAGCAGTGAAATGTTATGGCCCATCGTGGGCTGCCAGCACAATTGCAGTGGGCTGTAAATCACCCTGCCACCAGCCAGCCACGGGGCAGAGCCAATGCAATTCTGTTTCACCACAAAAGCAAAGCAGGAAGCTGCCTTTGGCAGCATCTTGTAGGAGATAGTTTGGTGCCCATGTTGCCTGTGAAAGAAAAGATAAATCAGAGTGGCTTTTAGCCCGACCTACCCATTGCTGCTTTGTGCTTCTGTTGTGTTCAGCTGCTGCTGCCAAAGGAAGGGCTCCTAGGGAGGAAGGCAATGACTGATGCAGAGAAGTAGATTTTCCCCACAGCTTCCTTCTGTCTCACCCTACTACCCTTGGCAAAAGGACTTTCCCCCACCTGCCCAGCCCAGCTGAGCTCTGCACTGCCTCTTTTCTTCCTGTGTTAGCAAGGGCCAGGCATATTTCCCCATGCTTGTCTGCTCTGTGCAGGTTTGGGAAGCCTCTCCAGTCAAAGGCAATTAGTGAAGATGGATGGAGACAGTGAAGGAGGAGAGAAAAGAGAAGATATATGACTGTGTGGGAATAAAACATGACATGTTTCACAAGGACACTGGAAAAGCACAATTTTGAGAAGTGGGAAGGGGCAAGGAAGAGGAAAGGGAAAGGAAAGGAAAGAGGGGAAAGGGGAAAGAAAGGAAGGAAAGGAAAGGGAAAGGGAAAGGAAAGGGAAAGGAAAGGGAAAGGGAAAGGGAAAAGGAAAGGGAAAAGGAAAGGGAAAAGGAAAGGGAAAGGAAAGATACCCCAAGCCCTTAAATATTCCCATCCAGTAAAGTCCCCTGATTCCTCATAGGTCTTCTCTTCCCAGGCCCCAGCAACATTCCTGTGTTCTGACAGAGTAAAATATGTGGTGAGCTTGCTCCTGAGTCCAGGTGAACAAAACTGGTAGGTCTCTGTCCACCCTCAGCACGTCCTTCCATCCTTCCTTCCTTCCTTGCTCCCTCCCTCCCTCTGTCCCTCACATCCTGAGAAATTCCTGTCAGACTACGGAAAGATGGCTTCAAAAGCTCACTGAGGTCTCAGCAGAGGGTAGGCAGCACATGAAGGTGAGCAGCATTCCTTCCTCCATGTCACTACACCACAAAGAAGCCTGGAGGGGAAGAGCTTGCCCAAAGGTCCCACATCACCTCTGGGCCTGCAGGGCAGTGTATCTACTCTGCCCATGGGCTTTGGTCACTCCTGCACTCTGAGAACCACACAAGAGCCTTGACAGGAAGGACAGGAAAGCCTGGCAATGCCCAGCTTCAGATCAGGCATTTTGGAATGTTTCTGAACAATCTGGCTCATCTCAGACCAGACCTGATTACAAATGAGGGAGCAGCACACAGGTTACCAGAGCCCGTGGTGGGATACAAGTCAGTGATGGAACCACCATTGCTGCACCTTCTTTACAGCGTGGGGTTCACCCACAGCACTCTCTAGCACAAACTCCAGCCTCACAGTTGTTAACAATTGGTGAGATTTATAAGGCTGCATATATTTGGGGCTTTTACTGCTTTAACTTTGCTGTTGCTGTATCCTCAGGCTTCCCATTTTTCCAGTGATAACAGTGAGAAACTGTAAGAGTAAAAACTTAAATTCTCAGTTGACTACATGGCTTCAGGTGGTGATGGCTTTAAAAGAAAAAAAATTCTTCAAGAGTCTCGATCATGTGTTGAGAGAAATATATGAATGTAAATCAAGAGTTAATCTATACTGGGAAAAATACATTATTTATAAAAATCTAAATTTATAAATATCTAAAAGAATACAGCGAATTTTAAAATCTTATTCCTTTAGAGTGCCACAAAATTATACTTGCATGAAGCCATTAACCCCAAAAGAGTTCTGATTACAGAAAAGACTGAGAATCTGTCATATGCCTACTCTCAATGTAGGTCAGCGTACACACAGAGCAAAACAGAAGGAAACTTGAGGAAAATTATTTACCCCATCTAGAGAAACTCTTGCTTAAGGTTCTTCTGGAATTTAGATGATTTCTTAAGTTAAAATGGAACATGATAAGATGGCCACATGAGCAGTGACCACATAGGGAAAGGTGCAGATTGGAATGACTGCACTGAATTTAAGAAATTGGAATTTCTTAAATTGAAAAAGCTGGGAACAGGGTGACACACTTGTGTTTATCCATCCATCTTGTGAGAACAATTATTACATAGGCAGGCAAAGTCATGGTAACAGCACACACAAATTAGGGCAGAAGAGCATATGAGGAACAACTGATCTCTTTTATGCTTCTGATGGCCTGCTCATTCACAACTGGATCATACATTTTAAATGATAGAGACATACATTAAATATACCATTTATGAAAAAGATTCAGAAAAATTGGAAATTATTCAGAGGAGCCTAAGAACAATAACAGCCTTGGAAATAATGGTCTGTGAAAGAGGTGTGAGGAGGTTTATTTATCCTAGAAAAGGGAAGCTATTCCATTTCACATCACAGCTAAGCCAGTCCGACCACTGGCACTTGCCTAATGCCCTCCCTCGGGCTTAATCCAGTAAGCTAAATTGCTAGGAAACAAATTTTATTATTTATTTGAATGCTACTCCACTCTATCCTCTGAACTGGCTCATCACAATCACATGAGGGCTGGCTGAATGGGAAAAAATGTAGGGTGGTTCATTTTGCAGCATCTGACCTTCAGATTGGCATAGCTTTAATGTGGAAGTGTACTTCTGTACACAATACAAAAAATACAATCTGTATATTTTAGAAGTAGAGAGTGTTGAACAACTTTGCTCTATCTGCTGAGAAAGAAAAAAAAAGGAATCTGTTAAATATTTATCAGATTCTTGACTGATGTGATAAACCCCTTTATAACGGGAAGGGTATTAAAATATTGTACATAAGAATATTGTGGAATTTCCTTTACTGGAATCATTGCCAATGTATTACCCCAATCTGCCAGGATTAGTTCAAGGTTTCTTTTTCTGCATTGGTGCAGATGTGGATTTTGAGAATGATCTCTTGAGATTCATTCTATCCCTCTTTTTCCAGACTTCACAATCTGCCAAGTTCACCCATCCTGCCTGAGTTAGCTCTAACTGAACTCAATAGTACTTGGAAAAATTGCTTTAACAAGAACAGTGCCAGATTCTAATATTGCTATTTGACTTATATTTTGTTGAAGACCAGAGAAGTATCTGTGAATATGCTGTTCATGGACACATTACCAGACACTCTGCTCATGACCTGCTTTGCACTCTGGAAAACTTCCTGGGCTGGCATAGCTGGTCTGTAAATACACCATGAAAATAAACCCATAAGAACAAGTCACACACCAGAGGTGATTTCCAGGTTAAAGATTTGTACTGCAAATGGGGTTGCAGCACTTGCAAGTAGCTGCTGAAGCACAATGGAAATCCAATTGCAAATAGGGGAAGCAGGGTCACCAGCAGGGAAATGTGTATGCTGAGATATACAATTTCATTAATATATCAGAAGAAAAGTATACCAAACAGTAAAGCTTTGTTGAAATATAACTGGTGTTCCCGTTTAAAATACACTAGTGCAGAAATGGGAAATTGGAGATCAAATGAGGGAGTGAGGTGCTGTATTAGGGACTTTTTTTTTTCCCCTTGGAAATCTTTTCCAGAAATGACAGGCTGCAAGATCGATATACACAGACTTGGAAAATACTGAAATGCATTTAATCTTCTGTCTCCTCAGAGTCAGTAAATGTCATTATTAATGACATTTGATGTTCTCTAATGAAGTGTTTTATGGACAAAATAAATACTGCAGCTTTCTTGTACAAAATTCTCTATTCACTTTACTGCAAGTAAGTTCTGGGAAAAGTCTTGTAGGTAGGATGAAAAAGAAAAAGTAGAGGCATTTTTAAAGAAAATGTAACGATCACTCTAATTAAGAAAACCTTATTACTTAAAGAAGTAGACAAAACTATCTCAAATGCAGGAAGCCTGTGGATTCCCCTGGTCTTTCTGGGGGAGGGATCAAGTAAGAAAAATGCTTTACCAAGTGTCTTTTCAAGTCTTTGGAAGTCCTGTCAAAGGGAGAGGATCAATACTAATGTAGGGAGAGCACATAAACCCTTCAAAGCCACCTGAGCACAGGAGTTGCTGTGGAACCACTCCCACCCTGCCAAGCTGGGCAGCCTCACAGGGGAGCCACCTCTGTGGGACACTGAGCTCCATCCACGGCTCCATTGAGGAGCAGGCAGCTTTCTTCTCTGACGAGCCCTGCAGCCTTTGAAGCTGGGATCTGCTTGCTCTAAAGGGACTGATTAAAGAGGGAGAGGAAGCTTCAAAAGACCTCACTGCCTCTGTGAGCTAACTAGTCAGAAGGCTGCACTGACAACCTCCTATGACATGTACCATAGTTTTTTTTTTAACTTGTTCTGTATTCTGCCCTTTCACATTAGCATCTTCTTTCCATTTGTATGTGAGCACACTGAAGCTTGCAGAAACATCATAAAATGAACAGTTCCTCTACTTCAGATGGGACTCTCCCATATTTTTCCCTGCTGGGCTTCGTGTATTTTTTGTTTGGAAGTTTTGTTGTGATCCTGATTCAGCAGTGTGATACATGGCTGTGAGTACTAAAGGAATAATTCAGTGGGAAGGGCAGTAATAACTGACACATGAAATAGGAAAGGACCAAATATGGTTAACAGCTGGACTCAATAATAAATAATAAATCTTAGTAACTATTCTGTGATTCTCTGAAAATGCTAACAAAATTCTGAAGATGGGTCTGTAATTCCTCCAGACTTTTGTGTGTGTTCATTTAATTTAATTCCACTCATGTAATGCTGCTCTAATGCAGTGCTAATACTGTCAGCTTACCCATTGCCAAATGCAGCCCATTTCAGTCCAAAGCAGGACAATGGACAAATTATCTCACCTTTCTCAGTCCTGGCAGTGAACATTGGGTCAGCATATTCTGCTTATTTCCTTTTCCCACTTCTGTCTGCCCCAGCCTTTCTCAGCTGATTCACCAAATTATCCAAGCCCTTACTGAAAAAAGCATTTCACAAGACACCCATACTAACGGGAATAAATTTTAGAGATTATCTCAGAGGGGAACTTTCAAATGTCTCCACTTTGACTGATATCTATTTTCAGAGAGGCCAAGTGTTTTCTTTATTTTGCTGACACTGCATCAAATAACTCAGATGTCCCATTTGAGGAATTCAGATTAAAAACAAAACCAGGTCCATGTTTATGTAATAAAGAAGCTGACAGAAATGCTTTGGTGATTTGGCAGACATCTAGTTTAACATGTCTTGAAACTGTTGACCTCAGTGATTCACATCTCATCCTTTCAAAGAAAAATTCTTTACTTCACTTATTTTCTCAGTTTATAGTTATGCTTTTTATCTTGAACCCTGTGACCTAACTCATATTTTATCTGAATCCTCTTGAGATAACAGAGGCCACAGAAGACATTTCTTATTTTCATTTGTTCTGTTTTTGTCTTGGTTGTTAAAAATACAGTGGGAAAAAAAGGAGAATTCAAAAAAGGAAGGATAATACCACTTGATCACACTAATCATGATGACCTGGTCTTGTGGCTTATTCTCATCATGCATTTGCAACAAGTCATTCCTTTCCCCATCACTCTCCAACGAGCTAAGGCAGTGGCTGTCAGTCTGTCCCTGCTCCTCCTCCAGTCCTGCCCCTACTCCCTGCAGGTAGCAGATGTCCTATTTGGCATGTCTGTGCTGATAAACAGCAGAGCATGAGGGGGTGAGCACTGGTTTTGGACCCCTGGTTATTTACATTGCCTAAATTTAATTCTGTGTTTTGAGTCATGGACCACTTCAGTTCTCTGTCTGCAAGCCAACCTGCTGCTGAGCCATCAGCACACTAGTGTGACCTCGGAGCCGTGGCCCACAAGCAGAGTCTGCAGACAGGAGAAGACCGTTGTAAATCAGGATAACCCCCGGCGTTGGACAAGGAGGACGCCATTGATATCAGAAGGCTAATTAATTACTTTATTACACTATATCATTCTATACTTTATTACACTGAATCTGCACAAGCACCCAACTCAAATGTACTGCACAGAATCTCGTGACTGTCAGCCGACAGCCCTGACACACACACAGATTGAATTGGTCAATGAATCAAAACACTCACACCAGAATCCAATCAAGAAAATTCCTTCAGGTAAATAATCTTCTTCAATGCATTCCACTTGTTCCAAAACACAAAAGCAGTAAATGAGATAAGAATTTTTTATTTTCTCTGAGATTCAGAGAATGTGAATCCCAGCAATATCCTTGGGAAGTTGTGCCCTGCTTTTCTCTGTGAAGAGAAATGCAGCTACAGACGAAAAAGGCATGGCCAGACATTGATCTACTGCCTTCCTGACCAGCCCTTAGGATGTGGTGAAGCCACATTGCAGGAGCAGGGTTTGTCCCTATCACTGACACTGCTACTGAATCTACTGCTGAGAATCTCTAGGGATGGATGGAACTGTGCCTGCCAGAGGATGCTGCCAACAAAATCAGTAAAGATATACAGTTCAATCATTTTTAGGCAAATAAATCTTGGGTTAAAATTAAAAGCACAGAAAAATCACTTGGACTCCTTGCTATAGACCTTCACTCCTTGCTACATAAACTGGAGTTCACTTCTTGCTACATAAACTGGAGTAAATGCTGTATGCATGACTTGGAGGAATTCCATGTGGAGATAGAAGGCTACAGTCTGGAGGGTAAGTTCACTCCACCCTGATGAGGCCAGTCGGCACTGCCCATAGGCAGAAGTGCCTTTGTTTGCAGGAACCTGAACTATTAAACACTCTCGCTGAAATGGCTCCTTCCAGCTGTGCTGCTGCAGTGCTTAAAAAAGGAGAGCAGAGACAGCGCTGCCACCTGCTGCTCCTGGGGACGTGGCTCTCCTGCTCACCAGGGGCATCAAAGCCTTCCTGTAGAATCCCAAAATATTCTGAGCTGGAAGGGACCTACAAATATAATTGAGTCCAATTCTTAAAGCTTGGATGTGAAAAGTTGGTATTTAATGTAAAAGTAAATGTTAAAAAAAATTAAAGTTTATAGTCAAAAATTGTTTACCATAAAATGAAATACCAACTTTGATCTTTGCAAAGCATCAGGTAATAACATAAGCTACCACTATAGTCCTGTCACAGTCTTAAAAAGAAAGCAAGCTGCCTTGCCACCCTGCTTTACAGTTTAGTCACCCCTTGATACTGTTGTCTTTGGCTAGTTCAGTACAGAGAGTTTCGTTAGGAATTTACTGAAACTGCAGGCAATTAACCTCTCACCAGACTAAGGCTTTATATTAACAATGCTGTCCTTAAAGAAAGGCATGATGGGCAACAGACAAGAGTGACAGAGGTAAGAACAATATGCAAGAAAAATATGGCAAAATCCTATTGAAATGCATGACCTAAAAGTGTTAATGTGTGTATTTACTCCTCTTCTGCATCACCTGTCCTATACAGCTGAAATTATTAGCCTTACTCACCTTGTCTTTGATAAACACTATCAGAACTGCACTTAAAGCAACACTATTTTAAGGTCATATTAGAAACCATCACAACATTTGTCATGCTAAAATGGTAAAAAATAGTAGCTACTAAAATTACTATAAAGTTTTGTGGAAATTGGGGCTGATGTTTGTGGCTGGCAAGAGCTGTGGTTTCTGCAAATAAATTTAGACACAACAGACCCAAATAATGAAGGATATCTAAGGGTTACTATAAAGTTGGTGCTAATGAAACTATACTGGAATTTTAACTGCCAGGCCTGTGACCCTTTTGATGACACTTTAATAAAGATTAGATTAGCATCTGTGATTTAACTACTGAGCTGCAAAAGCTGCCAGAAACTGACAAAGGGTGATGATTTTTTCTTACAACAATGCCTATGTAAATTTTAAAGTAACTGTACTATTTCAGAAATTGAATTTCAGATCTTCCCCCAGAAAACATTTAGATGAAATACAGAAGTGCATCTGGAAAGACAGTGCATGCTGTGCAGCCAGTCACGCATCCTGGCAAAAGCTGCAGGGAGCTGCAGCCACCAACTTGAGAGAGGCCAACATTTCAACTTCTATGTTTACATTTGCAATGTTGATTTCACTGGGAGAGAGTTGCTTCCCGGCTTTTGGAACACCACTTTTTTTTTTTTTTTTTTTTTTTTTTTGTGCTAGATTCTAAAGAAAACTGCTTTTCATATTAAAAACAGTGCTTGGAACACGGTGTGGCATTAACACCTGCTCATGCTTTGTCTTGCAATGCTTTGAATCAGGATCATCCTTGCTTATCAAGTCAAGCTGTCAGCTGCTTCACTGCCGAGGTGCATGAGCACCACTCTGTAAGCCCATTCTTCTTCCCTATTGGAGTCCTTGCTCATGAATCATTCAAATCCCTCAGCCTGAACCCTGCTTTGCTGCTGCCTTCAGTAATTTTTATTTGTGCCTGGAAACTCTTTGGGATGTCAGAAAAGAGCCGACTGAAACAAATGCATTCCAATGTATCTCTTTCCTCCTGCAGCGCAAATTCAGGCGGGTTAGCTTCTAGCCCTGGCAGCTTGAACATGAGTGGAGCAAAGGAATGTTTCCCCAGCCAGGCATGATTCTCAAGGGTGAGAAAAGGACTAATACAGCCTTACCTCTTGGGCAGCCAGGTGCCTGGCATTTCCCAGCTGAGGTGTATTTAACTGGGTCCTCATTTGAATGCATCAGGCTAGGAGGTTTCTGAGTGAAAGCACTGTGAACATACTCAGAGTCCTTTCTAAGGAAAACCACTATGAATCTTAACACAAACATTGGACCTGATATTCCCAGACTAGTTAGAATGCATGCACAACACACGAAATACTGCTACTACTTCAAATAATCAAGAAATCATTGAATATAACTAGGGGTTATTTTTTTTATATATATATATATATATAGCTACTACAAAGTTCAACCTAAGTAAAGATGGAAAGTAGAAATTAAGAAAAAAAAAAGGGGGGGGTAAATTTGTACATATTTTCTTAGTCACACTGTGTTAGCAAACAAAACATGTTCAGGCTTCGTGTGCATTTTACAGTATATTTTTTTCTCACTCTGACACAGCAACTTGAAATCCACAAGCGCAACTACAGTCTTCCTAGCTCAGGTGATAGATGTTTGTGCTTCAGGGGTAGGGATTAATGCATTAAATTAGTTATGCTTTCCTGGGCAGCAATTTGCCAGAAGAAGTGTGGATGGATTTGTGATTTGCATAACAAGGTTTGAAATACTCACAGCTGAGGAAAACAGAACAGAATATTTCAGTTGGATGGGACCTACAATCATCACCTAGTCCAAGACTAAGGCAAACAGCTCCAATTAATGTAAGTTGTGTGACTAAGATCACTAATAAGCTTTGTGTCTTCAACCAAAAATCTTTAGAATGTCATAAAATTTTCTTATACAACCTTGTATTTTCTGCTCTGAGTAAGCTGAATTCTATATAGAAGAGGAATTGCTTAAATTCTACAAGAAAACTCAAAATAAGGTATGGTGAATGGAACAAACCAGGTATTAGCTTAATCTGGTGAGGTCTGTAAGGTTTAAATGCCCAATAAGCTTACTGACAATACCTAGCTGAGATTAGTAAACAAAATTTTATTCTTCACAGAGGAAGAGCAATATCAGAAAAACCGTTTTTGCTCAATGTATGGGGGAAAAGAAAAAGTTCGTGTAGAAGAATAAATTACATGGGAGAAGCAGGGAGAAACTACTTGGGCAGATGTTACAGTCAGTTTTACAGCATATCAGTCACTGTAGCATGTATAGATGAGGTTACCTTGATGTTTCCCAACCTGTGTATCAAATACATACTGCTGGAATGTGCCCAGCTCACTTCTGAAGAACTCCTGTGGGTAGTATGATTACTCATATTAAATACAGTTTAAAATATTTTTCCTCCCTATAGCTACCAGAAGACCCTCTCCATTCCATGAACCTGCTCCTCCACTCCATCCTACTCTTGAGCCCTGTTCTGGATGCAGGACACGTAGCTAACTTGGCACTGTTGAGATGTGCCCTCTTGTACCTGCAAAGATGCCAACTCTTAGGGCTAGGTAAGCACCTCCTTTGCCCTCACAAATATTTTCTTTCTACTACAAAGCGAAAAAGCCCCAAGCAGGTGTGTTGAGCACTCACTGGGGGTGATGGAAAAAAGCAACATCACAGTAAAAGGATGAAGATAGAGGTTTCTTGGAAAAAGTAATGAGAACCTCCCTTATGAGTATAAGCCTTCCTGCGCACAGCTGGTAATGGTCCAAACATCATCTTTGTTCACTAGAAATCAAAGGGAGCCACATCAGCCTTGACCTGGGGACAGAGGCTGAGAGGTTAAGAAGAGACATCACTTGGGCAGGTTACTGATGAGTATTTTCAAGTCACTCCACTATCAAACAGGTTTGAATAACCACATTTATTGTCAGTATTATATATATCAGTATTATACACAGTATTAAATACATGGTTATTGTACTCCCCATAAGCACAGAAAAGATGTGTCTGAGGGCTTATAAAATACAGAAATAATTGTTCCATACTTCTTTTGCTTTTCCTTAGCTATATATTTAGTTTCTTCCCTTCTCTTCTTCCCTCTTAACAATCCTAATACTTGGTAGTTTTAATTTTTCCCCTCTTTCAGGCTGTCAGCCACAACCAGCATCTTGACTTAAAAAGAGATATTTTCTTATTTCAGAAGCCTTTTACTGTCACTATGACTGGAGGCTTTATGCTTATCTTCTGCTTCTCAGATAAGCTTCCCCTTCACTAAGATCCATCCTATAATCTCAACCTATTTATATATGATTTAACCTCCTTGAGATGAATAGATTTTTTTTCTGCTTGTTTTATTTGAAGGGATTTTATTTAGGGGACTCAGTTCTGATACAATCTAGACTCTTGGCATTCTGTTAAAAAATACAAGCATTAATGAAGAAAGCTTTCCATTTTCTAAGAAAGGCATTTTGGCAAGAACTATACAAACACAACACTCATGAAAAATTAAAAGGTGAAAACAAATAAACAATTTGCTTTGCATGGGCACAGCACTTTCCAGGCTAGCAAAACTTTGGGGCATATACTTCTGCTGTTGTCATATTGCTGACACAGAAAAGATAATTCCTCTGCTTAGTTCATAAGCAATTAACAAATAATCTTTTTTTTTAACAGCTTGCAGTACACAAAAAGAAAAGAGCCTCTTAAAAATCTAATTCCTATATTCTCAAGGGCTTGAAGACTCTGTAGGCTGCTGGAATTAACTGGCTGTGATTTTCTGTAAATCCAGATGTTTACTTCATTAAAACTTCATGAAATCTAAACACACTCTTCATTCCATATATCTCTTACATGTCTCTCAAACATTTATTCTATTGGTATATTTACTTTTAGTGATAATATATTATTTGCATTTACAAACACGGATCATACATAGATGATATCTTACAGGAAATCCCTACAAAGCAGAGTAGTAATCCTTCTGTGTAAACACTTGCAACAGGAAAGCACATTCAGAATTGTATAGACACATGAATTGAATTCTGTTTGGCCTCTCCAAGAGGCCAAGAGCAAAATACATGCAGTGAACTTTTCTAAGAGGGAAGACAGGCTTGTCAAACTCACCTTCAAGTAGATAGAAGCAACCCTTAGTCTTTCTTTACAGGTGAGAAACAGATGCTTTTCATTACTTTGGGCAATAACATCTCATTAGCACAGCACAACAGCAAGCTGGGTAACATCAGCTATGCCTGATTAAGTTGATTCCAAGTTTCTTCAAGCTTGGCTCAGTCCAAAGAAAAAATCAGGTTGGTTTATGCAGTGGATAACAGGTAGGAGAAGTCCTGGAAACACTGCTAAGGATAAGGGCTGAAGGAAATGTTCTGGCAAAGTCAATTTTGGCCCTAACAGAAGGCTGTCTACTATCTCACCTTCTAGGCAGAGATTTTTGGCAGTTTTGGAGAGAATAATTTCCCCTGCCAAGTAACTGAAATATGTTCTCTGTGACAAGTTATTTTACATAGCAGGTCAGGAAGGGTATCAGTGAATAGGAGCTCCAGCATCCCTTTCTGGCACGGGCTGAACAGCTGACATACACTGCCTGCAGGAGCTAAGAGTGTGTAATTACAGCCTTCACTCACAGATGTCCTCACTGGCATGAACTCCAGTTGTAGCCATTGCTGACATGTACTTTGGCAAGGTCTTGACAGAATGGATATTTTCCAGGATGTCTGGAGCAGCTAAGAGCTTGTGGAGCTGCACTCACCCTGTAGGAGGCTCTGAGGCCAAAGGAGGAGAAACAAGTGCGAGTATGCTGACATTGAAGGTTCTCTTCCTCTTTATGTGTACAGAAATAGTTTTTAATCTTCACTTCTGTGGAAGTGAATAGCAATTCTCTAATGAGATTTTATTAATTTCATTTCAGCTGTTGTTGAGAGATGATGAAATTGGGTGGAGAGACACTTCACTGAGAAGCACAGTGGAGAGCTGGAACCACCTCTACTCAGAGCATCCTTCAGGACTGATACCCTGGGGGGACAGCAGCAAGCAGGGGACTGTGAAACACTGCACAAGCCTGGCAGCAGGGTTTGACAGCACTGAGGTCAGTTCTGCCAGCAGGGATACAAACTTGGCTCTCAGCAGAGGAGCAAACTAAACTAGTGCAAATATGTTTTTCTCAGGTAGTCAAGCAAGGTACCTAAAGTAGTAAAAAAATAATTTACCAACTTATCTATAGTGGAATGCTGTGAGCTTTCACTCCCTTCTTACCTTTGCAGATGCTGTAAGCACCCCTGCTAAGGATTTTGATAATTCTTCTATTAAACATAAAGGGAATTTTAAATTGTTTTCAACAGAAAAAGATGCAAAGAGAACAAAGCAGCACATTCAATGTCTGAGTCTGCTGAAAAGAGTGTCTGCATTTCATTTGCTTATTTTAATCTAACTTAAAGAGTTAATGTTTTTTAAGCACAGCTTTTATTGGTACATAGTGGAAGAAAGCAAAAACAAATGCATTAATCACTGTTCACTGATCACAGTTATGATTGTGAAACATGCTTAATTAGGGAACAGTATACCTCAAAATCACAGCTAAAATTAATACAAAAATTTGAAGCACAATCACCAATGTCATTATTATAAACTATTCTACCTTTGAGGGATCACTCTGTCAAAAAGAATAGAATAATTTTACCAATACATTTTAAAATCCTTTTTAAAAACACATGTTTGTAAGAAAAAGGTGTAAGTAAGAGCTGTATATTTAAGAAATTCCATTAAAAGGCATTTTTTCTTGGATAGAATTCCTACCCAGGAATGATACCATCCTTGTGATTAACTTAGGGATTAGACTTAGGGACAGCCCTTTACTTGCTCCTCAGCAAATCAATGCTCTTATCTTTAGATTGCATCCAAAAGCACCATAAATGTGTTTTTACCCCTTTAAAAACCTATCTGAAGCCTGTCCAACCCTACAGGAAGGTAGGCTGGTAAGAAGGGGGAGTAGAGGTTGCTTTTTTTATCCTAATTAGCTAGATAATGAGTTGTATTTTCCCTATTAGGAGAGCTCTTTTGCTGAATCCTCATACTGTTAAGTTCTAAGAGACAGCCTAAGGCTCTTGACTCACACTGATGGTAATGCAGAAGGTGGATGTAGTTTCCACTCATATTTTGCAGAGACCTAATTGTGTTTCTGTTGTTGTTGTGGTAGAAGCCAGGTCAGAATGTTATTTATTCACAGATAGGAGAATTGCTGAGAGAATATTTGAAGACATGACTGAAATGTTTCACAGAGATACAGAAGATTACTTTCAGAGAGCCAGAGCTCACAAAAAGAACTTTGATTTAAAGCTGCTCCATAGGGGCTGTGAGCAATTTAGCATAGGAGAAAAGCCTCAGATGTTGTGCATGTAAAATACCACACCACTGCATAGTATAAAATGACAGCTGTCCTCTGCTCCTTTGGTATCAGACAGGACTGTAACTTCCTTATAATTAACCAAAACAGGAGATCAGTTATCACATTTTCCTAGATATCACCTGGAAAGAAGCAGCTGGGAGTATCTCCCCATTTGACATAGGATGCACAGCCTCTTTTCCTGTGTTCTCCAAATTCAGTGATGCTCAAGGTGTGTGTGGAAGGTGTCCCCTTCAGTGCTCTTGCTCACTGAGGCAGAAACTACCTGCATGTCCCCACAACATTGAAAGGGTGCTTTTTCTCTTCTAATTGTCACAAAGGTGCTTGAAGGAAATTAACACAGCTCTGACCTTCATTAATTGCTCACTTGATTATGTTTCTCAGTCACACTCTGTAGCTCTCCATCGGCCAAGGACACAGAACACACTGCTAATGTCTGTCCTCCTTCTCTCCCTCCCTCTTCTCCAGACTCTGCACAGCATCGCCCTCCCAAAATTATCCAAAGAAATGCTGCAGCACCCTGGCAGGAGGAAAGTGCATGAGCCCTTGATGAGTTTCTGAGGTCCCTTACAGCCTGTGTTATTCTGGCTCTTCAACATCTTTCATGCTTGAATGTGCAGATTTCCACAGCAGCTGGATTTCCTAGAACATGCAGTTCCAGCTAAATGCATCTAGCTGGAAATGCAAACACAGACAAAACAATTTCTATGAACAGATATTATCAGATGTAACTTGACAGGTAACATTCATTACAATTCACAGGCAATATTGAAATCTGTCAATGTATACATTTGTGTTCAACTATATACAGCCTGTAAACTGAGTTTGCAGAGAGAGACAGCCTCTCTTTAGAAGGAGTTGAATTCTTCTTCTGTCATTGGGTGGAATAATGCATAATTCAAGTTTTTGGAGATATTACTTGGTATCACTTGAGCATAATGGTGAGGCTGATAAGTTCACTCTGAACAATGACTCAGAAATGGGAAAGGTTTCAGCCTAATAGCCATCCATTGACTGTCAAAGTCAAACCTATGGAACTGCACACATTTTAGAGAGCATGTAAGTATCAAAAAAGCAAAGGATTTCTGACTCTTAGGAAATATAATCTGCTGTGGGACTACTAGACTCTCTTTCTTGCACTGTCTAAACAAGACTGAAGCTTAAATGAGTGTGTATTTGAACCTCCAATTCAGTTTAGACCGTTAACTCCTTTTGATGATTTTATGGAGAAGGCTAAATATTTCACTGAACTCAGTACTAAAATTCAAACAATGCAGTCATATGGAATTAGGTATTTTCTAAGCAATATTATACCACTTCACACAGCGAAGACTGCTAGAACAAATAATAACTCAGTTTCAGTTCAGAAAAGGGATAAAATATGTTCTTTCCCTACAAAGTTTCTCACGAAGAAGCTGAATACATAATAGTTCACATCTACCGAAAAAGTATCGTTTTCTCTTTATCTGCCTTGGGTCATGCTGGCAATACTTTGGAGCCCTTTGTATTTCTTAACAGCAATGTGGATTTACTGCCACTAGGTGTTACCCTTCCTCCATTTGTGGAGAAAACTGTGCTCCCTGAATAAACCTGGCTCATCCGTGGGTGCACCGCCCAAAATGCAAAACAGGGGCCCATCGCGATGGAAGTATCTTTATAAACATGGAAACAACAAAAGCCTCCCCCGCACAACAACAAACAAACAAAAGTCACAAAAGCCCCCCCAATCCACTAAATCCCCCCAAACAAATGTAAACATCTCAAAATATTAAAAGAAGAAAAACTTGTATCCTGACAGGTTAAGACAGTGTCCCTGTAGCTAGTTCTGGTCAGCAGCTAATAGCAAACACTGAAATGTGACTGTCTTACCTGTAAGAGCTACTGCCCCGAAATGTCCCAACACTGCACAGTCAGAGATATTCAACTCCATGTTTATTGTCATAAAGCCTTTCCTGTTCACTAGACCATATTTCATATTTACCAGCCTTTATGGGGGCTGTATGCCTTACAGGAGGCATTCTGTGGCAGCCTTTAATGTTTCATGTACCAATATTTCGCTGTCTCCCACACAAAATAAGAATAAACCACTACGACTGTGTTACGCAACCCAGTGACTGACACATAAGTAAAAAATTGTTGATATATTTACCCATTGTAATACCTACAGACGAAGGCCAATCCTCCTCACTGAGACAAACGTTGCCAAATGAAAAGAGATGGGGAAATGGAGAAGAAATTAGATGAACATATTGTGAAAAGAGGAAAAATTTGTTGACGAAAGAAGTCACAATAACCAAAGCCTCGCAGCCAGGCAAGGCATAAAGCAGCAGTGAGATGCCCGCAGAATATAATTTCTCTGAAGAGACATAGCTTCAAAACAGTTATTTCAGTGCTGGGCATGTTTTTAAGCCCAGAAAATGACATCTATCTCAGAGACAAACACTGCAAGCTGGGTCTTTGCCCAGGACTGTTGAACAGGCTGTATGAACAGTGTCTTGAGAACGCTCCTTGCTCCCTTTTAGAAGGCGAGTCTGGAGTCAGCTTCACATTGACAGAGAGAACAGGCGGGGGATGGACTGGTTTGTGCCCTTAAAAAGAAGCCTGGGACAGTGGGCCAAACACCTTATTGTGTCGCTGTGCTCCTCGCCACCCCTTTGATGTGCATGGCTTTGGACAGCCCAGGGTGCTGCACAGGAGCAGGTGGGTCCTTGTCAGCTGATCTCCCATGGGACAGAGGCAGGCAGAGGAGCTCAGAGGAGCCAGTGCCTGCAGGAGCACCATAACTTACTCATCTCTGAAGCTTCTGAAATTATGCACTGGAAGAATCCATTAAGCTCAGGTCTTATGATGTCTGAAGTCAAATCTAACAAAGCTCAAGACAAAGTCAGGTCTAATGAATATGTTAGTGTTGTTTTATTTTTTTTCCTTAACCTGCATTGATACTCATCTAATGCCAGAAAAATGAAATAATTTTAATTAACAGATGAATTAAAGATCCCATTTTTTTAATATGGGTTAAGACTCACCTGCTGGTAGGTACAAAATCTTCCACTGCAAGTTCTGCTATGAATAAGCTCCTGCTCAAGCATTATATGATCTCATCCTCTGGGTGCACAGTTTAATCACAGTGCTCTCAATAGAGAGCCCACACTAGGGAAGTGGAGTTTAAAATACGAATCTGTGGGAGGCTCTTGAGGTGGCTTCTTGCTAAGTACGGCCGGGAGCAGGGTGATGTGGGGGGAGATGCCACATTAAGAGACCAAGAGGTAAAAGCAACTCCATAAAACTGTCACCAGCAAACCACCACGTGAAAATTTCATGTGCTTTTACTCTGGTGAATTGACCCTGAAATAGTATACAGGAAGAAAACAAAAATTCTGTGTGTGGCAGTACATGTCATGTTATTTCCCCCCCTTTTTTTTCTCCAGCAACAAACTCAGGTGTTTAAATGGGTAGCAAAACAATGTAATTCAAGATTGTTTCATTTCCTCCCTCATCTTTCAGAACTGTTTTAACCTCTCTTCTACTTCTCTCAAAAAAAAAAACCCAAACAAAAAACGAACAACCAAAACAAAAACCAAAATGAAACCAACCAACCAACCAAACAAAAAAAAAAAAAAAAAGAAAAGAGAAACAAGCTCTTGTAACAAAATGTCAGCAAAGCATCAGATTAACCTACTTTGCCATTCTACTCCCACAAATGAAAATACTTGGTCAAAACCCTGGTAACTAGATTTCCAACATGGAAAAAGTAGTGGTCTACATATTTCTTACATATTCTTAGTCTTGTTCAAGATGAAACTCCTGTAAATTCTGAGTGTCCACTCCCCCCAGACCACAGTATCTCCCTGTCAGGTCTCCCTTTACACATTATTCTTTTTTACCATTCCCTTTTCAAAACTTCTGTTTCTCAACTTCCCCTCTTCTTCCTCTTCTTCTCTTGAGCAAACTTATCTTGCTTCTCAAGAACTAACTTGCCTTTCCTTCCTTTCCCACTTCTCAATTTTTGAAGGGCTTCTAGCCCCTGCCTCTGCATATTTTGATTTCTGCTTCACCGACGGCTGCAGAGGGGCACTTGCAGCAGGGCAGTCCGGAGAGGGCTTCGTCCCCCGCTACGAAAGAGAGCACTGACATTGTCTTCACCCTCGTCGGGCATTCCTGTCCTCCGAGCTGCTCTCCCGAGGAAGGAAGCACACGTGAACTCCCACTGGAGAGCAGCTGAATGCACCGAGGCAGCAGCTCTTTACCGCTGCTTGCAGAGAGACACCGAGGCGCAGATTAAATTCAAGCAAAAGCCTGAAACAAATGCTTTCTACCAACGCATGTTAAATAGGTGCTTATGTTTCACGCAGATCCCGATGTACCTAATTAATCCTAATTAAATCTGAGCTGTAAGGGCACCTAAATACACAAATATGCACGCAGACACGAGGAGCTCGGCTCTCACGGTGAAGCGCCGCTTGTCAGGCAGCTGGAGGGGACCCCATCGGCGCCGAGGTGTCCCTGGCCACCAGGGTCCTCCCCCGGCCGCCGGGGCATCCCTTGGACGGCGCTCCCGGCGCCTCCCGACGGTGCGATCCGCGCGTCTCCGTCCGGGAATGAGGATCGGGGAGGTTTTACGGAGACCTTCATGGGGGTGTCTCGCAAGCCCGGAACAGGCCGGGGAGCCGCGGGAGGAGAGAGCGGGCAGCACCGCAGGCTCGCGTTTTCTCCTGCGAAGGCGACAGGAGGGAGGGGACACGGTTATCTTGCCGGAGTTCTCATTTGGAGAGGGTTGGGCAAGCCTTAGGAGGATTAGCAGGGGTGCACAGCGCCTTCGGCAGAGCAGCAGCGTCCCGCCGCTTGCCTGCTCCTGCACTTCGGGGCAAACAGGGGGCTCGTCCTGCCTGCGGAAAATGAGACGTCTCGGAGAAGCCGAGGAGCGAGCCGGAGCCGGAGCCTCGCTCAGGGGGACAGGGGAGGCAGGAGAGAGGCGGGACCCCCAAGGTTTTATCCCTGCCGGACAGGCACCGCTGTGCTCGCCCACGGCGACGGGAGCCCGGGCGGGGAGAGGCTCCCCGAGCAACCGGGGAAGGAGGACCGGGAAAGGAGGGGGGGAACGGGGGACGGACGACGACGGGGGACCCTGCGTCAGTGCAGGGCCGTCCCCTTCTCCTCCCCGTGCGCTCGGCTCTGCCTCCCGCCAGCCTCCCACGCCTCCCGCGAGGTGCGGCCGCGCTACATAAACACGGCCGTGCCGCCGGTGCCGGGGCTCTCCGTTCGCAGCCCGACGGAGGAGTTTGTCCGGCAGCGGGCAGAGGCGCGGCTGCGGGGAGCGCAGCGGCAGCGCGGCTCCGGCGCCAGACGGGGCGGGAGGCTGCGGCGGGCAGCAGCGGAGGGCTGCGCGCTCCCCCGAGGGCGGCGGCCCTGCCGTAGCCCAGGCGGCCGGAGGAAGAGGAGGAAGGGCGTGGGCTCCGGCGGGCTCGCTCCGGTATGGCCCTGGCGGACAGCGCCCGCGGGCTGCCCAACGGCGGCGGCGTGTCGCCCGCGGCGGGGAGCGGGGCGCCGGGCAGCGGGGCGGCCGCGGCGGCGACGGGCGGCTGGGCTTCCTTCCCGGAGATCGTGGAGCTGAACGTGGGCGGGCAGGTGTACGTGACGCGGCGCTGCACCGTGGTCTCGGTGCGCGACTCGCTGCTCTGGCGCATGTTCTCGCAGCAGCAGCCCAGCGAGCTGCCCCGGGACAGCAAGGGTCGCTTCTTCCTCGACCGCGACGGCTTCCTCTTCCGCTACATCCTGGACTACCTGCGGGACCTGCAGCTTGTGCTGCCCGAGCACTTCCCCGAGCGCAGCCGCCTCCAGCGGGAGGCTGAGTACTTCCAGCTGCCCGACCTGGCTCGGCGCCTGGCGCAGACTCGGGCGGTCGCCGCCCGCCCCGCCGTCCTGCACCGCGACGGCTCCATCTGCGCCGAGGAGCCGCCGCCGCCGCTGCTCGGGTACCTGGAGGCCGAGCCGCTGGAAGGCGGCGGCGGGGCCGTGGCGTCCGCCCCGTCGCCCACGGCCAGCCGCAGCCCCTCGGGCGGGCCGCTGCTCACGCCGTCGCAGTCGCTGGACGGGGCGGGCGGGCGGCGCTCGGGCTACATCACCATCGGCTACCGGGGCTCCTACACCATCGGGCGGGAGGCGCAGGCCGATGCCAAATTCCGGCGGGTGGCCCGCATCACCGTCTGCGGCAAGACGGCCCTGGCCAAAGAGGTCTTCGGGGAGACCTTGAACGAGAGCCGCGACCCCGACCGCCCTCCCGAGCGCTACACCGCCCGCTACTACCTCAAGTTCAACTTCCTCGAGCAAGCCTTCGACCGGCTCTCCGAGGCCGGCTTCCGCATGGCCGCCTGCTCCTCCACCGGCACCTGCGCCTTCGCTCCCGAGCAGGGCGGCCCCGCCGATGACAAGATCTGGACCAGCTACACCGAGTACGTTTTCTGCCGGGACTGAGCGTCCGGGGACGAGACAGCCGGCCCTGCACACCCTCGCACCTACGGTCCCCTCGCGTCCCGAAGGAAGGAGGATGTGAAGCGGGGCTATGTCTCCCTGTGCTTGTCTCACCCCGGTTTCTGCCTCCACGCACAAGCCCCGGCGCAGCCCCCAGCCCTCTTGCAGCACCTCCTGACGGCCCCGGGGCAGGAGGTCACCGTGTTGTGCCTCGGCTGTCGTGTCCCTGCTTGGCCATGTCCTGGCTCCCACCTTCACCCTCCCTCCTGCATCTCCCAGTAGCTGTGTTGGTAGCAAGGGAGGAGAGAAATATTGGGAGTAGCCAAATGCCACAAAAGCATGCGTGTGCACCCAGTCTTTGTCCCTCTCCCCACACAGAGCTGAGGTATAGCTCTGGCAGGGTGGGGCGTTTTAAAAATCATCCAGGCAGGGGCTGAGAAGATTTGAAGTTGCTTTGAGCAACTTCTGTTGAAGGTGGCATGACAAACGCCTGTCTTTTCCCATCCCAATACCCTTGTGAGAGAGCTTGCCTTGGTGGGCAGACCCCAAATTGTCCATTTTTAACTCCTCCCTTCCCCACCCATCAAAGCGATGCCTGTCTGTGAGGGACTGTCACATAGAAAGGAAGCCTGACTGTGAGGGGTTTGCACTGGCTCATACTTTATCTGTTGAGATGAGTAATTTTGCAGGAGGCGTGCATGTGGCCCTTCACAAGTGGTTGCTCCCATCTCCCCTCTTTGCTCCCCATGTCTCTGATCTCCTCTCTGTTAAGCTGGACCAGGTCCTGCACAGCGAGCACGTAAGGCTGATGTGGAAGGACAGATTTGCTGGATAACCAACCATTTGAACTATGAAGTGTCCCCAGAGACATGTGTTTATTCCCTCGAGAGGTAAAACAAAGACACTTTGAAAAATTAAAGTGCTTGTGAATTGTAACTTCCATGGGTGGTCTGAAGTCCTTATAATTCTCTTGAAGTTACTGTCTCTAATACGGACAGAAATCTCCATGTGCATTTCCTTAAACACCCTCAAAATGATGGGAGTGAGGTGAAGCCAGGCTTGCCTGAGTAAAGGAAGGGCCTGGGTCTTGGGAAGCTGAAATCATGTACATTGAATTAGTGCAAGATGTACATTATAACTGTCATCAAGAGCACCCTTGTTACTTTTTGTCGTGTTCCTGCGGTAAAACTCTGAAGCCAGCAGATGACAAAAATCACAGTTTTAAAGAGCCATTTCCTTAGTTTTCATAGCAGTATTTTCTGGGCACTGACACTGTACCTCTTCCTCGACAAACTTAGTGCTTCTTAGAAAGGCTTGAGCCCTCTCCTCAGAAAAACAAGGGTGATGCCAACTTTCTTCAGGGGAAATTACTTCTGAGCTCTATTTTGTTACTGCTGAGTAACAGTCTTTCCCAGAGGAGGCAGTCAGAGTCTGCATTGGAACAGATGATCTGAACCGCAGGTTTTACAGATTCAGCAGTTCTTCTAATAAATTTCTTGAAGCCTGGAGTATAAAAACACTTCCCTTTAAAAACCTAAACTGGATTTAAGAATGTGTATAGCCTGTTCAGACAGAAAAATATCCTAAATATACCTGAAGTGTTGAAGAATTTAGCAGTACATATTAAAGGCTTGAAGTTATGTTTTTAAAACTCTTGAACAATAATGCTAGTTCTAGGTCTAACTCCAAATTTAGAAATACTGCTAGCACCTGTATTCTAACCAAAGAATTTCACAGTAGGGCTTTTTTAAAAAACCCAAATTCCTTTGGAAACAGCTATAAGCTACATTTCTATCGAGTTTCAGTGCTCAGTCTCTGTTCACTTGGTCTTTCATTAAGTGCATGCACAGCTACATAAAACTGAAAATAATTTGCATCACCATGGCTTATTTTTTCTAATATTAGCAAGGTTGTATATCAACATGATTGAAGATGTGCATATGAAAGCACTGGATACTGTCCATTTGTAGATAGTTGTATTATGGAGTATTTTTAAAAGGATGGAAATGTAAACCTGCCAAATTAGATGAGCAATAAGATACAGTGAGAGGCCAATACACCTGAGGATGGAATGAAGTCTGTTTGTCCTATGCCTTACTCTGAGATGACTTCTTTGTGCTGAACTTTCACCACAAGTGAAAAGACATTGGTCACCACAGCTACTAGGTCTTTACAGTGCCCTTCTCAAGAGTAATGACCGTCTTTTTCTAGTTTCTGTTAAGTAACTCTGAAGTATGTTTTTTAAGATTTTGTATAAAATCAGTTTTCAGTAAAGTGTTCAAATTTGCTCTAGATAGCTTTCTTTTTTTAAGAATCTGCTAGCTTACTAAATCCATCATAGGAACTATGTATAGGGGCAGTTTTAAATTGACCTTGTGATTTAGTGTACATATATATACAGTATATAAACATTTTACACTAATCATTTAGTTTTTTTAAACAATTTTAGTGCTACAGGATTTCATAATGTATCTAGCTGAGCATTTTCACATTATGTTATGTACATAACATGGTAATGTTTTACTGGTTTCTTATACCTGTTTCAATGGAAAAAACTGAATGAGTATCATCACCTTGTAGAACTGAAATTGATGACATATTTGCTTGAATGTGAATCTTCTAGGTGGCTGAATGCATCTCTAACAAAGATTGCCTGTATTTTGATTAATTGTTGCCTATCCCTTTCCTGGCAGACGACCCAGTAATTCTCACTTTTACGTAAAAATGGATGTAATACGAACAGGATTTTTTTCTAGTCTTTGTGCTAAAAAAATTTAAGTGTTATTAGTGTTAAAAAATGGGCCTTTAATTTACTGATAACTCATTATCAGTATCGTCAGCAGGCTTAAAATGATGGTGCCATAAATATAACAGTCATTTGATTCTTTGCCACAGAAGATGACACTTTTCTGAACCATTACTTAGTAACGGCAGTAAACTTTTTAAAAGGAAAAATGCTCAAGGCAAATTCAATGAGTTTTACTTGTCTGTTCTATTGAGAGCTTGAAGAATGGATAAACACAACGACTCTGCTGACTTGTTGACATGAAAACATACAAAAATATAAAGGCACAATACTGGAGTCCTGTCTACGTTTTGTAGCTGTTGCTGTTCACAGTTCATGTACTTATGGATGAATGCAGTAGCATTTACAAGTGCTATTAAAAATCCACAAGGGCAGTCTTTCTTTTAATTAGAAGTTAAGGCATAGGTCTTTTCAGTGATGCATATCATGAAGGGTGATTTTGCATATGTTTGATAGGATGTTTATATTTTTATACATGTAGATAATGAGCCACTTATTCATTCTTATTTTCACATGTATAGCATTGAAAATAAAGATCCTCCTAGGACAAAGTTGCATACCAAATTAAATTTTTGTTCTTTAAATATTAACTCCGTTGTGTGGTTTATGATGTTCTTTTTATTCTCTGTGCAGATATTGTTAGCTTTGTTCTCCCACAGTATCATATTCATAACTTCAGCAAAGACTCCAAACTAAAAAAGCAGAAAAACAAAGAAAATTATGTATACAGAGACCTCTAGTAACACCCATGGCAAGATAAACAGAAATGCATAGTACTCAGACTGCATCATTTCCTTTTAAGCATCACAGAGAATTTTTGTAGTACTGGTCAGCCAATCCTCAGGAAGAAATAGTGATTGAACAGCTTAATTTTGATAGCACTGAGGAATTGTTCAATTCAAATGTTGATGTTTTTTATGAAGCTAGAGAATAATAACATGCGATACAGTGCTCATTTAATGAAAGAAACAATAATACCTAAGGTAATACATGATCTGAGGGAATTGCATCTAGAATTTTTAATTAGCTACCCTGTGATATCTAGCAAACTCTTCTAAACTTGTGGTCAGCTTCATATAAAATTAGTAGTGACTTGTTAGTATAATCCACATGTGAAGTGCCTGTACATTTAATAGTTCTTTCTTGGGTATCATGGTTATACTACAAAGGAACCAGCTGAAGGAAGTTTAATCAACTGTTTAATTTGACAGCTTGATAGTATTTGAGTGCTTTGTTATCATGCAATAATGAAAGAAAGGAGGTCATTCTATGAGCAACAAAAATTTGCGTCTGAAGGCATTATTTTCTTTGTCCTACTCCTGCTCATCCCTGCCAATTTTGTTCAATTTCTACTTGAAGAAGGAGGCACATTCCTTGACAGAGCCACCTTCTGCTAGGCTGAAGGTTATGGCTGAATTTTGGCTTTGTCTCCCCTGTGAACTACAGATTTTCTCTTTCCTTTCCCTTACCCCACCATCAGTATTCATAGAATTTGTAAGAATGTAACAGCTGTGAGGTTTTTCAGTTCTTTTGATTGTGTTTAAATTGCCCATCACCTCAGAAGTTAAGCGGGACAGATATCCACCCAAATGGACAATGCAAATACCATGAGCCTTATTTCAGTAGGAAACAAGGCTGACAGAATAGTGTGGTTTATACCTGCCACTGTCTATATAGTCTGAGTGTACTAAATGCCTAAATCCCTATAGAGTGTGAAGGTGGGCGGTCACTCTTACTTTTGCAGCTCTGGCCAGTCAGTCAAACTAATGGGTATGCTAGAATGTGTTAAAAATACTTATAGACTCCTAATTTCTGCAGCATTTCCAAGGCTGAATCAAATGTGAGCAGGAAAACATTTTCTGAAGATTTGATTTGCCTCAGGGCAGGGTTGTTTTTTGTTCTTTTTTTTTTGTAAGAACCCTTCAGTATAGTTTTCAATGAAATATTCGTGCTAATGTGTTATTTATTTAGAAAGTACTTAGCTTTATGAAACCGAATGCTAATTTTGTTTTTCATTAAAATGAGCGGCATGTGTTTTTCCCCTGCTGCTAAACAAAACTCCTGTGTATGTCTGCTGAAGTAGTAATGCCACCATTGCAAATAGTCTGTTGGAAATATGCAGCACAACTGCTGTGACAGTCAAAACCATAGCTGGTCAAATTATCACATTTCTTCACATTTTACTCTCCACTGTGCTCAAACTGGAATAAAATTAAGCTCTGTTACACGTTTCTTGCTTTGCAAGTTTTTTAACACACACTATGGAGCTTTTGATACTTCTGTCAAAGTTGTGGGCAACTGTGACTCAGGGATTTGAAGTAGGTCTGTTTACTTGTGAGGAAATAAAGGCTAGGAAATATTCTTGCACAAAGTGGGAGCAGCTTCAAGTAATTTGGGAAAAATTCTTGGTATCACAGGAAATAAAAGATATTTTTCTGTATAATCCAAGTAATACACACACATTACACCCATCATGCAAACTCAACCTGCCCTGGAAAGCTAAAGTCCTTGATGACATTTACTTGTTCTAGGTTTTATTTTGTATCATCTGGATGAAGGAAATTATTTTGTTTTTATCCTTCAAAAAAGCTCAGTGTTTAGCAGCTGGGAAGTGACAATGTTAGCGGTACACCTTGCTTTGAGTTAACATTTCAGCATCCTTTTTGTTTCAACATAATGCAAAAGGTAGAGAAGTTCACATGGAAGAATATAGGAATCACAGAATCATGGAGTCACTAGGATTAGAATGCTTAGCTCCATGTAGCCTCTGACTTACCATTTGCAACTTAACAATTTTCTCAACCTGGAACTTAAGTAAGTGTGGATTCATTGAAGTTCAGCCAAAGAAACTGAGACCAGAATATTTAGATTGTGATGATGAAAACAGGTCCATTGATAAAGACCATGTGATCTATGTTTTTAATTTGTAATTTTGAGGTAAAGACAGAGCCTTGGTTAATTTATTAAGGAGCAGGCTGTTATTAAAAACAAAATAAAATTAGGGAAAAATCCTCCAATCCTCTCCCACATTCTTGAGGAGGGAATGCAGTGCTGGTGTGATGAAAACAACATTTTTGATTTCAGAGATAACTGAAATAACCCACAATGTTGCCATCTCAATTCTGTCTGTTTTTCTGGTCTTGGCTGAACTTTAACGTCACACCCACCCTTAATAAGCGGTCCTTTAGAAAAGCATATATTCATAACTATGAAAACTTCCATTAATTTGGATATAGTTTGGTTTTGACTCATATTTTCCAAATAGCTTAGTGACAATCTTTGTCCTCATATTACAGCAAAGCCTGTGATTATTAGAAGCCTGAAGTTAGTTTTTCCCTTTAAAAGGGCAGAGACTGTACAAAGAATGACTCTTTTTTTTTTTTTTTGGAAAGGATACAAATGGTGCACTTTCCCCTCCAAATCTGTAGTCTCGTACAAACCCTTCTAATTTTCCCCACCTTATAAAATTCATTTCCACATCTTTCTATGGCTAAGAGCTCAAGGCATGAATATTTCTGAAAGCTGCAAGCACCAGGAGGTCTTGCAGTGATTCCCAGTTGTTCCATAGCAATCCCTTTCTGCTGTGATCCCTTGTGCAGTCAGAACAAGCTGGGTGGGCAGCTGAGCCCCAGGATTACCCAGTGGTCCTGACCACAGCTTCTGCCTGTGCCTCACTTCCTTCCTGGCCACGACCAATGTAGCACAGCAGTCCCTGAGCCAGCACAGTCCTGCTGCTGGTGCCTTGTGTGAATAAAGGGGCAGCATTTGTATTCTGGTGCACTCCATGCAGCCCAACTGCCACGAACTGGCACTTCTTCTCCAGGAGATTTCTGACCCACTTATTTCCAGGGTTTGCTTTCACAGTCTGCACCACTTTATCTGCCGTCTCAAGGTATGGTTGGAATATGGGAAAGGTTCAGCTGTTTACAGTAGTCTGTCTAATAGCTTATCTGGCATGGCACTAAAGGGACAATGAGGACAATTCACCTAAAAAGAGTTTTATAGTTCTTTAAAATTTTATGGCCTAAATAAACCATGGAAAGTGCTGCATAAACTATAATAACACTGGGTAAAGGCACCTTTTCTGTTTAAGATGAGAATAACTTAATCAGTTTAGCTGGAGCACTAGTATATTTATCCTCTTGGACTTGTTTGTATCATTCTAGAGGTTGAAGAGCACTCACCTGCAGGTAACTGGGCCAAACAGTCCAATTTCTTTAGAAAATGCTAGGTTAAAGTATATGTATACAAATGCACCAGTGTTTCTTTTTCTAGAAGTTTCAGCTTGACAATTATCAGATTGGATGTTTTCCAAGACATCACCTTCTAGGGTTTGAGGACAGAAAGAAATGTCCAGATCATTTGGTCTGCCATTCAACATAGCATACACTGTAGGGCTGCCCCTAGCAGAGTCTTTCAGTCAGGCAGTGAAATTTCTTGGGCTGTCATCTAACTTCATGGATGATACTGCTTGTGCACAAGAAGACATCACAGTGCCTGGTTAATTGTTAGGCTGTGAATGCCACCAGCTTTGGCTTTCTCCCAGAAGGGTCAGCAATGTTTTCTTCATTGACATGCTGAGGCTGTAGTGAGTGTTCTGCAGGAGGGTATGTACAGAAGTAGCTCCCCTGATCAACACCTGGGGATGAACTGTCCTGTGGTGTCCTTTGGTTCCCCGCCGCTTGTCCCTGTAACCAGTTTCTCGTTGGCACTGCTGATGTGGCCGTGGAGTGGACCAGTTCAGGGAGCTGGTGTAGATGAAACCTTAGAACAAGGAAACAGGAGAAAGCAGGCTTATTTTCAGCTGGATCAGCTCCCAGAATGGGCTCACAGCAAAATGGGGTTATTAGTGTTGGGCAAAGGAGCCTGATATCTAAACAGAATGAGCTCCTGTGGTCTGTCAGTAAGGCATGTTTTTCACTCCTTTAGTCATCTCCTGTCTCTTCTCCAAATCCCCTTCAATTTATCAATGTCTTTTGAACTTCTCATTTCAGGGGCTTCTCATTCTAATAAGGGAATTCACAAAAAAAATGTAACATTGTCCTAGCCTCTGTTTTTTTCCATTCATTTCTTTCGGGGTTTGAATTAGAAGAATTAGGGCTTTAAGTGTCTCTGGAGTTTATGTCCAGTAAACAATGACTGCAAGCACCTGTATTATGTCTCCAGAATTCTATCCCAATTATCAGTCAAAATGCATGGGAGTGCCTAAGACATTTGCTTATTAAACATTATGCCAGAGTTTAACTTGACTCAACCAAGGAACAAAGCCCAGTAAAAGTGGATCTATTTCCTCCACATCAGCATTGATGGACATCACTGTGACACGAATGCTTGGTATCATTTTCCCTGGTTATTACATTGGATAGGTGGTTTTCCAGCCACATGAATGGATGGCTAAGCATTGACTGACAGGTTGGCAGGCCTGAAGTTTCTAAATTACCCAATTTTCTTTTAACCACAGTCCAAACAGTCCATGGGTTTTTTTCCAGTCCTTTGTAGCTTCTGCAGGGATCTGAGACTTTTGAGAAAGCTGCATTAGTAAATACAGAGGCTTGTAAACATACCAGATATAAATTGGCCAGACCTGATTGAAAAAAATACTTGTTGCTCATATTTTTTTGATTAGGTTTGGAAGGGAAATTGATCATTATTCCTAACAGACCTGAACAGCAAAATGTTTATACTTCTCCTGAGGTAACGAGCCTAAAAATTCCATCTAATAATGAATCTGTACAATTTTTCACATTGTTCCAAATAAAATTAAATAATTTCATTTGTAATCATGCTGACTACTACTTTCTTTGTGTTCTTTTTTCTTACCTTATTAAATTTATACAATGCAGTTAGTACAGTATTTGCAATTTATAGTTTTGATTTGTACAGATTGGTATAGCCTTCTCTTTCCATTTTAGACTTTATATCTATGAGTTTTTAATAGCAGCTATCTGGATCCTATCCCAGGATGTACTGGATGACTGTTACCTCCTGTTGATCTCAACAAAATGTGCCGTCACTACAGGATGCTAATGAGAACTTAGACGAAAAGTATTCTCTTTTTTACTTTCAGGACTTTGCATGTGCAGTTATTTGCTGAACTTGTAACCTAGGATTTAGAAATTCAGTATTTTTCAAGGTGTCTTAATATACAGCTAGTGTGAATTTATACCATCATGTTACTTTGTGTTTTGACTGTTTAATCTCTTACTATCTGTTGTGGTATATGTACAAAGAATATCTAGATGGATACCAGAGGACTATTGTCTAAGATTTTAGCACTCTTTCAATACATTTAAAAGTTACTTCTTCATTAAATACTGTTATTCCTAAACTCCATTTACAGAGTTACCTAAGAACATTACTGATACACATTTTGGAGTATTACACACATGGCACACAGATCATTCCTTTGTTCTGTCTTCGACTTGCACTCACTGGAGACGATATTTTCTTTTTTGTGAGGCCCTGCTTCCAGTATGTATGAACTGGTACGGAAATCAGATGGACAGCATGAAATTCAGCTATGGTAAAGGCTTGTGGCCAAGAAAGAGTGCCATCACTGACAACCTCTCAGCTCCTGGAGGCTACACACTTTGCCTACCCAACCCACAAATTAATGGTGTGTGAAGGCTGATTCTGTGTGAATAAACAACAAACACTTAACATTAAAAGCAAGAGGTTGTAGTAGCTGTTCTGTTACTTTGTTTTCATCAGGTAATATATCAGGTATAATTCCCTCACTATAACCATACAGTTGTAAACTCCTTTTATCCTTTGATATTGTCTTAAATAATTTCCACTTTTTCATTTGCAGCATTGAATTACAGGGAATTAGAGGAAGAAATGTTTCTTTAAATTATCATCCTTAGACAATAAGAAATTACTTTTAATTTTGATAGCAGCAAAGGGAAATAAAAAAGTCACTGTCTGAAATCAGCAAGTAGCTCTCCCTATATGGAATACCAGAAGAGGTAGTTCTGAATAAACTGGTTTCAATCAAGCAAGAAACTTTTCCTGTGATCAGAACACCTCTCTTCTGGAACAGCAGTCGCTTAATACTGAATGTTTTCCTCAAGATAAAGCATACATCTCACAGACATTTCTCAAGAACAGGACAATAATTTCAGAATAAGAAAATAATAAGAATCCCAGTAAAGCCTATAGAGCATCTCAGTGTAAACCCATTTCTAAGTATGTGGTAAAGCACACTCTTGTAGGGGGATAGAATATAAGTAAATAAAGGTAGTGGAGAAAATAATCTTATGCCCTAGAGAGTTGCAGCTGAGCTAATTATTAAATATTAGGGGCAGGCCTGACTTTAACAGGCCACAGCTGTAGCCAATAAGAAGGATATAAAAGAGTGGATTGGTTGGCTGAGGGAACCAGAGTCAGTTTGCTGCTGCAAGGACAAGGAAGAGTTGGTGCTCGGAGGAGCTGTCTGTGAGAAGCATCATGGAGGTATGAAACTCTTGCACTAAGGAGACAACAATATGAAACCTTTGCGATATAAGGACAACACAGTGTGAGTTTAATAAGGAATTGTATGCTGTAACTGTGAAAAGGCAACAAGCTTTGCTGATTTGCCTTCTCTAAGGAAAGGTCATGAGAAAAAATACATTTTGAATGTTCTTCTGGTTTTTGTATGAAGAAAAACCTACAAAGTATTAGTGTTTTTTTATGTAAAAAGAGCTGGTGGTTTAGGATAAAGGGACAGACTAGAAGGAGTGGCACTGTTGTGGGTGTTTGCTACCAGAGCAGGAGGAGGAAGTGCATGAGGCCTGGAAACAGCCTCAAAGTCCCAGGCACTGGTTCTCAGCGGGGGATTTTTCTACCCTGGCATCTGCTGGAGAAGCTACACAGTCCAGAGAAGAAAAAAAAAGTCCAGAAGGTTCCTGGAAAGCTCTGATGACAACTTCTTGTCCCAGGTAGTGGAGGATCCTACAAGGAATGGTGTGCTTCTTAACTTCATACTAACCAACAGGGAAAGCCTTGGAGATGTTAAGGTTGGGAGCAGCCTTAGCTGTTGTGACCACGTGTGGAATTCAATCTTGAGTGAGGAGGAAGCAGGGCAGCAAGTAAGATTGCCACTGTGGATTGCAGGAGAGCTGACTTTGGCCTCTTCAGGGATCTTCTTGGAAGAATCCCATAGGAATGGGCCTCGCAGGGAATGTTGATGTCTAGAGATCACCTCCTCCAGTCTCAAAGGAAAGGTCATGCATAAAAATGCAGCCTGATGAGCAAGAAGTTGGGCAGTTGGGGCAAGAGACCTGCATGGATGAACAGGGAGCTCCTGTCATCACTCAAGTGTAAGCAGGAAACACACATGAGATGGAAGCAGGGTCAGGCCCTTTGGAATGAATATAGAGAGTTTGTCAGGTTAAGTAGAAATGAGACAAGGAAGGCCAAGTCCATCTGGAATTAAATCCAGATGTCCAAGGATGTCAAGGACAACAAGAAGGGCTTTTTCAAATACATCATTGACAACTAAGGATAATGTGGTTCTGCTACTAAATGGAAAGAGGGCCCTGGTAACAGAGGGTGCAGAGAAAGCAGAGCAACTGAACTCAGCCTTGGCATCCATCTTCACTGGCTAGACAAGCCCTCAGGAATCTCTGACCCTGGAGACTGGGGTAAAGGGACATTGAACAACTTTCCCGTGGTCGAGGAGGTTTGGTTTGGAGAACACTCAGGTAAAACAGACATCCATAAGTCCTGACAGCATGAATCCATGACTGCTGAGAGAGCTGGCAGATACCATAGTAAAGTCACTCATGATCATCTTTGGGAGGTCATGGTAATCAGGAGAAGTGCCTGAGGACTGGAAGAAAGCAAATGTCACCCCAGTCTTCACAAGGCTCTCTTTGGGTATGGGACAGCAACAAAGAGGATGGACTTTGGTGACAGAATGCAGAGAAATGGTTTCCACAGAATGTCATCTTTATCCTTTTTGCTGAACTCCATCTTCAGCTTGCATTCATCTCCATGTAGGAAGTGTGTGCAGACATGTTTATTCTGAAGCCTAGGTTTAAAACCCACTCTGGATATAGTGGAGGTTAGGCCTCAGCTTAAAGAAAGGTGCTTTTGTGAAAGGTAGATTGCAAAGACTTCCTTGAATAGTCTATGCTGCTGAAGTGTTAAAGCATAAAGGGTGTAAGAATGAATAACACTGAGTTATGCTGGAGCTGCAAAAGCAGGCATGGATTGAACATACCTGTAAACCAGGTTTGTATAGCAGGTTGTTACTTCTGGCCTGTTTCTGTTGAAAATGTTGCTACCAGGACATGGACAGTAAATTGATATTAACCTAACAATGTTCTGAGCCAACTGTTCCATGGTTAAGTGCTCTACATGTGAGGCATGTAAAAAAGTGCTGGTGACACAAAGAGACTCAGTGAGAGCTGTGTCTTTGTTCAGCTGAAGAAGTGGAGGTTGCACTGGGTTTGTTGCTAAGTCAGAGCAATAGCAACTACTGCTCTAGGCAAATGGCTTTCTAGAATTAGAAGCCATTACTGTCTGAAGTGACAGATTTAGAAAATGTCTCTTCATGAATAATTAGCTCACCCAGCAAAGCTGCAGCTACCTGATAGTAAATTTTTTCCCTTTTGGGAAACTTTTGGGCATATTTTGTTTCTCTAAATGGTCATTACTGGTAGTTTATTCCATTTGACAAATAAGTAGTAAATGAAGGTGTTCTCATAGATTGTTGCAATCTGCATGTTTTCATTTTTTATAGCTCCTCCAAGGATGTAATTGAGACCCTGAAGAGCTTTAGCTCTTTATACTACTGAAAGCCACTCAACAGCTTTTTGCAAATTTCCAGTTTGAAGAACTGAGGAGTAATTATTCAAGTGTTTATATGGATGGAAAAAAAAAATCTTCCTGTAGAGACAATACTTTGCTACAGCCTTTAATTCTCTCTTCTCTGTTTCATTTGCCTTCAGCTCAAAAATATCTATTTTAGATATTGTTTCATATAGTAGTATATCTTTTTGAAGTAGCTGAAAAGGAGCTGGGCCTGTCTTGTCAGTCAAATACTGCACTAAATTCTCTTTTCCATAATTTTCCTTCACTTATTGAAGAAAATAACTTTTTTTTTTTAATATATTGCTGCCCTACCAGTTGCTGGGGATCACATATCATTCTGAATGTGTCTGGCCCACCGTTAGTTTTTGTAATTGAACTAAAACTCTGCCAAGTTGTGTCATAACACAGTAATGGAACAGTAGAGATGACTTACTTCACATATATTGTCTGAAGATTGGTATGACCGACTGCAAGTAAATGGGAAAAGGATTGGTAGTTGATATCTCTAATTTAATCTTTGGCATCTCGATGAGTCATTTTAAGATTAAAATTGTTTTCATTATACTTTCTGCATGAAAGACCAAAATAATCTGTATTTTTAATAGACTTTATTCAGGAAAGCACTGACAAAAAATACTAGAGTACTTTTAATATTTGTTTCTACATCAAACATGCTGAGATGAGGCTTAAAAGCCCACCTGAGAATTCACATTTTGTTCATTGCTGTTAGTAAAAGCTGTAATTATCTGTATCTTTTGGAAATACTTAAAATGAAACACAACCTAATTCTCAGTTATAGAACAATGTAGTACAACAAAGACATGATAATCTATTTTTTCATTTTAAGATGCAGGTGTGGAACCAGGAAGAACACTAACACAATTATTTCTTTGTAAACCTTTGCAGTACATAAACATTTATTGGAGCATTAAAAATCAGAATTTATTCTGACTTTTTAACAGCAGAACCACTCTGTTGTATAGGTAGGCAAAGAGCTTGACTTTCTGAGATAGTTGCACTCTGAGAGTCCTGTTTTCTCTCCTTTAATTGTCAGTAACATCACTGCCCAGTGATCTTCGCGGGGCTTAGGGTCACCCTAATTGCCTTCCCCTTCAGTCCTGACTGTTAGTGGAGCCAACATTTCCAGCAGAGTCCCTGGGGCCTTGCTGCTGCTGAGTGTGATTCTGCATTCTCTGCATTCCAGAGCCCTGTACCCCAGAGCAGCATTCACCAACCACACTGCAGGGCTGGGCACAGTGAACTCTGATCCCAGCAGAGACTGAGCTAGACTGGGGTAGGACAGTCTGGGCTGGCAGTGACCTGATTAGGAGCTGTAGGACTGAGAGGTATCACAGAGTTTTCATTAACATCCCTAGACTTAGGTTGAGGACATTGAGGGTTTTGCTTGGATTTGTTTTATTTAAATATTAAAGCAACCACAGACATCTTTCAATTTTTCACCTCTCCACATCTTTTACAGTTTTTGGATTCTTAGAGCTGAAACCCAATGGCTGAGGAGAAAGTTCCAAATGTGTTGTGACAGGGAAGAGGATGCTACTCTTTCTACCTTTTGAAATTTTAAGTACTCAGCTGTTGAACAGCTTGTGTAGTTCAGGGGAAAAACAAATGAAGAGAAATGTGAATGGAGCAAGGGGCTTCTAGAAATAAGTGTGCCTGATCAGGTCACAGATTCATTTAGCCCAGTATTGTCCTTCTCCAAGTGAGCAAGAAAGAAATTTAGGCAAGAAGGGGAGAAGTTAAGGGAAAACTGCAGAGGCACACAAATATAAAGCAGACTTGTAATGGTATTTCCTACTCCCATTTTCAGATTCTAAACCAGTAGCTTTGTCCTTGTGTCTTAGAATGCTTGGTGGATTTCTAGTCCATGACTTTGTGGTTACTTTTCAAACACCTGTGAACTTATGCAATCTTCAGCATGATCATGTTAAAGGGCTTCATTCCCCTTTTTGTTTTCAACCTGCCACACAATTTTATTTGAGAACTATATTTGACAACCTAGTTCTTACATAGAAAAAGAATCATTCCTCATTCACCTTCTCCCTGACATGGCTATTTTTTTAGCCTTCTGTCATATTATCCCCCTAAGTCTTTACTTTCTCATGGTAAAGAGCCCCTGTCTAGTTGGTCATTCCTTGCCATTTCCTTCCTCTGGTAAGTCTTATGCTATTTTCATCTTCAATGTGGTTTCTCATGTTCTCTTTGTTGCTTGTGGAGCTCATAAATGTAGTTACATTGATTTCTTTATACACCCCTGCAATTTATGGTCTGGAAGTGAGGAGCTGAACTGGATCAGACCAAAAGTCTTTTTACTGTCCTGTCTCAGAATACCCATATAGCAGATATCTAGGGAGGTATATAAGACTAGAAAGTTCTTCAAACCTATGGTGCAATATTTAGATTTGTCCACCAGACAGTTTTTAACCCTTTCAATCCCCAGCTTTGACCCCTACTGCTCAGTAATCAATAAAACGTGGTTCAGTCTACTGATTGCAAGTTCTGTCATGACTGTCAAAAACAGGAAGAGATTTCCCTCTTAAGAGAGACTACATTACATTATAAAAAGTCCTGAAGAGTAGACAGGCCCAGAATATTTAGCCATAACTATTAATGAAAGAATAAAATTTTTATATTCACCCTGAAAAGTAATTTCCTGGGGGAAAAAACACTTTGACATTTGAAGCTGGCTCTGGTCTGAATTTGTTCTGCAGTAACAAATAAATGCAGAATGCTGCAAAATGCAGTTAACATAGCAGATCATGAAGTGTTGACTGCAGAAGATCCTTGCTGAAGCCTGGTTTCAGGCAATACAGTGGTGGTGTGGGCAAACTGATGAGTGCCCACCTTGTGTAGGCCTTCTAATGAACTCAAAAACCTTCACTAATTAACATTTTGGTCATCTAAGGAACTGATCATATATACATGCAATGACTTTATAAAGGAATGAATCACTTAAAATGCAATTAAAAACTGCTGCTTCAGCATGGATCTTTGAAGTCAGTTGGGAATAATTAACTTCAAGATGATTTATTGAAGAGATTAATCTTTCACTTAGAGCTGGAGTTATCTATATGAATTCTTCTGAAAAATATTACTCTCTGCAGTTTTAATGGTTACAGGATGAGCCAAGATAGTGTTCCTTGCTTCTGCTATTGCCCAATAGATGCTCACCTCAGTGCCTCTTTGTGTATGTAATTTGTTTTAACTGGCATATACCTAATTAGGTAGGTTCATATCTTGAACGTTACTTTGCTTGATGCAAGGGTTTTATAAAAGGCTAAAGAATTTCACAGATTAGATCTTTCCATTTTTTGCAGTGCACACCAACATAATTTCCAACCAAATATTAATAATAAAACCAATAATAAATTGGTTTTTTTGTTGTCAAATTTCTCATTGAAGTCATAAAGCCACAGGAAGTTAAGTGCAAATGTAAGGTCTTGTTGATTTCTAATTAACAAAGATAATGCCTACAATCCATATGTACTGCAGGCATAATAGTCTTATTTCTCTGGGAAACAGGCATTTGGATTTAATTGGATATATGTATAATAACAAATTTAAGTCCATATAACATGAAGTGTGCTCTTTGTATCAGTTTTTGATTTCACTGTTTTTGGTAAACAAATAGAGCTAACTTCCCTATAGAAAACAGTTCCTTTGTACATCTACCTTGGAAAAAAATCTGAGCGCTTCTGTGTACATGTTTCTCCTCTCTTTCAGTGAGTTCTTCCCAGAACACTTAACTCACAGTTTGTCTTAGAAAAGCAGACTGTGTTGCTCACATCTCTGACCCTTTTGGGTTTCAGTCAGTCTGAGAATAATCCTTAGATTGTTGACAGTGGATTCATCTCCATTTCTTCCCAGAAGCAGCTTTTAGCCATATAAATAATAAGCTAAAATCAACAAAGCTTGGAAGAAACCAAACACTGTTTCCTACATGATTCTTTTGAGGAATCAAGTTGTTTTATATTGTTTGATTTCATGTTCCCATTATCAGCCTCCTTACATTTCATTTCCAATGTACATGAAGGAGAGCAAACTAAGACAGACAGGCTAGTTGCAGAAAAATGCCATCAGTTATGCCTGACAATCCTTTCCTCAGTAAACACTTGAGCCTGAGGAACCCTGTATTTTCCTTCCATATCATGCATATGTCACGCATAACACATCAGATAAAAATCCTCAATATAGCTGATATCTTTGCTTAAGATAACAAGAGGAAATCTTTGGAATGCCAGCTAGCAAGATGCCTTCCTGAATGGTCCCTTGTTGTTGCTCTTATTAATATTCAGCATCTTCTGTCAGAGATGTAAAAAAGTACTTTGAGCCTCTCTGTTATTAGGAGCAGGCATGACAAGTGACAGCAAAATGATTGCATGAATTAACCAGAACAGCTTTCTGGTGAAGTTACGGCTTTCTACACACTGTGATGCACTGTTTTTAAGCTTCTTTTGCTTTCTCTGTTACATTAACACTCTTACAGTTTTATCCGTGCCACCCCACCACTTCCTTTTTCTTGCAATGCATTTAATCACCTGCCAGACTATCTGATCTCCTACCAGCCCCAAAATCTGGGCAATTGGCACACACAGAGCTTGATGGCAGAGCAGCAGCTGGGCAACTGGCAGTGCACACTAACTTGGGTACACCAGTCTGTGTGCAAACAACTTCCACTTTAATAATCCTACTTTTTATTAAAACTTGTTTCCTCTCTTTGTCAGCCAGTAAGGCCTGGCTGACGCAAGAAGGAGAAATTTTTGCGGTAATGAAATTTCAAAAGACAAGTTAAATTTGTTCCTGTAGGAAAGGAAGGACATGAGAAGTAGGAAATGCTGAGTGCAAATATGATTATGAGAAGTTTACAGGCTCTAACAAGATCTTCAGACACCAGAAGGGCCACCTTTGCACAACCCCCAACTCTGAACTCTCAGAGCCAGCCAGAATGTCACAAAGGACATCTCCATGAGTGTCTATCTTTTTCTGTTTGTTTCAGCTGGTCCTAAAAGCCTGGAAGGGAAACTTCCACCCTCTATTTAGTTACTCCAAGGCATCATTATGGTTTCTGCTCTTGGCAAGTCCAACCATCTCAGCTGCTAGAACTGTAAGATCCGTGAACAAGGACTTTGTACCCAGTATTACCAATGGCTTTTGTGTTAAGTGTGGACCTTTTGAAATTTCCCTTTGTTTTCCCTTCTACCTCCAGAAAATGATTTTAAGCTGGGGAAGACAGTTTTCCTGCATTTCCTCTGTCAGTACAGTAAAACAGTCACTGCCATGGGTAGCATTCACTTGGCTCCTGAGTGTATAGACTTTAAGGACAACTCTGAGAGGAGAGATTTAAAACTCATACTTCCTATGTATTATAGGAATAGATACAGTTTTGGTTTTTTTTCTGTCTGCTTGTAACACAAACAACGTAGCAATAGCACCTAAAAATGACTTTATACACCCTGTTACACAAAGTTGTTTGAGATGTATAAGGTGCAACAACAGAAGAACCATGAGATTCCAAAACCAGAAGAAACATTGCTTGGTTCAGATTATCACATATCAGATGATTTCTGTATCTGATAACTAATTTTAAGGTTAAATTATAATTTATGGAATAAATGCTTTAAAATCATATGGAATATTTTAATAAATGCAAATGCCTAAGGATTTTATTTATTGAATAACTAGCTCATGGATAATATGACAAAAAATATACTGTCAGGTCAATATTTGGCTAGAAGTTCCTGTTGCATTCTGCATTATTTTTTTTCTCCTTGATAAGTACTTTCAGGAAGAAGTTTGGTCTTTTAATTGTTTCATAGATGATTAAAGAGTCTCACTAACTTCTTTTTGTGGACTGGGTAACATTTATTTCATATCTTAAATGTGTCTAACTTACACGCATCCTTCCTGTATTACAAGTATCACGTTTCACTTATGACCTCTCTACTGTCAGCCTTAAATTGGTACCACCACTATCCTCTGGCTTAATATTCCACTATTGATATGTAGACACTCAAAAAATAATTTTATCTTTTCCAGTACTGTGTTGTGACTGATCCAGGGTCTTGTGAGTAATCTGTGTCAGGAACAGGAAACCAGCTCCATTTCCTTAATGGCAGTTAGCGATTTACTCACTTCAGAATCACTGGAAAATAAATTACAGTGTAATCTGAAGTCTGGAGAAGCTTTCTAGTGACTCTCAGGGGCTTTAAAGCCAGGAGTTACTTCATTTTTGGCATTACATCTGTGTAGTTGAGTTCAGGCCAAGCATTTCTTTTTCACTACAGAAGCTGCCTCAGGGCACAGTGGTTATTTATCAGCTCCTTCCTTGCTTGTGCACTCTAGCCCTGCTAACTTATCAGTTGTCTTCCTTTTTTTGTACACAAAGCTTTGGGAACTTATCAGGAAAAAATTAATGTGTTCTCTTACATGCAGATGGGTGAAGAAATGAGAAGTTTTGCAAAACTTCAGATAATTAATATATTAAAGCCATTGTCTTTAATACAGACCTAATTTATCTGTCATTAACACTGGCAATTACCAATTACCTTTATTGCTGCCTTCCTACAGATATCTCCAGTGGCAAGAAAGTTTAGAAATAAAGGAATGGAACATTATTTTGTTGCACAGTGATGCCAGATTGTTTTTCTATTTTTGTTTCAGAAACTATTCCCCAGTTCTGCTTTACCAAAGGAAGGGTACCTACATTTTTGTATCTCCAGCACCTGGATCTTCATCCTAAGTGCTTTGTGATTCCCCCAATCTCTCTCTCTCTCCCTTTCTCTCTCTCTTTTTAACAGTCAGAAAAAATGAAAGAAAATTTTTGATGGTATAATTTTTAATAACAGCCACACAGCAGTATTCTAATACTGATACATTACCTGGGGGTAACCATCCCTGGGCAGTATAAAATTATTCTTTTTGTTCTGTACTGTGTGTAGTACATGTGTACTGAATATTTTTACTATCTGTGATATTAGAACATTGTTTTGGGAACACTAAGGATTTTAGGGAACATTTTATGCCTTTTTAAAAAGAAAAATATACAAACTGTGTCTTAGATGTGACCTCTCTCTCTCTGCTAAGCTTTGGGCCTGCTGAGGCACCCCAAGCCAAAGTGGAAGACATGCAGGAGCTCAAAAGAAAATGGTGTTACCGCCCTTCTAATGCTGGTGCTTGGGCAGAAAGGAGGCCCAGGCTACTGGCCTAACTAGGAGAAAGTGAAGGATCTGGCTGGTGCCTCAGCACATGCTTTTGTCTAGGATATCACAGCACTGGTGACTCTTGTTTTTATGGGCCCACTGGGGATGTGGAGTGGCAGGTGAGAACCTGCGAGCCGGGCTCCGTTTCTAATAGACCTGGGCTTGCTTTGACTTCCTACTTATAGAAAAGTTATGCTTTATAAGCTCTTTACTTGTATGATTCTGAGTATACCAACAGAAGGATGAATTTGATCCTTATTTTTTTGATAGGGAAGTGTTTTTGACAAAACGTCTGTGCAAGAGAAATCTACCATTATAGTCTGCCTGCTCACTCCTATGCTTCCTTTCCTGTGTTTAACTGTTTTATCTAGCTGTTCTATAACTTTTACTATGCATCTTCTTGCTGTAGAGCTTCTTACAGCTTTTTCAGGCAGTTCTGCTTGTTTTTCTCTAGGTAGATAGCTGCCTATTATTCTACTTTCTACTCTTGGCCTTAAAAGACTTCATTTTATTGTGCTTAAACCATAATTTTAAAAAAAGGAAAGGTTACAGAAGTGCTTAGGGCTGGCAATAAGGATTTTCTTAAAAGGAGCACTTTTCTTGGAAAAGTACAGCAGCTGAAGGAATCTAATCTCAGGAAGTAGGGTGTGATTTGGGGAGCTTTACAAGGAGCTGGATATGCTACAGATGTTTCAAATTATAAACTGTGTGATAAAACCACTTTTCAGCACTTTCAGAACCTTTTAGTAATACCTTTTAGTAATAATGACCTTTTCAGTAATAGGTCAAAATAAAGGAGTGCTCTGTGGTTGTGATTAAAATTGGTTCCAGGAGAAAGAGACTAAAATGTCTAACCAGCACCCATTGTCTATGACAAAGAGAAAAGGCCTCATAAACCATGATGGAGGTCTTGGAACCTATTTGATGGAAGAACAACAATTTCAGCACCATTACTTTCCCTGACAATGGGGCCGGGGTGCTCTGTGAGGACAGCAAGGCCACCCTCACCTCAGGGACACACAGTTAACTGGCTGTGTAAGTCCTACTGCATTGCTGTGGTGGTCTCCTCTCACACATGCACTGAGGACAATCTCTGTAAACCTTCTCAGCACCCTGTGGTCATTCTGATGAACCCTAAATCCTGCTCTGTGACCATTAGAGTATCAGAAATCAGTAGAGGAGGCACCAAGAGTCCATGACCCAGAAGTTAAAAATTTACACATAGACACGTGATTCAACAGGTTACTGAAGAATTATGCACTGTGTAATTCAGTGCAATTAAAGGAAAGAGGCTGTTACTGATACAAGACATCCTTGGTTTAGCTTAGATAAATCTAAGTAAACTTAAGTTCTTATAAATTCCTGGTGGCACCTGCAAGGAGAGGCTTCTCTGTGTTCAGTACAGAAGGAGCCATTTTAGATTGAGGCATTCTAATATTTTAGCACTAAGCTAATCTTCACTTCAACAAGACAAGTGCATGTACCTGTTATTTACCACTGACATGTCTTAAGTAGTTTTTGGGAAATGCTGGCTCATTTATTGCATCCTCCCCATTTTTCTGCTTCCTGCAAGGAGTGTTTACCCTAAAGAGTAGGGACTTGAGGTCCCCAAGCTGTTGAGATTTTTATGGTGCATGTGGTTGTAGTCTCTAAAGCTTTATATCCCTAAAGGTACCTAGGGTTTAAAAATCCTTTCACTTATTATATCTAAAACTTAGAAACTGAAGGCAAAAAAGTTTGATTTATGATTCTTGAAAATAAGACCTTTTTATGATATATGGGCCCCTTTTGTGTTTCCAAATATATTTATTCCAGAACTTTACTGACGCAGACAGAATTCAAGTCAATTCAAGTTAAGTTTTTAAACATTTTTAAAAATACTCAGCATGCCAAAGCACTTCTTATTAGAACAAAAGCTGCAATGCTAAGATATCATTTCAAGCCCTATGCATGATCTGATAGAGAATAGGGATTTTGGGGGCTCTGTTGTACAGCCAATTTGTCCTACATATATAGATAGAAAAGGAAAACTCTTCATCAGTATGTTCTGCTTGAGAGGTGTTGTTCCCTTGCCTTGAAATACCTTGTCCATTGACACTGTATCTGTGGCTCCTTGGGCTTAGCGGGGTAATTTCAAACTCGTGCTGACAGTGTTTATATCATTGCATACAAGAAGTCTACTCAGCATCTAACTTCATCCTGCAAACTTTACATTTTATCATTTGCATTATGCTTGATGAGTAATTATATGTCTTGAAATGACAGCTTCCATGTCTGCTTCTTCTAAGGATATTTGGCCAGTATGCTGGTACATGACAATTTTAATCTTATGAGATCACTATTTAATATTCATGCTGTATTTTTATAAACTATCTTTATATAAAGTTTAAATAAAAGAGAGGAATTTACATGTAGTGTGTTAGAATTAACCTGTCTCTACATTTCCTCCCTCCCTCCCTCGATTATCTCAATTTATATTTTGTGACTTTGATATTGAGAAGTGTCTTTCAATTCCTAGGGAAGGTCCAGCTGCATTCAAAAGGACTTGCTTTAAATGGAGCAGGTCTCTTCAGTATTCTTCCTTCCATGTAATTCAGTGAGGTTATCATGAGTATAAACAGGATAAACCTGAGCGTCTAGCAGCCTAGCATCCTTCCAAATCTAGTGGTTTCCAGAGTTCATGTCCTGTAGACAAACCTTAGATTGGCTGTGGACAAGCACATGGGCTACCCTGGTTTGCTTGCTGACACGTTCTCTCCCTAATGCCACATCCCATACTGGTAACAGGAAACAGAGGAAATGCCCTCACTTGGGGACAGAGCTCATGGGCTCTGTCAATGACTGAAGCTATCCTGAAAATACTGTCCCGAGCTGATCTTTCTATTCCCATCAAGTGAAACACGTGCTAGACGCTAGATGTTAGTTTTCCAAAACCTCAGTGTTCAAGTGCAAGATATAGCTTTAAATTCCATCTTATTTTTAAGGTTTGTACTATAAGCAGAAAAGAGCGGAGGGAAAAAAAGATGTGGTAAGTTGCAAGATCCTTTATATTAAGTGTAATGTAACTGGAGGTAATGAGGAATTTCCGCTGTAAAATAAATACAGCAGACTGCTTGGAAAATCTTAGGATTGTATCAGGGAAAACGTTCCTGATTCAAGAAGTACAGAAAGCAAGTAAAGGAGAGATTATATTTGTTGACAATTGCGAGGAATATGTGAGAATTTGAGGCTGAGGGGTCCATTTAAGAATGGCCATTAGAAAAAGATTCATGATTGTTCAGGACATGAAGGAGGAATAGCAACTGAGGTAGGATAGAAGGTAGACTTGAATAAATTTACAGAATGGGTAACCAAGATCTCATGTGAAGAAAAATGCTGCTAAAGGGTTAGTGCCTTACCAATAATACACACAATGACAGTATTCATCCACAGGTGTAGTCTACCCCACTGTGAAGAAAAAGGGAGAAAATGCAGTAAGAAATCAGCTTGATTAAAACATGAGCTGTGCATGAACCTTAAGCAGCACGAGAAAGAATAAAGCTGGAAGCAGAAACTAGGTCAGGCTGCTGAGGATGAGTGATAAATATAACCTGAACATGTAGGAACAAAATTTTAAAAAGTCAAAGCTCAAAACAAGATGCATCTGCCAAGAGATATCAATCAATTTGAAAGTGCAATTGTAACACAGGGAAGGTGAAGGAAAGGGTGAATTGGTCAGCTGTTCAGTGGAGAGGAAAAGCTGTTGCTGGATGATACTCGGGTTAAATTTTGTAATAACATTTTGCCTTGGTCCTTGCAAGCATGATCAAGTGAAAAATGAGAAGTAGTACAGTAAAGTAAAAACATGAGTCTAAATGGAAAAGGAACAATTTAGAGTTTATGAAGTCAGCATGGGATTATGAGTGTCCTGATGAATTTTAACAACTTTATGATGAACTATTGGATACTCATGTTGCACTGGAGTGCATCTAATAAGCTTGAAACTTGGAAAGTTCATGAAGGGAGAGCCAGTGCCTGTCTTCAAACAAGGAGAAAGGAAGATCAGGTATGATTCAGCCAATAACCTAATTTCTGCTCTCACAAAATGCTTGAACAAGTAACTGAAACTGTTAGAACTGGAAGACAGCAAGGATATGAGTACAGCCAATGCAAAATAATAAAATCCATGTAATTTCCTTTCACAGCAGGCAAACAGGATTTGAGAACATAAACATGATTTATCTTGACTTTATTAGGGCTTTCTCTATTGTCCTATGTAACAAACTGAAAGAATATTATTTATATTAATGTTAGGCATTTGTCTAGATGGCCTTCAAAGGTCCCTTTCAGCAGAACCCATTCTTGGCTACAATTCCATAAAGCACTGATGTAGTGTGGATACAGAAGGACTGGGGAGGTTTCACAAGCTATGAAATGATGATCAATGTTTTTCACAAAGACAAAAGCAGGTATGGTTCACCAGAGATGATTCTTTGGTCTTTGTTCAGTTTTTCTCCTAATGATCTAAAGAATACTCCCATTCAATTTTCAGGTGACATGAAGTTGGGTGGCATGAGAAGAGCAGAGAATTCAAAACTGACTTCAAGAAATTGACTTAGCAACTTGGAAATGTAAGATGAAATGGAGTAGGAACAAGTGTAATGTATTATTCTTGGGCAGGAGTAATCACCTAGACACATATGGGAAACAAATATCTAGTTCAATAGCAAAACTTCAGAAAAGGATCTTGGGGCTGTGGTGGATCACAATGTGAGTGAAAGACACAAATGGAAAAGACAAAAGTAATTGTTACACATTCAGGGAATATAATATGTAAGTCACAAAACACTGCCTTCCCTCTGCTTCTTAATGTCAAGGTAACAGAAACCCAGTTTGGGACAATGCATTTAAATAAAGGCTTCTGACAAATTCAGAGAAAAAGATGAATAATGATCATAAAATTGTAAAATATAACCTGCACTGAAAGATTGAAAAAATTATTTAATCATTAAGAGACAAGGGCTATGAAGACAGCAGTCAGATATGTGAGTGTTACAAAGAAGATGGTAATTTGTCCCTTTTTTCCACAGTGAATAGGACAAAGAATAATGAAATTATAGGAGGGAAGACTGCAATTAATAACTGTAAAAACTTGCTTATGTATAAGGATGCATGACCTAATGACTATCTGGAATCCCTTCTAGATCTGTGATTCTTAAAGTTAGAAGTCAGGTCATGTAGGTTTGATGCTTATGTTATGAGATTCCAGCTGTCAGTCTGTCTTTAGGGGTTATAATGTGAAAATATTTGAAATGAAAAGGGGAAATGAGTTAGCCCCAAACACGTTATTGGAAAGTTAACAAAACGTAAAGCAAGAAGACATGTACTGTTGTCTAAAAGAAATGCAGTGTAAGAGAATTATGAGTTCTTTTGGCATACATGTGTATGAAAATATATGAAAATTAGCTATTTATCTTGTTTAAGAAAAGTTTGCTTTTATGGTTTCAACTAGGAGGGCAAAAAACCTGTATTAAAGAGCTTTTTGCTAAAAAATAGATTAAAATTTTGTATGGGATTTCTGAAATGAAATTTGCCCTATACTTGCAGAGTAACATCATGTTCAATTGATATAATTTGAATAAAGGTTTAAAATGAAGACTCTATAGACACATTGGATGATATTCTATAAGAAAAAATTGTAATCTACAGCAATTCAGACTTTTCTAAAGGAAAAGACTTTGTTCTGCAAAACTAATTTATAAATAATTTTCAGTTTAGATGATTTAGCAGTATTCAAACAAGAAGGCCTTCACAGAGAAGAAAAATACTCCAACATTTGTGAAACTTATTAAGACATTTCTAGGGGGCCTTTGAGTTGTGGATACCTCTACTACAATATCAGAAGTGCTCATAAGAGAAGAAAAGAGATAAAATCCTAATATTGGTAAGAATGAAGCTCTAGATAAGTACTCCCAGCTTTAGATGAGTACTTTCATCACTACTTTTTACATAACACTGAGTTGATTGGATTAAGGAAGGAAAAAAAAGCAAAGAAATAGAGAGTTCATTTTTTATCTCAGCTGTCAAAATTTGTGTATAACCTCTTAAAATGCTCTATTGCTAACATAAATTCTTTATATGGCCATGATTAGAAGGTGAGGTTTATGTCTGCACATTTGTCTAGATTTTGAATATAATGAGCTGCTCAGATTGTACTTGACTCAAGATAGAGCTACAAGTGCTGTGAAGTTGAGGCACTCTCATGACTGAAGTAATTTTTACAGTGTTTTGAAGTCCCTGCATGTTCCAACCCTTTCAAACTACTCAGCTGAGGAAGGGGTTTGACTATTAAAGGAGGCAGATTAATTTTCCATTCACTAACTGTGGCCCAGTGATGCCTGAAATGCAGGCAAGCAAATTGCAAAAAATCAAATTAAAAGCCAAAATGCCTTAAGAAATGTAGCTGGTTAGAGGTGTTTGTGTTCCAGTAAAAGCTCCCTTTTGATATAATTTTCTTTTGTGTGCTTTAGAACAATCAGTGGAATTTTGGCTAATATGTATTAAAATAATAATTCATTAATTTGTCTTGTGAAGGTCCTGGGGTGTTTAAAGCATCATATTGAAGGATTAAAGAATCAGTCAAGAGCAAGAGTAGCAAATAATGCAGACTTTGGACCTTGTACTGATTTTGATTGGGATAGAGTTAATTTTCTTCTTCTATTTTGGATTTGTGATGGAAACAGAGGGGATAATACAGATATTTTTGTTACTGCTGAACAGCCCTCTGACAAGGTTAAGGCCTTTGGTGCCTCTCACCTCATCCCACCAGTGAGGAGGCAGTAGTACACAAGAAGTTTTGAGGGGAAACAGCTAGGACAGCTGATCCCAAGTGACCAAAGGGATGTTCCAGACCATGTGGTGTCATGGTCAGCATATAAAGCTGGGGGAAGAAGGAAGAAGATGGGGGTGGTGAGAATGATGGTGTTTGTTGTCCCAAGTAGCCATTACATGTGTGGGAGCCCTGTTTTCCTGGACATGGCCAAGCACCTGTCTGCTGATGGGAAGTGTGAATGAACTCCTTGTTTTTCTTTGCTTGTGCGCAGCTTTTGCTTTACCTGTTCAGCTGCCTTTATCTCAACAGATGAGTTTGTTTAACTTTTCGAATTCTCTCTGCCATCCTGCTGGTAAGGGAGTCAGTAAGTGGCTGTGTGGGGCTGAGTTGCTGGCTGAAGTTCAACCACCACTAGTCCTGATTCTCTTCTTGCATCTTCTTTAAAATACTTTATTCCAGTTGACTGCAATGGAGTTATTCTTTATATGTACTGGAGTTGAAGAAGACACAATGGTGGTAGCCACATGCATGAATACAGAAATAAAAAACAGGAAAATAGAGATTTCACCTGTCTAGTGCAGGGTGACAATTGCATCCTGAGAAATGGAATTGCTCCAGATACTGATTCTGAGTCTGTAGGACAAGCAGGATGCAAACAGGGCTATCTGCACTTCAGTAACCCAGCCACATCCATGCTGTAAAATGCTCCAGCCCTGGGTACCATTGGATGCTTTTGCAGATTTCATTATTATTGTGTGTGTCATTTTCTGGTTCAAAGGACTTGGAATAGTGTAGGGGGATAGAATATAAGTAAATAAAGGTAGTATAGAAAGTAATCTTGCCCCCTAAAGAGTTGCAGCTCGGTTAATTATTAAAGATTAGGAGCAGGCCTGACTTTAGCAGGCCACAGCTGTAGCCAATAAGAAGAGTGTTATAAAAGCATGGATTGGTTGGCTGTGGGGGTCCTGGAGTCAGTTGGCCACTGTAAGAAGAAGGGAGAGTCAGTGCGTAGAGGAGTTGCCTATGAGAAACATCAAGGAGATATGAAACTCTTGCAATAAGGAGACAACAATGTGAAACCTTTGCAATATAATGACAACAGAATAGTCTTAGGAGAGTATTGTAGCCTGTGAGATTGAAAATACCAAAAGCAATAACATTTGTCTAGAAGAGGAAAAAGAGGGTTGTATCTCATCTTATGGTCTTGCTGGCACTCCAGGAAGATTGAGTCTGATGTGGCGTCTTTACATAGCCTTTCCCAAACTCACTCTGCTCTTCTAAAATTGGAGATTCCCACAACTGTGTCCAATGCCAGCTGTATCTGCAGGGGCATGCTGTGTGTCTGCACCTACATCTTCTTGTAGGGACAGAAAAGGGAAAGCAGGAACAGTCCGATGTCGAAGGAAGGGGACCAGGACACCAGATGGTTCATCACAGGTCCAGTTTATTGAAGAAAGCATCAAACACTTATACAGCAAATAATAAGCTTATGAATATTCTGTAAGCCAAGCAAGCCATTGGTTAAACTATACCATCAACTCTTCCTCATTTCTTTGGGCCTATGTTCTCTACTTCTCAAGTCTCTCTCCCACTTTGTTATCATACCCAGCTAGGCCCAAGGACACGTTATCTTGCAGGTGCAGGATTTGGAATTAGCCACGGTCTTGTACTTTTCCAGTCTCTAGTCAGCTAAATTCCCAACAGTCCTATAGCTCTGTGGGAGCATCTGTGTATTTTGGGATCTTCCATGAAGAGACATGTCAAGGAAGTCAGCCTTTTCTTACAACTTGAGGAGTCACTTGGAAAACAGCCCTCATGGAAAAAGTTTGGCTAAGCTTAGGGCCAGAAGGTGCAGTATGCTTTGCATTCAGTGGGCTGAAGAAACTCTTGTGCATGTTGTCTGCCTTCCTCTCAGTGCTGTTCTCTGGATCTTCTAGGACTGTCCAATTTGACAGTAAATTGTCCAGTTCCCTTGATAAAGAAATCCTTAAGATTCTTTTGTGGATTCCAATTTAGGTGCCAATACCAAGACAAAGCTTATCTGTAGGAGAGCTGTGGGATTCTATTGTCTGTCTACAGTTTCTCTATGCTTTGTATAGAAATCCTGTAAAGACCTTGTCTTTACAAGTACAGAAAAGCTGCCCTACATACATTTAGGGAAAGAAAGATTCTAAGCCTGCACTGAGTGATCAGGAACATCCATGTTGGTGTATAGCACAGCTGGGGCACTCAGCAGGATACTCTAAAAAAATAGGAGAACTTCAGGCAGAGCAGTTTGTGTAAGAGAACTTTCAAGAAGGGCTTTCACTTAGAAATTCACCACAATGACAGGAAATGTCCTCCAAGTCACATTCTAGGCTTTTGGAAATATTTTTATTTAAATACACATTATCCATCATAGCTTTTCAATCTTCAGGCATCATTTATCCTGAAGTTTAGCTTCCTCCATATGTTTACCATCAACTAAAGCACCAGATCTGATGAGCAGCTTGGAAATGTTTTGTCATGCAGTTTATATAAGGTTTTTTGCTTTTCAGCTAAATGTTTTTACATTTAACTTGAACCCCTTCTGAGAAGGGCTGAATATTGAGCATTAGTACTGTTATTTCATACTTACATAATAGCTATTCATTTGTTCGATGAGTGAATTTTTCCATTAAGGATTTTCAAGCCCCACATCACAGTAGTCTGGAGCTGCAATTGCAATTTGATGCAATCTTGAATTGCACATAATTAGTGCAGAATGGTGCATGATGCCACCATCTTCCCTATGATGAAAGCTCTGTCTTAGATGGTGCAGAGCACTTCCATTTGACCTAAACAAAATTGACTCAATTTAGCAAATAAATCTCACTAAAGAGCATCTTGGGACTTAATAACATGCACACAGTATGATAAAATGTTTGGTAAGTGCAAGGGTAAACAGAGATCTTATTACAGAAAGCTATTAGATAAATTTGCAAATGGATTTGTTTATCTAAGTTTATAAAAAATTCTGATGCAGCTCTATAGTTGAATGATCTATCATTATACTTCATAATTATATTCATTTTACTTGCATTTTGTTTCTGTTCTAGAATTTTATCAATGAAATCTAGGAAAGCAGAATCAGAAAAAAATCCAATTTGATTAGTATTAATTTGATTTGTATTAAGCATAATTCAGGACAGGATTAGCACTCAGTCAAATCTTTCGACCTGTTATAAAGTCAGCAGATAACATTTACAGTCTATAATTTTTTGTCAAAATCCTTTAGAAAGGCATGGGAGTAGGAGAAGAGTAGAAAAATTACCTGTGTGATTCAGGACTATTGTAGTTCAGTACATACACAGCAATCTTAGGGATTATTTTCTAACATGAGATTTGTAATTAAGAACCAAAGAAAGTTTGTGCCCCATTAGAAATTTTATTAAATGCATAGCTGTTTGAAAAATAGCAATTGAGAGTACTTTCCAGAAGCCTTCAATTCTCCCTCCAATCTGGAGGAAGGTTGGTTTACTTTGGCCAATATTTCTTGCTCAACAGTCATGTAAATTCTCATAGCCTTTCCCTTCTCTGTTGATTTGACTAATAGATTTTCAAAGTTTTCATCTTTGCTTTTATAATCACTCCTTGCTGTCCCTTCATGTTTTTCTATGTTATATGCATTAATAACTCCCAACATTTTTAGTGCCCTTTGAATATTTGGGTTTGATTCTTACTTATATTTAGTGCTTCTTCTCTTGACACCTCTTGTGACAAACTGTTCTGCCTTTTCTCATATTAACCTGATGTGTTAAAAAACTTTATCTCCTTTTAATGTGTTTTATCTGAATGTATTGGTTATAAAAGGTCATAGTTTACAGGTGGCTTGTTTATTCCCTAGAACTGATGGAGGCAGAAGCAGGAGCTCCTTCAGAGGGAATTCTGTCCTGATCCAGAGTGCTCTGCCTCTTAGTAGCAGTGAAGCTTCTCCTATTTGTTGCCAAGTTTGGTGAAAACAGCATGCATTGAATAGGAGCACCACTCATTTCACAGGGGCTGGAGGTCAGTGCCAACTCCATTTTTCAAGATGTCCATGTGTTCTGGATCCCAAAGGCTGACAGGGCATGTAAAATGTTCCATTGCCTATTTCTGAACACTCTCTTGCTTAGCAGGACTGTGTATCAGCAGTGATCAAACCAGATTAAACTTGACTTTCTACTCTGTTTCTAGATCAAACAGATTTTTCAGTCTCCATTCCACAACTTTTGTCATTCACTGCAGCATCAATTGGCGTGTGCTCCACAAGTTCAGCAGCCATCCTGCCCAGTCTCTTAGTGCTGCAACCAAGCTTCCAAATGGACTCAACTGCATCACTTTCCTCTAGATGAGAGTTCCATCAGCTGCTTCTCTGTGGTGTCAAGAGTCCCAACAGCCCTGCTGGGGCCTCCAAGAAATCAGTTGGATGCCATGAATCCGTTGAGGCATCCATCCAACAAAATGCTATATGTCATGTGTACTGTGAAATACAAAAAACCCATGGTGCACCTTTGAAGTCAGAGTATCAGGGGAAATAATTTAGGATTTAGGGAGAAGGATGAGCAGGGCCACAAAGTTTGACAGCTGTCCAAATTCATATGAGTTTAACATGGAGCTCTCTGCCAAAGGTAACAGCTCACATGCTCTAACAGTGAACAGTCAGACACATAAATATTAACACATAACTGAATTAATTTAACCAGCCAACAGCACAGAATAACCAAACAGGGAGACCAGATTTCCCTTAAAAACTGGTAAACTGAAGAAACTCCAAAGACTCTTCTCTACCTAAAAATTGCTGTATTGTACCCTCAATTCCTTGAAGCCCTCATAGGAATCCATAGTTCTTAGTCTCAAAACTTGTTACCAAAGAATGATAGGCTGAAAGACAAAAAGAAAATCTTGTAATACTATGAATTTAAAAAAATCTAAATGAGAATTATGTTCTTATTATCAGCATTCCAGCATTTTTTTTTCTTTTCAGCTGCAGTGTTGGACTAAACACAATACTGTGAAAGTTTGTTTGTTTCCTGGACTAATGAAAACAGGAGTCTGTATAAACACAGAACATCTATCAAAACCTTCCAAACAGACATGCTGCTTTTTTCAGTAGGGGAAGATTAGCTTTTGCAGAGTAATTTTCTAATACTTGCTCTAAAACCATACTTTTGACAGCAATATCACAGTTTATAAAACTTTTGAAATGAGACATCTCATTTTGTGCTTTGATGCTTGCAGTTATTTAATGATGTTTACCAAAGGATGTTTGTAATAAGTGCATTTTGCATTTGAGTGCTGCTGTGTGATCTATGTTAAAACACACAAGTTTGCAGATATTGGGCTATATTTCTGACTAAAGCTGTCTAAATCCTTGTCCTTTATTGCCAAATCAGGGCTGGGATAACTTAACATGCTCAGTGAAAAAAAAAATTTGCAAATCTCAAGTTTTTTGACTCCAGTAAGCACCAGATTACTCATTATTCTGTGGAACATGTCAAGCATTTTTGTTGGGTTGATTAGGCACAAAAAGTGGAAAATCTTTAATATCAGCAGGAATGATCTCTTCAAAATCTTCATGTCATAGTTCTTCTATTTTCAGGTATGGATTTAGACTCTTCTTTCCATGCAAGCCCCTTGAACAGGAGACAAGAAGTGCCTTCTAATCTTCTGGGTTGATAAGGTTTTTAAGGGCAACCACTTTTGTGTGCTGAGCATAAACACCAAGGTGGTGTTGCAGGCAGTACTTTCTCTTCCCTGTCTTTAATGAAGGTTTTTACAGCTAGTGTTCTTTGTATTTCTGATACAGCCTGACAAGTTAAGTTCAGTAAATTAAATCATGAGGCTTTTCTTGCAGTATTTAGCAAAACAGCCAAGAAAGGAGATGGCAATCATTTTCATTTTTAGTACAGAAGCTCAAAATTGTAAGGCAAGTTCTGCTACCTTTTGCATAATCCATGGAACAAAAGATAGAAGAACAAATCTTATTCCCACCACAATCTTAGCAGATCCTAAATCCTTCAAGGATACTTGTCCTGGATTTGATTACCTCTGGAAAAAATATAATCCAATTTTTTTATTGCCACTGTATAAAATTGTTTGCTGTTTGACTAAACATTATTTGCCATCCCCAGATCATCATGTAAATTGAAAACACTGCCCACATCACCGCTATATATGGATATGTTGCTACTGGCAGATAAATGACTATGGAGAATTTTACAAAGTTTTTATCAATCATCATCTGCCTCTGAAAATATGTATTTGCATTATCCTAGGAATACATAGGTGTGGTCATATGTGGGAAGGCAGAAAGAAGAGTAAGGCATTATTTTTCTTCTGAGTCTTTTTCAGTGCAGGCTTACACAGAATTCTCAGGACACGTTGCATTTGAGACAGCAAAAAAATATTCTTGCAAACTTGAAAAAAGTCTACTCTATATTCAGATGGAATAAAGTCAGCATAATAAAAGAGCAGTGCTGGGTTCCTCCTGAACCTCTGGAAAAGGCACAAGTACTGGCTTTTAATTCTCTGTTGCTTTGCTATTCAAACATACTGAAATATCAGTAATGTGCTTTTTTTTACCTGTCTGAATGAGCTCTCTTGACATTTCAAGGCTTGGTGCACAGTGGGCTGGTTACTTGAGTCTTAAATTTCCTGTTCAGCTAATTGATACAACTTTTCATGGTCCCTCTTCTCCAGAAACCCTCAAAACAGTCTTTGAAAGAACTTTATTTTTTACTTTAAGTATATCTTATACTTTATTACTAGTTATACAAATTCTCCACAAACCACTGGCAATAACTTTCACTGGGCCAGTAGGCACATGAACATTTGTTAGACTGTGGACAAGGGTGGTTTTGAAGAAACAGTGCTGGATATTTCTTCTTGAAAACAACACTAGGCAACTCTGGTGGATATTATGTCATTCTCTGTTACCCAGGGGAACTAACTTTTAGCTCTGACCCCAAAGCAGACCTCCAACCAGTCTCAGCAATCAGAAATCTAACAAGGTTACTTTGCAAGACAACAAATTCTGTTTTCAGTGGTGTTAGGAAAAATATTCTTGAAGCATTTCTGCCTGCCTCCTACACATGACAAGTGTTTCTGAAAAAATGCATCTTGGTGGCTACACCTTAGTAGGTAGTAACAACTCATCTGCTGATCTGTTGCTCAGAGAGAAATATTCTGTTATCTCTCCCCAGACAAGCTGCCAAGACTCCTCACAAAAAGATTCTTGTTTTCACATCCAAATATTGTTCACTCTTTCTTTAGTCCTTCAAGCAGTGGCTTCACTGATCCTAGACACCACTGTTAGAAGAAGGAAGCCATGACAGGGCTGCAGGTGCCACTTGTAGCTCTTGAAGGAATCTGTGTGGTTGCTGCCTGCCTGAGAAGTTTAGTATGTATGCCTGAGAAATTAATGTATGTATTTAGTTATGTATCCTCATTCATTCCTGCCATGCTGGAGCAGCCACGATCCTGCTGAGCACCTTGTGGAGCGAGACCTCCCTGCACATGTGGGGGCAGCTCTGCAGCACCTGCATGTCTTCCTTCCTTCCCCCTTCAGGGACTAGATGTTCATCATAAGAAATGGATGCCACGTGGCAGTCAGAAACCTGCACACAGCCAAGACAGGTGTAATCTGGTTTAGGATCTGGAAGGCGCAGGATAAAATTAAGCGTGGGTTAAACACCTCCTTGGCGCTCACCCAAGGTCTGGGGTAGATGCTGCTGAGTTTTGTGTTGCCATGGCTACAACACACTGAGGGTTTCTGTCTGAATGGCAGATTGTCTTTGACTGCATTTAAATGTATCTTGTGTTCTGTCACTGGGACCAGGAAAACTTTTGCTGACTTGGTTTGTAATCCTAACCTCCCTCTACCCCAAAACTGCTTTGCAGAAGTAGGTTGTGTATTATTGAACCTACTTTTAAATGAAAAAATAAAACTTAATGTGGAAATTCAGGAGCCATAAATTTCAGTACTAATATTAAAATAGTTTTCATTATTTTAGGGAAATAGAGTACTCAAATAATTGTTCAGTCCATGCTTTTGAAATGCACAGCTGAGTCTAAACTTTACTGCATCATCTTTTCATACCAAAATTTACCTCTGAATAACCTTTGGATTTAGTTTTGTACTGACAGAGGACACTCCAAAAGTGATTTCATTACTATGTCTTTGTCTTTGATGAGAATGAAATCTAATGAAGCAAATCATGTTTTCTTCACAAGTGAATTCACTGGTTCTCGAGCTGGGTTATCTTGCATTTTTGTCCTCAGTCAATTTTCCCTGTCCTGCTAAGGAATAAAAGATTTGGGTCAGTTTAATGTAAGACTATATTCACAAAACAATGCAAAATAACTGAAGTCAGCCTTAACATTTTTAGTGCAAAATAATTTACAGAGACACTGGAATCTGGAAAACTCTCAGAAAGGAAAACTGGCTGAAAACAGATTTATATACTTTATGGAAGATGGATAACACGTTCTGCTTGGCAAGGAAGCCCCGGCTTTTACAAAGCCCAGCAGCCTTCTTTGAATGCTAACAGTGTGTCTCTGTTTGTGGAAACACAGCATTCCTGTTTTGTCTCCTCTATTTTGAGCTGAGTGCATGTAACTTTTACTTATTGGATGTGTTTGTGTTCTAAAGGTCAGTGGAGCAGTTTTCACCTGCCTTTGCAGGTAAGGGCCAGGTCACTGATGGCTGCTGTGCTCCACCATCGCTTCCTACCCTCTGCTCAGTAAAAGGACTAGCAGCATCAGCTGAGGATTTCTCCAGTGTATGGGAATCAGGACTAAATCCAAGACTAGAGAAAGAATAAACTCTGAGCCCTGCTTTTCATAGTTACTATCTGGTTTACAACATTAAATAGAAAAAAGCATGCCCTTCTGTTTTGATATAATAATTTATTTTCATTGACTTTCAAAATACAATCTTTCAAAAGACAAAACTTCTGACATTCTGAAGCCACAAAAGTGAAGTTAAAATACGTGGACTTTTTACAATCACAGTGACTCCAACACTGAAAATCCATGCTGATTTGGAAGAACATGTAATGATTCTTACAGACATGGGGCTCAATTCAGAGCAGTTGATGCTGTAGTGGATGTGACTCTGTAGACCCTGGTATGCCTTGAGCACTGGGAATGTTTGTAATATTCTGTGAGATCTGTCATAGTGTCAGCTCCATCTCATTTTCACTTTGTTTTGCTTTCCTTTCCATGGTTGTTTCCAGCCACATTGAAAACACATGAGTGAGGTTAACATCTGGGTACAGAGGAATAGGATCAGGGAATGAAACCCCCACAAGTTTCCTCGGAAGTGGAAGGTAAAACACTACGGTATGTGGCAGGAAATTTTCTCAGCATGTACACAGATAGACAGTAGTTATCCTCTTTGTCTGACCTTTATTTTCTCCATCTTCAGTGCAATCACACACAATTATTTATGCTCTTGGTATTAGAATTTCATGCTGTTATATCTGCACACACAGCATGTGTGTATTTAACCATGCATATATCACATACAAAACACCATTACTACATCAGAATACGCAAAGGTATCTTCTACTATGTCCACACACACTGCTAAGGCCTTCAATTATTGACCTGCCAAACTACCTTACCTGTTTTCCTCTCTTTCAGAAAAATTCACCTCTTCTTTTATTCTGTTACAGCAGAGGATAACAGGAAGCTGGATATCAGCTATCAAATCTTTTGGTTTTCCCTCTTCTGAACAGGTTTTACCTCATACTCCCGATTGCTGTTGTTTGTCAGGAAAAAGTTTTTGCATGACTTTGCCAAAAACCTAAGAAAATAAAATTTTTTCGTTTTATATTCCTTTTTTCCCCCATTGCCAAATAAATATTTCTACATAGACATAGATATGCAGGCATCAAAGCATAATGGAAAACACTGTAAGTCAAGCACTCACATTTTAGAAAGGAGATAACAGGCAGAAAGGGCTAATGTTACCACCTTTTTTGTCATGCAGCTGGTAGCCTACTAACTCTCATATCTTATGGGGACAGATTATTTTAGGTCCCAGAAGCAGAGAGAGAAGGACCAAGCAGAAAAATAAAGATGGTACTCAGCCTTTCCTTTCTGCCACATGTGGACATGCTGTGTCTCTGCACTGGGGTGTAATTGCTGCTGGAAGTTGCAGTCATTTTCAGTTTCAGCTGGGAACCTTTGGAGTTGAGTTGCCAGAGTGTTCCTTCTCTCCTGATAACAGCCTCACACAAAGAGTTTAAGCGTCATGTTGGGGTCAGCCTTGTCTCTCAGGGTGACACTGGGACACCTGCTGCCCTCTTACCATGCTGCAGGCTGTGAGAATTTTCAGTTCACGAGTCAAACATCCATCCTGAAATTGAACAAGTCACAATTTTTAAGCCCTCCTCTGAGCTCCCAGGTGGATAGCAGCAGGGTATATCCCTGCAGATAGAGCAGAGCTGAAAATCTCCAATACAGTTATGGCACTGGAGTGATAAGGCCAACATATGTACTTAAAATAGGAAAAGTTTCACAGATGGCTAAAAAGTGGAATGCTGGCCTTTAGGCTGAAGTTTGAAGTTCTTGTTTCATTCCACTCACTCAGGACTGAAATAGAAGCAATTAGAGAGAAAGAGGAAGAGGTAAAGCCCAACATTCAGGGGTGAACAATATGTAGCTCAGCTTGTAGGCATTTGTTCCTTGAAATATGGCAAAAGAAAGGAGCTGAGAGAACTGAAGAAAGGACTAGTTTTTGTTGGAAAACATTAGTCAGCTTGTGATTAAAAATAAAAACTTCTATTTGTATAAGATTTACAAGCCACCCTCTGGCACATTATGACACGAGGTGCCCAAGAAGGCAAAATTTGGTAGCTAGGACACAGAAAGCAAAGCCAACCATGATAAGGAGTATTTTAAAATACTCCTTCTGCAAACACTAGGAAATACCTTCTAAAGACTTTTTCTTTAGAGTTTGAAAAGTTCCAATGTCTGATGATTTTTTCTCCCAAAATTTTGTGATTAAGTTCACGCACATTATTACAAAAACATTTTTTATTCTCGCTTTAAATGCATATCTCTGTAACCCAAACTGTGCTGTTATGATAGCCTGAGCTTACTGAGTAAATTGATTTCATTTCCTTCATTGCCCTTGCATTATTTCACATTTTTATGGTGTTACTGTTCTTCCTAACTAGTATTCTGTATTCTTCCCTTGCAGAGCACAGAGAGTAGTAGAGGATGCCATAGATTCTTTAGACAGAAACCACCTGTGAAATTTATGTATTTACATTAATAGAAAACAGTGAAATTGAGTGATGCTTTTGCAGTTTTATGTCCAGAATAAATCATTTATTTGTCCTCTGTCTGTGACAGTCTGCAGTTTAAGCAAATTATTTGCTGACACAAAATGTAACTGAAACTGTAGGTTCAGAAGCTTTGCTGTGCTCTTTTATCTGCTCCCATTTCTTCATGCAGCATTTTGATCTCCCCTGCAGAAATACTTTGAAAATACAAGCCTTTTTTTTTTTTTTATTAAATGTGCTGCATGCTGGGTAATAATATGAGGACCATGTTCTAATTGAGCAAAAATGACTTCTTAAAAACAAGAATTTTCAAAGTTTTTCCCACAGCAACTAGATCTTTTTCAGCCGTGTGCACAGAGGGATTTCCTTGTGGCTGCTTCAAATTCCTCCTTCCTACAGCTTGGTCTCCTTTCCCCATTGTATAGTGCTGTTTTCTATGTGGGCAGTTTTTAGAAAAAGATGCAAAAAACAGCTTTTAATTTCTGCCTTTCCAGTAACCACACAATTTATTGCAAAGCCAGTAGCAGAATGGTCTGATTAGAGCTGACCTGGCACAGCAACACTCCACCTTATGCAGAGTATCCATTATTTCACTACATGGAATGTCATTTTTGCTCCTGCTGGAGCCAGTCCAGATGTGACAGAGAAACTCTAGCCTTCAGAAAGTGGGAAGTAACATCCCAGCATGACTGCCTTCTGCAAGTTCTTACCTCCTGGAGATGAGAAGTCAATCAGGGCTGCTGCCAGAGAGACAGATGCCCCCCTCTCCTCCTTCCTCAGTGCTGATCTAAGGCAGGCAGGAGGAGGTGAAGGTTGGGCCATAATGGGCAGCCCTTCTCTCTCCTTTCACCTGCAACTTTTGGGCTGGGGAAAGAGCAGAGGCAAATTCTTCTGAGCATCATTGGCAACGCCATGGCCAGGTTTAACTTCTAGGAGTGAGATTAGAGAATTAAAAATTTTGCTCAAATCCAACATGATTCATTGCCCAGAAATAAGTGGAGGAATGACTCAGAAGTTGCCTGCTCAGTGGGAATTAATATCCAATGACCAGTGTACTTGGCTACAGTGGCAGGATGTTTCTGGAATATAGAAGTGTCTAGGTCCAGCTACCCAGGCCTGTTCAGAGTGACTTCACCAATCCCCATCCTCCTACTTCTTTCTACCCTGCTACCCTGCCTTCCTGTGTTGCATTATTTCCTCCCAAATGGTGGCAGAAAACTCTGGACAGCTGGCAAATGCCTCAAATGGCCTTTAGCAATGTGCTAGTGGTAGATAAATCTCCAATGCATGGGGCATAGTCCTTGTGTACTGATATGGCAGTTCAGGGAATAAGTCTTTTTTCAGTACTTCCCCTTCTCCCTCCTTCTTCTACCCAATGCTACAGCCTGTTAGTTCTTTCTGGCAAAATTAGAGAAGTATCAACAAACAAAGTGTATGCAGAAAGCTTCCCTTCTGGTGCTGGAGAGGACAAATGTCTGGCTTGTAGGAAAATAAGTGTGCTGCTATGTCTGCACCCTTTTGAATCAGACTCTTCCCTTTGTCTTATCCATTGTTGTTTATCTTCCTTCTGCATCCAGCAGCACTGCTACATTTCTATCTTTCTCTCTGTATTGCAGCTTCCTGTAGTTTTCCTTGTTACTCAGCTTTTATACTCTAACTTCTAAGTTAGAGGCCTGCTTTGAGTGGGATATGACCTGATGGCCCCCAGTGGTCCCTTGAATCATAAATGGTTCCCAGGTGTGTGATTCTGACTTCACTTTTACATGTTTTCATGGCAGGCCACTTTCAGGGAGCTGTGACAGAAAATGAGGTTGTGTCATTGCACGTTTGTTTGGAGGATTGAACAGCTGCATCTCTTTGAAAGGTAAGGTAAACTACAGAATTTATGCTGTAAACAGAGCTGTCACACATGATTATCTGTTCACTTGCATGTTACAAGTGGAATATGGTTGCTGAAATTGAATATGGACAATAGATTCGGAAATTTTACTTAAAATGTGTGTTCAAAAAAACAAAGGCATCATCAAACCCCTCTCCCATGTTAAAAAGAAGCAGATTTTAGGATGAAATCTTGAAGACACATGCACTGAACTAAAAGTTGCTCAGCTTGCAGGCACAAGGTCTGCAGGTTTTTCAGCCAAAAAGAGAGAGGCTCCCAGGGCAAAGGAGGTAGAGAAGGAGTCTAACCTCCCAGGAATGAGTTCAACACACATTTCTCTCATTTCTTTGTTAATGTTTTTATGTGTCCTATAAACATAAGAACTATCATGGAAGAATTCCCATTTTGTCAAAGAGCTGAGCTTCTGGCTCTGTAACAGTGTTTACAGTGCACATTTGTTGAGCCTGGGTCCCATCATGATGACAAATAATTCTCACTGCTCTCTTTGACTGTCCCTTTCTCTCTGTATCCATTGTGTCTCTCATAATTTACTTAGATTAATTCAGATTATGAATACTTTGTGACAGATAGGTGCTGTCTTGTTCCATGGTTATGAGATACTTGGTATGATTAGGTGAACATTTGTTGGATCACTGCTTTTTAACCTGTGCTTGTGTCAGGGACATATGAATCTGGGAATTGTAGACCTCCTGAAATTTGTCTTCATCCAGCTAGGGAGCAGCTGTGCTACTTAAAGTGACAGAGGAGGAAGCAGGAGAGCATTTTGAATTTTAGGAAGCAGAAACCTCTGTGGTCAGTGGAAAAAGGCTCATCTTCCCCGTCTCTCTTGGCAAAAATATGGTGACTGTGACTGCTTTTGTAGTATTCACATATCATGAGCACAAGCTGTTCTTGTGGCATTTTTGGCTTGGCTGTCTCATTGGAAAAACAAAGGGATGAGAGGGAAGAAAAGGAAATATCAAAAGGACTCTGAGTATCTGATCGTGTGTGTGTGTACATGCATGAGGTGGGAAGAGGGACAGAAATAGTAAGGGAACAAAAATAAAAAGGGTATGAAAGGTGGGAGGGAAATAAGCAGAGGAAAATAAACCTAAAAGGAAGCAGATTGCAGAAAGACAGAAATTATGAAGCTGCCGAAAAGGATGCAGGAGAGAAAAACCCCCAAACCACCACAATGGAAAAGTAAAAAAAGAAAATGAGGCATTCTTGGATTGCTTCCATCAGTTTTGTCAGAAATCGAATTAAGCTGTTTACCAGCCATTTGTGTTGTCATCTGATTTAAGTGGTAAACATATTACTGAACTACCACATAGAGCTGGTTAAGCTTCTCTGTGAAGTCCTCAGGAGTTGAGACTGAGGGAGAAACATTAATTTTGTTTTTCTGCTTATGTAGTTATCTAATGGGTTTGATTATTTTTAGATTTTTTGTAAATAAAGTATCTATGGGTTCCTTTACTATTATGACCAGCTATTGAGGGTATCTGAGAGAGCAGGCAAGGAGAAACTGCATGAACTTTCTTTTCATGACTGCTCCTCTGTCTCTTCCACTTTCTGTCCCATGTCACTAAAGAGAAAGGTTTTATAACTGTGGACTGATATCTCACAACCCATCTTTTGATGATGGTGTTCCCAAACACAGTATTCAGCGCTGATGTCAGAATTGTTGGCACACCGCTGGGCAAGCTGTGGCTTTTTAAGGGCTTTGTGCCTGTGTGGAAAGAACAGGCTGCTGAGGGCTTGTGTGGAGAAAAAAATCCCTTGTAAATGCTAAGGAGACTGTGCTTAGGTATGGCCTAAAGGGTATCTCCTCACCTCTCCATATGAGGCAATCCAGATGTGTCCCTGCCAGGAGTCCTTTGGAGGAGGCCCCTGCCCTGTCTGCCCTGGAGCCAGCCCAGGAGACACATGAATCCTCCAGGGCTGTGCCATGCGAACATCCAGCTCTCCTGGTCACACCAGGGATGCCTGCCCGAGGACTGAAACACCTGTAAGGGCAGCCAGCCCTCCCCTGGGGCAGAGCTGAGCACTGGGGTGGCTGTGCAGCTCTGGGAACACCAGGAGAAGAAACACTGGCTTCTGCTTGTTCTGTTCGTCAGCTCTACCTGCCATGACCCACTGGCAGGGTAGAGCTGCTCTGTTCATAAATTGAATCTTCTTTTAACCAGGGCAGATGTGCAGCAAGTCAATCCACAGTCAAGAACATGTACCAGCAGAGAAACCATCATCTGAGGCTGGAAATGAAGGATGCAGGAATTTCCAGCAATGTTTAAGTCTTACTGAGACTGTGGGGAGCTGGATATCCCTGACACTCATTGGTATCCTTGGAGTAGATGGGATTGTTTGTTTCATATACAATTTTGTATTTGCTTTTTTATTGCCCATTCTATTTCCAATTTCAATACTTTTATTTTTCACTTTTTAATCTGTGTAATCTTAGTTAAATAATTTGGCTTTTAGTTTTGACTCAGTGCCTTGGGACCAATCTATTCTTTCTTGTTGTTATTTCTGTCCATGGCATAAGCTCTGGATGACATATGTAGTCTGTCTAAATATCAAAGGTTTTTAAAAAGGGAGCAAACGAGGGAAATGTCAGGAAAAAACATCACAGACTAGCTGTGGTTTACATGGAAAAACATTTTTTAATCAAAGCTGATTGCCAAGATAATGTCTAATATTGAATTTCAACGGATGTCCCAATTGCTGCTAAAAAGTGGACATGGTTCTTTGAACAAAGCCACCCACACTTTAAAAAGTGATTTTATCCTGGAGGCAGATGACTGCAGTGCAGCTCTCACAACCTGATTCTTTACCACAGTACTTCCATGGAACAGCAATTTGACACATTTACTTACTCCATGACAGAGCAGGTATTATAAAATTTGATGTGGCTAATATAAATCTAATCCACATTTCATGTTGACCAAACAGGTGTTATCTGTTCTATTTGTCTTCTTGCATGCTGCTTGTAAAATGGACATTTTACAAGTTCCTATGAGATAAAACCATGTGAGAGGTAGAAGCTTTCTGTCTCATTCAGGTTAACTCACTAGTTAAGCAGGTAGCTGAAAAGCCCAAGCCAAAAGTTTTATAAGAGAATGTCAGTGAAAATCAAAGAAACAATGTTTCTAGCCCTTGAACTATTGTGGGGATAAAAAAAAAAAAAGTCTATTTTCAGTTAGAGCGAGAAATCACTTAGCATCAAGAATTAGTACTGTCAAGAGCAAGAAATTGTCATTTCAGTCTTAGTCACTGAAGAGATAGGCAGGGAAAAGACAGGAGCAATTTTCAAAGAACTTGGGGAGAGGAACACAACTTGCAAAAGTCTCCAAGAAAACATGCTGTACTGTATTTAGCTGGAGTGCTCCCTGTGCCTACTGAAAAGGGTTTTCTTATAGAAATAAGTAGGCCTGTTACTTTATAATCCAGCATGTGCTTTACGAGACATATGGTCAGGGGGCTAGTGAAACTCACAGCAAGGAATAAAATCTAATTAAGAAGCAAACAAAGCTGAGTAAGGCATGTGTGTGGCAGAAGCATCCAGTGGAGTTGTGTGCAAGGATGCAAGCAGTGTTTGACTTGAGAAATGCAGCTGCTAGGGAGACACTGTGCAACTATGATGGTGCCAACAGGAAAACACAAGTTTCTTGTTCACAACAAAACATTTTTGGAAGTTTTCTAGCTCTTCTATGCATTGATTCATATCACATATTTTACTGCAAAGCAAAACTGAGAGGGAAGAGTAGAGTTAATTAAGGCCCTCTTAAGAATTTTAACACATTATAAAGATGTATTTCATGGTGCTGATGTGAACATGATGATGGGGGAAGTAATGAGATTACTGGCTAGCCAGCAAAGAAAAGGACTTATACACTAATGTACTCACCAGTCCTATAAATGCCAAGAAAACTTTTAAACTTTAGTACAACCACAGTTTTATATCACAAGCTAATATTTGCATAAAATCCCTGAACAGAATTCCCACTGTCAAAGACCGAATTTGAATTTAGTATATGTCCTGTGAAAAGACCATACCACATGGTGATGCCACAGCAAGGCAGACTGTAACACTGCAAAGCAAATGTTCAGGGGTGAATATTGGACCAAACAGGCATACTGAAGCTGAAGAAAACTTAGATCCTCTTAATTGGGCTTCGAAAGAAATTTGGACAGTCCCAGGGAAACTAAAACTTCAAGGAGGTATCTAGATCAAAATAAATGAAAGACCCAGGGATGCTGTGTGAGATCTGACAGATCTTAGGTTTTATTGGAATCTCTCAGATTCTCTTATGTTCTGCTCTTGAAACGTTACATGATGGCAGCACTGAGACTCAGAAATGCCTTTTTCAATAAAAGCAAAACTAAACAAGCTTCTTCACCAAGCTGTGGAGCAGCTGGAGCAAGAGAATAATACATCTGAAAGAGACTTGACAAAACCAGTTTTGTCATGAGGGTCCTGAAAAAAGGAGAAGAATAAGTTTGGATTTAAAAAGAGGGGCTTGTTGCTGGCTTTCCATTATGGAACAGTTCTATCTTTCAATCTTAGCTATTTCAATGGTATAAATCCATCACAAACCACTGGAAAATATAATGTAGAGACTGTTGGACAAATATTATCCAGAAAGGGTAGTCCCTATGACAGAAAAGCTGAAGAGGGTGTATTTTCATGGTTCTTAAGTGCCTGGGGAAATATAATAACATCATATTTGAATTATTTTACTCTTATGGTAAGAGGCTCTAGGTTGAGGACCATCACCTTCGGCAAATGAAAGAAAAAGAAAACTGTTTATGCCCACAAACTGTCCAATCCATAAGGAGAAAATGTCATAGGGACACAATTCTGTCACTGGTTGGAAGGTAATCAACGTACATTAATGATGAGGCAATAAATACAGATAATTCCTGCCTAGGATATTAAAAGACCTTTGGTGAAATAAACAGACTGTTGGGGAATGAACATCCAGTGATCCTTGTGAAATGTGTTAAGACTACAATAGTCAAGAACAACAAAGAATATTTTTGGAACTCCCAGCCCACCTATCAGAAAAATCAGATAAGTTTGTTTTTACAAGAGAAAAGTGCTGCCAAAAATTATTTCTCCATTCTCTGGAACATGAGCTATCCTAGAGAAGCTGAAGCCAGGAAACAGGCGGCTTATGGAAACTGAAAAGCCCATAAGGATGTGTAATTCTTTCACAATGCTCCAGTATGCTGTAGCAGAATTCAAAAAAGAACCTTTGCTGTGTTGTTGTCAATATCCAGAAATCTTGAAGAATAAAAGTATTACTTTTCTTAAGACCCCAAAATGAAATTTACTTGGAATCCAGAAGAATAACTTCCCACACCTGTGAAATGAATGTTCTTTCACACAGAAATAATTGAGCCCATCTTTTTGCATAGAACTTAATAATACATTAAATGAAAATCACAACTGTAATCATATACTTCCTTTGAGTCTGAAATAAGAAGCCAGCAAAGACCATTACATTTAAATTACTAGCATTGTTTTTCTCAAAGCATTATTTCTTCCCAAGGCTCTCGCAAAGCCATGCAAAAGGACTGAAAAATAAAAAGAGCCACCAAGGAGCAGAGGTTACCCATGCACAGCACTGCTGCTCTGCAGAGAGTCAGAAAATCAAGCCTCTGCTTCCTGGACTGTTTCAGCAAAAAGTTGGTGTTTACAAACAGCTCAGACAGCACTCAGTGAGCAGAGACCCAGCTGCAGTAAACCAGACAAGACAGAGAGACTGCTGGGCACCACGTTAGTCATCCAAAGTCCATATAAACTAATGGCAAAAGAGGGACCTGAGATCAAGGTCAGATGAATAGGTTATAAACTCAAGTCAGCAGTGAAGCTGTAAATAAAAACGACTTCAAACTTGGGGCAGACTATAAAGAGTTGAAGTCTTTTTTTTTTTTAATTAAAGAAGTATCCCAAAATTGGGAAAAAAGCCAGCAAGCTCCTTTTCCCTTCCAGCAGCTAGAGGGGAGTGGAGTTTCAATTTTAGATATTGGTAACTAATCTGGAGCTAATATAAACTACTAATCTCTTACTTATGCCCCAGGTCTAACATCTTCCTCAGTCCTGCATTTAAAAGTGTCATTCAAAATGTTCAGGATATTAAAGTTTCAACTTTCCTGGGGAAATGAAGAAATAACTGTAGTTTCTGTGGAATTTTTCAAGATTATTTGCTACTTAAAAAGCTGTTGCCAGAGCTAAATTAAAAACAAAAATTGAAGAAGGATTTCCAAAAAGTTAAGATGTCCAAAATAACACATGATAATTGAATGTCTGGTACACCATCTCTGTTTCAGTTATCCCAAATAATGGAGAATCTCCACTTGCATATAATTAGGCCACTGAAACAATCTTGACTCTGTCCCATAGTCCCATGGTGCAATAGCCATTTGATTAAGATTGTGATTGTGATTAAAGCTTCTCAGCCTGAAGTCCCAGGGCAGTATAAATTTCTTTTTCATTTTGTGATGTTTTATTTTCAATTCTCTTATGCTAACCTCTCTTACCTTTGCTGCAATGAGTAGAATTTTGAAAAGGTTTGAGATTGCATGGCATTTGCTGCCAAGATTAGCATAGCTAAAAATTCATCTGCGTTTAACTATTCCCATCAGTGAGGCTATCAAAGAACTTCTCCTTTCAAAAAGGTTTTCAATCCTGTTGCTCTAAATGGGACTAGGGGCAAATGTCCCCTCTTGTGCTGTGGTGGTCAGCACCTTGTTCTGCTTCCAACAACATGGTGCTGACAGCAAGTTAAACCTCCAGCTAAGCTGCCCCACAAGGACACCTAATTGGCAGGATGAATTTGCTCATGCTCCTCTACTACCAGCTGATCTAAATCTCCACTTTCTGATAGTGCATTGCTGCTGTTAACTAGCTCAATTTTGTCTACACTCAGAAACCTGGAGTCCTTGATAAGGCAAGGTAGGTCCTGTTCTATGAGGGACATAAATGCATATTTTCTTCTAACTCAGGTAATGGGCCTCATGTTTTTGTAACAGAATTATTTGAGCTCACTTTTCCTTTTGAAAGTCCAAGTATAATGACAAGGTTGACCACACATTTGTTATGTCTCCCGTTTTTGATCATAGAAAGTCAATGCACATCCTTACTGATACAAAGTGATAAAGCTCTTTGCAGTTTTTGTGCAGGACAAGTATTAGCTGGCTTGCTTTTCCAAGTTTCTAAACAATTCATTCTTGCTCCTTCCCATTTCTGAGGCTTATTAGGTTATGAATTTTATTTCTCTTTGTCTGCCTTTCCTAACAAGTGTTCTCTTTCAGCTAAGTCCTTCCTTTCTGTTGCCATGCACAATTTTTTTCCCCATTAGGTTGCTATGTATTATCAGGTTTCTCCTTATTTTTCTGCTCATGTGACTTCTGCTCACCATCCCCCCCCACATTACTCCACACCTTTTATTCATTGCCCTCTCTGCTCCCACAAGCAGAGCTGAATAAAATTTTACAAGTGAACACTGTAAGAAGCTTAAATGGAGATTCTTTGCTATAGCTAGACTTAAAACATAAAAAAAAAAAAAAGCAAAATTCAAACTTTAAGAAATGGGATTTCATATTCCCCATGAAGAATGCCTTTTAATAAACCCCAAATTTAATACAAACAGTTCTGGTGAAATGAGGAAGTCCTTGGCTGTAATTATCTAATCTATTGTCACGCTCAATAAACATAGCATAAATGATCACTGAAGTTAAGCTACACTTCACTATGTTTGTTTAAAAACACATGATAGACTCTCTCTGGGATCTAATTTATTAAACCCACTTCAACAAACAGTGGCATGAAGAAGAAATCAATTTGTTTTCCTCCATCAGGAAGAGGAACTAAACAACTGGTGTTCCATACCAGGTAATTCAAGTAATACATTGTATACATTGTCCCAGATGTCAGTATGGAAATTACCTTCCTAAAAACTGTGAAATTTCTAGGGGGTCCTTGAAATTCCCTCCAACTTTTTCTTCCACTGATGGTGCAGCAATGATTATAGTGCTCCACTACTGAAATTGCTTCTGTCATACAACTTAAGCATTGGCTTGAGTTCAAAATGACTCAGCATGGAAATTATGGGTCATTGTCAGAGCCAACAAACTCAAGATAAAAGATTCACCACAGCCTCTCCTGCACCTAACTTAATCTTTTATGGAAAGTTGATCTTCTGGAGCTCACTTACTTATCTTTATTATCCAAACCTCTTCTTCTGCAAGTTTCTTTCTGAATTCTCCTCTTCTGTTACTAGAGCCCAAACACCAACCCTTGCTTGCTGGACTTTGACTTTTCTCCATTCATGATGAAGACCCAGCTAAAAGAAGCCCTGACAGTGGTGTTTGTCCATTTTTCCTCTCTACCTCACCCTCCATGCAAACCAGACCTTGCTCTTCGCTGCTTCTGTAGATGGAAAGAGCATCCCTCGGCCACAGCTGCCCTTTATGATTGCTCCCTTCATCTGGGGGAAAAATCTAAGAGAATAAATGGTAGAGTAAAATAATAAACAGAGGTGATACAATAATGCCATTAAAAAAACCAACCAAACAAAAAACCATAGTAATCTAATAATATATTTGGTTCAGCCTTATGTGATGATGCCAAGACACCTTTTACCACTCCTCTAAAATGCTGTGCCAGAGCATGGCCTTTGCTGGGGTTTCATGCCAGCCTGAATGGAGGCTCACACCTGCATGTTTTTTATGAAGGTTTTACTTTGTTACCTGCAATAGAATCACTGTCAATATATCTTGGTATAAGAGGAAAATAAAACTGACTTCCTGCTCTTTATTGAATAGAGACCTCCTTTCACCTCTTTTCACCTCTTTTCACCTCTTTCTTTTTACCTGCCAGAAAGTTTCAGTTCCTCTCACATATCAGCTCTACAAAAAGAAAAAAATGTCTGTTTCTAGGTACTCCTTGAACAGGTTTTATATTAAAACACCAGTGTAAATTCTCAATCAGTATATATTAAAGTAGTGTCTCTGACTGCAGAGCAGATTTGTGGCAGCCAAAATGTATGAAAACCTTAAAAACCAAATTGAATGGGCTTCTTTTGTACCACTAAATCCCATCTCTAGCAAATGCAGTCTATTTTGCCAAATAACCTATTTCATAAACCAATTACACTGTTTGGTTTTGATATGTGAATATTGCTTGCTTTGTGATAATAAAGCAAGTATTTTCTTCTTTATTTTTGGGAGGAGGAGGGAGGAAGTGGGGATTTGCAGGGTGGGGAGAAGCAGAATGTGTCTAAAATTATTGTGCTGAATATGGAAGAACTATTTCTTTGTCAAAGCAATAGGAATGGAAAATGGAGTAGAAAATTTCTAAATAATCTAAGGACTCTTTTCTGAATCTTGCTTCAGCTGGAGATGGCTGCCAATAACATAAACTTAAAAGTAAGGTACAGGGATGCCCTATGCTATAAAGTTTGTTTTCTGTACCCTGCACGTTGTGCAATTAATGTGGCCCCAATGTCTGGCACTGCCTGAACTCTCTTTCTAGAGCATATACAAAAATTCCATGGGCTTCTAAGTCCTTTCACTCACATCAACTCCCATAGAAGCTTGGTTTAGTAATGTCCATATCAGGAAATGCTACCAAGTTCCTCTTTCAAGTCTTGTAAAATGCATGTCCTATGGCAGGCTGCTCGAGGATCAAAGCACTGTAGTGTCCTTCCTTATAAAGTCAAAACCTAATAGTGAGAAGAGCCAACAACATTGTGCAAGAGTAATGAAGAAAGAGAGTCACAGGTCTCAAAAGTAATACAGCTGCTTCACTGTGATGCCGCTTCTGCACTAATAAATATCAGCATTCAGCTGCCTCCCAGTCCAGGATGAGGCAAACCAAGCAGTATCTGCAGACTCCACACTGATGAGGTTGCAATCTCCTCAGAGCCCAGCTCTGTCCTGAGGGTCTTGCTGGGAGGGGAGAATACATCCTCCCACTGTAGTAACAGTGTGGTAGTGTTAGAAGACAGAAGAAAAAGACCATCCAAATGAGTCAGGCACCTCATCCCGAAGCAGAAGATGCAGAAGGAAGCTGAGTCACAGGTTCAGGCGTGCTCGCGGTGACGGAGAAAACCCTCCCAAACACCATCAGTTTCCTCAGATGTTTACTTCCTCCCCAATGCTGAGACTGCTGCTCCTACCCCTCTCGTCACTGAACTACTTCTGGTTTATTAATCCCAACCTCCCTCCCCCATTTTTTCTTCTTCTCCCGAACTGGATTTATTATCTGGAGCAGAACCATCTGTTTAAGTAATTTGCGTTTAACTGTTCACCTTTTGTCTTTTAGTACACTTCCCCAACTCAGTTTTGATTTTCATCCTCCTAATTTGCAAGCTAGTCCGGAGAAAACTGACTGCGCCGAGTGCCACTGTCCCTTGCAATGTTCAGAAGACAAAGACACTCGTCATGACCAGCTGCGAGTTCCTGCATTCTAAGCTTAATTTAGACTTTTCTCTTCATTTTAATTTTTATTTGGTAAAAAACGGGGAGATGTGGTAGTGTGTTGTTAAGTTTCTTGTGTTGTTCCCCCAATTTATGTATTGTTCTCCCCTATTATGTGTAAAATGGTTTCGTTCTCCCAGTTTTTCCCGCCACTGCTAGCCTGTCAGCTAAGTTGCTATAGCAACTGCTATTCATAGTTGCCGATATATAATTGCTTCTCCCTGGTTTCCCTTATAAGTGAAAGTTGTTTCCTCCCTGTCCAGTCAATCACTCCCTTCCTCCTCCCAGGTTTCGAGAACCTTCTCCTCTCTAGAGATGGTGGTTGGCTGGGGTCCCAGGACACCTCCTTTACCTTTTGATTATTGGTCTCCATGGAGTGTCAGTTCTGTGAAGTTCATCCCCTCACCTTTCCTGATTGGCTCTGTCTGTACCCACCCCCCTTGCTTTATAATCCTGTTTTCACCCCTTTTGAAAAAAACTTTTTCCCGGATGGTTTCCCGGTGTTTTGAATGCGGCATCACCGTCAATAAACCGATGTTTAACCCCGGGAAATGGTCAGTTCCGTTCCTCTCCTATACCAGCGAGGTACGCCAGTCCGCAGCCAGCACAGCCCGAGGCCATCAGATGCCGGAAGGGTGCTGGCCAAGAATTGCAGAGAGGCGTCAGCCTTTCGCCCTCAGCTAGTAAGATTCTGAACTTCGGGCCACATACGTACATCTCTGCATAACAGTGTGACCAATCTTGTTTTGGAAATTGAACCAGGCCCAGTATAAGCTTGCCTACTTTTTGAAATTTATGGGTTGCAAAAGTCACTTCCAATAGAAGTTATCTGAAGAAACTGTCCTCAGGAAGGTTTAGGAATTTTTAAATTGGCTTTACTCAGTGCACCACTAAGCCATTCTGTAATCAAAATAACAGCTTCCTGTTAATCTCTGCTGGTAAAATCCCTCCATTTCAAATCCTGATGTGTTAGAAGCCAGATCCCGTGGAGCTTCCTTTACAAGGCCAGATCTTGATGTGTATGGCTGTGAGATGAGATTGGGGCCTGAAGGATGATGGCAACTGAAGAAACACCTCCTGAGTTGCAGGGTAGGGGACACTCCCTTAAGCCAAAGGCTTTAAAGATAATGTAGAAACTGAATGGAGGTCTGTTTTGTGCTAAAATAAATATTTCTAGTTAAACTAACTATTAACTGAAAATAGAAACCTGTTTGTGGGACTTGGTGTCTTTGGTTCCTGTTCCTGAGTCTCCTATTTTTGGAAAAGGATTTCAAAGAAGTGAAACTCACCATACAATCCTGTGATAGTGCAGGAATTTGTAACTGTTCCAATAGTTCCTGTTATTTCACTTGGAAGGTAGAAATAATTTACATGTGGTCCCAAGCATGGGTGTATGTGAAAAGGTGCTTTTTCTAAGGCTATATCCCTCTACATGTTTAGACATTAAGAACTCCAAGAAGAGTTGGAAGTGACATTTGCTTTCCAAAATGAAGTCTTATGTTATCCACATTTGGTTGGTAGCACTGTCTAGATGTGGAATGAGGCAAAACATGGAAGAAATTGAGGGCTTGAAAAATGAAGGACTTAACTGCATTTGAGAGGAGTTTAATATGTGACTAAGTAGAGAATTTCATCTCTCTGACAGTGATTGTGTATCAGATGGCAAGCAGCATCTTCCTTCATTCATTGTTTTTCCTTTGGCTACTGTTGCATCAGGCTTATGTACATCTGCTGGACCCAAATGATTACATGAACAGTAGTGTTTATGAACAAGTGTCTCAAAAGCATCTTCACAACAAATACCCACTCAAAACCAGCAATCATATCATCCCTCAAACCTCTTTAAAATCTAAAGACTTGATGACACAATCAAATAATTTCTTTACAGTGCTGGTACATGGAGGTTCAGAAGCATTTTTTTGCTGTCCTGAGCCATCTCCAACAAATTCCTATCCAGTCAAATGGTTTTTGTGAGCCAGTGGGAAAATTTCAAGTAATCAGGCTGCATTGCATCATGTCATCATTCACCAAGAGCTTTGTTGGAAACAACTTTTGCTAAAAGAATTGGTGAAGTATGTGCATCATTGTACAAAATGCCCTCCTACTGAACAGAAGAGGACTTCAAAACACCTTCCAAGTGAGAAGGCTGTAAGCCAGAGCACCTGGAATGTAGGCTATACAGTGTATTTCTAGAGGCTGAAACAGAAGGAAACCGTCTTCTAGAAGAAAATTAGCATGTTGACTTTCTTCCTCTAATGACACTGTTAGTGCATTTCATACCAAAGCAGGAAAAGTGCTGGTCCCACCATTTGATGACATCTGGGATAAATTAAAGCTATTGCACTCATATTAAATAAGGGGCAAATTGCACAATGCAGTGAACCAGCTTCACTCACTAAAGATATTAGTCCAAATTTACAGCTCTCATAAGGAGCTACAGCTCAGCTGGGCTCAACAGTCTCACACCCTTTTACATCAGCAGTTAAACTCAGCCAGTGTTTCTCTGAGATATTTTTGTACTCTGTTCCCAAGCACTTATTTGGCTTCCTGGGCCAATGTCACTCTCTTAAACAAACAAAGTGACAGCAAGTTAGCCATTTAGATAATTTTTGTCCAAAGGAAAATACTTCCAATTCAAATGATTTTTCATAAAAAGCCTTTTTTCAAAGGAAAAGTCTGTGTGGTTTGTCTCTTGTTCCTCTCAGTGGGAATAAACTACATCTGAATACAGAGAAAATCTTAACTCATGAGAGACAATGGTTCTTGCTTACATTATGAACATAAGGTCACATCCTCAACACTCTAAGGGCATGAAGTCAATACAGCTCTGTAGATAAGATGTCAGAGTTTTGTGCTGAGGATCCCAGATTAGTTTTGCTGTGTTGGCTACCATGCCATGCAATAGCTGGGATGCCAGTCTTCATGTAATTCAGGGTCTCTGGCAATCTGGGCAGGTTGTGATGATGCCTGAAAAGGTATGGCAATAGAGTGAAAGGGTACAGCGGGTGTGAGTCTGTTCCTGTGCTGCCGTCAGACATCCTCCTGCAGGGGCTTAACCTAATTCTGGCTGCAGACTTGCACAGCTCTGGCCAGCAGTGTTTATAAATAGGAGTGTGATCTACTAAAAAGTTTCTAAATTCAATTATTGCTTTTTATTTCCTGTACCATTGCAACAATGATTGTTTTATTTTGCTTTTGCATGCTATCATTCAGCACAAGCTCTTTTTGTACAGGTTTTCTTTAGGGCCCTTTTCTCTTATTTTCCCTCCTACCCTCACATTTTTGTGTTTCTGTTCTGCATTTGTAGATTCATTTGTAACTGGTAACTTAAAACAGATTGTCTTCTTTTTCACTGGGTCTAATATTGAAACTTAATCAGGAAGAAAGAAGGATGAGCTGATATGGTGAGGAAAGGGAAGGATAAATTCTTGCTGTGCACAAAAAGTAATGTCTGCCAGCAGTAGTGCTAAGTAGCTACAGAAAGGGCAAACATCTCACAAGTTAGTCTCTTGTTCATGCTTGTAGTAGCTCACTGTTTTCCTCAGGCTTCATGTTGCTGTCTCCCAGCTGGGGGCTGAGAACCCTTCTCTATTCTCCAGTTCCCATGGTTTGCAATCTCCCGGGGTAGTGCCAAGAGGCTGAATACAGTTTAGGGGCTGAGAACACTCTGTGTGTGTATATGAGTGTCTGTGTGGCAAACCCACCCTAAAGCCCAGCTGGAAGCAGTTCTTAACAGCAGCCTCAATATACAAATGTCAGCTATGGCACCTTTGCAACCTCAGGTGTTGGAGATACCAGCTCCACATGCCCAGCACTGCCTTCAAGATGCTGTGACTTGTGGACACAGTAGGCAGAAGCTCTGAGAGCTGGGACAGATAGTGCTGAGAGGACTTAGCAGGGCCAAAGCCACAATCCTCCTGCAGGGTCCATCCCCATCCCCTGCTGACCTGCTGCTGGAGCTTGGGTGCTAGTCTTGCTGTGAATCATGGAGGAAAGAGCAGAACAAATGACAGGCATTAATTTCCCCTGTAAGACTGGCAGAATGAGCAAAAATTTTTCTTCACTACTCTGTTTGCACAATGTGTCCGCTGAGCAAGTGCCTCCCAGGAATCCTGCAGGTGGAAATCGATCTCTCCTGCAACCTCCTCACCCAGCCCACACAGATGCCAAAAGTCAGAGGACTGCTTGTGCTGGGGCTGAGTTCACATGCAGGAAGAACCTGTAAATGCTGCCACTTTGACACAGACTTTACAACTCACCACAGAACTATGTGAGAACATTAAAGCTTTTTCCATCCCCAGTTTTGAAATTCACATTGAAAAATTTTCTACATTAGTGTTCTCATTTCACATACTTTCTGAGAAATAGTGCTCATTTAATCCAAATATGCAATATGGATGCATTTATACTAACATAGAGCTGTTCATTCAAACCAACTTCATTTTGCACAGATTGGCACAATTGATTTTTTGTGATTTACTAGTGCCCCAAACTCAAAATCAATGGAGCCATTGTGAAAAATCTGCAGATATGCAGAAACTATTTGCCTAGCCCTGGCAATTTAACTTTCATCATCACCAGCAATTTCACTGCAGAGCATTTTGATGGAAGTGCTCACTTGCTCCCACTGTTTTAAGCTTTGCTGGCATTTCATGTAGTGTAACTATTTGCTGAGGGGGCAGGTGGTTAGAGGTTTATATACGTGCTTCTGGAGGGATAAAATAATTTCTTCCACACCTATTCACAATTGTTGGTAACATGGTGTGGTATTAAGAAAGGGAAATGAGGAGACACTTGACACCATTTTGCTGCCTGCTCTGTAATATGAAGCCTGAAGAAATTTGAGTCTGTAGACTCTAAAGAAAAGAATTAATTCATTTATGTACTCTAACGCCTTTTTTCCCCCTAGTTATTATTGTGGGAATCCATAAAGTTAGAGGGTTTTTAGGAAATGGTTAAAAAAGAGTATTTAGGCCTCAGGATGTGGCCTGAAGTTCCCAAGCAAGCAGAAAAGTTTCCCAAGCAGTAGACGTGACAAATAACAATAGGACTCTGTAGATGTGGCTTTAGGATGGCAACAAGTTTATTTAATGTATATCTTTAGAAGGTTACTGTGAATAGAGCTCTGTTCTTTGTCTTTTATGAACCAGTCTTTGTTTTAACTACTCTTACGTATGTTTTATAAGATTGGATGGAAAGCTTGTCAATATGTCTTGTTTTGGTGTGATTGGTTGAAATCTAAACTGAGATGGTTTTATGTCATTCCGTTTTACCCCACCTTCGGGGACATTTTCCTTTAGGCCAGCATGCTGTTAACATCTAACAATGTTCTGAGGCTGATGTACTAATAAACAAAAAGGCTGGTCTGAATTTGTCCAGTGTGGTCCATATTTGGACTTTTTGCCGCGGCAAGTGGGTTCCTCTCTTAAGACGTGGGTTCCTGAAACCATTGGATCTATAGCTACCCTGGTGCTCCGGCATTTATTGTAACTAAAAGGCTTGTTTATTTGATGAATCTCCCATTCAAGTTAGGAACAGGGAGATGGGAAGAAAAGACACCTGAGCAGCAAAGGAGTCAGTTAATGATGGGACAACAGAAGGGATGTGTGCTATGGTAGCTGCCATCAGTGATCCTGTGTGGGCAAGCAACCTCAAAGGAAAAAATGCTGGTCAAAGTTTCCAAGTTAATTTCCAAGTACATATTTTGCTTTTTATTTTTTCTGAGACACTATGGGAACTTTGAGTTTTCAGCTCAGCTATGACATACAAGGCTCAATCTTCAGTGTTTTTTGGAACAGATTCAGATGTTTGGTGCATCACTGAGATGTACCTAGGATCACCATGGGAAATCAGGTGCTGATGTTCATGCTGAATGCAGATGTCCAGCAACTCGTGGGACAATCTAACCCTGTTTTGCTAGTACAAAGTGTTTCTGTCAAACAAAAAGTGTTTCTGACAAAATAAAAACCTACAATTTAAAGGCCTTGATTTAATAAATTTCTTTCACACATCTTCTTCCTTCAGATTACATGCAAAATATGTACTAAACAACACAACAGTTTGGTATCAAAAGGAAGACATCCTTCACGTCCTGCTGCGTGTTATGAGCACAGGATCCCAGAAATGTGCTCTGATCAACACACCTACACAGATCACTTCCAACTTTGGGGCCAGATTTAGCAGCAGAAATGAGAAACAAAACCATCACATAAAGGGAAAGATGAAGTAAGATGCAAGCAGTTTATGTACTCTAACACTTCATCTATGAGGGTCATATAATTTATTTTGTTAAAATGACCCAATCAGTAATTTGCAGCCTAAAAATACTTTATATAAATATGGAGTCTAATAATAGTATGGCTGGCTTCATTCCTATGCACTCTCAAACTCATCTGAGATACTACGAGAGGTTTTAAATGGAGGCTTTTACTTTTCTGTAGGCAGCTGTGCACTTGGACCTACTTAATATCTTCTCCACCTATACATCCTCACTCTCCTGGGGCTCAGTCTTCAGTCTTCTCATGGAAATGAACTAAATTTACCTACAGTCTGCCTGTTCAAGCACTGGTTCCTAAGGTTTGCTGAAATGAGTTGCTCTGGGGATTAAGCAGTATACAGTAGCAAATGAATTCCTGGAGTCAAAAGGAGTCAAACACCTTGAATAGGATTTATCCTTCTAGATCTTCCTCACATATCCAAACATCTGACTTACCACAAGCTCCTGCCTTCCAGTAGTAATCACCCATCTCAGCTATGCAATCATGTAAACCAATATGTAAACCTCTGTATTTGGGATTTTTATGTGATTACAGAAGAGGCTATCTGCATCACAGTGCACCTAATAACTGTCCCCTTTGAAAAACTAAGGGACAGTTGTGGTCTCTGCATTATTTTCTGTTTTAAGGAAGAAAGTGTAATTAGCTTTAAACCTCTCCAGAAATCAAGTGCGTCAGCAACAAAAAACTAATGAGGTGATGAGCTGGATGGCCTATCAGGACAAAGAAACCAATTAAAAGCAAAACTACAGTAGGTCATTTTGAATAGCTCTAGCCTCACTTATTAAAAACTCAAACTCCTCAGAAATGTCATGACATTACATATCAACATATTCCTTTCTGTGCCTTTATCCTGGATTGTTTTCCAGATGAGACATCCTTGTTGTCATAGCTCGCTTTGAGGATGTTGGTAATGAAATAGACATCCTAGAGCTAAGCTCTGTATACTTCTGCTTATAATTCTTTACAGAGTAAAAGCTATCATTTTCTGCTCACCAACTAACTGATGTTTGAAAACTTGCCAGAAAAAAAAGAAGTGCACAAATAATTGCAGCTATTGTCACACAGAATGTAAACTGACCGCAGCAGGAATGGCAGGTTAGCAGGTCCCAAATTATTTATACATTTTAACAACAATATATGCAGAAACCTAATAAACTGGCAGCTGCTGGAAAATTGCATCTTAGAAATTGAATACAGAAAAGCTGTTTGCAGATAGTAAAAAGGAAAACAGCAGTCCTAGACTACACTAAACCCTGGGAAATAACTGAGTTTAATATTATTCCTCTTGGCTATGTGTTCCCTGGGACTTGCTGTTCTTGTGTCAGGATCCATCTCTCTTTTTCAAAGGATTGCACTCTCTAAGTGATCAGTTTGATGGATCCAGCCTGCTGCTGTTATCTATCTTCCCTTCCCAACCTTTCCAGCCCTCCACAGAGAAATTCAGCCCTTGAATGCTGTCTGACATGCTTAATGCCTTCCCTCTCGACCCACTTCCTTGGCATACCTGTAATATTCCTGATATTTCATATATTCCATGATGTGTCTGTCCTTAATCACATTTCCTGACTTGCTTCTTCATGCTCCAGCTGGTTTAATTTCTTGCTATTGAGGTTTTTGCTAGAAGAGTTTTCTGATAAGGGGAGAAAAAAGCCCTAAACACTCCAGTGCCTTTGAATCCAGTCCTCTGGATTTCGCAAATCTGGCCCACCTATGGATTTCAGTCTCTTTTATAAAATTGCTTTCATCTGAAATACTTTTGCCTTCTTTAAGAAAGGGTCTTACCCTGTGATTGTATAGTACAACCATCCACAATTTCACTCTTCACTCCAGTGAACAGCAATGGTTTTTTCTCTGTCCATATACCCATCCGAAGAGATGTATTTTATAAACAGTGAGTACTTTGGCACATTTAAATAAGCTTGGGAGTACTTAGAAAAAAATAAGCTGATTTATATGGAAAAGAAAAAGATGAGGCCAGTGGTGCAGGCTGAATCCTTAAGCTGTATAGGCTTATTTTATTTAGCTGAACCACAAAATGTCTAAAATATTTAAATACCTATTGTAAAAAATGAGCATAGCATAACATTAGCTAAGAAGTCAGAATAATAAAGACTGCTACCAGTAGAGAGGGTGTTGTTCAAGAGAAATTTTCAAGCAACAAGGCAGATGGACAAATGTATAAATGCCCAATTCTGTCAAGTTGCTTGAACCAAGGAGAACTAATCCTGAAACAATTACACAAGATTTATATATAGAAAACAAGAAAAGGGAAGCTAAAAGCAGAAGGCTAGAATTGAAGCAGAAAATGGCTTTAAAATCCATACAGATTCAGACCACTGGATTCAGACAGATGAAAACATCAAGTCAGCCTGAGGACACCAAAATTATCTTGACAGAGCTAAGCTGTGTGCCTGGCCAGGAGCTGATAGAGAAATGATAACAACCAGTGGGTAGGTACAGATAGAAAGGAAAGCAGTAACAGTTCGTTTGGAGAGCAGATGAGGTGAGGAAATGATATTTGACATCGGTTCAGTGTTTTGACCTCACTTGTCTTTGTTTTTTTTTTAGCATCTCCTGTGCTGGCTGCATCATATCATACTTGCAGAAGGAAATTCAATAAGCACTACCGGTATTAGTGGATATTTGTACCTCCTTTATGAAAAAACAGACTCGAGTTTAATGGCAGCCCATGCTTTATGATAAAAGTCTGAAAAAGGGCATCAGCCATTTTGAGTTACTTACTAGCATAACTAACATTATGCAGACTTTTCTGTGGTGTTGTGCCCACTTTTTTTCAAATGCCTATTTGAGCATTTAAATGAGCTTCCATTATTTCTACAGAAATTTCTACTTCCACAGACTAATTACTTGAAAATATGTATTAATAACTTGTGTTTTCAGTTCCTTTCTTAAAATTTTTTTTAAAAACCCAAGCAAACAATGATGACTTCATTATAAACAAGACTCACTTCAAATACAGCTCACAGAAGTCTGTACAATTTTCTTCTTTTCTCAGTGAGACTGATCTTTCACATACAGACATATTGGCATTTAAATTTGATTTACCACATTTGAAAATAATTCAGTAGTGGATTTACAGGAGTTGGTATTGGGATGTGTCTTTTTTTTTTTGTTGCTCCACTCTAACACAAATGTGATTTCCTGCCATGTTTAACAAGATTAGGTGATCTTTATTCAGTTCCTCTCCTTCCATTCTTCCTGTGCAATTTAGAAGTTGTAATTTGAAAGAAAAAGAGGTAACAATGGTAGAATATTTGTGCCTATTTTCCAGCAGCAGTAAGAGAGAGAAGACAAACACAGTGATAATAAGCTCATAAGGGTGGCATCACCATGGTAAATTGTCAAGAGTAACTCCTCAGTAGGGCACAGAACTAAATTTAGAAGGCTACACTCCTGGTGAGTCATTGATCACTGCGCAAGAAGCATGGTCTTCTGTTGTGAATACATCAGCTGCCTTTTGCATGCATGGCAATGCAGGTTGGCAGGGATCGAATTATGCAGTTGTGCAAGTTATGTCTTAAATTGTCACAGGTGAGATGGAGCAAACAACAATGCATGGTGGATCTGGATATTGGGGTTTATTTAGGAACCCCTGAGATTTAAGCTTTTGCTCTGCCTTATTTCCTCACACACTCATCCTCTCCCTCCCCACCAGCACCGTGCTCCCCTGGTCTCAGTGTCCCTCTGCACAGGGAGGTGTCTTTGCTGGCCAGGGAAGGACAGGCAGAAAGCCCAGTCAGGTGATGCTGTGCCACTGCTCACAGGTACCAGTCTCAGCTGTGAGAGGTCTCTGATCCAGAGTGCCTGCTCATCCCCTAGCACTTGTCACCAGGCAGTGATCTGATCTCCAGGGTCTCCTGCAACTTCCAGGATCTTTTCTCCAGTCGTGATCTTCACCGCCTTCTTTTGCAGCCCCCAGATTTCCCCATCTAAATGCAGAAGGAAATGCACGATCAGCTCCTAATTGGTGGTTCTGTCTTACATCTTGTTATTAATTGGAGGAATCAGGACATGCCACAGTTATTTAGTCCCAGTGTTATGAAAATTTAGTCAGCCCATGCCATTTGCAGCTAGCAGGCTGCATACTCACAGCTCGTGCTTGCTTATGAGTTCAAAAGTTCATTTTCAGATGATCACCCACTCACCCACAGACACAATTATCTTCTGCCTGTCAGTGTTCAGTCTAAATTATCCTCACCTACAATAGTTGATAAAAAAAAATGCAGCTAAATCTTGATGGAAAAATAATTGGAAAATAGAGCATCTCAGTGACTCTGGTGCATCCATGGCAGTGACAGCTATTAGGATTGCTGTCTTAGTGGTATACCAGGTACAAAGGCATGCACTAAAGTTAGCTTGTTATGGTTGCAGTGCAATGACTCTGAACTAGAAAACAGGCTTTTTTTTTTTTTTTTTTTTACCTCCTACCACACTATATACTGTCCTGAAACAAATTTCAAATGTTTGTGGTTAGGTTTATATAAAATCAATACTAACTTCAGGTAACATTTAGAAGTTGTTCTTTCTTCTGAAATTTGTCATATTAGAACACAGGTTAGACTTTCCAAACAGATTTCCAGGGACCATGGCTATCTTATATGACTTTTGGAAAAGGACCTTTGTAGATCATTGGCTCTCTGGAAAGGGCAGAAGAACTGAGCTCATCCCCAAGTGTGGAAGAACTGGAAAGGGCTATGCTTTTTATACGAACTTCATTTTTTTTTTCTGATACCCTTCCTATGGGAGACCCAGAGAAAAAAGAAAGAAAGAGCCAATGTTACTTCTGAAAATGCACAGGGTGTGCACAGCGGCAGGGTACATATCAGTAGGGAGACCACTGCTTGAGGTACACATCAAATGCATGGAGAAAGTTTACATATATCTCATACACAGCCAGCAAAGAGTTCAAAAGTGGCCAGTATATCTATTCCATCATATTTTAGCTTTGGGTGTTAGAAATACTATGAAAATAAAAGTTGTTTTACAACAGATATTTTTTCAAAAACTTCTGCATATAGTCAGTACTGGCTGTGTAAAATGATTGAATGAGATTAAAGGAACTAGATTATGCTCTTAGCTCTGCAAACATAAATCTGGAATAGCTCTGCAGAGACTTGAGGAATTATTTCTGATTTACTGTAGAATATCTGTGAGACAAATTGGCCTAAGGAGTATAGCTGTCTAATATTTTCTTCTGTGTACTGCTTTATTACTTTGCACACAAGAGAAGTAGACAACCTTCTGTTATAGGGTGATTCAGTAGTTCCCCAAGTCACTGTGATAACATTATAACCACACAGCCAGCCAGATGCATCAAGCTGACAGCTAAACAGACTCTTCTTTCAATTCCTTGGTGTCAGTTGCCACCCAGTGATTTACATCTGGAAATGAACATAAAGAAAAATTCTTTGTGACAGCCCACCATTTGGATGATGTCTTCATTGATCTAAAAACCACCATGTGTTAAAACAGAAATTTAAAATTTGTCAAGAGACTAGTCTCTCTGTCCAAAATGTCTAACAGAACTGACTTTAATTCATTATTACCTTGAAAAAGGAGGAAAATAAAAACAGTTGGAGATTGCCAGGCACATCACAGATGCCAGGGAACCATGCAGATAAACATTTGAAAAACAAAAGGGCCGAACACAGCAGAGGTCCAGTAGAATAACTGCTTGCTGCAGAGTCTTGCAGCAAGGACCTTGAGAATTGAAACCATGATTCTGAGCAAAGGAGACAACTCCCACTCTCTTAGTACTGCTGAGATTCAGGTTGTCTACAGACTAGCACGGGGAGAGGAAGGATCAGGAAGGAAAACAAGACTTTGAGGTTCCTTTGCCCTGTAAAGATTTAGAGAGTTCAAATCCTCTAAGAATAGAATTTGGCTTAGAAAAGTTGGGTAGTAAAGATTGTAGGGGTGGTAAGAGTTTCAGCTTCTTCAGAAGGGATGAAAGTTGGCCCAGGAAGTTGGGACAGGAGAGAGTGGTGTAGCTGTTGAGGGAAGAGTCCAGGTGAAGCAAGGGTGTGTGGAAGGGTAAGGAAAACAAAGCTGAGACACAAGCTGGACAGATCTTGCACTGATTTACAATGATAAAAAGGCTCTTTTAGCAAAGTGTTTGTTTTCAAGTTCTGGCCTCTACTTGTATAACCTAAATTCAATTCACCTCTGACTTCTTTTGATGTGTAACTGCAACTAAACTTGTTTCCATAGTGTTCTACTTTCATATGCTGTGTACAGTTTATTACTGAGCTTTATAACATTTCATTTGTAAAATTACAGGTTGATTAGCATTGCTATCAGCATTGCTAATGCAGGAGTGAAAATCAAACCAGCCTCACTGGTATATGAGATTTGACTTGTTTGGCCTATGGGTCTCACTCAGGCAAACTCAGTGAAGCTAAAAAAAATTGAAGCTAAGAAGAAATGGACAAGATCTGTGCATCCTCTTTCACAAAGTCTTGTTTGATGCCCTGAATTTACCAGCACTTCGGAGCGCAGAGTTGGGAAATGCTGCTTGCTGTGTCCTCCCAAAAGCCTGACGTAAAATCTTCTCACTACACACAGTTTAGCATATATGGAAATTTTCACTCAAACAGAGTAAAAGGATTGATCTGGGAAGGCATGCAGCCATGTACAGAAGCAGGTCAAAATTTTTACTGCCTATAAATCTTATGTTTGAAAAAATGGAAGCGCTCAAGCACTGTGTAATTGTTAGTTCATGTGAAAAAAAACAAAGGTTCAAAGGAGAAGGAAGAGTTGCTTGCCCCAAAACCATGGAATGTTGGTGCTTTGGCAACATCCCTGGATGAATGAATCAAAGTTTGTAGGGAGAGAAAATGTTTTTAGAAGTGGGAAACCAGACAGGCTTTCAGATGTGTAATATCTTATTTATATATGGCATGAAAACAGAAAACTTTAAACACAGGCTGAGAACAACTGCCCTGAACAAAACTATAGACTTTTATAGAATTATGTGATAAAGTAGTTGTAGCCAATGTGAAGAAGAAAAGTTGTTAATTTATTACTTGTCAAAAATGGTGGTATGTGAGAAATAGAATGTGAGAAAAATAGATTGGGTTTCTACAAAAGACAGGATTTCTAATATTTAGTAATTTTAGTTCCCAAGACCATCTTTCAGAGGCACTTAGTAAACAGGAGAGATGTCTCCCTTGGTGCTGAGAGCAGGGAAGTTGGTGCCCAAGGACCCATATGGTGAGAAATGTTTTCTTTCTGGTTAACTGGGTTATTTTGATCCTTTGTCTGTTGTCTGTGTGTGTTCTTTTTGGTATGCAGAGGCACCTTAGGTTCAGCTATATGGTTCACTTGTGGGCATCTGTTGCACTGGATGTTTCTGCCAAGAGAGGAGCTGGAGATTTTCATGGTACTATTACAGGAGCATTAATTCTAAGATGGGGTAGTATGGTGGCAGGTTCTATGCTGGTTTTTCCATGCTGATTGTAAGGAGAAACATGTCCTGATGATGATTTTAGGCAGGTGGGACAGATGTCTGAAGATTTTTTCCTATAAAAAGTCATAAACAGCATTATCAGTTTCTAGCAGACCTACCTTCCTCACACCCTTCTGTTGCAAGGGCTGGGCCAGTATTGCTCACATCACTTTTCTTTCTTTCTTTTCCTCTAAAGAATCAGAGAGCAACCAACATGAGTAGGGCCATGCCCAGTTGTGTTTTAGATAAGTCACTGAAAAAGACACCACTGCCCTGAAGCTCTGCTTCTCTAAGTTGCTTGTACCACAACTGCTCTCTTCCAGGCAGGTGAGCTGTTGAGATAGAGAGCAGAAGCTGTACCTCATGCTCATGTTTTCAAAATGGCACTGAATTAAAATTCTGCCGAAAAGCCTAACATTTCATTATTCTAACAAATAAAATACAATTTCCCCCCCCCCAGGAAGAAGCTAAGCAAAAGTAAGATGATACCGCACAAGAAAATATTCAAGAAGCATACAGCTGAGTCCTGCTTAAAATTCAGGGTCATGTTCTGCTCTCAGGTATACCAGATCACAAAGCTTGTGAACAATATCATACAAATATATATACTTATCTCAGACCATAAATTTGCCTTCAATTTGGACATACTTATTTTTCCTGCAGCTTGACTCTTTACCCCTTTGAAGTCCTATGTGAATTCCAGATCTGCCCTGATGCTATTTGCCAGAACAGAAGTGCATGAAATTGGGAAGAGAATTTATTTAGTTGAATTTTTTTCTTTTCAGGAAAATCATTCAGAGATCTAAGGCAAGTCAACCACTGGGTCAGTTTCAGTTTTGCATAGCTGTTTGGAAGCAGGAAACAGAAGAAAGAATGATTGGAAAGGTCCCTTGTCTAACAGTCAGGGGCTATGACCAACTTATAAGGACATTAGGTAAATTTTTAAAGAGCTTAGGCCAATTACAGGTCAACTCCCATTTTTATAACTGACTTCTGAGTCTGAATGTCAGTAGTATGAAATAATTTCAGTGTTTCTCCTTGTATCTGCATGCACATTTGGAACTAACCTAAAGCTACCAAAGGTAGTATCTGGAGCAGCACCTGAGACTGCCTATGTTACCTTCTTTCAAACCCCTATCCCAACCTATGCTTGACAAAGAATGATGTCGTTGAATCAGCACGGCAAAAGAAATGCACAAAAGTCAGAAGAGAAATGGAAGATTCCTTTCCAGAAGTCGTGGACATTCATAAACATCAGGAATAGACAGAACATATGTGGAAATCAATTCAGCAGAAGTTTCATTTTCATCTGCTTGTAGGTGTTTTTGGACCGTAGGAGGAATATGTAATAATGGTTTTATAATCGCAAGAAATTTGGCTGTAGGATGATGTACTGATAGAGCAATTTGTTTCTGGTTTTACTCATAGTGTAAGCAATGTGTTTGCATGAACAGTGAAAATAGAAAGCTTATTTTTCCCATTTTTAGTCAAGGATAACTAAATGTATACAATGTGCGATGTCAGAAATAGCTTGACAGTGTGCATGGTGCTTCAAATAGTTACTATTCCTGTCTCACTTGCACAATTTCATTAGCACATTTATGTACAGGGCTTAATTGACAGAAGAGTAGCAGTTCTTATAAAAAACATTTTGATAGAACATTTAATTTATAAAAAAGTATTTGAAAAGAAATAGTATTAGAAAGATTAATGTGTACTGAAAACTGACATGTGATGCAATGATTGTTTTATCATTCTTTAGCCATTTTAGCTTCAATATATCCTTGCTAAAATAGAAAAGAAACCCTCCAAAACCTAAACTGAGTTTTATAGAACTCAGAAAGAAGGAATTATAATAGTTTGGGGCCTTCTCCTACAATGAGAAATCAAAGCAGAGACATAGCTGATCTTGAGGAATTTTATTAAATCAAAAAAAAAAGAATGTGATTTTTGAAGGTAATAAATGATAAGACTGCCAAAGATACACAATGCAAGTAGACTTCTGCCAACTGTAACTGAGGAGGATGCATTCTAATCTTGTAGGGATTGTGTTCAATGTTGGAACAAAAAGCCCTGCCAAAATGCTTAGTTAGGACCAGCTCTGTAAATTTTGAATGAACTGTCATTGGCCAGTTAATGCCTGACTTCCAGTTTTTTGCCCATCAATGTAAAAGACAAAAACATGTTGTGAGACATGTTCCGAGGGTCATAGATCAAGGGAAATTGCAGCTGGCTCATTTCCAAAGAGGTAGCATGACAAGGGTCAGAAAAGTATGACACAGAGAAGGGATGAACAGTGATGAAATTACCAGTGGTGTGAAAAAATATCAGATGCACAGAGAGAGGGTGCTTTGATACTCAGAATGATATGTTACTATGGGCTGTGCTATTTGAAAAACTAAACAAAACCCTCAAGGGCTAAAATTCCAGTGGTTAACAAATTCCATTCAAAGTTCTTTTTCTTGTTTGTCAGCCTGGACATTTGTAAGGAAACTCAGAAAGCGCAGAGCATGATGTGGATTCTTGGCGGTTGTGTGAAAGTGAGGAATGACTTGCTTAGCAGAGAGGCTGCTCCCAAAGTGTCAGTCTGCAGGAAAGGGTAAGTAGATACAGTGTGTGTCAGAGTGTTTTCTAGATACAGGTTTTTGGAACTGACAAGGGATGGGAAATCATATTAAACACTCTCTGCATGCCCTGAATTAATTACCTTTTTGGGTATATTGTCACCTCTTTGAGCTCCGGCCCAGAAAGGGTTAGTCTGGAACATCATCCTTTCAGTGGGAATTTTATGCTCCTTCCAACATGAGTGAGTCACCATTGCCTGGCTAACAGGCAATGACATTTGTTGATAAGAATGTTACACAGTGCATGTAGAATGAGAGGCGTTGCAAATGAAATTATGTCAAGCAGAGATCTCAGCAGAACCACAGAGTCTTAGAAGGTAGGTGAGCCTGCAAGGGTCCTCTGTAGCTGAAAGAGAGGTACAGGCAAACACAGAACTTATCTCACTCAGCTGACTTAATATCTGGGTCACCCTCTGAAGATGCCTCTACTGACTCTATAAAGATCCCCGGGAGACTCCTAAATTAGGTCCCTGAACTGCCTAAATGTCTGTGTGATCAATTGAACCATCTCTATGACTTCTGGTTAATTTTGCTTCTGTTTATAGTACAGAGTTTTTGTTTAACCTCATACATATGATAATAACCTTCTAAGTAAAACTTCAGAAACGTTTTTTGAGGATTCACCTTCTCTTTGCATTCTCTGCTCAGTTCAGAAGATTTGGAGGTAGCTTTCTTCAGGCTTTTTTTTTAACTTAGGGAAATGGTATTAGCTTTTGATAAAATCAAAATATCTCTGTCATCCTCTATCAATCACAGTAAGTTTCTTAATGAAGAGATTGTTTTGTTGTTATGGCAGCTGGGCACGGGCTGAGAATAATTCAGAGGCATTTCAGAGATTTCTGACTAACTGCATGAAGTGACACTGTTTTTAGATGACTTTTGATTTTCTCCTGGTCTTTTCATCTTCTTCTGGTGTTTGGAAACTATTTTCTATTTTTGGAACTCACTGGACATTAATCTCATTGCACTTCTGCTAAAGTCAATCCAGGAACATTGTGGTTCTGCAGAAAAATATAAATGACACAATCCACCCACAAGCATTTCTTTATGCAAAGTATCTCCTTCCTTACCTCATGACTTGATGACTAGTAAAAAATTGTAATATTTATTTATGACAAATTGAATAAGGCTCACCTACAAAAAGGTAGAAAGGTCAATACAACATTATGATGTCTCATTTTAATAAGAGTCTCATCTTTAACTTAGATTGTTAAAATTCTGATTAAAATTTACTAATTTTCTTGCTTCAATTGACGATTGCAACTATATTTATATTTTTTCCATAGACAAAATGCTCAAATGTAGTAATTATTTGAGGGTATGGGCTTTTTATATCTTGTAGGTACCTCAACATTATGAAAAGATTTCAGCCTCTGAAACTTATGACAGCCCACATTTTTTTCCAAAAAGTGTGGTATGATTATATAGTCATAGTATTTAATGTTCTTTTGTTCCTACCTCAGCTAGAGTAATTACTTTTAATATGAAGTGATATGGTGACAATATTACTTCACATAGTAATTCAGCTTTCTTTAGGCCTGAAAGAGTATGATCCTTTGTTTGTTATAAACAATTACATTTCAAATTCATAATATTCAATTTCAAGTAAGAGCAATTTTCAGGATAGTATAATGTAGAAGCATGAGTAATCACGCCTATCTTTCATGTGAACACTTGAAGTGACATTGATTGCAGAGGCATTCTGCATCCCATCTTCCCTAAATAAAATGAAACAGGCTACATTTCGCTGTGATTCATAGGGGTTCAGGGACTTGGATGCCTATCTCAAACTCACACACCTCGCCAAGGTTGTCATCATGGTGCTTAATAGGGGAATTCAGTACTTTGGTGAACTAAATCTCAGTTACATGCTTGTCTCTTTCTATTGACATTAAGTAAAGCATTGAACACTGCATTCCTACATGAGAATCTCATCTGTCCACCTGAATTTGGATTGACTTAACATGCAGGTAATGTATCTTTTTCCTTTAAGGTATCTTGCAACTGCACAAAGTAAAACTTAATGCTGCTCAGAGGATATAGAGTATTGATAGTATAAAAGCTGAAGACTTATCAGAGGAAATATTAACAGTATGGGAAGTATGCAAAATAGCTTCAAAAAACCCTTATACTAAAATGGACACTATTTGCCATCTACTTCTGTGTTTGTAGATCAAAAAATGAAAGGACACTTTTAAAGTGCCATTTGTCTTCCATAGCTTAACTCAGGAATGATCTCTATTTAAAGCCATTAATGGATTGGACTCTAATATAGAATAGTAGAAGAGTAAAGGCCTTCTAGGCCATTTTTTTCTTGAACTGCAAGAAAGTTGGATCTTCATAAAGCCTAGATGGCAGTCTAGATTCATAAGATGTTTTTGATACAGGATTTCCAGCAGGATTGACAAAGATGGGAATTTCCCTAATTTTCTGTTTGATTAAGATTTTCCGTATCACATTTACTGCCATTGCTCCCAACCCTTTCGACTTTTTTTCCTTGTCCTTTTCCAAAATTTTTTTTCTAGATCCCTTGAAAGAAGGGGGGCACAATGTAGGCAGCACTGTACACAACAAATCTCACCAACTTCCTTCTTTAAATATATTCATTTTGTGGTATCCTTCATGTGACAGAGCAGCTCCCAATACTGGGGACAGGCAGGGATTTAGTGCTGAAGTTTCTCCTTGGCCCTTTAATTACATAGGGCAAATGCACTCCATGATTTTAACCCCAGAATGTGAATTCCTCTGTAGGTACATCACTGCTTTCAGTGAAGTAAATAGGACACTTACATGCAGCAAGGCTTACAGCCATCATTCTGATATCGTGTAAGTCAGCATAAATCAGATTGAATTCTGGTTTCCTATTGCCTGGTGATCATTACCAGGGTAACGAGAAAAGGGAAAAAGAAAAAAAAATCCTTGAAAGAAGAATTATTAGAAATCTGCCCTCTGTAATGCTATTCAAAGGGTTCAGTTATTTGAGAAAAGTTGCCTGGATAAAAATAGATTCCTCATTGATAGTCAGGTCATTGAGAATCCATAAAAGGAGATGCTATTGAAAAAGTTCCTGCAAACTGGCTTTGTTTGGCATCTGACTGAATTGTGGGAGCCCTGAAGCTACCAGCAGCTTCCTGCCTGCCACTCCTGGAAATCCTTTAGATAGTACAAGCAATAAACACTGCCCTGTGGGAAACTGCAGAGTAATGTTATACACTGATTACATACTAACAGCAGGGAGAAGCTTGATGTGGACTTTCAGAAGTCAAATATATGAGCTGAATACCCTTTTCTTGTAACAAATAACTCATCAAATCTAGGACACTACACTGTCCTCTCAGATAAAGAGGGCTTAAAATTACACTCACACTCCCCTTGAGCCAATGACAGTGATGTGGCTCTGAAAAGCATGAAATTATTGATTCCTGATTCTCTAGTAAGTCAAATTATATCCATTAAGGTTAACTGAAAAAAAGAGCAATGGGATTTGTATTTAAAATTTCATATGTTTGCCAGGCAGTACAACAGATTGGATTTTTTTCTTCTTGTTGAATGAATTAATTGTCATACACATATTTTAGAATATATTTTTAAAAATTATTTTTAAAAACCCCAAGCCCTAAAACAAAATAAGCACAGGTGAATTTAACACACTTGACAAGGGAAACTAGTGAATTGAATTTTGATTAAAGGGTGTGGTTTGGTGACTGACTAAATCTCCTTATACCAGTGGGTATTGTCATAAGAGTTGATGTTCTTGCTTCATAGGGAATAGAAAGTTTCACAGATTATTTATAATGTTATATTTATATGAATGAAAAGTTCAAGATTTGGTAACTAAGAATACTTAGTATTTTTAAGAATCAATGTGCATGAAATTTATATTGAGGCTAGTGACTTTATATGTGGGTTTCATTTTTGCTGATATCATTCATTATCTTTATTGCATTTAGTAACAGTAATGGTATCTCCGCTGCATTTCTGTGTGGAAATTTTCTAGCTGGCCTTTTCATGAGCTTGGCAGGTTTTGGGGTTTTTTTTCCAAGTTTCTGGTGTGCTTTTCATTGCTGCTCTTTTATAGCTTTCTCTCTGCTTTGGACACTGCGTGCCTTTCCATTGCTTTTCCATTTAATAGTTCGAGCTCCAATTCCTCTGCCAAGTCTGTTAGAAGGAAAAGGGCTGGGTTTAATTTTCCTGATGAAGGAATCATCTTGAGCCCTGGCAAAACCTTCCAAAACTAAGCTGTAGGGTAGGCTGCAGTGTTCCCACTGACACAGGAACTACCTTTGATGGATGTTTCAGGACAGGCTGCCCTTAGGATCTATTCTTACACAAAAACATCAAGTACAAGAGACTGAGAAAATATTTGAAAAGAAAGAATAAGCTATTGAAAACCACTACAATAATGCCTCATAAGATCTGATGAGTACTCTCTTCAGTTCTCATTTAGTGCTGTGTTGCTAACAAAATTATGTGTGAAGTCAGCTGCTCCCCTCCTCCACTTCATATCATTGAGAACTGCTGAAACACAGTAATTCAGCAGCTCCATCATCTGGTTGTATAAAGCTTTGGTGAAGCTACTTAAAGTGGGTCCACTTCTGATGCCAAGAGCAGAGGGTATCAGCTGAACCAGCTCAGGCTCTTTCAAACACCTCTGAGAATGGCTGTTCCACAATGTTCATGAATTCCAGGCTTTAGAGGGACTTGGACAAACTTGAGGAGAGGGTCCATGAGAACCTCATGATGTTCAACAAGCTCAAGAGCTTGAGTTGGGGCTTCCCCACATAGGAGTACAGATGAGGAGAAGTCATTAAGACTAGCTCTGCCGAGAAGGAATCCCCATGGATGAAAAGCAGGAGACAGAAGAGAGGGGGGGCTCAGTGGGGCTGGGCAGGAGGGAGCTGGAGGCAGAGGGTGTGGGGGCAGGAGTGCCAAGGACCTGGGAGCAGATAGGAAAGAGGGTGAGGGAGCTGGGTGGCACTGTGTCCTGTGGTATTTTCAGGGTCCCCTGGACGAAGGGAGGAAATGTGACTCCATGTTCTTAGGAGGATTATGTTATGTTATGTTATGTTATGTTATGTTATGTTATGCTATATTATGCTATATTATATTATATTATATTAATTATGCTATGCTATGCTATGCTAAAACTATACTAAAAAATACAGAAAGGATATTTACAGAAAGTTTAACAAGATACTAATGAAAATCCTGTGACTCACCAGAGTCCCGACACGGCTGGACTATGATTGGTCATAAAGTAAAAACAATTCACATGCAACCAATGAAACAACCACCTGTTGGATAAACAATCTCCAAACCACATTCCAAAGCAGCAAAAAACAGGAGAAGCAAATGAGATAATATTGTTTTCCTTTTTCTCTGAGGCTTCTCAGCTTCCCAGGAGAAGAATCCTGGGCAAAGAGAATTTTTCAGAATATATGATGGTGACAGTGTCCTGCCTGGACTGGACACCCAGCTGGCATTTCTGCCCCGGCCCTTTTCCAGCTGAGCCTTCACCACATACCCTGGCACTCACCCCTGCCCAGCCTGCACTATCACAGCCCTGCCTGCTCTGCCGTGCTTTGGTAATTGTCCTATTGTGACCTGTCCCCTCTGCTGTCACTGGGGATGGAATCCCAGCGAAGACCTCCTCACCTCTCTCCTTCCTTCTACATTTACTTCTTTTTACTATTCCTTTTTTTTTTTTCTCTCCACTTTTGTCTACTCCATTCTCCCATTTCCTTTTCCCCCCTTTTTCAAGGCATGGTTGCCAGTGTCTCTTGGGAGTCTGTCCTGAAGGGTAAAGTAGTCCAGGAAGGCTGGGCATTCTTCAGGAAGGAAATCAGTTTCTGGGTAAAAAATGCCTGCAGGGCCATGCTTGGAGAGTGGTGGTGAGTGGAGTTACATTCAGCTGGCACCGTGTCACCCGTGGTGTTTTTCCCAGGGTTCAGTCTTGAGTCCTGTTTACTCCCCCACCAGCAAGATCAGGGAGAGAACAGGAAGGGTAAATTGTGAGAAAAGGATAAAGACAGTTTAATAGGGAAAGCAAAAACTGTGCAAACAGGCAAAGCAAAAAAAAGGAATTCATTCACCCCTTTCCATGGACAGACAGGTGTTCAGCAGAGTCCAGGAGAGCAGGTTTCCATCACATGTAATAGTTACTTGGGAAGACAAACAACATCAGTCCAAATTTTCTTCCCCTTCCTTCTTCTTCCTCCCACTTTATATTCTGAGCATATATCCATCATATCCCTTGGATCTGATTGTGTCACCTGTCCTGGCTGTGTCTCCCCCATGCACCCCCAAGTCCCTCACCCCTGTGGCAGTACAAAAAGCAGAGAAGGCCTTGGCTCTGTGCAAGCCCTGCTCAGCAATAACAAAAACATCTCTGTAACATCAACTCTGTGTTCAGCACAAGTCCTAAACACAGACCCATATCAGCCATTGTGAAGACAATTGATGTCATCTCAACCAAAACCAGCACACGGTGCAACTAAAATGTCTTCTTTAGGATACCACAGAGGGGTTCTTTAGGTTAGAAATAGCAGTCCTTGTGAATCCTGCAGTTTGTGACTCTCTGGCATGTTTTGCCCAGACCTTTTCTACGACATCCCACACAGCAGAAGGCAAAAAAAGATTGATGAGAACTTGACTGAATGGCACAACAGTGAACCATTACCTCTAAATCAAGGTTTTCCCTATCTCCAACAAATATTTACATGGGAAACAACCTGTGAAAATTGCTACTAACCTTCTTTTCTGTCAACACAGAGTGCTGAAGCAGACCTTGCATTGGGACCATTACTTGCTATGAAGGCAAAGAAACTGGGGCAAGAGTCTCACGTGGGGTGGCTGGAAGTGAAACTGCTGCTTAGAAGGTAAATGACCTCATTAAAGAAGTTTAAAAGAGATGCAAAAAGAGGTTCAGTTCTAGTAGCAATGATAAATGAGGAAAATGAAATATCAAGAAATCTTCAAATAAACAAAGAACAAGAATTATCATTTTGGCATGAAAATGGCTTTGTAACTTACCTTTCTGTACAACAAATGTCCAGATTTCTCATTATTCTGTTTCTCTTGGAGCCAAGGCAGCACAATCAACATGTTCTTTTCAGTACAATCCCCAGGGGATAATTGAAATATAATTGCATTTTTTATGAGGTGTAATGATTTAAAGTTTATTTTGTTTTTAGGTTCTTTTACTTTCTAAGAAAAGGAAGAAGTAGTAAAGTCACTAGTAAAGTCACTCAGGTTTATCCTTTTAAATTACTTTTACAGACTTCAATGGAAAAAGTATTTTTATTCTTTTCCCCTAATATATAGCAATAATGAAAACAAAATCACTCTTCTTTTTTTTTTAATTCTCATTTTTTAGGAACAACTGAGACAGTGTCTGTTTTGATTATGGTTAATTATGGAGCTGGCACAGACATTCAAGGATAATTCAACAATGGTCTGAGCAAAATATAAGCAGAGAAGTTCCTTTTCATTTGTGTTTTTCATTTGTGTTAGCTGCATTTTGCCATCATTGGAGAAGATACAAAAATGGTAGAGGAAAAGTCCTTCCTACTTTCCAAACTAGCTCCTGCATAGGGATATTAACTATGTAAAATATTGGGTGCCTGTGTAGTCAAGGAAGCACTTGAACAAATCAGTCAGCAGACATTGGCACAGACAGACAGGAGGGCTGACTTGTTCCCTGGAGGTGCCAACTGCCCTGAGCCCTGGGCAGGCTGGGCCAAGGCACTCTGCCCAGCCAGGGTGACAGAGATTGTGTAGGGTGAAATCCACCCTTAGTGGATTCAGGTTTTCCTGAAAAACAACCAGGTTTTCCAAACTGCAGAAGGAGTCTCCTTATTTCATTTATTGTGTCATGTTGGATAAGTTAAATGAATGTCAAAGATTTGTTTTTTAATTCAAATATTTCTTCATTTGCTGGCATCTGTTATCATCTCTAGTCAGTTATTATAAAAAAATTAGCAAACAAGACCCTCAGCTTTCCTTATTTGACAAAGGGCAGAACATTTCTAATGGATCAATCTTCATCATCCACTGTATTTAGCATCACACTGGCACAGGACATTGACATTCTCTGTTTCAAAGACTGAAGTTCCTCATCACCTGTGTAAAAGAAAGAATAAGGCATTTTTCCTTTTAATCTTTGACAGTTTAAATTAAACTGTGTCTCTGGCTGTCTCACAGACAAGGCTCTTTTAAGACAGCAGATAAGGGCCAGTGTTTGAAGAACATTAATTATAGGTTCAGATGATAAAAACTGGCTAGAGTAGGCTAATTTTTACAAAAGACCTTATCCTGTCATGTTCTTGGAAAAAGAAAAAAGAGAAACAAGAAAAAACCAAAAAGCCTCAGCACCCCAGACTGAAAGAATCACATGCAATGCAGAGAAAAAACTATCCTCTCACCTTTGCTCAAAGCTCATTTTATTGGCAAATTTGAAATTACAAAAATTACTCGACCCTTGCTTAGATGAACATCAAAATTTTTTTCCCCTAAGTATACTAATCATCAGGTCCAACTTCCTGACCACTTTAGGGCTGACCAAATATCAAAGCATGTTACTGAGGGCATTGTCCATATGCCTCTTAAACACTGGAATTTAAGGCTAAGGACTTTCAGAGTAAGAGTTTGTTTCCTGTGCATACTATAACAGACTAGGATAAAAGTAAACATAACTGCAAGAAAAGAAATTTTTTCTTGTGCTTTTACCTTTCATTTTCAATTTTTGGTTGAAGAGCTCATTCTGGATAAATCCTTTTCTAATGCAATGCTGTATAACCTTGTCCATGGATTCTTGCCTACAGATGTTGCCTCTATCTAATAGAGTGTCAGATATGATAAACTTCAAGGTTCTTCTTTCACTTGAGAAGAACACTGTAAGCCACTCAATTTCCCCTGTGTTTGTCTGCTGAGCACCATTTTAGTGTAATCCAGTTTAAAACATGCATGAAATATAGTAGAGATAAGCAGAGATTTGGGACTGAACAACATAAATTATTAAAAGCACTGAAAATCTCTGGATGCATCCAATCTAAAAATATAATTTAAGTAAAGAAGCAATCCATAACATTTCTCAGAAAAAAATAAATTGTACAGGAATTGTTGCAATTACTCTTTCCTGATATATAAAGAACTGGTGAATTCCAGCAAGGTTAGAAAGCAAGACATTTAAAACTGTTTTTTTTCCCCAGAATAATCAATGCAAGAAATTAATCTTCTATGCCTCCCTTTTGATGTATACAGGTTAGCGCATTTTAGAAAAGGACAAAATATACACAGAGATGCTAAAAAATGAAATTTCAGAGTCAAAAGCCTGGATTGTGTTCCCTTAGTGCACAGAGTCAATACTGGGTATCAATTAAAAAATTAGCTGGGGGGAAGCTGCTGTAAAACTAGCTGTTTAGGGGATTCAGGAGTAGAGTAGAAATTGTAATACTTTGCTGCCATTCTGGCCCAGAATAGAAATTTCAATGCATAAGGTGAAATGTTGTAGCCCAAAGGGAGATTAAGGAGTCAGAGATATACCTGAATTGATGGCACTTCAGAGAGGCAAGCCTTACTTTTGCAGAGATTTTTCAAAGTGTAAATCTTCCACATCTTGATCTTTTCTTGGAGGCCCAGAGTCTCTTTTGAAAGGCTTGTCAGACTCAGCAGGGTTTCCTGTGATTCACACTGGTACGAGCCAAATGCAAACAGACCAAGGACTGTCATCAGATGTTTCTTACACAAATGACTCTGGCGATATCGGGCGTTACTCAGGCTCCCACAGCTCCTCATTGCTTTTGGTTGTAGGAACCTACCTGACAGCTGAGCTTCCAAAGCAGAGTACCAGAGCACCTGAGCCTTGGGACCCAGTGAAATTTCCTGACTTATTTCCCTTATTTCTCATGAAATAAGTTACATTAGTCTCACTCCAAACACCCATCCTCCAAAACAAAACCAAAACCCACCCCCGATTAATAATTATAATAAGAAATCCTATGCTGGTATAGCTTATTCCTAGAAAATACTGTCATTTACATTGGAAATGCAATTTTAAAAATCCACACAGTTTTATGTGTGGGTATTCACAAATTTGTTGGATGAAAATGTTGACTTAGAGCAGCTGTATATTATACAGTGAATAGGTATACTGTTTTGATTACAATTCTTTTCTATCTAGTTTAAAGGAGATTTCAGGGACTTTAGGAATAACCACACAATAAGTTGTAGTGGTCGTGCAAAGACTGTAAGGGTCCAGATACTCTTTAATTATAACTCATGACCAATTAAAGTGATTAGTAAATTTCCCTTAAAGGAAATGCTTTCATTTTGGAGGAAAAGAGAATTTGGAGAAACTTGAATGACTATGGTAGAAACAGGTTTTGATGGTATTCTTGTTGTTGTCCTATGGGTTTCTTTTGTTTCCAGAGAAAGTATTTGGAGATAGAGGGGTGAATGTTGAATTCATACTGATTATTGTTTTGGGAATTTATCAGAGTTTTCTTTTCCTTTTTTTTTTTTTCTTCCCCTGACATTTAGAAGATGCTAAGCCAGTGCAAGTCTTGGTTTCGATGTGGTGAATTTCACAGCTTCTTAAGCACTTCCCTCTCCTCCTTGAGACATCTGTTTTCCAGAAAAAGGGAAAGCTTTGCTTTTTCCTTCCTTCATTCATATGTAGTGGTGTTTGTGAAAGGAGACTTGGTTAATGAGAGCTGCAATGTGAAAATGTTCTCTGCAGTGTTGTACTTGGGCATATGTTTCTACTCACTGAGAAAAAAAATAAGGAAAAAGGAAAAAATAAAGAGACTGTAATAAAGAAAACAATTACTAGCAAAACGAAGGTGTTTCCAGATGTTTCCAAAATTAAAATATTGTTCAACATGGGCAATGATCACACTGAGAAAGACTAAGCTGTTCCTTGCTCAGATTAGTCTAAAATTACTATGAACACATCTAAAGTAAGCTTTCATCCTCACTCAAGGATATTATATGCAATTATGTTATTTGACTGAATTATGGGCTCTAAATCTGAGGGGTTTATTCACAAAAAGTACTTTAATGGGTATAAAAAGAGATGGAACTTTTAACGCTATTATGAAGCTATTTCAGAAAATATGAATTAGTGAATTTTGCTCATGCCAAGATTTTATTTTACTGACTCACTTCTATATTGCCACAGAATACAGTGACAATTCAAAAAGTAGGAAAAATAAAAAAGATTTGGTTGAATTAGGCAGAAGTATTTAACAATACGGAATTAATGGTTCAGAATAGTGAAATAAATAATGTTACAAAAAATTTACATGTATCCTCTCATGGATATTTTATATAAAGATTTAACATTTCTTGTTAAAAAATTGTGTTCAGTATCTCTTGCCCAGATGTTCATGCAAGTTCAAAGTGTTGAAATTGGACCCATCCTTTGTTTTTACATTTTTAACTTTTACTGGTATTGTTCTGAACATATTCTTTTCAAACTGCAACATTTATGCATAACTTTTTTATAGTCCATACCAAATCTTGGCTACAGATGCTATAATTTGATATACTCTAACCCTAAACACTTGTGTTTCCATAGTACTTTCAGTAATTCTGTGTATTAAAAATATTCAGGCAAAAGAAAAAAAAAAAGAACTACAGTCTAAAAATTGTTTTGAAAATTATATTGGTCATTGGACAGACATCCTGTGCACATTTATTTAATTTAATGTTCTGTGAGTCTGTAATCTGCATGAATCTTTAGTATAAATCATGCTTTTTCTGTCCTTTAAGAATCTCCTTGTAAAGGTGAACAAATGCTATTGAAATTTGAATTTTGGAGTTTGGTTTTCAAAAATTCTGGCTAGTTTTTCACCCATCTGGAAATGTGAACAGTACATCAGTAAGAATTTAGCATACATATGTTACTCATATAAATGCTTTCTTCATATTATAGGATTTTACAATTGAGAAATACAGTTTTCAAAATGTTTGCCAAACTTTGATTCTTTCCATCACAGCTTAGGTGCAGATGTGACATTAGTGACACAAGTTTGAATGCTGTGTCTGTGGTGGGCTGACCCCAGCTGTCAACTCAGACCCCATTCAGTCACTCTCTTACTCCTTCCCAAGCAGGCTGAGGGAGGATAAAAGTGAGAAAAAGCTCTTGGATTAAATAAACACTCTAGTAAGCAAAAGGGGAGGGGTGGGGGGAAGAAGAAAAGAAAAGAAGTCATGCTAAAATCCAGCCATAACCAACATCAGAGCAATGCCCTGACATTCCCCAGGCAATGGTTATTCCCTCTCCATTTTATTGCTGAGCACGTTATGGGATATAGGGAGCATCCCTTTGGTCAGCTGGGGTCAGCCCTCCTGACTGACCAAACCTCCCTGACTCTCTCTGACTGTCAGTCCTTGCCCACCTCAGCCTCCTCTCTGGGGCAGCACAGTGACAAACTGGGATGGCCTTGACACCAACTAGCTGAGACACGGATGTGTTATCAGCACTTTCTTGGTCACCAGTCAAAAACCATCCAGCTGTGAAGAAAATTAACTCCATCCCAACCAGACTCAGAGCAGTGTGGATGTAGAGAACACATTTCAGGCACTTGCATGATTGCAGATCCAATCCTTTAGCAAAATTAGTGATTATTTATTTATTTTTAAATAGTTTCTAATTCTCTTTAAAATTGGAAACTCACTCTCTAATTCTGCAATGGCCTGAGCATGTACCTGGCTTAGTTAATATGCCACCTTTTAGAATGTTTGCTGCTCTCTCATTGATTCTAGCAGGAGCCAGAACAGACCTGACCATCATCAGTGTCCTTTACAAAAACAGAGGCCAAGAGAGCTGTCATTCAAGAAATGAATGGAAGGAGAAGTCAAGGAACATCTCTTGAATAGTTTGATCTCCTCCTCTACTTGAAAGGAGGTAGCAGTGACACCAAGTAGTATACCTGTCAAATAGTCAAAAAGAGCTGAAGAAGATGGGTCAAATTCCTCTTTTCCCATTAAAACATAATTATTTTGAAGCCTCAAATGCAAAGCTCAGGAGTGAAAACAGCATACAAAAAATAGAACTATGTGTTATTTATTGACTTAATAATTTTGTGATCTTTTCAATTTTGTTATTTCAACTTATGTTTTTTGCTGTCTTTCTGACCTTTCAGTTTTCTCCTAGTCTTTATAGGAATCTAAAATCACTCATTGTAACTCTGTTCTTTGGATTCAAGATCTTATATGAAATGCATAGCATGAAATTGAATTAGAAGATTAACTGATTGTAATAGAAGATTTGCAATTACAGAGCCTGACCTTTGTAACACAGCCCATAACATTTTGAATTAATTCCTACTGGAACTGGAGCACATCTTTTAGATAAACATGCAGGCAGTCTCAATTTTAAAAGCAGTCAGTGACGAAGATTTTACCATAGTTTTTCCTCTCAGGTAAAAATTTGCATTTTACTTCTAATAACTCTGTCAGTTTTGAGTTTAATAATGACATTGTGATACTCTATACCTGTCAATCTCTGAATTTTTCTTTATTATGGCCAGTAGAAGAATGTATTTGTAAGAAGTCTATTTTGTAATGCAAATAGACAATATGCTCTACAGGAAGACACTGAATTCCAGCTTTCACTCTGATCCTCTCCTTGTGCTTTTCAAAATGCCACTAGCTTGCAACTTATCACATCAATTACTTCAGGACTGGAACTTTCCATGCTTGGGGCTGAGCTCCATTGCACACACAGTCCTCTCCACACTCATCATGGAGAATCACTGCAAGCAGGCAGGAGGAACGATTTCCTGCTGGCAGATTGATACCACCCTCCCCAAGGATGGAGGCTAAGCCATGGAGCTTTGACACAGGAGTGCCATAGACTGGGCACAAGTAAACTGGTTATTGGGTACATCCTTTCCATGTTTGAGCTTAAAAACTAACACCTGGAGAACTGTACTGGGAATCAGATCTCAGTCTTTCACTTCAGACGAGAAGAGCAATGTTTGTTTCCAAAACAGATTCATATGTTATTTTGGTAGCATATGGTCTTGTTTTATGATGTATGTTGGCATTTCTTGGGATGGGAAATGTAATACAAACATGACTGATCAGGAAAATTGTTCATCAAAGAGAGAAACTAGAAGAAAGAATTGGTGTATTTAGCTCATTGTACAAACTAACAAGGTACTTACTGAAAAGCACAGTCCTTTGCTCAGTTTAGGTGGCCAGTGTCAAACTCTCAGGTTTTCAGTATTTGATATTCTTCCCTAAAAACTACCTTGTAGGTTTTCTTCTTTACCTTTTTAGTTAATTTTGGAAAGAAAAATAATATCAATTACTTTTTTTCAGCTGTCCCTTTTTTCTTTTAAACATAGTGGAAGCAGAACTGTCAAGGAATGATTGGGTCAAACTTCGGTAAGGATCTTTGTGAGCGCTTTTTTTACCATTGGGAATCTTGTATTAAAAGAAAAAAAAAAGTTCAGTAAGTTAAGAATTCACCTTTCTAATACTATCCCAGACTTTTGGCTGGTTGGGAAATTGCTGGACTATGTCTGTCCCTGGTAGATAGACATCTATTTCATATGGAACAGTTAAAATTGTGCTCCCTGGGACACATCAATCACCAGTCATTCAGATCATATCATGCATCTTTCAGCAAGTCATGTAATGGAAAATTCCATAGAACTGATGAAAGCTAAGCCAAAAATCTGCTTCAAGTAAGTACTTCAGTTTCCAGGAGTTTATATTTCTGTACTATTTGTAAAAACAAAATTATATTCCTTAGCATTTAATCAAAGAAGTTATTAGTATCTTTTAAATTTGAAACTCAGTTTTATCAAAAATTTTTTAGGTATATGCTGTTCAATATTAAATGTGTCAAGAAAATGGTGGTTGTGATCAATCACTTCCAGAAGTTCTTGGAACTGACAATGGAATATTTTTTTGACGCAGAACTCCATGAATTGCTTATTCCTTCAATCTGTAACAACAACACCAAAATGAAGAAAAATTGCTTAGCTTTTTCCTTCTGTTTCTGTAGACAAAGCAATTAGATTAACATGTTAGGGTTGGTGCCAGAAATGCACAGTTCATAAAACCATCAGATCTTTCCTCTTACCACATGCTCTTTGATTCCCAGTAGTGTGAAATTATCTTTGTGTGCCTTTGGAAATATTTGTTTTAATGTTTGCAAAGCCTCTGGAAACTCGAGACATTTGTGATCAAAATGTTACGAGTTGAATACCTTTTAGAAATTCTCTGCAGGTCGTATTCAGACTGTTTAAGTTCCTCCTGAGGTATTATCTGCCATTCACTGTCTTGATCCTGTTCCCCTCTAAGAGCCATTATGTCAGCCCTTCAAAAGCCTTCAAAGCTGCTCTCTGCCTTACTGAATTACCACCAGGAATTTAAGTGAAATTTAAGTGCTGTGAATACTCACCATGAAAAAAATAAATTTGGTATTCTAGTGTGGCCTTTGAATTGAAAGTATGTCTGGTGTATACTTTTCTTTTTATGTACCCTAAGCCCTGTATTTTCTGTATATTGAGGATATTTAGCTACAAATTTGAAAAATATATTAAATGCACATTAGCTACAAATTAGATCACATTTTAGATTTTTAAAATGAATAGGTTTAAGTGTACTTTAGTGAAAAGTATTTTTGCAAAAATGCATTTTTGAAGGTGTTTTAATAGTCACACCTGTGACTATTTTATTTTGTGGAACAAAATATTAGTAATTATAGAAAATTGTAGAAAGTTTGCATTTTAAAGAATTACAGTGCTCCTTACACAGCCAAAGAAGCATGTGTGCTACAGCATACAAGTACCTTGGAGGCTGAATATGGTTTTGGCAAAGGTGATCAAACCAATTTTTGCTGATTCTTTAGCTTTTGCTTTTTCAGAGGCTTTTTGAATGATGTGCTCCTTATGGTTTAATAGCTGCTCTCCATCTCCATCTGAGCAGGCTGTGGACAATGCTGTGTGCTGCTTGCATTTGGTCTGCTGCCTACATTGTGCCATTCAGCACTGTGCCGCCTCTCTCACAGCACTGCTGGTGATGTGCAGAGGCACCAGCCCCAGTTACAGAAACAGAAGATGATAACTGACCCAGGGTTAATCACTCCCCCCTAATTCAAACTCCAGTTACTCTTTCCAGAAATATCTGTTCAAGGTATTTCTGCATGGTGAAGTATTTTATAGAATTGATATGTCTTGAGTAAAACTCCATTGGAAAGGTTAGCACATGCAATAGAAGACAGCCCTAAGTCTTTATTGCATCAGCACAGCTCTGATGCTTGCATTTATTTTGCTTATGAGCTGTATGAGAGAATGTCATATTCAGTGTTTGCTGCTTTAGACCACATCTATTTGTGCCTGAAGGCCAAAAGGCTTCTTTCCTCACACTGAAGATGATGGTGATAAATAATGACCATAATTACTTTTTAAGTGTTAGAGAGTACACTCATTTGCTTGGATTGCAATAGGTCCTATTTTTGCATAGGTCTTGCACACAGCTACAAGACAGATGGCTTCTGTCCCCTGGAATTAAAGGGGGAGGGAATTCATGTATGGTTCTGAAATAGCAGACACTGGAACATATTTTGTGTACCTTACCCACAGAATGCTTTGTGAATGCATGGGAAAAGGCAAGCAGGGGTCAAGGTGAGAATTCATTATTTTGAGAGAAGCCAAAGGAGCATGTATATTCATATATGTGTTCAAGCCATGAGGAAGACATCATCTCTGGGTACCTATCTCCTCCTCTTCGGGCTGCTATCCAAAGAGGTGTAATGTCCATGGGGCCTATGCTTCTGTGGAGCAGTAGAACAGATTAAAGTCATTTGCTGCCTACTAAGACAAACAAGGGTTAATTGAATTATTTTGACCAAGTGAAATCTCATTCTCCAAGAGAATGAGGGTAGACCAGAGAGCTCCCAGTGGAATGAAAAAATGCAAAGTAGGTTTGCTAGATTCAGAAATCTTGACTGACATTGTGTGTTAGGGGAGACAGGATGTGTTGTAAGGAAGGAGATAGCAGGAAGCAGGATGATTGCTGGCATTTAAAGAAAGCTACTTGACTTTTATCAGATAGGGGGAAAAGATTATTTGGCACTTACATTAATTACTGAAGAGACATAGGAGACTTCAATTTTGGAACTAAGAATTATGGGATACCTCATCAAAGGTGCAGAATAAATTTTAGTTCGTCTAAAATATGTAAGTATGAGTAAGAGCATTTTTTTGGTTTTGCACCTTAAATTGGAGCAGAACTTTGTTTGAAGCAATTTTGTGTAGCTTGCTGCCTCTAGCTGTTAAAGATCAGAGTTTCTTCCCAAACTGGCCTAATCTGACAAACCTTGGGACAAAGATCAGTAATTACAGGTAGGACAATATATCTGGAGTTTTACTGCAATTTCCCAGTGAATACCCTTGAATAGTATTGGGAGAAAAATGTTTTCTCATTGCAGTAAGTTCCCATTCTCAATGGGAATTAAATATTCAAAATGCAGACATTCATGAATCAGCAGTCTAAAAATGTTCACTAAATATAACTCAATCCTTCATTTTAAAAAATATTTTCACTGCTCTTTTGCATTACTTTTTAAAATAATCAATTTATGGTTTCTTTCAATATGATTGAGTATAGTTGTAAAAAAGAAGATATTTTTAAAATTAAAAAATAAGAATGAAAAAATACTAATTTGGGGGTGTGGGGGACTTAAATGTCAAAGCATTTTTCTGAAGCATTTTATCAAAAAGGCTGTCTTTATTTAAACAGCCTTCACTTTGAAAAACTGGCATTTTATAACAAAATACATCTACAGTGTAAAATTTGCTAGCAAGTTTAATCACAGGTCTATGACATACCATTGTCTTGTATAATTAAAGTTATCCATTGGAGCATTGCAGATAAATCTGTCTTTATGTCAGAGAGCTCCTGTAAATAGATGCAGACCACTGAATTATCAGAATCAGAGGAAAGCATGGAAAATTGATGCAAGAAGTAATGATATTTAAATATAGGGAGACAGTAGGCCTGCATGAAACTTTGTCATTGCCCCTCTAAAAAGTTATCCATTAGTGTTCCATAACCCAAACCTTTGAATTGTAACAAGTCATTGTCTCTTCAATTATTTTTGAAGTCCCTGTGTAATGAGAAATCCTTTTTAAACTTACAGATTCCAATACTTTGTTACACAAAAACACAAACATATTTTGTGTAGTCATCAAGTGGCTTTTGCCTAACCTCTTGCAGATCATTCTGGAAATTCTGCATGTGGCAAAGGTCTGTCAAATCTTATCAGACTTGCCACCATGGGCCAGCTTAAGAGCCTTTGGTGTTTTACTGGGCTCAGGGATGCTACTGGAAAAAAGTCAAATTTTAGCTGAAATCTGGTCTTTTTAAGAAAGGTGGCCACCAAGCCTGAAGAAGAAGAAGAGATCCCCTGACCATGGGCATCATACTCATCCCAACGAGTGCTTCAGGGAAGCGATGACCTGAGGTAAAATGCACTCATCGCTTCTAAAAGCAGAAGACTGGCACTCTCAACTCAACCCAAAGTGACATTGGAAGGATAAGCATAATTTAATGGGAAAAAGGTAAATAATAGTATCTTTTACTGTACAGCAATTATAATTTATGAGGGCTTTTTATATAATTTGTTATGAATGTATAGCATCAAAACTGGACTAATGATTTCTATAAATATGTTGCTAAAATCCTAATGGGATAAACAATGTGTTCTTAACACCATACAGTCACTATTTTCTTTTTTTCTCACAAGAAGATTTTGGCTGTGCATCACCCTTTGTTTGATTCAGATATTTTTGTTTCCTTTTGTTGAAATGAGAAACATTGCTTCCTGGAGCCATTGTTTTCTCAATATTTTAGTTTGGTCTAAAAGATCATGAACAGAAAATGAAACTTTCTTTTCTTGATTATCTTCTGTGTTCCAAACCCATGGTTTTCTATACACAAATCCTGGCAATAGATCCCAAGCACAAGTATAGGCTGGGCAGAGAATGGATTGAGACTAACCCTGGAGAAGAACACTTGGAGGTGTTTGTGGATGACACGCTCAGTATGGTTCATCAATGGGTGCCCACAGCCCAGAAACCAAACGTGTCCTGAGCTGCCTCCAAAGCCGTGTGGCCAGCAGAGACAGGGAGGGGATTCTGCCCCTCTGCTCTGTGAGACCCCACCTGCAGGGCTGCATCAGCTCTGGGGCAATAAGCACAAGAAAGACTTGGACCTGTTGGAGTGAGTCCAGAGGAAGCCATGAAGAGGATCAGAAGGGCTGGAACACCTCTCCTAGGAAGACAGGCTGTGAAACTTGGAGCTGTTCATCCTGGAGAAGAGATGGCTGTGGTAAGACCTTCAAGCAGCCTTCCAGTACTCAAAGGGGGCCTGCAAGAATGCTGGAGAGGGACTTTTCAGGAGGGTGTTTAGTAAGGGAACAAGAGGGAATAGCCTTAAGCTGAAACAGAGCAGGTTTAGATTAGTTATTTGGAGAAATTCTGGGAGGGTAGTGGGAACAGGACTCCCAGAGAAGTGGATTACCTATCCCTGGAGATGTTTGAAACCAGGCTGGATGGTGTTCTGAGCAACCTGGTCTAGCTGAACATTCCTTGTCCATAGCAACATCGTTGAAACTAGATGATCTTTAAGGTCCATTCCAACCCAAATCATTCTATGATTCTATGACCAAGATGAATTAATTTAATGGGGACCATTTTAGAGCTGCTCTGACTCTTAACTTTCTAATGACACAAAAGGCTAATAAGTTCTCATGTATCTATTGAACATGTAGATCAACATTACACCTGAACACAAAGTTACATTCACAGATAAACATGAAAAATTTTGACTGCCCTAGGCTGTTTTTCTGAAGATGTTGGATTTGTGTAAGAAAATATATCTTGCCAAACTTAATCAGCCTTTTAATTTCTCTGTAGTTACTTTAACTGAACAAGATTAAGAGCCAACCAAAGGAAATAACAACAGGGATAGTCAAGCCAGCATGTCAAGGGAGTCTTGTTTACAAACTATAGCCAACATCAATTTATTTCTGGCTTCAATTCCTGACCTCCACTTTAAAAGCAATTATTCACAAATGACAAATCTTATGAAGTCTGAGGACTGGCATGTTATGGATCTTGTAAGCATAATAACCATATATTTACTGATTCTAAAATCTTCATTTGGCACCTCCAAAATGCCAGGCAGATTTAGCAGCCTGTTTATTGAACTAATATATGCAAATAATATTTGTAAGCAGCAAATTGGCATTCTAAGATGGTGTTTGTAAAAAAAAAAGGCAAAAATATATTCTAGACTTGCATATACTTTTATTACTTCAGAAACACCATAATCAAGACTATTGTCTCTAGACAAAAGTAGTTTTTTTCCTTTTGCTTCTACAAATAATACATTGATGATCCATAAATGCCTTCTCTGCTGGAAGTCCAAAAGTCTCTTATACTGCAATAGCAAAACAGGACTTGCTTGATTATCCTGTTATTCTTTTCAAATGCACTGATTTTTTTCCAAAGCAATCAAATGTTTTCAACTTTCTGAACATTTGCAATTCTTATTATTTTCTGTGGTTTATTCCACAGAAGTTTTAATTCCACCACTGTGCCAATAAAAACGCGGGGGAAATAGGTGGAGAATGATAGATATATATTGATGTACATAAGAATAACAGATGCCATCTCTTCACCAATGCAAATATGTGGTGTAGTTTATCCAGTAAATGTGGTACAAATCATTCTTATTTTTAAGTAATCAAGATGAAACATTGCTGTTCACTCCCTTTTGCTGTAGAAAAACTCCTTTTCTGAGAGCTATTGTTTATCTCCTCATTTAAATTCTAGTTGGTGTTTGTGAGAGGCAAGCATCATAGATACTTTTTTTCTAATACTGACAATGTTTGATAGCAATCAGAAAAAGCCTTCAGTTTATTGCATACATTTCAATTTACAAGTAAATTCTCACTTAGTTAACAGTTTTATTTATCTTGTTGGTATCCCATGGTAATTGATGGCTGACAAGAGTTTGAAATTAAAATGCAGTCAAACTAAAATATCCTCAGAACAAATAAATTACCTATTACCATTGAAATACTTAATTTCATTGCTGGACATCTTTGAAATACTTAACATAGAATTAACAATAATTTTATATTACAGAGGACCTGTGTAACATTTATTAGTGTCATGCCTAAGAGTCTTTTGAAAGTTATTAAATAATATAAGACATGGTTCACTATCTGTTTAATGATGTATTGAAAAAGAGAAAAAGTTATTTGACTTCCGTTGGTGACTGTATTTTTGATATCCTGTTCCTACTGTGTTAGTTTAATCCAATAGGCTTTTGGTTGACCTTTGCATGACATATCCCTTGGCCAGGGATATCCCTGGTGATGATAAGTCATGACTGAGGTGCTATGTGACTGTGTTTTAATTCACTTTAAAGTGTTTGAAGTGGTGTGATGTAGCTCTTCACAGAAGTTTTGTCATGGCATGAAGCACAGAGTGAATCTTTCATGCCCACAGGTGTGGCTAGAGAGAATGTGGAGTCATATAAGGCTTCAAAGATGACTGGGGTAGTGCTGACAGGCTGTGAAGGGTGGAGACAGAAATTTTATGAAGCCTCATACATGTTTGCTTTCTAAGGAATTACTGGAGTGAACTCTGTTGAGAAAGCCTGAGATGTGTTAACCCAGTGGAAGCCATCAAGAAATTGGGTAATGGGGGCAATCAGGAGTCCAGTGCTGAAGTGATTTCCCAGCCTTCTGTTGTGTAGAGGTATAGATATATCCTGAGGATCTTGAAAAATAAAAACAAGGCAAGTACAGGGATATATTAAAACATTTAGGCGCATTCAGGTGCACAACAGATATCAGGAAGCGCACAAAAGCTTAACCTAACTTACAGATTTTGACATAAAATATTCTTCCTACTAAAGTAACTTTTAAAATATAGCTGTAGGTAAAACTGTGGATTTGGGTCCCATAAGGGTCTTCCTAAGACTTATGTGATGCAGTACTGAGTCACTGAGATGACTGTGGAACCTGCCACAGATTGAGTTTAACTTGATTAGGAAGACAGAACAGGGAGCAGATAGGACCCCATACTCACTGAAAGCTGAAGTTGCCTCTAGTTCCTAGCAGTTTATTTTCTTTCTTTTTCTCCTGCAAAATAATAGCTTGATGAGTCCATACATTTATCTAGTTGTGTTTATGTATATGCATGAAAATGTATTGCTGAACTCTGCACAAATACTGAAAAACACTGGAGAAAAACTGACTTGAAGCAATTGCATTCTGTTTGCAAGTTTAATGGAATTATGATCCTCTTGTTTGCAGGAATTAGTCTACAGTGTAGATCAGGAATATAACCCTGGCCTTCCACCAAAATATCTTTCACCAGGGCAATATTTTTCCAATCTTCAGTCCATTTCTTGTTCTTATTTTTCCCTAAAGCTTTCAAGCATGGCTGGGAACCAAGAAGTTTGTTCATCCTCCATCCTATGGCTGAAAGTGCATTCTCCAGAAGTATATTCCACCAAGCGAATAATGCATATCCATCTGAGTGAGGAGAATGTATGTAGGCATTTGGTCATGTTTGTGCCCTGATACACAGTTGTTCCTTTGCAGCACCAGACGTGTCTTTGAGAAGACAGAGGTTGTTTGCATTTTGTATGTGCAATGGATGCATGGGATACCACATGACAAGGAAGAGGCTAAAGTGTCATTCTGTCTTAGGTGAATAAAAGTGGCTCCACCCCAATTTATATATTAGCCCCCCAGGAATCTTCCTGTGCTCTATTTCACCGCTCCAGGGCAGGACTCATCAGGAAAGCTCTTCTGGTGGACAAGATATATTCCTACAGATAGCAAACATCAATCAGCCCTTTAAGACATTCTGACATCAGGGGAGACACAGCTTCTTTGAACACAGCCCATGCTGAACTCAAGCTGAGTATAGGCCCATGAATGGACATGAGCAATGGACCAACGTGTTCAAGGAAATCTGTGTTGCTAAGCAGACAGCATGATGGATGTTAAACTGTCAGCAGATTTCACTGGGTATATTCCCAGGAATAAGTAGTCACATTAGAATTGATTACGATCCCCCTTATCTCCAACAATGCAAAATAGATTTAGGAACCCATAGATAACCAGAGTCATTGCTCATGAGGACTCCACAGAAATGTGTTTGATCTGCAATTGACTTGCTCAGAATACTATTAGGAACAGGTTTTTCACTTTCCACATGCATTGTACTATAAAAAGAAGACCTTTTTGTAACCTTGGAGAATGCAGAGAATCCAGGAAAACCAGCTCCATACTTGAATAGAACACAGCACAGGTAAACATTGAGGTAAGGTTAAACTTCAGGAGAGATGGATTTAGCTCATATCTCTGATTTCTTGCCTATTTTATGGCTGTTACTTCATACTTTGTTTCGGTCTACACACTAGATAAATTATTGCATTTCTTCTAGTTCTTGTTCACATTCTCTGTTTAAAATATGGTTTCTGCCATTATTGTCACAGATGAAAAATGCATTAACTGTGACATCTCTACACAAACTCTTTGGTGACTCCAGTTCATAGTTCTGCGATCACAATGAAAACCAGAATCTGATGACACTCAGTGCAAAGCAAAAGAGTAGTGGTATGGAAATAAAGAGTGATAATCAGAATCCTTTCAAATGACATTGCATACCAGAAAAACAAAACCCATAAAGCTCTCACTTTTTTTAATAGCAGCTGAGCCATCTGCCAGTGGTAAATTCATCAACCAGTACCATCAGATTTACTGGAACACTTAAGCCAGTGTATCATATGATAGCAGAGGTACTGATAAACATGATGGAGTCAGTAGTCAGATCTTCCTAATTCCTATGCTTCATCATCATCCATCATAGTTAGATATTTTCTAAGCATTCTGGACATGAACTGATGCAGTTTCAATTAGCATTCAAATGTTTTATTGCTCAAGTTTTTATTATCCACCCACAATATCCATCTATTGATGGGCTCTGATCCTAGCTATGTGCATTGCTGTAAGCTTCAAGTCTTTCTTCCAGCTACTATTGAGTTACTACTAGCAGTACCACAAAATTTAAAGTTCATTAATTTTGTTCTGTTTCACAGTCACTCAAATCCAGCCTAGTATTGTTGTTATTACCTTTCTGATTATTAAGTCCACTGCATATACATGTAAAGCTATACAACCCATTTATTACTGATAATACAAAGAATCTGTACAGGGAATACCCCATTTTGCAGAGGGAGAAGAAAATAAGAAGAGGTTAGGTATCTGCCTCAAGGGCTCAAACTGCAAAGATTTTATCATATGGCTTTTCTTTGTCTTCAGTGGTCAGTCCTCAAGAGACTCATATCTGTAAAATTAATAAGATTGTTGCTGAATTGTACTGTCAAAAGGAGAAAATAAGTGATGCATTTAAGCTTGTTTATTTTTAGCTTGATGCAAAGCCATGTTAGGTATAATCCCATTTTTCAGAGTGAATGAAATCCCATGTTATCGGAAAAGCTGGAGCTGTTGTGTCAGATTGATGGAGCTTAACTTGTTTAGCCTGACAGATGCTGCTCAGGATCAAAAGACTTGGATGTAAACAATGGAGTATCTTCAAGGTCAGGAGAACTCTGGGGAAGTTGTCTTGGTATGACGTAGGAGAGAAGGAAGAGGCATGTTAAATGTGTGGATAAACACAGCTGTCTGGAACAGGATGATAGCTTTCATAAGGATGAATCCCAGGACATAAGACAAGCCCAGCCAGGCAAGTGCAGCGATACTCCACTGCTCATTCATAAGATCACTACATGATGGCCTCTTATTTTTAGTAAATCCTTAACTTAAATCCTATTCTTTTTTTACACTGTTTTTCTAGGACAGCATAAGACAGATTCTTTCTATATTTCCAAGATCTCCTTATTTTGCCATATACCATATAGAAATGGTACAAACTTTAAACAATTGTCTTCAGTATTTTGTTACAATCCGGAAGAAAACTTTGTAATTTCTGGACAGAGGCCCTATTGCTGGGTAGCTAGCGTAGAAATAGGAATATCTTTCCATTGTGAGCACTGTTATTGTGAGATTTTGAGCCTCAGTCTTTGAAAATTTTATTCCAAGGGAGCATGGAAACATTGGAGAAGACTTTGGAGTAAGTCTATGCTCCTTTGCCCAGCTTTAAAATGTGTTTGACTCCAAAGTTTGTAACCATCTAGTAAAAGTCTGAGTGATCTCAAGAAATGAGTGATGTTTACATTCAGATGACTATCTAGTCATTTTAGCCACACAGTTAAGTGTTTTTGCTAGCATTGCTTTTATAAATAGAATCCCTTGAAGACTTTCCCCTGGATTATTTAACTAAAAGTTAATTTCTTATTTCTCTCTCTTCATATCTTTTTCCTAAGCAGAGTGTAACTATGTGGAAGAGCAGAATGTCAATTCTTGTTCCATTTCTGTGCTTGACCTCTTCTTTGTGGAGCAGTACCTAGTGGGCACAAAGACACCAGTCAGTATTGGACTGGAGGCTGGCAGGACAGGCAAAGGCTATGGCAGATACGTGGATCTTTAGTAACTAATAAATTTTATGAACTCTATCATTGTGGAAGAAAGGAAGGACAGCTGCAGACCACCTTTATAATCCTCTACAGGTATTCACACTCAAACATTTTAATAGATAGGCATCCAATCCTCTGACCCACATAGAACAAATGCAAAATTGCCATAAGCATTCATATTTGACCACATGAAACTAGCATTATGAAAACTAAAAGCACTGAATGCAGTCAGTCCAACTGTGTTACATCTAAGATCTTTCCTGGTTATGAAATATTTATATCCAAAGCAGAGACTTCTTGTCTGTTTTAAACATGCTGATAACTCTGAAGACTTTTCAAATATTATCACGCAAGTGTCTGGCTGCTTCTAGCAATGGTTTTCTTTCTTCACAAAAGTGAGAAACAGGCCAACTTTTCCCATCTCGAGACTATAGTTTAGTTTGCTACAAATGTTGCAGAAACAGGAAATTTGACATTTCCAGCTATTGGCTGCATTTGTAATCCATTGCAGAATTGTGAAGTCACTGAGATGACATTTCTTTGAAGGTCACAGTCGTGTTGGTGGAATTAATGACAGCATAAGAAAAAATTGAATTAATAGCATGATTATTGACTACTACCCAGACTCAGTGTTTTAGGTGTTGCAGAGACTAAAGTGATATGGCACAACTTCAGAATCCAAAAAATCATCTAGGACTGATGTTCAAAATTTGCCCTCTGAGCATGTCATGTTGGACACATAGTAGAAACTTGAAAAATACCAAGACATCAAATTATTTGCTTATGTTAATTTTACTACCTACATCAGCACCAACTACACATAAAGTATTAACTGCCTTCAGAATATTTCTGGATGAGGTAAAAAATTTCTTTTTATTTAGCTACTAAGAAAGCCTGTACTATTGATGCTTAATTATGGAGTCCTCTGAAAGTAAATTTTTTCTCCATCATTATAAATACAAGCTGAGACACTGGCTTTTATGATAAATAACAAGAATTCTCTTCAGGTAAAAGAGGAGCTCAAATTTTGTATTGCATTCATCTGACATCTCAATGATTAAACATCAATCAAATAATTATCACAGTCAGTACCATCCTCTCTGTATTAATCAATTAAGTATTCGATTAAGTTTGCTCTACTTGTCCAAAGAACTTCTACTTTTAGAGGAATAAAGAATTTTTTTTCTCTGAATGTGTAAGTGTGCTACAAATACAATCAAAGGAGAGTTGGACATTTTGTTCTTTACAGTAAGGTCATCTGAAGAGGAAAGAAAAGTTTATTTGAAATTTATATGGGCAAAAGTTTTTGTTTTCTTTCCTGCTAACACAATCTGCAAGGAAACAAAGTTCCCAACTATTGGTTTCAGCTTTCTGCTGGCTATATAAACACTTTAGTTGGTTGATAGTATTTGTATTTTCAAGCTTTTTTGTGCTACTTTAAATATTGCTAATGTTCTTATCATGATTCCTAAAGAATCAGGCTTAGAGGGTCACTGTCTGGTTGTCCTTAACTTCTGAAAATGAACTCACTGGTCAGCTGGATCGGAGTCAAAAGAAGAGGACCCCAGCTGTCAATAGGACTTAAGAGTGATGTTCTGGGAAGACTAAGGAAACCCTGTACCAGCCCTCACCAAGAGAAAAGCTGCTGAATGAGTATATGCATTATTAGACAGCTGTGAAGCCGTGTGGGGAAACAATGTGAATGGCTAAACAGAAACAAAAATATTTTATCAGAACTTCTATCAACCCCAAGATTCAAATTCATGGAAAAAAAGTCTGGTCAATTCTGGTGTTCTCATTATTGTTTTTTGAAGATTTTCCTGTCCATTCTGTTAAAAGGTAAGCTGAGACACTGGGCCTTAATGCTCTAGCAAATGGTGGGCTTCATAACAAAGTACACAGACACGGAATCCCAGGCCTCACAAGGCACTAGCAATTATCCTATACGATTACTACCTAAGTATCAAATATATTTAACCCCCTGTATGGTCCCTCTTCATGCTGTACCTTCCATGGATTATAGAAGAGGGCGGATGAGATTCCCAAGTGCTTCTAAGCTTTGGTGTCCAACAGTTTGATTGACCATAAAGTGATAAGTAAGAAGAAGAACAGAGAAGGTTCCTTCCAATTTTCCCTTCTCTTGTTGCATGTAGAAAGAGTTACCTGAGGCTCCATGAAACATATTTCAGTTGCTGGAGGGGTCTACACATCAGGAAACTGATATTTTGCCTCTTCTGTGAATCTTGAAAAGCATTCCATAGAAAATTTACATATAGGTGATTCTTCAAGAGGAGACTTCTTTGTCATTTAAGTCTGTTTGACTTCTAATAGATAGCCAAAATAATGGAAAATTCCAATCCAAAATTGCAATCACAAGTTTTACTGGCAAAGGATTAAGGCTGAAGTTAATGTAACTTTTTTCATGTTCTAACATTCATTGAGAAAATCTGAAAAATGAGTACATATAATTGCTTATCCATACCTTGTAAACACCATTGAAAACCTTCAAAATGTTGATGTGAATGCAAGTCATAATTCTTTCCCTCAGGAATTGAAAATGTGTCTGAAGTTCATGCTAGAAATCTCACGCTGCGAAGTTTTTATTACCTGAAATGCAGAACTTGAAACTAATAATTTCCTTAAAAATAGTCCAGTAAATGTCATTGCTAAACAGAACATAAAGTTTCAGGGATTAATCCAACAGTCACCAGTCTGTCAAAGAAGAACAGCAACAGTACAAGGGATTAAGAAGTTATTGCAAATAAAACCAATGGGAAAAGTGCAGCTATAATCATTCTTAGTTTTTAAGAAATAATAGTGTGCTCGTTCTTAAAAATTAAAGAATCAGCACTGATATGGATTTAAGCTTGTTTCTATACCCATGTGACATAGCAAACTTTTCAAATTCTCTGTGTGATCCAAAGAGAAGCTATAACATAAGTTAAGATAGTTACAAGCTGTTAGTGAAGATATTGTAGCAGAATTTGCGTGAAAAGGCCTCTTAGAAACACTGCATTGTCCCATGAATTCAGCACTTCAGAGCATCAAAGCACTGTGTAAACATTAGCTAAATGTTAGTCATAGTTCCTTCAACTTGTAAGACAAAAATAAAATCTCCCTCCCTTGCAAATGCTGTAGGGCTGCAGTTTCCCTTGTCACATACAAGGCATTGAAGAGTGCAGGTCATATTGTCATTCAGAGTAAATTAGAAGACTATGTATCCAGCTTACCAGGCTGTATGAAATATCATTTGGATAGGCCAGAACATGTGATATGTGAGAGAAGATTAAAATAAATTTTAAAAGGTAAACAGCCTGCTTTGCACAAGCATATTTTTTTCCAATATTTACTATTTCAATATTTATTTTTCATGTATGTTGATTCTTCTAGATCTTCCACCTGCTTCAGTTAGGCTGCTTGAAGATCTCTGGTGATATGAGAAGAGCCAAAGATACAAAGAGCCAAGGATACCAAGGAATAGAGTTTGGTGCTCAGCACTACTGAAAAAGGGTTTGGAAGGGCACCTGCAATCCAGTCTACCTATCCAGATAAGTGATATAGAGCAAACTGGAGCACTGCTTCACCTAAAAAGCCTCCTAAAGAAAGCACTTTGCCTCGTCAAGAGAATGAGAAAGATCTCTCTGATATGTGCGGAGGGAAAACACCACTCAGCTATTTTAGGCATCTGTTTTTCTCATGTAGTCTATAAGAAAACAGTGTTTGTTTAGTGATGATGAGTGTCTTTGGCATAAGAGCCTAGCATCAGAATCCTCCCTAATTCAGAAGGTGAAAGACACAGAGCTCTCCTTCCAGCATTTGTCTTCATCCACTGAGTATAATGTCTCGTGTATGAATCTTAGAGGGAGCTGCACCTTGGGCTTAGTTTCCCTTGCCCAAGCCTGTGGCCTAAACCGTGCATGAAGTTTCCATTACTTTCTCTCTCTCTGGCACCTTGGAGTTTTTCCTTCCTCACTGTGCAGTATTACAGGCTCATCAGGAGAGTGGGAATGTCCTTCCCAGGAGATCCCATAGCTTCATCACTCAGAGACTCTTCTGAGATATTTCAGCCATGGCAGCAGCTGCTCTCACACTGGGAAAAGGATGTGAATTTGGGTCTTATGAAATTCATTGCATTTGGGCAGCATCTCCATAACACAGTGTGTAGAAGATGTATTATTTATATGTAGAAGAGCAGACTGATTTCCCAGAGCTAGAAGCAGGGCCAGCATGTTGTGGATAAATAAAACCTACTGCATTTCTACTCTGCTTTGGGACTGTGGCCATTCATTTTCTGCACACCAGGCATGCTGTGTGAATCTGCAGATGCTCGTCCTCCTCTGAGCTTGTTGCCTAGAAATCACAGGGAAATGTACCACACTTTGCAGTGTTGTAAGGAGAAGGTCCATCGGCAAGCTGGTAAATCTGGAACTGAGGATATTTTGTAGTTCTTGGTCAAGTCTAGTTCTCACTTTTCTCCTCCAGATACTCAAGTCTGAACTAAGCACCAAATATTTTAGTTTCACTGAGACAAATTGAGACATATTCATCCCTAATGGTAATCTGTGTGACAGTGATATCGACCCCCAAGATCATCCTTGATTATTTGCCAGGTTGGGCTCAGGTCACTAAGGCTAACATCCTTATCACAGAGAGGTTCCAAATCTCTGCTGATTAGCTGAAGCTGAGTCAAGGCCTTGTTCAAAGAGACTAGAAGTGAGAATTTCCACTGTGCAAGGTGGAATCCTTTGTCAGGTCTGAAGTGTTTCTTAATATGATAACAAATAAAACTTACCTTGTGAGTAGATTAAAATATCCAAAACTTTCATGGTCTTGTTAAGAGTCTGGGTAGTTCAGTAAGAGCGTGGAGCAGGCCCATGTGGGGGGAATCTGGTGGGACTCAGCCCTACATGATTCAACTACATGACACAAGGTCTTTTTTTCAGGAAAGAGGGCCAGGAATCCCTCATCTGTCCTAGGAGAAGGGAGAAACTGACTGACTGACATCAGAAGTTATAAAGGCAGGTCAAAAATTAGAAGACAAAGGAGTAAAGCCTTTAAACTGCTAGCAGTCTTCTGCTTGCACTACAAAGTTTACAGCTACTGATCCAGCTCCAATTCAACCATCTCTAGCTAATTCCTTTTATCTTAAGGAATGCAATAAAGCAGGTGAAGAGGTTTTTTTAAATGGTAGTTGTAATAGCACTACATATTATATGTAAATATAATAAATATTATAAATAAATATTATACTGTTTATGCAGTATAATATGAGATGCATTCAAACATGGTATAAAGAAGTGGATCTGAAAATATGGCTCTCTGCTTTTATCCATTTATTTTAGGAAAGTTAGTTTTCTTTTTGTCAAATCAGAATAAAAAAACCCTTGACCTTCAACAGCAAGTAGAAGTCTAATTAAATTCTTCAATGATTTTTTTTTTGTGCTTTTCAATGACTTTGATAATACTGAGATGTACAGATCACTGTACACTTCCATCTGGTTCAAGATCAGTGGTCACATAAGCTAAACTCATTCCCAGCACATTTCAGTCCTGTGAAAGGATCAAAAGGATTCAACTGTTCTGGGAATCTTGGTAGGTGATTAAATGAGCATTCATTTTGTTCCCATTTACTGGTGTGATATGTAATGATTTGCTGTCAGATGAGAGTAAGATCTGAGTAGACAGATTTCATATAAACCAAGGGATAGAGATGAAAGACAGTAATTGGCTGTTATGTATTACAGGGAGAAGGAGTCTGCATGGTCACCCAAATTTCCAAATATGAATTTTTACAAAAAATTGCAGCTGCATCTACTCAGAGGATCCTGCTATCCTGGGATGGGGTGGATAAGGAAGAAACAAAATGGGAAGGTAGAGGAAGATGGGTAAATGGGAAAAAGGAGCTGAGCACTGACTAGAGGTAGGGGTTGACAATGTTAGTTTCACAAATAGGCAACATATCTGGAGACTATTGCAATATTCGATGGAGAACTCCACAGAATTCTGTTATAAATGTAACATATGAAATTCTCTTGTTGTTAATGATGCAGTTGAAGTAGCAGAGAAAACATCTCACTGGACATTTATATTGAGTGCATTTTCTTTTTATCTTCTAGAAGATCCAGGGCACTTTGAGTTTCAGTCACATATTTATGGGTGATAGTTAAAGAAACAAAGAAGTATGGAGTTTAAATGTAGAGTGTTAGAAGATCATGTACATTTAAACTATATTTGAGCATTCTTTGAAGCTTGTCTCAAATTGGATTTTCAGCTTCAATTAATTCCATGGGTCTGTAGGCTAAAGTTCTTGGTGAAAGAAGTAGGATTATTTTCAGTTTGCTTTAGTTTTCTCCTTGCAAAGAGATGTGAAAGAGCAGGAGTACTGTTTCTACAGAGCATTGACCTTTTGCTTTATATTAACAGCAACATCTCTGAAACAGCCATCCTTAGATTTGCTAAAGGATACACTTGCTGGTCTGCAATGCGCTGGGGTTTAGAGAAACTCAATCTCTTTCAATTTAAACCTCCATTCTCTTTGGTTTAAGGCTCACATCTGGCACTGGACTTGATCTTTTGACTTTCACAGTGGAGATGGAGAATATCACAAGGATTTCTAGAGGGTTCCCTGTTGTTCCTTTAGGTTGACAGAGGGAAGCTGTTGGCTGTCAACAGCAAGGGGCCAGAAAAACCTCATGTCTTCACTTAATACTTGACCCTGAGTACCTGACTTCTCAAGTGTTCTGAATGCAACTATTGACATTGCAGCTGCAGTTGTCTTTAATCACAGTAGGCACTGTAAGGAAACCATCCTTTAAACATTTTAGAGGGATTTTCTGATCCACTGGTGGCTGGATGACATGTCTTGTCTCCCATTCCCCTTCATGCTTTTGGAATTCTCCTACTAGTAAGGTCATGTTATCACTATGATATCTCATTAAGGATGAGAACTGCTATATATTTTCTTGTAGTTGTGTTTATCCTCAGTATTTACTTACAAAGGCTTAAAGAGGAAAGAGTGGCATTCAATCCCTCTCACCACGACCTTTAGCAATTCTTTCACCCATTTATTTACTATTTAATTTCTGACTCATGCTGCTCCCATTTATTATTTAACTCACTATATTGCCTGATTCTACAAGGTCAGTTCAGGTGCTGTTTATTGAAAAGGTGTAAGTAACAAAATACTTAAACATCATGTCATTGCTTTTAAATTAAGTGCCTCAGAAAAATACAGTTGAGTAGTTAGTGAACTAGTTAAGTGGTCTAGCATGTTTACAAGGAAACACAGCATGCCTGGAAGGAACTTTTAATTTTAAAAATTAAAAACCTGGCTTTCCTCAAGGGCGAAGTATCTTCAAGAGCACAAATCTACCATGAAATGCAATAACTCTCTCCTCTGAAACAATGCAGACAGCATTTTTAATGCAGGTTTTTAATTATTTATGTGAGAAACTTCAGGCCTGGGAATTGCAACATGATTTCAATAGTAGGATGGAAACTGGGACAATCTTTATCTTACTGTTCAAATAGAGGTGGCTTTTTATGAAGTCATCAGAATTACTCCCTTTGGCAGTGGTACAGATATTTCACCTGAGCATCACAGACTCAGAACTTTCTTATCCCATACCATGTTTCTCTGGTAGGTTGAGTATCTTGATGGGAAAAGTAATAGTACTTTAATCTCTTTCTAATTCTTAATGTTCTCCAAAGGCCTGCCCCTGCTGTCAAAATAAAAGGCTGGCTGCTTTTGGGGCTTAGTCAGTTTTCTGAGAGATCCTATGGGCTCATAAGTTACACTGTCTTTTCACAATAGCTTACACTGTATTACACAAATGTGTGTGCATATGCTTCCTGTTGGCTTGATTTTGTAAGTTTGCTTTTGTAAGTTTTGCTTTTCTCTTCAGATAAGCCCTTTGTCATTACTTTCAACCTTGATGGAGTTTATCTATGCATGCTAGTATTGACTTCATTGCTGTCACCTGAAAAATGGGCCATCTTTTCAAACCATTTGTTTGGTAAAACTGACTTTAACACCATCGGTTTTGACGACTTTTCAAAATTAGAAGTAAGCAACTTAAAGAACTGAGTTAATGAGGTTAATTGCTCAGGAAAAAAAGTTAGGATGCAAAATTGAGAGCCCGGGAATTAGTAGTGTAGGAGCAGGGCAGAACTCAGCGTTCCCATTAGTGATCCAAGACTGCCAGCAGCCAGGGATTTCAGCAATGAAACATGAACTAGATGAAGGGAATAACAAGATATTGCCAGCATACTGAGCTTGCTACACAAGACATAATGCAGCTACTGGGACTGAGTCAGGGCAATATGGTTCTGTTCTCATCTATTCCAAGAATTTATTCAGCTCCTTCAGCAGCAATTCTGTGTGTATGCCTGGACAAAAGGAGATGGAATGAGTAAAAGATATATGCTGCTGATTTTGACCCACAATCTTCCCTCCACTCAGTGCTGTAGCCACAGCACTGCCAAAACAGAGCTTGTCTTCTCTTTGAAAACCTGCTAAAGAGTTTCCTATTTAAAATGTCACTTTTTAGCTTGACATATTGAGCTACAATGATTTCATTTGAGACAGGGTTGTAATGATCTGGATATGGTTCAATAAAATAGTGAGATGAATCAATTTACTGAAATGATGGTTTCTGTATATACTATTGCCATCCACTGTGGAGAGACTGAATGAATTCTTTCATGCCAGCTCTAGATATATTCTTCCTTCACACTTGGCACAACTTTTTTTCCCCTGTTCTTGAAGTTTTCAGAACAGTGAAGTGACTTTTATCTTTAGCCCACAAAGGTGTTAAGACTGGGGGAAAGGTTGACTGCTTCTCTAGATGATGCTACAGCAGATCTAAATCTAAGTAAAAGTGTTGATTCAAAAATGTTCTTCTACCTCCATTACTTTTTTGCCTTCCTCACTGTGAGGAGAAAGCTGAGACAGAACCTAGCTAATTTATCTGCAGGGGCACCCTTCCTCACAGAAAATACTCAGCTGGAAAGAATGTGGGGTACAAATAAAATTCCAAGGGAAAAAACAATATAAGCCAGAGAGTCATGTTGTAGAATTAAGGAAAGACTCAGTAAAGTTGCCCATAAAAGTACTTTATAGTACTTTAAATACCATAGATGTAGGGGAAGGAGGGGTCTTTGGGTTGGTTTTTTATCACCTTCACTGTATTACATAATTTAGTCCAGCTGCATTGGCAACAGGCTTACAAACCAGTAAAAGAAAGACCTAGGTGATGCAAATGTGCAATTGTAAAGATAAATTTATGTACTGCACTGGTAAAACTCTATCAAGTGTGCAATGAATAGGAAAAAGGGAAGTATTGGACCTACTTTTATCAGGGATGAGTGCTGATCACTATACTCAAATCCAGTGAAGAGCTCTGCTTCTCAGGATTAAAGGTTGTATTTTCTCCAGCTGGTTTCTTCATTCCACAGAAAGATTTTGAAAATATGAATTGTTATCCTGTTCTAGATGACTGAAATGCAGAGCACTGACAGAGACGTAAGATGTGGGGAAACAAATTTTTTTACCACTGAAGTGTTTTCATGGAGTGTTTGAATAGGGAGGAAATAAGAAAATTCATTGCTTTTATTGTTAAATGAAAGCAAGCAGAAAATAATCCATTGTGGCCCAGTTCTTAATACAAATATCCCAGGATTTTTCTAGTCACTCTGTCTCTGTCAGTGGAGCTAATAATCCCTCTTAAAGCTGCCCTGCTAAAGGAAGCTACTCTAAACCTCAGCTTATGAGGTCTGCAATTGCCAAGTAAGTAATTCCACTCCCAGATTTAGGTAGTCATTTTGGACCATGTTCAAGGTGAGAAGAACAGTGTGAAAGCCAGTGATTGCAGACAGAAAGGTGGTATGGAATTATGAATTTCCACTTTGGTTTTCAGTGCCTGGTGAAGATGTTTTCTTTGAGTGCCTGCTCAAGGGACAGGCCTCCTGTGGGGATTCCATCCACCTCAGCCATCAGGCTCATCAGCTCATAGTGGCACCCCAGCAGCATGTTTGGGTGTGTGAGAAGGGATTTATGGAGAAGAGAGTACAGGAAGAGATGTCAGTGGTTAGATGGGCAGTGAGCTGCTGCCACCTGCCCAGGTGGGGATGCTTGGAGTGTGCCTGCCTGCATGCAGGGCTCTCCCAGAGCAGTGCCCAGGCAGTGCTGTGCTTGCTTCCCTCTCTCTCTCCAGTGCACCTTGGTATAATACACTCATAGCTAATCCTAGTGCTTAAAATATGCCATTCCTTCTCTATAAAGGAATTACTCATGCCAACAGATGATTCACCACTGGGGAGGAGTGAACTGGTTTGTATGCCAGGGGAGAAAAAAGGTCTCTGTCACTAGAGAATCTTAGAGGTGGGGATAAAAATATTTTGGCTGAATCTTGGTCAAGGATCCTGTTATTCTTAGGGTTAGAAAAAGGCATATGTTTGGTAAGTATCCATCATATCAGAGTGTAGCTAATGTGTACTTAAAATTCTATTTTGTTTTTTTGACAGAAAAACCTACAGACTTCATGGGTGAAAATATGATAATTTTTCTATTGTAATTTCATGGATAGTACCTCACAGCATAATTTATATCAGAAAGGGAAGTTACCAGAAAAAATCATATTGCCTATGCTTTACTGTTGTTGTTTTTGCTGGAGAGATCCCTAAGATGAGGTAGTGCTAAATACCATGTGTCTGTGATCAGGAATGACATACATGGGATCGGTCCTCTTGACCCTATTGGATCATTCAGTTTCAGTTCTTCAGGTTAGGATGCTTAAAGATGAATTTCTTCCCACACAGGTGGAAGGGAGGAGAGAAAAGTTTCTTCTCATCTATATATTCTGTCACCAGGTTATTCTAAATATCTGCAAGATTTAGGATTTTGATTACTACTGTGATTACTTTTGATTATTACTTGTATGTACAAGTCCAAGGAAGACCTATATAATCGAGGATGAAAATGTGTGAAAAATATTGGTCTTACCTCATATGGCTAAGCAGAAGGTCACACTTGTTATTCTCAAGGTACCAGAATATTCCAGATGAGAAAGATGAGAAAAGGAAAGCTGTACTGAAATATAAATGCATTGTTGCTTGGTATCTAGAGATAATTTACATATACACAGCCATTAGGACCAATGCCAAAATGTGCAATTTTTTCTGAAAGCTCTCTCTCCCTTTATCTTTTAATATATATTTTTCAATACTGGAGGATAGTGATTCCAGAATTCTCAGCTGGGAGAGAGGAAATTAATGCTACACCTTGCCTCTCAGAGCAAGCTCATACTGCAAATTGTCTTTGAAGTTACTTGATCCCTTAACAAATTAAATTCATTACATTTGTTTCATGGCTATCATGACAGCCAAGTGCAGAAAAGGTGTTTATGCAAGGCTTAGAACTGTCCTTTATTTTCAGACAAACAGATATTAGAGTGAAATATAAATTATCACTCCTCCACAGGAAGGTCAAATGTAGGGCATCTTCATATGACATGTAATTTTGTATGGAAAATATTATGTTATTTGATATGCTGACATCAGAGACAATATTATTTTAGTTAATTCCCATGAGCTGCAAAACTTCATTTCAGTACCTGTTACTGGCAGCAGAAACCAATTAGAAAAAAAATCTTGTACAAGCATAACTGGGTTTTCTGCATTGGGAAATTTTACAGTAAATTAGTGGCTTTGCTTTCTCAGTGTGGAAACCATAGAGGGAAGGGCCTGCTTATCAACTCAACTTAGCCAGGACTAAAACTCTGCCAGGTATATAGATGGTGCATTTACTTGGCATCGCTATTGAAGGAGGATTGGAGCCACCATCATTAATTTAGGAACACAGGTGCATGTATTCCTTACAGTTTTATTCAGCCAACTTCGTCTAGGCAGAAGGCAGTAGTTCAGACACTACAGACAGTGCAGGAATGGGACTATGTTCACACCAGGTGAGCAGCTGTACTTTGCTGTACTGCATTGTGGGGTATCCTCCAGCAGGATGTCTTGCCTGAGCTCTGTGTGCTTCTCCAGAAAGCTGCAGGTCTCCTGTAAGCCTTGTGTCCCACCTACCAGTGCTGCACACATGTTATGGATAAGCTTCACAAATGAGGTGGCCACATTCAGGTAATGGGGCCATTCCCCTGAGGTGGGACTGCTCTCCATACTGTAAGCATGGAAGTGTCTTGTAAGGAGGGTAAGTCCCAGCTGTAGGTGTCCATATGGGAGTGAGGTGTCTAAGCTTCTGCTGCTCTTGATGCAGGCACCTGATTAATTTTTCCAAACAGAGGTTTTTATTTCCATGTGCATATTATGGACACAGTTCCCACAAAATGGTTATGCCTGCTTGAAATGTCTGCCACAGGCCAAGTGGGATAGCCTTGGCAAGTCAAATGGCCAAGCTACCTATTTATGTGCAAAATCTAAATCTCTATTTTTTAAAATGGGAACTCAGACACCTAATTCACAGGTAGATGTCCACATACAATTACATAAACTTGGTCATACTTTATGGGTGGATTTCTCTGTTCTGGCTTCTGTGGGGTAATGAGTGGAGTGATGTTTTTCACTTACAGAACAGTGTATGATCTTCTACTTCCCTGAAAAACAAGATGTTCTGCACCAGGTTTTATTTATTGCTGAAGAGCTTCTCCATGGAGGAAAAGTTAAGGGAAAGTCTCTTTCAGTACTGAATTTGTTTTTGACTGAGGTGTTTAGTGAAGAGTTGTCGAAAGCTATAAAAATATGTAGTCTCTTAGCTTTATGACTGGAATTTCAATAATTAATATTCACAAAAAATATTTTGTGGCAAAACAATTTTGTTTGCTTTACTGATTTTGTTCTCTTCTATCTATTTAGCTATTTCTACTTGATTTCTGTTTGTTTTGACTTACAAGCATTTACTTTTGAGAGAGTTTAAAATATGTGATGTTATCACCTGTCTGTAGAATTAGTCAGCTATCACTGAATATCCTTTTCACTAGACAGGCCAGTATTTCATTGTCTTTTAAATGGTCAGTCCTTACTCCAGCAGCAATGGAGTTGCAAGTTTATTTTAGTGGCAAATAGGAGTACAGACACATTCCTTTTGCATATCTAATGCAATTGAAAGTGCTTCAGTCCAGTCTGTTTTTCCATGGGGATGCTGATGGAATGTCTTTAAATTGAAGTACTGGTCTTAGAAAAGGACTTAGACACAGAGCTACCCCATGGACCACTTCCCTTCCCCTTGAAATGAAATGTTCAAGTCCAAAATCATGCTGCTCCTCTCAGATGCCCCAGAGCTACTTGGAGAACTGAGCTCATGCATAAGTGTCAGCAAGCTTCACGAATTGGTAATTTCACCACTCATGTACTACATGCAATTTTCAAACAGAGGTCTGTCAGATGGGAACTCCCACAGAAAGTAGCCAAAAAGAGAGCTTCTCAAATTTCTGTCATTTCAGCTGGCAGAGAGTTTCTGTTCAGTATTTAAGGAGACTTTGGGTATATATTGGTGGTCTTATGAATTTAAATTTAGGATTCTGTTCAACAAAGGCTCATCCTCACCCTTTGGGTTTTTACCAGTCCTGATCTTATTTTTGTCCTATCTTGCCATTTCTAATTTTTCAGCTTTGACCTTGGGTTGAAAACATCACCTACTTCCTCACAGACTCTCAAGAAAAAAGGAGTGCCTAAAAGCATTCATGCTTATGTGCCCAAAGAAGTGAAGATATGCTTAGGTGCAACCATCTGGAGCTGAGATATATGACACTAGCACGAGTGGTAACTGTTCCAGTTCTGAGGAGTTGTGTCTGCATATTTCATGTTGTACTGCTCAGCCATGGATCTCACATCTTCCTCAAGCTGCAGAAGTGCAGAGGAATGCGTCCCAAGAAAAACAGCAGAGAAAAATTTGAGTATCTGCTACACACTATTAACATCTCTCATCTCTCCCTGCTTGAGATCTTCTCTAGTTTAATTAATTGCCTGATCTGAGACAAAGCTTTTGGATAAACACACACTTATGAATATTGCAGATAAATCAGGCAGGGAATTCTAAATGGCATTCATGATTTCTTTCCTTTTGAAGTGTCCTCCAGGCACTAATTTACCTTTTCATTTTATTCTCTTTCATTTTTTTAAAAATAATCTTTTTCATTCTTTAATTGGAAAAAAGTGGGCCTGGTCAGAATAAAATTGTTGCATTGCTGTACATCTTTCTTTTTGTGTTGTCATAATGCCTAGTTCATAGACAACTTTTAATTACCCTGAGATATTTGGGAGCATTTATTCTATTTATGGACATGCAGAGGAAGTGAACATTCCCTCCCCCATGTGGAGGGAACAAAGGTAAAAAAGGAGCCAGATCTTTTACTCAGTCATGTAACTCTGATTTAGGAAACACATGTTCAATTTCTTATTCAGGCACAGAAAGATCTGAAGATAAAGCATTTGAATGTACAATTACATTTTGAGACATAACTTTTCTTGTTAGGTCCTAGGTGTGTTAGGAGAAAAGTCCATAAATATCAATATTGATCTGTGCCTTCATTGTTTTGGGGTTCATTTCCCTGTTGTTTAATAAAAGTGACCTTCCTTCAAGTACCAGATAAGTTATGATTAAAGTTTTGCAGTTTTAAGAAGGATCCAGATACAGCAAACTGCTCTGATACTTGTATAGAGCTTTATATTGAAATATATATAGTACTTTGGTTACTAAAAGATGCACTTTGAACTTTTTATTTCTATTTTTGTCTTATTTCAAATTATTATTTAATAAAGTAGTGTCCAATAATCTTGAATATCAATATTGTTGCAATTCTAAACTTTTAGTATTTCATGAATCCTTGACTGTTGTTAATAATTTTATTTTAACTTTACACACTTGGTATTTTTTATTGAGTCCTTCATTTTTGTGCATTCAAATATGCATTTTTATTCCCCATATTCAGAATATTGAAGACCAATCTGCTGGTGATTGAAAGATGAAGCAAGCCACAGCTAAGAGTGTTGGAGTCAAAAACCACCTCTAGACAGTTGATGTCACTGAAACAGAGATAAAGTGGGCTTTAGTGTTTTGCCTCTTAAAAGGAAAAAGAAAAAAAAACAAAAGAAAAAAAACAAAAGAAGAAGGAAGAAAATTAAAAAGGAAAGGGCAACCAATAAGTAGTAAAAGAAGTATGAGTTCTTCCTTATCCAATAATTTCCTTAAAACGTTGTAACACTTAAGAATTTGTTGTTATCTTACAAAAATACCTTAGTGTGAAGAAGCTATTCACCATTAGGTGTACTTTGAGCACTTAAGGAAACCAGTGCCAGCTGCATCTCCACACTTTTTGTTTCATTATGGAACAGGATTGTCTTGCTTTCTATAATTTTTCTAGCAGTAGGACATATCATATAGCCAGGGAACCTCTTATGGCTGTCTGAATTTTTTAACATCTACTAACTGCCTCGTTCCCGATTATTTTCTTTTATGGAAGGTGACCTGCTGAAAAACAAGATATTGAAATGTAAGGCCACTTTGGGAATGGAGGTGCATGGTATTGTGAGAAACACCAGCATGTGTAAATACACAGCTGAATGTTCATATAATCACCTTTGGTGTCTCCACTTGTAGGTGTCCCTCTTACTGCAATCAACAGGAACAATGAAAGTGTGTACGTACTCCCCTGGATGTACCCTGCTTTACAGTAATAAATCTTAATACACATTCTCAAAAAAAAAAAAAAAGATTACAGTGGAGAAGTCTCCAATGTTTTCAGACAAAGCAGAACTCTCCAAATTACACTGTGGCTGCAAGAATAAATGTTACATTGTATTTTGTTATCTAATAGCCACAGACTTAAACAATGAAATGAGATGATGTTGTAATGAAATTCCTCTAGTCTCCCTGACGCCATGGAAGAATTGAGACTATTAAGTGAACTGCAAGGGAGAGAGAAAAATTATCTATGGACAGACATTTGTATATTAGGTGGTGATTTTTTTACAGATGCACTAATTACAATTTTAATTCATGCATGAAACAAAGGAGGGAGCACACATTACTTCTGTCAAAATAGTTCTGAATGCTGTGGAGCTGGTAATGAGTAATGTTCCCTTGGATGAAATGTTAACATGTCTTTTTCTTCAATGTTATTTTGCCCTACTCCCTTGTTATCTTGTAGAAAATGTTGATTGTTATTCAGGCCTTAAAATAAGAATATAATGAGTATGTAGGATTTCAGAAAGAAAACACAAAATGCTAGACAAGAAAAGCCCTGTATCTGAAAGTATTTTTTTATTACTCTTCAAAAGTTCTTTAGCTGTTTAGAAAAGTATCTATAAATCTCTGCTTATCTTGATACATACTTAATCATAAGATAATGAACTGTGCTGAGTGGTGACACGCACCAGTAACCCCATTTTAACAATATAATGCAGTGCTATTAGCGCATTTTTCTGCAGTGCAGAACATTACTCCTAATGGAAATAATGTCCTGTAGGCAGATCTATTGTGCCATCTCCCCTAGGTTTTGCTGGAGTACTTTAGGACTTAATAGCCTGAGGGAATAGTTGGGTGTGTAACTAAATCAAGATTTCACAGTCAAACAAAGCATGAGAAAACTAGGGGGAATGGTCACCATTTTGTGACAGTTTGCTCCAAATAAAACAGCATTAAATATCTGAAAGTTTCCTAAAGACTTACAAGAAAGTTGTTAGAAATTAAATACCTTCCAGTGTTCAAAGAGAAAGAGCAGGGAATTCCTGTCTTGTCTGATAACACATTTATATGTTTTCTTCCCTTCTTATATTAAATGTGTTCTACAGGATTGTACATTAGAGCTTAAAAAATGAAAACAAAACAGAAAACTTGTCATTGTCAATACTTTTCTGGTGTTACAGAACAATCTAAATAAAAATATAGAATAATAAAATCATAGAATGCTCGGGGTTGGAAGGGAGATTAAAAATTATATAGTCCAACTCCCCCACCATGAACAGGTGATATCCAAGGTCATTGCTGCTTCCTGGTCATTGCAAACTGTGTGGGATGCTCCACAGTGGTTGTAGCTGAAGAATACCATGCAGATAAAATGCATGACCTTCCCTGCTGCTTCCATGTATCAGCTATTCATCAGCCTGAGTTAGTAAAATATTATTTTCCATCTTGCCTTATTGGGCATGCAGGTTTAATGATATTCATCTTTATTTTAAAATTTTGCCATTGGTAATGGAACAGACATAAACTCTTCTGTCACATATTGATTTTTACATTAAACTGCTAAAAGAGGAAAAGTTGATTATTCTACTCCTGTGTTTTCTCCTTAACTCTCATATTGAAGTGGGCTTATTTGTTTTACTTGACCCAGCATGACTACAAATGCAGTCAAGTACTTGATCCTTTTTTCCCAGCAATATTCAGAGTTGGCACTGCATTATAGATTCTAAAGTGTAAATGAGAATAGTTTTAGATTCTCGATAAGCATGAGCTCTAAACTACTTCAACCCATTTTTATTAGAATAAAACCAATATTTTTATAGGCATCTTTAAGATTTATGCCCCTCTGAAGGAAAATAATGTTTAAAATTAAAGTAAATATAACATTTTCCTATATTCCAGTTTCAAGTAGTAGCAAAATTGCTGATGCTGTTTGAATCAGCAAGCAACTGATGAAAATAAACTATCAGAAAATACAATCTTTAAAGAGCATCAGAATATAAATGGCTAAAATTTGATGCAATGGTGATGTGAATTGGAATTTCCTGGACTGCAACTATCGAAATTATGTTAATTTTTAGAATAAGAACAGAATATGAATTGACCTAGAGAAGACTGAATATATTTTGCATTTTGCTTTTGATCCTTTATGCAAGTGTTGGGTTTTCTTTTTCCTTATTATTGAAATTTTAATGGTTTTGTCCACAGCTGTTACAGTAGCAAAACCCAGATACCCAGATAAAGATGAAGAATCGTTTAGAAATTCAAACAAAATTTTTTGTTTGGTTATTGGTAAAGAAAGAAGGGGAAATATACATTAAGAATGCCGCAATCATGGATTTTTCATAAATTTTTTGAAGCAGTTTACACCATCTTTAAGGCAATGTTTATCATAAAGCTGCTTCCTTAGCTCCTTCAGATTCCAACTGATTTCCATATGACTTCAACTGCTTTTATTTATTTTACATAAATGTATTGTTTATGAACAAACTTGTGACACTGCAAGTTGAATTACTCTCTCTAACTACAAAATTGGCACAATATACATGTCAACACTGCTTAGCTGAGACTGCTCATCCAGCCTGAAGAAATCTCTGCTTGAATGTGCTGCAGTTCTTGAAAACTCCCCTAATCAAGCTTGAAAAAAATCTGTTTTGTTGGTTAGATGCCAAGACTTCATTTACTTGCTCACACCCTCTTTCCTGCTTCTGAAAAACTTTATTTATATAGTCACTCTTTAAATATTAACAATAATTATACAATGTGGAGAGTAGGAAACAACTCTCTGAGTTTCCAGAGAATATGTATCTACACCCATAGCATACTGCCTGCATTCTTTTCCCCTGCTTTTTGCTGAGATACACTCTCCTGCTAGGATGTATGTGACCTTTGTGTACCAGATAATAGCACACCAGTTTTAATAATATTAATGTGTTGGAATGTTTCCCTGATACAAAAGTAAGTACACAGCACATGGCACAGTAAGAATAGCTCGCTTTTCCTCTCTAAAAAGGTGTCCAAAACATGATAGAATATCACTGTGAGGCAATCACATTGGGAAGTAACAAAACTATAATTTTCAATATATCTGAATGTACCAAACTTTTGAAAAGATTCTTTCTGTGAAGCACAGTAAAATGAGCACTGTCACATCATTGTAAGCTGATAGAGACTCTGTCAGGCTTTTGAAAGCTAAATTAGAAGCAGATGTCTGCCCACACAGAGAAAATTATCTTATTAGTAAATGCTTTTTTTAATGATTACAAAAGTGACACTTCAGCCAAAGGACAAGAGAAGTTGTGGATAGCAGAAGATGGACTTGAGAATTAGCAGAAATTAAGAGAGCAGTTTTAGAGACTTAATTAAGATCATTTATTTTAAGTACATTTTGAAAAATTTGATGGCAGTTTGAGAAGTTCACTCTCTGTCAAAAACACCACATAAATCTTCTTTGTTTCCTTCCTAATTTGGGAGGGTGGTCATGCACTGGGACAGGCTCCCAGAGAAGTGGTTACAGAAACAGGGCTGCCAGAGTTCAAGCAGCATTTGGACAATGCTGTCAGGCTTGTGGTGTGACTCTTGGAGTGCTCCTCTGCAGGGCCAGGAGTTGGACTTGGTGAAGTTGTGGGCCCCTTCCAAGTCAGGATATGTGATGATATTTGGGTTCCTTTGCAGAACACTTCTGGGAACCTTTTTAAAATTACACAGTGATTGGAAATCCTAGAAGTAATGTAAATACTTTATTTTCTTGACACAAAATGACAAGCAGTATTCTTGAGCAAAAATAATGTGTTCTCCCACATTTAACAGCCTCAGTGTTGATATCTTCCTTAGATGTGGTTAGAAATGCTTTGGAGAATAACAAAAAGGTGCTTTTATTTAGCCATTTTAGTTTTGCTTCAAATACTGTGTCCCCCGTCTAAATTGAATTCAATTTTAATAACAGTAATTATCATAATGGAAAATTCTGTGGCACTTTTCACCAGTGGCACTTAAAGTGCTTGGTAAGGAGGAGTAGAAGATCACTCACTGCATTTTACACTCTTTGGCTGGGATTTATTATTATTAGTTGGAATTGTGGTTTAACCCCAGCTGGCAACTAAGCTGGCAAAGCAGCTGCTCACTCCCTTTCCTTCCCAAGTGGGATAGGGAAGGGACTCAGAAAAACAGCAAAACTTGTGGCTTGAGATGAAAACAGTTTAATACTTGGGGGAAAAAAAGTAAATAATATTATAAAGATAATTAGCACATAAAGGAAAGAACAAGAGTGAAAACTATAACCCTAAAATGCAATTGCTCACTACTTGCTGACCTGTACCCACCCCATCCCAGAGAAGTGATTGGCACCTCCCAGACAACTCCCTGCATTTTATACACTGAGCATGACTTTCTGTGTTGGGGAACATCCCTTTGGCCAGTTTGGTCAGATGTCCTGGCGGAGCTCCCTCTCAGCTTCTTGTGCACCTGCTCAATGGGCAGAGCATGGGGGACTGAAAAGCTCTAGACTTAAGAATAAACATCACTCAGCAACAACTAAAATGTTAGTATGTAATCATCATAATTCTCATAAAAAATCCAAAACAGAGCACTGCATCAGCTCCTAAGAAGGAATTTCACTATCCAAGCCAAACCTGGGACACTTTGAAAGAGAAAATCCTGTTCTCAACTGTAGCATGTGATATATTTAAGTAGGAGTACTAATCTTAAACCATTTGAAATATTTACTCCATAATGCAAAATCCTGAAAGCCTTTACATATGTTTGAACATTCAGATGAACTAGTAGTATGTAGTCCTTGACTTGTTACTTAAAGCACATGATCAATTCTTTTTTAAGTCTTGCAGGCTGGTTTAGCTAAATCTAGACCTTCTCCATTATCTTGAGGAGCTATTTTTTCGGTACCTGAGGCTCTAGCCCAAACGAGATGGTTTTTTGGCCCTGCTGCTGACCTCTCTGTTGAGCTCTAAAAACAGGCTGGCTCAGGGGGAGCCATATCACCTCTTGCAGGGGCTGCAGCAGGGACTGCTGATGCTGCCTCTGACTTCAGGCTCCAGGAAACCTGTTGCATGGCCATGACTTTCCATTGTGGCCTTCAAGTAATAATTAGTAAAACATTTTGCTATAAAACGTATTGCTGTCATACCTCAAAACAGTTTAAACTGTTTTGAGGTATGGCAGCAATATCAGAACAACAAAGTATCAACATCAGAAAATGCTACATTTGAAAACTTCCCGAGCATCTTGATTTCCAAGAGAGGGTTTGGATTTCAATATGCATGTAGGCAAACAAGAGTAGATTCAATATTTTAATTTATTGAATTCCAGCACACTGAGGATAAGCATTTGAGCATTTTGAGGGAAGGAGTGGGCAGAAAAAAGGAGGAAAAAAGAAACTAATTATAACACCAAATTAAAGCACAAACATGTGTTTTAAATCTGGTAGTTTCCAATTTATGTCATTTCCCTCACATTTGTAATGTATAGCTAATGCTCTTCTGAATAGAATGGCAAAAGGATGGTTACAGTCTTCACTTACAAATGCCAAGTTTACTACCTCAGGTTAGCAATTTAATAAATTTATTGCCCTAAATTAAGTTATAGATACAAGAAACAACAGTGCTGGTAGAAAGGCTACAACCTTGTTCTAAGGCTTACAGAATGAACCACTACACCACTAAGTACTTGTTATTCATCTGTCAAAAGGAAAAAGGAAGTTTTAACTGAAACATTGTTGAAAGCCAAGTGTGCCTTGGGAGAACATGCTTAGGAATATAATCAGTCTCACTGGGTATTTTCACATCCACTTTCTTCCTGGAACTGACCAACAGTCTTGCACAGCGTGTCAGGAAGAAAAGGCTTTCAAACAGGCAGCTGAGGACTCAAAACTGCACATGGACACCCTGGAACATGGAGCTGAATTTTATTGACTGGCTTACTAGGGGATGGAAAAAGCTTTTTTAGTTCAGCAAATGTTTACCCACAACTCAATGTCCTACCCTTTTTGTCTGGTTTTTCAGCATCAGCAAAAATGTCAATACAGAATAGTATTGGCAGAACAGTTTGGCACATTTTTGTTTTGTTATGTTTTGAAATAAATTGTTTAAGGCTAGTTAAAAATGATACTGACTCAAATTGCCTGGTTAGCAGCAAATACTGCAAGTGCTCAGGAGGATGAGCAGAAATAAGACTAACTTTTCTCAGGTCAGGAGGAGATAAAAGGTGAAAATAAATCTCCTGGATAAATAACCTGTGTAGGAGAGACCAAGTGAGACTGGTGAGGGGCTGGACTCTTGCAGGGATTGTCCAGTTACCTTATGCTGGCTGCAAGTCCCTGGTCCTTAATTAGAGCATCACTTTCCTGAAAAACAGTTAATCTTATCTGAACTACCTCAAGAAAACATTCAGAGGAGGTCAGAGAAATTAAATTGATGTGGAAGGGTTAATATTTTATTAGTAATGCAGGAAGCTTCACACAGATTATCCATCAAGAGATTGCTTACTGAGTCATCTTTGTTGTCTCCTACCCTTGGCATGCCACATATCACATAGCATGGCACATGTCACATGGCATGCCACATATCAGTGTCTACATCAGTTTTAGAGGGGATCTGCAGGTTTTTGTTGAGCTTGACAACTTGTCATGTCTTCAAATTTCATTTCTAACCTTCCTACTTTACTCATCTTGTACTCTGTTTCCCACATGAGCATCTGATCCAGAATGGTATGTGGAGGAAGCGTCCAACACAGATAAAATTGAGAAGAGGGGCCATGAGAACCTCATGATGTTCAGCAAGCCCAAATGCAAGATGCTGCACTTGAGTTGGTGCTTTCCCAGATGGCAGTACAGTTGGAGAGACATTGTCTTTGAGACAAGCCCTGCTGAGAAGGCCTTGCAAATCCTCAAGGATGAAAAGCAGGACACGAGCCATGAGTGTGGCTCACAGACCAGAAAACCAACTGCATCCCGGGCTGCACCAAAAGTGGAGTCTCCAGAAGGCCAAGGGAGGTGATTCTCCCCCCTCTTCTCAGCTCTCATGAGACCCCACCTGGGGTGCTGCATCCAGCTTTGGAGCCCTCAGCACAACAAAGATGTGGACCTGTTAGAACAGGCCAAGGGAAGGGCCACAGATATGACCACAGGGATGAAGCACCTGTCCTACAAAGACAGGCTGAGAGCTGGGATTGCTCAGGCTGAAGAAGAGAATGCTCTGGGGAGACCTCATTGCAGCCTTCTAATGCCTAAAGAGGGCTCATTAAAAAGAGGGAGAGGGACTTTTCATATAGGCAGAGGGTGACAGGACAGGGGAAAGGGTTTTAAACTGAAAGAGAGTAGGGTTACATCAGATATTATGAAAAAAGTCCTTATTGAGAGAGTGGTGAAGCACTGGAACAGGTTACTCAGGGAAGTTGTGGATGCCTCATCCCTGGGAAGTGTTTGGGCCAGGATGGACAGAGCCCTGAGCAACCTGATCTAGTGGAAGGTGTCCCTACCCACAGCAGGACGTTTGAATGAGATGGTCTTTAAGGTTTCTTCCAACCCAAACCATTCCATGATTTTATGATAATTATTTTTAATTGAGCAATATCTTTCATTAATTCATTATGTCACATACACCACAAGCTCAAATGATCCTCTTGATACTACTTTCTACCCCTGGAGAAATTAATTTCTCCAGATTTAATGGAACTTTGAAACACCATCCATTTTTCTACATGAAAATTTTAAGTGTAAACAAGCTGCAAGTGTTCATTTAATTAATATATGTGTTTGTGCAGCAAGAAGAGGAGGATGGTTTAGCTGTCACAACAGCCAAAATCTTTTAAGCTGAAAGATGAATACCACATTTGCTTTCCCCAGCAAACATCTTCTCATCCTTAGTTTAGAACAATAATATTTTTTTATTCTGGAATCCATTTCTTCCTCCAGCAAATGTTGTCCCAGAATGTCAGCACTGAGATATAATACCCAGAATGAAAAAAAGCATAGGACATTATTTGTTCTCTGTTGATAAGATTGATTACTTGTGGACATAACCATTTTTTTCCATATAAATATAAGTTATCACCATCCTTTTATCATGGGATGTGTAGTATTTATCATGATAGGCTCTGTGCACAGCTCCTGTTGTCATGCCTAACTCTTCCTGTTTGTAAGACAAGGCAGACAGTAAGGCTCTGAATTTGTGTCTGACCTTGATCTTGCAGTGTAAGAATCTACATGGCAGCTGTGGGCTCAGATTGGCTGCCAAAATATAAACCCTCAGACAAACTAAGACATCTGTACACTTTGAGATGTCGTAGGGTATCTTAGACATGGGGCTGGTGTTGCCACATGGAGGCTGTAGGAGGTTATGTCCTTCTGGATCAATAGCTGGATTCTGGGCAGGATAGGCATCTCAAAAAGCACTGGTTTTCCATGTCCAAGCAAGGGCACTGGGCCCAGTGGAGTATTCAGAGCTGTTTAGCTGGCTGAATAAGTCTACTTCAGGATAATCTGAATAAATCTCTAGACTCCACTGGCTGGATGAGCTGAATTTCCATAGACTATGAAGAGTGAAGACACCTTCTTGACTTGTGAAGACACTCATTACAGACAAATAAATCTAAGTGATTGATCTTGGACTTAAATTGAGGCCTGAATTACAACCTTTGTTGAGCTGACTTGGTTCTGAAAATGATTCAGACCACCTGTAAGAGATAGAGAAAGAAATGGAGCAAGAAAAAGAGAAAAAATATTGGTGGATTAAGAGACAGGAGTTGTGAAGAAAGATTGGAAGAAATTGTTTGGTCTGGAAAAGATCAAAAGGCATAATAATGGTCTTCAAGTAGTTTTCGCAGAAAGAGCAGCTGTAAATTATTCCCTGTGAGCATTGAAAATAAAGGGAAATGCAGTTCTGACCTTGAAAGACGAGTTTCTAATCATAGGGATGATGAAGTGCTGATGTGCACAGCCTGGGGAGGTTGTAGAGTTGCAATCTCCAGTGTTTTTTACAAATAGGTTGAACAAACATTTCCAGGAATTATTTTGGTGTAATCAAATGTGCTTGAGGGCCATGACCTGGGCCAGGGGAGCTTTCAGTCTCTTCAACCATATTTTCTCCACTCAAATCTCTGCTTTTAATCTTGAACTACTCCACACAGAACAGGACACATCAATAAAATATCTGTTATAATTTTAAATTATACTTCCTTTTGTGGTGAAAAAACAGTACATGTTTAAGATTAGACAACAGTGATGAGGTACTGAAAGAAATAGCTTATATAATGCCTGTACAACAACCTTTACCTTAGTAGAAGAGGAAATAGAGCTGTAAAAAATAATTAGCTGTAAGAAGCCCATGTCTTTATTTATTTAAATCTATATTTTCTTTTCCCAGCAAGGAGAAACAGCTGTAGCAGTGTGGGATGCAATACAAAATAGAAGGTGTTATTTTACATCCGCTGCTAATGCAGTCACCCTTTGTTCCCAAGGATCCACAAGATTTGCCTTTGCTCTCCTGCTGTGGGGCATTATTGCAGAGAGCTCTCATGGCTAGCTGGGAGTTAATTAGCTGGAGGAGGGAATCAGCCTTCTCTCAAACCAGCCCAGGGGCAAAATTGAAGCAAAAGGTTCGTCCTTGGCAGGCCTCAAACCACATTAGCACTGCCCATGGTCATCTGAGGAGAAAGGGAGGGATGTGGTGGTCGCAGATCTGTTTGTGGGACTTTGAAAACAAGGGCTGGTATAAAATTTAAACACAAAGCTTCCTGCTGTGCCTTCTTTCACTGTATGTATAAAGAAATTTTGAATTTAGATTGGGTTTTGGATTGTATTTTGCCTTTGGTGGAAATTAGCACAAAGAACAAGTGGTCGTAATACCAACTGAAGGAGTTCTGCTGGAAGTTTGCTGTGGCCTCCATATAGCTCTCCTGAGCCTAGGGCTGGGAATACTGAATTGAAGAAACTTTCTGTAACAGTTAATCTAATTCTTCTGGAAAAGATGTCACAAAAAGGGTAGACAAGGCAACACAGACTTTTGGCTGACTTCCCACTTCAGGTCACCAAGTCCCCTTCAAACTCCCTATAGTTAAAAAAAAAAAAGTATTCTTCTAACTGTGTACTATGTGGGTGAGGCAGTTTGTGTTCTCATTGTAGTTCATGGTAACAGAATTCTTTGGTTCATTTAACTGAGGCTGCTTTTAAAGGCTGGGAAGAGAAAGTGGAACATTTGCTGTCTGGGATGTAAACTGTCACTGCTATGGAAAGGATGAGCTGAAAGAGGAAACATTGATGTTAGCTGAGGGGAAACAGGAGAGGACAGTAGAGGAAAAAGTTACTGAGATCCCAAATGGTGAGTGACTGGAAAGTTAGCAAGAGAACAGTGTCAGGAGCAAATAGGCAATTCCCAATCAATCTCCAAGTGAGGGCTTACACTTACAGTTTCTTGGGATGATCTTATGTGAGGCCTAGGAGGTTATCAGACACCAAGAATCCAGAGAAGAGCTGTGTCACAAGGATCCAGGGGCCTTTTTGGCTCATGGGTGGAAGGGAGGAACTGGGGCAGATGGCTGCATCCTTGATATAGGCATGAATGTTCACACTGCCTTAGGCTGGTACAGCTGGAGAGATAAAAACCAAAATCAGTTTCACTATTAGTGCAGAGTTACTGTACGAGACTTTGAGAAAGTCACTGCTTAGTACCTGCCTTTGCTGTGTTTCATGCTCCAGGGGAATATCACTGTGAGAATAAATCTAAACTCTTTTAGAAGTCAGCGCTATGGGGCTCCCTGGATGTTTCAGCTAGCAGCCTCAGGCCTGGGCAGCTGCATCCCATGGAGCAGGCATCTGCAGTGAGGACACAGCACTGAGCCTCTAAATCATCCCAGCAGCCAGCCATCAGTCTTAAGGTAGAGAAAGGCTCCTGTTTCCAAGCCAAGCTTTATTATTGGGCTGGCAGCTGGATCTTTCAATCAAAGTGAGCTGTTACCACTGCTGGCAGCAGAAAGAGCAGACTGACAACAGAACTGAATGGTTTTTGCTACTGACTGCAAAGTAAGAAGCCCATGGTGGTTTCAGTTTATTTCAAATGAAGGTAGCACATATTTGTTTGATGTTGTATGCTCTCATCTACTTGTTCATAAAATTTGATCATTAAAGCACACATACGATTCTAAATTATTTAGGTGAAAATACAAAAAATATCGCAGCTAAGCAAATACGGTACAGTAATATAGAGGTAGAGAAACAACCATCTAGGAAAAAAACCCACTTTTTTTTTCCCAAATCCTAAAGTCTTAGGAGCTATCATTTCTTCATGAAAAAGAGTTTATTTTCCACAAAGAAACATAAAATTAATTTTAACCTCAGTGGTATAACTTCAGTTGCCACTTCATCCAAATACTCTGCAGGAAAGGGTGATATCTTCTGAGAATATGACATGGGAGAAACATCTTGTTCAGGATAGTCCCCAGTAGCCAGAAATCACAGCAATTTTACAGATGAACAAGTATAAGATGTGACACAGCGAGTGTCATTACCTCCACAAGTACATTCACAGAACCAAAAAATCAATTAAGTTAGAGAAGACCTCAGAGGTCATTGACTCCAACCTGTGACCAAACACCCTCAGGTCAACTAGACCATGGCACTAAGGGCCATGTTCAATATCTGGTTAAACAGTTTCAGGGATGGGGACTCCACCACCTCCCTGAACAGTCTACTTCAATGTTTAATCACTCTTTCTGTGGAGAAATTCCTCCTTATATCCAACTCACTCTTAAATGACCCGTGGAGTAGCTGACTATTTCCTCTCATCCTGTCACTGGTTGCCTAGGAGTAGAGGTCATACTGGCTATACTTTCCTTTCAGGTGATTGTAGAGAACAATGAGGTCATCCCTGAGCTTCCTCTTCTCCAGGCTAAACAACTTCAGCTCCCTCCGCTGCTCCTCACAGAACTTTCCCTTTAGAGGGCTTTATCAGCTCCATTGCGCTTCTCTAGACTCAAAATTCACTCCTTCACTGAGGGCAGCCACTGGAACAGGCTGGGAGGTGGTCAGGGCACCACATCTGTCAGAGGTCAAAAAGGTTCTGAACGATACCCTTAGTCATATGATTTAGTTTCAGGTAGTCCTGCATTGGGCATGATGATGCTCACAGATCCCTTCCAGCCTGAGATGTTCTATGATTCTGTGGTTCAGTAAGGGTATTACCAGATTTCCACACCTCCACATAACAGCACAGGCCATTTCATAGGTTTGGGTTTTATCAAGCAACAGGTTCTTTATAGGCATTTAAATTCTCCAGTCCATTGATAGCCCTTCCCCAGGAAACATCTGTAATTATGAGTATCAAGCAATATGTGGGAAATTGTTGCTTTATGAGACCTTCACAAGAACTGGCTGTGTTTTGCAGAGAAGCTCTTACATCACAGTGTTTAGTAGTTAGTGCTGGCTATGATATAACAGCATTACACTAAAGTCAGTGCTATGAAAGGCAATTTGGTCATAGCACAGGTCCTGGCATGGGCAGCCTCTGTCTGGCTCCCTGCCTGTGCAAGCACTCTGCAAACAGGGAGCTCTGCTGTATAGAACATAGACTCATAGAAAGGCTTGGGTTGGTGTGGAGCTTAAAGATCTTCTATTTCCAACTTATTGGGATTTGACTGTCCAGCACCATGCAGCACTAATTCCTCGGTGTGTGACTTGCTCTGACCAGCTCCTTCTGGAGTGCCTTCAACTCTTTCCATCGCAAATGGGTCCACATCCAACTTCAGCAGTAGGTGCAAGGGTTATCTGCAGCACCGGTTTGGAGTGCAGGCTACTGCTGGTCAGCATCTGCCTCCACAGCCACAGTACCACCATACTCTGCTCCTGTTCTGCAGTGTTGGCCAATCTAGACCCAGTCTCTGTGGAGTTTTACTACATCGCTGACTCTCTCAAGAATGCAATAGCATCACCTCTAAAACATGTCTGTTTTACCTTCAGTTTCTCTGTGATAGTTTCTCCAGCCTATCCACAGTCTGCTCTCCTTTCTTGGGCAGGATTTGAAAATGATGTGGAGCAAGACTCTTCCCTTCCACAAAGCCAAGAAGATGACCTTGTTTTGGTTAGCAAAAGGAGAGGAAGTGTGAGATTTCTGTCTAGTCACCTACTCAGCTGGGGCCTGGACCTACCCCACAAGACCTCCCCTCTAAGGGCAGCTGCTCCCCTCTGAGCAGCTAACTCAGCACTGCCCAATTCATGCTGTGCCAAGAGTGTCAAAATGCAAGAGAAGGTCAAAGTGCTTATTGCTGGTATAGACTCATCTGTTTCTGCAGCCACCAGGAATGATTCATCTCACCTGACTTAAGCCTTCTAGGATCTAGGCATAGACTAGGGTATCTAGGATCTAGACATAGGGTCCTGCTGTAGTTAGTGGACTGGAGATGTCTGTTACTCCCCATTTACCTAAGAAAGAGCCCAGGTAAGCAGCTGCAGAATGCCTGTTTAGTGGGGGAAAATAATCCACACCAGTAATAAAGGTTTTGTGACTTCAACTGTGCAAAGTATTGTGTCAGGATTAGATCCAACTGTAACCACCTTGTATCATCCAAAACCTGCCCTGGGCTGGTGCCCAGGGGAGGAAGGACAGAGATTGCTGCCCGGTTAATCACCCTACCCTCGTATGAGCATACACGACACAAAGACTGATAAAAGTTACATCTGTGTGTTTGACTTCCCAAGACCTCTCCATTAAAGAAAAAATTCTTGATAAATACAGATAGTTGTGTTTTGAAATTCCCAGTACTACCTATACTTCGGAAGAAGCCTTTCCACTTTCTCAGCATTGGTAAAAGTGTAAGACGTTCGCTTTAGGTTACCTAAATTAAAAGAAAAACAAACCTCAGTTCGAGATAATCCCAGAGAAGACCAACAAAAAGAATCAGATCTAAGACAAGTTCAGTGGGAAAACCAAAATTTGGGGAAGATATTCAGGCATGTCTCAATCTGCTTGTGTTACTGATAAACAAGATTAAAAACAAGTTATTAAAACTTTTTGGAATTATTCCAGCCAAGTCAGAGTTTCAAAAACAGAAGGCTGAAAATTGTTCCTATTAAAATTTTCTTTTACTTCTTTTAAGATTGGACAATTTAAAGGGATTAATAATTCCCTCTAGGTCTCATTGAGCTCTTGCTGAGTGTATGTTCCCACATTTGTTTATGAGTCATAATAAACATGGCAACTAACCAAGATCCTGTAGTTCCTGTGCAGGAATGTTATTTGAACACATATATCACATACTAGGAAATTGGTACTTTTTCCCTGTTCTTATGATGTTTCCCTCTCCTGCTCCTGATTCCAGCCTGAATCAAGAGTATTAGGCAAGCCCATTTTGAGACATGGTAATAGACAGGAAAGCTTCATCTAACAAGTAATATGTATGTTGAAGTATGGTGGTTTGTGATTATGTCATTGACTTGATTAACTTCAGAGTGAGAAAATGATTAAGTAAAAGATCTGAGAATCAGATAAGGAGAGGGTTATCAAGTGCCTTTTGATTTACTCACAGAATGAACCTGTGGATGAGTTTGCTGATCAGTACTTCATTTCCTCCAAAAATTTATTTCTGAAGACCTTAGAATTATTACATCTGCCTCACTGTAACTACTGCCACATGTGTAATTTTCTGGGCTTTTTCTTGACAAATTTTCACCAACTACAAAAACTAAAAGCAGAAACTAGCCTGGTAGAAGAAATTAGATCATGGGCTTTAAGATATAACTTTGATCTCACTTAGCAACAGTGACTAGCTCCGTAAAGCTGTGTAGTTGGCAGAGGTTATAATTTTCTCTGGTATTGTTTCATAGGGCAAAGGGCATCAGCAAGACAAGGTTTCTAGGCAGAGATAATATTTGGGTTATTTTTTTCTGATTCCTTTTGAAATGTTTCCATTTATTGACACCAGTGTTGCAAGCTCTTGCTATGATCACAGAATATATCCAATGACATACAAGCAGTCAAATATTAAGTATTCAAAACTGCACCACCAAAATTTAGAGGATTTTCAGACATGACTAATCAAGCTGATGAAAAAAAGAAAGAGGTGGTGGAAGAGACAGACAAATTAACAGCTCTTAAGACATAAGCTGGTGTTTACAGAAGCCAAAATGGATGTGTGAACCCATCTTGCTAACATCCTGGATCTGATGAATACTTAATATTTAAGTTAACTGTAAAGCTGCAAAAGGGAAGAGCTTCAGTGAAGGAAGACCTACTCTCCTGAAAAGTATTTTCTGAATATTTCCTCAGGGAAAGGCCTCAGCTCCTACTTCTTTTTTGTACCCTACTACTCATACTATGTAAACATAATTTCTCAAAATTCAAGTACAGTTCTTGGGACACCTTGTTAAAGTCTTCTCCCAAAAAGCACAGATCAAATCATGTCACTTTTGGCTCCCTCAAGCCAACATAGCCTTCCCATCACTATCCTACTTGGCTCTGCCACCTCCAGGTGGCATATTCCACCAACCTGGAATTTTCTCAGCAGCATGCTCTAAGACTCTCTGGTGGGTTGTGACAGATCTCCGGCATGACAACTGCTGCTTTGAACTGAAAAACCACAAAAAAATAATCAAGATGACAGGTTTAGTGCTATGCAATGCATTTGTACCCAGTTTGCCTTGGAAGGTAATAATTTGGGAATGCAATTACCACTGGGCCCTGGAGCAGAAGCATTCAGCAGTATGGACGTAGTTAGCATTGTAGGGGAATGCCAAAAGGAATAAACATAATGATACTATAGCCCCTGGCTAATCTGGTCCCCTTTTTCATCAAAAATCAGTCAAATTTAAGCCACCAAGATGTACTTTGTTAGTTGTGTTTCTATGAAAAAAACAAGCAAGCCCCAAAACATCAAACAAAATCAAACAATATTAAATCAATTATTGGTTGATATAGTCACAGAATGTGTGACATTAGTTGGGTCTCTGAGCCATCGCTTCAGTTCTTCACTACCATTGACTCCTCTCTCTCATCACCCAGACCAGAAGAGGGAGGACCTGGAGACGAGCTGTGGCTGTGGTTCCATTTCCCACCCTCCTGGTCAGCAGCACCCACCTTGCTCCAGACTGGCAGAGCAGGTCTTGTCTGCAGTTTATGCAAGCGAGGCAGAAAAAGTGGTGCTGTATTCAATCTTTATTTAAAGCGATAAGGAATCCACTGTGGCCCTTGGCAAACAGTTTGGATAATCGCATAGCCGCTCAATGAATCATGTTCCCGTGATTTTTAATTGTAATTTGTTCAGCTTCAACTTCCAAATTTTGGATTTTATTATACTTTAGCCCCAGCCCCTAGGACTGGATTGATCAAAAATCCATCTATGAAAATATTATTCATCAGATTGATTCTTACATAGAAGTTATAACTTGATCTTAAAAAAGTTTGAGTACCCAAAGTTTTTCACTAAAAAGAAACTTGTTGATTTTTTCCTAGCTCTTTTTTAAAGACAGACAAATTCAATGCCCTCCTTCCACTATATTTTCCAGAACCAAATTCATTATCCCCAGCATGGTTTCATCAATGACAGACACAGAGGTAAGGTAACAAATACAATGTGAGCATGACTTTAACTTTTTTCCTTTTAAGCTTCCACAGAGTTTGCTAGTCCTTTCTGTAAAAAAACATGAGCTGATAATTGCCAGCTGCCAGAAAAACTCTCTAACCATCTTTTATGTGATACAATTTCTTCCAAGAAGGGTAGTAGGGAAAGTAGGTAGCACAGTTTGCAATTACCTTGCATGTGTATGAAATTCCTGCAGTTTAACCAGTAGCAAGGTGGGTCACAGCACCCTGGCCTTATGATCTAAGCCCACAATGCATTTTGTGTTAATTGTTAAGTGAAGTAAAGATGAGAGCCAAAATGTCTTCTCTTCCAGACATGGTGCCCTGAGTACTTCCCTTGTAGACTCATGATCACTTTAGCTCTGTGTCTCTGCTCATGGAGAAAGCCTTCAGTTACCAGGAGCTGGAGGCACTTTGATCTATGTTCCTTTACATAAGAATAATTTTGGTGTTAATGTTCAAGAGAAAGATTGATTGAATTGGATTTTTTATGTGTATGCAAATGCACAAGTGAGTGAAATGGAAAAAAATGGAAGATATATGACTGGTATATTGTACTAGGAGTGAAAACCAGAAATAACCCACTGTGATTAGCTTTGGTAGCTGCAGGCACTTGAAAAGATCTATAACATATAGAAACTGAATTTTGCTTATAATTTATTGAAGCAACAGAATACTACTTAGAGGGTCAAGAAAAGAGAATTTGACTGAGTCTTCAGGAAATTGTAGAAGCACTGAAACCTCAGCAGTTCTATATGATTAGGGATTGGAGAAAAATTATTCCCTTTTTCTTGGTGGAATATTGTAATTGTGAGGTAACATAAATTCTTTAAAGCTGTGCACAAATCCTCATGCAGCTCTGGATCAACAATACTGGAATTCTCCCCAACACAGGGAGAAACAGCAGGCTCCCACAGGGTGCCAGTTTGTTGCCTGATTAGCCTGGTCCTCGCCTGCTGCTTTCAGCAAACACCTCAGGTGCACTAGCAGGGATTTCAGCTGGATTTGACCTTTGCATCTTCCTTTGATCTGCATGAGAGGCAAGTCTCCCAGCACAGCATGTACACAATACAAGGCAAAACACTGCAGAAATTACATTGTTCATCATTTTCTCTATCCCAGGCCACAGACATTATGCCCTTTTCCATTTCCCAGATGCTGTGTGGTTTTAGATTTACCAAAAAATGGATTATACGCTCAATATTTGAATAGTCCTTTTCTAAAGGAAAAATTTAGCTTCTTGTCTCTCTCAGTGTTGTAGCCCCAGACTGACAAGCAAGAATTCAGAGTGATAATACTGAAGCACAGACTTCTAAGGAATCTGTTTTAATAATAAGTATCCTGAAGCCAGAAACTGTAAAGCTGTAAAAAAGTCTACATAACAAACCTCCAAAGAGAGTGTATAAACCCAATGTATTTTACTACATCTGTGCTGTGTGGTAAAAACAGAAACATTTTCAACTTTTTAAATAATGAAGATCAATTCCTATTTTACTTTATAATAGTGATAATGCAGACATAAAAAGTCACTAATAAAAAAAGCTCTTGCACTATTCTGTATCAGTAAATTTATTCTGAGTTATTAAGAACAAATTAAAGAACTTAAAAAAAATTACAAGATATTTACATCAATCTTTACATCATGTGACAGTAAGACATATCACAGGTATGTTCTTAGTCCAGAACAAAATACAAGAATCTCAGCAAATGACATGAAAATGCTTTATAGAATGCAATGTGTCACTTCAAAGAGCTTGTCTTGGGGCTAAAAGTGAGAACTGTGAATCTTACCCTAAAACCCTGGATTCAGGGTTAAAAAGGTCTTTTTGCTAACATAAGAAGTCACAAAATATCAAAATGGTATTGAATGCTTACTTAGTCCATGAAAGATAATTTAATAAAAGAAAATAAAATTGTTATGGAAGGGAGACTGGCACAAAATTAGTATTTGAAGGAAAAAACCTTATCGTAACATACCAAGAGGAATATTTTTGGCTTTCTCTTTGAATGGTCAAAATAAGTTTTGTTTGTGATGGATTGCAGCATAGATTTTAGTGCACAGATTGGTTTCTCATATGGCTGTGCAGTTAATCACATAATTATCTCCTCTACATGACACACACTCACTAAGATACTGCTGTCCCTCTGCTAAGCATCATCATCAATGTCTAAGGCATGTGAATCAGCTTCTCTTTAGAGGAGAAACAAGAAGGATTCTCCCTGCATAACTCCTCAAATCACATGTGTGGAAGTGTCACACATTTATCCGGATTATTTGCCGCCCTCGGAGCAGAGGTGGGCATGACCAAGTCACAGCCAAGCTGGTGCTCCATGAGCTCAGCTGACAGCAGCTCCTGGCTCCAGGCAGTGGCTCTGCCTCCATAAATAATCCTGCTGTATTAGCAAGCGTGAGAAAACCAGTTCCCTTGCCTTTTAAGCCCCTGCTTTGCCACCCACCCACCATCAGCACCAAACAGGCAGAGCTGCCTGCTGCTCGCCCACCACAAGCTGTGAAGGCCCTGGAGGCAGTGCCATCTAGTGCCACCTGCCACAGAAACACGACTGCAAACACCCCTGGGCATCCCCAAAACCCCAGAACGTGCTCACTAATGCATCAGGCAAACCATGGTGACAATTTGTACCCATGGAGCACAGGGATAAATGTGCTGTCCAGGTTTTCCCACAGGTGACTGCTTCCTTTCTGTGTGCCAGCTCCTACCCTCGCCTGGAGCAATTATTCCTAGGTCTAAGTATTTTGGTACAATCCTCTAAGAAAAAAAAGTGCCCTTATTTATTCTACTTATCCTACCTGTGAAGCTTAATATGTTCAAAATGCACATTTTCAGATCTATTACAGACTGTAATATATACATATATTTAAGTTGCATCTATTAGACTGGCTGTGAATATCAGATGTTTGTATTGAACATTGAAATACTGCATTTTAAAATAAAGGAAGCGCTGAATATTGTGCTAAACACAGTGCCACTGAAGGAAAGTCTTGGTGGCCTCCAGCCCTGGATAATTATGGTCATTGGATGAACACAGTCACAGGACAACCTCTGCCAGTCACCTCAATAAGTGATCCAGCATCAGATGACAGGACAGATGCTCCTGGCACTGAAGATTAAGAAGGTACATTAGATTTCAAATATTTTCAATTTCTTTAGGTCTATGAAAATACAAAGGTCCTATGAGGAGCAATTGGTGAAAATGATTAGCAGATTGTTAAAAAAACGCAACTAATAAAAGAATAAAGAACAAAAGGAGTATGTTTCAAACATTAATATTTAATGGTTTCCTACAACTGGTTGCCCAGCTTTCATATCTTGGACCACAAGATGATGGCTTGCCTATGGAGGATGGCAAGACCACCAGGAAGTGAATCAGATGAATTAATTCTTTAGACTTTGAGAGGCCTAACATGACTTTTGGAATACTATCTTCTGCTCTGAGGGCTTTTTTTATATGGCACATCTAGAGAGATTATGTTAGCCTTCATATTAGATCTATCTTTAAAGCCAGATGTGGAGCAGGCAGACAGTATCACTTTTTGAAAAAAAATTATTTCTTTGATTTGTATGTCATGCCTCATTTTCAGCAATCTCAGTGAGTACAGAGTCCTTAAATTAGAGCATGTATTAGGACTGAACATCTGAACCTTTCTATATGTCACCAGAACTCAGCAGACATGCTACTGGTAGAAATGGGAATAGTTGAAGTTTTCCAAAATATTTTAACATCAAGAATTTCTTCTGGTTGCTGACACCCATCACATTATTTCCACAAGGCTTTTGTCTAATTGAATGTTTTTGAAAGTTTGAACAAAGCAAAGAAAATAATTTTTGTGGGATACATTCTTCTAAGTTATTACTGGAAATTGGAATCTGCTTCCTTTTGTTGTGGTATTCCTTTGTCATCCTAAGCAAGCAATTAAATCATTGAGCTAGTTTTGCCCTCTAGTTTAAGAGATTTTTGCTCTCTCTCCCTAAATTAGCTCTCTAACTGAAAATGTGTGGTAATTCTATTTCTCTGTTGCTCAGAATTACCATAAAAAGTTAAGTCATTTATTTTGCTTATTGGACATGGTGGAGTTAGAGTAAGAATCACAGAGATGCCCACATTTGGCATGCTACACACTAGGCATGGCCATCCACTAAATAGGAGCCTTCAACCAACGTTGTCTTTCAAATCTACGGCATCCTAAGGAAGAAGGAACTTATAATTGTGTATTTAATAATTACATAATCAATATGCATTTAAGAGAAATGAAAACTTAGTCCTACCATGAGTAAAAATTCTGTGGCCCCGTATGGCTGTACTACACACAGGGGCTGTATCTGCAGCATCTGCCCATTTCCCAAATCACAGTTTCTGGGCTGAGAGCATTCGAGATTGATTGAATATTTTCCTGGTGAATGGTGGGACCCAATTCAATGAGTGAAAATGTTTCATAAACCTTCAAGAAGCACACATTGTCTGGTGTCTTTTTGAAAAAAAATTGTCACTGAGAAACCAAGAATAAAATATGTTTATTTTGAAACAAAACTGGTTTGATGCCTTGGAAGTTTTTCAGAAATATTAAAAGAAGGTTATTGGGTATCTGCACAACCACACATTCCTCTAGAATCTTCCAAGAAATTTTTTAGGGCCATTAAGCAGAAGGAGATTGTTAGGAGCTTTCAAACTTAAAAAGAACAAAATTCTCCTTAGTAAATTTTGAAATATTTAAATAACACTGACTACACAAAAAGATTTCTTCAACAGTTAGCCCTTGAATTCCTGAAATGTGGACTGGATCTAGTTCTCAGGTCAACTCTTTGTTACTCAATAACTACCTTACAGTAGGTCACAGTGAAGCCATGGCAGTTAATAATTTAAATGTGGTCACATTGGCCTGGTGTACAGTTTGGGTATGCACTGTATTGGTTATGGGTCCTGCTTGAGAAGTGTAGCCTTAATACAAGCACAAATAATTTTGGGTCTATCTCAGAATTCTCAAACAGAATTTAGTAAAGAAAACTCTCAAAAATGGCAACTCAAGAATGACAGAATTGTTGAATTGCAAGTGACATCTGGAGCTCACCTGGTCTAATTCCTTTGCTCAGGGGAGATATGTTGGGACACATATCTCCAAGGACGGAGACTCCAAAGTCTCTCTGGGCAACCTGTGCCATTGGCTGATCTCTCCCACGGTAAAAAAGTGTTCTCTAGTGGGCTCAGATGTTTGTGTTCACTGTTTTACTGTCACTGAGCGTTACTGAGAAAATTTCATTCATTGTCTCCCTTCAGGCACTTGTAAACAGGGAAAAGATCACCCCAAGCCTATCCTTCTTCAGGCTAAACAGTCCCAGCTCTCTCAGCCTTTTCTCACAAAAAGGAGATTCCAGTCCTTCCATCTTTATGGACTCTCACTGAACTGTCTCTGGTATGTCCATGTCTCTCTTGCCCTGGGGAGCTCAGCACTGCCAAAGGAGTCTCCCCAGGGCTGAGCGGAAGGGAAGGTTTACCTCCCTCTACCTGCTGGCAACACTTCCTAGTGCACTCCAACACAGGGTGCTGGAGGCCTTGTTTTGCTACAAGAGTGCATTGAAAGCTCATGTTTAGCTTGTTGTCCATCAGGACCCCAAGGCCCTCTTTGCCAAAGCTGCTTTTAGTCCAGCTGACCCTCCAGCATATACTGGGATGTCTGGGATGGTTCCTGCCTAGATGTTTCCAGCTCTGCTGCTTGAATTTCATGAGGTTCCAATCAGGCAGTTTCTGAAGCCTGTCAACATCTCTCTGAATTATAGTAAAACCCTCTGGTGTATCAGCCCTTCCCCCAAGTTGAGGTATTTGGATATTAGAAAATATTTAGTAGTTTCCAGCATAAATAAACAAGAACCTGGCAGTTTGAAAGTGTCCAAATACTAACAGAAGATGACTCGAAACAGCAATTAATAGTTTTCCTGCCAAAGACACAATCTATTCTTCGGCTTCCTTATCTTCGCTTTGACCCATCTGTAGTACAAGACCTTTGTCTGGTCTCTGCTGCATTTTCACATCTTATCTCCTTTTGATTTTAGAAATCTAGAGAGCAAGAGCTATAGCTCAGAAAAAAAGAAAATACTTTTTCTTTTTATTCTTCACTGGAATAAAGCCAGGATATTTCCATATTCTTCATCAGGGAAATTAAGACAAAACAAAACCACCAAAAGATAACCCACCATGACATTGTGGATAAAATATTCACCTGCTCCACAGGAGATCATGTGTCAGCTCCCACTTCTGACTGACTCAGGGCTGACACTTCTCTTCCCCATTGAGTGCCCTAGTGCACAGGTTACAGCTTTAGTTTCTTTATTGGGAACAATAAATAATGAAAAACAGCTTCAAAAGGAGAGACTGAGAAGGATTAGCTACTCCTCATCGATCCAAAACAGTGGGGGATTTGCATATAATTCTTTAACACCTTCAGGACATTTCCTTAGCATTTTCCTGATGGTATGTTTGTGAAACTGTTTTTTTATTTTTCTCCTCAACTTTTGCCCTTTAGCTACACAAAGTTTGCAATGAGGGTTTGTTTAAAATGACACATTTGCATGAAGAGATTAGGGTTTGTCAAACTGCAGTATTCCATTAAAAACTGTTCTCACTGGAAATAAACCTTATCAGTGCTCCTTTTTGACCTTCCCTGTTGTAATTTCACTTCTATTGTGATCTCCTTTTTCCTTTAGTAGAGAGCAAGAAATACACATATTCAAAAAATTCCAAAACTTGAACTTTAAAGAATTTGATTTAAATGAAAGCAAGTAAAGTCTTTTGTTTTCAGTTCTGAAGAAAGAGAACACATAACCAATTACTTGGATTTTTTTATTTTGTCTGATTTAGCCTCAACACCTCTATCTATATCATGATAGGAGCAAGCACAATTCAGCCTATGGAGTCCTGGGCAAAGCCATAACTGTCGTTATCTATCTTCTGGTTTTTTGGACTTGTAATTCTCTGCTAACTATATCTGCAAAGAAATAAGTTCCAAAGCACTGTATAAAGTTATTTTAAGGAAATCAGGATGACTGAAGAATAATGCCTGGGCTGGGGAGCCCTAACCTTAGTCTCTTCTGGCTTTTGTCTTGCTTCCATGGTTACCTGTTGCAAGTACTGCAAAGTGCTAACTATAGAGAATGGAAGAGAAAACTAAACAGTGACTTTAGCAGATATGTTAAATATATTTCCATTAATTATCTATAAAGCTAATTCTTCTTGCCAAGCCTGTGAAGCATCTAAGCTTTTACACTACTTTGCCAGGGCACTGTACTGCATCTATCAGCTCCACCAGCTCTGGTTCCAGTCTAGTTTTCTTCCACAAGTTTCTTTACAGAAGACAGAATTTAGAAATGACGGCCAAGTTTACTTTTACAGACTTCTCAAATTTACCTGCAGGATTGTACTGCAGTTTTACGAAAAACAAAAGAGACACAATGAAAGACATAAGACTATTGAGTATAAATCACATATTTTCTTCAATATAAACCATTTTTTGGAACAAAAATCTCTTCTGAAGAATTAGGTATTCACTAGAACAGACAGGTACATTTGTATGTCTCATGGGTAAACTCCTAAATGAGACTCTTTCGCATTATAATTTCAGAATAAAATTAAAAAAAAAAAAAAAGAAAAAGGAAGAGCAAAAAGGAGAATGCAATTTTCAGAACAAAATTCCCGAGACAGAATGAAATTCATTAGAATATGAAAGATCTGTGGTATAATAACTGCCATTCCATAAGAGACTGAAATATAGCTCACTACAATAAAACAATAATAAAGTAATAATAGAAAAGATTATTCCATTTAGATTAACAGCCTCTTTGGGGAAGAGAGACAGATATAACCCTTAACTGCTTTGTTTAATCTTTTTATAAGTGAAGAGCATGTTTTCTTTATTTGCAATTTTCATGATGCTCCTGAGTGCTCCTTATAGCTGGTTTTATAAAGTGTAAATACAAATTCTTACTGGTAGCATTGCATTACACACTTCTTTCTAAAATTTGGTGGTGTGCAAATATATTTCTTATCAACTGTATTACTAGACAGGACTCTAAGCTGGAAAACTGTGTCCACCATTGACTACTCATAGAGAATTGAAATCTGCCTAATTTATGAGCAAAAATTGCGCACACTATGATAAGGCAGGCAGACAAAGTAATGATGAAATTGGAGCAAGATGACTCCTGCTGCTGAGCCCCTCATTTAGGATTTCTGTGGACACTTAAATGGAGCAGGGAGCAAGACAGTTAAATATATTTCTGTTAATGTGCATGTCAATTTACTTTTGTGATATTATCCTAAAGGCAGGGAAGTAAATCAGAGGAGACTGCTGGAGGAAACAAACAGAAGATAAATCAATGGGGACAATGCTACTTGGTTCTGACTAAAAGGATAAGATTTATGCTTCAGTGGTTTTTCAGCAGCAGCTGAAATAAGCCTTTCAAAGAAAGGCACACACAAATTGCAGAAAGTCCCTATCTCTCTCAAGCTAGAGATTAGAAATTGAAAGTCCAGGAGTATTATAAATTACAAAGTAGATAAGACCTTTGCCAGTGGTGGCTTTATTTTCAGTATTAACCCTACCTGTTCTCTGGTTCTGGATAACTAGTGTCTTGAAAAGACTGGGTTTTTTAATTCCCTTAACTGTTTTTGCAGTCTCAACAATCTCTGTAGTTCCATTCCCTATACCTATTAACAGATAATAATGACAGATAGAGCTGGGGGCTGTGAACTTTTACAAAAATCAATCCACCTGAAGATAAAGGTCAGTTTTTTCTGACGGTTTATTTCTGAGGAAGTGTGATGTATCAACAAACCTAAGCGATGAACTTCAGTGTGTATAAAAAGAATACATTAACCAGATGTAAATTCACAGTTGGGACTTTATTGTGTTTTGGTTAAAATCAAGTAGAAATTTTGCCATGACACTTTGTGAACTCTTGTCTATGAGATGCTTTTGTCTTACATGTTACTAGAGTCCTTAGGGATCACTATCTTTTGATGCTACATGTAATTTACATTGTGTGTGAAATTATGAAACAGGGCTTAAGATTACGAAGTATGCCAGAATTCAGAGTTAATAATTTAGATGTTCTTGGATAAACTCAATTGTTATTTTATTCCTGTTTGACTGTGAAGAAATGAAGTTGAGAAAAAAAATAACAGCCAGAAATAACTTCATCTATGCAATGGAAACACTTGGTTTAATCTTCATGATGAATGTAAATGTAGTTAGAGCAAGTTTTAAAGTTTTCAATTGAATTTCAATTACAGACAAGTAAAAGAGCAATACTTGCGTTTTTAGATCATTGTATAATGAGAAACAAATGGGTTTTTTCTGCCTCATGAAAGCAAAATTATTATTTCTTGAAAGTGGCAAAGTTGAAAATGTTTTTCTTCATTTTACAAAGTTTTTTCACTATTAAAAAGAATGAAAGAATGGAAATGTGTTAGCATGGTAAAAAAATATTCTGGTTCAATGAGAAAACACTCAAATACATGTTAACAATTGTAAAATTGGCAGCACTTTTGATATATCAGAATAAACTCAAGAAAATTGTGCAAGGTGCATTACTATCCATTTGTGATTATCTTATGTACAGATATTTTCTGTAGAGAGATGACATGGAGGTCCTAGAGCAATCTGTGATGAGCCAGTTTGAATCTAGGGTCAGAACTTGTAGCTTTGCTTCTAAGCTGAGAAAATCGGTCTCTCAAATAGCCTGACTGTAGATATGGTGTTTAGCCTACCTTTTTAGAAATGGTTTCTGGTGGAAAGAGCAACTCAGAGAATTTATCTAGAAGGGGAAAATAGCTCGAAGATATTATGAAAACCTGCAGTGGAACAGGATGTTGGTGTAATTTAAAGAACTGGAGGGGTTATTTTGTTGCTATTGGTTTTTGTTGGTTTTTTTTGTTTGTTTGTTTGTTTGTTTTGTTTTGTTTTGTTTTTTAATTTTATGAGATAGAAAGGAAAATCTCATTGGACTACTTTCTTCATAAAACAGTCCAGTTTTTCATGAAAGTCATAATTGTCTCACAGTTAGATTTGGATTAGATTTGCTGAGGATTTTACTTTTCCAAGTACCTAGAATCCAAAAGAGCACCATGAGAGGATAGACAGTAATATCTCCTTTGAATTCCCCTGTTCCATCCACAATAACCCAACAGACCACAGCCTCCACTGATCTATTGCCTTAGGAGTCTGCTTTGTACTTCCTCAAATATGGAGAAGGCAGTTATTACACAATATATCTGCCCCTGAGATAAATCTAAAATTAGGTTATCTACTGATGGGCATTTTCCAAATACTTCTAAACAATTATGCCAATTACTGGCATAATTGTAAATGAATCAGAATAAGCACCAGCAAAGGAATCAAACTGGAAGTTGTACAGTTTGCCTTGTTAATTATGTTCCTGATAAAATCGCTGTCATGAGATGTCTGCTACCTGCTGACTGGAGATCATGGGGAGTTTTTCATCCTAATTTTGAACACTAATAATAAATAGGATATTAAAATGGAAAAAAATATAAATAGCTTCAGAGAGTGATCAAGAGTTTTTATTTTTACATATGGAACGTTCCCAAATCTCTAGATTTGGAAACCTGGCATTGGTGGGTAAACCTGTGTAGTGTGGTAGCATAAAGTACAGATGCGTTTCTCCTTAGTTCAAACTCTCTGAAACCAGTTCCAAATGGCTTTTTCTTTTAAGCTTCCAGCCTCCAAGAGAAGTAAATTTTGGTGTGACAGTCTGAAGAAATATAAATACAGGCCATTGTTGGCAATTTCTTCATGCCTAGTTAAAATAAGCAGATTCTTGTGGTTTCTATAGTTTTACTATAGTTTTACTATCTTCCCCTCCTTAGAGTATTTCACACTTTTTGTTGCTTCTGCAATCATGCAAATAAATGTTTTAAGTTATTTCCAATGAAGTTTTATTGCCATCATTTACAAAGGAAATGTGCTGATTGCTTGTAAGAAACAAGCAATATTGACAGCTAATAATACCCAGATTTTTGTCACACACATCAGCACAACCTTCTTTTTGCAATTGACCCTTTAAGTTGGGCTAATACTTGACTGAATTATGAGGTGTTCCCTCTCCCCCACTGCCAGCTGGTTCAGTCCCACACGAGATGACAGCAAAGGCAGGTGAGGGGGAAGCAGCAGAGAGGAAGCAGAGACTAAAGCTCCTGTACCTTTTCTTTGGCATTGTTTGCCTAGCTGTGCAGCTCAGCAGCAGCAGAAGTGCCTTGCAAATGCCTCTTCCATCACCTGTGGAAGTGTGGATGTGTGTGATTTCCCTCCCAGGGGTCAGGGAAATCAGCACATCTGTACCCCCTTGCTACCAAACCTGCAGCTCAAATGAGACACTTGTTAGCAACAATACAGAGTGTGATGCTCATCGTTATCTCTTTTGCCTTCTGTACTTTGTTTCTCCTCAAAAGATTGGGGATTACTGCAAGCACAGAGTAAGAGCAGAAGTAGAAGCAGCCACATGTCTATGGACGACTGTGAAATTTTGCTGGTTCGGAGGAGAGAAGAGCAAAGCTGGCAGAATTCTGGGTGGAATACAGTTCACAGACCACTTTCATCACTGTAGTTATCTGGAAATTAATCTGGCCAATGGATTTTTCACTGTGAAGCTTTGATAGTAGAGAGGGGGTAGAATAATAAAGAGGTTCAAAAAAAAGAGGAAATGGTCAAATGAATTTATTTTGCCTACTACTGATGCATGAAGAAGTAAACAAATAAAGTTGGCTCTTACCTTCCATGGTCCATCTCAAGATGGCTCACAAACACTGACACCAGGGAGATGATTGTTATTATTGGTTACCTGTTTAGGATTATCAGCACATAGGAGCACTTTGCACCCAGAGGTGTCCTCACACATTGACATCACTAGCAGAAGTGTGGATTTTTTTTTTGGAGAGCTTGCTGTGCAATCAGATCATTTAGAACCAGAATCTAGCATCTGAGAAACCTTGTGTTAGATCCCCAGGTATACATCTCCACAGGACCCATCCAACAAAACAAGTCTCCCTCATTTTTAAATTTCATTCATCTCTTTTTTATCTCTTCAAATCGAAAACTGTCTTTAGCCTACTAACAAAATTTCAGAAACACCCACACTCTGCAATATCACGTTTCAGAGAGTAAAATATCTTTAATCAAAGGTTCCCATTCTTGCTTTTTTTTCTTGTGGAAGCTGATCTCTGCTCAGAGAAACCCAGATAGAAAGCATCTTGAAAAAAAATATCTCAAAAACCTTTGTACTTTTTGGCATATCTGTTATGCTCATTTTTACAAACAGTTGTGCACAGGTTCATCCCCTTGATATGGATATAATACCTGTGCTTTAGTGCCACTTCTCTCTGCTCTGCAATACTGCCTCTGATTTTCACATGCTGCAGAGTTGTGCTTTGAAAGTAAGTTGCAAAGCAGGAGAAAAAAGAATCTACTTGGAGATTAGACATGTCCTAAAAAGTTAAAAAAAAAAAAAAAGAAGAAAAGGAAATGAAACCCAAACTCAGATAGAAGAGGCTGTGAAATACTCCGTTTTGGGCTGGATCTTGGACCTCAGAATTAGCAGCAAAGCTCTTGTCTCAGTTGCAGTAGATCTTGTCCTAGTTGCAGTAGATAATGGATTTCACTGTTTTTATGTTTCTGACCAGAGGAAAAATGCTATTCAGGAATAAAATCATGACTACATGAATATTCTCCTGCATTCTGTCATGTAAACTGTGACCACCTGCTGCTTAAAAGCTTTTGCTCACCATTCTGAAGAAAATTAAGGAAGTTAAATTCTACAGACAAACTGTTCTGCTACAGATTGTTTGAAAGATGATGATGGTGTGTAGCCAAGGTGGTATTTACAGAGTACCATCTGCCTTTTGTTACTAATGATAATGTGTGCGTGGCTGTCCATTATTATGTGTTGCCTGATGTGTGTTAGGAATTGCATTACTGGGGCAACAGCATTCAAAATAACCAGAAAGGAGTTTGCCATTTATATTTCTGGCTATCAAAAGTTAAGGAAACTTCATCTTCCTCTTCTGAAAATATCAGAAGTAAACAAAATAAAAAAGGAAAAAAAAGGGTAGAAGTTATTGGTCTAGAGAAAAATTCTTTGAATGAAGCATGAGAGAGGCAATGAAGGAGCTTCCAGGTGATAAATTGAAGACAGTAGAAAAGCTTGCGAAGAAAAGAAAACCAGTTAAGAGGGAAAACTTTTGGGTGGTAAAGGCTGAGGTGAGGGGGAGTAGGATGGGGGCAGAACTCATTGTAGACAACAACAAATACAAAAAATACGGGAAACAGAGCTGAAAAGAAATGCAAAGTACATTGGAAAAGCAACTGTGAATGTCTCAATGAAGGGAAGCGAGCAGACTAAGAACAAAGAAATGAAACACTGGGATTTCTGGAAAGAGAAAATGAGAAGATATTAGAAGCAGCAGACAGAATAAGAAATAAAAGGGAAATCTAGTGTGAATGCTGGCTTGGAAGAATTCCATCAGGATGGGTGGTTGGGGAGGTGGGGTATTTCTGAAGGGATGATTTTCAGGAAAGAGCAATTCTGAAATAAGGAAGTAAAGTAGAAATATTGAAGAGATACATCATCTCCAGCATCTCCTTCCACTTCTAATCTTTTCTTCATGCCATTCAGCAACATTTTTAGTTAAAGACCCTCAGAGAACAAAAATCTATCATATACTTCCCCCCTTCTTTGGAAACCATCAAAAATCTCTCTTCCCATCATCCCTTTCCCTTGGCTCCTATCAGCTGAGAGCAGAGTTTGTCCTGCCCTTTGAGAAAAAAAAAATATTGCATCACTTCTTTGCACTGCCTCCAATGGGCAAATGTAACCTCATCAGTTATAATCAGTTATAACATAGAATCACAGAATGGTTTGGGTTGGAAGGGATGTAAAGATCATGTAGTTACAAGCCCCTTTCCCTGGGCCCCTGAATGCATTTCATTAGACCAGGTTGCACAAAGCCCCATCTGGCCCAGCTTGAACACTTCCAGGGATGGGACAGTCACAACTTGTCTGGGCAGCCTGTTCCAGTCCTTCCCACCCTTCAGAGCAAAGAATTTCTCCCTAATCTCTAACCTAACCCTAACTTCTGTCAATGTGAGCCATTCCCCTTTGTCTTGACAATTCAGGCTACTGTGCAAAGTCCCTCTCTTGCTTTCTTGTAGGTCAATTCATGGACAAGGCTGATGTTAAGTTCTTCCTGGTGCCTTCTCTTTTCCTGGCTGAGCAACCCCAACTCTCTCAGCCTTTTCTCATAGAAGTGGTGCTTCATCCCTCTGGTCATTTTGGTACCCTTCCTCTGGACTCTCTCCCACAGGTCCATGTCCTCCCTGTGCTGGGACCCCAGAGCTGATGCAGCCCTGCAGGTGGGGTCAGAGCAGAGCAGAGGGGCAGAATCCCCTCCCTGCCCACACTGCTTTGGATGCAGCCCAGGACACATTTGATTTCTGAGTGCCCATGGCTGGGTCATGTCCAGCCTCTCACCCACCAGCATCCCCAAGACCTTCTCAGCAGGGCTGGTCTTGATCCATTATCTCTTCTCACTTCTCACAGTAAGTGGTGAAAAGAAAGAGCCAGAGCCCTCAGCACTGCCACTTGCAGTACTGCTGCCTTCAGGATTTTTGTCTGTAACAGTCTCAAATCCAGAGGGACATGACACAAAGAGGAAAGCAACAATCAGATCATAATGAGCATCCTTCAGAGATGAAGTGCAGAAAACTGAAGTAAGGATTTTGACAGAGGAAAAGCACTTTCTCTTCAAATGTTGCTGCATTCCTGATGGAGAAGAACCTCTGTAGCTTCCCCTCCTAGCTTCTACAGCTTTTTGCCATGGTCCTAGGGCCTTCACAACTTCTAAAATGTGAACTGAAATCAACAGATTTTCCCTATCTGCCATTTCATTTTATTGACGTCTTTTGCTTAAGGATGGTTGTACCAAATCTTTTGCTTCACCTTTACATAAATACCATTAACATTTGGAGCCAAAAGTAAAGATAGAAAGCATGTGCTGGTAGTAAGGGAAAAGAAGACTTTTTGCTGTATATACACAAAGACAACATTTTACTCAGTGTTCATTAAATATAGTAGTTACAAAGTCAGAATGAGAGACACAATATCCTACATTTCTGAACCGAATAGACTTTTACTTTTAACTATTTGTTTTCAGTCAGGGAAAGTCAAATATTTGAGCTTCAGCTCAACTTGACATTTCATATGAGGTTTCTGAATGATGTGGAAAGAGAAGCCTGAAACAAGCTAACCAAAAGAACAGGGTTGAAACAGAGTCTGCAGACAACTGAGAATATTTTTAAATTCCTAACCACAGCCTAAATTCCATTAGCATGAGACTTGGAAGGACACATCTGTTATTCTTTAAGGAACTAAAGCAGTTGGCTGGCCTCCTAGCTCTTGAACAAAGTGTTCAAGGCTCACATGGAAACACTGCGCTGCACATAACAAATCTGTTTAATTTAAATTATTTTTCTAACAGAAAAAAGAAAGGAAGAAGTAATGATTGAGAAGCATCTGTGAAGGATCTGCTATACCTGGTTTTCTTTTTCAAAATCTGTCTTCATATCTTGATTCATCTGTCTGGAGTTGCTGGAAGAAACACAAACATGGAAGCACTGTAGATAAAAAGTACAATGTCTGAAGATTAAGTCTAGCTGCCTGTTTTACTGTCTTGTATATGAATGGGGAGTTTACAGAACAGGTATGAAAAAAGCTCTGTTTGAGTTCATTTTATTCACAACAAATTGATTTGTAGCACTGACCTGCCCTCTTCTCTTCTCTTCTCTTCTCTTCTCTTCTCTTCTCTTCTCTTCTCTTCTCTTCTCTTCTCTTCTCTTCTCTTCTCTTCTCTTCTCTTCTCTTCTCTTCTCTTCTCTTCTCTTCTCTTCTCTTCTCTTCTCTTCTCTTCTCTTCTCTCTCTCTCTTCTCTTCCTTCTCTTCTCTTCTCTTCTCTTCTCTTCTCTTTCCTTCTCCTTCCTTTTTCTCTTCTCTTTCTTTCTTCTCTTCTTTTTTCTTTCTCTTTTTCTCTTCTCTGTGTCCTTGCTTTTGCCTACCCTTTTTTTTTTTTTTTTTTCTTTTGTTACTTTATCTTCTGTGGATAGGTGCAAGGCCTCCTTATACAAGATTTTGACAAAAAAATCTAAGTTTGAATATTTAATAAAATTCAGCCATGTAGAATGGGGGAAAAAAATGTAATGGGTGGAAGAAAGATGAGGAGAGCAATATTATTTATAGAGATAAAACAAAGGTTAGGTGAAAACAGATGAACTTGAACCTATCCACAAATTACCCTACCAATAAAACCACAAAAATAGATTATATGCAGCGAAAAGTTCCCATTCAGTCTTTAAGGTTAAGGACTTAAATTACGTCATCAAAGAGACTGAGAGGCCATGGACATATGGGTTCATATATGGTATCTAGAGAGGTGCAGTAGGTTTGTAAGAACAAAAAATTACCAGAAACTATATGTTTAGAAGAAATTCATATAGGAAGATTTGTGACTAGGCCTGTAGACTTTATCTACTGCCTTTGAAACCCCTTAGTACACAAGTTTTATAGTATCCTGTAAGTGTAAAATATAAAGGCTAAACAAGGAAAACATTCATATGAACTGTCCTGAGTTTTTAATGTAAAATGTACCTGTAATCCTTGAAACCACTTTCATGAACTGTGTACAAAGCATAGTATTTCCATGTCTTTCATTGCTAGTGGATAGACATGGTAGGAAGAGCTAATCTGCAGAGTCGAAATTGTAAGTCTGAATTTCTAATTTGTGGTTTTCTTTTTCTATCAACTGTCATAGAACTAAGCCCACTGTAGATGTGAGGATTCTGTTTTTAAAGTCTCTTCTTCACATTTGTCTTTGATTTCTTTGTTAAAGAGAAAAAAAAAAAGAAAATAAAATTAATACTAGAAACCTGTAAGTATTTGAGAAGACAAGCTGTTTCCAGTACTAAAGACAGGGAAGAATGGCAGTACTTTTTAATTATAAGAAATTATAAGACTTGGACAACCTACAGTAATGTGGCCATAGCACTCTTGATGGGAGATTGTCTTTATGTCTGGTCATCCCTTGCCTAGACTGGATAGCTTTATTGATATTTTATGGGTTTTACTTCTTCATTTGAAGGAGTTAAAAACCCACAAGAGTGCTGTTTGCTGGCCAGCCAAGTTCCACATGCCTCATAATGCATGCTGGTCACTAAAGTATGTCAAACACTATTTCAAGCAAAACCCTCCAATTATAAGAAAGCACTATAATCGTACATCTAGGAACATATGTTTAAACTGGCTTCCTCTGTTTTAAGCAGAACAAAGGCCAACTGAAATGTTTCAAGGGAGATGACACTGTTTTATATGGAGACACTAACAGAGATTTTAGAACCCCGTGATTTAAAGCTGAAAATGAAAACAAATGTACTGTGGATAAAAGAAATTTCAACATGTAGAAACTTACAGATGATTGTCAGGAGAACTCTCCCACTTATGCTGACGCCAATTCTCACAATGATTTGCAGCATAGCTGAAATTAAGAGGGATAAAGCTTCTACAAACAAATAATTTGCAGTAGGCAATATGAAGTTGAAAATATTGGACAAACTTGCAGACCTCTCAAGTCTTTCAGTCACAGAATAGCTCTTCCACTTTTATCTGTCTGTAAGTTAATACACAAACAGATGCAACTTCATATCCTGGCTGATCTGTTGGGAGTTCTGCCACCAGGAAAGCCAAGCGTGGTTGTGCGCTCCTGGAAACCACTTTAGTACCCGTTCATCAAGGGCACTGACCTATGTCAGCCTTCATGTTCACATCTGATTCTGATCCAAGGAATTCTGGCCCTGTACTCAGAGTACTGCCCTGCATCAGAGCATGCAAGCTGTAATTTCAGAATGCAGCCTTAATGTGGCACAGATGCAAGCCTGCCTCCAATCCCCCAGCTCTGTTCAGGCAGCTCCAGTCAGCGCCATTCATTCCCCAGATGTTTCGCTCTACAACACACAAGATATCATCCAGTGTACGTCAGGGAAAAAGTCAATAAGTAGTGTAGACTTAATTTCACCGCCCACTTTTAGCAGTGAAAGAATAGCAGGCAGCGTGTAGGGAAAGCTTCAGAGGCTTTGAATAATTTCATTACATTGTGCTACACTGGGAATTTCGTCGTTCAGAATGAGATGAGCAAGCACTTGCTCAAAATATGGAATGATTGACCTTCAAGGTCACCAGAATTGGTGGCAGTGCACAGCATGACTTCTTGCCAAACAGTAGAAAGAGAATGAATCAAATGCTATCAATGCATTTTTCATCTTCAAACTCATCCTGTGTGCCTCATGGAGGAACAGAAATGATGCCACTGAGGACAAAATAGAATGAAACTAATAACATTTTCTGTCTTGCATTTGCTTCCTCCATCTGCTCACATTTCCTGGGTGACAGGTTCATCTCAGCAAAGCTTAGCTGAAGATCCATTCAGAGTGCAAACTCTTACAACTTACATTTTCAACTGTACACAGAAAGTCTGAGTGCTTTGCAATGATTTCATATGTGAATGTTTACTTTAATAGCAGCAAGAATTTCTGCTTTGTTAGCCTTATATTAAGTGTGCCTTGCCCTTTTTGCTCAACAGCAGAGAGATGAGGACGTGTTGAAAGCTCTATGTACCTAGAGGAGAGCTCTTTCCCTTGTCTTCAAACATGTAGTTCCTCATATAGTCTGAGCAAGCTTTTTTGGTGTAATTTTAGCATTTTTGCTCCACTGGCTTTCCTTTTAGAGCGGGACTATTCTCCCATTCTTCAAAATAAACTGTGACATAAAAATTTTAAAGATTTTCCATTTTGCTTTTAAACCAAAATATTGAGAAGTGGTATTTCCTAAAGGTCATATTCTATCCCAACCTTTCTCTCATGGGTTTTGACAAGACAATTTTCCCCAAATCTGAGAAATAGTTTACAAAGGAGAAAAAATGCAGAGTCCAACACACAGAGATAATTAGGTAATCAGATAAGGATTTAGTGTTTTCCAATAAGCCTGTGGAGACTACTGAATCATTCACTAATTATATTTACATGTTTAAATAAAATTTTAAACCAGTAAATGAGAGATGGAGTTTGTAACTCAGGCCCTCACCTAACTCATGGAAAAACAGGCAAGAATTTGGCAGTCTTTCACATGACAGCTGTATCCTTCTATCACTGGATTACAGGTTATTTAGACATAAATAAATTTTGCTTTAAAACAAAACATACCCTGAAATGTTTCTCTCATTGTTTCTTATTTACATAGTTTTATTCATATTGGAGATGAGAAATTTTGCCCACTGTAGAGAAGCTTCCATAGAACTAGAGCCACAATATTGTCTCTGTGACCATTTATTTCTCCTTTGAATCTTTTGCTTCATTTGCAGCATAGCAGATGAAATGTAACTCTGGAGTTGTGGAGAGCTTTGCTCTGTCATTCTTTCCTCTCTGTCCTTACCTTTCCCTAAGAAAAATACTGAGACTTCCCTCCTTTAAAAAGTTGCTCAAGATCTGCTGCTGGCAATCATTCCATGGAGGCTGACTATTTTATTTAATCTCTATATCCTTCTTCTCTCACCATTGTTTTGATTCACACCACTGTTTGCACCAACACAAAATTTCTGTCTGCTCCCATTCATTCAAGGCCTCTTAATTCTTTCAAAGCCACTTAGTTCCTATATTATATTATTGAGGAGCTTTGTCTCACACTGTCAAAGAAATGTGATAAAACTCTAAGATTGCTTTTCAAAAACTAACCTCTGTGTTTACAGCAAATCAAAACAGAATGTAATCAACTCAGTTTGCTTTTGACAGACGTTTAAAGCAATTTAATGCTACACAGCCTTCTTCTATCTGGTTTCTGCAGGGCCAGGATACATCAGTTATAATTTAGGTTCACAGAAAATGGGGTGGGTTGTTTGGCATTAGATAGTTGTTTTCTATACAATACTATTCCTTTACTTTTAGCATTTATGTTGTTAGTTTAATGCTTGCAAAACATGGTGCTCTGGCAGAACTGAAAAGTTAAGTCCTCTGTTTATAAACCAGGAAAAGCACACTAATTTCCTCTACTGCCTCACTGAAGTGCCTTAACAGCAACATGCCTACAGCTGCAAAACCAAAATATTCTTGAGGATATGATTAGCTTTAAACAAGTGAGTGGCCCCATTAAATGTCTTGAAATCAATTATACTAATTCTGCTCTAAATTAAGTAACTGAACTGCTCTATCAAACTGATGCTCTACTGCCCACTCCTGGGCATAGGAAAGTAATTCATCCTCAAAATCTGCAGCTTGGCTTTCTTCCTGAGCACTTGAAGTGGACTCTGAGGCAAACACTTGTCTCACCAAGAGCCAGAGTCCACTGGATAATCATGATGTGAATGCAGAAATATTCTGGATTGGATTTGAGCCAGTTACCGGAAAGACTCCACATTTCTCCATTGACTGGTGAATCCCCCTTCCCTTCCTCCTATTATCATAAAAAGAATTGCAATATTCCTGATCTTCATCAGACCACAAGTAACAGGAAAGGAAGAATGCAACATGCATCCATCTAGCAGTCACCCTAGCAAAATTGTTTTTCTTCTCAAGCTTAAATGCTAAAGAATCAACCATAAGCTGAGACATCCCATGAAAAGGGAATCCTGAAGAAATGCATCTTTGGTTATTATATGAGAAACATTATTAAAATAAAATATTATATCTTAAAAGGGAATGTAAGCATGATTAGGGTCCCTAACATGGTATTTAAGTAATTCATTCCCCCAGGTGAGAATAAAGGCTGTTTATAACAGATTCTGTAAAGCACAAAATAAATCCTTTTATCCTCAGCACTGGCTTTGAAGACATGTCCTGCCTGTTAAGAGTGCCAGGGCTTTGGGCCTAAAGCAGTTCTTTGCATTATCCTTCCCTTTGCCCTTTGAAGCTTCAAATGGGTCCTGCCAATTATTGTTTCAGCAGTAATCACCATGGGGTGATAAACTAACACAGTTCCTAAAAATGAGCCGAGATTATAAAACCATGACTATATCAAAGTGAACATTTGCAGGAGGACTCCAGTTCAGGTGTCATGGTAGCAGCCTGTCCCTGTAATGCAGGGGAAGAAGAAATATCATGAATTCGGGGAAGGCATAAACAGTCATAAACACCTTGCTACTACTATTCTGGCTCATACAGATAGATACACTTTGTAAATGGTGAGCTGTAGATCTTCCCTGAAGTCTCACTGACCTGGGGACATTGGGTCTATCCCAAGGATAAACCAGTTAATTTTTAGCTTGCTCTCTGTCTTTTTTCGGGTACTTAATACATTTTTCCAAGACAAATCTGTGGTGGAGACAGTTCTCCCTGAGCAGCATAGATGCAAACTTATTGTTAATATGCTCTCATTTCTCATTGTGCACATGTTCTTGGGGCTCCTTTGTGCCACCTGCTTTCTGTCTTTTCCCCACTTCAAAGGCATCCACAGAACTTTTTTCTTTAATGCTCAAGGATTTAACAGAGATAATGGCAGTATCTGGGAATTTAATTGTTTTTGATGGTATCAGCAGCTGCCATTCACATTTGGGAGAAGCAACTACATGATTTGTATGGGACCTAAAAAAGCTCTACAGTACTGCAGAGAACTGGCAGGCACCACAAGCATGAATATGCAACAGCAGTATTATTCAAGAATCACAGTTAATGGTAATAACCTTTTTCCCCCAAAATTAATCAGAAAATATGTAAGTCAGCATATTTAAATAATGCATTGAAATCAGAGCACAGCATGAATAATATTTAAATTAAATCTGACAACATGAGAAACACAAAAAAAAAAAAAGAGTATTCACAGTAATGGAAATAAGAAATTTTGAAAAATGCATTTTCTGAAGGAGCAAATAATTAAAAGATCTACTTCAGTACGATAATTTATGGAATGACCTTATCAGCAAATAATAATTGTAGTTACACTAAATGAGGCCTCCATAAAATGAAAAGGAGAATAAATGAAAGCAAGACTGATATATACCTACTGCTTTGCAGGAAGGCACAGAAACTAAAAGAGGTAGGATTTTTTAATGAAAGACAGCTTATTTTTTGCAGCTGAAACCTCTGTGTCACTAAAAGTGCTTTAAGGAAAGAAAGCCTTTTAAAAACATGTTTATGAACTTTAACGCATCTCAAACCAAGGACCTAGAGAACAAGGATCTCTTTTCACATTTCTGAATGCTGGAGCTCACAGTGTGAGAGTACACAAAAACAAATGCTTGAAGAACACTCTTTTTCCATGACAGTACCTTACTTTGGGCCAGAGATAAGAAGTAACACTTTGGAGAAAGTATTTGTGGTTTTGTATTTCACTGCTGATGTTGAAGTGTACTCAGGATGTTGCACTCTGCAAGCCAAATTCCAGACAGCAGGGGAAGTACAGAGCCTTGGTCAGTTCAGCTCTGACTTTAATACCATTTAATGCCTTTAAAAGCCCAGTTGCCAGTTGCCAGTGGCCTCCCTCTCCTTCTCTCCTTGTGTGACATAGTGGTTACACCTTGTATTTAATCATGGTCTTTGGGCAGCAGTGTTACACCTTGCTGAATAAAGAGTCCCTTACATTGCTGCCAGATCAAGAGCATCTACTTCTAATTTAGCTGTTTGTAGGTGTTACTCCTCAGCACTTTCAGAAATGGTCCTCAGTGGTTTAATGTGCTTCCTGGCTCCCATTCCTCTTCTGGATCTGCACACAGGGAGCTTTCAGAAAGCCCTTTTTTATGTTCACACTGAAATTCCCCGCCTTTGGCTGCAGTAGGAATGTGTCTTTTTGGCAGCCAGCAGTCATTGTGAATAGTGACTGATTCCCTCCATTCTGCTGTTCAGGCTTGCACAGATATATGTGACAGCAGGGATGAGGAAGGTGTCACCACAGCTTCATTCTGGCACACGAGAGGGTGGTGGGGAAGTAACAGCGTTTTCGTTCCAATATTGGCTGCTCAATTAAACCAATCGCTGATTGCAGACAAAGGCACTCTGAACTCACAGATGGGAACAACGCCATCCTCACAGATGGGCATGAGCATCCAGCACCAAGGAACATTGCACCACCACTGAATATCTGCCTTGATGCCTGGCCAGAAATGTCAAAAAAAACAGGTGCTGATCCTCATCTTCTATGCCCATAATACCAGGGAATGCAGCACCTGTCATTAATCCAACAACCCTCTGAGTGAATTTCCAGAAATTCTTGGGAAAAACAAGGAGAAAGAAATCAGTAGGTTTAAAACAAGCTGAGTGGTTTTGAAATGCACTTCTATATTTAGAAATCTTAGAACAAAAAATTGTTTGATATCTGGTCTCAGTGACAACTTGATTTCCTGGAAACATTGGAATAATCTTCCAGGAAAATAGGAGTTCTCCTGAAGCCATTGATCTTACTGCCTACTGTAGGATTCTGAATATTTTAATGGAACAGAAGCTATGTATCACCAAATACAACCCCTCTTTTAGCACTACTGGATTTACAAATTTAATATTTTCACAGTGGACACTCAAGAAGTAAGGAATGTGAAAAAGAGAGTCATGAACAGACAGGTAGACTGAATTATGTTGCTCTTTAAGTGAATGGTCAAGATATGTACAAAATCAGATTTGCTTGACAGCATTCACTGTAATCAAGAGGCAGCACAGCTCAGAGCTCTGTCTGAAGACTTCACATCACTAATAGAAATGAATTTCCAACTGCTTTAAGAGGCATAGGCAGCCCAGAGTTCATTTTTTCACTTGAGTCTCTCTTCGTTTCTGCCTACTGCTTGAACATCTGCCTAATGAAAGCAGAAGGGGCTCACAGTAATACGAGCACTTTGGGAGAGGAATCATAATTTCGGCTTCCTTCAAGTGAGAAAAGAAGGAAGGTAGAAACTAAAAGGTATAACAACTATGAGGAAATAAGGAAAAGTTGAAAAATGTAAAAGTAGTGCATAGGAAAATCTTCAGAGACTTTGAATAATTTCATCACATTGTGCTACACTGGGAATTTTGTCGTTCAGAATGAGATGAGCAAGCACTTGCTCAAAATATGGAATGATTGACCTTCAAGGTCACCAGAATTGGTGGCAGTGCACAGCATGACTTCTTGCCAAACAGTAGAAAGAGAATGAATCAAATGCTATCAATGCATTTTTCATCTTCAAACTCATCCTGTGTGCCTCATGGAGGAACAGAAATGATGCCACTGAGGACAAAATAGAATGAAACTAATAACATTTTCTGTCTTGCATTTGCTTCCTCCATCTGCTCACATTTCCTGGGTGACAGGTTCATCTCAGCATTGTTTAATTGAAAATCCATCCAGACTGCACTAATGTGTGAATGTTGACATCATCAGCAGCAAAAAATCCTGCCTTTTACTAAAACTGTGCTTTTTCCTTTTTGCTCAACAGCAGAGAGAGAGGAAGCTGTGTTGAAAGCACCATGTACCTAGAGGAGAGCTCTTTCCCTCATCCTCAAGGCTACAGACTCTTACAGAGAGTGAAAGTCTAGTCTGAGAGTGCCTTTCTTACACCAAGTTAGTGTGCCGTTGTGAAGCAGGAGTCTTGTTTGGTTTCCTCTTTAGAGAGAGAGTATTCTCCCATTCTTCAAAACATACTTTGCTTTGTGGAAGAAGGAAACAGTACTCAGGAAATGTGAAAATTAATGATCGAAAAGGAAAAAAAAGTAGAAATATAGAAAAGTGTATATTTTTGGGAAAAAAAAGATGGGCAGAGGATTTTACTCCAACTCATCTAGACTTCTAAGTTTCACATCATGTTGCTATCAGATTTACCTTCCTCTGCCTAGACAAGAAATTTGACAATACCTGATTCTGCTGAGTAGAAGGAAAAAATGACCAGCTGTGTTAGCTCTTTGTTTGTGGACAATGAGTGTATCTTCCTTTTTATAATTCAGGTGGATATGATCTCAAATAGCTATATGAGCCTTCATGGGGATTGTATGAACACTGACATAGTTAAACTTACCCTAAACTGGCATTTCTATACTCTGCATTTTTAAAGAAACACATTGCCTCTCTTACAGACCTTTTTCTTTCTTCTACCTTGTTTATAATCATTGGCACAACCCTTGTCCTTGCATTTTGGTGTTTTCTTTAGGAAAGTAGCTTTCCCTGTGGACAAATGAACATGATGAGATGCTATGAAAGCTCTACCCTGTACAAAATTAGTTACTTGTCTTTGAGTGAACTCCTTACAAGTTTTTATGTTGGCCTGTATTAGGAATAAATGTATGGTTTATTAATTTCAGAAAGTCTTAGCCATTTAAAAGCTTCATTCTCTGCAGAATTCAGAGACAGCAAGAGGCATTACCATCCATGTTCTTGTAGGCATAAACGAGGTATGGATTATAAACTGCTTTTCTTGGAAGGAAATAGAATCTCAGGCTGGTCTCTTTGAACCAAAATTCAACATTTCTTTTCTGTTTGCAAGCACTTCCTGGATGTTTTCGTATCAGCGAAAATCCCTCATAAGGCCAACAAACCTCATAAATTGCCTAAGGGTTTGGAGCCAATTGCTAATTCAGCAAATTTGTTTGATTTGGGCACTGGATAAGATGTTGATAGCTTTCACAGAAAGCTGAAATGTGATGACATTTAATAATAAATTTCTGAAAAGTGAAGTTTTTTGTTTTACACAAAATGGTCAATTTGTTTTTACTCAAATACTCTAATTTTGTAAGCAAGATTTTTTAATTTTTTCTGTCAATTATACAAACTAAGAATCACTTTATACAAGAAAAATTGTAAGAAACATCATTTGGAACAAATCAGAACCAGTGAACAGGTGAATCATAAAAAGACAAAAGGTTTGTAAAAGAAATTGAATCAACAGTGATATGCGTGCTTTGGAAAATTGTAATTTGAAGGACATCAGGATATAGAGTTGCCCAGTTTATGAGGGCTGCTCTCTTTGTGCCATAACCAGTATTTTTGTTTGTGTTTTGAAAAAAATAAATGCTCTAAAGTTAGCTAAGCAACCTTTATCACATACTCTTTTTTTTTCATGAAAGTTTAATTATTAAACAACAGTGGTTACTATTGTAAAACAGCAGTTATCTGTGAAATGTTTTTCATAAGAATACCTTCACCTTGTTTCAGAATTTTGACCCTCCCCGCCCAACTTTTAACTCCGTTGTCATAATTTCCAAGTGATAAAAAATTAGGAATCATGTCATCTTCCTGTATTGAGAGAGTTGTTTACATTTCTGTGGGTGTTAATCTTGTTAACCTGCTCAAACTATGAGTTTAATTCTGGTATAAACCACCTGTCTTGGCATTTTCAGTAGTCAGAAGAGAGCCATGAACACTTCTCAGGGAGACTCATTAAATCTGTCTTGCATGTTTATTTTGGGCCATTTTTTAAAATTGAGGGTTTTTTCCTCCCATAATCTGTTAAGTGAGGTTATACCACCTAGCTTTGCAAGGTATATTTTCTAGATAGTTGAAGGTATCTGTGAGCAGTTCAACTGTGAACGCATAACAGATCAGATATTAAAAGATTTTTGAGTATGCACAGGCAGATGTCCTAAAATTAAGAAGTTCACACACAATAGGAATGATAGCTCCAACTTGAGCTAGTTTGGCTTCATATATTTTCAGAAAGTAGTAAAATAAATAATACTGATTTGAAGATTTAATAGAAGAAGCAGAGAAGGAATAGAGACTTGTAGATCTGGAGATTTTTTCATTATTAAATTGTGCAGAGGTTTTGGTCAGCATCTCTTCACCAGCATATATGCTACCAAGATTTTATTTAACTCTAAGCATATTTTTATCAGGAAGGTCCTTACCAGGTTTGCATCTGTTCCTCATACTGTTACAATTATACCACAGGTGCAAGGACGAGTCCCTGATATGGAATTGTTATATATATATATGTGTGTTGTGGTGTGTTGCAATATCCTGTTTTACCTTCTCCCTTCCCCCTCACCCCTCGCTGAGTGTGCCCTGTCAATCAGGCTAACATACCAGCAAGGCGTCGTGTGATAGGTGTCCCTAGTCCCTTGAGACCCTGCCCCTTCACCTGGTTGGTGGCTCACCTGTCCCCTCCCCTTCCCCTGTCCTGAGCTTAAAATGTTAATGAGAGCATGCGGCCTCATTCTGTTAGCAGCAGTGGCCCGGTGCAGACATCTCTGTACCATGGAATAAACATCTGGCAACCTTCTAGCAGAATCCACTCCTTCTTTCTCTCCACCATCGCCAGAAGCTCTCTCTCCTGAGGTAACGGAGTCCTGACAAGCCTGGAAGTGCCCCGCTACACTCTCAGCCAAGGTATCTCTGGGATAAAACACCACAGTGCTGCCTTTGGCCCAGCAGCGAGGGTCAGAACTGGCCCAGGCACCATCTAACTGGTTATATTGGGATTCATATTCCAATATATGTGTGTGTGTGTGTGTGTGTGTGCGTGTGTGTGTGTGTGAGAGAGAGAGAGAGATATATTTATATGTGATATATATGAGGGTGTGTGTGTATGATGTGTATATGCATATATGTAATCACATTGAATGATTATTCAGGAAAAATTCAGTCTAATAAAGTATATGTTTAAATAAGAGACTGATTCTTAGTTGAGAATTTCTGTCATGGACTGTTCCATACCCATGAATAGCAAGAAGAGCTAGGGGAGGATATTTCAACTATTACTCTATTTTCTGATTTAGGACCTCCTGAAAATCATTTTCAAGACCCTGGAGTAGTGTATCATCCATGCCATTTTGGTTAGGAAAGATCTGCCCAATCCAGTCTGCCATATTTCTAATGTGCACACCCTCAGAGGGTTTAATGGTCCCACTTAGAGCAATTTACAAGGAGTGAGGAGGAAACCCCTCATTAAAACTGTAGGTGGTGGAAAGTTTAGTGAGCAATGTATGCTGCAGTGCTTTACAGGTAGATTTCTACACTTCATTTAATCAGATACACTGGGAATCTACTTAATAGCGCATGATCCCAGGGAATCAGTTTGGCCTAAGTTAGTGAATTGGACTGACTGCTGAGTAAAAAGGATACTTCTGACAAACATTTCTGTTTACTAGGTATTGTTCAGTCAGGTTGTGTTTAAGTACATGACAAATGACCACAATATTCTACACATTCAATTCTCTAATACAGAGCTAGCCCAATAAAAAAGTAAAAGCATGTAATTAAGGTGGGATAAAATCATTTGGTCTGTCTGTGTTTATACATTACCCTATCTTATTTTGAGTCATTCACAGCTTTAAATTGCATCCTGGCCTGTAAGAGACCATTGAAACATTATTTACTGCTGGATGCCAGCTATATCTGTCAGCACTTCAAAAATGTACAGTTGACAATGAGTCATAAATATGAGATTAATTAGTGTGGTAGTTGGAAGTTATGTTGCTGATTCAGTAATTTAGTATCCACTTCACTAAGATAATTTGCATGTGTTCTGCCCTCTTATCATCTGTTAAAAGACTTGATTAGAAAAGGGAGTCTAAGAACATTGGATGCTGAGGGAAGAGAGGGACACATGGGAAGGGCACATGATGGTGTTTGGCTAAAACAGAACAGAAGACAGCCCTTAGTGTTGGCATGAAAAAGGCTGGAGTCAGCAAGGTTGACAGGATTGGTGCCTTTTGAAACAGAACAATAGGCATTAATTATATTCAGAAGTTCAAAGACCAAACATGAAAATACCTAATTGGTTTATAGTCTTGATTTAAACACTGTTCCTCTATTTTGCATTTTATTGTTTTGTATTCAAGCCATTGGGAATTTTGCCAGTGCTCCCAATGGGAGAATTATGTATACTAGGAATACATTTTCAGATATTAAAAAATTTACAGCAGTATAAAATTCTGCATTCACATTACAGATTAATCAGGCATCACATATTGAATGTGACATATATGTGCCAAATCACAGAGCTAAAGGAAAAATTAATTCATGAAAAGCCTTATCTTTTTCACCTAGCTCCATCCTCTTGCTCCCCCTTTGGCTTTAATTGCCTAAATAAATGTTCAATCCTTCTGTAACATCCTGTTTCCTAGAGAATGTTGTGAAGCTTCTGAAGGTTAGCCATCTTTTTTCAGGGCAAATAAGAAATTCCTGAAGATACAGTCACCTATTTCTCTGTAAGTATGCATTGGAAATCAACAAAAGTCTGCCCCAGGCTGTTTCTTCTGAACATATTATTCTATAGGTTCCTATTACTGACTTGTAGGCAATTGCACTCTCCAGACTTCATACAGTTAAATAAAAAATAATAAGCACTTTTAGGTGTTTCTTTTAGATCTGATTTCCTTTTAATTCTCAAACAGATGTAGATATCTCCTGCATAACTGAAGTCCTACTTTAAAACTGCCTGTTTCCCTTACCCAAATGAGCTAGGGAGACAAGATCAGATTTAACTATCTACATTTGGTCAGATAAACTCATCCTGTGACCCCAAATTTCTAGTGAAGATACTGATAGATATTAATGCTGAAGAAGGTGTAAATTGAATGAAATACTGAAGCAGTCCTTTCATAACATTCAGAATCACTGAAAGGTGGTTCTGGAAAGGTGGTTCTGAAAGTCATGGGCCAATTGTGTTGTATTGTTCTGGGAAGTCTCATGAATAACTGGAAGTCTTGTAAATGGCACCTTTAAGAAAATGCGAGAAAAGGAGTTTGGCTTAGTGTAGCAATGAGAAGAATGAGGGAAAATACAAAATCATGCTGTATGTATTTCCTGGACCTGCTAAGAGGCAGACCAACTTGTGTTCACGTCCCCTGGGAATAGGGCAGGAAATAAAAGAATACTTCAGGAGGAAAATTTACATTAGATATTAGAGAAAATTCTAAGAGAAAGGATCGTTATGTGAAGGAACAGTTTGTTGAAAGAGAATATGGAACCTTTTAAATAAAGACGTTTTTTAAATTTCAGGGCAGTATCCACTGGGTACATTTATGAGTTAGGACATGGAGACCTTCGAGATTCCTTTTCCCCTTGACTCCCTCACTTTTCTGTAGCTTTTTTACTTTTACTTTTTCTTTCATCCATCTCTCTCTTTCCTAATGGGTTGTATTGCAGAGGAGAGACTCAGCCTCCAACAGTAGCCCCAGTTTTATTTTTACATTTGGATTCCAAACAAGTAAACTCTTTTTATATCACCTGAAGTTTGTTAGGTCACTCTGAGCTTTATGGCTTTGTAGCTGGCCTCAGATAAACAAGTTAAAGATAAGAAATAATTGCTATGTATTCTACCCTTTGAAAAGAAAACGAAACGGGCAGGAGCTAGCTAGAGCAGAGAAACATACATCATTTACCGAATAATCCTTTCTGTCTGAAGCTGTGCTGAACACAGGGGACAGCCTCAGAGGAGCTCGTGGAAGAAAGGAATGCCTGCAGAAACCCCCACAGTACCTGTCCCTACCTGCTGGCTCAGCCTTCAAAAACACCATGTCTGACAGCCTGAAAAAGAACAAGCTCGGATTTATTTCTGCCTACAAATTTTTATTGTATTTCCCTTTATGAAGAAGAATAATTTCCACAGCCTGGGATTTCTTCATTGCTTCTGCAGAGCAATGTCTACTAGCCTGGGTACTAGCCTATATTTAAATACTATACAGCTAAAATTAGTAATATTAAATTTTCAAAGAAGATTATAAATAAGACGTGAAAAAAGGCTTAGAATCCTTATTTTCCTTCACCACATGGACATAAGAAAGGGATTAAAAATGTGACAGAACAAAAGGAAAAGTAATTTAGCACATTATCCCATTACTTTTCAGATCATCACTGGATTTGTGTAATTTGAATAATTTTGGCTTCTGTGGTTACTAATAAAAAAATCCCTGAGAGAAAACCCCAAACTATTGTGTTTCTAACTGAAATTGCATTAAGATGACCTTCCCCCTACCCTGTTCCTCCCTTCAGCAGTTAAAGATGTATTTGATTGTCTATTAAACCTTTGTCTTCTTTACAAATAGTAGACAGCATTTTTCTATACATTGGACCTTGAATAGTGGGAAAGAACCCATTGTAATTTTCCCATGTTCTTTCTGAAGATCACTCCCTCTTTATTTTTCTTTTCTACTTCAAAAAAGTTCAGAATTGATAGACTGCAGTCCAGAGGTTTTTCAGAGAATTTTCAGAAAGGAAATTCCAACATATTTTAAGGGCAGCAAAAATCACTTTATAGTGGCCATATGTGTACATTTTTAATTTTAACAATATGTATCAAGAATGTGTTCTTTGACCTATTTATGAACCTTGAGTTTAATTCGGTGTCCAGCTAAGACTCCCATATCACATAAGGAATGCAGTTTCAGTCTCAGAGGTGGCATGCACACAGTAATGTGAGTGTTTGCCCCTAAGTATCCCTTTGATCACACAGAGGTCAAAATTACACACAGCAAACTTCCACATTAAATATAATTTGAGCCTCAACTATCCTACCAGTAAAACACAGGAACAGGTAGATTTTTGTGCTTAATGAATCTACTTCTGAGACTTGAAATGTGTTCCAGTTCCTATTCCCACACCAATGTCGGTGTTTAAATCTCCCTTTCCCAGAAACTTCTCCAGACACTTTCTACCGTGTCTTTTTTTGTATTTAAGCATGTCCTGCAAATTTATTTGTACTGTTATCAACAACTAAAAACATTATTGGTCTGTGTGTCAAATGAGATCAAATCACAAATGAAGAAGAGCTGCCAAGGCTCCACTCATTTTAAATCAGAAGTGGTGGTAATGGGCAATCATGACAGCTCAGGGGAGTTTGCAGCCATGCTGCTGCCATCTCCTTTGGCACCAGGACCACTGTTAGGATGGCTACATTTATTTTTCTGGGTGGGACTTACTAATGCTAAAGCCCACTAAAGTGTCCAGAATCTCTGAGGTAGCAGGTGTCGGTAATAGCCCAATGAATGCTCAGTGGGTGGTGCCCAAACAACTGAAAACAGAACAGAAATCAGAATACAGGCCATTTCCATCCCCTTGGTGAGCTCAGCCCTCCTGCCCCTATTAGGAAGAATTGTATTAGTCTTCAGTTGCTTCCTTTGATCTTTGCATTGTACGTTTCTTTCCACAGAGCAACACAGACGCAACAGGAAAAAATGAAGATATATTTAGCTTGTTTCACACATTTGTGTCACCCTTATGGGAGTTGGAAAGAGAGAGTCCATATTCCCCCACCACCAATATGAGATGAGCTGAGATGTGAAGGTGCCCTCCATCTCCTACTTCGCTCCTCTAATACCTAGGGCTTCTGTGGATTTGTCCTCAGAAACACATTTCCTTCACCTCAAAGTGCAAGAGGCTCTGGGTGCTCCCACAGATATGTTTGCAGATGCCTAGGCAAAACAGAGAACCATATGGTTGGAGGCATATCCAGAATTAGGCAGGATTTGAAGAGGATTTAAGGACAATTTTAAGGACTACTTGTTTGAATGTAGCTATGTGCAGATTTGCAGAAAGATAAAATCTATTCAGTTGAAATGTGGAAAACTTTTGGCAAAAAATTTTCTTCCTCAAGTCTGAGATAAAAGACTACAAAGCCAAACACGAAAGCTTGTTTGCAGGCTTACAACCTACCACCATAACATAAATGTTGTTTACCAGGACACCTGGTTTGGCTTATATGGTTTGGCATATGTTCATGGCTGTAGATGCAACTGGACATCCAATTACCTCAAAGATTCTTGGCCTTTCTTCCCTCTGTAAAATTGCAGAACAAGAAAAAAGAAAATCCCAGGGGTTTCCATTAATTTTAAGAGCAAGTTAAATTCATTTTATCTTTCTTCTATATATATAGCTTTAAAATATGACTCTCTTTTTTTGCCAGCTACTCCTGTAGCAGTATTGTTTGTCTCTTGTAAGTACATTTTAACTGTGTCTTTGTAACACTTTGTGGGAAATGAAAAATATTTAGGCTATGGGGATACTGACTTTCAGGATAAAATTACCGCCGCAAGGGCTTTTGAGAAATAAGACTAAACTTTTCCCAGTTGGTAAAAATATATTAAATAAAGATCTCTCAGTACATCAAACACTTTATTTTCCACAATATTTTTGTTTACTCTTTGGCAAAGCCACAGTGATATGAAATAACTGGCAAAACAGAGTTAACACCACTTTGTTATGTTGTAAAGAAATCAAAATCCAGATAAGAATGGTTGGCAAATTTCATGCCATAATCCACTTGAGTTCAAGCGGCTACTGGAGTTCATAGGAAAAATCCACAACACAGTTCAGAAAATACTCAGTGTGAATGTGAGCACCATGCATAGAGACAAGACACCCTTTTGACTATCCCTGACAATCTTTTACTCTAAGGCAACGGGCTTCTTGTACCCCAAACCTCAACCAAACATTCCCAGAAGGGCAATAAAACTTGGCTTCATGAAAAACAAACAAACCAAAAAAACACCATGAAATATTCGGGAGGAGTTTCAAAAATTTTCTGAGCGGTACAGTGATGCCTTAAGTTTTATCTTTCGTATTTTCCAGATTCTGTACTGCATTAGTGTATAACTCTGAACTTCATATAAAGTGTTAGCAAGTTCTCTTCACAGTTTAGTTAGACAAAACGATCCTTTTCCAGCCTGAGAACGAAGGACACCATAGCAGCTTAAGGCTCAAAAAGTACAAACAGCAGCAAACTGAGGAGAGCAAACTGGGAGGATGGGACTTCATGATCTGAAGCTGTAATTGGGCAATTAACCTCAATATGGAAATGGACCAAAATTTAATCAAGTGTGAAAACTCGTGACTCAGAGTTCATCTTGGGTAGAGCCACGGCTCTTGTGCTGCCCAAGGTATCCTTTGAAGGCCTTTCAATAAATAGCTACTTTATTCCTCTAACACTGCCTAGCCTCTGTTCTAGGTATCCTCTCTAGGCATAACAGTACTATGCCAAATATCCCCTTCTTCAAGAGTTTGATATGAAATAAGAAGTTGACTGCCTCTGTCTACAGCTTTTTTAAGGAATACAATTAGCAGTGGTCAAAAGGCCATTGACTGACTTTTTCACCCTCTTTCTTTTGGGATGAGAGTGATGCAGTCAAAAAAATGGAGGTGTCATAGGTCTATTTAGAGTCAAGCTACTAAATGAGCTCAAGAAAGGAGGTATTACCCCAATATTATGTCCAGAAAATCTGTGAATTAAAACAAAATATATAATTTTACCCAAATATTTATTATTTGCAAAGTGATCACTTTGTGATTTAAACTATAAGAAATAAGGAAAGAGCTCCTGTTTGTTACATTATTCAAGGAAAAAAATCCCTAGCTCCATGCAAGGTTTCACCTGTTTCCTGTGAAGCACAGTCTTATAATATAAGAGCAGGTTCTTCTGTTCTTTTGAAAGATGAACAAAGCTTCATTTTAGTAAAAGAAAACAACTTTGGAATAAGACCAAGTACTGAGAATTTCAGGCTAAAAAGTAACAATTTTAATAAAAACTACATGGTTGTAGAAGCAGAATTACCAATTTAGCCATATTATTGGAAATTATAATTCTTGAAAATTAAACTTGAGAAAAATATGCAAGAAAAATCTATTTAAATCAGATAAAGCAAGGGAAGGAAAAAGAATCAATAACTTTTTTTAAAAAATAAATGTAGTCTTGGGCTTGAACAGTCAGAGATGAAAGCTTCAGTGGCCTTCAAATTATGTTTTATGAAGAAGTGATGCCTGGTTACATTTTCCATCTCCAAACATAAATGCATTATCATTGTATTTCACAAATAAGGAAGTATCTGAAATGCTGCCAATAGTTCTTCAAGCAGCATCTCAGCAAAAAAGACAGGAAATATTGCTGACATAAAACCAAAGAAGAAAGTGACTACTTAAGAATTATTTCTACAGACAAAAGTACAAGATAAATATCTTGGCGCAGACTAGAGCCGTGTTTTAGAGACCATTGGACTGAAACAAAACAAAGAGAAAAAGGGTGGTCTTGCAAGTGCAAAACAGCCAAGTTAAAATTAGCACAGAAGGCAGAGCCATTACCATTGTAGAAGTTAAGAAATGGAATTCTGATTCTAGAATGGTGAGGTGCTCCTGGAGTGTTGATATGCTTTGATATCCCTGTGGGGTATTCCTTCCCAGGAAACAAGGGAAATTTCAACTGCTTTTTGTTTTTCATGCAAGCAATGCTTAACAATTCCTTTTTATCTTTTTTTCTTCTTTCCTTTTTCCTGGTTTTGTTTGTTTTCTTGTTTGTTTTATTTCAAATGTCTGTGACCTGATAAGTGATAGAGAAGTGAAATGTCAACGTGTACGTTAAGATGAGAAAAGGTAAGGCTCTGAGAGATACATCCATTCATCTCTAGGCTGCTAGAAGCTGACCATGATGACAATGATGATATCCCATGAAACGTGCTCTTTTGTTCAAAATGAGCACCATACTTTATTGATTCACAGTGAAATTGCTCTGAGATGAATCAAAATACCAGCTGCCCCATTTATTGAGCTGTGAAATATTTCTATTCGCTGTGCAGCTGTGTGAACCTGAACTAATCTAAAGGGCAGATCATCTAGAAGAGAGCTCAAAATAGTTTTATTGCAGGCAGTTTGCCTAAGTATTAAATATACCCTGTTCACACAGGATTCTGAGCAAGGACTTTCACTGAAGGAAAAGCAACGCTACGTACCATTAATGCACAGATTGCTGTATGTTTGTCATAGATGCATGGAGATTACAGAGAACTGTTAAACACTTCCAATTTTGACAAGGGCAAAGAAACTCCATGGCCAAATACCCTGCCATGGTGCTCTCCACCTTGCATGTGCAAAACTAGTGTGATGGGTGATGATTCAAGCGTTCCTGATAAAAGCTTGTGTCTCCAGCGAGTGTTCTCTCTGTGAGAGGTCGGAAGGGAACAGAATAGCCTACTGGTTTGTTTTTTGACAGATGGAAAATGATAGGGCACCATTAAAATCAGCCAACCAGCCTAAAGTTTTCATTTCAGTGCCAGCACATATGTAAGTTGCTTGGGGAATTATGCTCTAATTAACCTAAAGCATGTAGTGTTGCTCTTTCACACATAATGGGAGGTTTAAGTGAGTACAGCAGATTTTATGGTCATTATAAAAATACCCCTGGCAACACAAATTCTAGAAAAATACAGAAATACTCCAAGAGAAAACCTGAAATCTCTCTTCTTGGTAACAGATTTTTCATGCCATATTTCAAAATTTTTGGCAAAAACAAGGACGCCCAGGCAGTATGTGATTCAGCAAATTCTGAAACCAATTTTCTGTGGTGAATAGCTGAACACTACTTAGTTACAAACTGAGTCATGTGGCTTAACAGAAAGGAAAAACCCATGGGAAAGAAATTAATTTAGTTGCATCTTTAAAGTGCTTGGCTATAACAAGCAGTATGAAAAAAAAGATGAATTTCAGAAAAGCTGAAAATACTATCAGGATAGCCCTATTTGTGCTATTTTGGGAGCTTCCAGTAATTTAAAGAAAAAATCTCTCAATTTGTCTACTACTTTACTTGTGAAGTAGTAGACGAATCATTGAAAGATTGTATTCCATCACATCCAGGTTTTAGGGACTATTCTAATAATTTATAGGTAGAAAACTCCAAAATTTTGCAAAGCCAAGTGGAAAAGGATGTGTGTGCATTCTTTGCCATCTCTTTAGTACAACCCCTGGTTAAAGAACTTCTGTAACTGACTTTCCAACCATTAACAGTTTCACACTTGATAAGGCCATCAAAAATACAAAGTACTTCCTGGCACTCAAGAGAACAGAATAGAGTGATAACACATTTTACAAACAAATGATGATGTTATTGAATATGAAGAGGATATGAGCTGGTGAAAGAAAAACTGGAGTTCTTCCTTGGATAGAAAGGAGTGGATGAATGTGGGATAGGAGGAATCGGACAAAGTAATATTTATGGCACCTGTTCTGAAAAGAGAATAAGGAATGCTGCTGTTGGGGATGAAAGAGTTTGGACAAGATGACCCAGCAAATAAAATATTTGGTGTGAGTTCACAAACCAGCTGAGTTGACAAAATAATCTGTTCTGGTCTTAATGGAACAAGAAGAGTGACAGAGCCCATGACAGATGCCCCTACCACTCAACTCAGCAGGAGGTGTTGGGGGTCTGAACAGGATTTTAATCCAGAGAAACAGAAAGGCATAAGGAAAGACAGGATGAAATAGCACAAAGAGTCACTCATAAGAGGGTTCTTGACACAGAGAGAGAGCAGTTATTATGAAACAAGCACTAGCCCTGCCAGGAGGAAAATGTGGAGGGACAGGAAGATGGTAGATAGGACACAGTGACAAAATAAAAGGAGGCATGGTATTAGTTCACAATAAGCCTAACTGACAATAGCTGTTGAAATGTGCTTCCTTGCTGCTGCAGCTTCCCTGTGCTTTTTAAATACCTCCTTTCACTGCTGGCAAAATGCAGTAATGCTTTCAGTTGTGCAGACAGAGGGCATTGTGAAAAACGGTTATTTGCTGTCTGTGTGGATGTTGGTAAAGCTTTCCTGCAGCTTGATAATGTAGTAATGTTTTCATGGCTGATGTATAGTTAGAATCGGTTGATAATACTACAAGTCCTGCAAGGAATGCAAGGTTCTGGTGCACTTAGTTAAAGATATTATTTGAGCACTGCACCTCTAAAAGAAGGATCAGTGTGATCCACAATTTTGCCAAGAATGGGCAAGCACGAAAAACCAAGACATAAATACATAAATATATAAATATGCATACATTCAGTATTTCTTTGCTGACATATGTCTGTGGGAGGAAAAAAAAGAAAACAACGTAAATTAAAATCACTTACACAAAAATGTCTGCAAATAGGCCTGAAGTTTTGATTGAGAAATAACCATGTGAAATTTGAGGAACTATTCAGAGACTGATTATGTAATGTTAATTTATGGAAGAAAGATTTCCCATAATTGATAGAATTGAGTTGACTAGAATTTATTTTCATCTCTGAAAATAACGATTACATTCAAACACTTCTAAAGGCAAAGTTTGCTATGGCCATGAGTCCAGCAATGTGGATCAGTTCATATTCATAAGACCAAATCATTTACATTTTGAAACACTCACTTTCAATATAATTCTAAAATAATGTAGCAGCCCATATATCCCAAGGTAGCCCAGGAGTTGTTTGGGAGAATGTGAACTGTCTCAGGTCTAAACCACACTGGTTTAGCACTGCATGTAAGGTAATCCAGTGACTGAGTAAACACCCAATTTACCTGTATGGATATAGCACCCTCATCTTTAGCGACAACCCAAAGAATCGTCTTTCACACCCTCAGAAAAAATAAAAGGCATAAATAAGAGATAGCGCAACTCTTCTCAGTGCCTTTTACCTATGTAGTCCTCATTGAAGTCTTAACTTGGAAAACATTTGTGCTCATGCTCAATATTTAGCTTTGAGAGAGTGTAACTGTACACCCATATGCTTTCCTGGGTATAGGCATCCATCTGCTCATAACTTCATGGAATGGTGTTAGTAAACAACATGCTACCACAGTAGCATTTCCACAGAGAAAAACCCCAAACCCCACTAAATATATTATTTTAAAGTTTTCCCATTAAAATATCCTTGGGAAAACTTATCATTTAAGATATGATATTTTAAATATTTTAAATTTTAATTTTTCTGTCTTATAGGAAAAATGAAACAAAGGTAATTCTAATATTAAATTCCATTTGCAATACAGACTTCCTTAAAAAGTAACTTCTAAGGAGGGATGGAAAAAACAAATGTAACAGAAAACCATGATTTGCTTATCCCCAGAGTGATAATTTCCTAGCCTGTTTTCTAAGTATACATAACAGCACATATCAGGAATAAAGAGAAATGGGGACAGAGCAGAAACAAAGTAATTGCACGAGGGAATATGAGTGAAATAGAGTTGTTTTTTGGTTTGGTGGTTTTTTTCTTGTTTGTTTGGTTGTTTTTTGGTTGGTTTTTTTTTTTTTTTTGCTAGTTTGGTAAACGGCATGAAACACTTAGGGTTCAGAAAATGCTACAAAATGCCACATGATGAGTGGCAAAACCTCAGCAAATGAATATGATTTTATAACATGAGAATGTCAAACTACATCCAAGAACCGGGCAAATCCTGCCTGTTCACCCATAGTCCAAATAACAGGATCCATTTCTGTGGCACAGGGTGGCTCATTGCAGGCAGAAATGTCTCTCTTGTAATAATCACGATGAAACTGCTCCTTCATCAGTATAGCAAAGTCCTGAGGATAGAATTATTCAAGGCAAAAGCTCCTTTTAAAGGTCTCTCCCCCTGGGAGACCTTTAACAGCATATCACTTAAAATCCTGCAGGGCTGCAGAAATTCAACCAGTGTCTACATCTGTATTTCCAGGTTCAAATAGAACCATGACAGGGCTGGTGGGATGTGAAATGGCAGGGTGGAAGAGAAAGACTTCTTCTGTGGGCTGTGCATGAGCTATAGAGTCTGATAGCTTGGTTTGTGGGACTTGGGCAAATAGGGGAGGGATGGGGATTGATCAATACCAGTGTTTGGAGGAGGTAAACTGTGTGGTTACAGGAGGGACAAAAGGATGATTCTGTTCTGATTCTGTGTTTGCAGCTGAGAGAAATGTAGGTGGGAAAATCAGGATGATTGTGTGGATGTGAACGGTGGTGGACCTTGATGGTTGAAAATTCTTAATGCTATCTTGCCCTGTCAACAAGAGCCTTTTCTGTAAGGAGAAACAACATTTGGGATGTGTTCATGCACATCAGAAAAGGCTTTTAAACACTTTACCTTCCTTAAAAACTTGAACATTCTTCTACCATTTTGCACCATCAGGGTTTTTTGAGAAGTTGAAGTTGCTGTTTGAAATGTGCAGCAATTCCCCATTCCTTACATACAAAGGCTTTTAATTTGCAACAGCATGGAGCCTGGTGTTCGTTTAAGAATTATGCACGAGAGAAACAAAGAAGGGGAAAAAAGTAACTTTGGCTTCAGATCTATCTGTTTTTTTGAAGCCTGAAGACTGCTTCAATATGAACAGCTATTTTATGTTCATAAATAGAAGGACACAAAATATGTTTTAAAAGGAGAATCATAATTGACCTACTACTTAGGGCTTTTGATCTTTTAATTAATTGATCCCCTAATTATTGAAAACTGTAGCAGAACAAATGATAAACAAGTTGGTTTGAGTATTTTTTGATAAAGGTTTTAGTAACACAGCACTATGTGTATGCAGGAAAGCATTCTACAGGATTATACAATATATTGCTTTTTAAATACAACACAGCTCTGAAGATTAATGTTTTCTGAATAACCAAGTACATATTTTGGAACTGTCATTCTGTTGTGCCATTAATCTGTGGATTAAAGTCCCTATCAGTGTACACAATAAAGTACAATGACATCAAAAGAATATCTCATAAAAACTGGGTTACAGACGAAGGGAAAGCCTGAGATATAAACTTTGGTTTATGATTTCAGCTCACATTACATAGTAAACACAGTAGTTAAGAGTTATTATTTTCAAAAGCATTTAGAGACCCAGTTAAATGTATTGCATAGGCTTTAATTTTATCTATTCTTTCTTTAGGCAAAATACATCCTTCTATACATGAAATTAGTTTTATTTCAATAAGATAACATTAATCCTTCTTAACCTCCCATGAGATTATCCCTGAACACTTTCTGTGAGATTATCCTCCCGTTTCCTTTAGCAAATACATAAATCAGGGCCATTTACAGGATGAGAGATCAACAGCACAAGGAGACATGAGGGTGGCCATTGTACGTGGTAGTAATTTCCAATGTTCACAGCTTTGCAACAGGGGAAACACACCCAGGGAAGAACAAGGGAATTCTGAGGAAATCACCACAAGTGTTAGCAGTTCCTTAGAAAACATTGTAAAGAACTCAGTTGCCAGAAGAGGTTGTTTCTCGCGAGCAATGGATTGTGTATCATGCCAAGGACACAGACAGTCAGGTTCTGATATGAGTCATTTGGTGACATCTTTAGTGAAAAGCTACTCCAGAAGCCAAGTTATAAGGGATTGATATTTTCTTTTTTTTTTTTTAACTGTAATTGTTTATTGAGTGGCATCTCATTCAAGGAGTTGTGCCCATTATGAAAAATCACTAATGGTATTTAAACCTGGCACAAATTAGGATGAGTTCTTTTTCTTCCTTTAAATGGTTTACATCCACAAACTCTTTCTTGTTGTTGTAAATAAGCCGGCATTTTCATGTTAACCAGAAAATCAATTTTTTTTCTAGTCTAATCTTTGTTTCATGATGAACCAGATGCATAAGTATCTTCATGAACATATTTAAGTCAGAGGTGCTACTATGACTCACTCCACCATTGTAGAAAGAAAATATTTCTCTGAGCTGATTATGAAAAATGAAAATTACTAGAAAGATACTATCCAAGACAACTCATGGTTTCTGCAGGGAATGCTACAAGTTGAATTATATATTGGTACCAGATCCAAAACAATTTTAACAAATGCTATTGGCAACACTGCTGCTGTTGTTGGTCAAGGCATCCTGAAGGTCAGTACTCTGTCAACTAGAGGAAAACACAGTCTGAGACACTTCAAAACTCTTCTCCACCCACTCCATTACATCTGGAACAAATCAAGATGCTGAAAGTTGCTTTTTCCCCCCTGCTTTTAATGAACTTAAACAAGAACATACAAGCTTCAGGCCCTGCTGCCTGATTGCCTCAACCCAGCTGTACAACCCTCACACCCTCTTGCTGACTCTCCTGCTCACCTATGCATGGAAGCATCACTTTTACCAGCTGCATGTCAGCCTCTAGAGTGCTGATAGAACCACCTCTACATGCAGTAGATGTGGATTCAAAAACCCTTTCATGCTGAGCAGGCAGATCACAGTACATACCCACTTCATGAATAGATGCCTACCCACACAATACCTGCACAAAAACGGGGAAGCCTTCTTTCATAAAAAAAAACCAACAACAACAAGAAAGGAAAAAAAAAACCAAACAAAACCACACAGAAACAAAACAAACAAACAAACAAACAAACAAACAAAAAAAAAAAACCAAAAAAATCCCAACCAACCAACCAGCCAATAAAAAAATAAAACCCAAACCCCAAACAAAGCCAGAAAGAAAGCTGCAGCTGCCACCATATTTTTACAGGAACCATTTCTGCCACCACACGTCACATTCCTGTTACTCCAGCCATGCCAGGCCCCAGCTGATGCTGTATTAGCTACGTATGAGTTGCTTGATGCTTATGGCACATACAGTGTCCCATGGCCCTTGACCACTCATTGCCCACGGCTGCTTTCCCATCCTGCTGGGACCAGCTGTCCCCAGAGGATCTTGGTGGGATCCACGCTGGAAGGAACAGCCTCATACTGTCCTGTTCTTTTCTGCTGGAAAGCATGTGAGGTACCACTTTGCATTTGACCCTGAAAAACCTGCACGTCATTATGCCAAGTTAGAGAAGGCTTCTTTAAAAAAATGTTAGCAAAATTTGGTCCTTTCATTTTGAAACCAGAGCATTACACATGAAGCTTTGGGAATTCACTGCTTTCCCATTACACTTAGGACTTACCGTTCCCTGTAACTCAGCAACCAGAGCAAATAAACGCCTTCAGTTTTTCATTTTCAGTCATTATTCTGACAAACCTGGAATAAGACTTCATCAGAAATGATCTTTCTAGCAGTTACTTTCAACTAGTAAATGATAAATATTTTTCAAGCAATTTTAGTTCATATTTCCCAATGGCCCTTCAGTTTCACTCTCTCTGTGAATGGAAAACAGTGACAACTATAGTGGGTCTACAAGCTGCACTGATAATTTGGATTAACAGATACCCGCTAGATCAGCCTAGCTCGAAGTAAACAGGTCCCCAGACATGATAAACAATGGCTCAAATTCAAACGCAAAGAGAGGACCTCAGCCAACCCCTCTGAAGCACAGATGCATCCATATCATTGGCTAGGTGGAGTTGAGACCCTTAAGCATCATGTCTGTGAGCGAGGGAAATTTGAAATCCCTATAAAAGGAGCTGCCCCACAATAAACTTAAGCCATTGTGTGTGCCTGTTACTTTGCCTGTCTCCGAAACAGTAACAGAAAACCAGTAAATCAATGATACATTTTCCCTAGATGTCAATAACTGTCACCCTGATAAAGCATCACAAAATTAGTACCTGCTAGAGATGGCAAAAACATGGAAACATAGTATTCAAATGGGAAATTGCAGCAGCCCATCACCAACACCAAACAAACCTGTACTATCTACATTCCTTCCAGTGATTCTTGTTATGAATTTTGGGTACAAAACACTTGAAAGTGCTTTTATCCCCCTATTAATATGCCAAAGGGCTGCATGTGGGTATCTAACTATCTAGTTGTTATGCAGTTTGTGTTGCCTATCTTCAGAATTTATGCAGGATCAAAAAGCTTTCTGGTAGAGATTTATGCCACTGTCTTTTCCACCAACCTCTTCCCATCTCATTTTTTATGAAGATAGTTTGCAGTTGCCAAAAAGCCCTTTTACCAAACAAGTTTAAAGTGGTGCCTTGAAGAGGCACTGAAATGATGCACCAAGAACAGGACTTTTGTCCATGTGTAATGGACAAACTGTAAAAATTAATTTAAGTTCCTGTATAAGTTATTTGCCTTGACTTGCTGCACATTAAAGGGGGAGAAGTGGGCTTATTTAGCATGCTATTCATGTGACCTTTTTTGCTAGCTACTTTAGCTCAAGATTAATTGGACCTTAATAAAGTCCTCCTCCTTCCTCAGCTGTCACTGTGGAGTTGCTTGAATCTCTAGCTTATACCTAAGTATCTCTTAGGACTTTCAAACTAGGTCTTTGAAATCAGCACTGAGAACCAGCTTCTGATCTCACTACTGCTTGTGTGATTTCTTTAAAACTCCAATGCATTTATTGAGAAATAGATAAACAAGGGCAGAATCTCTTATATCTGTCACTCTTTACTCCAGAATACCTTAATTAATACATCCCCATGAGTAAATGAACAGGAACAGGATAGATTGGAGTCCTTGCACCCGCTTATCTATATTGTTAAGTTTTCAGCAAATTCAGAATAGTTTGTCCTATGTCAACTGGAGAACGTTCTGCAAATGAGGAGGGACAGAGTAAGGCCAGAAATTATCCCAATAAATGTGTGGAGAAAGCAGCTTTCCAGGAGGAGAGAAAATGTATGTGTTGGTTGTGCTATGCTATTTGTCCTCAGAGTCAGAAATCTGCCCTTTTTCAGTAGCAAATGGGTCAATATTAATGGAAAGTCCAGGACTCAAACTCGTGACAGGCAAAATATTGGTGCTGCTTTATAGAGCTCAAGGTAAAGGGCAGCATTGGATCTGGCAACTAACAGTAGTGGTATCACCTAAAGTCCTTATTCATCTCCCAGTTAATACTGCAAACATAGGTCACTGAAAGTACTTCCATCTTCCCAGGTGTTTGTGGTAATTAATCCTGAACTCATTTAGCTCATTATACTTTAGAATAATATTAAGAGTTTTATTGAACATTCTTTTACTGAAATATATTTCCTCAAGCATGTTTGAAGGGAAAAGTTTTATCCACTGGATATATCTTTCCCTGTCTTTGTAGAGCATAGCTAGCTATATATTTAGTCCATTATCATGAGGAATTGTTTAACCACATTTCTAATTGTTTCTACACATTTGGTACATTCTTAATCTCCACCATAGTTTCTTCTCCTGCTTTGAGTGCAAGCTACAGAGTAGCTATGATTATGTATGGTGTAGATAGATATTAGGTTGCAACAGGTTGCAGTTTACACACTGATAGAATTTGAAGCTCTGACAATCAATTATTGAAATATTTTTCCAAAACAGTCTACAAATTTTTAAAAAATTCTTTCCATAGAAATATTTTAATACTTATAACAACATCATCCAAGGAAAATTTAGATAGGTGGAAAACTAAAATTATGCTAAGCATATGCTGCCAGATAAATCTGAAGATTTCCTTTAGAAAGATATAAGTCACACACTTAATGTTACAACTGACTTTGGTGGTATGAGTTTAACTGGGTTAGTGCTCCCTCTGTGCTGTCCCCTCTTCTTTTAATGTCAATAATGCCTTCTTACGGTCATCCTTCCACATTTCTCAGCAGTGGAATTTCAGGGATTTCTACATGAATTTTTGAGTGGAGAAGAAAACAAGGCAGTAGTGAGAAGAGACTTTAAATCTGGCTTGTTTTGTCAGCACACACACACATACAAAGAACAGCTATAAAAATGTGGACAAAAACCAGCAGTGAGTCTCCCTCCCAGGAATAATATCATTACAAAACCTCTTGGTATGCAGAGAACCTCTTCATCTTGAGCATTTACTCAAATTTGAAAGAAGGGAGGAAACTGCCCTCCCTCTTGCGAAGCACCTTTCCAAAGGCTGCAGTCTCAGCCAGAGTGCAGTTTAACTCATGGGACAATGTCTTCTCCCTGAAGGTCTGAGGCTTATTTGCAACAAATGTGTAATAATGCCACCTACTGCCACCTGAGAAAGATCATTTGTTTAGCTGCAAAGCAATGTGGTGATTATCTTTGTACAAAGTCCTCATATTTGTAGATTCATTACCTTAATTTTGAGGGGAAAAAAGGGATTTTTTCAAGCCATATTGAAATAAACACTGTTCATTAACTTGTGTTTCAAGACAAATCCTGATTAAACTGTCACACACATATTCATAATGCATAAATTCATGCTTTTATTCTACTGGAGTTAAAACAGATTCCTCACCAAAAACAAATACCATATCAAATCTCAACAATCTGACTAGAGTTTTTGAAATATATTACGATTCAAATGTTAACTTTTCAAACTAAGAAAAGGGAAACATGATTTATCCACAGGTCAGTATGTCAGGATTTTCAGCAGTACTTAAATCACACATTGAATAAAGTAATTTACCTAGAAGAAACATGTAAGAAGCTACCTGCAAAGTAATAATCTTTAGATTTATAAGATTATAAGCACATATATAAATCCTCCTTTGTTATTTACTAATTAAAAGGAACTATAACTTGATTGTAAATAATTCATAATATTTATTACTCTGTTTTACATTCCTTTCATTCTGAATCCATAATAAAAAGGACTTCTTAAAATTAATTTTGGACATTTATGATCAGATTTTTAACCTTGATACATAAAATTCTGGTGTATATCCATATTCAGAAGAGCAACAGACTTAAATGTATGTTTGGATTGTTTGCAGTAACACTGTACATAGTTTCATAATTTACAATCATTTCAACAGTCATGGCTGGAGTAATGCATTACATTTCCACCGTAATTCTACTTGTAGCAGCACATATTCTGAAGCACAAATATTAAGCCTGCCAAATAATGTGTGCCTATCCTGAAAATATTATTTTACAAATCAGACCTGACTGAAGGAAAATGCAAATGAATTTTTATTTAGAACCATGATTTTACTAAAAGCAGATAATATCCTAGCCTCCTTTTATTCAGGAGGTGAATATGAATAATGTGCATGCACAGGACTCAGAGGAACTGAATTCACTTCCACCTTTTGCAACAGAAAATTTAAACCCAAGTATCTTTCTGAGAGACACTGGCCCACTCTCCTGAGCTGAAGTGGACCCTATTTGCTGCTGTTTATTGAACATAAATTTTGATTGAAACATATAGCAGGACTTAGATTTTCAGCATCTTAGCTGGCTGGCAAAGTGCTGGTCACCAGGACTCTTTTTAACCTATTCCATTTTGTTTAAAATAACCCATCAACCCCTGAGAAGATGAGCAAAATACAATTTTGGTAACTAGTCTGGAGGTAGAAATGGGACTTCAGTTTCCCTGTTTTATTTGTGCATTTGTATACAGAAGGAAGAAGCATGATGATGCAAAAAGGAAGACTTGAAAAAAAAGAAGTGAGAACTTGCCAAATACCCAAAGATCTTCCCTTTCCCATCAAATATTCTCAAAAATCAACTTGTAACATATAATGGTTATGTTTCTTATGATCCTTGAACCTTTATGTTTCCTTTTCTAAGCCACAAGACATTGGAATTTTCCAGCACTTGCAAAAGGAATTTTCACTGATGGCGCATCAAAACCCAGTAACATTGCCAAATCAGATCCATTGTGAGGTTTGCTTTATATCAATTTTATTTCATAGGTGTCCTGGTGGCAGGAAGCAATTTCACACATATAATGGAATTTTAATTTGGTTACAGAAGAGAATACAGACAGCTGTATCCAAGAAAGCCATACCTAGTTATTTTTGCTCCAAGAGGGTAAGCGGGAGTTTGGGCGTGGCTTTGACTGACATTACATTATATCTTTTCTAAAATACATGTCATTTAGCTCCTGACGTGTTTTTTGTGCTTTCTCCTTCTGAATTGAAAATTAACATATCCACTAAATAATTCATAGTAACAGACCCTTATCATGTAACAAGCTTATTCAGCATAAAGATCTTGAAGGATATTTCACTAAAAGGCAACCCACTCAAAACTGGAATTTCAACATCTTTAATTAACCGTAGCATTGTTAGTTCTAGAAGAAATCACAGAAGGATCCAGAGGCTCACTTGGCATACTCACAAGTTTTATCTTTATCAATCTTGAAGACACAGCAAGAGTGAGGGCCTCCAGGCTGTGCCCCACTGGAATTTCTGAGCCCATCTCTCTGAGGCGCTGATAAGAATACTACAGACATTTGCTTGCTAATGCTATCTATGAGGCACCCTTTCAGTAAAAGCCTTTTCTTAAAAAGAAATTTTGGGATTGATTTTTGTCTTGATTTAGAAGGCTACCTGTCATATATGTATATAATGACAATTTTTCAACTGAATAGAATATTTTAAGAATAAAGTCTACATACCAATACAAAACCAGACTTCCTAATCTGCATACCAGTTTTATAAAGCATATAATCAATTTTCTGATCGTAATCTACTAAAAAATTTAGCTGATGAGTGGTTTTGGCAAAATAATAATTTGTCATTATAATTTTTAAACCAATATCCAAATATCAGAGAGTCCAATGTGTACACAGAATGACAAATAGGCATTATACTATTTCCTAAAAATATTTTGAATCTAAAAGAACCCTGGTTCTCTTTGGAAAATTGTAAAGTTGAACTCGACAGCAATTTCTATTTTTTCCAAACTAGTTTACCCATCTCTGGGATATAATATGAAATAGTTGGAAAATGAAAAAGAAAAAAAGTCAGTATGAAATAAATGGAACTGAGTAATTAATCACTGAATTAAGTACTGCCAAGTTGTATGTTAAATTAATTCCTGATTACTGGTTTTAAAACAAGATTAAAAATGTTTACGAGGTTACAGACCAGTTCTTCCACCTGTAATTGAACTCAATAGCTCAATTGGCAACGAAGAGAAATAGTTTCCTCTTCAGAGATTTTTTAATGACCACTCTCTTTTAATTTCCCAAAAACAACTCAAGAGCACCATGCTCCTAACTCACTTGCTTGTGGGGATTTAATTCTCTTTGGATTTTAGTGCTCTGTTTGCAAATTACTAAGGCAAAACAGTACAGCTATAAATCACCTGAGAGCTACTCAGACAGGTAACATGATGTTTCTGGAAAAGGGAAGTTGAGGATTTCAAAGAGACTGTCTAGAAAATGGATGTGTATATGCATACACATGAACTTTCCTGATAACTACTTAATCTCATAGTTTCATCTCATTTTATTACAGTACTGTACTGTATATGATCAACTACTATTAATGATAAACAGATAGTTGCAGCCATGGACTGTGTTCAAATCTAGATGACAAAAATTCTCCTACAAATTTCAAAAAAATAAGAAGCTTTTACTTTTGACTGTCTTGTACTTTCTGAAAAAGCAAAATATATTTCAAAATATTTTACTACTTTTTTTTTCCCCCACTGAGTAGCATATGGGCACAATGAACCATCTTGAGTTGAACTTGAAAATGAACATGAAAAGCATTGCATATATTTACATTTCTTCTTTTTATTCTTTAGCCCTCTTTTGCGTCATCCTTGTTATTTGGACAATCCTTGGTGCAAATTTAACAGTGGGAGCATGTTTCTGCAAGAGATTGAAAAATCCTAATTCAGGAGAAAAAAGTAGTCTAAGATCTGTTTAAGGATTTCTGTCCTCAAAGTTCAGTCTGGATAAATAGAAAACTGAAATCTCCATGTTTTAAGAGAGACATAACAGAGTTTGAAGAGGGTCATGGTAAGGACAGTTAAATTGAGTAGGATGGCAGACTGAATGCCTTGTGAGGACAGGCTAAAAGGGCTGAGACTTCAAAAGAGAGAAGCCTAAGGAAATGTGACTGAAATGTTTAAAAAGTCATGAAAGGTTAAGCTGAGTGCAGAACCTTATTTGCTAAATCTTGCAAAACAGAAAGTAAGCCTCAATTACTGAAAGCAGAAAAACTGGTTCAACACAGAGGTAGATGCAAAACGTTTCTTTACAGAGCAAAATGGTGGTATGAAATTAGTTTTCTTAGAAGATGTCTAGGCAGATAATAACAGCAGATTCAAAAGGGGATCAGGCAAATTCATGAGAAACACTAGCAAAGACAGATATCAAAGGGACAGGCAGAGTAATACCTTGTACCACCCTTAATCCAACGCTGGAGATACTGGCAAGGTATAAAGGGTGACAACAACAGACAGGCCCTATAGACAACAGATGGGCCCTTGTCGTCCCATTGGACAGCACATGCCACTGGCACTTCCAAAAGTGAGATGGGGGAAAGAACACACAATGAGTTTTCATGACATATTTCAATAATATATTTTTGAAGGGGAAAAGGCCACATAGGAAATTATAGGATCAAGTTGCTTTATTTTTCTGGTTTGATTTAGTGTTTTTTTTTTTAAGGAGAGTAGGCTATATGCTCTATTCAAAGTCTTCATGGAATAACTACAGAACTTCAGACAACTGAAAGTCATTTTAATGAAAACCTTAGATGTTCTATTAAATAACCTGTCATAATTCTTCTTCATAGTTTAACATTATTGACAAAAATTTTTAATAAGCTTGCTCAAGAAAGTCATAAATATGTAGTTCATTTTTCATATTTTTTCAAAGGCTTTAATGACTGCAGAAATTACAAGCTAGTGTTATTATTACTATTATCCAGTATCAAATAGGAACACCAGAAAACACTCCACACAGCTTAATCTCAGTCAGCAGTCTTCAGTTGAATTATCTTAAATGGAAGTTGTCTCTGCTCTCTTATTCCAAACACAAAGAAAAAACCACCAGAGAGTATTAGTTGATCAGTAGGTGGCATAAATTATTCCTGACTCCCCACTACAATCACAGGGCTTTATACAGAGCACATTAAAACCAATAAGAGCTTTTATATCAACCACAATGAAAGAAGGATTGGGGTGGTATTTTGTAATAGGGGGCCTTATGTGTAGAGTCACAGTAATTTATAAATCATTGCTGCAGAACAAAATGAACACGAAATGTCATCCCACAGCACTAAATGGTTTTCCAGCAGTTGGCCAATGATTTTCTTCATGGAAAAAAGGGCTGAACAAAAATGTTCTACACCTGCTGCAGCTTTAATATCAAGCCTTGTCCAATGATGCCATTTGAATTATTTTAACTATTTTGGTTTCCACTCTCAGTTATCACCATACAATGATTATGGGTGATTGCTAAGAACGCACAAACAGCTACATTCTCTCCCTCATATTATCTGCCACCAGTTAAAGTAGGTACAGTAGTACAGGAGCATCCATCCATGGGAAGAAAGCTGCCATGCTTTGCATATTAGATGCATCCCTGTCTTGCCTAAGGAACTCTCTCTCACTTCCTTGCTTCACAGTAGGTCAGATATTAATGAAGAGAACAAAGCCCAGTTTAGATACTGCGCCACAAATCCTGGTTGAATGGTTGCTCTAACTTTAGCATGCCAACTTGCACATGAATACTTATTTTTGTCTCAGAACTAAACAAGCACTTAGGAAAATCAGCAATAACAGAGCCCCAGAGATATCTGATTTCTTTTACCTGCCATAGACCTGCTTATGTCCCTTATAATGTTCAATTCCTCTTCACTATTTAGATAGCTGATATTCCCCAGCACCAATAAAATGGTGAGGGGAAATAGGAATAGTGCCGAAAGACTTTTATTCTTGTGGGCATACATGCTACTTGGAATACTGTGTGTCTGAGCAGGGAAAAATGACGCTGTCCAATCAAGTTTAGGCTGGGCACTTAATGGGAATGGCAGCTCCCTTTTCCCTCAAAAAGTATAATTCTGTGTAAGAAGAACAGGGAAAATAGAGAAGAAGGCTTCTTACACATATTCCCAAGCCCTCTGCACTAACTATGAGGTTAGTCCTTTAACATCTCTCATTTATAAAGCTATTTAGGTTAATGTACCTCTGAGAACTCATTAGTGGAGGCAGCACAAACAGAAAGAACTGCAGAAATGTTTTTGTTCAGGATATCAGACGGCAACACAAGATACCTGGAGATTTATAGGAAACAAAACTGTTGCTAAAGTCACATAATCAGAAACGTATTGTGAGATAAAATTACATGTTCATCTCTGTCAAGCATTAGGGAAGAGAATGGGAAAAATCTCCTCTGTCTTTTTCTTTTCTTTGGTATCTCTTTCAAGTCTCTAAAGCAGGGTTTACAAGATTGCAGAGGTTCAAAATTCACTCCTTACTGAGCTCTGCACTTCATACAAATCAATGAAGAATGAAATGAGACCCCAGGGCTTCTCACTTGCCTTGACTGCTCAGTATCTCTTGAGCTTTCTGACTGAATTTTAAGACAGTCATTTGTTCATTGGCTGTAACTAAATCATGTTATCTAAGAAAGACTATTAACTCCCCCTAATATTGTCTTTATTTGACTCCTAGACTCATCAGTTAGGAATGCTAAATAGGTGTAAACTTGAGTATTTTTTTCATCCTTCAACAGAACATATACATTATTTCAGCTAACATTGGGAGACCATACTTTCTCACCCCCTCATGGTGCTTCAATGCCTCAAACCTTGCTGCCCATCAGATTGCATTACAGAGGCAAAACTTTTTGGTGGACTTGTCTCATTTCAGCAGCCTGCAATAAGAAAAGCACAAAACAAAGGAAGGGGGATAATTAGTTTATACCTTTCCTTTCTTCCATCAGCAGTATGCTATTGACAGCAAGAAAACTGTACTTTATTAAGGCTGTATTTATACACAAGCAAATCAATGAGGGGCTTTGTCTTGCATGTTTCCTCTTGAAGTAGTTGCAAGCTGCATAATGAACTTCCTAAATACATTTGAACCAGATAATTGCTTAAAATAGAGAGGAAACACTCAAGAGATAACTAAATCCCCACCACCTGTGTGTCATTCTGACTCACAGCCCCAGCAAAGCAAACACTGAAGTCACTGAAAACCTTTCCATTGACACATGCAAGTTTTACCCTTTTACTCCCATCTAAGCTAGAAGAAGAGCAGATCATCTTCGTGATCCTCCAACCCACGTTTCCATGTTCATATGGGCAAAATCAGCAGGAAAATAACACATTTCACACAGATCCAAGATGAAGGCTGCAGGGGGCATTGCACTGATGGGAGGGATCAAACTCCCAAGGAGTCCCACTGTTCTGTCTCAGCACTACCATGTATTGCAGGATAATCTGGTAGTACTAGTCTAATTAGATCCTGATGTTTGGTTTTTTGGTTATTTTTTTTCCTCCCATAACAGAAAACCAGTTTATTCCTTTTGTGCATTAATCAGAAAATAGCACAGCTACAGTACAGTAGCTGTGCTTGACCTGCTGATAAGCATAAGCCATTTGAAAGCCACAGGTGACCCATACATGAGCTCAGAATCTCAGGTTTATCCTGTCATTTGTGTTCTCCTCAGCCTGCTGCTACCTTAGAGTGAAAATTTGGAGATGGTGAGCTTGTCATGCATTGCTCAGCTCCTAAGTTGTTTCAGATCCAATGAATCCAGTGCAACAGTGTTTGTTTCCTTGTTCTCTGAATAGCCACAAGCTATTAAATAAAGTTTCACTACAGGACTGTAACAAGTACAAACAGTGGGACTGTATCTGCATAGAGTGGTCTAAAATCCTGGCACCATGATAAATCAAACTGATCAGGTTGAATTACTGCTAAGCCTGTGGACATAACAATCAAAGGATTGCTCTTTGCAGTGTCATTTTAGGGGACTGGCTCCATGGCCCCATAGTCCTTTTGAAAATGTTGCTATATTCACACAAATAGTGGTCTGCATATGATTAGCCAGGAAGACTACATGAAATTAAATGTTTGACAATTGGCACATTTTTGGCATTAAGCTGGACATTAGTTTGTTGTTAAAGTGTAAGGAATATCATGGGCTGTGTGCACAAAAATGAAATGGTAAGATCACAGGTATTACAACTTGGAAAACATTGCTGAGCTCAGTACCTTGCACAGCCGAAATCAGGAGCCACACAAATTCTCACATTGGGAGCTCTCAAACAGTATCATGGTCCATTTCAAACTGTAATACACACTAAAGACATGCATGATGAATACCTAAGTTGGAAAGCTGAGAGAGGCAAAATTGTCTGGAAACCACAAAACTAGAATTTGCTTAGCAGCATAACATTTGAGCTGAATCAAAGAGATTTGGTGCCTCAAATCTGCTAAAGCTTACAGATGTTACAGCTTATTTTCCCTCCCCTGGAGTTACAGTATCAAAGAATTTGAGCTGCTATATCCACTTTTCATAGTTGATGTGGTAGGTACTGTCACATTCAGCATGTTTTTTTTTTTAAGTGACTGAGCCATCTGCAGAGAAACACTGTGCAGGCATCTAGAAGGGCCATGATCATGTATAAAGACACCACTGCCTTAATGTATTGACACTGAAATTATTTTAAATATCTGAAACAAAGCCCATTACTGCCGTGGGATATTCAACCAGAGTGTCTAAAGCATCCAAGAGTGTGAGTGGAAGCTCTACAAGGTACATTTCTTTCAGGAATTTTCCACTTACAAGACTAGCATTCATCATTATTAACATGCAAAGGTTATTAATCATTCTTAAAGTTAACCAGAATGGCAGAGAATCAGCCTGTTCTGAAAAGAATGCACGAAGATTACTTTGATAGGCTGGCTCTTACTTTGTAGATGATTTTGATGTGGTTAATCTTTTCTTAAAAGCTAGCAGAGAATACATAAATGAGTTGTTTTTACCATTGGAAGGAAAAGGACAGAATATGTTTGAAGGGACATTGTGAATGACACAATCGCTTTTTAACTACTCAGAAAGCAGATTGCTATCGCAATAGCTAATACAGCTATTATTAAGATTATTATATAAGGAAGACCCTGAATTTGACTGGACTTCTACACTTCCCTCTTGGATACTAGAGCAGCTTGAGCTGCAGTTCACCTGGTGTAGAATTTTGAGTGGGTGCTGAGATGCTTAGGGCAATTTTTGTATGGTCTGACACTGTCAAAGCCGAAAACCAGTTAGAGGAACAGGAGTTTTGTCCTGCTCTCTCTACTTTCTTCTGTCCTCTCTGCTTCTTTCTTCCCACAGGTGTACCTGCCAAACAGATGACAGGGAGCCATTTAGTAGGCTTTGTGTCCCTTGAAATCTCTGCTTAATAAGAAAATCCATATCTTTCTGACTGTTCTGATTAGGTTCAACCTAGCTAAATCATTTCCCTTCCTCTTTCATTGTGCTTTTTCTCATTTGCTTTTATGGCACTTCCTTTCTTCAAAGCACAGTCCCCTGCTGTGTTCACTGTTCTCTCTGCTTTTCCCCCCTATTTTCCTCCCATTGTTTCTCCATTCATCTATTCACTTGCCTTTCATTTTCCCAGTGCTGTACCCTTATGGACCTCCTGCTGTCTCTGCTATCCTATTATTTCTCCCCTGTTTCGTCAATAGATCTCTGATTATATACAACAGGTTTGCAAGAAAATATTAATGTAGTCAAAAGTACTAAAAGACATAACATTCCTGAAATACTGGAAGCCCAGTGTCTTACAAGAACACAAGATTTCCTTTTTAGTAGGGGCTTTGATGCTATGAGCTAGTGCTTTACTCCCATTAAAAGAATTTTTTTTTTCCCACTGGAAAAAAATCCAGAAATAGTGCTTAAATCCTTAAAACAATTTATGTTACAAACCCACAATATTGTACAGAGATCTTTCAAATATCATTAAATATTTAGAAGACCTTGAAAGTTCACAAAAGATCTAATTCACAAGTTTCTGTCACCTCCCTATTACCCATGTTCCAATTTACTTATGGCTGATCTCTTTGTACTCATTTGGTCTTTAAGGCAGGTCAGTGGTTTTCAACCTGTTTCTGATGTGCTACAGAGAGGTTTTACAGATTCTTCTCTATTTTTTCTCCATTTGATAATGTATTTGATTTATATTTAATATTTAGTATTTATTAGATCTTGAACTGTTTTCTATATTAACACTAGCAGGAATATTTCTCTCTATCTATCATATTGCATTCATTTTTATTATTTTCCCTTTCATTCCTTTCTTAGTATTGGTTAAATGTAAATAATTCTCATGCAAAGTTATTCATTAAAATGTTAATTTTTAACCATACCTAGTATCATCCTCTCAAAAACTGTCAGAAAATAGGTATTGGTTTATTGTATGACTTTGGAAGAGATCATGAAAGCTTTCTTCACTCGGCTTGGCAGAAGCCTCATGGGGCTGCAGCTCATATGAAATGATAATGACTTGTCTTTCATTAAATTCCTTCATTTTATGCTCTAAGTAATACATTGTTGTCTAGTGCTGTCATTGAAGGAGAAGAGTGTGGAACTGGTCCTTTCCTGGGCTGATGGAGGATATGACCAAAATATAGTCAACTACTCAGTGATTCCCAGCCATACATAAAATACCAGAAATAGCAGGTAAGCAAAGAAATATTTGCAGTGAGTGCCACACACTGGGATTCACCAGGTTTGAGAGTCTTCTCCATATCAGGAGACTGCCCCAGCAGTGTGTTACTCTGCCTTCCTGCAGCTCCACTTCAGTGTTGCAGTGGGAAATGTTTTGTGGTATTTAAGTATGAATCAAACCTATGACATCTGACTGTTTTCCATTAAGGATGGACTGTTCATAACCAGGTATTAATTCAATATTCTTTCCACAGGGTGCTTGGACAGACTGCCTACAGCTCAGTGCTCTGTGAGAGCCAACAGTCTACAGCCTGCAGAAATATGCCAGGTGCCACACAGATATCTGTAACCCATCCTAATAGACTCTCTTCCTTCTATGAAAAGGGCAGGACACCACTGAAGCCAAAAAGCAAACATTAAATTTTCTGCATCCTGTCTCCAGAAAATACCAAGTTACGTATGTTGGGCCTTCCATCATGGAATGTTATCAGTTGGAGATGGATGGCTTCAGACATCTGAAAATCTGTGAAGTAAGCTGTGTGCTGGCAGTTCTTTACAAATGTTATGAAAAGTGTTAATGATGAGAGCAGTTTTAGCACTTGTCTCTACTTTGACATTAGAGGAACTGTGGATCAGAAGAAGCGAGGAGCACAGTCAGCAGGGAGAAAACACTGATGAGAAATAGACAAACAAGTCAAGAGAAGAAAATAGCAGGGCAGAAGCTGGATGCAGAGAGAAGGACAAGGGGTTCTGAAAGAATAAGGGGAACTGGAGGATAAGAAAGGGAATCTCCTTGTTTAGCTCTGAGCTATGTAAAATGGGAGGTATGCCACCATCAGGCAGACATCCCATGCCTGTCATGTTTCCAAATGTTAGAGTGCTTCCAGAGCAAGTTCTCTTCTTTGGCAACAGGAAGGTGTCGTTAAAAGCCTCCGTGGTGACTTTTTTACCCAAGTTTAGACACATGGAGTATTGCTTAAAACTAGCAAACAGACTGTACCATGTGACAGACTGTAGAGAGAAAGTGGGAACTTTCTCTTTACTTCTTTAGGCACCCAAAGTTTCACTGCAAGTTATGAGCCAAAGCTAAGCAGACAGATTGTCACACTATGGCATTTTAAGTAGAATCTGGCTAGCAGGTTTGAATTCCCTTGTTCACAGTTGAGATCATCCTTTTTCTGCTTTTCTTTTTTCTCTTTTCTTTTCTTTTCTTTTCTTTTCTTTTCTTTTCTTTTCTTTTCTTTTCTTTTCTTTTCTTTTCTTTTCTTTTCTTTTCTTTTCTTTTCTTTTCTTTTTTTTTTTTTTTTTTTTTCTGAAGACATACAGAGGAAAGCATATATTCCTAGATTTCTCTAGTAAATGTGACTAGTTAGGTTCCAGATGTCAGCTTTCATATCAGCTGCTGTCAGGAACACACTTCACTCTAGGGTAAAATGCTAGAATTACAGTATCAAACAGGTGTAAAGGGCATCGGCAAAGACATTGTGTGGTTTCCATCTAGTTAGCTAAAAACTATTCTCAGCACTAAATAAAAAGGATTCATGCAGTGATTAACAAGGGTTGCACTTTCCTATCACAGAGAAACCTTATCTCCAGCTTCTCAAGTCCTAAACTCACTAACCTGGCTTCCTATTTTCCATGTGACGGCCAGGTGTCTGTCAGGTGTCAAATAAGAATTCCTCCTGCCCAGACTACACGAGTTTGAGGCTGTACATTTCATAAAGGTCAGCCTGAGGAGATAAAAGTTTAAGAGATGATGGTACCAAACACTAGGAACAGAAAGTGAACAAGCAGAGGGATTTCTGTCATTCCTGTTTTCTTCACTCCTTCCTTACCACCAAAAGGCAAGATATTCCCATTCTGATTGTCTCACCAGTCTTCCTTCACTTGTTTTCCTTCATACATGTCCAGATGTTCAGAAATCCCATCATTCCTGTTAAAAATTGAGTGAACAAAGGAAGTCAGAGACACTTCTCTTCAGTCTTTTTTCTTAGAGAAGTAAAAGAGGGGTGTTTGCTGTCCTATGCTTTGTCCTTTACCTGCTGCTAAGGCAATTTCTCTCCTACCTTTTGGACGTTTTGGTTCACTTTTCACTAAGCAGGAATAAAACTCCTATGAGGTGTCTTCCTCCCTGTTCTCACATTTTTCCCTTGATGTTTCCAATGACTCGTGTCAACACAAATTATAGTGGTATGAATCAAACAGCCACAGTAAGAACTTGCAAGAACTGAAGGGATGACAACAAAGCAAAACCATCTAACTCTCAAGTTCACTGCATGATCAGATTTGATTAGTTAAAGGAGTCCAATCTTATAGCTCTGAAAATTTAAAGCATTTAGAGTTTATTATGCAAAGCCACACCAAACTTGTATTATACAATACCACATAGATAAATCAAAGCTAAATCAGGCAGGTCTGACAACTTCCTCCTTTCATGAAAATAGATGTTTTAATCATGACTTTTAAATTAACATTTTTCCTAGTGTATTTTAAAAATCACTAACAACTCTTGCTGTTAGATCTTTCTCTGCTTCCAGTTTCTTATCATCAGTGAAGAAGTGCAGATAAAACAGGTAATAAAACAGAGGGAAAGGTTTTTTGTCAGGTAACCAGTCTGGTCTCATGAAAAATCATGAAAGAATGAAGCTTTTTGCTTATTGTTGGTAAGAAAGCTCTCATCATATTCTATCCAAATCCTGGCTGTACCTTCTTTCTCTGTGAGAAATGATGTGTGAAAAACAAGTTTACTAAATTGAAAGAGTAGATGGCATAGGCTGAGAGGGCACTAAGAAGTTTGGCTGATAGAAATGGGACCTTCTTCATTTTTCCTTCTGTATTCCCATGGAAATGACAATGTCTGCATGTACTCTGACAATGTATAATGGAGTCAGAAAGCATATATTAATGGAAATTTAAATTTAATAGCATCATTTAAATCTGGTCATGGCCCAAAAACTGGCTTCTGTCTAGCACAGACTAACAAATTCTGTTTTCTTCATGTGCTTCTAGTAACTTATGCTTGATTGTATGTTTGATTATTTATCTTAGTAAACAAAGATGATGGCAGGGATATCAACAATGAAAGCATCTGTCGTTCAGATGTATGTACAATGTGTACAGAAAAAGTTCACCTGTAACTGAAAATACAACAGGTAGGTAATTCCGGAGTAGATAATGAAACATGAAAGGGATCTATAAATCTATTTAAAGTATGTGAAAGAAAACTGGATTGTTTATATAGAGAAGAGTTTATATTTGAAACCTCTCCAGATTTAAAAAATATATGAAATTATTTTGAAATACAGCCTCTAGATCATATCTTGATCTGCCTTAACAATATGTTGGGAAAATGAAAGGGCATATGCACAGAGTCAGTTTAGACTTCAGCTTGTAAATTGTCTCAAACCATCTCAAAGAGAAATGAGACAAGTAATTTGAAAAATAAAAGCAGCATCTAGAAAAAAATACTGTGCAACGATGCTGCTAGAAGGTTTGGGTTGGGATTATTTTTTGGGGGGAATACATGATAAATAATTCCTTGAAGCAATTAATATGGAGCTCATATAGAGAAGGTGACTCTGGCAAAGTCAGACAGTCCCTCTGGATCATAAAGAGACAGGATCATTTAGCATAAATTCTTTTACTGACCTATAAGGGAAGAAAAAGCACTTGCCATAGCATGCTGATATGTATCATTTCAGTTTGTGTGGAGAAAGAAAAAGTAAATTTTCTTCTTCTTCTTCTTGTACCTGCCAATATTTTAAGTAGTTATCATGTTTCAGAGTATTTTGCTCCTATGTGCCTGTCACTGGAGCAAGTGATGACAGACCTGTTTCATGTCTGACATCCAGCATCTTTTAACAGTACTTTGAAGAATGATTCACATCAACTCTATATGAGATTAGTCAGCTTGACAAATACAGCCCATGTACTCAATGAGTGTCAGAGGCTCAGCCCTCCAAAACTCTGGGCTTAACAGCTGTAGTCAAGCTTAGAGGGAAGGTCATAAATCTTCCAGGACTGTGAGAGCTGCAGTTTATTTGTTAGCTGCAAGTCACTGAGGACTGCATGGAACTCTCAGTGAAAGACTCATATTGTTCCAGGGTAGAACTTGGACCAAGTCCAAAATCGTACTGTGTAGTTTAATTGAATGAATGAAACACAATGTTGATTTGCCAGCTGTTATATTAGAACCCAGGCTTTTAATTCCTTGCTCACAAATTACTCTCTGCATGCGGGCAGGACGTAAGGACTGCTCCACTTAACACCACGCAGTTCAGAGCCTGTGGGGAGTTCCATTGCACACAATGCAAATACCTGGAATAAACAGCAAGGCATTCCCTAGTATGTAAATGAAATACCTTCAGAGCTTTTAAAAAGTAACACAGTCTTAAAAACAACCAATCACATTCTGCAATGAAATATGTGCAAAACACATATGCATGCATACATATGTTACAGTGAGATACTTCAGTCTGATCTTGGACTGCTAAGATTTGTCTTCTCTATTCCAATTTTCAATCAGAAAAAGGATGAATTCAAAATTCTCTTGCCTTCACCCTGTCCAGTATCATGAATTCCAACAGCCTGTGCCCAATCTGGCATCTTTTAAAATGAACACCCTGAATTGCTGAAAATGTGACAGAACCTAGAACAAAGATTTGGGTAGGCAGAGGAACACAGCTTGAAGGCAGATAATGGTGTTGAAATGTAGCTGTCATTTCCAAATGGAAAGATTTGAAAATAATTCCTCACTTATCTGTCAGGATGCTTTAGGTGAAAGGAGAGAATAATTTTTGCTTCTTCCATAAGCGAAGACCTGAGGAGGTCCGAGCTCTTAGTTTTTTTGTTTATTCTAAGAATGTAGAATTAGAAAGCTAACTTCTTTAGCAATTAGATGGTTTAGCCACATGGACAGTCATTTGCATATTGAATAATGGATTGCAAGGTCAGATCCTGAAGACTATCACAGCTATTTTATTTGATTCAGTCAGCAATGCTACATTTTATAGACCATATGTCATAACCCAGTTCCCTTTCACAACTGCATATGGCTAGATGCAATGCTGTGCAACCTCTGAATGAAGATAGAGAAGGAAACTGATTACCAAAGATATATACTTGATATCGTAACAGCTCATAAATTTTTTAAATTAACACTTTTAAAGCCAAGATGATTTTATGTTCTCAATAGAATATTATAATAGAGGGGTATTAGAGTTCATTTGCATATGTTAGGGTGTTAGGATAAATAAACCAAATTAATTTCATTTGCTGTTGCATCTTACCTGGAGGCAAAATATGCCTCTGGCCAAACATTTAAAGTTTAGGCCTGTTGCATTATTTAGAAGACATTAAATGACAGTTTTAAAGCCAATTTCTAAACATATAACCCATACATTTAACTGAGGGAATCGCGATTTTGCAACTGAGACAAAATCCAGGATTCAGATTTTATATCCTTTAGTGAAACATCCCTTTCTGTCCTACCACGGCAACATATGCATTATGATTCAGTATTAAATATCTATTTTAAAGAAACACTCATCCTCGCAGTGTAGATGATGTGGTCATTACATCTATTCAGTAATATCTATTCTTGTGGTAACTTGTGTCCCTGTCACTTCTCATGCATCATACACTCCTGAAAAGACAATTATTTTTATCCCTGGTAGTCCATTTATTGGAGGTCTTCAAAGATATCAGTAGATTGGTTCTCAACTATTATTTTCTCTGTTTTACAGAGAAATTCAGCAGTCAAATAGGAATGTATGGATGCCCTTAGGAATATTCCACATGGTACTGGATAATTTTCTATGCAACTGAATGCTGTTCTAGATCTCTTAATATGACTACAGTGGGAATTTAGACATTTAACACGCTTACAGACCCATATTGCCACACACTCTTACATAAATAATTTGAAACATGTTGAAGATATGAACTTGCAGAAGACACAGTCTAGGTCATAAGAAACTAGAAGAGCTACTTTGCTTTCAGATTTGCTTAAATTCACTTGGGCAAGTCATATAGGGGAAAAAAACTCATCATTTTTTCTGCCTTTAATATGTTTCTGAAAATATATTTTGCAAAATAATTACAATAACATGACTACCATGCAGCATGGGCACTGAACAAGGCAGGATCTAATAACATTCTTCTCCTTGTATGTAGGGGTTAGTATATCCTCTTTTATGATTCAGCATTTTTTACTAGCTTATAAAAATCACCTGCATGCTCTTCTTTCTCCTGAAAGAATGCAGCACAAGTAACTGGTTAATGTATAGACACAATTACGATTTTGAAAGCATCAAGAGCAAAGCTGGGTGCCAAGTGTTATTAATTAGGAGGTATCACAGATTATGTTGGCTGTACAGACTCTTAGAAATTAAAGCCAAAGTGGAATTACAACCGCAGTGGGCAAGAACATTCTTGTGCCCATGGACTCAACAATCCCTGGATACCAATAAGAATAACAATGAGGAACACCATCTGCTGAAATAATCTCTTTATACATGCTTGGCAGACCTGCAAAAAAGGAGGGGAAGAAAGGGGTGTGAAGAGTTTCTAGCCAAAATTTGCAGCTAGATAAAGGTAAGGACAGCAGATGTTGTCAGCACCTCACTCATGGGGTTTTGTTTGCCCAGCCACTATTTTTTAGTAGGAACTAGAAAACATCATTCAAAGGTCCTGCTGAAAAAAGCCTGGTACTTTTCAGCAGTCAGGTGTTAACAACACACAAATACTTGCTGCTGTGAAATAAATTTAGATCCTAACAGAACCCAACTGCAATAATTGAGATGGAACCAATGTTTTTTTTTTATTTCTGCAGGGTAGGCTAAACTAAATGCTTTGTGGAGAAGACAAGGGATATTTTTCCTATAGAAGCATGGAAGTTCAGACCTCCATCATTTTAAACATTAGTCCTTGGAACACTGATAGTTGAGTTCACAAGTACATAGCAGAGATTTGTCAGCTGAAAACCAAAATAAAACTCCTATTGAACATCTTTTCAAGTACCAGAGACATAAAGCAGATTTACAAAGCATCATACAGGCTTTACAAAAGATTTAAAAGCAACACACAACACTGAATCTGTACCCTCATAAACATGATTTTTTCCATTATCAGTAAAAATCTGCTACCTTTGGGCTGACCTGATGGCTCAGGGTCTAGGTAGATTTTGGCTTTGCTTTTGCCAGAGCTGACCTTAGCTTGCTTCAATGACTGTTGTGGTCACTGGACTGGCTAATGCCTCTCCACTTATAACTTCATTTGCAGAGGTACTGCATGAGGCAAAGGCCTGACAAATCTTGGTTGTCATTTTTGGGGCAAAGAACAGCCCTTTGTGTCAGGTGGGGCAGATGGAGGCTTCTGTTCAGCTTTCACACTTCTTGCCAGAGAACACATGAAATAACACCAAGGAGACACAAAAGATTTGAAGGCTATTACTGATGACACATCTCTGTATTAATTTGAACAATGAGCATATATTTTTGTAACAGAGCTAGTTGTTAAGACTCTTAAGATATTAATTTGATTAAGAGTAAATGCTTAGTTTCAAATATATGGTATGTTCCCCTCTGCTCATAACATTTGCAATGTATCAAGACCATTTATTACCAATTTTATGCCCTCCTGGAACAGCACTTTAAAGATAATTATGAACACATGAATACACTTCTGTTGAATTAGCCACAGAATGCAACATGAATTTTATGTTAGATTTATGCTGGTATGCTGACTTTATGTCAGATGTGGAAAAACAGGTAACAGGATAAAACTCAGTCAACACATACTAGAAATTTTGTGTTAATTTGAGCCAGCCCTTAAAAATTATATGGGATCAGCACTTTGCTCCTAGCAGCTGTAACATTTTGATCTGGTACTGGAACCTGAAGACAGGCTTTTCTTTACCCTAAATTTGTGGCCTTAGAAATTCTGATGTTACACATTTGACTGATATCCTATCTTACTCCTTTCCAATTCATGTAGGCTCCAGGATGCTCATATGAAAGAATGCTCCTTTAGATTCAATAAGTAGGGGACATTTTGATTAATACGCTGATTCTTTATCTCCTCAGGGATTTTGTTGGTCACCTTATCGTCCATTCTTTCCTCTCCCATCTCTGTTTATCATTCTCCTTGATTTTCTCCTTTCTGGCTTTGTTTCTCACTACTTATCTCTTGGTTATGTCTCTCTCTTGCCCTCCCTGTTTTTTGATGAGTCTCTCTGCCCTGGCTTTCCCACAGCCCACTCCCCCCCTTCTTCTTGCTGCTCTCTCTGTTTGCAAGCTCTGCAGACTGCTCCTCTGCACTCCTTTGGGGAGCACAGTGATGGACTGGCATGCTGCTTCCTGCTTGGAATGAGACCTTCATGTTTATGGAAATAATTGCTGTGTGGATGGCTTTGCTTTGACTACAAAGCTGTAAGTGGTGCTAGTAGTTTAGCATTTTCAATTTCCACTAAGTGAGCAAATGGGAGGTAAATAATGGCATTTACATAATGAATAAAAATCCACTGGAATTGTATTATATTCAGCAAGTACACGAGGAAAAAATGTGTGTGATTATTTGAGAGAGGTCAGGCTGTCAAGATAAAAATGTATTAATGTAAAAATGTACTAATGTAAAAATGTATTAATTTAGAATTAAAACCCAAGGAGACTAATAATAAAAAATATAAGAAAAAAAGAAGATATTGTGGAGTAGGGAAGAAACTCTCAGTTTGTAAAAATCAGACAAATCTCTCTTACCTGTCATGGGATGGAAAGTACATTGAGAAAAGAGGTTGCAAAATAAAAAAATCAAATCCACTGGAAACAAATTAAAAGTGTGTTAGATTAGAGGGGGAAACTGACTGTGTAAAAGCTGTACTTACCCTATGCACAGTACTACTGGATGTACTGCTGTATCACAGGATAACTTTTGGTTATCTCCTTGAAGGAAACTGATGACTTTGATCCTGCCTGTAAAGCAAAGTCAAAACATGCAAGAAACTAACATAAATTACAAGAAAAATTGGACATTGTGGTTGTTGCAGCCAGAGCTAAAATGAATTCTTTCTACTTGGCAACTGTATCACAAGAGAAAAATGGCATTTTAGCATTGGTAATATATCCAGAGGGCTAATAGGGTGAGATTGCCACAGTAGCAGCAGAGAACAATAAAATAATGCAATGACATCTGAAAATGTAAAATAGAAAAGATCTTTATAGAGGGCAAACCTTTCTTAATGTGAAAAAAGATTATATGTCCCAAGGGACAATAATTTCATACTTTGTCTGTGACTGTCAAAGGACAGAAAACACTCTGGAACTGTAATTTTTTCCATTCCTTCCCTTAGCAGTCAGTGAGCTTTCAAATCACCCCTCCCCTTTCTTGGGCTGTTTAATCCAGATTATAACTAGAGAATTTTATTGCTGCTTTATCTCAGGCTTCAGTATGAGATGTGCATGGACTTGCCTCTGTAGCTCCCTGCTGTACCAGACCTCAGAGACCCAAAGAAGACACATAAATGAGGAGCCATTGTTTTCCATTAGAGTCTGGTAGAAATATCAACAGCAACAAAGGTGACTCAGCTCTTAAACTGGCTAAATCTATTTTAGGATTTCTCTGTGAGAAACTACAGGGGACATGCATTCTACTTATTGCTCCAAATTGGTTGAAATTAGGACAAATTGATTGAAATTAAGAGGACCTGGAATAAACATAATCTTCTGCAGTTCTGTTAAATCTGCAGTGCCTCTCAGGGATTTTTCATCCCAGCCTGCTGGGGGATGTGGCACACACAACACAAAAACCAGAGGGAAGTGTTGTCTTAGGATCCAATTCAAAGCACATTGAAGTAAACGAGCTTCGATTGATTTCAGTGGGCTTTAGCTTCTGCTTCCCTGTGGGCTGCCTGCAGAGGTGAGCCATCCTCTTTCTCCTGGAGGGAAGGAGGTGTGGTGGCCTGCCCAACTGGCAGGCACTGTCTGCTGTGGCTGACATCCCATGTCACGGGTAAAACGTGTTTCCTTATGAATTTTGTGCTTGCATGTTCTGCTTGCTTCTGTGTTGTACTTACACTCCTGCCCTAATCCTCGCAGCATCTACATGCTGTGTATTCTACTGACCTTTCACAAAGGCAGCAAGAGGCTGCACTGCTGCATCCATGCTGACAGCTTCAGCCTGGCTTTTACATCTGCTGTCATCTTGCAAACTACTTTTCCTTACTCTTCAGAAAAAGAAACCCTAATGACATGCCTTATTCAAAACCAAATTATCCTGGTTTGGTTCACAACTGCTTTACTGAGCTTGTAGAAAACCTTGTGCTTGTGGAATGCATAGTAGAACAAGAAAAGAGAGAGAAAGGGAAATGCTTCACTAGTTTATTCCTCCCCAGTCTTTTAATTTCAGAATGAGAGCACCATTTAAATGCCAGATCTGATCAACTACTGAACCACAGTAGGTGAAAAGAGATAATAATTAATCTGCAAAACATTTTTTCCTAAGGAAAACTTGATAACGTACATTATTGTTGCTTGCTCTGTGCTCAGGTCTCTAGTTACGCTGAGGCTCTATCTTCTCACGGGTAAAATTTATATTGGCACAGTACAGCAAAAATCTCTCAGCCACTTCAGCAAAGACATGTAAAATAAGATTGTTTGTCGTCTTCAGCGTGAGCAGGTTTTGCTCTGGTACTTAGCAACATTTTCACATACAGTGATTTTTCAAGCTTGAAAAATGTTCTTTTTATCTATTTTTCTGCAGAGTGTTTTTTTAGTAGAAATCTCTAGGTTTTTAAGAAAGTAAACTGTAACAATCAGAACATTACCAGCTCTGTAATTTGAGGTAACAAGCATATAGCAATAGCGGTGATTCACGTAGGTTTGACAGAAAAGAAAATACCTGGAACTCAAGAAACATGGATAATACCAAGCACTGTGCAATGCTAAATAGAAATATTTGAGCTAGTAAAGGCATCAGGAAACTGAATCATAACTCTGTTAGTGTGGTACATTTCCTAGCCTAATACCTCCTGGTGACAAGCACAAATGAAAGAGCCCAGAGAGATCTATGGGCTTGCAAATTTACATTAGTTCAGGTACAGAATATATACATGGTCATGGGTTGTGCAGTTTTGATTGAACTTTTTATCAAATTCAGGCTATAGTAGGAGTTTTCTGCTTGTATACAGGCTGTTCTGTTGACTCTCTTCTAACTTAATTTTACTTTGCCATTTGTAAGTGTCACCACCTTTCCCTTCTCTGTCACTCACTCTCATCATAGCCCCAGGCTGTCTGACCCATTTCTCCAATTTTTAATAAAAGTGAAAATCTCCTTGTCTGAACAATTCTTTTCTCCCCATTTAAACAACCAGGACCACCTCCTGAGCCCACAACAATGCAATAACATTTTGAGCACTGCCCTTTTAGCAACACTGAATCTCGAGTGCTCAGACTTTTTGTCAGATTTTGTTTTAATCTAGCTCCTCATCCATGGCTCTACTACACCCAGATCCCTTTTCCCTGCCCCACAACCTTGCCTCAGTGTCAAGGCATGTCTACCTGCTCTGTTATCTCTTTTCCTTTGGGACACTGGTTATCAACTTCACATTTATCCAGATGCCTAATGATCTTGCAGTTTCTTTTTTTTTCTTTTTTTCCCCATAGTAGACTTTCATTTCCTTCTTCTGTATTATCTCTTCCACTTTCACCCTCAATGTCTTGCCTTGACAAACACACTATTTCAATCCCCACTTCCAGTCCCACTTTTCCCACAGCCTGCAATACAAGCTTCCACCATCTTCAAGCTTGTATCCTTTCCCATGCCCCACATTCTGTGTCCATGAGCCATTCCATGGTCATCCCTACCTTCCAATGCTATTTTAACCTCTTGGTTTATGAACAAATTAGAGTATTTTCTTCCAGATTTCTTGGGCCCAGCAAGAAATTTGCTCCCAAACACACAGGAGAGAAAAGACCTCTGAGATCCAAAACCTGGACTTGGCACGATAAGAATAGGTCACAACTATGATTTTGAAGCATAGTTTTGTTCAACCACATGATAGACTTTCTAGGATACAGCTGGGATTTTGGGAGGCTTTATCCTGAAAAGCTGCATGAAGAAGATATCTCTGGAACATAAGGTAACTGTGGCATTTCAAAGGCCAAAGTCGAGCAGCTTTTTCCATGGAGAGAAAAGGAACTTGCTTGCCAAAACACACAAATGCACACATGCATGATGGGTCTTCTAAAAGAAAAAAAACCCGGGCTGAATTTTTTAACATAAGCAAAAGAAATGTATTTTTCTATTTCATTAATGTTATCAAATCATTTACAGGTTGATTTAAAAATAAATAAATCTGTTTTGCAGAAACAGGCTTTTGAAAATTTGAGTTAAAACAGCCCTATCAAGGAAGAATTGTAAGCATTTTAACAGTCTTCTCATAGGAATCATAAGGCATACTGATTGCTAACTGACAATAACAACCCCAAATCTACTATTTTTCTGATACTTTAAAATTATCATCGCTCTTTAAATGTATACAACAATCTGATAAGAAGTTGTGAGAGGCACACTTAGGTTCAAGCCTTTCAGAAATGACTGAAGGGCACAGGTTGAACCAGAAATATTTTCTTTGTAAGAGTATTGATGAAACAGATACACTACATACAGAGTTTAATCTGGAAATCTGGAGATGTTCAAATTACTTTGAGAGCAAAAATGAAAAATAGAAGAGAAAATACCGTTCCAATGCCTGCTCATTGATTTAAGCATTTTCGGTGCCAGTAGGAATAATAACAATGAAAACCATCTGCTGATCTCTGCAACTAACTCTTTATCTATGCTTGAAAGACTTATGCAGAGATGGGAAGCTGTGTAAGAGATTGTAGACTAAACAAGTTGTGTATGGCAGTTGTTTGGAGGGTTCCACTCACAGGGATCCAGTTGCCATGCAATGAAGACCTTTCCCAGGACTGGAGATCAGCTTCTTGTGAAGCCACTGTCATCAAGCTAACAGCACATTTCTTGTGGTTTAATTCTTAAACCAGTAGTTAAAAATAAGACTCTGAAAAGTATAAGGGTTCAAAAAAGGACATTGAAATAATGATTTAATATATACTGATCTACAAATAAATTGATGAATAAACAGAAAATTGATAAAGGATATACAGGATTTTTTTTTTCCTCCTGTGGAAAATTCCATAAATCGTTGACATCAGCTGGCAGGCTTTTTATTGTATGCACTGTCTCAATCCAAACCAGGCTGCTGTGAGCTCACAGTAGTTCTCATTTCTAAATATTTTTCACAAAGTTGTAGCATTTGGAATATTTAGGAATGGCCTATTTGTGCTCACATGAAAAGAGATTTGACCATAGAGTGGGGAGAATGATGCTGCACAAGCCAAAAGGAAATAAAAACTGAAGATGATTTTATTTGGGGGGCAGAGGTAAGCTTTACACTGCTCTCACATAATTTTTCACATGTTGAGTAGACACTGCTGAATAGATTTACAGCTTCTGTTCACCACCACTAACCACAAAGTGGTATTGTGCATTAATAAATGTAATTTAGTCACACAAAACCACAAGCTTGACACAGAACTGACACTGAAGGCACTCAGGGCTTCTCTGAGCTTGAGTCGGTTTCAGCAATAGTCAAGGGACTTGTGCCTAATTTTAGCTTTTGGGAAGGCAGCTTTCTGTGTGGTGAAGATCCAACAGACCCAGGTAGCCACTGTGTGATGCACAACAGCCCTTCATGCTCACAAGAGCTGCTGAAGGAGCTGGGGTGATGCTCAGTGAGTAAAAGTAGGACTTGTTAACAAACCATGTAAAAATAGCCACAGATGAACCCCAAGATCCAGGAGGAATGTACCCTTACCACCGCTATAGTTTTCCTCCTGAAGGGTGCATGATGTCCAGGACCCACAGAATCATGGAATGGCTTAGGTTGGAAGGGATCTTAAAGATCACCTAATTCCACCCCTCTGCTAAGGGCAGAGATACCACCCACTAGGTCATGGACCTTCCCCCTCCATGCACAGCCCTCTGCTTGAGAACAACTGGAGCTATTTGCTGTAAGGCCCATAGGGACACTGCAACAGTGAGCATAGCTCCGGGAAAAGGGGTAGATGTTACTAAGCTGTCTTTTAAAATAATTTTAAGGGTGTTACTGAGGAGGTTTTTTCATATTACCTTGGATTATAATGGGTAATAGTACTGGAATTGACTGAGTAACTGTTATCTGTATTTTGGCTTGATTGTTATAATTTTGATTATTCTAACAATACATATGGGAGTATATATGTGTGTATATAAAGTATTCTCTTTTGTTCCGAGGAGGATTTCAAACATAACAGTAGCAGGGATGTTTTCCCATATCCTTCAAAGAGGTAATAACAGTGATAGGTAGGTACATACAGATCTTTTAGTGACAAGCATAGTATTTTTCATATTATAACTACAATCAAGAACAATCCACTGACTTCCTACAGGGACAGATAAGCATTTTTGGACTGCAACCAAGCAACTCCAAAAGATTGCTCTTAATTCATAACTGTTAGGTGCAAGATGTGAGCTGAAGTTGTTTTAGATTCTGAGATCAAATCACAGGTAAGACTTGGTCCAACTGGTTATTTCTAAAATGGTGCACCTCTTTATCTCTATCTATCATGTCCATAGTGCCAGATTCTGGATCCAGCCTGAAACCTACCCATGGTCTGGGAACACCAGAAACCACTCTCTTCCCATCACAGGAGATGAAGAAGGAAGCTTAGGCTCAGCCTTAAAGAAGAAAAGCTCTTTTTCACAGTAAATGTTGTATTTTTAACCACTGAGTCAGGTCAAGGACTACTTTCATACAATGTGGAAGATGACAGCTCTGTAATAGTCCAATTCCTTCTGCTTGGTACAACCAAAAGAGACTGGAGTCCACTTTTAAGTAACTGAGGAGTTATAGTACCTTCTTCAAGTCCTCTGAGGTCACTCTACACACTGATCAGCAGCATATATAAGAATAAAAGCTGTCAATGAAAAATACACACAAGTGGAATCCATATGAGTATGCCTCTTTGCTCATTTATCCTTCCCACTTTCCCAGGTGTTGTAACAAGAGGCATCCTGAAATGATGGCTGTCCAAACAAGGTCCTTTTGTTTGGACCTTGCAAGTCAGAATTGGCTTGGAACCAGGCACGACAAACTGAAGCAACTGGTCCAATACTTGTGTTGTTGACTGATGCATTTACCTCTCTACATTGAAGCTCCCTGCTTGGTGACTCAGAGCAAGTTCTCTAGGTGGCTAAATTGGCTGCGTTGGTGGCTTCTCAGCTGTATTTTTCTCACTAGTATGTAATCTTGAAGATTATCTGAAGAGGAAGCCAACAGAGACACTTTTCTGCTATTGCTGTAAAATAGGCCCTGAGAAATGTCTCCTTTGCAGAACCAATGATGCTCCTCAGAGATTAAAGAGCCAATCTGTCCCATATCATTGCTGCCCTAGATCAGTCCTTTAATAGGTCTCTGATGGTGGAAGAGATTTCCAGAACAGAAAGCAGCAGAAGTGGCAAGAAGAGCACTCATTGACAAGCAGAATTTTGGGATTCTTTTGGGCAGAAATGGGGGCAAGTCATGATGCCCACTAAATAAAGTAGCACAAGCCTGTCACTTGTCCCAGCCCTGCCTGAGCAGATCTGTGTGTATTTCAGCATTCTTCCTCTACAAATTCCTTTCAAGTGTGCTCAATATTCAGTAAAGAGACTATGCACATCTGCTGTTCCAAGAAGCAAGTTTAATTGCTGATGGGATTTTTTCCCACTAGCATTTCAACCCATCTGCATGTTGCGATTACTGAAGCCTAATTTTGTTTTTGTCTACTTCAACCTTTTCAAGTGATATTCATTAATCCTATCTATGGCATCTCTAACATGTGGGAAATCTGCCTAGAGTAATTACAAAGTATTTCCTCTGCACTTAGTTCTCATATAAGAGCATGTGAAGATAATGAAGGCTGATTGTAGTGTCATCATTCCATTGAGGAAATGAATGATGCTGTTCAAATAACAGCTGGCTTGTTACATAAAAGAAATGACAGATCAGAATAATAAAGACAAACTCCCCTTTAACAGATCTTTTTAATTTGAAAGTCTCAAATAATTGTCTGGAATCCTAGAAGTACAGAACATAGTGCAAAAAGGCCCTTAAATTTGCTCTCTATATGGTGTGTATATACTCACATATATATATATATATTTGTGCACTTCTGCATACATTTCTTGGGCATATAGTAAAGATATATAGTATTTTTAAAACTATTTTTGCATTACAGATATATGTCTATGTATAAATATATATATGACAGTGAGAGACTAAGACCACCAAGAATCATATTTTTAAATCTAGAATATCCATGACAGAAAATAAAATACAATTTAGGAAAATTACTTTTTTTATAGTTAACTGACCTGAATAGGACACATAGGAATGTGAACGATACATATTATAATTGAAGGTGCAATGAAATTTTCACCATACAATAACAATTTAAACAACAGTGCCATTATAAAAATATTTTGAGGCCCTAATCTCCAGCAGGTATATATAAATATATATATATATATATATATATCAAAAACACAGAGGTTTTTCTGTTTTATTGATACTTAAATACAATTTTTATAGAAATATCACATATATAGGCATCGTATACATATATATATACATATATACATATACAAATAAAAAAAATCAGTTGATAAATGGTCTATTTCAAAGTGCCCACTGCTCCACAGATACAATTTGCAGTGCTCAGCTCATACTCTGTGCAGTGAAAGGCCAATTTCACTGTCTTTAGACTCTTTCACTGTTCCTAGAAACTCTTCCAGTCTAAACCTGAGTCTGACTCCTTTGAGAAGAAAGAGATAACAACATACGGCACTATCAGACTACAACACTTGATTTCTAGCTGGAGTTTGAAGTACAGGTTAATAAGAACCAAAATGGGATATGTTTCAGGTCTAAGAATTTCCTTGAATGGTCCAAGGAAAATGTCAATGTGTGACTGCAAGTGGTACAGAAGACAAAATTAAAACTAGTAAAAACATTAGGGTAAAATGAGGTACGGTGATAAAGTCTTTGAGAAGAGACTTTCTCAGCAATGCCAGCTACCTTCGTAAACTAGATACAGGAGACTTTAGAAAAAGATGTTCATTTTATGTTTCCAAGCTAATGTACACTGGGCTCTTGGGAGCTTCAAGTAAGATGGACCCAAAGGAAAATAATGCAAAATAATCCCAGTCCAGCCTCTTGCTTCAAGTAGCATTTGCTGGCATAAAACCCAAGAGTGAAGTTTATCCCAACCTGTCAGGGCAACAGGTTCCACTGCTTGACTGTCCTAATTAAACACCCCGTATTTTGTATTTATGCATTAATATTTGCCAATGGGGTAGCATAAGCTAAAATCAATGCTTAGAGCTTTAAAAAAGAAAACCAAGTAGAACATAAAATCCTGTCAGAGAAGCAATGAAGTTGTTTAAATTGAGTGTATGCAATGTCTTCATGAAATTCTAGCTTCAGGAAATTTTGGAACAAAAATGTAATTAGATTTAATTATATTTTTATTATTATTCATAAATGAAGAAATAGGGATCTATATTGCCATAGCAACAAAATGCCATGAGTTTTTTCTATATAAATTTGAAAATGTAGTGCTTTCACATGAAATTAAAACCAGAGCCCAGAAGCACAAAAAGTATTAAACTAGTGCATTTATAATAGGAAACCGTTAATTTTCTGACCAATTGGTTCTTTCTCCAAATTAAAAGATTGTTGAAAGGGATGTTTAACTCTGTAGACAATTTTTGAAAGTAACCTTTCGCTCCATAACTAAAAGTTATCTTGGAATCCAATTTTTCTCTAAGAATCACACATGTAGCTTTGTAGAAATAATAGTTGCTTGTTAGCTCAGGGCATAGCTCCTTTTTAAAGAAATGATTGTGTAGACAGAGGTGTAATCTATGCTGCACATGAAAGCTGATTCTGCCTCTTGAAAATGCAGCTTCTAAAGAAGTTGTTAATCACAGAATTAGTGAATAAATTTAGAGAAAGGCTTTTACTGAGAGTCATTTTATCCAGCAAAGGGGTATTTGTGTGCATTTAGCACTGGATTCTGCAACCCTGGGTTGTGGACCCCTGCACACACTGAAAGCCCTCTGACCTGAATAGCTCTTATTACCAAACTAAGACCAATTGCAAATTTAAGGCAGTACAGTTTGAAGCCAAAATCAGAGGGAAAGTAGTCTGCAATCTTTCAGCTGGTGGACAGCCATTTGCATTTAGCATTTGAGTGTCCCCTTTGAATTCATACATCACATTAAACTGAGTTCTTAATGGTTACTCAAAATGTCATTTCATTAGCAGCAGACTTCTTCTAGCTCTCATGAAAGTATCTAAGCAAGGAGACTCTAATAAAAAGTTCTTGTATTACTTATTCTTTTCAAGTCTGAATTTTAAACTTTGCTGCTCTTATTAAAAATCAAATCAGACTTTAAGAATTTGGGGGCTTTCAGGAAGAGATAAAAGTAGGTAATTTTAATTCAAAGTTTTTCACCTGACCTGCTCTTCTTGATGTCACTGAAAGTTTACCAGACTGAAATGGGACATAATTTGTACAAAAGCACTGCATTTACTCTGGTTTTTAGTGAATTTTCCCAGATGACCAGGGGTCTCACCTAATGTACATATTTCATTTTAGTAATCAGGATAGAGCACTTATTCTTTTCTCCACCGATTTGACAAGGGTAGCAATTTTAGATTATATCTTGAATGTCATATTAAAAATTCATAATTGAGTTGTGAGAGTGAATAATTATATCAAGACCAAGAGAATTAAGGAGAAAGATGTGACACATTTCATTTATCGATAATTTATTTCTTTTTAAAGTCTTTTGCAATAAAAAAAATATAATGCCATTTCAGATCTGTCATTTAAAAGTTCTTTGAAATTTTATGCATTTGTCCTCATGACATTTTTTCCCTTCTCCACATTTTATTTATATAGTAATTGATGCCATGTGGCCTTATCGTCAATGTCACTGACAATTCTGACTGATGAGACCACCCACTGCTGTTGTTTTAGCATTCCATTCATATCAGTTACAGAGCAGCCACTGCTTGCAGGATATTTCCAATTGACCAAGGAGATAAATTTACTAAAGCATTCCCTGTTTCAACTAGAAATCTATCTGGGCATACCTAACTTCCAGGGAGAAAGAAATTTATGTTATGGGCATTGCTAAATTTGTCATTGCTACCATTTCTGCACTGGACTCCACAAGCATGGAAAAGAGGGGGCAGGAAGAGAGAATAAAAACTTTTCTTCAAATTACTTTCATTTTGGACCACAGATGTATCTTAGGGTTACTGCTTGATATAAATCTGTAATTGGACATAGACTTTTGAAACTTCCAATAATATTTTAAAAGAATCTCAAAGGAATTGAATACTCTCAGCTAAATTGGATCAGAAATAAGATGTTTGATTCTTTTTGTTCAAAGAAATGCACAAGCTAAACCCCAAAATATATAAATATTTCTGGTTTAGGTACCAAAACAAGGAAATCTTCAATATGAAATCAAATCTCCAGTTTTCACCTTATATGAAAGATAAAGTGATTTTTTATTTTGAATTTCCCTGGACACTTGTCCTGCCCTTGATTATTTCCTTCTCTGTTTTCCATAGTATGAGCAGATTTTGCCTAATTCACATCTACATTCTTAGTAAGTAGCACAGCCACGATCTTGCCACAGCAAGCACAAGCCAGGACTGTCCCAGTGCACACTAAATACTGGAAGCGGTATGGCCATGGTCCAGCTTGAGCAATCTGGCCTTTGGTATCCTGGGTATTTTCAACAACACGCACTTTACAAGGCAATGAGCAAACTCAGGGTATCCTGCAGCCCCTCACAGCACTCTGCCTGCAGTAACAGCAACAAATAATTTTAAATTAGCGCAGATGGGAATTCCAGCTCCTAGGTCTGTGCATCCAAAGCGTCAGTTCACTCTCGTACTTTTCCTCATGGAAGGAAGCCCTGTGTGCACTGCTGGAGTGCACATCACTATGACTCAGTCTGGGCACCTAACCTGAGCTCTCAGACACACAGAGGGCAAGAGTGTACCCTTCAGATGGCAGCAGGATGCCCCTGTACTTGCTTTTTTTGTATTAGCTGGTTCAAGTGGCACCTTCTCAGATCCCACTCACCCCACATTCACCACATGTAGGAAGCCTAGTCACAAATCTGGAGGAGGAATCCAACCCCTGAGCTACTGCAGTGGTATTTGTTTGTTCAGCTAGAGATTAAACAAACCTTCCACATAACAGCTGAATCCTATAGCACGCATCAGAAGACTACTCAGGCCCCGACCTTCTTGAAATCTTTATTTTACCAGCAGCTGCAAGCTGCTGGGGTTTCTTATCAAAAAGTTAAAGCATCTGATCCCCTGAGGGATGAAAGAGAGCACAACCTATCCAGGCAATTTTGACCTCCTGATTTGAATGTGATAAGGCAAGAAAGACAAATGAGATAAGTATGAACTTCAGGAATTATGCAGCAAAGTAAACCATCCCTGAAATCCAGATACATCTCGACTGAAATCCAGTCAGCCTGTCTTACAAGCACAGCAAGCCAATGAACAATTTCTAGCAAAATAGCCTTCCAAAATAAGAGTTGAAGTTTCCTAGAAATTTAATGAAGACAGGGAGATAACTTTGAAGGACTCTAGAGGAAGTTCCTGTAACCCTAAATTTTATCCCCTAAAATCCAGGGCAGCAGTGGGTCTGCTCTTCCCATGCATTTATTTATTTCCATAGGGTAAATGAACATATGCAAGCTGCGCAGCAACACATTTCCCTCTCAAGCCTGGGCTTGGAAGTGCAGCTTCCAGACGAACATTGGAAAACATGAAGTTGTCTCTAAATTTAGCACATTCATATGGGAATCTACATGGTGGCATAGTGGAGGATGGGAATAGGAATAACTCAGTCTGTTGATTCAGCTCTGAAGAACAGAGTGGAATAGAATAGAATAGAATAGAATAGAATAGAATAGAATAGAATAGAATAGAATAGAATAGAATAGAATAGAATCATCCTAATTGTAAGGGATCTGCAACAATCATCTAGCCCAACTGCCTGACCAATTCAGGGCTGACAAAAAATTAAAGCAGGTTTTTAAGGGCATTGTCCAAATACTTCTTGAACATGCTGCAGGTATCAAACATTTCTTCAGACAGTCTGTTCTAGTGTTTAACCACTGTCTCTATAAAGAAATAGCTCCTTACATCATGTCTGAACCTCCTCCGACACAGCTGTGAACAATTCCCATGGCGAATGTCGTGGCTTATTTCCTTTGCAGTATCCAAGGAGGAATATGTTCTGCTAAACTTAATCTAAGGGGTTTTTGCATGAAATTTTTCAGCTTCCTACATGTCTGCATACCTACCCTTTATACACATGCATACAGAAACACCTACAGGGTACCAAGTATATACTTGGTATATACTTAGATCTTTGAGAGGATTATGCAATTCTAACATGCGTAGGCTGTATGAAAACAAAGGGTACTAGCTTAAATAGAAAAGAATTAGGAAGAGTAAGTTCTAGAGAGTTAGTAGACTATTAGTATCTGGTCTTCTCTTTTTTTACTAATTTTGAAATTAAAAAAACCCAAACAATTCAAATGAAATTTTGAAATAAGATGTCCTTTCAAACAAATAATACCAAGCCTTTTGGATGGTGCTTGACAATGACTCTCTTTTTTCACCACTTGCTTTTTTTAGCATTTTAAATTTGCCAGTGAAAGGAGCACTTTGAGGAATTTTTCACAAAAAGCAACAGAAATTAAAAAATGAGAATGTAATTAAGGGGTGCATAAATATCAAGTCGAAAGAGGGAAAGAGCCACAATTATTATATTCTCCTTCACCCATTGATTATGTCATCAAAGATAATTTCTGTTTACTTTCTTTCCTTCTGTGAAACATTAGAGAATGGAGCTTCTTGCTTGTGTCTAATATATTTCACATATGAGCAATTAGTCTGGTGCTTCTGTTGTACTTCAGAATGATTTGGAGCAAGCTGAATCCTTTTCCTGATACGTAAGAATTTCCCCAGAGAGGTGTAATTAGATTGCCCAGGGTCAGTCATCACTTACTTTATCCAGGTATTTGGAAGTTTGAATGACTAAAAAGACGGACAGACTTAAACTATGTTTGGGGTATCACCAGTTAGGAAAGGACTTAACCTCCCCTAACTTAACAACTTTTCATCTCTGTATTTAACAGAGTCAAATGTGCTTTGTATGAAAACAGATTAATCAGATATATGCTGGAGAACATCAGTGTATGACAAGTTGATCTAACTTGTCTAATCTAACAAGTCCCGCTGATCTAACACCCTAAGTTCAAATTCAATTTTAATTTATTTTTCAAACTTCCTGAAAATACAGTCTAAACATATTCTTTAAAAAGTTCCATTAGACACCCACTCAGTCTTAGCAATGAAAGTTCAAGAGAATGAGTGGTTCCTAAATAATAGGAAATTCATTAATAATGAGACAGCAAGGTATCTTAGATGACTTGTGCAAGTCAGGTCTAAAATAAATTCTGGCAACCAAAAAGCTTTATTTAAGCAGTGCTGGAGAAGTATTGGATACGGTATTTTGATTTTCATTGGGTGTTCTTTTTTTTTTTTTTTTTTTTTTTTTTGTAGCTAGTCTTTCACTTTAAAAAATCTGCTTTGATTTTGAAGTAATGCAGCACGTTCTTGAAACTCCATATAAAATTTTTAAAGAATCTATGGGTCTATATCTCTCTATCTACATTAGTAGGTCAACCTAAAACACCATTGTAATCAAATCCCATCAAAATCAACTGCCAGTTTCAGCAGAAACTGGAAAAAATTACTCTTCCACCATTTTTTATTATTTAATCAATGCTTACAACAAACCCACAGCTTATTCTATACTAGTAGCAAAACCAAAACTGATTTCTTGATTAGATGGTTTTCTTGATGCAAAGATACAGATAGAAAGTCAACATGCTGAAACAGTCAAAAATTAAGCAAAACAAGCCAGCTGAAAATAGAGGTTTAACATTGCTACAGTATCTGAAAACATGATCACACTGACACCAATCTGTAAATTCTGCACATTTCTTAGCATTAATACTAGGTTAATTTTCACTCCAATACAGTTAATAATATGAAGTTATGTTCCCTATTTGTGCTTCAGTTTAAAGCCAAGCAGCTCCTCTTCTTGGAAAACTCCAAAACTGAAAAATGAATCCTTCACATTCTTCTTTCTCTTCATTATCTCAGAAAATGCCATACGGCTTCATATTAAAGTTCCTGCCTTAAGGCTATCACATTGCTTATCCATCCCCAAAAAAATCTCATGTCTTCAGCTAAAAATCTTATTAAACATAATGAAGCAGAAATCAATCCATCTATGAAGTACAGAGATATTTTTTAGAAAAAACACCATACATCACAGTGCAGTGCCAAACAATATTTTCAAGTGTTACTTTGAAAATTCCTTTTCTTCAAAATCACAGAAGAATCTGTGTCAGAAGAATACCCTGAAGACCATCTAGTCCAAAAGCAAATTGAACTTCAGATGTGGCCTGACAAATGTCAAGCAAAGGGGTCCAGATACTCTGAGCTCTCCTGCTCATTCTCTCACCAGCGTGGCCCAGATGGCCAGCCTTCACTGCCACACACACAGTGCTGACTCAGGATCATTTTGCTGTCTATGAGGACCTCAGGCCCTTCTCATCAAAGCTCTGACCCAACCAGTTAGTTCCCAGTCTGCACTGCTCAACAAGGCTGTTGTTCTCCAGCTCCAGAATTTTGCATCCATCTTTAATGAACTTCTAGAGGTCCCTGTCAGCCCATTCCTCCAGCTGGTCAAGGACCCTAAAAATGGCAGATGTTCTCACAAGCCATCTACTCCAAATGTGTCTACCTTTAATTTGTTGAGGATATGTTCCTTAACGTAGTCCAGATTGGTCAAGAAAAGCATTGGGCCCCATAACAAACCCATCAAATACTTTATTCCACTGGGTACCTGTAAACTTTGAACCATTGGCTTCTGGAGCCCAATGGTGTATTCGCCCAGCACCCATGTCACAAATCTGTAGAAACTTGAGTTGTTTCTAGCACTCATTCCTTCTCTCAACATTAGATAACTCAGGAGTACCTTCATTGACCTCTGTTCTTTCTATTTCAGACACATCTGAAGTTGTCTTTAGCCATCCTTATGCAACAGGACGTAACTTGGAGCATCAGATTTCCGCGTTGAATTCTTTGACTTGTATGTTTATGTGTAATGTCAGTTTTTTGAGGTATGGTTCCACTCAATCAAAAATTACATTTGATGCAGTAATTCCTGGATATGAAAGTCTGCATTACATGGAGTTAATGAGAAATCAAAAGAGGTGAGAAGGATCATATTTTATGGCATTAGAAGTCAATTACATGGAGGACACAGAGAAATTATTTAGTTAAATTAATAATCCTTTTGGCCTCCTTTCATTATTCAAGCCCAAGCTCAAGTGAAATTAAAAAAAAAATTCCTCCTTTTCTTTAATATCAGCACTGCATTATTCTTGATTAAATCTAAAGAAAAGTTATCATTTGGTGATAAAAAAAAAAGAGTTTGTGTCTTATATTTCTGATGCAAGCAGAGGAAATCAGAAACCTGAGAAAAACCTTTAAAATGTTCTCACACATTCCTCTCCATTATTGAGTGTGTGTCTTAACCCAGCTATAGTCCCTAGAAGCTGTGGATACCCCATTCTTGGAAGTGTTTGAGGCCAGGCTGGATGGGGCTTTCAGCAACATGGTTTAGTGGAAGGTGTCCCTGCCCATGGCTGGGGTGCTGGAACTGGGTAATCTTCAAGGTGCATTCCAACCCAAACCATTCTAGGACTCTGTGATAAAGAGAGCAAAATGTAAAGGAATGTAGTTCTCCTGCTAGCATTGTCCAAAAGGACACATTCCCAGTTAAGCTAAGTATCAACAACACAGTGGTCATATAGAATCACAGAACTATTAAGGGTATAAAAGACCTTTAGGATCCCCTAGCCCAGCCATGAACCCATCACCACATCCATATTCACCATTAAGCCATGACCTCAAGTGCCCTATCCACACATGTTTCCAGGAACAGTGCTTCCACCACTTCCCTGTTCAGTCTGTTCCAATGATCTAAAACCTTTTCCATGAAAGAAAAAAAAATCATAAAATCTAGTATAACCCCCCCCGGCACAACTTGAGGACATTTCCTCTCATCCTGACACTGCCTGGGAGAAGAGACTGACATCCATCTCTCTGCAAGCTCCTTTCAGGTAGCTGAAGAGAGCAACAAAACAGGAAACCAGCTTAGCTGTACTTGCATCTGCACATTATTGTTGCAACTTTTGGCACTTGACTCATGCTACCAACTCCCCAACACAAATTATATTATCATTATTAGATGCATCTCTGATCAAAATATAAAGGCCATCTCCATTTCCACTTCTCCCTGCTTGTGCGCTTTCATGATGGTTCCTTTTTTTCTTCTTTCAGTAAGGTTTAGTGCACAGTACATTATTTGCTAAATTTATGAACTTTGGTCTTAGCCTTTGAGAAACTGAAATTTCTTCTCAGCTGCAGCATCCCTTGTCTACCAACACAATCACAGATGTGCTGCTATAATGTTCTGTTGATACTGGGAAAATGAGAACAATGACCTTTGTGTTAATTGGTTAGACCACAGAAGCTACTAAGACTGAAAGTGTGGAGCTGTACAGGGCAGCAGTTTACATATTCTACTCATATCTTATATTAATTATGGGCTTAAAGAAATGTTGCCTTATAATTATTTTAGCCTTTAGTTCCTTTATTTTGGTAGTAAATAGCTTTAGAAATCCTTTATTTTAGTTGGGATAAGCATGTATTACGTTTCAATTTATTTTTTTTAATTCAGGTGAACTCGAGCAGTAGAAACTGATCAGTGGATTGTGGAAATGGTGCTGAGTGATTCACTATGCTATTTTCTTCTTTTTCAAGGTACTCTCATGACACATTCCCTTTGTATTTTTTGATAACATAAAGAGTTAAGCCATTATCCATGTCATTTCAATAAAAAACCTCCTCATAAACTTGCAAATTGGATCTTTTCAACATGCAAATTGTGCCTTTTCAAATACCTCAGCAGAGTATCTACCTGAACTATAACAATAAAATTGCAATACACTTCTAAATAAATACAATTGTCATATTCTCCAATCTCAGCTCCTACTCTTACAATGAAAATGCCCAGCTCTAAATGCTGTTCTCCAACAAGTCACCAGTTCCTTAAACCTTTATAAATTACCATTTTGCTGTGAGAATATATTATATTCAAGTTATTACTTCAAGGGTTGTTTGGCAGTGAAGCTAACAGTGAGGTTGTCAGGTGAGACTGATGCTGTCAACCTGAAAGCACAGTCATACAGCCAGTAAATACTGCACAGATACAGAGCTGAAACTGCAAGAGCTTCCATTGAAACAGGACCTATCAATCTGTCATGTCATCTTCTTTGATTAAAAGATTTTGTGGGCAGGCATCTGCAAGTGCAGCAAAGGTTTTCTAGAAAGGTAATGATGCAAAAATAAAAATGTGACTGATGTGTCTATCACAGAATGGCCAAGGGCAGCAAACTTAGTTTCAGAGCTTGTTTATCTGCATGTTTCCACCTCTCAGATGGCTTTTCGGTGGAAGTTGCCTAAGATGCCTCTTTTGACTCACTAGTTCCTCAGAAAATACTTACTATATTTGCCATCAATACATACTCTTCAAGTTCTCCATCTGTCACCTTTGTTGAAGAAAAAAATTTAGTCTGGAAAGAACAGAGAACTCCTTCGCTTTAATAAAATGTGAGAAAGAAAACATATTTTCTGTTCCATTTCTTGCTTTTCAGAAAATTTGTCTGCATCAGGATTACATTTAGTCTCCTCTCCAAAAGAGGTCTTCTACTCATAACCTTGGAGAGGACCCTTCAGGGAAATTAAACCCTGGAAACTTTGGCTGTAAATCACAGAGCCCTGTGGGCGACTTGGAATAAATAGAGGGAAGATCAAAGGAGGATTAGAGTCTGGCTGTGAAGAACATGAACAGGAATGACAAAAGGAAAGGCTCTAGTGTTAGCTTAGTTATGTTCCGACCATGAAAATAATGAAGGCAAAAAGCCCATCACCCTATTCATATTTGTTGCATTCATTGCCTAATTACAAGAATTCCCTGTGTACCTGTGTTACTGGTGCCCTGTTATCCTATATACCAGATAGGAAGAGACTCCTGCAGACAATTTCATGTCATAAATGAATACATAGTATGTCCTAAACTTAAAGAATAGACAAGAGAAATTTCAAAAGTTCCCTTAAATACTATAACATCTTAAGATTTAGAAAAATACACACATAAAACAAAGAGAAAAAACAGACCTTCTCTCTCCTTGACTTTCCCTCTTTCTTCCTTGCACAGCTGTGTTTGTTCAAGCTTCCTTTTAGAAAGCACACAGAAAAGAAGAAGATGGGGAGAAAAAGGGTGAGGAGCTGTAATCAGAGCAGAAACTCACACTTGGAACTTGGAAGTTCCCCCATGCTGCCTAATGAAATTCTCACCATACCTAAAGCAGGCATATACAATACCTGGCCAAGCATTCCTGTAGGGGATTATGTTGTACTTCCTACACCAACTTTAATTTGAGGAGCCAAAATTTGTTACAGAAATAAACTTTCTATCTCTTTTTCTTAACAACATGGGAAGCTGGAACATAATGAAGTTAAGAAATTCCTAATCATTGAACCACTTATCCATGTTTGCAAGGTCAAAGATAGAAGATTAGTGGGAGAGCTGTGCCTGGAAAGTAATGATTAAATGATGAGTTCATAGAAATTAATAATAATTTCCTCTTTGTCTTCTGAAACCAAACAAACAGTCAGGAATTCAGCTAAAATCTTTATCTGACCAACTGCTGCTTTGCATCAGGACAGAACTTGATTCCTCTGATGGGGGCTGGGAAAGGTCCTCCAAAATATTTTCTTTCATGATAATGTCAAAGAACAGAGGAAATTAGGAGATCAGAAATGAACCAAAAAAAGTGCTCAGATCTCTGAAATATATTGATTTATGTTAAGAAATTCAGCTGAAGCTCATCCAAGCCTTAAGCCATTTCACTCTATGTAGGCCTTGCAACTCATAAAATACAATTGCTGGGAGAAGTAAACTCTGCCTGATGTCAGTAAAAATATTTTGTTGGATAATATCTGTCAAATGCATTTAAGCTTGATCCTGTAATGACAAGAACACAAAATCAGCCGAATTGAGTAATACCAAAGATCAATTCTGCTCAAGTGCCCGTCTTGAAATGTGGCTTGAAAAGATGCTTGGGAGAATGGGTGTGCATAGGGATCTGAAAGATTTGAATGGACCACAAAGTTTAAGTCACAGAGCACTATGTCCTGTAACTTTGAGAGATCTGAATGCTATGAGTGTACTTCCTACACCAGAGACTGCATCCAGATAACCATTTTAACAGATGCTGAGGGATGTGAACCCATTTTGGCCGCCGTGATATCATGTGACAATGAATCATGCAGTTTAATTATTTACAATATGAAAATAATCTCTCTAGAGAGAAAGCAATAGTTTCAGTGAATTGTGAGGCAGCTTGCTTAGTCACCCTGTGAATCATGTTGCAATGTCTGGGACATGGCAAGCACCCCAGACAGTGATACCACAACAAAAGGATACGCATGAAAAACTATCTAGTTCCACTTTCTTGCTCTTAGTATCTCACTGCAGTGTGATCCTGCAAAGTTTTTCATACCACCAAACCTGACGAAATAACTTGAATTCTTATTCCCTGACAAAGTAGCAGGCATGAATTCCCAGTATTATAGAGAGACAGAGACATCAGGACAATTCTTTCAGAGTTCCTGGTGTGATCCTTTAGTGTGTCTTGCAGCAGGCATTTGTAGGGCCCAAAATAAGTTTTCCCAGACATGCTTGCTGAACGAATGAGTCCCTGTGAATGGGTGGGAGAAGCAGCAGATCCCTGCATAGCTCTATCCAGGACATGGTCTGCTGCAAAGAGCCATGATGGGTGAGAGGTTAAAATCCCACTTGTACATCTGAAGAAGCCTATCCTATATTCAGATGGCCTTTACTTGCCTCAATACCTAATGAAGCTTTGGGACAAATAACATTGGTTTATACTAGTTAAGAGCTCATCTTCTGTGATCATTGCATTCAGACATCGTAAGTCTTGAAAGCTGGACTTACAGCTGTCACTCAAGCTGAACTCCAGAACTTAAAGTGGGTTTCTCATACAGCATTACAAAGATTTCCCTCTGCCCAAAATCCTGCTTTTCTACTATTCTTGCACGTCACCGTCATATTTTCTGAAAAATCTCTTTGCCCAGGACTTTGCTCCCAGGAAGCTGAGAAGCCTCACAGAAAAATGAAAACAATAATTACCTGATTTGCTTCTCCTGTGTTTTGCTGCTTTGGAATGTGTTGTTTACCCAACAGGTGGTTATTTCATTGGTTTCATGTGAATTGTTTTTTACTTGATGGCCAATCAGTGCCAAGCTGTGTCGAGGCTCTGAAAAGAGTAATGAGTTTTCTTTAGTATCTTTCTAACCTTCTGTTTGTATCCTTACTGTATTCTTTAGTATAGTTTAGTTTAGTATTCTTTAATATAATATAGTATCTTAAAATAATAAATTAGCCTTCTAAGAGCATGGAGTCAGCCAGGCACATTTTCTTTTATTTGTTCTGAGTGACAAGTATGTACCTCTAGATTATGAACACTTGACAATTCTCTGCATCATCATATATGAGATTATGGATGTCCTTGCTGGTAAACTGACTGCAACAGTAATGGCAAAAAACGAAAGAACCTATGGCAGACATCCTTCTTCCAGGAGGCAGGAGGTTTGTGCTGGGAAGTAAAAGTCACATATCATTGAAAAATCCCATAATCATGGAATAAGATGAGTTGGAAGGGACCCTCATTGGGTCCAGTTTCTGGCCCTGCACAAGGCATCCCCAAGAGTCACACCATGTGCCTCAGAGCATTAGCCAAATGCTTCTTGCACTCTCCCAGGCTGATGCTGTGACCACTTCCCTGGGGAGCCTCTTCCAGTGCCCAACCACCCTCTGAATGAAGAAACTTTTTCTGATACCCAGCCTAAACCTCCCCTGACACAACTTCAGGCCATTCCCCAGCCAACAGCAAAACATGAGTAGTTCCATCTTAGATAAGAACAGGGTTTTTATTAGAATCTACTGGGGGAATAAAGGAGAACTACAAAAGATTTTGATTAAAGGAACATAAAACAGCAGGAGGCAACAGAAAAGCAGAATCTATCAGACAAGTAGCACTGCTATTAGCACCAGATCTGAGTTTCTTAGACAAATGAGGCTGGCCTCACTTCAAGGCATCAGGCTCCTGAGAGAACACAGTGTCCAGGAACATTGCTTTCAATATTTTACTAATGGGATACTGTTTTAAAAAGCAAAAAACTGCGTTGTGGACCTGAACAAAAGGAGGCCAAATTTGTTTGGACTAGCTGGTTCCAAAAATTACTTTACAAGCACTTTTATTTCCTACTTTATAAAAACTCCTGGATCTACTTGAAGGTTTTCACAGCTAGGATTTTTTTATCCAAACTTCAACCTTAACGAGTTATTTATATCATAAAATATATATTTATCTTCAGAAAAAAAAAATTAAAAATAAATCAGAGGTATCATCTACCATAAAGGGAGGATCACTGTGCTCCTTGTAGAGCCTGAAGCCTAGGGGAGGTTGTTTCAGAGAGATCAGAGCACTTGGATTTAAAAGCAATATTCAGAGGGGAAATCAGATGAGTGAATCATCTGCCCCTGGAAAAGGATGCACCAGCATGGATAGGCCTATCACCATTTTTCAAGAAGAAGAAGAAGAAGAAACGTATCAGTAAGGTGGCAAATAGTAGTTCTCACAACAGTGTGGCAAACCACCTGTTGGAGGTACCCTTTAAACAGCTGGGATTTTGTCACTGGCTACAGTGGTGTCCCCAGTGTAGGCAGCTCCTTACTTTTAGTACATTTTAGTCAAGTGAAAATATTTTTTTATCTCAAGGTAAATATACCTTCTCACACTAACAGAACTTCTGTTTCCATCCTTTTATAGCTGTAAACCAGGGTAACATTTATTTAAAGACATAGGTATAGTATTTGATTGAAATTGTCTCTAAGGCTTTCACACAAGGGACCATAAAATGTCTTCAAGGATAGCAGGCTAGCTCGGTTCAAGCATATTAGTTTGGGATAAAAGAGACATGGCCTAATTTATACCTTCTACCTCCTGGGTGACATGGGGCAAATATTGCAAAAATACTTACACTAGAATAATTAAAGGCATTCTGGCTTCCAGAGAAACATGATGATGTGTGTCTGAAAAATGAAAGTAAAGATTGTAATATCTTAGATGCCATCACAAACACTTTGCATAAATTTAATGCTACACAGCCTGGGCATTTGGAATTGCTCCCGCTTCACTGAGCCAAGCAAGCATTTGATTTCAGTTTTGCAACTAAAATGCCATGGTGCTGGCAAAGGCAAAGCAGAGCACAGGCCTCTTCAGGCAGCAGTAAGCCAACACCCCATCCTAATATTTTTGCTTTAAAAAAATTCCAAAAACTAGGAAAAAAGGTTCTTTTCAAACAGCTTATCTGTAAATAGTAGAAGAAGTAAAGACTTTGAAGATGTTGGTTCAACTGCCTTATATAACATTATATAAGACTGAAACTACCTTACATTAATACAGAGAAAGTATTTTGAGGCAGCATGATTCACTACACAACTATGACAACACACTTCAAACAACTGAAAATAAACCAATATTCCTATAAACTATTTCAAAAAAGAGCAGAATTCAGGCTTTCTCTAGCAGACATTGCAACTCAGCAGGGCCCAGGCTAGCTCACAGACAGCCCTCCCTGCCCTAAGACATGCCATAGGTGTCTGTATTTACTCTCTGTTCCTGCCTGCAGGTCTCAAAACCAATGCCAAAGTTCTTTAGCCTATTTGTGACTTGTACCTAAAAATCCCACAGAAATACAATTTGCAGCATTCATGGCTCATCTTAAGTATAATTGCTGCTGCTTATTAGGAAGGAACATGCTTTTGTCTATTTGCATGAAAACAAAATAAGATAATATCAGTTAGGGATGCTAACTGTAGCTGACAGTGCAAAGGAATAAACCAAGATCCTTGTCTCCATAAATATGTAAAACCACAGAGGGCAAAGATAAAGACAGTCTGATTTTTATCAGTGCAAGAGAGCACTTATTCTGCCAGAAATTCACATCTCCCCTCTGTGTCTAAGGAAATGACTCCTTCTGTTTGTTACACTGCATGCCTGGCACAGCAGCATGTGCTCCCCAGCCTCATGTTCTTGGAAACAGTTTGCATGTGCATCAGAAGAGTGAGAGGAGCACGAGAGCAGCCACAGGGACAAGAAATGGCATTTAGTCCTGCTGAGCCACCACGCGCCCCAGCAGAGCCATGGAGCCAAAGAAGCAACTCTGGGCTGGGCTTCCTCACAAAGCCTAGGGAGAAGCACAGCCAAGTCCATCCCTTTGAAAAGAGCATGCCTTGCTTCCTTCTCTTCCCTTGTGACATTGATCAAGGAAAAAATCCTTGAGATCAGGTCATTTGCCAGTGTGATGCCATACCATAAAACTCCGGTATTTTGGATCTCTGTTGTCACATTTTGCCACTTTTCCTGGGATAAATGATTAAATTTAATTTCTATTGTGCTATATAAATAAAAATAGATTCTTTGGGGAAAGTTTTTATAAAAACAAAATAATCATTAGTTACAGTCAACCAAGTACCCATTTGCCCAAATTTAATATCCTAGTTAACTTAAAATTACATACCTGAACCTAAACTTGTACTTTTATATTCCCTTTGGAGTAATAAGGGATAGCTACATTTAAAAAGCAATTCAGCCTATCATAAAATAAGAGTTAAATCTGAGTATTCCTCTGTAGGTGTGTATATCTCTCAAAAGGCAGTGTAGTTTAGGATGATTAACTTGGAATTGTATGTCTAATTTTTAGACTCTTACATTTTGGCAGATGGATCCCACCATGAGTATGCTAATCTAATGTATCTATGAAAGGCACTATTAAGACAACAACTTGGATGAAAAATAATTTAAAGAAGCTAATGATACTGCAGTTCCCATTACAGCAGTGTTTTTTCTCCTGCAATTATTAGGCCCATAATAATTTTTCTTAGTGATACCTCTGGAAATGAAGTGCACATGCACCTGGGACCACCAGCTGAGCTGTACAGCCCATAAGCTTTTATGTGAAATGGCAGAAGCATCAGATACAACATCTTTACAGTACCCTTTCAGCATGCTTTTATGTCCTAAAGAGCCTATGATACAACATGAAAAAGAATGTGTGGCAGCATTGATGACAATGGCTTTTATCTTGCCTGCACTCAAGCATCTTGTTTTTAGACATTCATAAATAAATCTCAAAAAATAAACTGTAGAAATAAAAATAAAAGCATGTAATATATTAAATTGTCTGTAAAACATTTCAGAACATTATCTCAAAACCTAGAAAAGAGTTGTAATCCAAATCCAACAGTTCTCAAGTTCTGTGTTTCTACTGAATGTAAATCTGAATTCAACATTATTCCTAATTCTAAATCTAAATAAAAATATTTCATAGTCCAAAAAAATTAAAAGATTGCTGTATATCTTTGTAATCTTAAGAATTTCACTGCCATTATTTTGAAAGGAACTTTGAGAGAGGAGTAGAATGTAATTTTGCACTATTTAATAAGACCACAAAGACTAAAGAATATGGAAGCATTTGGTAGAGAGACATGAAGTTGCTTTCTATTGTATAGACCTGCAGTAGTGGCCCCAGATATAGAGACAAGGAACCAGAACTGTTTGATGCAAAAGACAGGAGATGATCACACTGGTATTCCTGAAGATCAGAGTCATGTACCTGGAATGTTAAAATACCTAAGACACATTATTTATACAGCACACCATGTGCAAGGGAAGTCCCAGCACTTGTCCTGACACCAGACACTGCTGACACAGCAATGAAAATGTGAAGGCAGCATCATCCAACAGATACATGAGGTCCTTGTCTCAGTGGAAAACTGAAAGATGTACTAAATCTTCCAACTTTCATGGAATAGCTCCTAGCTCCCTGGCAAGTCTGAAAAATTTGAACTTTGTAAGTAAGTATTACAAGCTAACTGTTAAAGCTAAATGTTCTCAAACTGGGGAACTGCAGGCCTCTTGCACCTAAGGGTATCAAAACCATTAGAGTCTCTCTCCCTGCACAGTCTCCCATCATGTGGCCCTAGCAGCAATTAGAGAAAAAAGTAGGGCAAGCTGACCTAAGACTGAAGAATTGGTAAATATCTGCTTTCAGGCAACTAAACAGAGCCTTTGGGCCCAAGTCAATTTCAGACTAGGAAACTTTAAATGTCTCCATGTAGGTGTCTATAGATGTCTAAAATCCTATTATAAGCAATGAAGCTCAGAAAGCACTTCAGCTGATGGTGAAACAGACTTCTAGAGGATGAGTCAGCTGCCCATACGTGGGTTTGCAGAGGCATTTGGTATGTCTCTAGGCATACTTGGTGTCATAGGGACCTCTGGGAGATGCTGCCCTTCTAGAGCAGCACCAGATGAGATTGCTGAGGACAGGGGAAGTGGCATTAATGTCCTGTCTTGTGAATGAATCCTATCCTTCATGATGGTCAGCTGAATTCCTCCTCACATCTCCACTAAATCTGAATTCTCCTCCACAGACACCACTGGGCACTAAATTTATCAGTCTAGATTGAACTGTCTTAATCTCAAAATGAATCCCATCTGTCAGAAACATTCAAGGAGAAACTGATACCACAGTTACATGGAGCCAGTTTTTTCCTTCAATGTAAAGACACATAAAAAAATATTGTGCATCATGGTAATGAATGAGAGCAATGTGATAGCTTGTGGGGCAAATGGTATCAAACAGGAGGAGGAAGGTGCTGTTGCCTCTCCACATACCATCTGCAAAATCTTTTGGAGCTCTGTTATCAACATTTTTAAAGAAGGTAGTGACAAGTGGGGAAGAATTTTGCAGAGAGCTATTTCTAGAGATCTGGTCACAGTCTAGAAAAAAATAATAAAAGGCATGGAAGATATTCTCATGCATTGCTGTCAGTTTCCACACCTGTTCACATGGAAAGAAATTTCTGCCAGCAAAATTCTGTAAAGTATCAGGAAAATAGAGAGATGTCATGTTTAAGGACTGATAATTTCTGTTTTCCCTTAATAAAGAGAAGCTAGCACATAGAGGCAGGGAATTTCTAGCCTAGGCTTGCCTGGCTTTTTCACAGAAATGCCCTAGGTTGATTCATTCTGCTGCTGAACAAGCAATTTTCTGCAGGGGGCTGGAGCAGAAGAGCAAATCACCCCCTGTAGCTGTGACACTTATGACACTATTTAGTGGTGCTAACACATCAAAGTGTAACCCCCAGAAATGTCCCCAGGCTCTGCATGAAACCTCAGAGACCTTGGAGAATGCATTGAGAGGGAAGAGGCAAAATCTGCCTTTTAGGGGAGAGTACACTGTGTCAATTAGAGCAGAGCTTTGCTGAGGTGCATCTTGGTGGCAGGGCTTTCCTTTCATCTTTCACTAAATAGCCCCTCTCCCCCAAAGCCATATAAGAAGTTGAACTAGTAGCTCATCCCAGTGTTTATCACCATAAATTGTTAATAAGACTGAAGGTTTCTTATAGAGGACCTGGGGAAATATTCCATTACTAAAAAATATCCATTCCATTGCTACAAAGTTAAAACAAACCTGTATCATTTAAGGAAGTTCTGTTAGTGTCAAAGCAAGATGCTCTAGAATGAAACCCAGTAATAAACTGTCTCTGATTAAACAATATAATTTAGAGAAGGATGGTTCCCTCACAAGCTGAGGAATTAATTCCTATTTGTTCAGTGAAAGAAAGGTAACAAGGACCTGCTGGAATCTCGTCCATTTCCCACAACAGTGATTGCAAATTTGCTGCAAAATTTATGGGCATCTCTGAGGGAATCAGAGGGGATTTGGAAGGAAAACATTGTACATATAAAGTAATGTAATAATTATCAGTTTCAACTCAATATAATTACAAATGAGCTTCCACCAGCTACTAATTATCTTCTTGGTTACAGAGGTCATATTTTATTTAAATGAAGTGGAATGAAATGCTGGTGAAAGCTGTATAAGTAGGACTAACGAGAGAACACAATAGAGGGGATATATTTCCCTTTTAGGCTCTTGGATTAAGGGTTTTTTTAAGTACTGAAAGAAAAAGTATAAAGAAATAAAGCATCCTCCTGAGCATCTGAAAGACCCCAGGTCTAGCTCAGACAGAAATTTACTTTCCCTGAATGTGTAACAAATGGCACAGTTTGCAAAATTAATTTGTGATAGAGCTAGTTGTTCTTGAAATCTTTCTGGATAAAAACAACAACAACAAAAAAACCAAACAAACAAACAAAAAAACCCCTCACAAAACAGAAAACCAGCCAAAACAACTTTTTGGATGGGGACCTTGGGTCATATCCCTCTCATCTGTCTTTAGGCATCCATGGTAACCTTCAGCACTTTGCTCAGTCATGAAGGTAAATACACCTTTGTTGGCTGTATTGATGCCCAAGTTACATGGGAAGAAGAATTCACCCAACTTCACTTTAAGGAAATTACCAAGCATTCCATGAACTGAAGTCAGACCTTTCCCCCCCACAGGAATGTATAAACCCATCTCTGTCAAAACAATGTTATGCTATATTTAACTCTGAAAACTAATTAGCATTCATAATCCTGGTTATTGGAATAAAGTCTGAGGATGAAACAGAGCAAGACAAGGTAACCTGCAGTCTGTACTGAAAAACTGCCACCTAAATAGACAAGGCAAAAGGTGTGATAACACTCTATCTGAGGTGATCCACAACTCTCACTTCTGTGTTGGAAAACAAAGTTCATGGAAATAGAGGGGAAGTAAAGAGGTGTGGTAGAAGGGAAGTCAGGGAAGGAAGAAGGTATACAAGGAAAGAAGTTGCAAGGATCACCATTTTTTCCAATAGGTTACAAAGTATATTGGGTTAATGTTGGCCATAGTGCATCAGATATAAATCCACAGTGAAACTGAAGCATTGAAAGACACAGACAGAAATACCAGAATAATCAAAGGCAATTAAAGTCTTGTAAGAATAGCGTATCTTTTGACATTTAAATGTCAAAATTATTTTATGACAACAAGAGTAGCTGTCAAGTGCAAATGCACTGAGCTTCCCATTCACCTTTCAAGAAGCAATTTAATCCGTAGTTTTAATACTTTTCCCTTCATAGTCAAGAGGCCTATGTTTTGTTTATAGGGTTTGTAATTCATATTCAAAGCGTCTTTCGAACCATGAAACATTCATTTAATAAATTGTGTTAATTATTAATCCTAGCAAGATGAATTTTCTTAGGATCAGGGCTGCAGTGGCTAAGCACTCATAGTCTTACTGTGAGATATTTTCTACTGCAAGCAGACTTTCAGCTGAAGTCACAAAGCCCTGCCATGAAGTCCACTAGCAGAGGGCACTCTGGAGTCCAGCATGGCAGTAGCAGCCTGACAGGCATGAAAACCTTGTTGCATGTCTCACAGTGCAGGCATCACAGCTAAAAAACCCAGACACAAACACAGTATACAAACCTTCATATACGTACAGTCTTCTTAAAGTACATAATGAATGTACTTTATCAGTATTTGCAGCTGGTTCAGCTTACTCAAAATTATCTGGCTCATTTCTTGTGCATCACACTGAATACATAAATGCATTATCCAGAGAAGTAGCAGAGTGATAAAACACCAGCATAATTCCTATGAAAACAAAAAAAGGAGAAGGCAATATTACTGTGCTGATGAAAATTCCAAGTTGAAGAGCATATATTTTTTGGAACGTTTCTTTCTTTCTTTTTTCTGAAAGAGGAATAGACATTTGGCTTTAACCCTCCACTATTATAGCCTGTTTTATTACACACAGAAAATATTTTTTCAGTATTCAGATATCTGAACATTAAGCACCAGATGCCGAACACTCTATATTTATATAGGAAATCTGAATTTTTTAAATATCGCTGGTGAAATTCAGAAAAAATAAAAGCAGGATTGTTTTTGCAGTTACTCTAGATAGCAACCTTGAGCATGTCTCTTGTGTATGGACCACATTTCCATATGTGATTAAAATGATAGGTGTCTTGTGGTTTATAAAATCCAATCCTATTTACTTAGCTGTAGTTTAATTAAATGTGCTTTGCAGACAAACTCTCTGTGGCACTTGTAGGAAGAATGCTATAAAACTAAAATGAATGACTTCATGTAATATTGGGTACGGATTGCAGAAATGCATTTTAATGTTTTGAAAGTATGCTCATAAAACTCCTCTTGGACAGGCTAAAAATTCAAATTTCCTGAGGAGAAGAAAGTTTTTTCATTATTTAGCCAGACTGACATACGATTAGTCGTTACAGTCTACCCAGAAAATTAAAAAATTCTTTTATGCCACTATTTCTTCTCTGAGTTTCAGGAATTTCTACCTCATAGCTGTTTTCATCAACCATAGCAGAGCAGGTTTTAATAAATGAGTCTCCTCTTCCTGCTCACAGATTTGCAATTGTGGTGGCCATGTCACAGGAACAAAGGACTTGGAGCACCGGGTGTTTGAATTCTGCCTATTTTTGAGCCATGTGTACATCTTACATCTGGAAACACAAACACCCTTAAATTACTAGATGACATCGGATAGGAGATATATAATTATCTGGAAGTATATTCTGTACTTTGTTCTTTTATTGTTCTTATGCCCATGACTGGAACATGCAGAGCCTCAATTTTGATCCCATTCAGATAATGCCCCTACCAACACAAAAACAAAAGATGGTCTCTGGCCATAGCAGTATATGATCTCAACAAGAGATTATAGAGAGATACAGGGTCATGCTTAGGTTATGCCAGAAGGAATGATGGGCAGTAAAGAAGTCACTTTAAAAATATACACTCACTTGGGAATGAAGTGGGCAATGGTCTCCAAAATGACCCTTCCTCTCTAGTGACTTTAAAAGGAATCTGGGAATTTGAGAGCCAGATATCCATCTTAAAGATGTCTAAAATAAATGAGGAGTCCCAAGGAGTCAGAATATTGCGAATTTTCTCTGACAATGACAAAGATAAGGCTTAAGGAAGGCTGTTTGGCAGAAAAGAGAGCCAAGGAGTGGTTTTGGGCCTATTTACATGGAGATGATTCAGTAAGATTGACACCACACTATGATACCTGGTCAGGCACTTCCCATTAATGCAATACTGCAATCAATGACTTTACAAAGTTGGGTTTTTTTTAAATACATAATTCAATTTTGTCACCATCTTCTGCAGGAATAAAACAATGCTTTGTATATGATAGAAACTTCATCAAGTTTCAGGAGCAAAATGTACAGCTACTGCTGCAAGTACTTCACTTTGTGAGTCAACTCTCATGACTCATTGCAAACCCTCTATTATACTGCAGCTGGGAGCAGTGAACATAAGGTTCATGCTCTTTCTGGTGGCCTCTTTCCTTTCTAAACACAGTTTTCTGTGATCCTGTATATGTCTGTAGTATGTCAACCGCACAGTGAACTAAGCCCATTGTTGACCCAGGTCACTTGTCCCCCTGAATATTTGTTGCAAGTGCAGTCAAAGATTGTATTATGGTCTGATAATAGTTCATGCTCATACAATGTAAAATGATTAGGCACGGTGGGACTGATGAAAATCCAGCAAAATACACCATCATCTTAAATTTGCCTCTTTCTAAGCTGCTTGGGTGCTTTGAGCCTCAGCTGCAGCTGTGACAGTAGCCCACAGGACAAACAGAAAATATGTGGATCAGACAGCAGCTCGTTTATGCCTATTTTCATCTCTACAGTATAGTTAAGTACACATTCTTTTGCTGGTTATCTGCTTTTATCACAAATCTTCACACGCAGAATAGGGACCATACCAGCCTCTTTGTCACCTTCCTTTTCTATCCGGGATTACGAAAAAAGAGAAACAGATTTGCACACAAATGCTTCAGTGGGTGTTGAGAAACACCTTCAGTGATTTTTTGTGTGTTTTTAGAAGTTTCAACTCCTCCTGTTAGTTTCATTATTAAAGCAGCAAAATACTTAAGTTGAAGAAGGAAACTGTGTTCTGTGTTGTGCACCTAAGGGTAAGCTCTTCACTATTACACTTGTGATGAACATTGTAGTCTAACAATTGAAATTACCCATTTGCTGCACTTTAAATTTCCACACTACATCCAAATAGTGCAGTATGGGACAGTGGAAAGTCATGAGGGAAATGGTATAGCTGTTGAAGAGCCATACATTTAAAAATAGCAGACCACATGCTACAAATGGCAGGAGAGGTGAATATTTCTTAGCACACATTTTTAACATGTTCAGATCATTGTGCAGGCACTGCTTGAGTTGCCTGCTTGTTCTTTGTCAGATTTTAAAACTGAAAGTATTTTTGCTTGTTGCATCACGCTGTCTTATAAAGAAAGCAGTGAATTTTGACAGTATTAAACTTTGTGGCTTAAGGGGATAAACAGAAGATGAATGTCCAGCCAAAAGGGAGAGACGGGAAGAGCTCTGCCTGTTTTCCATTGATGAACAAGGGGATGCTGGCCAGAAGAAGGCAGCCTTTGAAGGATAAGCTTCTGCTCTACTAACAGCATTCTTCTCTCAATAAATAGGCCAGTATTTAATTGTCAAGGATAGTGAAGAATACAAATTTAATCTTTCATTATCTTGTTCTGCACATTCTAGTTAATTTTGCACTTGGATGGGTTTCAAAGGACTTTGAATAGGCGAATCTTCTGCAGTTGTCTTTTGTGATGTTGCATTACCAGTGCTCTTTCCAGGAAAAACATAGCATCCCACCGAGTCACAAGAAATGCTCAATGCAAGAATAAAAATGTTCTGTTTTAGAAAAGTACTCTCATAACAGATTGAAAACGGCACAATATTGATGAGCTATATGAAGGCCCTTCCTTATATGCTCAGCTGACAGAAACTGTGGCTTTTTTACTGAATAGAGCTGGACAGAACAGGAAATCAGAGTCTGTTCTGTGATGACATTCTTTAGCTACTGATCATGAATTAAGGTTCATTTTCAGATATCCAATAATAAATAGCTAAACATTCCTGACTCCTGATATTTTCAGATACTAGAGCAATAAAATTCTGCAATATGCTGCCATGTCAACATAACAAAATTGTTTCCATCTCCTTGGTTTCTTTTACCATTGAACTTTGAAGAAGAGCTAGCTACAGCATGTGACATGTAACATCTTTATTGCTTAAGGTTGGTATGTCATTAATGATTATTACATTCAAAAAAGCTTGGTACCAGTCCCTGACACATATAAAGAAATAGTGGCCTATAAAGCTCAATATTATAGTGTGGGATTTTTCCTGGTTTTTTATCAGTTTTCTGTAACTTAATACAATTGTATGGTACTTAATGAATGGGGGATATTTGAGGCAAATAGTTTTATCAGTTCAGTTCTTTCTGGTGTGTCATTTAGGGACAGGAATCATAATTGGTCTGCCTGGTGTCTGGATGCTCTTGCTGTGATTTGATGCCTCCACAGCTGAGCTCTCACCATCAGTGCTGATGGTTGGCACCATTGGTGGAGAGGAGCAATTCTGCAGCCTCATGCAGAAACAGCTGGACAATGGTGCAGGACGTAGTGTCTCTTTAGCCAACTCAGTCATCCCTGAGGGCAGGAAAGGATAGGGAAAGGGACAGAAAGGGCGTTTTGGATGGAATAATGGAAAGGTCAGGAGCAATAGACTGGGTTTTTAGGCAGGGGATCTAGAACAGAAAAAATACAAAGTACTTACCTACTTCCCACTGCAAGGAGTATGTGCAGAAAGCTTTCTCCCTTCTGTTTCCTTCCCCTTCCAAAACAAATCTTAGCCACCATTTGCCTCCATTTGTTTGTGCTCAGCTGCCAGGCCAGAGACTCCAGCTGAGCACTGTATATCCTGCAGCATTGGTGAGACTGAGCAACTTCAGATGTGCTGCCTCTCCCCTTCCCAGCAGAGCAAGTGACACTGTCTATCCATCATCCACACTCCCCAGCTGTGACTTAGTCTGCCCCCATTGCACACTCTCTTACAATCAATCTGCTGGGTACTGTATGCCCTTATTGTAGTTACAGCACTGAGTATGTTTCATATATCCACACTGTTTATTTCATCTTCTGTTCCTATAAAAAATATATATCTCCTTAATTCAATGTAGGCAAAGTCACTCAATTTCTCTCAGTTCTTAGGCTTCAATTTTGTTGCTGGCATTTATCTTGTCATGTTCTAGTAGCAAAACACATATACTAGCAGCAGTTGCGAGAATTATAAATGGGTTTCTTGCTTTGCTTAATTTCATCAAATCAGGAGGCTTGGTGGTACTTTCATAACAGGAATTTGCAGGGATACAACAGTGAAATAACTCCTGCATCAGTTTGTTCATATCAGGGCAGAAGTTTTTCTGTGTGAGAAAATCTCAGGGGAAATTAGGAGGAATACAGAGCAGACAGACAGTGAAAAAAAGGGCATATAACTTACTGATTCCCAGGCACTCTGCTGAAATACTAGCTACTTCTTTTTGCACCAGAGGGAACTGTGCTGAGAAATACCTTCATAAGCCCATTGTTTCACTCACTGATTTCACAAAACAGAAGGAAAAATTACATTTGGTGCCTGATTCTTCAAACTGTTATGCAGATGCTTAATTACAGGTGATTGCAAGAGCCCTGGTGAATCAAGCTCACATGCCTGTTAAATCCTTCAGTATTAAGACCACAGATACATAATGCTATATTCTTTTATTATGCCACTAGAAGTGGAGGTCAGTCTATCAATTAAATTATCACAATCAAAATGTTCTAATCAGTATTACATTATTTAATCAATAAGAATAAAAAGTATATATTTTTAAACATAAGAGATCATATGCTACAAAAAGCTTGCATGTTTGTTTCTTGTAGAGGAAACTTAAGATATCCAAAATCCATAAGAGATAGAGCAAGGACACAAGAATCAAAGTAGGACACAAGAATCAAAGAAGAACTTTGCTGTTTTTTCAAAGTAAAAATCAATTGTCGGATACAGCTGTGAGGACCACAAGATCACAAAATATATTTGAGTTAGATGCCAGGCAGCTATAAAAGCTTTTCTGAATTCATGGACATCCCAGGGCTTCTTACAACAGTCTGTTTAGAGTTGTTTTTTTCCTTTTCTCAGCACCAAAATAAGCCTGACAAAACCAAAAGGGCTGTAATGTCATCCCTGTTAGTCCTGCAGCATAATGATCTAAGATTGAATAGATTAGCTTAAATTGAAACATTTTTTGGCATCATAACAGAGCCATTATGGGATATTTGGTTACCATAGAAATGCAGGTAATGAAAGAAGCACTGTCACTAAATCATGAGACATGAAATAGATAAATACAGACATCAGAAACAAAGCCTCATATATTATTACATTAAAGGACTCATCTCACTGACACACCACTGTGTCTGGCATGTAAACTCTCAATTTACTGATTGTACAAATATAAGAAACAGTCTGTCCCTAGATGTCACTCAAATGATAAAAAAACTATTTGTTCAAATTTTGTAAACAAAAATGTTTTAAAAAATTGCTGCTATATATTTGTTGCTCACCCATTTTAAATAAATATTTTAAAACAAGAAAATAGTACTTCCTAAATGTAACTTTTAACAAAGAGAGCAGCACCACAACATTTACAGCAACACTTAGTCAGAATCTGTAATTGCTAGAAAGAGCTGTTTTTCTAGCACATCTCTTTTCTGAGTTTTAAGGTTAAATACCATTATGTTGTTACTATTTTTTCCCCAAGGTAAATAAGAATTTCTTTGCCTTTATCAAACAGCTTTGTCAACAACTATAAAAACAAGTTTCTACTCTGCTAGAGCACATTGGAAAAGCTCAGCCTCTACAGCCACAATCCAAAAGGTGAAACCCTGTATGCAGATCTCTGCAGTGAGGGTGTGTGTACTTGTATTGTCTTTTTCCCTTACACAAAATTTCACATCAGCACCGACATGAGAAAATTTAAAACTCCGAATCTTCAACAAAATTGCGCATGTACAAACCTGTCCCTTTCAACTTTAATAATGTCTGCTATTCTCAGCCTACCCTTCTCATTCCTCATTCTTCCTTCTCTTCCCCATTTTTCCTCCTAATATCCCTTGCACACTGACTTGCCTGCTTTGACAGAGGTTAGCCAGTACAAACTAAAAACCTGCTTGTAACCTCTGCTCTAATAATTTCAACCATATTTGCTTGGAATTAAGTTCTTCATTACTGGATATTTGCCAATTAGGTTACAGAGTGTCCTGTTAGCTAAAGTTTATTACAGCAACATGAAATACAGCTGTCATGATTTGAGAAAGAGAGTGAAGAATGAGGAAGGATGCAATCTAATAACCTTGGTATTTACCTAAGCCCTAACAATCTAACACCTAACACACAGATTGGAGTTCTACACGTTGGAGGACAGGGGACATCCAAAGATAGGGTTGTGAGGCACAGAGCATTTATTTCATACATGACTGCTCTTTGAAGGGGATTGACAGCTTTTACCATGCCACTCAGGAAGAGGGTCTGGGTTTGAGCTTTGCTTTTGCAGAACTAGAGAATTTATAAATTATTTGTTTCTGTATTGTAGTCACACTTCAGCCACTAAAAGAAGTTAACAGCAATATGTTAATACTCTCTGTTTCTGATTCTATTATTTCATAGTTATAAGAACAATTAAGGGAAAAATTACTCTCCAGAAAAGCTGTTAATTATACTCTCAACTTCCACCCTACTCCTGAAACATGACAACTAGTGAAATTAACACCTTGCAGCCAAAAAGGAACCAAAAAACTCCAACCTATCACCACCCAAAAAAACCTCAACATCCCCCACCCCAGCTCCAAACCCCTCTCAAATGCAGACTAACTCCTTTTTTCCCAATAAGAATCTTACAGAACAGGAGCTATCATCAAGCAACTGAAATAAGAATATACCATATGTGTCTGAATAGCTGACACATTTAGAGAGACCAGAAAGGTTGAATTTATTGATCTTCTCTTGTCTGTGTATGTCAATGTCAAAAGAAGGGGAGAATATGAGATGTGTTGAGTCCAGTTGGATTGGTGTTCATTTTCTTTATAGCCCTCCGTTTTGGATTTAGATTGTGACTGAAGCAGTCAATGAGACACCAATGTTTTGGCTATTGCTGAGAAGTGCTTGTCCAGCATCAGGGTTTTATTTTTCCCCTCTGCCCCAGCAAGGAGGTTGGGGAGAGCACAACACTCTGGGAGTAGACACAGCTGAGCCAGTTGATCACTGAGCAAAGGGATATTCCATGCTTTTTGAGGCTATGCTCAGAAATGAAAGCTCAGGAGAAGGAGGACGATGCAGGGACCATTGTGATCATGTAGTTGTCTTTCCAAGCAGGCATTCCATTGCTGAGGCAGCACCTTCAGGGAAGTGGCCAATGGGATTTCATCTCTCTGCCTATGGGAAATTGTAGATGAATGCCCTATTTTGCTGTGCTTGCATGGCTTTGCTTCACCTATTAAATGCCTTTATCTTGAAGAATAAATGTCTTTATTCTTCCTTTTGCTCTTGTGAGTCTCTCTCCCATCCTGCTGGGGCAGGAATGAGTGAGTGGGTGGGGCCAGGACTTACCCGCCACAAGAATACAGAAGAGAGGGACAAAACTGAGGCTCCGAGATGAATTTTTTTTGTATTTTCTGATGAAAGGAGGCAAATCCCAAGGCTGAAAAGGGCATGTGAGAGTTCACATTAAAAACAGGCTGTTCCATGAGTACTATCAAAGGTGACTTCCACCACATTTTTTCTGTATGGATAGCAACTGAGATGAGACCAGACTTCTCCTATGAAACAGGATTTAGAAACTATGTAATTTTCCATTTTAGAAGTCCTAGAAGTATTTCTGTATTTTGTAAAAGATATCTTGAATTATTGATGAAATATTATTTTGGCAATGTTCTTGATGGCTTTTTTTTCATACTGTTAAAAACCTCTCTGTGGTCAGATTTTTCTTCAGCAAATTAAAGAAAGAAGTTGGCTCATAGTTCACCTAATAAATATACATAAAACTTCTCTTCATGTCTATAAAATCGAATTGTGGTGAAAGCTCATATTTTGAAACATTCAGTTTTTCTCTCTATTGATCCAAAAAAATCCTTTACTAATTGACTGTCATTCTACTCTGATATCCTTAGGTGATGACTTATAAGTAATTCTGGTCAGTTGGGTATTAGAAGAACTACTGTATTAGCTGCTTTTGTAAATATTTGTGCACAAAAGACATTTGTAACCTGCACATCCCAATTACTACACCAAAGCAAGAATTGCAAGGCAAGGAATTACTGCAAAGTGCTACAGGGCACAAAGATGTGCCTGTCTCTGTGGGCAGAGGCAGCCCCATTTGGGCATTCCTGAGAATCACAGAATCAAAGTGAGTCAGAAGGGACCTTAAAGATCATTTAGTTCCAAATTCCCCACCATTGGCAGGTATGCTACCCATCAGGTCAGGGCCCCATCCAAACAGGCTTTGAATACCTTCAAGTATATGGAATTCCCAACTTTGGACAACCTGTTCCAGTGCCTCAACACCCTCACAGTAAAGAACATCTTCCTAACATCTGACCTAAACCTGACACCTAATTCCTCTGAGACCCCATGCTTCCTTGCTTGGGTCCTGGGGATGGCAAAGGAGACCAGAACAGGGCAGAAGAAAGGACCAGACACTTGAAATAGAAGTGATTTGAAATCTTAAAAAAGCAAATCCAAGATCTGGGATCATATTTTCTAGACTGAGCAACTGTGTTTACATTGCAGGCCACTCCTTCATGGATATGTATGGATAAATATGAGCCATGGATACATGCAACTTTCTGCTCTCCCTGCACATAGCTCAAAGTGCTTTCAAATCAGCTTTCAAAGCACTCTGTGACAGTAAATAAACTTTTCAGACCCTCTGCCATTTGGAATGCAAGTATAGCTTACTCTAAGGTAGGGTACCTTAATGTACCTACCTAATATACCTTACTCAGCCTAACATAGCTGCATTTAGGCTACAAGGGCAGCATGGAGATCCCAAAGTTGCAGGAGTACACACCCACCTTTAGCCTTTCACAGCACAGTGCTCTAGCACAGCAGCAGGGGAGGGGAGATGCTACTTCTGTAATTTCACAGTTACTTATTTTAAACCACACTGATAATAGCTCAATGGAAAGTAAAAAAATGTAGTAAGAACCTTCTTGACTTCAACAGAAATGGTAATCAGCAGCTTCCCACAGCTTAAAACTTCCATTCCTGCTGTCCCCAGATCAGCTGCTTCTGCTCAGTTTCTTTGAGGAGCTGACTACATTGCAGCAGTAAATTTCACCAGCTGGATGGGGGAAAAAATGGAGAATTCCTTCCACACAAAAATTACAATTGAGCACAATTGTGCAGAGAGGCAAGGCAGAAGGGAACATTACAAATACCCATTTTCATATTTCCATGCGCCTAAATATATCATAGCTTCCCTACAAAAGCCTCTCATGAGGAGCTTCTGTTTATTACAGCAGCAAACGGCGCAGTAAAAAATACTGGCTGTAGGCTGCCATCTGCCGGGTTTTGTGATGAAAGGTCACTTGCCAGCAGATTTTGGCAGATTCTGCCTTAACACTGCAAACAGCATACCAAATCCTGACCCACGGAAGGCTGGGGGCATCCCATTCCCATCAGTGGCATCCGATGAAGTTTCTGGAAGCCAGTGGGTTTTCTGAACCTGACTTACAGCTCCCCAGAACACTTTAAAAGGACACTGCTTTGCACAGATATTGTTTCTGTACTGACAGTAATTTTAAATTAATATATTTTGATGCTCTCAGTCAGGTTATGAATATTTCAGCCACACAAATACACAAAGACACACACACACACAAAATCCTCTTTGAAGCCATGCTAATATGCAAATTCTAGTTTTTGTGTAACTTCATATTGTGTACAACCTGTACATTGCTTTCTTGCAGTATGATTATAGTTTTATTTTCACCAGTTTACATGCTCTAAAGGTTCTACATCTGTTTTCCTGAGCTCTAAACATCATTTAATGACATATTACAGCTCAGAACACAAACATTTTATTGAGTTCAATGGCAGCGTGTAAGTTAAATGAACCTGTGCTGATGAAGAGATATTGGGTCTTTTATTTAGCTGACATTTATGCAAACATGTGAGAGACAAGCACTCGTAAAATATTCTAGAAATAAAAGCCAGGCTTGTGTGAATCAGTACTATTTTTGCCTGACTTCACTAGGTTCAAGATTTCAATATATCAATTTCAAGATATCAATATATCACCAATATATCCTGGTGCTGGTACACAAATTCCTCAGCCTGCAATGAGCTCTGCATATTCTCCACAGTGAGATCAGACTGAGGATAATGCCACTAGTTTAGCAGTGAAAAGCAGGGGACATGGAACTCTCTCCATATTGACCATATTCTCAAAAAAATTCTCGAGTATCATTCCAGTTGTAGTGTGTACCTCCATCTTGTGGCTGTTACTTTTCAGAGACAGCCTTATCAATACTTCAGATTTTCATCTGAATTGTTCACCAGCTTTATAAAAAGTCTCATGAGCCCCTGTTGCAAGCCATGTTAAACTTTCTTTGTTCCAAAAGATGCAGAGCAGAGTAACTGACTATCAAATGAGCCAATAACACTGTTGAATTTTGCAATAAGTGAGCCTCACAATCATGATGCTGTAATCAAGAGGATATTTGTCAAATTAACAGAACTTATGCTAACTTACTTATGTGTTCTCTACAGCTCTTTGCAGAATGGATATAATTCTTTATCATGTGAAAGGGTCTTCCCTTGTTTTCTGGCTTGAGTGTTCTAATGGATCTCAGTGGCAAGTATAGAAGTCAGCGGTATTACTATGTATGGTACCTTAATGTACCTTTGCATATATGTATATGCATTTGTAAGTAGGTGTTTGCATTTGCCTCCACATATTTTGCAATTTCTCAGAAAAAGAGAATAGAGTTTCAAGTGGAGTTTTTGGAAGCCAACAGCATTGTGAAATTTCCTGTGGCTTTCAGCATACACCAAATAAGAGTCTTCAAGGACTTATGCAATCTCTGCTGGAGCCAACTTGTTAGTTCTACTGTCTCTTCTTAAATACACAAATCAATTAAAACATGATTCTTCTCAATTGCTTGAGCTGACAGGAGCCTCCTGAAGTTCAGCCAAAAGGTAAATCCAGAGTCCTGCTTGTGGGATGGGATAACCTCAAGTGTCAGGGCAGACTAGAGATCAGCTTTGAAGGAAATGACCCCATGATTCAGCTGGAAGGTTGGAACATGACCCACCAATGCATCTTTGCACCACACCAAGGCATCCTGACTATATTAAAAGAAGTTAATCCAGCAGGGTAAGGGAAGAGATTATATTCAGCACTTGTGAGACAACATCTGAAATGCTGTGTCCAGTTTTGGACTCTCCAGTAGAAGACACTGACACGCAGGTAAAAGTGCAAGAGGCCACCAGGCAGCTTTGTGGCTGGATACCACGATGTAGAAGGAGGTCAGGTCTGAGAATGTTCAGCCAGCAGAAGGGACGACTATATAATAATAATACAATATCAATATATATATAACAATACCATATATATATATATATTTGTCAAATATATATATAACAATAGATATATTATTATATATATTGTTATAAATATATATTTTATATGTAATATAAGTTATAAATGTTTTTATATATAAATATATATATTTCTTTTCATATATATATATATATATAACAATACCAGATAAGAAGGTGTATGTAAAGCAGCATCAGATTTTTCTAATAGGTGCATGGTTATCTATGAAGAGACACCGAGCAGAAATTGGAACACAGGAAAATGTGAATAGCTATAAAAAAAGATTTTCACTATGAGAGTGCTCAAACACTAGAAGAAGTTGTCTCAGGAGGCTGTGGGATCTCTATCCATAGAAATACTTAAAAGATATCTGCATGTGACTCTGAGCAAATCCTGACGCTGGCTTTGAGCAGGGGAGTTGGATGAAACGCATCCAGAAGGTGCCTTCTGGCCTGTCAGATTCTCTTCTTTACCTTCTGAAGAATTTTCTTGTTCACACGGCAGTAATAACATGATGCAGGATTCTCTCCTGGCTCTCAGGCACTTCAGCAGCTGAGGAAGAAACAGCCCATGACACTGTAACAGAATATTCACTTGAAGCTGTCCAAGGCATCAGCTCTGCGTGCACGCAATGAGACAATCCCTACCAAAGCTCCATTATAAAAGGTTTGTTTCCCCTGTGTGTGTTGGGGAAACAGCTCCCTTTCTGCTATTTAAATGCTGGGGTTTGACATCATCTGTAAATGAGTTTGCCAGCCTAACAGCACAACAACAATGAGCTGTCACATTAGCAGATAGGAAGAACAGCTAGTTACTTTCCAGGTAGTGGAAAGCAATTAAGAAACTCCCATGTCACTCCAGTTGGTATGGTCTATTGCTAATCAGATGCAAATCTCACCTTAAATAAATAAGCAGACAGGTTATTTCTAAGTAGAACATCCCATTTATAACCCTAGAGGAGTGTTTTATAAAAAACAGTAGGTCTCACTGAGTCTGATCTGCACTGAATTAGGCTGTCCTAAAGTGCCATCTCCTTTCCCTGGCCCATAAACACATTGGAAAGAGAATTTTTGGCAGCCTACTGAATTATTTCCTTCCAAACGGAACGACAGGAGAATTTGAGGGGCATTGTGAAGACTTTTATGCTTAAGAAACAAGGCTGCAAATTATAGTTTCCAGTATTGCTGTCAGGTTAAACAAAAATACATCCTCAGACACACAGCAGTATTGGATGCAAAAAATGTACCAAGGTAAGACTAATTTTGATTTGAAAGTAGTTCCTATAGTCAAATAGCTAGGGGATTTTTTTGGTTTTTTTGACTATAGATAATGGAAATACTAAGTAAAATAGCTCACATCTGTTGTGATAAATCAAATTCTAGTGCTATTTTGAACATCCTAAGCATCTTCAGACTGTTAAACTGAGCATGTCACTTAACAGTCAATGCATTTGTCTATTAAGTCCTGGGGAATTCAACATCATTTGTATTTGCTGAGCAAACTCCATTGGAGCCAGTGGATAAAGTAGATTTTAGGATGACCTCTGTTGGCAAAAAGTCATAGATTACAGATATTTGATGAGACTTTCTTTCATTTCACCTCCTAGAGTGCAAAATTGAGGGTTATAATTTAAAATCAGTTGCCAGTTGAGAAGAATATCTGAAATTGAGTATCAATGCCTCAAATTGTCACAAGTAATGATGACACCATAAATAATGTATGAGTGATGATGATTGCTAATCATATTTGGAGTTTTTTAAATGTAGCTCTGACTCCATTTGATCTGAAATTGCAGGAAAGCAATAAATTTTATGGATTTCGAGATACGAAAGTTACATACAAAGGCTTCAAAGGGTACTACAAGTGCTTTCTGGCAGTCTTTATCTATTAAAAAATATCAATTCCTCTGTGGAGAAATACAGAACCTGGGTCTTACATTTGGAGTATTTCCTACTGAAGTAGTAGTATAGTAAAGACAGATACTTATTTCAGGCAGATGTTCTGTCTTTATTTCACAGCATCTGTCTTGCCTTGCTTGCTGGCTATCTTCTCAAGTAACTATTTCTAACAAATATTTGCATTCTACATATACACAGAGAGGATATAGGTGACACCAGAGCCGTTATTTTTTTATTTATTGCAAGCCTTTCAAATTTTAGTAGTGTTCATAAATGTGTAAAAATGTGTCTGGAGTTCAGCATACCACTGATCTCTTAGCTTTTTAAGTCATTAATTCTTTGTCCTGGAAGGAAAAAAAAAAAAAAGATAAAAGAAAGCATCTAGGCAGGACATAAGAAAACTGGTGATTTTTCCAAGCTCTCTTGTTTCCTCCTATGTGAGCAAGGTATCTGGTAGCAAACACTACTCTGATCTCCTGAAGGAGGGGGTCTTTTCCATGAATCATGAATGGCAGGAGTCAAAGAAAAGCAGCATGTTCCTTTGATGCTTGCCATGCACAGCTGCTCATCTGGGTGTTTATAGAAGTAACCCCCTCTGAATATGTTGGGTTGCAGTCCCCAGGTTTTGGATTTGGAGCCCTGTTGATCACTGCTGTGTTCAGACACTGCTCTCATATCCACTTGTCTGCTTTAGAGGATGGGATGATGTTTGTTTGGGATGTTTTCAATGGCTGCCTGTTTATCCATTGTCTTATTTCTCTGCTCTCCTTTGTCACAGGTGTAGATTTTTTTCATCTCAAGTTTATTTTTTCCAGTGCTGTACTGCTCCTCCACACCCTGCAGCTCCCTTAGTTGGGAGAAAACAAGCTGTCAGCACCACTGCAGGAAGCCTGTTGCCAGGGCATGGACATGTCTGCTTCTCTTCATCATAAGGAGCCAAGACATTTTATGTATGTTCACTGTGTTAAGAGCAGGGTGACACAGTCACTTCAAACAGCAAAAGGCAAAAGAACAGTTCAGGAGATGCATGACAGGGCATGGTGCGTAACAGCCAGAGATGTTGGATGCATCTGATGTGACCTGATTCTAGAACACAAAGACCTGGCTATTTAGCTGGGGGGGAAAAAAAAGAAAAATAAAAAGAACTGGAGTGATATTTTGTCATAAATAAAGTGGCAAATAAGAGAACTGGCAGTTTCTCAAGGGTATCTAATACCAAGGTTTCTCAGTACTAAGTCTTTCTGCGAGAAGCACAAACGCTTAGGAACTTCAAAGGTAACATAACACAGAGGAACAAGACATGAATATTAATGTAAGGCAAACAGAAACATGATTTCAAAAAGGAAAGTCAGACAGATCATTTAAAGGCAGTGAGATAAGGAAGGGAAAAAAAAAAATCAGCCAACCCACCAAGAAGTGCTTTTAGGTAAATTGCCTTGTACATCTGACTTTCTCCCTCTGTCCCTCTAGTAAATACTTGGTCAAGTAAACTCTGCCACATAGCTGACGGCTCCTTACTATTCCCTGGCCTCTTTCAGCATTCACAGTTCATGCAAAACGTATCAGCTGTCCAACTATCTGTACATCCACACTGATAGAGAGTTAACATCCTTGCCCTTTAGTCTGATCTTTTTCTTACTCACCTCCAAACTCTTGCTCTGATCTGACACAGCTCAAGTCACTTACCTTTCTTTTCATTCTCACGCATGATGCCAACTTCCTTCTGTTCCTCTGCACCTTCTCCATCAGGAAGGACCAATCACCACTAAACTCTCAGCTGAGTCTCTGCAACTAGGATACTCTACATACTGATCTATGTTCTTGAGAGCAACACCAAGTAAACATATCATGGAAGACATGGATATTTTGGATTTTTTTTTTTTTAATTGTAATTTCCCCAAGATAGAAAGCAATTTTGCCAGAGGGGCAAAAAACTTCTTTGTTAAATGGCATCTATCACTTTGATACTAGAATTGCAAGCAAACTGCAATGCATGGTTTGCCCCAGAAAGCTGATGGAGTGAATAAAGGAAATTGAAGTGTGGATTTCCCCACAGCATTTAATAAAAGTGATGGACCTAATTCTCACCAAGAGAGAAGAAGATCAGACTGCTCTACAGAAACTGATTATGGCCATCAGGAGAGGCTCTGAGATAATAGATATTTAGAGGGTAGCCACAGTATGAGATAAATGTTTTTTGAAAGAGAAAAAGTTTTAAGAAAGAGTGTTGGTGCTAGTGGAAAGCCAACAGCTGCTCAAACAAGAACAACAGGAAAAAACCAACCCCAAAAAAACAAAAGCACAAAAAATGTTCTTGTGATCACTTGAAAATATTTGCCCAAAACAGTGGGAGTTTTGGCTGTGTGAACACTTTTTCTGTTTTTCTATTAAGCATACAGCTGAATACCATTTCTTTAACCTATTTAAAGAACTCAAATTAGAAAAATAGGATTTTCTTTTCTGACATACTCTGCAACAATATCATTAGTCAATCAAATAATAACATAATGACCGTACAAAAATGCAAATTAGACTACTTAACTTCTTTATTGCTTACAAATTAAGCTTATTTTGTCTCCATATGTACTAGTTCATTAAAACTGGCTCTTTCTTGTAAGAAATATAATTGCAACAGTATGGAAACACCAGGCTGATCTTTCAGCCCTGGTGTAATCATAAGCTTACTCGTTCCAGTAAGGTAGAAAAGCTCTCTCAGGGTCCATGTCTGAAAATGCATCAGTGGGAGATTTTTGTCTTTTATAGCTGTCGGGAAACATACTGGGATACCTTATTTGCTGGATGAAAAAATGATGCTGCCATGGGAAAATAAATTATGAAAGCTATCCCAGTAAAACAAAAACAAGAAAGTGAGGCAGCATCTGGAATAAGCACAAAGCAAGAGCACCAGCCTGAGTATGAACTGGAACCTACATAAAACTTATAAAGAAAAGAAATTCTAAACCTTTGAAACAACTCCAATCAGCTTGAAATAAACTGGACTGCTATTCTAGTAATAATACTCCTAAATAAATTGTTATGGTTCAAACAAGCAAAGCAATCAGACTTTCTTTTCTCTGCTGAAACCATATATACTGATTCCCTTTTATCTGCCTATCACAATGCTCTCCTCTGAGCCACAATAATTCATCTTTCAGGACTGAATTCTCCCAATAAAGTTTCAATTCATAAACAGATCCTTTGGTAGCACAACACATTGCCTGAGAGTTTTTCATTTAAGATGAATATTAAAGGCAATTATATATAGAAACCATACTAAGAGTTGACCGAGGTCTGCAAAACCTTTTCTCCTCAGCAACAAAAGTCCTGGAAATAGCATTTTAACTTGTTCATCTGTTCTACCCTATAGGGAAAACTTTATAGTTAAGTATAGAAAAGAAATTTGGCGTACAACTCTGTTACAATAATAAGCACTGTTTTTACAAATAAACTGCAAAGATCAATGAAAAATGCATGCTGTCTCGTGATGTGCTGCCAATATTTTAACAAAGAGCTTTAACAACAAAAAAGGTCCTTCCTTTCCTTGACACAGAAAGGAAGTTGTAAAACTTTTCCATTTTGACCCCAAAAATTCTCTATTAGACTTATAGAAAATACAGAAAGACAAAAAGGGGGGCAGTCATCTAAAATTAGCATTTTCCAGGGATTTTTATGTTGTGTCCTGAAAAACTGATCAGTAGAAAGTCAAAGAAATACACCTGTGGACAAGAACAGGAATGATAATCCATGGCATAGACAGGATAAACCAGGGGTAGGTACTTGTCTCAGCCTTCTGATGCCAGGTACAGAGAGAATGCAGGTTTAGCTGAAATTCAGACCAGGAACTTCTGATCATCATTCTTCACATTTTAAAGATTTCTGGCTCACTAGAACTGTCCAGGAGAGTGAACTCTCACAGTAGGGACTTCCTGAGAGCATGAATAGCCATCATTTGACATGAACTTAATTTGAAAATGAAAGAAGCCAGAACCTAGGCAGAATTTAGCCCCCACTAAGCTCAAAATTGTAGTTTCCAAGTGTCTGTTTATCTGCTGCCTAGTCCTGGAGACATCACTATTTTCAAAGTGAGAGTTTCTCAGCAATTGACTAATGTCCAGCATCACTCAGGGTCTAGAAATTAGCTGTTCCCCTACAGGTTTCTAGTAATCATTTCCTGTCAGTAAGTGCACACTGACAACTGTCATAAATCCACAGCTATGTTACACAGGGGCAATAATTTTCTTCTCAAATACTGCTGTTGCTACATTCTCTCCTCAGACTCTACTCCAAATTTCTACAGAGAACTCACTAGTTAAGTCGCATATCAAAGGAAAGGGATATTGAGGTTTATTTCCTATGTATTCTTGAGATTGGCTCAATTACAGAGTCTCTCTGAGCTGACAGGGTGTACACAAAGGCCTTGTAAGAACATGCAGTATTTGCTCCTATTCATTATTGTTACTATTTGCTCTCATTCTTTAATCAGTCTGATTAAAACCAATACTTTGAGCTTTGTGAACAAGTTATTTTAGGATTCATTGCTTCAGAAACAGCACAAAGACCATGAGAACTATCCTGTAATTCTTGCCCGTGGTTGTTTAATGAACGACTTCAACATTGCTTAAAAAATGTATGTTTGAAGACACCTCAGGTGAAAATGCATTAGCTCCAGATTTATCTATTGCTTTGGTTTTATTAATTTGTTGCCTTCAGAGACACATACAGGATGCTCTCCACTTTGATACCCTGTGATCTGAGAGCACCCCTAGTTGCTCCTGTTGAGAATTTGTCTGAAAACTCAGGCTTACTACAGTTCAGTCTGAGTCATTTCATAGGAAAAATATTCACTCCTCAGTAATACTGTGCACGTGTCTGGATAAAGTGATTAGGTAGTAGCCCTGAGATGAGCTACAGGACTTTTCTAGGTCAAAAGCAAGGCCATTATCCTTTTGTCTTGGGACTGGTAGAAGAATTCAGCAGATCACTAGAACTGAACATCACTAAATTGCAGTCATGTGAAGGATTATAACCACCAAAACCAAAATCAAAATGCTTCAAGGCCACAGTACATATAATTTTTCTGTGCTTGCCAAACATTTCAAAACTCACCAAGTATAAGCCTTTTAGACTCCTTTGCCACCACTAATAAGGAATTCTGAATCTTCTGCTCCCAGATGAGATACTGTCTGGCATATCATGAGTCTCCTGAGGAGCTTTGTTTAAATAATTGAGGAAAACCACATATTTGAGAAATATTGGTTTGGAACCATGAACACTGCAATTCAGACTTAGCTACTGTTTCACGGTTCATGCAGAGACCCATCTTTCTAAAGAAATGCTGTAAGACTTAAGGTTTGATTTCACTACGATACTTTTTGCCAATCATCTTCCAAGCTTGAGACTCGTTGGCTGTCAGCATCTCCACTATTGCAAATACCTGGTGAGTCACACACAGCTTTGGACAGGAATTTTCAGCATAAGAGAGAAAAAAATGAAACATGGGGAAAAGTTCAGACTTATTAAAAAGGAAAGAAAGAAAAAAAAGAAAATAAACAAACAAACAAAAAAAGCAAAATTTATGGCATGTTAGATGCTGTCTTAGAACAAAAGACATACCTCCCCATAAGAAAGACCTGGGGCTCATTAGGAATAATGATCAGTGTGGCCTTCAAACAGCTCAGTGTGATCATGTAAGGAGTTCAGGAAGTAGAAAACAGCTGAAGTATTGGAGTGTCGTTTCAGTATATGTTCAGCTGGAAGACTCGCATACAGTACCTCCTACTACTCCTTTGTTCAAAGCAAAACTTTCTCAGGCTTTTGTCCTTGGAGTTTTTAATGTTCTATTGACTCAACTCTATTTACTCTTTTAGACACAAGCTCAGCAAGCTGGCAGACCTAGTTAGCCAGGAAGATCCATTAGCTTTAAGAAATTTTAACAATTAGTTAATATTTATATTGGTAGATTTCTTTGTGTGGTTTCCCAAGAATAGAGTGAAAAAAAATCCAGGGAATTTGTAATGGGTTAGCTCTAGGAACCAAGGGCAGTCTTTAAATTGCTTTGCAGTGGCAGACTCCATTTCATTTCAGCCTTTGCTGATTTTTTTTTACAGCACAGTAAGAGGTTTATAGCTTACTGACAAAGACAGAAAGAGAAAGAAAGGGAAACAGAAAGTTGTCAGCTGTATCCTTGGGGCTCTGATAATCATGAAAGGGCTTCCCATTTAACTGGTTCTACTTTGGGTTATTGGATCAAATCCACCTTTTATATGTAGAATTATTACAGTAGAGTTTTAAGCTTTCATGTGGGAGACTTGTTACTGCTCCACTTGTGTGATTTCAGTTCTGTTTCAGGGGAATAAAATGCTCAGGGGAAAATAAAGCTCAGCAGGCCCTGGGCATGGCTCACTTTCATGGGAGCAGAATGCTGGCATTGTGATAGGCAGAGAGACACTCAAATCCATGAAACTCTTGCAATTACCCACGACCCACAAGAGGTTCACCACAGGAGGATATTCCTGATCCAGCTGACATGGGGTGCTGGGAGCTGTAGGTATTGAGAGCAGAGGAGCTCTGTGACCTCCTCTTGCTGCCCAGGGGTTATGGATGCACAACTCAGGGACATGCAGCCTTCCTGAGGCAGTAGGGCACAGCACCTCACAGCTCCAGCTGATCCCACAGCTCCCGCTGTGAAGGTCCGCCCGAAGTGAACGGGTGACGAATGATTTTTGGGTGCAAAAATAACCAACAAAGGCACAGGGGTTTGCAGTAGCAAATCAACAAGATGGAGTTTATTGATAATAACTACAGCTAAATATGCATTGGTTAGAGGATCCGGGGAAGAGAAGGATAGGATAAGGAAAAAGGAAGGAAAGAAGGTTAGGGAATGGGGTATAGCTACCAAGACGTGATGCCTTCGGGGTCTCGCCGCCGATGCTCGCTGGTACACGTCTTGGGGAGACTCTCGGAGAGGCAGTCGAACCAAACCCCAGATATACTGTTCTTGGTTGGGGGAAGGGTGGCCGCAATTATGTTTCCATGGAGGGAAAAGTCCATTGTTTTCATGGCCGAATGCTCCCAGGTACGTCTACTCTGGGCAGGTTCTCCCCCTTCCCTGAGTTGGGAGGGGGTACAGTCCCAGTCTCTGGAAGGAGGTTGCCAGGGGGGTGCCATGGGGGTGCCAATAGGGTGCCAGAGGGGTTCTTGGTTCTTTGATGAGGGGGTTCGCATTTCAGTTGGTCTGTCACGGTGATTGAAGACAGGCAAGAGGGGTCTTCTCTTGGAGCGCGGGGGAAGCCACCCCAGAGCTCAGTCCAGCCAGGCCTGAAGTTTGGAAGAAAGTCCAGTTCTATTGTTCAGAACAGGGCAGCATGCCCCTTCGAGTACAGCATGGCATGTTCTGCAGACACCATCTGTAAACGCACTAAATACGCATGAGACTTTCTTTCCCAACTGGCTCAACAGTTTTTTAACCCTTCGATGGTCCTTTTCTCATGACAATTGTGAGGCAAAAACTGAAGGATTTCCGGATGGACTTCCACACCCGCTTAGTGCAGGAGCAGCGTTTTCCACATAGATACTGCATGGACTTCAAATAAAATTCTCCTTCCCTAGAAGGAGTGAGCGCACCTTGGGAAAGCAGGGGAAAACCTGAGCACACAGCACGCCTCTGTTCTCCCACTTCGAGGATTATTCTTACATCTGTCTACAAACAGGCTAACTGTGAGTGCAGGTAAGAGAGTAATTTGACTGCCTTAGCTCAGTGATTAGATTGCAAACGGAAGCCAGCCACCCTGACCTCCTGATTCTGCTTTAAAGCCACCACTGCAATCATTAACTACTCAGACAGACTTGAAAATACAAGTCATACATGGGACATCTCACTGTAGAAAGCATTGAATAAGAGCAAAGCAAAGACAAATAACTCCACTGTAATACCAGAAAGAGTTGGGATATGTAATCAGTTTGAAAAATAAAGGACCTGATTCAAGAAAAGCCAATTCGTAGTAGTGAGAACAGGGAGAGTAAATGTTCATAACAATGGCAAGATGCCATTTATCTGTGCAAAGATCAGCTGATGCACAGGTACAAAGGGCTGCAGTCATTGGCAAGAAGTTCTACAGGTCAACCACTCATGGCAAAAAGAACCCACTCCTTACAGTTGCCTTAAGTCTGGCTACATTTCATGGTTCTTTGGCCTCACAACAGAGGAGGAAGCAAACAGACTTTTACTTTCTGTACCACTGAAGGGTTACAGACCTCTGCCAAGCTGTACTGACACTCTATTATCATTATACTGCAAAGGGTCCATATTGCCTGAGTGTGGTACCTCATTGATGTTTCTTGTAGGCAGCTCCTCTAAGCACTGACTCTTCCTTATCCTCACATGTTCAACTGACTCCAGGTCCCACCAATCCACTCTTTTATAACACTCTTCTTATTGGCTACAGCTGTGGCCTGTTAAAATCAGGCCTGCTCCTAATCTTTAATAATTAACCCAGCTGCAATTCTTAAGGGGGTAAGATTACTTTCTGTACTACCTTTATTTACTTATGTTCTACCCCTTACAGCACTCTCCATCCTTTAACTACTCTTACTTCTCGCACCCTTTTCCAGTTGCAAAGTCTCCCTCAAAGACATGGTGATCAGAACTCTGCTCAGAGTATCAGCTGGGAAAAAACTAGATGTTTTGTATAGCAGTAAGATGATGGGATTTTAAAAATTGTTTTATTTTTCCTTCTTAATGATTCCTAGTGTTTAATCAGTTTTTTAACTGCTACTAGGATTATCTTTTCATTTATCTATCAGAACTCCAGAGGTTTTCTCTACAGCAGTAATAACGGGCATTTTACACAATTATAAAATCAGGTTTTCTCCATGTACATTTTTTTACACTTGTCTATGCAAAATTTAATTTGCCATTTTTTGTACAGTCATCCAAACATATCCAACTTTTTGCTGTCAAAAATAGAAGTACTGCACTCCACGTAAGTACTTGGTTTGCTTTTCATTCTCTATCAATTACTTCCTCATGTAAATTTTTGTGAAATTCATACAGCTTCAGCAACTCTTTCTGTTTTGCTGAAGCAACAGCTTTCCATTAAAAATATTGCATCCAGCTTTCCTTGGCAATATATTAGAGTCTTCATTTGCTTTGTAGTTCAGTGACTTTATGCCTTTTCAATGTTTTACATATAAATTAAACTGAAAAGGACATAGACACAGCTGGTTTAACTTAATGTGGTTTCAAGTAAAGTTTCTAACTTTCTTCCTGTATTTTCAGTAACTTTGAATAATTATTTGTGCAGTTGAGTGGGTTGTATATAGAACTACTGGTGGGATGTGTGCAATAGAAATGTTAGAGATGATCAAAGTCTAAAAATTTTTAATTATTTTAGGTTTCCCTTCATCGTCTCTGCTGTCATTTTAACCAAAATATCTTTGGCATGACTGTGTTGACATGACAAGATCCACAATTGACAGACAATTCGCTGAAATATGTGACTAAATCCACTAATCCAGAGCAGGATCCTTTTTGAAATATTAAATTGGAACCTTTTTTAAGAACCTGCAATATAAATTGCAAATATAAACCCCAAACACTGCACTATGCATGGGGTATTTTTTACCTTATGGTCCATATTGGAGGAGCTACTGGAGAAGACACAGGAAAATCTATGGTGTTAGAATCCTGTTCAACAAAATAAATTGTTCTTGTTCCTGTATAATGATCCAGAATAAGAGAGCCCTAGTATGCAGCACTACATGAGCACTGAATCAACAGCTTATTTTGAGCAAGAACATCCTCCAAATAGTGATATGGCGGGAAAATATGTTTTTTACTAAACATTTTAAGAGAAATTTAAGTAACTAATGATCCAGTTGTTAATACATCCTACTTGTTAGTGGTTTTCCTAACCTGCAGAAAATATAATTGCTTTGGAAGATTTTGCTGCCAGTTTATTATACACCTCACATTTTATTATACACATATTAAAAAAAAGATGCTAAGTGCCTTGAAATGCTGACTTCCATGCTAACTTAAGCTTTTTGCAATAAAAAATTCCAAGACACCAGGTGAGCCTGCTGGATGGAAATGAGGAAAATTATCAATTACTGGAATAAAGAGGCTGCTTGGAACCATGCATTTAGGTGAGCTGTTCTAAAGACCAGGTATATAGTGAGGTCAAGGAATTTCAGAGGAAATGGAAACAGAGAAAGTGAATACTGCAAAAAGGACAATGAATATCAAAACTAGAGAGAATTATCCAAACCATTCACTCACAAAAATTTTAAGAGAAATATTGATTGGTCTGAAGGAAGAAGCAATGGAAATGTCTGAAAGTACCAAAGAACTCAATAGAGAACAAAGGTCAAAATAAAAGCATGCATTAATAGCCAAGGACATGGCTGGCAGCAATTGACTGGTTAAAACTCAGGAATAACTCTCATCACTCTCATCAAGATCTGCAGGTCTATAATCTGATAAAACCACTGCACACATTATCTTTCAGCAGAAGATCTGCATGCTAACAACAGGCAGGTGACAACAAGGTGATACCACAGTGTGTGTGCTATCCAGTTCCTCTTATCCCAGCAGGAAGATTGAGTAGTGCTGCAAGAAGATCCAAAATGGAGAAATACTGATGAAAATTTGCTGTGTTTTAGGCAAGCTTAAGAAAAAAATTTCTGAGGCAAAATAATCACACTAAGCCTTGTAAAAAGAAGTAAAACTATTTCAACAGTGCCAGAGAAGAACAAAGTGGAATGATGAGGACCCAGCTGCTGGGGTACCTTTTCCCTGTCACACACAAGTGACCCTGGACAGACCACTCAGACACAAGTGCTTGTGCTTTGTGGTGGTGAGTCACAGAATCACAGAATTGTTTGGGTAGGAAGAGACCTTCAAAGGGCTCTGAGGGTGAGTGAAATCTGTGTGGGAACGACCATGAATGTCATGAATGTCTTTGTTTGGGAAAAAATATCTCCTTGCTCCTTTACAAGGTCTCAAAATGAGTTAGTTTCCTGTTTATGTCAGCTAACCAGGCCTGTGTATTTTGATCACAATTACAGGCTTAAGAAGTCCAATAATTCCCTTTCAAAATTATGTATCTAATGGCAGCATATACACTGTAAATTACTTTTTAACATTTTCATATTACCTTTTTTTGTTTTAGATTTTCCATGGAAATAATAGGTACTGAATTGTAAATTTTTTATAAAAATTCCAGAGACCTCAGCATCAATAGTGCACATTTACTGATGAATATTTTGTAATTATTTTTAACACAATATTTTAATGATCAGTCTGAGCTCTATCCACTACTCCTCAAAAAGGGATAACTTCTTACAGAATGTTTGCATTTCTTCACATCTGAATTATACAGTAGCTAAGGTTCTCTAAGGAACATGACTGCAATCCTCCTACTAAAATCAAGAGTAAGTTATTGGGAAGTGGGGTGTACAAATGGTGGAGAGAAGAAGCTTAACATTAAATAAGAAGGACAATAATAAGGCTTAGCTTTGATATTTATGTTTCAGAGTTTGGGGCCAGGGTAGACTGTTATTAAAATTAAACTCAAAAGACCTTCCATCAAAAAATTGCAGCTCTGTTTTCTCTGTATGCCTGGATTTTACAGACTGTGTGAAACTGCAGTGTTCATTCATTTTGTAACCACGAACTGTGGACCAGCTCAAAGCCACGTGAACTCCTAGACAATTCTGGATTCCACAGAATTACTACCAAATTCAGCATCTAAGAGGGAAACAGGTCAACACAGCCAGGAAAAGCAGATTAGACACTAATAAAACTGGTGTCTGCAGACTGAAGAAGCATGTGGATGACTGTCACACCTGGCCTAACAGCATGTGATCCAAAGTGACAAGGTGACAAAGCAAACAAAACCAACTTTATAGATAGATCTAGACATAGATACAGGTATATAGATATGTAGACAAAGAGAAAAAAGTTAGTCCAGACACTTGGAAAATTTATTGGAAAAGAATAATCCAGGTAGAAGGCAGACCTGAAAGAAAGACAAATTAGGATACTTTACCTCTTATGAAGGCTGAGACCTGCTTCTCCCTGCTCACCTTGAAATTGCAAATATAGTAACTTCCGGAACTGTTAGTGAAACCTGGAGCAGGGGACTGGTGAAGCCCCTGTGTCACATCTTGCAGACCTTGTCTGAGATATGGGACTGCACTGAATGCACAGAACAATCAGTTCTGTAATTCTGAAACTCTGAAGTCACCTGACCTCAGGTGGGACCCTTCTTACAGAAATTTGCTGAAATTTCATCAGATATTTTTCCTTTGGTAAAACAGATTCCTTCAAGACTATCTCAGTGGTCTCTACTCGTTTCAACTCTTCCTCAAGCCCTCATGTCACATTAAATTTACTTTATTTTTGTGCTAGAAAAATGCCACTATATGTGTGAGATATACCACAACCATCTGAAAATTTAGATACTTTGAACTGGGAAAAAACCACCATGTAAAACAGTAAATATGACACAGAGCTGAGGAAAAGGAGATAAAAACAAAAAATACATTGTAGAGCCAGAGGGTATCTGTCCGGTTTATCTCGGCTGTTTGAGGGGCCTGGAAGGCCCGTGGTGGCCTTGGGGCAGCCCGCGTGTCGAAGGACGAGAAGAGGCTTCAGTTCTTCTTTCTGGTTTTATGTTTATTAATTGTTTATCTAAAAGATGTTCTTTCAGCCGAACAGAGATCCGCACAGCAGTCAGCCATGGGCACACTGTCTCTCCCTCCTGGGCAGCCACGTATCTTTATACCCTTTGCTACGTATACAATATTTATCATTTTTCCCCAATACCATCTATTGTTATAACTCGGTGTACTCTTAGTAATAACCAATAGAAAGGTGCCACCGTGGCCAAAGAAAATGGAGGAGAAGAGGAGGAAGAAGGAGGACAGGACACACCCCAATTCCTCCATCTTACTCCTCTAAACCCCCCTGTACATAAATCTTAAACCTTGTGTCTCACCCTCTAATTAGCTAATCTTTTCGCCATTCACCCGGTGAAGCCCTCATCCTTGTCGTCTCCTGTGTAGGGTTAAAGTCCAGCTACCAGACACTTCTGGCAACATTCCAGGACTCCCGAGCCCCCCCAGGGTCTCGGTGGCTCAGCATCTCAGGACTGAGATCTTGAGATCCGACAGGTATCCTATGGGATATAGGAGACACTAAAGGCCAGGTAATACAGAGCTGGACCCATAACCAGGTCTGAATCACATCTTCAAGAAAAAGAGAAAAGAAAGAAAAGCAACAGAAAAAAAAAAAGAAACAAAAAAAACCCATTTGGTTGAGGTAACTAGACATGTAAAGCAGTTATCAGTATTGCTGAAGTTTTTTATTGTGCTTTCATCCCTATCCCTCTGTCATTCCTCTGCTGCACAGTCTAGTGTGCTGCTTTTGAGGATGTTGAAATAGGAACAGTACTTCCCTTCTCACATGAGCTGGCAGAGACACAAATGCTTGCTGCATGCTGTCTATTCCATGAGATCTCCCAATATTCTGCCTGTTCCACCTTTAAGAGGAATATGTGCATTTCCAAAATTTTTGTACTTACATCCTGACATCTCCCAGATCATTAACAATGGAGGCCAGGCCACGTGTTCCTGCATATTCCCCATTTCAGAAGCAGGTGGCAGATGAGGCGTCTCCACACTGAGCACCGTTCAGCCATGAGAGAAACTGATTATTGTTCAGGGATTATCTTGATATACTTGGATGTAGAGAAGTTTGTCCCTTTCTTAGTTGGCATTCTGGAGGAGAAGATTCCTGGCCTCCACCATGTCCTGAGCAGCTGCTCTGTCACAGCCCAGGTGGTGGGAGCCAAACACTAAATCCCTCCTGAAATTTCTGGGAGAAACTGGCCTGTTGAGTGCTCAGCTTGGAGCGAGGCAGTTCTACAGAGGACACACACTATTGTGCCCTCTGCAGCATGCCAGAACAGCAAAGCTGCCATTATCAGGGAAAATAGAGCATATGTTTTCAAATAACCACCCATCTGTTTATCTTTTTTATGCATGTATTCACTGTGACTGCACCTAGGGTTGGTGTCTGCTCAGAAATAACAGACCTCGGTAGGGAACACCTGGAGGCAAGTAGAGGCGCCACAAAGGCACAAAATAAATAGGATAGGTGATATTTTGTCTCCACTTGCCAAAGGACTAGAGGGCAGCTTTTAGAAATTCTATGCAAGTGCAGTTGTAGTACTTTTCCTACCATTTCCAAGATAATCTGTGATGATTTAATCTTTTTTTAATAATTTTCTTTACTTATTTTCTTTATGCATTCACACACAGAATTATGTAAGACAATGAAGCTCCGTCTCTCAACACAACTTCAGCTGCATCTTTTCATGATATTTTGAGAATTCACAAGAGTTTTCTCTAATATTACCTTAATATTTCTCAAAATATTCACTTTCTTTTCCTGAACACCCCCTCTTGCCAGGCTGCATGTCAACAGAAAAAATCTTACAGCAAATATTAAACAGCTGTTTTTTCCATCTATAGTATCATATATTGCACCTTTAGAACTTCTATACATTTCATTGACCCAAAGAACACAATAAACTTCTGTGGCATTGGCAATAAATGAGGTTGTAAAGAAGTGTCAGCTAATACTGCTACAGCTCATAATAAAGCAGTTTTCTCTCTGCAGTACACATGTACAGCAAACATCCATAAACACCCATGAACTTACATGCAGAAAAATCCCAACTTCAAATTTTAGGATCCCCAGCCCTAATTTGAAAATTGTCTTCAAGAAATCCATGCCACAATGTCTATATATTTTGGTAAGCCATTTGGAACTGCAGTGGAAAACTTCCCAGTTTCTCTCACCTGCTCATTTTGGTTTCATAAATAGAGGATCTCATGGAAACAAGCAGAGTTCAAAATAGTGAAAGATGGGAAATGTCTTCACATTGTTCAAATCTCATCAAAAAAGAAAATTGCATTGCTTACACTTCTTCTCTTTATTTAGTTCTTCACCCATGAGTAAGTTCCACACTGCTACATCTTACTAAAAGGAATCTTTGAATAATATTTTGGAAAAAAATCTTCTTTTGTAATTTTCCAATTATTTTTGTGCACACACTGCAAGGAAAACTAGAACAGGCAAAACTCATTTGATAGTCTTACTCTTACTTTAGAATTTCTTTAAGTCTCATTTTAATTCCTCAGCATGGGCTATTTTTTTTTTTTTTGCATGCTATTCAAGCCTGTGAATCTGAATTTGATCGATGGATATTTGTATTCTTCCACAGATTCTACAGCTGTCAACAATTTTTCCAGCTAATGAAGCACATTCCCAACATCACCCACCAGTGAAAGAAAATGCACTGCAGCTACACGGCTAATGAGAGCACATTAAAAATATATGAATGAGCAACACAACTTCAGTTATTACTTAAAGACAGAGCTATATTATAATAGTTAATGCATACAATTAACTATTGAAATTCCTTGTTGTTTGTGTGTTTCTATTGTCATTCCTATGGCAAACTGATTCCAAAGAAAAAAAGCCATTTTTCAGAAGTATTTTTATGAATCACAGATCATATCTGGCCTGGAATAAATGATGAGTTCTACCAGATGTATGGAAATTAATTTCTTCAATCTATTAAAAGAGTTTTAATAAAGGACTCCCAGGAGAACGTGTAAGTTCCAGCACAACAGTGGAGATACATATTACTGCATTTGCATCCTCTCTGAACTTACTCTGTACTCATATCTGGGGGAAAAATAGGTAGGAGAATGACCATCATCCAATTGCTCTTGTTTCTTTACCAGCAAAAATGCTACCAGTTAAGTGAAAAAAATAATGCCTTGCTTAAAATGGAAGGTTTGGGTACAGGTTTGTTTTTGTGAGATTCATGGATGAAGATTCCTGCATGGAATAGCTACCATTCAGCCCCTGAATACTTATTTTACACTGTACCTTACACTATGGGTTAAATTAAACAAAATTTGCAAGTGTCCATACCTGTTGACAGAGATTCATTCATTTTTTCATTTTCAAATGCCTGAAGGAAGAGCAAACAATAGTTCATAAATCATCTATCTCTGTATTTTATGGAGAAAAGCAAGGCTTCTTCCAAATGCCCTGTGATATCTTTATTAGGATGACATACAATGTCTTCTGGGAATATGTAACAGAGATCTTACAAATTGCCCTCTTAAAAAATCTGTTCCACTCCACAGAAATTAAAAGGAGCTGGCAGGATGTATAACTCACAGCTGGGTGTCCAGTTTTGAGATTTCTGCACCCAGGGCTATGAAGCCCTGCCTGAAAAGGAAATGTTTATCAAAGGATTCAATCTCAGCACGATCTCACTAGGGCCTACAGAACAAGAGGAGTCCTTTAAGTTATGTAAAGTTCTGTGGATTTTTAACACAAAAACCTGTGTTAATTGGGAATTTATGGAGAGGGCAAAATTTTTTCCCAAAACCAGCTTAAATGTTGGCAATACAGCCCAGAGATGTCTTATGAGTTAAAAAGCAGAAGAAAAAGAATACCTTTACCTTAATTATATATGATGAGTACATGAAATATACATCAGAATCCTCTGTATCTTCAAGTATGTCTATTTCACATGACTCTTTCAATAAATAAAGCAGGATTTAACCCCTGTGTGCTCTGGATGATAAATATGATTGCAATCCTTCAAATGAATAAAAACAGGAACAAGAGCAGGTGAAATATTTGGATCTGTATAGGAGTCCTAACTGAATGGTTTCTGGCATCCTAGCAAAAATTTTTTTTTTTTACATACTTGCACAAGATAATTTTGGAGGAAAGCTCAGGGGAAGAATACACTTGTCTTGTTCATGACAAAAAAGCTCCTAAACTTGCAGATTTTTTTACACTGACAAAGTACAGAAGTTGAAAAAGAGTTGAAGAAAGTTATTTTAAAGACACAGATGCACACATGCATTTATTTAAACACACATGCACTTATTTCTTAGCTGCCCTTAAGCTGCTGAGAGCCACTTAAACCCAAAACGTTGCTGCTAAATTGTTCAGGGCAGGATCCTTCAAAAAGTCAATCCACCTCAGGGCCCTGTGCCTGGTTCTGTTGTCTCCCATTGTGAGGTGGCTCTGCATTAACAGGGTTCCTTTTAGTCTTCAGTGGCTGCTAATCCTGCCCATTGGGCAACCCAGAGCAGGCAAGGAGGGCAGCAGGAGGCTGTTGGACCTGCCCACAAACCTGCTCCCTGGATGCTTTCTCACCCCGGACTGAACTGAAGGGACCTGGGGATGCATCTGTTTGTTAATTTAGCCATGCTTCATTGTTGCCCCTGGCTGGTAAATCATCCTGTAGTTCACAGTGTCACAAAACCAAAGCTTTGACACCTTCCCACTCCAGGTTTTTTTGCAGCTTGTCTCTAAACATGTGTGAGTACGAACTATGTTTTCACACTTATTTGGATAGCACCTGGCACTGCCAGTCATATTCTAATCTTAATATTTACTTGGAATGGAAAAATATTGAGTATCATCTGAGAGGCAGAAAGATCCTCCCAGAGGACTAAATACCTGTTGTTCTCCCCCTTTAATTATGCATAATTCTTTTCTAGGCATTGTATCTTATATTTTTCTTGAAGCCAGATGAAAACCTTTTTGCAGTGAGTGATGTAATTTTGACAGATATCTTGTTATGAAGAAATAGTACTATGATTTCAGGTCCTATTAAATTGAGAATATATGTCTGGTATATGACAGAATGGTAAGAATGACACATGGTAAGAATAGCCATTTTGGAACTATAACCACATAAATCTTTCATTTGCTTCAATCAAGATACAGTCAGTCACAGGACTACCACAACACTGGTGTTAACATGGCCCTGGTGCTAAGGCTATAAACATGATCTTGGTTGCTAAGCTTGAGAAATCTAGATAAATTCTTCTGGAAGGAGGTACTTCTGCATGAATCTCCTCTCTATATGTTTTTTTCTGGCTGGAATATCAATAATGTTGCACTGGGTGTGGCAGAGATGGGGCTCGTTTCCCCAGAGCAGCCCTCCCAGTGCTGAGCTTGGCACTGGGAGCTGGAAAGGGGCTGTGACACCCCAGGGCTGTGGCCACTGCTGAGCAGCGCTGGCCCTTCACCACTGCCCTCTCTCACATCTCACCCTCAGCAGCAGGAGAGGGGTGGGCAAAGCCCTGTGAGAGGACACAGCCAGGACAGGCGACCCACTCTGATCAAAGGGATATTCCACACCACATGGCATCAGCTCAGATACAAAAGCTGAGGAAGGAGAAGGAAAGGACAACATTTGATACCAATTACATTCATCTTTTGGAGCAACTGCAAAGTGTGCTGGAGCTGAAGGGAAGTAGGGAATAAAACCTCTGGGGTTTTTCCTTTGTTTCTGAGAGCATGACCTCCACTTTTGTGTTAGCAAACTGCCTTTATCTCGACCTAGAAGATTTTTTTCCATCTTATAATCTCCCCACCCTGTTCTGCTGAGGGAGTGATAGAGTGGCTTAATGGGCACCTGGAGTCTAGCCAAGGTCAACCACCACCAAAGACCATCAGGTAAATTTCATGGTGACCAAAACGTAGCAATGGGGTGAGTTTGCAAAGACTGAATAGACATATAGATACAAGCATACTTTTAATAGCAGTCAGATAATCACACACAGTGAATAACTTTTTTAAAAAAATTGTGTTCGCTTAGAGGTTTTAATTACTATCTATGTCTGTTGTGGTAATTTCTAATTGTGTGTTCCTGTCTTATCATACTGAAAAGTGATTTTCAGGCTCTCCCTGAGCTAGAAAATTTTGAGTGCACTGTATGTAGATTGTATATTTATAAGAAAAATCTACTATAAAGAGGACCTGACTGAGTTCAGTTACTTAGGACTTGCATTTATTGAAACAATCTCCTATTGTTCATTAAAGGAATTCATGGAGCTCTTTCATCTCTTCAGCAAAAACAACAAAAAGAAAAGTCTGAGCACTATCTAGAGTTATCTCTGGTGGATTTGGTTTTCCTTCAGCATGGTTAAATTAGAGTTGGGTCTTGGATTGATTAGTAAAATCAAGGACTCAAGGTCTGAGTCTGTTGTTCACACAGGAGGTCCAACCACGTCAGAGACAAACACCCGCTTTAAGTTACTGAAGGGAAACTTGAGTTACTGCAGTGTAACTGAGAGGATAATCCAATCAATTAACCAAAAGGTTGTAAAGGAATTCTTACATCTTGGGCTAAACTTTCACTCTAATTTGCATAGATTTGCATTACTTATACTTTTCAAAATGTATTTCCATAATTTAAAAGTTCAGTTTTCGGTCAGTGGTCCCACTGGGTTACTCCAGAAATACACTGTAATATTTACAACCCCTATCACCATTAGGCTGCAACCACAAATTAAGAAACTCCCATTCCAATGAGTTGAAAACATTTCCTCTGAGTGGCTAAGTCAAACCCTACCTCAATCCACTTTTTCGTAGGATCTAGTCACATTTTTTAGCTTTTCTTGACTGTGAAACAAATGGTTTGGGGGTAACATCCATACAGCTAGAGAGAGCCTTAACAGATGGAAACATTAAAATACTGTTGGGAAAATATAAAGCCCTCAAAAGCTAAAAGCACATACATTGTGCTGCATTCAATAGACCAGATCCATTTCTATTACTTGGACCATGTACTCTCCTGGAGGCATTTCTGTGATTCTTATTGAGCCAAGGACACAGCTGAGATCTGGATACCTCTTATCATTGCCGTGCGACGTTCCACCTCTGATTATAATCCTGCCATGATCCTTTTTTATCCCCTCAGTATCAAAAAAAGTGCCAGGACCTCACTTATCAAAGTTGATGTTCTCATCACAAAGAAGATCAGAAAGGCAGTGGTCAGAAATTTCAGAAGCTAATTGATGACTGAAGTTCAGTTTTCAGCGAACCTGGATTTCACTCTACCTGCTCACATGTGTGTAGAGGAGGTTTATCTAGTGGTACAAGTTCCAGACATGAACTAAGAAATGCAGCTTTCCCCATTCAAAATGCAATTGCTGCTCATGCAAATCCCCCCCTGAGCCTGCACAGCTCTCAAAAGCAACGCATGAGGTTGGTGACTGCAGAGAAGGAGAGGGTGATTTTTAGTTAATCACTGCTGCTCTTTTCTGCAGCAATCTTCTAAAATGGCTGAGGGGTAGCTAACATGCATTCTGCATTTGACTGGCCTGTTTTCCACTCCCTTTATATTATATGTCTCCTTTCAGAGCTTCCTAAGTTTACAGAGCTTCCTACTGGAAAAAAATAGCCATTAACTTGTCCAACACCTACAGAAACCCAGAAACCCAGCAACTAAAGAAATCTAGCAATAACATTACAATGCCAGCTAACAAAAGGTTACTATTTATAGTGCCATAAATCTCCAGGGGAAAAGAATGCATAGAGAAGCAGAAAGAAGGCAGGTGGGAGGCAGAGATATTCTTGCTGAACAATAAAAAAAATTATCTCTCCTCACTTTTGTATTTGTACTTCATTTTGAAAAGTAGTATCCTACTATGTTGATTCTGAGTTCAAAGATAAAAGAGAACATTCCAGAATAGTATTAAGTTTTAGTCAGAAGAATGGTTCAGGGAATTAATAATCACAGGGGAGAGGCCACAGGGAAGAGCTGAGATTGCTGCTGTGCAAACAAAACCAGGCCTAGCTTTCCACTACAACTCTACTTCTTCAAGGCAAAAAAAACCACCAAAACACTCCAAACTTTGATCTGAGTACTTTTACATGTAGCTTGTTCCAAACAACTAAATATCACTGTTTGCACTGTGTGTGAGACTTAAAAATCACAGGTTGAGATCTCCGTCAGCAGAATCACTCTTGAAATCCAGCAACTTCTGCCAAGTCTCATCAGGTAAGGCTCTCACCCCATGTCTTCTCTTGGCTCACGACATTTGCAGGCAATATAGCTGTGGTGGGTTCATCTTGGCCACCTGCCAGGCACACCTCCAGCTGCTCTCTCACTCCCCCTCCCCAACAGGATGGAGAAGAAAATGAGATAGAAAAGCCCGTGTGCTGAGATAAAGACAGGAAGATCATTTATCATGACCAAAACAGACTCGAAGATTAATTTCATTCATTGCCAATAAATATAGAGTTGGATGGCGAGAAATGGAGACAAAAGTAAAACAGCACCTTACCCTTGCTCCCCTGTTTTCCCAGGCTAAGCTTTATTTATTCATTCCAATATCTCCACCTCCTCCACCCCTCCAGACAGGGCAGGAGGAAGGAGGATGAGGTTTGCAACCAGTCCATAATATCTCCTCTCTGCAGCTCCTTCCTCCTCACACTTTTCCCCTACCCCAGGATGGAGTCTCTTTCATGTGATCCAGTCCTTTAAAGCTGCACAGACATGGGTCCTCTCCATGAGTGGCAGTCCTTCAGGATTATCCTGCTCCAGTGTGGGCTCTCCACTGGCTGTGCCCAGATGTGTGTTGAGAAAATTGCCTAAATGAGACTGTCAATAAGCAGCCCATCACCTCCACCTTCTGTCAACAACTTCCAAGAAGTGTTAATTCAGTTTCTAACTAGAGTTTGCTGTCAGGCCTAGGCAGAAAGGAAGGAAGGAGCAGGGTTGGAGGATAGGGTTCTCCCTCAAATAAATCTGTCACCTGTTTTTGGTTTGCACCTTTTTTGTTTTAGCAATTCTTACACTTGTGTTAGTGGGACATGTTGCCTTCCCAAGTGTATTACCAGAAGTGTATATATATATAAAGTATATATATAATCTTACATTTGGATTCATGAAACACTCAGACTGGTCAATGAAAACAGAGGAAGAAGGAGGCTTTATGAATTCTGCTCACTACACCCCTGAAAGTAGTCAAAAATCAGCTCTGGGTTGCCCCCAAGGCCTGTGCCTCTGAACTACACCTAATCCTAAATGATACTAACTGTAATTCTATTTTATTGTGAAAAAACATTTAACCCTTTGAACTCTCCTTTTTATTGCAAAGACTTCACTTTCCTTCCTTCTCACTTTTCTTGTTTGTTTGTCAGAGAGAAGCCTCTCCTCTCCTCTCCTCTCCTCTCCTCTCCTCTCCTCTCCTCTCCTCTCCTCTCCTCTCCTCTCCTCTCCTCTCCTCTCCTCTCCTCTCCTCTCCTCTCCTCTCCTCTCCTCTCCTCTCCTCTCCTCTCCTCTCCTCTCCTCTCCTCTCCTCTCCTCTCCTCTCCTTCCCCATCAAATATTAAAATGGCTTTTTTTTTCCTATTGGAAAAAATACTGAAATACTATAGCAGATCCCCTTTCACTCTCACCTTGTCTGAATTGATTTCTACTCCAAAATTCCTTTATTCTGCACCATCTTGTGTCCTAGATTCTATGGGTTGTTGGCAGCTGCCTTCAGTTATATCTTTTAATCTTCCCCTGTCACTCACCTAAACTGCTATTTCTGACTTATCTTGCTCACCTGTCATTCACTTCAATCCCCTGACTTCAATTCACTTCTTTTTTTTTCTTAGTGAGGCAACTTGGACACTCATCATGTCAGCTCTCGATTTAACAGAAAACCCAAAAAGAAACAGATACACAAAGGACTAAACTCTGTTCTGCTATGTCTATACATACTAAATTACTTAAATGCAGAAAAGTTGTTTTAAATGCGAGAAGAACTGAGATCCCAGTCTCAAGTGTGCCTCTTGGAGCACTTTGAAAATGGTAAAGGCAGAGGAGATCAAAAGGCGGAGTGGAGCAGAATATGTAACTGGGTACTTGTACTCTTTTTTTCCTCTCAAGAGACAGTGATGTTTTGCAATGCAAACACTGAAAGGAAATGAAATAAAGCTCTTTTCAGCAATAGTTTTGAAATTGCATGAAACTTCATAATCTTTCCCTACTTTAAGACTGAGTTTAAAAGAAGACAGCTTTCAAATGGATTAATGTAGACATAAAATCGAATGCAGAAAACTTTTGAAGCTTCCCAAATCTCTCCTCAACACTTTCCTGCTCACAGTTTAATGTAGACTAGTACATCATATATTATAGCAAGTACTGTGAAAGTGTTATTCCTCAACGAACTCATAGGCCTTAGCACCTAATTCATCCAATCTACTGGCTTAAATGCCATACTAATGACCCATAAGCAAATTTAAAAATGCAAGGGCTATATACGGAGCAAAATAACTCAGAAGCAGTACATACTTTATCAATCTAGGTTTTGCAGTACAAAGGCAGGAAATTATTCTGGTGGCAGCCTTATTTTAATTTAGAGAAGTGCTGTTCTAGGTATTGTGGCTCATCCTAAAAAAAAAACAAAACAAAACAAAACAAAACAAAACAAAAAAAAAAAAAACACAAAAAAAAAAAAAACAAAAAAAAAACCAAAACAAACCAAAAAACATCACATGGGCCCAGCTTAGTGAAAAGAAATAATTTCATAAAATACCTTTCAATCTTTGCTCCCTTGTCACCTCAAGGCCAAAGTACTGATATTTGCAGTAGTTATGATGGCAGCTGAGACATACAGATATTTTTAAAATAGTCTTTCTCTGCTCTGACAGCAGCTTTTTAAAGAGCTTTGGAGCTCTGCAAAACAAAAAGGTGCACAGTGACAATTTTGCCTTTCCAGGCTCTCCTGCCTTTTAATCCCACACTGAGCAAAAGAAAAACACCTCCAATATGTTTAAATTAGGCAAAGCAATAGAGAAGCCAACAGAGAAGGAAACTACCATCTTGGCACTAGGCTGTTGTAAGGCAGCCTGCGAACACACTCTCTCACACACCTTCAGCTCCCAACTCTGAGCCTTCACATTATTTTGTGGTTTTATGTAATGCAGAATGGTCAATGGCATGAATTACAACCCAGATATTACAATGCATCCATTACAAGAACAGCTTAAATCATCCTGTATTCAATTCTCAGCCAAGGACACATCAGAAACCCAAACCATTCAAATAATTTACAAAACAAAACCATACAAAACCAAACACCAGCGTGTGTTATTTTACATACTGAAGAGGTTCTTAGGGTTAGTGCAACTGTGGTCAATTTATTATGTTGAAAGCAATCCAATGAAGATTCAGAATGCTGAATATTGATTACATTAGTTTTGCAGCTGATCCTCAAAAAAAAAGGGCCAGTATACACTTCAATTCCTAAACTCAACTGTAATAAGAAGCCAATATATACTCTGCAGGATCTGATGGATCAGAATAGCTGTTTTCATGGTTATGTGCCACCCATTTCCCCCACATCTGTATCCAGCAGAAATGAATCCCTGGCAGTTACTTGGCACTAGTGCTTGGCAGATATGAATTGCTCCAGGCCCATCTGGGACAGGAGGATCAGAGTCCAGCTCCGTGCAGAAAAATTCAGAGCATATGTAGTTGCTTGTTAAGTTTCTTATGTCATCCTTACCCATGCAAAAAGGATGGATGCAATATGAGTATGGCACTGAGAAGTGGTTTGAAATTTTCTTCATATGTTGATGTGAAAAGATTCCAAAGAGGTGAGAGACAATCACAGACTAGATTTAAACCCACTGCTTTTCTTAGTTTCCTTTGCAAAAGTTGCATGGGGGTCCCCCCTCACCCTAGACACAGTTTAAACACCACCACTGCAAATAAATCAAAAAGATTGAGGAAAATAAACACACTGTTACCAAGGCTGGACAAAAAACATGCAGAGACAGAATGACTTAAAATCAGCCTGAAAGAACAGGAAGACAAAAAAGATTCTGTTTCTGCTGCGAAGCTGTTTTCAAGAAGACTCGCAGTAAAGCAGAGATATCCCATTATTTCCCATCAGCTGTCAGAGAGTTCACTCACAATGGGAGTGCCTAAAGAAGGAGAAGTTCCAAAACTCAAGTTTGCTGAAAATGGGATAAGGTGGGTTATGGCAAGGATTTAAAGGAAACTTTTTAACCCAGATTTACTCCCTCAGAATTCAGTCTCAGAATCTAGACTTTGAAAAAAAGGGAAGTGTATGGTCCGCTTTGCTTTAAGACATCTACAGAAATAGATGGGTTTTAAGCAAATAACATATTTGCTTAAATATGTTATTTAATAACATATTTAAGTTATCAAATAATAACATAGCACTGTGGCAGCCTAAGCTTCCTCAGACACAGGGCCTGAAAATAAAACTTATATTTAAAAACCCAAAAACCGCAAATAAACAAATTTTTAAAACCCCAAAAAACCCCTTAGTACTTAAAATGAGTAAAGTGGAGGTAAGGAAAACAAGCTGTCCACAACATGTAGAGTAAAGAGCTGTTTAATATCTTCAGTCTTGCTGAGGTGAGATTTCAGCCTTACTCAAATCAATGAAAAGCTTTCCTATGTTACAGCATACAATTTCATGTGTGTTTAGCAATGATTAGTACCTTGTTCATTAATTATAAAATTTTCTAGGATATATCCATGAAAAGACAAACAAAAAGTTAATTTCTAATATCCTTCTAAGAACTTCACGGTAACTCCTGGTTTTGCCAGAGAAGGTTCCTTTTGCTGAAAATTTATAGAATTTAAATGATAGAATTTAAATATAAATCATATACACCATATGGAATTGCTTGCTCCATACATGAAGATTTAAGAGGGTAGGCTATTCTCAAATTACAGTAAAAGATTATTAGTGAGTCTGGATAATTTGATTAATAATGACAAAACAGTAAATAACAATTAAAAAGCAGAAATTTCTTCAGTCCCACCCCAAAGAGATAAGCTATTACCTGGTTCAAAACTTATGCAAAGTAATGTGCACAGATTCCTGCAGTCTGCAATCTCAGTGCATTTGCTGTATCTCAAACCTTTGGCCACAACAGGAGAAATCTCAAGAAAGAGATGGGGAAGGGGATGAAAGAGATATGCAGGGTTTTACAGCAAAGCAGCAGCTGAAATCATTGTGTTTAGCACTGGTGATGGGTACTCTGAAGTGGAAAACTAAAAGCAGGAATAAGCGCTCCAACCCAGCACTGTAAGCAGTGCCCTCTGTGTGTGCACAAATGGAGCAAATCCTTTTGTGCTTTTCATCCATTTCCAGTGCCCTAACACTAAAGCAGTGACTTGCAGTGATGCCGCTCATTCAGCTGCTGGGTTTGCTAAGGCTGGGGTGGCTTGAGGCTTCTTCAGTGCTCTGCACCAAGGAGGGAAATGAACCAGCAACAGAAAAGCTACTTCTCAAGTTCTTATCTCCTTCAAGTATGTATTGAAAGAAATCTCTCCAAGAAGAAAAGGCATTTTTCCCATATTCATTGTAAGTTGGAGTCTAGATAGTTTATGAAAAGAATGCCATGTTTGTGGATTACCTCAAAAATGCTAGTACTCATTTTCCTTCCAGTGCAATATTTCTGCAGAAATAATTCCATGTATGCATAATTATATACATATATATTCTTTTAAAAGCTTTTTAAACACAATTGATTGTATTTGTACTTCTTTTTTCAGGGGGAGAAGGAGCAGCAGCAGCCTGCCCTTGTGAATCATGAGTAGAGTAATACTGAAACTGCCCACTGTCCCTCAGAAATGTCTCCTGACATGATATCATCTAATTTTAAAGGCTGAGCTGCAGACTCCTGACTCCTCAATCAGCGAAGGAAGAGAAGCATCTGGAAAGCATCTAAAGAGGGAGGCAAAAGTATATGTCATCTCAGTGGTTCAAATTACTCTCTGGAGTTAACTCTTCCCATGGCTCTACAGGGAATTTCAGCTTGTAACCTAAACTGAGCAACTAAAATATTCTTACTGTAAATGTTGGGAATACCTTCACAAGATCCCAAACATCAGTTCTCAGCATCCCTCCCTGCTTAAGATTAGATAAGCCAGTTAAATTGCTCCCTTTTTTTCCTGAAAAAAATATTTTTCTGAATAGCCACCAGTGAGTTAATATGCACAATTATTCAGTATGTCATAATCAGAAACTAATAAGACATATAATCCTTTTTGTAAAATCCTTTTTTAATAGACAAACAGTTGGGGTCAATGGTGTGTACTGGCTTGGGGTATTTTTTTAAAAAAGTGATTCATATAGTCAAGGCCAGAAAACATGATTGCATTTATTTAGTCTACTTTCATGAGCAATAGGAGAATATAGAACAGAACAGAATCTAGAAGAACAGCTACTGTTCACCAAATCATATGGAAAAATTCCAAATATCTGTCAAGACCAGAAGATTGGAAGCAAATCTGTAGACAAAACCCATTTCTATCTTGGTTTGTACAGAAGGTTGTATATGCAGTACTTAAATAGTAAATTTGGGAAACATGTATTTAGGGATTTTATAAAACCTGGTTCATTAAATGTTTGAACTTTCAGTATCTACTCTAGAGACACATTCATGAAGTTCATAAAATGTTTATTAACAAAACTGAGGAGATTCAGAGCTCTTGTTCCATGCTGTAAAATTAAAAATCCATATTAAATATCATTTTAGTATTAAATGGACCATAGAACACACATTAATTATTTTTACATAGACAATATGAAAAACATAGACTTCTGCCCAGACAATAAAAAAGAGAAACATGTTTATGTCCAACAACTGATTTAAAATTGCTGGACTGGGCCAACTCTGAATTATTTTTAGCAGATCAGGGTGGAAAGCATGAGACCACATTCAGAGATTAACAGCCAGACAAGAGGCCTGAGTTCAGCAAAACACAGATCACCCTGACTTACAGCCAAAGCTGTCAACCCTCAAAATACTCTAAGAGAATCTTTCCCAGACAGATAAAATCCCATTCAGCAGACTCCAGGGACTGTGTGGTTGGGCAAGCAGAAAGAAGCAGAGCAGCACCCTATAATCCATATTAGGGATTCCTTTTTGAATACAGCTGTCTCTGCTTGCTGCTCCTTCAGACAGCCTTGCTGCTCACAGAGGCTTCAGACCCCACTCCAGCAAATTCTGAGTTGCATGGACAACCTGCATGTAAAACATCCTTTGGTCATGTAATCACCACTTGTCCCAAGGCGCTGTGTCCCCCCATGTTCCCCCGTGTTTCTGCGCACGCTGTTTCTCACCCAGCCCTGAGGACCGGGTCCCTGCAGCCTTTTCCTGCAGAGGGAGCAGCTGCCCTGACAATGCCCTGGGCTCCCCAGCATCTCGGTCTCTCCTGTGCAGGTGGGGACAGGACAGGCTTCATACAGCGGCTGCTAAAGCCAAAAAGCTGCACCACGTCCCTTCTGCCTTTGCTTTCTAACCACACCGAGTGCAAAAGGGGTGGAAGCACCAGGCTCCTCACATGCCAGGACCACTGGTCTCCATTCCTACCAATTGTTTTCAGACATTTTCTCTAAAGGGTAAAGGTCTGTGTTTTCAAAAGTAACTAGTGACATTAGGCTCCTTGATCTTTGTCTAGCTTACTTACAAGGGCTTTTCTCTGAAAGTAACATATTCCAGTGCTTGGATTGTAAAGGCAATTATTTAATTATCTCACCCACCAAGCAGCAATATAAAACAAACAAACAAACAAAAAAAGCATGGAGGCACCCAGGGTTTAATCATTTTCCAAAAGTCAGTCTGACAATTTCAATAATCAACATCTACTTCCCTGTGTTACCCATACAGAGATGTGCCATTTATTCTTTCCCTCCACCCCATGCAAGAGAGAAAAGCATCAGAGATAAAAGGAAAATGGTGGAAATACTGAAGAAATCAATCTTTACATGTGTCCTTTAAATGTCTCACCTGCTAAACCTTCTGAAGATTGCCACTGGCTTTTGCTGTTTGTATTTGATTCCAGATGCAGGGAGTCTCCCTGTACTTTGATTTCTTTGTAAGGCAGCTCTTTGCCTTGCTGGTGGCCTTGTTACAAGCAGTTCCTTCCAGAAGTGCCTTTTGAAGAATTAGAAAACACAAAGCCTCCTAGGAAGTACATGATACATAAAGGCCATGGCAGTAGGGTGCTGTCATGTTTTCTTTTAAAATAAGTGGTAAGATACCCATTGACTTGGCTGGTGACAGAATTTCATAGCATGTACACAAAAACCAGGTCTAAGTGCTGCCCAGATCTCCATTTCATTCTTCATGAGTAAGAAAGACAGTAGAATTTTTTTAAGTCCCAAAGCCAGCATTGATACTTTAGTACTATCTCATGTCCCCACAAGTAAGCCTTGTATATTCTTGTGGGAGTTTTTAATGCTTGTCATTACAAGCTCCTTCTCCTCATTCTCACTCTGACAGTTTGCTGTAGCATAACTTTTTTATCTTAGCTGAAATGGCTTAAGGCAGCTATGTTATGTAGAGCATCTCCAGGATAACAAAGCAAGAAGCAAATTCTATGGTTGTAAGAAAAATGAGATGGAAATGAGTGAGCTAATGTCAGGGAATGGGTATACACAGCAACAGCAGAAGCATGTAACAGAAATGGGCTTTGAAAGTAGAAATCAGCTCAAGATTCAGACATTCCAATGTAGATAACTGCAGAAGTGGCCACACTTGGTATTAGTGGAAATCTGTGTAGCCAAGGGCAGCAGCAAAGCAGTTCAGCAAGCAGATGTAGGGATGCAATCCAGTTCTCTCAGTCAGTCACCTCACATCTATAATGTCCATGCAGGTGCCTCAGATTCCCAGGACTGGTTCAAGCAGTGTAAGATATATATATTGCAACAACAGAATTGGGGCCCCAACTATTGATTGCTAGTATTTATGACACCCACCTGCTTGTTACTTTAGGAAGATTAAAAAAAGTACTTACAGGCATTAAGAAAACCCCTCTATATATTTTTCTTTCTTTATTTTTTCCTGCTTTTGGACCCTGTTGATATAGATCATGTGTCCTCTTTGTTAACATAAATTTTATACATATATATAGAGGTACTTTTGACACAGGTTAATGTCACCTGAAAATTTGGAACACCTGTATAAATAAGTATTCACATCCATGATAAAATACAGCTGCTGTCCTCTCTGCTTGACATCAGCTATGCAGTCACACTAGCCAGCTATAGTCACTGATACTGTCCAGACACACCTTCAAAGGTCATTTGAAAGGAGTTTGCTTTCCACATTATCCCATCTGGCTTCAAGACTGTTTAAGCGGTGGAAAGGAGAAACAATGTTTGCAGGTTTAAACAAGAACTGGGGTGTAAGGCAGGGGAAAACAATGGGGGAGGAAAAAACCCCTAAAAAATGGGCAGCAAAGCATTAACAATGTGACAAGACTTTACAATACACTGCAAAGCTATTTCCATGTCTGTTCAAAAATGACTGTTTCCGTAAGCAGCAGCAAGGGGCCACTGCTGGCTGCCCTTCTGCCCCCAAAACCTCTCCAGCGTCTCACCTCTAGGTACCCACCAGCCCTGCAACATCTCCATAAAGGGACTGGGGTGGTTGAGATCCACAGTTAACACAAGCCAGTCAAGGCAGGTGGCACCTGAGCCTGGATCCATCTCAATTCATCTACAGCTTTCAGCTCAGGCACGGATTTGGGCCCGTTCCATCCACTTGGCATTTTCATAGAATCCCCAGGAATGTGTCTGTTTTGAGATTGCCACATCTCTGCCATGTTAAGCAGATGTTGGCCAACAAAAGCCTGACAGAAAGAAACAGTATAATCAAAGAAACCTGCTACTCGCAGGAAAGCATTAAAAAGCAGATTTCAAAGGTATTTCCTGAGTCAATGGGGAGCAACTCCTATTTCACTGATTCCAGAGGATGTGTGAATTGAAAGTAGAACACTTCCCCCAGTAAAAATATTTATTTTGAACACATTCTGAAGCAAAAATTATGGGTTTTGGTGCACTGATGTCACAGAGAAAGAGTAAGAGCCATGTCAAAAGAAATGGCATCAGCATAAATGCTGTTTGCTTGGTTTTGTCTGCTAAGCATTGCCCAGATTTACCTTTGTAAATCCTCATAGCTTATCCAGGATTTTCTGGATTTTTCTATAGGAAAAGGCAAGGACATCTACCATACCCAGCCATGGATTCAAGAAGAAAAATACATACAAATCAGAAAGCAAACAGCAAAAGACACAAAAAAAGGAGAAATAGAGAAAAATAATCCTCTTGTAGGCTGGCAGGTAAGATTTAAAGTGGAGTCACAGTCACTAAGGAGAAATTAGTGTCAACATCCGGTATCACTGTACTGCCTTGCTATGTACCAGCAAAGAAGAGAAAAGGCAGTTTCCCTGGATACAACAGAAGTCAGACAGCAATAGGCAGCAGCCTGGCTCATCAGACAACAATTCTCAATTATGGGAAAGTTTGTTTTCTCAGTAGTTGTTCCTTTCTAAAGGAAAATGACCTCAAAAAATTGCAAGACCCAGAAACTACCACGAATATTCAGTGGCTCTGAGATCACAGTGCTTGTGCTGGATAAAGAAAATTCAAAGGTTGGTAGGACTCTGTGGGTTCCCTCCTACCACACCTCTGAGACAAACCCTTATAGCATTTGTCTCTCCACATTCTTTGACCACCAGTGTAGACCCAAAATGCTTCTGTCTGTAGTTTCACTGAAAGTCCTTTGGAAAATTGCTTTAAAAATTAGTACTTTTCTGTTGGTTTTGGTTTGGTTTTGTTTCTGACTAAAAAAAACCAGGTGGCATTTCTCTACTTACAGATCCAGCCCTCTTTTTGCACCCAGAGGAATTCTGTCTAGGTTTTTCTCAAGACTGCATCACTGGGCCTGGGTCTGACTTTAAGCTGTCTCTCCTGTTTTCACCCACACATGCACACCTTTCCTCAGTAATGCCAAACAGGAGCTTTGCATGTCACGGTCCTTAACACCTAGACAGAGGTGGGGGCAGCAAGAAGACACTGACCAAATTACACGGAAATGAAGCAAGATGCAGGATAAGGTAGATGCTTTTCACCATGTGAATTAGACATCCCTAAACAAATGCCACAAGCAGCCCAATTTTTTAGACAGAATTTCACACATTGTCAGCACAAGCAGCAATTATGACCCTTATATAAACTCTTTTGTTTTGTTTTGTTTTTTTTTTTTATTTCCCTTTCTATTTGCCTTACAGGGGAAAAGAGGGAAACTCTTTTCACAGATTTTGAACACCATAAATAGAAGTTTCACCATCTCTTTAACTGCACTCCATTTACAACATGTCATGAAGGGATTTGCTTGTGTCAGGTTTGAGGCAAAGCTAAAACAAGACTTTTTCAAAACAAAATATGCAACAAAGAATTTTTGTTACAAACATGTTTTCCCTACTCTTTCCCTCAGACAATATGTTTTTATGGCTATCCTGAGATCTATTTTCACACCCGAAATTATTTTTTTCTTGTTTTCAAGATCTACAAAGAACTGTATGGCAACACACTTTAAATAAAACCTTTGAATAGAAAAGAGAAAACGAATTATCAAACTCTGGGATCACTGCACAACAAACCACAAAACTGTATCAAGAGAGTGATCAGCTAAGATGTGGTTTACTTACTAATAAGATAATGGCTTTGTGAGCAGAGAACTCTTTGGGGGGATATCAGTCATGAGAGGATATTCTTCTTCAAGTTATTGCTGCAACCCACCTTCATATGAAGAAAATCAGGCAGCATCAAGTGCATAGGACCGACGTTAGCTGAACTAAATTACTGTGAGCTTGCAGAGCTTTTCTTTGTCTTTTGTTAAAAAGTTAACCACTTTTTTCAAGGGGATGTTGGCAGTAGTATTGTATCCAGAAATGTCTGGATTTGCACAGCAAAGATGCATGTGGGCTTACACTGCAGGTGGAAAAATGCTGTGAAAATGCAGTTGTGTTTAGTGGATAGATTAGTAAAAAAAAAAAAAAAAAAAAAAGCAGATGGCAGCAAACAAACTAGCAGCTTTTTTTTCTTCTTCTTCTTTGGTAAATGAAGAAATTGCAGTTTTCTCCATTGTGGTCCCTCTGAGAGGTTTCCTCCTACATCCACAAGACCTCTATGACTCCCATTTTCTGTGTCCATTCAGCACAGCACACCTGAACCTGTGCGCAACAGCTGCAACCCACTGACATCTGATTGCTGGAGTGTCTGCAGCAACAGACTTTCCAAACAGCTGTCATATTTCTGCCAGCAGAGAGCCTGACCTGGACATTTAGGGTAGAGACACTTGATAGCATTCTTTCTTTACTCACCAAATATTTCACTGGAGTCATGCATTTCTCTTTCAGAAAGCTGCCACATGGGTTTAGCCTCTACTACTCCACAGAGAATAATATTGAGCCATTTAAGCAGTGAGTATTTTGAGAAGGGCTCTTCAGATAGCTCACAGAATCACAGAATGGGTAAGACTGGAAAGGATCAGTGAAGATCCAACCAGCCTAGCCCAACTCCCTGCTCAAGGAGGGACCAGTAGACTACCTTACTCAGGGTTGTGTCCAGACTGCTCTTGAATATTTCCACAGAAGGAGACTCCATAACCTCTCTGGGCCATCTGTTCCCTTTCTCTGTCACCCTCATAGCAAAGATGTTTGTGACACGGGTGAACTATTCCCATTTACAGGAGGAGTCCATACCTAAGCATGATTGTATCTTTTCCTAAGTACAGCTGCAGGATAAAAGAAAGCCTGGTAACATCTGAGGGCACAAATCCATACATTATCTGCATGGTGGTTACACACTGTAAACAAATCCTCTGTTCTTTCCACAGGCGCAACTCCTCCACAAGACTTAGTGAGATGCTCTGTGATAAACCTGGGTGGCACAGATGTTTACTTTGCCTGAAAGTCAACCAGCAGAATTTTTTTAATGCATCCTATTGCCCAATAGAGTTGTTTTTACAAGAGCTGTCAGGATGAAGAGGGAAGAGTAGGTCAGCTACTTCCAAAGAAATACAAAGGAATCTCAGTGAACATCAGATGCATCATCAAATAATAGGCAAGTGAAAAATTGAAATGCAGGGATTCATACATAAAATTGCAAAATTTGACAAAAAACTCATGGATGGCTTAATATGCTATTCATAGAATACCATAAAAGCATTTGGGCTGATTTCCTGTTTCATGTGAAACTGTTAAAGAAAAAGAAGCTTTTGGAAAATCATCAAGAGTGTCCTTCCAAAATCTCTCTGAGTTGAAGTTAATGAAAGACCAGATCCTTTTTGACAAATCCATCCATCAGTTTTTATAGTAGATCCTCTAATTGTGCATGAAGAAAAGAAAAAGTAGGCTCATTTTAAGCAGAAGCTGCTGCCCTTTAATGTGGGACAACAGGGAACAGGAAACCTTTTTTGTTTTTAATACTGAAGTCCCAATTTCTCTCTTTGTGATGCACATGCAACAATTTGGCAAATGTAAATTTTTTAGGAAACAGCATTTCAATTGTTTCCATGACAAAATACTTGAAGAATGAATCTCACAGACTGACTAAAAAAAGTCTTCATTATTTTAACTGCCCAATTTAATAAGCAAATTATAAAATACAGGAACAGGTATTTTTATTTTTAATATATGTTCATTGTCAATTATATCTAATACAGCAAATAATTAAACTTGAATTATTAGGATAACTACCTAAAATTAAGAAACAGTCACTGCCCTCCACTTTTAAATATATCAGGAAGCAAGCTGATGATTTGACCCAGGCTTTTCATTAATATGGCACCGGAAAAACATAAAAGAGTATATTTATGCACATACATAGACTTCACTGGCTTATAGCTGAATGTAATTTGCCACTTAAGTACATTTTGAAAAGAAAACAAAAAATCTGATGTCCACAGAGATAGAAATGACCATTAGAAAGCAGGCAGAGGGAATGTAGGCTTGATAGAGTATAGCACTTTAGTAAATCTCTAAATACTGTATCTTAACATCATATCTGAAAAAATAACTCATATTGGCTTTCTGTGCTACGAACTGAAAGACTGGAAGAACTGTAATAAAAGGCTACTCTTGGATGTCACAGAATTTTTCTTTTCAGATTAATTTGGTGATGTAAGGTATTTAATGACCTGGAAAACAGATTAGATTAAATCTGAGCACAATTATACATATTTTGGAGGGGTATTCAGGTGTCCTCAAGTAATGAGGGGCAATTATGACTGACTGGTCATAGAAAACTCAAGTCAACTGCATTACAGAGAGGGCAGCACACTGCCACAGGGAGGGGCAGCTGTGACAAAACTGATTACATGAAGTAGGTCTCAACTAGATAGAAAAGGTGAAATGAAGTTAAAAGAGCTATTGCATAGGTATCTAACACCCAAATTCTGTATTTATGTAACATGCCATAGAAATATATCAGAAAAGATCAAGAGAATTGCTGCAGTCCTTAACCCAGCTAGGGACAGGGAATGTGCCTTACAAAGTTCCCTGGTTCTTCTAGTGGATCCCATATGTGGGCAAAATCCCAGGCATTCTGCCTGGGAAGGGCTCTGTCCCAGTTCCAAGAGTGGCAATCCAGTCAATCCTGTGAGTGATGACAGCAGACAAACCTCAGATCTGCAAAATGCACAAATGCCTTTAAAAGGACCAGCAGACCCTACCCATGGCAGTAGCTGTAGCCAAACTAATGTGCCTCAGAAACCATCAGGAAAAGGAAGTTAATTCTAGTTCTACTAAAGAGCAACTCTCCACTTCCTCATCTCTCAGAAAAAGCAATCATATTAAGACATGCACAGAGCATTTTGAATTATTAACAAAAAATTATGTGACAGTTGGACAGCCTCACATAGCATCTATGTATATTATAGCAACCACATAAGAGCTACAACTTGCATTTTGAATATCATTTAGAAGACTTAGTTTGCTCCCCTTCCCTTTATTAGTATTCTAAGTGTATGCAAGGAAAATACAATTGATGATTATGTGAAACCAATCTAAAAGGAATTACAATTGGTAGCAAATTACACTGGTAGCAAATAAAAGAGAAACTGGTATGTTCACTTAAGTGAATATAACACTGAACTGTTAATTGACTCCACTACCATTTCTCAGCATAAAATAGTGATTAAGTATTGCAGTTTTAAAGAACAACCTTTAAGTGCATTCACTAAATACATTTGTGGAAAAGAACATGATGTTTCACTAAATGGTTTTAATGAATTTAGCCTGAACAGGGAAGACTCATGCTGGCTGACAAGATTTTTGAGGGTGAAGAAGAGGTGATGCTATGTAAAAAAAAAAAAAAAAGTATCAGTTTGTGTTAATTGATGCAGTCTTGTAAAATTATTTTAATATTAACTATTTCCAGAAGTGACCAGTACACTCTGTGAGCACTCTGGGCTGGGATTTCTTAGCCATGAGTTCTGAGTTTCGGATCAGACCAGGACACACAGGAGAAAGACTACTCTAAGTTTGGAAGAACTCATGCAAGAAAAAAGCTGAGTATCAAAGCCAGCTCTTAACAGAACTAGAAAGGCTGAAGCAATTGAAATTCTAAAACATAACAACAGCTGAAGCTAGCTGAGAGGAGAACGAGGATTTCACCTTCTTAGTACTGCCTCTCTGTGTTTATTCTCCCCTTCCTCCCATAAACTAAAAAATATTAAAAATTAATCAAAAGGCATTTCTAACTCTTTAATCATTCTATGTGTCTGCAAAGCCTGAGGCATTGCCTCAAGTGCCAGAAGGAATGCAAAGCCAAACAGAGAGCTTAAATACGAAACTCGGGAGAAAATTTACACTTACTGAATCCAGGCTAGCCATGGTGATGGGGATCTCAGCAGCAGCCACAAGCTGCCCTTGGGGTTCTGCTCAGGGTTCAGCAGAGCCTACAGCTCCTGGGACAGTGGCACTCTACAAGGCAGTGCAAGGGCATCAGGGCAGGGTGCCAACACTGCCAACTGCACACTTTTTAAGCTGTGCCACCCATGGCAAGGAGGATCTCTGCCACAGTGCCCAGCTGCCATTGGAGACAGGGTTAGGGTTACGGCTAGGCTTAGGGTTGAGGGAATGAAAGAGCCTACAGCTCCTGGAACACTAGGGCTGGAACAGGCATGCCAAGGCCACAACATAGCTGTTTCTACATCTTTCAAATTCGGACCACCCATGGGCTCTGGGCTCATCAGCCCCAGTGAGAAGATGCCATTTGGGTTCCAGTTAGGTTGGAGACGGCAAGAGAGCCTAGAGCTTCAGGCACACTGTGGCTGGAATATGTATGCCAAGAGGATCATGGCAAGGCCACAACATCTTTCACATTAGAAGCATGCATAGGGAAGGGAGCCTCAGCCACAGTGTCAAGCTGGGTCAAAGCTTAGTGGGAAAATCCATGTAATTGTGCAATGAAGTGAACCCAAAAAAATGGAATGGAAGGGAAAGGACTTGCATTGAATTAAGCCAAATACTTTCATTGGTTTCACTTAATTTTAGAACCTTTTGGTTTTTAAAATTTTATTTAATGTCTTTATGTGTCATTTACTGTCTTTCCATTTCTAGCAATTCCTTGATTTCTCAAGTTATATGAAAAACAAACTATTTACACAGAAAGCCCCCAACAATAAACCACACTGAATGGCGCTCTGCCATTTTTTCCCTGTTTGAAGCAACCTCTTCTCCCTTGAAGAGTGTGCCTTTCCCCTGTCTGAAGCAAGGAGGTGAGGTGGTATCAAATAACATCCAGGTTATAGCCCTGCCCTCTCCCAGCTATTGCAAAAGTTCACTTTGTCCTGGCATGAACCAGGACAATTTATCTGTCAGAAAGCACAAAAACATGAATTTGCATTGTATCATCTCTTATTTTCCTTAACGACCAAAGGCAAAGCTCAAGGTATGATTAGGAAAATATTTTTTTAATGACTGCAGCCAGTGACGTTGAAAGCTGCCTTTCACTTCTGTGGGGACAGCCCCTTCCTGCTGTGATCTGTGCCATTCAAATTCCTGCAGTCAGCATATGCTATCACACCCCACTCTCACAGAAACCAACACACTAACCACAGTACCACCCAAAACCAGGAAGTAACCCTTCATGCAGTTTCCCACATTTCTACTCTTCTTGGAGATGGGCTACAAGGGATGAACAGCTCTCCTGCTAAGCAGTTAATAGAATCATGGAATGGTCTGGGTTGGAAGGGATTTTAAGACTCTTTGGCTCCAATTCCCCTGCCATGGGCAGGGATGCCACCCACTGGATCAGGCTGCTCAGGGACTCATCCAGTCTGGCCTTGAACACTTCCAAGGATGGGGCATTCACAGTTTCTCTGAGCAGCCTGTTCCAGTGCATCACTGCCCTCACAATAAAGAACATCTTCCATCTAAATCTATCCACTTTCAGTTTAAACAGATGTATGTTTGTACTTCCTTTACCCTAAATTACTCTAAATGCCCCCTAGAAGTCTCTGACAGAAGAAGTGGATTTTGCTGAAAAGAAATAACTTCCTTTGCATGGTGGAAGACCACACAGCTAGTGGAAATCAGGAAAATACAACAATTCTTTGCATTTAAAGCCAGCGATTTACAAAACCTACAACTTTACTTAATTATAACATCAATGGGGAAGAGATCCCCTCAGCACAGAACAAAGAAAAGAGACCTGACCCCAGTCTGAATTTGTAAAGCATTGCTGAAGCTGGGCAGATAGAAAGAAGTGATAAGTATCAAGTCACTTGTGGGTTAGCTGCCAAAGAGACATCACTTCTTCTGCCAGCAGCATGACTGGCAGTAAATAATCACTGAGCCAGCCTGACAGTGAGTAGGAAAGTGATGAGACTGCCACATTCCCTCTCCAGCATGGTCACAACAAGCCCAAGGCTTGCTGCTTGGCAAGCGAAACCCTGCCATCAATTACTGACATTACAGGGAAAGGCTGATAGAGGGTGAACATCAGTTTTCTTTCCATTTAATTTGTCAAGAATACAAAAATCTGACTTCAGTTCTGGAACATGAGTGTGGAGAAGATAAAACCAATAGCCACAGTTTTATCAGCCTCTTGGCCATAAGAGTGAAGAAAATGCACAGGAGGGTGCTGTTCCTGCCAGAAGGTAACTAGGCAAACACATGAAATTCTGTCCAATGCAACCCACAGGGCCAATCCCATACTGGCAGAATGAAGAAAGTTCATACTCCAATGCCAGAGGAACTGGGACAGCAGAACTTGTACAGCATTTATTTGCACTGGCTGTTATTTGCCTAGTCTTGTTTTGAAAAGCTGGCAGATGAAGGGCCCTTTCTACCCATTCCAAGTGTTGAAACATGTCTCAGAGGTACAGGACTTAGTACATGGGCAGAGAAAAACCACTCCTTTTAATCTGACTTAATTCAGTAGAAAGTTATTAGTCTGGAAAGAAGTTTGACTCACTGAACCTTTTAGGACTGGCAGAGATGATGTATTGCAGTGCAACCTTCCCATACCATGAGTATCTTCCACACAGACAAAATGAGTGCTGAAGAAAAAAAAGTTCAAATTTTGATCAATCTTAGATCCAAGCCAAAACTGAAACATGTATCATCCTTTTAAGCATTCTGCTCACAGGTTGACAGGCTAACCTTATGAAGCTTATGGGTGCTACAAATACATGTGGAAAATTCAAAGTTTAGTCCTCATGTGGAAAACAATTAATCAATAGAGCTGCACAGCTCCATTTTGCAAACACTCAACTAGAAAAATTGGAAAATACTACTCGCAGCCTCTTTTTAAAAGTTGTGTGGAATCACAAACCCATCACTCAAGAGTCCAGGATGAGCTGATAGCTTGAAATTCAATTTCATAATTTAAGAAAGAATTCAACCTCAGAACATCTTTTGGTGAAGTAATCATCTATCACAGAATATATTCTGTGATTAAGGGACCCACAAGGATCTTCAAGTCCAACTCTTAAGTGCATGGCTCATACAGGGATTGAACCCAAATCTTGACATTGTTAGCCCTGCTCCAAACAAGTGAGCTAATCTCAGGGTCAATCAAATACTCTTCTCACTCTATTAGCTGAAGAAACAGAAGTAATTTTTTTAAAAACTATTTCTTCTGGTCTTTTTTTGTTTGTTTTGTTTTAAGAAGAAAAAAAATTACCAGGTTTATAAAAACTACCATTTACTTAGTTGGAAATCAGAGGCTTCAGGAACATCACAAAGAAAATTTTTAGTCCAGCAAAGTACTCCAGCACTGAACATCTTCCCAGCATTACAGCACATTGTTTTCATCACTCAGGAATCTCCAGCTTGTCTCTCAAGCTTCCAGAAAAACCCCTGGTGAAACCTGTACAAGACCTCTTCAGCACCCATACAAAAACTTACAGACCAGAATGCCAAGGTAGTTGCAATTTAACCTACACCATGCACACCATTCCCAGCTGAGGCAAACCAGCAAAGTTCTGCTAATCTTTCTAATGCTCTACAGCAGCAGAAGCTTTGTTGTATCCAGCTCAGCCAAGGTTACCCCTTCACAGCCTCACTAATGGGCCTTGCTGATCTCAGTCACATTCCTGCTCTATCTGGACAGCAGTGAAATAAATCTCCAGCAGAGCAGGCTCTCCTTTCACACAAGCTGCTGGGGTTTGCTGAGCAGCAGAACACACCCCTGGGCTGCACAGGGAGGCCTTTTCCCACGCTGGAGAACAGCAGTGGTGGTGCAAAGAGCCTGTTCCACCATGGGAGGTAAGAGGCAGCAGCCGACTCCCAGGCTCATGGTCATTGAGTGCTCTGCATAAAGCCAGCCAGGCCCTGTGGGAATCAGAGCTGCAGTCAATCTACATGCAAGAGAACAGGATTACAAACACACCTGGTTTGCTGCCTCAGCATCGAGCCTGATCAGAAGATAAATGTACTTGCTGAATAGTGTAACCATTGTTGTTATCATGGAAAAAAAAAAAAACCCAGTGAAGCAGGACAGATGAAGAAAAAAAATTATTACTTTGATTGCAACAACCAGTGAGTGTAAATGTCTGCCTCTTAAGGGATGACCAAAGAGCATTTTTGCCCTTGTCTATTGTAATGTCCTAGCCTTGTGGGGAGTGGAACACCCAAGATTCCTAGATGCCCATGGTCAAAAAGAATGACTAAAATCAGAGGGTCTGAAAAAATCAGAGCATCTGCAAAAACTCGAAGTTTTATTAGTAAATTACACACTTGGCATGGAAAATGGTATGTTAGTCCCTGACCTTTTATATAAAAGCATATGGCAGTGGGTTTTGGATAGAGGTGTAAGATAAGGAAGAGAGAGGGAAGAAAGGAGGAGAGAGAACCAGTCTTGGTTTCAGTGTGAGTCCAGCCCAGGGTCCTGGGGATGCTGCCTGGGTTTTGTGGGGGTAGCTTCTTATAGATAGATTTCCCTGCCCTGAAGATAGATTTCTCACTTTCTATGTAAATTTCTCATTATTCATAGCCCGTTCCTCTGGAAACGGGCCAAGGGCTTCAGGGTTCTTTGGTGATTTTGATCCCTCCCTACAGCCCATGTCTACTTCTTGTCCTTGCACTTGCACTGTACTGTGTGGTGCTTATCTTCAGGAACAAGGACAAGGATTTTATCCTGGAAAGTGCTGCACTACCTCTGCATGGGTCCCTTCTCCAGCCACATTTTGTTCTTTCTCACAGCAGGTTATTACTAATGATCCATGGTTGGCTCCACAGCCATCAGCTACTGCTGTTTGAGACATACACATTAACCCTGTATCTTCTGGGATTCTACATCTCTTGATACTTTTATGGACATATTTCAGAGACCATAGCCTTGATAAACTGAAGGGAATAATTGAAATGCTCTCTAGTGCTAAGTGAAGGGTTTACACCTTTTACTTTGGTTTTACAAGCTTAACAAAGTCAGTACCTTCAATTGGCATTTTCTACACAATCCAGATTTATGAACAACTCATGATCTGGCAAAGACATGAGGATTAAAAGATTATATAAACAGTTTTTCTGAATAGGAAGCTTTCTTGGCTTCAAGTCAAAGCTGTTACAGAGAAATAGGATTTAAGAGGAACATTTGGTGTATATGATACCAGAAATATGCTAGGTGGTAACACTATGTAGCTACAAAGTGCTATAATAAGTAACCAAAAAGGACATTAGTGTAATAAAGCTAAATGGATAGTGCAGCCTGTATATCCCTCCCTTTTTACCATCTGCCCATATTATCAGTACCAAACTGGCATTTATAAGCCCGCTTTTTTTTTTCCATTTAGCACAACATCACCAGAAGAAGCAGATGAACTGGAAAGAGTAAGGTGGTGGTGAAACCAGGTGGTTGATGTAACACAGAAGGTCTGAACAGCCTAAATATATTTGTACATTGACAGAGGCAACCCCTAGTTCAGAATTACCTCTCCTTTATGTACTGAGGGAGGGTAACACAAAATACTGAGTTTAGCAGGTGCTAGACATGCCACGAACTATCACAGGCAACAGAATACTTCAAAGAACACTTTTACTCCACCAGTAAAATGCCAAAACCATCCAATTATTTCAACAGCAAAGAGCAAAGAAGTGATCTGTCACTTTCTTTTTACTTGTTGAGAGACAGAAGTACTTGTATTCATGGAAAGTTGATAGAAACACATGCACATTAGTAATATGCATTTTGCGCAGAGTATTGAGAATGGCACAACTTGTGACTGTCACTCTGCAGTGCTCCATGGCTGCGGTTTATTCACACACAGGAGCTGTGCCTGGCTGAAGCTGCTTGCTCACCAACTTCCTCCATTGCAGTGGGGCTTTTCCTAAACTGTCTTGGGATTTTCCTCTGATGTATGCAGACAAGAGTACGCTGGTAGAGGCCCTGGCTTTAATAGCAAGCAGCACATATATATCTCATAGATGTGACAGTTACCTTGGCAGGAACTATTTTATTTCAAGTATCACATGATAACTAGTGTTTCTCTGCAGGAATCTTGTTTGCATGGGCATCAAGAGCCAGTAGTTGTTATCTTTGCAGAGCTAGAGTCTGATGAAAGGCCACAAGCCGGACCTCTCACATCAGTATCTGCCAAACATAGCAGGCACTAATTGTATTTTTTGCAACTGACACTTCATGCTGAGAAATAGAAATGGAATGTCATCTTGTCCCCTTGTCTGTCAAGACACATCAGCATGGAAATCTCTTACAGGTGCTCCTCCAAGACAGGAAAATTTAGCAAAATCACACAGGACTTTGGGCATGGTCATTCCAACAAAGACAAATCAAAACCTTAGTAATTATGCCAGAAAAGCTATGCAGCAAAATTCCATTAGCTCTTATTTGAATATTTGCCTTATGCAAATAAATCCTTTTACAACCTCAGTTTTTTTTAATGCTCTTCAGGATTATTTCTCCTGTGTTATAAAAATTCTCCTGGGAAAGTTTTGTGTTGCAGATCACTAAGAGAATGTCTTTCAATCCAAAATGTCCACCCATGGAAGTAATCTTGCATTTTGTGTTTAATGTGAGCAATAAGGCTTTATGTACAGGTAGGAGAAAAAAAACAAACCAAAAACCCAACAAAACCCAAAAAAAGGACATATGTACAATCTAAGAAAGAACAAAGAGAATTAATCTAGCTCTAGAAGTCTAAATCAACTTAAACAAACAAAAATACAATCATAAGCTAGAAAGCTCATTGAGATAAATAAGAATAAAATTAACATTTTTAAGAGTGCTAATTAACCACTGGAACAATTTATGTTGACGCTTTTCATCATTTGCATACTTCAGATCTACACAGAGCTTCTTTCCAGCAAAGAACACCACTGTCCACACAGTGAACAGTGTTCAACATTGTGTTCAATATGGGAATTGCTGGATGAGAGATTATGATATTCATATCCATATAGGCAGACCAAATATTTCAGTAGCCTGGTCTGACCCTGAAGTCTGTGAATTTCCAGCACAGAAGGGCCATATGCAGTTGAAGCAGCAATAAATGGCACATGTGGAGCAAATTCCAGTTCAGGGAATCAGAAACACTTGCTCTGGCCCAGGTACCTGCAGAAGGCCATTTAGGAGGGCACACTGTGCCAGACACAGGCCTGCTCTCACTGGGTTGTGCTCATGAGCTGCCCATTTGATGGCCTGAGCTTTTTCTTTCTTCTATTGCAAACAATAAAGAGAAACTGTAGGTACATACACACTTGGACATGATTTTTAAAAAGCGTTTTGGCTCTTTATGCAATACCAACTGTTAAGGAGAACCCAGTAATTCCCAGTGCACAAAAAGGCCTCTGGAGTGTTTGCTGCCTACAGCAGGTACTTAACTGGCAAGTTTGTTTCAAGTTGGTTGAACCAATTAAAAAAATTCTGCAGTTTTAATAAACTGATATCCCACTGCTCGCCCTAGAACATCCCTTTTGAGAGGAAGCATTTTACATCATCCTCATATGTTGTTTTATGTTGGTGCCCCCAGCTACCATGAAGCATGGAGAGCTAAAATGAAAATGTAAAGTGCTTCCAGCATGAAGCTGCTCTTTTGTGTAATTATGCCTGCTGCTAATAAGCCTTCCATTACAGCCATGGCACAGGTTTTGCTAATCCATTACAAATGATTGGTTGGAATTTAAAACACTGCTGCAAGCATACCACTTTTCACACTGAGCTCACATTGTCAGATTTCAAACACTTTCCCCCTCCATAAGTGACAAGGTTGGGCCATGCAACAACAGCTTTTACCTAAGGGAAGTGTTGAACTTATCACTTGAACCCTCCCTTGGGATTCACCTGAAAAGAATTTAACTGAAAATAACGAGACTGGCTCTGACCATTTCTGGTGTCAGTGTGAACACCAAACTCAGACATCAGGTTCTAAAAATGTGCTTTGCTGCATAAATCCTGCCACTGATCAGCATTGCCTGTGGTGTGACAGCTTGCCTGAATAGGTGAACTCATAGGTAATTCACGCTGAAATTTCTGACAAATCTCCTATTCTAAAAGCTCTAAAAGAAACTTTCATAAAAACTAAGAACATATCCAGTACCTTGAATTGTACTCCAAGATGCCTGATTTGTTCTTATGTATTAGACATAACATTTATATTTTTGAAGTGCCACTCTATTTAAACCTTGACCAGTCACAGACCTGTTACCCATAGAGCACTCACTTCCAAAGCTGCATTCAAACATACACTGCAGTTAGTTAGCTGACAGCCTGCAAGCCTAAAGAGAGGGGAGATTTCAGGAGTTCTCAGACAATTCTTGGTTTTTTTAAAGCCAAATAAGCATTAAGTAAACAGGTGTACAGGTGTCTACATGTGAGCCACAGTCTGCATGTCTGTTGATGTCAGTGGAGCTTAGACATCCAAGCACCTCCCCTAACAATAGACGTGTTCCCACCAGCCCATGGAATCACACCTTTGCACTCCTGGCTGTAAGAAGCTGATGTGCATTCAGTTTATGTGCATTCAGTTCATTCAGACGTTTGCTCATACATCTCTGCTGCCCTCTCAACAGTACCACAGCATCCTGCACAACCTGCCCTGGCAGCTGCAGGAGTATCTCTCAGGCTTGCACCAAATCCAGACCAGCCCTGGGTAGCTGTCCCAGACAGCAACACCCCAAGCAGCACCCTGCACCTGGGAATACTGAGCAGAGCACACTGCCCTAAATGTACTCAGAGTTTAGCAGCAGTGCTGAGTTTCCAGCTCTCCTGTACACCCGTGCATTTGAAGGTTGTAACTTTAAACAGCAATTCTGCAGCTGATGAACTGAAGGAGAACAATTGGTTCTTCTTCCTTGAACATTAATTTAAAAAATAATCCAACAAAATACAGCAAGAACCTCCACTAGAAATCATCTAGTTCACGCTTCTCCACTGGAATTGTTCTCTTTACCACTAGCCCTACCTTGTAGTGCTTTAAGAAGCAGCTAATCAATGAAATAGGGAAAAAAACAAACAAAAAGAACCCAAGAGGATGTCTCAGATTCAGTTGCACATTACATTTCCATGATGCCAGGTGGGGAGAAAGGGCCAAGATTAAGACAAAGTTCTCTTACATCATAATTTTAGCATCATTTAGCAAAACCCTGTATACAAGATTACAGTAATGGAAAGGGCTTTTTAATGTGCAAGGTGCACTTCCACACTGCCATCTTGTGTCAATAACCAGGTTTGCTGAACTTGAGAACCAAACATGCTACAAATACTTCAGCAAGGATCAAAACAGGCAAATAACATTCATTAGGTGGGTTCCTCTGCCTGTTCCCTCCAGGGGAAGGAGGGGACAAAGAAATTTTTGTTACTCACATTTGCCAATGTGAATTAACAAATGCAGATTTGCATTTGAAGGAGCCTTGTTTAAACCAGGATTTTATCACGGGTGGAAACTCAGCTTCAACTCTTCAAGAGTTTCAATTTCAGCTCTTTGAGGCCCACTAAATTTGAAATCCCACCCATTTGTACACAAGGTAGCTAATGAAATAACCCAGCCTTTTTGCAGACATTTTGTGGGAAAATGAAACTGGAACCTGCATGGAAGTACTTGACACCATGTAGGAGAAGCCAGCCAGGCTCAGAGCATACCACTGTAGGCTGTGGGACATGAGTCAGGCAGCATTGCAGACCACAGGCTGCTAAATTTTCTTTCTTTGTTTCCATTTTTCACCACCAGCCAACTTCCATGCACAAATGATTCCCATGAACAGGGAAACATAACAAGATGCAAAAAACAAGCATCACAATCCCTAAAAGATGGAAAAGACAGCATCACCATCCCTAAATTTTCTCAGTTTTGCTGCACAACACAGTCCTGGGAGAGGGGGAGTCATGGCTAAGATCAATTTGTTGATTAGAGGCTGAGAAACTTTGACTTGTGACCAAAAAAAAAGTGTCTCAGTGTATTTCAGGGCTGGTAGTGGAGACTGTAGATATCTGGAATATGGGGGCCAGGAGGACAGTGGCTCATTGGTTCATTATTGTAGATGCTGTCTACAATAAATGAAGTCTGAAAACTACCATGTAGAGGGCCATCACACCATATTCACCAAGGTATGTGCCCTTAAGAGAAAGCCAGATCTTTACAGTACCTATATCAGATACTGAATAGCTTTCAGGGAAGCAAGCTTCTTCCACAAGCAGCAGAGAGGACTCCAGAGAGCTGTGTGAGCAGGCAGTGTGTCTACAGTCTGTACTTGACAAGCAGGGGCTTCACATTGCAGCGCTGTCATCTGTGGTCTATCATGTCATTACTTACCACAACAGTAAAAACCAAATTAAACACTTTACCAGTCTTTAACTGAATACCAAAAACCAGAGTCAAGTTTGGCAGATGATACATTTGAGATTTTTATGATGATTTTTTAAGGCAAAAAGTAAAACTAATGTTTGGCACTTTGTAATTCAGCAAGCAGCATTCAGTTACAAGCAGGAGAAATTAGAGGAGCATAGGTGAAGTTCTCCCACTATGCCAAAAGAGCACAATCTTCCCCCCTTGTCGCCCCCAGCTATCACAGCCACAACCTCTCTTCCCAATCTGTGAGCTCTCCTACACACCACACCCCCAAAATCCCCTGAGAGCAAGGAGCACCCTAAGCTGCTTTGCAGCCTCACTGCAGCTCTTCATGGTGCCATATACAAGCTCACACTCAAGAGCTCTCCTACACATGCCAGCTTCCTCTTCCTCAGTTTTACCCACAAAATGCTCCCCCAAATTCCTCTGATCTACTCCTGTTGCGGTGTGATGTATAAATTCCAATATACTTCCTATGTTTTTTCACTGCCTCCAAGGATATGGACACAGGAGGGTACACAACCAGGCAGAAAGGATTTGGGGAAGCCACTGACCAGAACAATTTGAAAGTCAACACTGAGACATAGAGCACATTCCAGCTGTGTTTTCAAGAGGAGCAGAACCTAACCCAAAAATATTTTTGGCACTTTATTTCTAACAATAGCAGAGAAATTTTGACGAACATCCACGTCTTTCAATTTTTTTTCAGGGATGGGCGTATAGTCTCACCACTGGTACTGAATACTCAAGGGAAAGAGCATGAGGAGCTTGATGAAAAAGCTGTACACAGACTTTGACACTGACTACAAAGGAAGAGAGAAAAGAAAGAACTATTGTTCTTGCATATATTTATGTGAACAACTTAATCCTGTCAGAACAAATATTTTTCCCAAGATGAAAATCAAACAATTTTATATTTCCACACACTACCTTAGACATGTTTAGCTGAACAGAAAGGACAAAAACTTCTAATAAATGCAACATTCGATTTTTTATTTACAAATATATGGTAATTCAACAACCATTCTCCACTCAGTTTGCAGAGGAAAGAGTGATAGTTACATTTCCAAACAGGAAAAGAAAACTCTCTCTCTTAAATGGATTCCACAGAATATTATGCCAACACCACTGAGCAAATTCCGAGATTATTCTCTGTATTTAGGTTTCAAAAAAGCACATAATTTTAGAAACCAGCATATGGAAAGCAAACACATTTGTGTGCATTTAAATGCAGCTTCATATTAACCTAGAGAATTCACTTTCAGTATATGTCAAAAATAAAGACAGCAATTGCAAATATATATTTATATTAGCTATTTCTCTAATGCTCATTTCAAGAGCTTAGAAACAAAATACCCTCTTCATATACCATTGGAAAGTCAACTAGTTGATTATAAGCCTCAAAAATATTTTGAAGTTATTACTGAAAATATACTTATTCTCTCTTGTGCTCTCAGTACTTGAAGCTGAAAATGTGAAAGCATTTTTCCCAGCTATTTCCTTACTGCAATTACTTTCTTATAAATAAAAATAGTTACATGAAGAATACAAGGTATTGCTATGAAGACTAGACAAGCAAGAGTTACTCTTAGAAAAAACCACACATACACACAATATATATATTTATAGATCTACATCAGCAGCAATCACCTCTTCTTGTATCTGCAACAGTGGTTTCATATCTTCATTTGCTTCACATGCAGGTTGGTTGTCCAGCTGTTAGGGAGAGACAAAATAAACTGTAAGTAAAGTCTAGTTACTGAAAAACTTTTGTGTCAACAATTAACATTTTAAAGTTTAAAACAGTCACTTAATAGTCAAAAAAACATTTTAAAGTTTCAAAGACTTATTGAAAATGGTAACATACTAATGTATACATTTGGAATCAAGCAATCCAAATTTAATGAACAATACAAATTTGAGTTGAATCCAATTATAGCACTGCAAGTATTTCAGGCCAAGTCATATTCCACAGAACATGCACTTTACCAAATTATCAAGAATTATTTTTAACTTACTTAATTTATTTTTAGTATTAGTACAGAGTGATAGTTTCTCTAAATTTACCTTTTAATAATGAAATAAAAATTTGCTAAATTACTGTAATAATATAAAGAACTTTTTTATCCTCTCTGCATACCTTTGTAGGTACTTGCCAATACAGTGTTTCACTAGAACGTTCCAAGTTTAAACCACAGAATTAACACAAAAATGTGCGAAAATATCATATAAAATTACATTAAATTGCAAAGTGAGTATTAATAACCCTACAGTTTATCAAACCTTTTAGCCAACATGCTCACATTTCAAACTAGCAAATAATTAGCCAGGTTGATGTCAAATGCCAACTGCAAAAAACAGGAATTCACATCACAGGGCAGTGCTGTGCTGCCAAATACATTTGCACTGCAGTAATTGCATAGCTGGGTTTTGTATTATTCAAATAGCTGATTTCAGTGACTAATCACTAATTTGAATACTGTGTTCTGTACCTATAAATTTTTACAACTCCTGATTTTACTTGTATCTCATAGAATAATGTTTTGAGGTGCCCACTGGCCCAGGTAGATGCAGTCTGAAGGGAAGGGAATACAAACAATAAAAAAATACAAATTTCCTCACAGATCAGCTCTGCTTCTGAAAGGCACTGCTGTGACTTTATGGGCTGTAATGTCAAAGGGAGACTAAACAGCAATTCATCCACAATAAAATTACTTATCCCACTCATCCAGCAATATTTCCCCCCAAAAGAAAAGACAGAAAAAAATAATGTGAGCACACTCCACAGTGAGTCTCTCTCACATATGTGTGCTTCAAATAGGAACACAGTCAGTTCAGTGTAGTCTTGTCATCAACAAGGAGATACATTCTCCAAACTTTAAATTAGACATGGTATGACCCAGTGCCCTGGATCACCTCCAGATGGAAGGGAGTGATTCTCTTCCTCCTTCCACTGATCACATCAGCCTCTGTGAATGCGCTACTACCGTCACGAGGTGTTGCGCTTTCTGGTTTTAGCTCGGGTACCACTTCATCATTTCTGTGACTTCCCTTCATGGAGGTCAAAAAGAGCCTCCAAACAGCAATGGCATCAGATGCAGAGCTTCTCTTTACCTGAGCTAGGTTCCACAGCCAGCAGCTGCCCAGTTCCTGCTCAAACACTGTAGCATGAATATCCTGTTCCCTTCACTGCCTTCCAATCCACCATGAGAAAAATGTGCCGGGCTCATAAAGAAACACTGACATTTTTCCAGGAAGTAATTCAGAAAATATTTCCCTCCCCTGATTTTTATCATCCTATAGAATTCCACATTTGCTACATTAAAAAAGAGCCATATAAAACTCCTGACACTTATCAAAATTAGTAAGTTGTCTACCATCATCTATGACAGCAGAAAAGAAGACCTAAAAACCACTACAAAAAGCCTTAACATCATGCTCCAGTAAATCAGAATTCTGCAAACCATAAGAAGGAAAAAAATTATACTGCACCTTTTAATTAAGATCTGTAAGTAAATCAATTCCTCCTGAACTTGTACCTAAACGAATAACCAATTACAGACCTATAATTCCAATAATAATAGCATTACAAAAAGAAACCAGCATTTGTGCCACCTGCACAAGATAAACTAATTGCTTTCCACATATGTATTAGGACTGAATTAAATACATATTTCAGCTTACTTTTTAAGAAAATGTAGACACTTTTTCAAAAGGCTTCTCTGTTATCAAGACAAGCCTGTTTAGCACCTGACAGCTCCTTGACACCACTTTCTTAGATCTATAAAGGAAGGAAGATGACTATACCATGCTGTCTGCTTGAAACTGCGTAATAACAACTTGGTAAAATCAGCTACCAGTGAGTTAGAAATTAGGAATGACTACCCTACAAAAGACAGAAACTGGCAATCAAACCTTGCTGAACCTATTTGCTAATTTAAAGCTAAACATGAAAGCTATCAAGTGGCTCAGCTGTGCAAACACTTGAGGTTGTACAGCACAGAGAAGAGCTACAGTCATGCACACTGCAGTTGGATTGCCTTACTTTTAAATCTGATATAGCAGTCGTTGCAGAAGAGTTTGTTGTTTCGGATCCTGACTTCAGCTCCAGAGCGGGATCCACCAAGGTCGCATCCACAGGCAACACACTGTATCACACAGGAATAATTAGCAACTCCTTCCAAAATACTATGAAACAAAAATGCTGTTCAAAAGCAGCTCAGATTAAGCTCAACAAAGCCTGAACCATAACCCCACAATCACTAGAAGCAAATGTACAATGATTAGTAGATCAAAATGCAACCAACCCTGAGGAAGTATTTTAAGGCGACGACTGGACAATGAATAGCAGACCAGAAATGCTACACCAAGTAAGCAAACATAAAGCAGACGGTTTTTAGAGATTAGGTCACTTAATCTAATTTGAACTTTGGTTTCTCTGAAAACTAAAACTGGTTTGGCACAAAGAAAAATTTGTTCTCTAGATGGCAACAGGAATTTTGGCACAGAACACCTGGGTGTGCTACTTGCAGATTTCCATGTGGCACTACATGCTGCTGGTGTCCTCAGTCCCTTGGCACTCAAAGCAGAAAATACTCAGGCACTCCCAATTTCCTGGGCTTGCATCACTGGAACAAGTTCTGATTTGGAGAGATGGGGCTGATTTAATTTTTCTTGCATATAAGGGGCTTTTCAACACATAAGGGGCTTGACCACTGCCATGCTACCATTAAACTATTTGGCTATGGTAGCCTGAACATGTACTTGTTGTGAATATGGACCACATCTGGAAGGAATGTAATCCAAAACATAATACTCCCCTTACTGAATTTATGAAGGACAGATACTTTCCCTGCTTAACCAAGTAATGAATCTTGTAAATGGCAGTCTTTTCAACAGCTCATTAATTTTCAGAAATTTGAGAACCAGAAACTTGGCATTTTGTTATGTAGGTTATGAGCTACAGGTGGATGGTCTCACACAGAATACAGGTCCTGCAGAAAAGGGGATGGCAACTGATCACTATGGATTAGTGCTGTCTCTCCTGCTCAGGGAGGCAGAACCAGGAAGGGCTTGGAGTCAATCCCTAGTAAGACTCCAGGTGATGCACTTGAGCTGGGCATGGAAGACAACTGTTCTGAACTACACAAAGAAATATCTTTCTTGAAGTCAGGGAAGAAGCAGCATTCAACAGCATCTCCAAGTCACAGTCTAATTCCACATCTGGTCCGAGGGCAAGGGAATGGGACTGCTTTGCTGTCTTTTGCAGGCAAATATTTATTCTTTCAGCTCTGCAAATGCCCCAAGCTGATTGGAAATCATGTTAGTAGGTCTAGGTCTCAGTACTGGGCATAAGCTAGTACACTTAGTTGGTGACTAGGGCTGAGTAGCATTAAACACACCTTTTGCTTTTTTTCTGGGCTTTATCCTGCCAGTTTGAACTCTTCCAACCTGCCTTTAATTGGAAAACACCACATGAACACACTGTCTGCTAAGGTTAGCTTAGAAAGGACGGGTCATCTTAAATGATTTAATTGCCAGGGTCCAGGTTGAGATTTTTTTTTTAGAGGAGCTGCTTTCTCTGGGAGAAGTGGTTCAGCATTTTCCGATATTTTGCCACCTATTCGAAGAAAGAAATCTTCGATCTCACAATCCATGTGCTCATCTTGCTTTCCAAAGTCCTACTTGTTAGCTCTGGAATTTAGGAAACACCTCTAGAGTAGAGTGCTAAATGCCTGCAAATGGGACTGCCTCATGGAAATATGCATGCACCAGGCTGTCAAGAGTAGAAGGCAAAGCAGGTGATTAGTAAGAACCCCTGTGAGCATAACACTGAGTAGCCATGCGTGCTCCTGATTAGTTCCTGTTCCTTCACGATGTGACTCCCAGCTCTCACCTTAAAGCAATGTAAATGATAACAAAGACCAAGAGACTCAATGATCATGGCTGCTCCTTTGCCCAGAATGTTATTACAGTATGAACAGATTTTCTTCCCACTGACTGACCTAAATATAGAACGAAAAACCTTAAAACCAGCTTGAAAATGTTTAAAAGACAAAGAAGAGTTATAAAATACTTTTTGAGATTAAAAATAAAAAACATACGGGTAAAAACTGGACTATTAGGCTGCTTGGAGAAAGTAAACTGAAAATTAATATTATTTAGAGTAGATCTGAAAGACATGGAAAGCTGAAGTGTTATAATTTACATCAAATTTAAATAGGAAAAAGTTAAGAAATTCTGTGACATTCTTGGCACATATCTCATTGTATAAAATAGCTTCTACAAATAAAAAGTGTACTGTAAAGTTCAGAGAGTAAGAACAAAGGTTTTGTGCTCCTGCCTTCTTAGCTGTGGGGATCTATGCAGAAGGCTAAGTTTTAGCAAGCACGCGTTCCAAGTCCCACCATCTGCACCTTGTTAGATAAAAGAAGGCTAGCCCTAGACATAAAATATTATGTTAACTCTTTGAACATAAACCATATGAAGGTCACTTTCCATAGATCTACCAAAGTGTTAGCAAATGGAAGTGAGAACAAATTAACAAATATGGTTAAGAAGGTAATTTTCTTACATCATAAAGGATATAAAAGATTAGCTTAAAAAAAAATGTGGTCAATTTATCAATAATGCCTGAGAGTGTAAGAGCTAGTGAAGTAGTGTTCACTGTTGTTATTTATAACACATGTAATTCTGTGTGGGATGATTCTCTGGAGTACTATCCCAAGGTATTTTTAAAATGCTTTAAGTACATAAAACAGCAGAGTTATCTACCCTACCACAGCTGAATTCCATTTTTGTTTCAAAATATGTTGCAATTCTTGCTTTCTCCTCCTAGATTAAAATCAACATCCTACTCTGTAATTCTCCAGGGTCATGGGTTATGAGCATTCCTGAGTGCTCCTCAAGATGATATTGACCACATGCCAGGAAGTGAGGAGGAGAGACCAAGATGAGGGTCATAAAGCGTGGGTTTCAGGAATCTTTTGTTAAAACAAACCATGGAAAATAAATGTCAGAAATGCCATCTGGAACAGGCTTTTGCTAATCATTTTGGTAACCAACACACAGCTTGGAGACTGCAGATTGATTATTCAAATTCCTTTGTTTTTTTAACCAATGTCAAGCAGTGATGACAAATCTGGGGAATTTTCTGAGTGATCGGAGCAGGGAGGTAATACCAGTCCGTACTTCCACTGTCCCCTCCAGCTAGAAAACTCCAGGTACTTGTTAATCAATGCTTTGGGCAAGAATAACACATATGCTGTAAGTCCAGCACATACACAAGGTCTGCCCCTCAGTGCTGTCCAACATTTTTATCTTCCCAGTAGAAGGGCACCCACTCACCTGCTGCGTGTCTGGGACCCTGACTGGGAAGCAGAGAGGGGAGACTGAGCCCTGGGAGCTGTCTGGGATGTGGAGGGGGCTCTTGCAGAGGTGGCCACAGGAGGTGCTTTGCTGGAGGAAGGAGTGCACATGTAGGCTCGGTTTGAGGTGGACACCGGGCGACTAGAATCTTGACTAGAAGACAGAGATAAAGAGGACGCAGACTGGTTCAGCCGTGAGTGGTGCCTCCATGACCTCATTCCTGAAGAATCAAGATTGTCCAAAGACTCCCCTCTGTAACAGAGATACAAGCACCACAAATGTAAATGGCAGTATGGATGGAGCAACAGAGCTATATCCTGACTTTTTTAAGAGAAAGCCATTAATCTTGCATTTTTAATATTTTCTGGTATTAATATGTTTGTTTGATCACCCTTGAGAGAATATTGAGCAATATTCTTCCTGCACAGATTTAAAATGTATGGGTAGGAAATTATCCTTTGTGTCCAGGCATAGTTCTCATGGTAAAAAACGGGTGAGGCAAAAGCAAAACACTTCACTGCAGCCTTATCAGGGAGAGCTGTATCAAAATCCACAGTGCAGAAACAGACCTCAGATACCAGCTTTGTTTATGTTTTCTCCAAGGGATACCAGATCGAAAATAACAATCCACCCAGACTGGATAGCATCACCCAGGTACAAGGTGTTGGCCCAATAATCAAACACTCTCCTGACTGATAACTCGGCTGTTTCCTAAGTGACAAATCCAACACTCATACATTAAATAAAGCAAAAAAACCTATCCAAACTTTATTACATATTTCTGTGTTGAAAAACGCATACTTCTTCACCACAAGAATTCATTTCCAAAACAGGTTGCCATGCTGAAATTCTTAAATGCATCTGTCAATGACAAGGCACACCACTGATTTCCATTGCTGCTGTACCAACCAAGAAATAAGCAGCCGAGTTACTAACAGGTCACATCCACACTCCTTACTCGCAAAAAATCCCATTCAATCCCAGCTGTAATACAGATACCTTCTTCTATCTGTGCTGCTATGATGTCATTTCACAGACTCAATTTGTTTCTAGGCTCTGTATTACAAGCTAAAGTTCAGAATAACCAAAGCAAAATGTATGATGAGAGACAGAGTTAATTTTTAATGTGATTCCTACCTCCTCATACTACTGCTGTACAGACTAATGGGCTCCTTATGTATACTGGCACTGCGCTGCCTAATCCAGCTGCTGTCCGTGTGTAGAGATGTTTTCTTTCTCATTTCCTGAAGGATTTGCTGTCTCTCCAGCTCTGCTGCAGACAGGTTTTGCTCCTTCTGAGGTTTCTTCTGCGACTCACCCATGTTCCAGGACCTCTCTGAATACTTGCTCTGGGTACCTGTACAGGCAACATGTGCAAACATCAGCCAGACACCTCAGGGCACAGAAGCAGTTATGGTCCTGTCAGCACTCTGGCTGTAATTCCAAGAGCTATTGTTCATCACTCCATTCACAAGTTATTCCAGTTCCCTTTTACAGCCGAGTAAAACTTACCAATACAGCATTACTGAAAATTTTTTGTTTATATTTCCATTAACGTAGCCTTTTACATAATGCTTAATTTAAATACATTCTCCTTCACTTCCTAAGTGTATATGCATTGACATTTGTACTCTTTTTAAAAGGGTATCACCTCTTTTAGAGCCATAATTTAGACTCTTCCTCCAATACAAACTGAACCATGTGTAAAATGCATAGTTAAATGACGGGATACATTCTTTCTCTTTAAAAGTTCGTACTCTTTTCTTCTGTAAGTTGTCTCTGTTTACAAGAATTTCTTTCTTTCTTCAAGGCACTAAAAACACTGCTTTATATTGTTTTATATAGATACAAAGGGGACAGGTAAATCTTTCAGTTAATTGGATTATGTGTTAACTACTCAGTTGAAATGAAATTAATGGTATAGATGGTCTTTGAGAATTTGGAAGGGGAAACAAAGAAGCAATCTTTCTTCAATAGGCGTTGACATATCAGAAGGCAACAATTGTTTATTTCCTAGATCCAGTACATATTCTTCATAGTAAAAAAACAATTAAGAAAATTACTCAGCAGTAAGTCATCCAATTGAAATTTCAATCCTTTTAAATGCTGCTCTGACGGTAGATTAGCTCTTGGATTTATTGGTACAGATTATCATTGTAAAATACTGTGGAAGTTTACTTTCTCTTTAGTTTCAATGACAGTGCTTTAATGTATGAAAGCAACATTTTTAATCTGCAATATATCCCTTAATATATCTACTTTTCTTTGATTACTTGTGTCTACTTTTTTTAACTGTGTTTTAGACATAAAAGTAGCTTGCAGGCATTTTTGACTGTAACATATTTATAAAATTGGTTTGTTTGCTTTGCACATAATTCTTCTAATATAACCCAAGTCATATATCTGAACTAGAGTCCAGGACACGTATGCCATTGTGACATATCAAGAGCTGACTTCTTGCTCTATTATTACCACACTAACTGAAATTAAGAAGACAAAAAGTTGTATTAAATACATTCATCATCTTGGTATGTGCAGCTTTTTTTTTTGACAGAGTTAATGCATCAAAACTACACATATCTTCAATGATATAACTGCATGATTGAATTTATCTCATGTTAAAATTTAGGCATCTAAGAGCCATTTGTAATCACTGTCTTCACATGGGTAGTTAATCATATTTGTCCTCAGCTTTTATGTTGACTGTATGATTTTCCTCTTGATGTTGAAAGTTCATTAAATTGGGGCATAGTATGAATTCACAATGCAGCTATTAAAAATACTCTAAAAATTAATTTTCTTAGGGTGACTATATGTACACATTTTTTTCTTCCTACTTCCCTCCCTACCAAAAAAATTAAATATAATGGAAATTAGACATTACTTACCATTTCTGATTGTGTTGACTTCATTCAGTTCTGTAGTTGACTTTGACTTATTCCTAAGGATATAAAAACATCTGTCTTAATTACAAGACCTCATTACAGACACAGCTCTTATCATTGCAGATGACAGAACCAGTCCTCCTTTTTTCATTATTCTTCCCATCAACCATTTATGCTATACTTAAAACAAGAGGCAAAAAATAACTAAAGACCAAGAGGATGCTAAATGGAAAAAAAGTCAATATTTAGATCTCAATAGATAGTCGCCAATTAAAAGTTAAAATTTTGCACTGAAAGTTGTCAGTGCTTCAGGTATAAGGAACTGATCATTGTACTTGTTTCAAAAAAAATGTAAAAAACCAAATTCTTCCCTGTGGAAGCTTTGTGAAGACTGCAGTCAGACAAAGAAGCAAGAATTTTCAGAGCAGATTTACAATTTATTTGGCTTAATGAGAAACTGAAATCATTCTTCAGCACTGTTACTAAACTGCAAGCAAAACACCCTCTCAAAACCCTGCATGCAGATTGTTTTTGGAAAATTTACTGTTCACTGATTATACCTAGCAGCATAATTTTTAGTGAGTTTTAGCCAAGAAATGGCATTCAACAAAGGCCATATACAGGAAGACAAATCCAAAAAGTTTGTTTTCTGACAGTACAGAGCAGAAGCCTCAGCAACACCTCTGCTGTATTATTAGTCTCAAGTAGTACAGCCAATTTTTTAGTTTAAAATAACTCACAAAGAAAGGATTTTAAAAGAAATCCTTTGCTTGGTCCCAACTCAAAGCTGCTACATTAATGTTTTTACACATATAGCACTGGCTGCACAGCCACATTTTGAAAGAATCTTGTCCTTTATTTAGAGATAAATGAAGCATAAACTACATCACATCTTGCTTCCTTAAGTTTCTGCTGTCTGTCCTATGGTGTGGACCTGTTTTATTATCTATTTAAGAAGATGCAACACTCTCACAGCTGCTTGTAGTGAAGAAAAAAGCAGTGTCCTCCTCACAAATATATCCAAGATGTAATTATTTACTGCTTGCTCCTTCTGAAGTTAGATCTACATCTTCCATTAGTAACAGACCCATTAAATGTACCTTGTAATTTTTGGAGTTCCTCTTTATATAAGAGAGGTATGCTCACTTCAGCTACAAGAAGTGATTAATTCTACAGCAGAAGTCACCTTTCAGAATTACTGAGATACAACGCAAAACAAAGGCTTAATTTGTAAAGCAAGAGATTGTACCTTAAAATTAACTTGTGTAAATTACAGGAGTAACATGCACTATCCCCTTGATAAATATCCTGCTGCTGCCTCTCACTTCCCTTCTTGTTTACTCTCTCAAGTTGCACAACCCGAACAGGGATGATTGCACCTTAGTTTGTAGAGCATGCTATAACACAACCAAAAGAGATCTGAAATTGTTTTCCAGCCAGGTAAGTTTAGTACTACCCACATATTTACCACCTCACAGTTTTGTTTCTTCCCATAGAATCCCACTGACTAACTGTTGCTTACAACACAGTGTATAATTTGACAAAAGTTTGGCCATTTGTTTTTTCAATATGAAAACACGCCATAAAAACTGCAAAACACAGCAGCAGTCCAACATATCCATTTAGCTGCTATTACTAAAGTTTATTAGAATTTTAAAAATTTTCTAACAAAGAAATGGTGATGTTACAGTTGGTGTTGAGATTCAATATTGGACATACCTGTCAGCAAACGACTGGCCAGGCTGCGCCTCAATGGTTTTAGAAACTTCATAACGCTCATAATGTCTATTGGAACGAAAAGAAACATTATGTTCACATACAGAAAAAGAGACACATAGTTCCTAAGGGAAATATTCAAAATAGATCCTGAAGGACTGAAGGAAAAAAAAAAAAAAGTTTAAATTAAACCCCCCAAACAAGTAAAGTTCTAAGGAGTCTCAATTTAACAGTCAGAAAAAAAAAAAAAACTGATAAAAGAAGGCAGAAAAAGAAGAGTTGACAGAAAAACTGCCTGAAATTACATTTTTTGAAGTGAAAAGGCAACCAAACATGAGCCTACCAGAATGGTTATTGCTAAAGATGCTTCAACTGTGTATTGATTCAATTTCTTATTACCTGTCAATGACAGGATGGCCAGCTCTATCCTCTATTGTTTTAGATACTTCATAGCGCTCGTAATGTCTAGAAGCAAAATAAAGATAAAATGCATATTAAAAGAAAATTCTAGAAATTGAGCAAACAGTAAGTATCCCCAGAGAAAACTTAGAAAGTTCAGCTATGTTAAAAGAATCCCAAAGACTAAGGTGCTGCAAAAATTACAAGCATCAGTATACAACAGTGATTATCTCACCCATTTCAAAGCCAGGAGGAAAATTTTGTCAAAGCACAGCTGTTCTATAGAAATTACATTTTTATTGCAGAAGAGTGTACAAGTGCAGTTTATAAACTCACAAAGTTCCACAGAAAACACTCTTTAGCTGACTGTCCCCTCCCTCCCTTTCCAGTATCATGTCTTTGCAGGTGTTTATATAACGTTTCAGATTTCAAGTCTTATCTCTGGATATCATCTTATAGCAAATATTTAACATCAGATATTTTAAAGCCCAGTTTCACTGAACTTGCTCCTTTACTATTAAACAAAACCTCCCATGTTTAGCAAAACACATCCTTTGGCAGCAATCTCAGAGGCAATGAAATCCCTGTGGACTAAAGAATGTGCCAGGGATTTAGATATGCAGATATTACAGCAGCTTAATAAGTTACCACACAAAGTCCTATCATCTTGTAACTGGGACAAGCTAAAATTGTAAAGCTATCCTAGCTCTGCTGCCAGGAAGAACCTGTTCAGCCATTGTAGCATTGTATCTCTGCTTTGCTCAGCAGGCATATCAAGCAGCAGTCATTTAGATTAAACTAAAGTACCTCTGGGTCTTACAACCTCTTCTGCAAATATATGCAGTTTTTTTAAATCATACTACTTTCTCCTAAGGCTTAGCTTGATACTACGTGTTCTCTTTAGTCATCTCTTGTTACTTACATAGGAAAAGAGATAAACCTTAAGAGAAGCCAAAAGTCATACACAAGGCAGTAAGGTAAATGGAGACAAAATAATGAAAGGTTACTGGTTTGATCTGTTTTCAGACAGATTAATCTCCTGTAACAGTAGTCTGAAAACTTCTGGGCAAGAACACAACTTGAGAACTAATAGGTGGGGATTTGTTTGTTAGACTGATTTTTAAATCAAGCTGCTGAAGAAGGTAATGAGAGAAACAAACATATCTGCAGTGGATATTTCTAACAGGCTATGATATGTAAGCAAGTAACGGTTCACTCATACACCATGATATCCCTCACTGACAAATTAAGCCAGTAGTTAAATTACAATTAAGCTTTATTGTAACACTGTTGAATTAAAATGAGAGATAAATCTGTAAAAATCAGCCACACATTTGTTGAAAAAGTGTTAACTTTGTATTTCTTCTGGAAGCCCTGTATGTTGAGTCACTGGCTCTCACGTTGAGTCACTGGCTTATGCACAATTCTTACAAAATTTTCTCATTAAGTCCTTCAGATCCTCTTTCATTTGGTTGTAATTACAGTACTTACACATCCCATTAAAAAAAATAGCTGAAGTAGGGAAATATAGCACTTGATTCTTGGGGAAGGACTGTGTTATGCCTGATCCTTCCATCTTTGGAAAGAAAGACTATGGTATGGGATTTTGCACCAAGTGACTGCAGCATGAATCTCACATGAACATCCTCATACATTCAGGACAGATACAGCCCCGTTGGACATGGATTTGAATTTGCAGAAGGAAGAGAAAGTCCATCCTAGCACAAGTGCACACCTTTGGTACTGAGGCACCTCCACTGACACCTCCCTCTGCTTTTCCGCCTGCCGCCTCTGCTCCTCCAGCTCCGCCTGCCGCCTCTGCTCCTCAGCCTGCTGCTGCTCCCTCTCTTTACGCTGTCTCTCCAGCTCCAGCTCTTGGAGTTCCTGTTCCTGCTCAAAATGCCTGGTAGCTTCTTCCTGGGTCCTCCGTTCCTCCTGAAGCCTCCTCCTTCCTTCCTCCTCATGCAGCAAGCTCGCTGCCAGCTCGTTTTCTCCATCTCGTTCTGGCTCCTTGGGAGCATCTGCTTCTGGGCTTGCTGTCCAGCTGGACACAGGTGGAGCCTGAGAAGTGATAGATGTTGTATTTAGGGTTAGAACAGTCTGTTCCTGTAGCAAAGAAAAAAAAATAATGTTTTTAGGGAAGGGATCTGTTTTTTAAATAGATTGCTCCCTCAGGAAAGGTAATTTATTCTATAAGGTAAGCATGTATAAAAATTATCCCCAGCACTTCCAGTGCAAGATGCAGGGCATAGTTTGGTTACACATTCTCCTAATTCAAGAGCTTCAATCCACACACCAGCCTTAGCAAGCACCACAGGCAGCGTGGCCACAACTATGTGAAACATTCTGCTTTCCAAGGTATCACTTACATGTCAAACCATCCCTTCCCCGCTTAAATACCCATGGAAAACAAACCCTTCCATGATACCCAGCATTTCTCCCTACTGTTTTGACTTAGAAACCTGAGACCTATTTAAAAGTGTATACACAAAGATATACACTGCAATCTATGTCAGACTGATGAATTTCACATGAATCCTCATGTGGAGGCATCTCCCCCTCTCTTCCATTCTCCTACCATTTCAAAGTCAAGCCTCAGACCTATCACTCTATGACTCTTTTCTCAAAAATGAGAAAAGGCCTTTCAGTGGTCAAAAGGTGTTTTAGTTGCAGGAAGAGAAATAATGTTGATGGGTCCATCAGAATCTCTTATGACAGAAAAAATACAAAATGGTTTATATTCTTGTACAACAAAGTCCTCCGACAGCTCAAAAAGCTTTCTTATTGAAGTTCTAAGCCTTAAATTATGGTCTACTCATTCATGACTGTGTAAACACAACTGATCTAGCTTGGATGCCTGAAGCAACACTCAGCAGTAAAGAGGAGATACCTCAGACAGTTCCCATACTCAGGAAAAAACTTGTTCATCTTCCCATAAACAACAGCCACAGAAATCAGCATCTACAGAAACTACACACATTCAGTGTTTTAAAATATATAACTGGAAATCTAAAGTTGATTTGGTATGTAAATTTATCAGATGAACTGTCTGCCAATAACAAGCCAGACACTTATGAACATGTTTCCTGATCAACTATTGTGAAGCAGAACTCCAAAAAGTATCACCAGGTGGTAAATAAACAGCAAAAGTCTGCATTTATGATCACAATAATTAATACATGCTGTGACTTTTTGTCAACATATTTTTCCTGTTAGTTACCTAACCAGCTCATAAGGAAGACACAAATTCAACATATCTCAATACATGCCATCTACTCTTTCCATCTTATTTTTTTCTCTACCAAGTCATAGACAACAATTTATTTTCCAAAATGAAAATATAAATGACATAAAAAACCTAGTATTTTGCTTGCTTTCATCCATTTAGTATAAGGGGAAAAAAGCCCTCATGAAACTAGTCAGTAAACCTTTATTCACAGCCTACCTCATCAAAATACTTGGAGCTCTCTTTTTCCGCTTCTTGCTTAGCTCGTAGCCATTCTTCCCTCAGTTTCTCTTGTTCTCGTTGGTATTTCTCCTGTTAGGTTACATTGAAGTTAAACATGCAAATAAGAAACATGGTATTTTTTACTTTCATTAAAATGCACACTGGAATTTAATGTGTTTTTTAACAGACCAAACAGACCAGACAAAAAACATCCCTGAGCTCCACTAGAACATTAGGTCTGCCACAAATGAAATCCTGGCTCAAATACAATCCAAAGGAGCTCCGTAATTGATTTTTGAGTCTCCAGGCTTATTACACTTCAAGTTTCACAAAAGCCAACTTCATAGTCCCTGTCCCTCAGTTTAGTTACCATTTGAACAAAAAACCCTCAGCTATCTAAGGTATTTCTGGAGAAACACAGTGGTTGTATTTAACTTGGAACTAGACACATTAATATTGTAAATATAAAGTGATCACTAAATGAAATAGTAAGATCTCTCATTCTTTTGAAATGTTACCCTTAACAAAACTGAATTTCTGGACCTTGAAGTTTGTCTTTTGACTAGATTTGGTATGAAATCAATATAAAGTATTGCTTAAAGCACATGGCAAATGTTTTGGTGATTTTGTCAATCACTACTTTTATCTTGGGAAAAGCAAAATATTTAAGGATGTCAAAATTATTCCTTCTAAGATGCTGGAAATAAGCAAAGAAAGATTTTGCCTCTTTTTTTTGTATTATTTGAAAATTCATTGCTAGGATCATGGGGAAGAGAAAGATCATTGTTACTCAGGTCAAATTTATCACTTCAGGACAAAAAAAGGAGAAACAAAGAAAAGTGATGGCAGATGGCTGAGTCAACTCTCAAGAAAGGGGAGCCAAGGTTTACACTCTTTAAAGCCATCTCTTCAGGTATCAAATGGAACATCCAAACCATAACGGAGACCACAGGTAAGTTTAGGAAGGTACAGCTGCTGCCCTGCTGAGTGTGCAAGCTACAAGGAACAACACTCAAAAAGCAAGAGAGATTCTATGCTTGTACTTTGACATCACAGTTTTCTGCAGAATACACCAAAGAGGGCTTGTGCAGAATAAATGATATTCACTGACATCTCTCCTAGCCATCAGACTTCAGACAACAAACTTTAATTTCATTTGCAGAGATGTGTCTAGGAACATGGCTGAATGTGTTTACACTTCATTGAGCAGAGCTCTTTGCAGAAATTTATGCTTGGGTTTTTTTGCTACCCTAAGACTACAAACAATGCCGCCTCCCTCTGCAACATCCCCCTCCAGCTCTAGCTAGGTGGTTTTGCATTAGCAGATTCCGCTTTCTGACTCAGAGGTCCTGGGAACCAGATTATTCCAACTGATTAGCTGATTGCTAAATGACAAGATTCTAACCAGCAGGTACTGGCTGCCTCCTCAACATTTATGAATACAAGGCAGTATCAGTAATTGAAGGTAAAACTCAGGCTAGAGTCAATTTCCTTAAGGGGAGAAAGTACAATTAATATTCAAAACAGAAGACCCCTTAGTTCTTCACTTAACCTTTAAATTCTGTTGTTACTAAGAATATACCAGCCCTGGAAGGTTGAGCACTTCCAGTTGTAGTGAATACACATTGTGTGTTTGATTTTATGATGCTCACTAAAGCATTATCCTCTTTTTTCTGAATAACTCCTAATGTGTGCAACTGTGCAGGCCACAAAATGCACCTGAGAGTCTCCCCAGGCCATCAGTAAGAAGAACTGCAGAAATCACATGCTACTTTTCTTTCCTTGTTGCTACACACAGGGGATTGACAGCCCATGATTATGAAGATGAATTATACCTGCAACAAACGGTCCTGCTCTTTTTGCCATTTTTCCTGTCGTTTTCGCTCTTCCTCTTGATCCCAAACCCGACGGCTAGGAGCACTGATGGAGGGAACTGGGAGCTAAAATAGCACAGAAATGAAGTTGTATTAGCGTCTTGCCATGTAATCAACACTCCACATTTCTAAACATTTTTTTAGAGTGAGAAATAGAAACCATTACCAACACTAGAGCTTTATAGTGACAAGGAAATAAATCAGCCTTCTCTTCATACGGACAGAAAGCAACCATGCCTTGAAAAAGCAAATCTTAGCCAGTACTCTCAGATTTGATCAAAATTGTAAAGCAGTATAAAAAGCAGTAGAAAGCAGAGAGCTTCTTGAAAGGACTAGAATTATACAACCAACTAGTAGTTCACAAGTAGTACTTACATCAGGCATTGCAGGCTCTGGGCCTCCTGGGAGTTTTGGAAGGCAAAAAAGAGAAATCATTAGACCCATACATAACTACTGCAAGACTTGTGTAACTGTGGCAAGTCTGTGAGCTTCAGACTAATTTTTTTTCTTCCTTAGTAAGACATGCTTGCATTTGCCCTGCTGAACTTTCTCGAGGGCAGAATTTATTAGGTGCTTTCAACTAATGTGCACAACTGTTTCAAAGCTTTGCATGCTCACAAGTGCCATCAGCAATTGCCTGAATTAGCAGTAAACCTTCCACTGTAGCAACACAAAGGTTCTTCACTATACCTCTCCTATTATTATTGTTGTGAAACCCAACTGTTTAGCATGACCAATACCCAGAACACTGCACAAGGGTAGAGAAGCTATTAGTCTACTGCCCTTGGCATGATTTAAGAGCAATAGACATCCACTGGCATCTCCTCCACCACAAAACCATGTATTTTTGCTCTCCAACTTTCCCTCTTTCCAACTTCCAAAAGCACACTTGAATTCAGTGAACTGGTCACCACTCACCACAAACCTTTTGCTATTTGAGGCTATCACACTTGCCCTTGTCATCCTCTAACAAGATGATTATTGGAGAGAGATGTGCATTATACTAATTTATTACAAGTTGAGAAATGGGGAGAAACACAAATTAAAATGCAGTAATTTCTTAAGCACCATCACTAGTTTTGTTTGTTGACAGTGTACTTGCTACTTAGCTGTCCAAATTTCAATTTAAAAAAAAAGGCATAAAAGAAAAAAAATTTGCAACATTGTTCTGAAGTATGAAGTGGAAAAAAGTTCATATTTAGGATACAAAAGACCAAAAGACTCTAAGGAGTCACAGGCAAGCATCCGTTCTATATATACACAATTTTGTTGTCACTGTCAGATCACAACAGCCACAGTGAAAATCAGGCAATCAGTTTAATCTATAGCAGTTGTGCCAGGAGATATTAAAGGGAAGCATAGACCTTTTTTGCTCCCCTCTTTTCTCACCCCTGTAAGCTTATGCTGAACTCCACAGGAATCTTCATGTAATTGCAAAGCTGAAGTGTCAAAAGTTTAAAATTAACAAGCTGTACTGAACATGCACTCTAGAAATACAACCTTGTCCTCCCCCTCAAGCACAAGTGAAATACCTCAAATATTGTAATAAAAAATATTTAAAAGAAAAAACTAATTTCTGTCAGCCATAAAATAAAAACCAGACAACAACAACAAAACCCCAACACCAACAAATAACCACCAACAAAATACCACCATATTGCAGATACAGCAGAAGTATTTAAAAAGCAAACAGAACCACAAACACAGATATCTACTGTGGCATTTCACATATCGCTTCTGGCAAAAAACAGAAATCAGCACCACTAAAAGCAAAATCCTGGCCCCGCACAAGTCATTGGCAAAACTCAGCTGAGCTTCCAGCAGGCCAGAATTTCACTCTTTCAGGCTACAGCAAAACAGAAAGCCATACATAGCCCAAATACAGCATAAGACATAAAACATTAGTGGAAGTATGTGAGCTGTGACATGCAAAATGCTGAAAAAGCAACCTACAAAACCAAAATTGAGTGCCTCGTTCATTGCCTTTTTAAAAAATGCTGGCATATTAAATTCAAAATTCATATTGGTCTTCTTGGGATCTTGTGACATCACCACATAATGGAAAGCCAGCAGGTGCCTTTTTATACCAATTTATGCAAAAGCACAGAGCTGCAACTCAAACTCAAATCCAGAGTTGAATGCTTCATCAACAGCTCTGAGATCTTCTCTAAACCTTTGCTGGAATATTCACCATTATTCTTGTTTTGTAGGTAGTAGCAAACCTGAACAGAGAGTGCCACCCTTCTAACTTCTACCCAGTGGGAAAAAAAAAAGTATGAACAACACAGAAAAGATTTAAACAGCTATAGATATAAGAGAACACACAAAGACCCATTACCACAAAGGTAGACCCATGAATTGTAAGAATAACCTGATGACCCTGGGGAAAGAAGGGAAATTAATTATGTTGCTTCATTGTAACTGCAGAAACAACACTGAAGAGGTAGAGCACCCAGCACCAGACTTGTTAGGGAGAGTGTGCAGCAGGAACGATTTCATGGAAGTACATGAAATGTTAGCTTTTTGGTTTACCTTGTTCAAAAAATTGTGACCGCCTTTTTAAGTTTTTCAAAGAAATAGGTTCAGATGCTATTTGAAAATACAAAGAATACAAACAAATCAAAATGAGGTGCCGTTTTTAAATTACTAAAATGACTGGATAAGAAACTTCAGTTAGACCTCCCATACACTGCAACATCACTTCTGAAAGCAAAAAGTCCCTGAAACGCAAAGGAAAACCTTAGGAGGTTACATCATATACTAATTAGGATTTCATTTTATCAGTAACAATGTCCAACAATAAAAACAGCTCAAGTGTCAAAACTCAGACTCAGATTCTCCCTGTCTAATTTAATCATCCTTGATTAGGATTCAAAGTTGAAATGAGGAGCCTAATGACCATTCCAGGTCATTAGAAAACATCTCCAGAGGGCAAGTGATATCTTGGAGGAATTTTTCTGTGAATTACCATGTGTATTCAAGCTAAAATGAAACACAAAGTTCCTACTTCAGGATTATTATTCCATTAGGAAGTATACATAGCTGGTTCCTCTCACTGCTGTCAAGTAAGGCTATAACTACTCATAGCCTCATATGCAATCATTATTCATATCATAATCATCAATATTGTTCTCCAGGAATAAAAGTAAAGTAATAATAGTGAAAACAGCCACTAACCCCAAAACCTTACAACTGAAAGAGGCAGGAAAAAGTAGCAAAAAGTTGAGTACTTCTACACTCTTCCTGGGTAGTGAAATAAGTCAATACTCATACTAACTCAGTCACCATACAATGCAGTGGCAATTACGATAAATCATGTGCCTTCTTGTCTTTCACCCCTACCAAACATTAAATTTACAACCATTAATGCACAGACGGGGCTTTGTTGCAGCTTTGTTGTCAGTTCTCAAACTGCCTAGCAATTGTGGAAGCAAGCTAAACCCAGTTTGGATGCAACAAGATCTCTGTGATATCTGTCTGGCTTTTGGTTGGTTAAGGTCTCACTTCACCCACTGTATAACGCTTCCAGTCATTACTGGCTTGGTGTCTGTGCTTGTCACAAACCAGACAGTTAGCAGATAAAAAGCAACAGTGGTTTACCTCTTTGTTCATTAGAGCCAAGATCTCCTTGCATTCCATTTATCAATTTTGTTTCTGTATCCTGAAATACATAAATGAATGAATAAATAAATAAATAAATGTCTTAGGCTCATTAGATTTGTGGAAGTTTATCCAACTACGCGTCTTTCTTATCAGGAACTATATGTCATGAAACACTTCATAATATTTTCTAGAAAGATACAAAACAATCTAAAACTTCCTCAGTGTAATTTATAATAAAGCTACTGCATGCATTTGAGGGAATCAATAACCAGCTGTGAGCTGCTGCAGAAATAAAACACATTAGCTTGCAAGAAAATTCCAGAGGCCAAAATCTTCCTTGGCAGGCAGGTTTTATTTGCAAGTAATTTGAAAGCACATATGCACCTGTTCTTTGGGGCTGCAACTTCCATTTAGGCTAATAATTCAGGTCAAAATCTTCTCTGAAGAACGAACATTATATATGGTTTTAATCAAAAGATAGTCTGCACCTGTTTTAATATTTATCATTCACCAGTGTTCTCTCATGAATAGACAGCAGCAAGTCTTTAAAACATCTTATTTACCTTAATACATGCATAGCTACCTCTCTCCATATTTCACATACAGGGTTCTACACTTGTATTGCTTAAGGAACAGAAGATTCACAAGTTCTTTTCTCCATCCTCCCACTATCAAGACACTACATTTTTTCTTCCTCCCCTCATCTCCCATGAACCTTCAAAAACATACTCACAGAACTTTGAAGGCTGCTGGAGAAATCTCTTTTTGTGGATATGGTGGAAGCATTTGAAACTTTTTCTCCCGAAGTTGCATCAATCCATTTATTTTCAGATGTACCTATAATGTTGGTAGCCACACTGGTGAGATTGAGGATTTTATGCCTTACATGTGGCAGGGAAGGCAGGTCTTTGCCCCAGTCTTTTTGGTATGTGGACGATTGAGAAATTAATATAGACAGTAACGTCAAAGAACAGAACAATAGCTAGTGAAAACATGAAAATAACACAAGAACAGGAGAGGGGACACACAAATCAGGTGGAATTTGTGAAGACAGGAAAAAGGGCATTTATAGCAGACCGCCTTCCCCAAAAATGAAAGTGTTAGTCATAAGCCAGGTAAAAGTTTGCCAAAACAAAAGATGTTTTGCTGATATGTGCTACAGCAGCTGAACATTAGAGAGGAGTTAGCATTCATTGGACACTATTTCATTAGTGTTAGTAAGGATTGAGAAAATTCTTCCGACTTTACTCACTCCAGGTACAATGAGACTCATACACTATCCAGGGAAGGATTTTCATGTCCATGCTCATCAGGAAGCACAGAGAGGGGGAAGATAAGGCAGCCTAAACTAAAGTGGCAAATTGATGAGGCAAATACAAATGATGCTCTTCTCACATACTCCATCCTATCTCCCTTCCCTACCCCTCCTACTGAAAATTTTATTCAATTAGTTTTTTGCCACTAATGTCACTCTTCAGTTGTATTAGGTCCTATAAAGTGATTTGTTTCTTGTCTCTTCCTAACCCCACTTTTTTACACCAGTTTGCTGGTAACTTATTTACCTAGCTTCCCACTAAAAGAATGTTTTGTATTTATACTGTGAAAGAAATCACTGATCACACTTCAACTCTGCAAAAATTCTTCTAGAACTTTGAAAGGGTTTCCTGATTAAAACCATGGCAAGTCAAGACATGCTACAAGGCTCTCAAGCCAGGATGGAAATCCTCCCTACTCAGAATAGGTAGGACCATTCTGGAGAGATTACAGCACCACAATATTTGGGTCAATGGCCAGAATCACAACACACAGGTGCTGCATCACCCACAAGCTTACACCTCACTTCAAACACTCCCTGAAGAAAGGAGCAAAAGATCCTCCTTCCCTGAAGAAAGGGAGCTGGTGATAGGGAGAGGGCCTTTAAAAATTAGGGATCCCCTAGTGATCCTCTAGTGATGCCCTAGAGATCACACCTTCTTAATTCCTGTGGTATGGCAGGGAAGAAAATGTTAGATTCCTTTTTGTGCTGGTTGCACATTTTTTTTACCTGTCCATCCTCTAAGAAACAGGCCAGAGCACAAGAGTGAGGTCAGTAGTTCAATGTTCTGCAGATTTCCTTGTCAAGACACTTCTAATGCCAAGCAGTTAAAAAAGCCAAGTTGTGTTAAAATGCAACAGACACACTGGCAAACTACTCAGCTTAGACACGTATTACTGCTGTAAGGGTAATAAGGACTCTCAGCTGTCAGGCACAGCAGAGACAAAGCTTATTTGCCTTACAGAGCATACAGTATCTGCCTGACGAAACAACTCACCATTCTTTCCATATCGTCTGACATCCATGACCAGGTTTCCAGTTTCTAGTGCTCTGTTGATGGCTTCTTCCCACTGACTGTGGTCCATATGGGAAACCTTTGTGCCGTTGACAGCAATGATCTCATCATCTACATGCAGCTGACAAAGTGCTGCAGGGCTGCCTGCAGAAAACAGAAGAAAAATGTTATTATGTCTCCATATTTTTTCTTTTTATCACAGTTGTGATTGGAAGAGAGTGGTTTGGGGAATCATTGAAAGAAATGCTTAATGGTGCATATTTAGAAAGTCTTAGAAAAATTCACTACACTGTAACATAAGCTCAGTAAACTCAGTATCAAAGCAGCTTTTCAATTTAGAACTTAGGAGAATAAAAAAGAAATCAGTCTTCTGGACTTGGAAGTTTCAGATTATGGTCCCCCCATTTTAATAAACAACCTCTGTGTTCAGTCTTCACTTCACTAACTCACCTTTATAATCTGTGATAGTTAGTGAGAGAGAGGCAGCACAATGTCTATATCCAACGATTAGCTGAAATTCAGCCAATGTTTGGGTAATCCTCTTATTTGTCAAAAAACCCCCCCAAAAAACAGCCTGCACTTTGTTAAGTCCAGTAGAAACTGGCTTTCTTGTATTCTCATTTACATTTTCTGACCTCTACTGACAAGAGCACGCTGCTTTATTGCTTTGCCAGAATAGTTTATTAGCTTTAAATTGACTGGTAATTGGACTCAAGATATTGCTGGGTATTGTCCCACTAGACTTCTCTGGATTCTATTTATTTTATCTATTAAGAGCAAACTTTATGGCAAGTTGGACTTTGAATCTACTGATATTTTGCAAGACAAGCTGCACTTTATACTTTTTTCATCTGCTACACATTGGCAGGCAATCTCACTAGACTAAGGACAGAGTACATAGAAGACCAGTTCATAAACTTTTTTTCTATTTAATTCAGAAAATGGATAGGCTGAGAAACTCAGACTCTCCAAGTAAGATTTTACAGTTTACATATGAATGGTCCTTCCATTAAGAATTATTCCCTTAACAGAACAGAAAATAGAAAAGCCAAGTAAAAATATAGTTAAGGACTGCACAATAAACCCTCATGTTAATAAAACAAGTTTGAATTACACAGTGGAAGGATTTTCCAAAGTAAGCAGTGAAATGCACACATCTTACTTAAAATATACCAAGAACAATGCCCTATTACATTATTAGAAACAAATGTGGACAAGTATGACAGAAAAATTTAGACACCATATGCTTCATCCTGAGTGTCTTTTGACTCATTCGTAAAATGCTGCTGAAAGTCTGGCTCATCCACTAAGGATTCAGATGGCTTCACACACAAGGAAGTTAAGAAATTAAGAAATGCTCTTTTTCCTAGTACTGCACCAAATAATGATCGATCATAGCTCACTAAAAAGCTCCACTGGCTTCTCTGCTAGAAGAACATGGCTCCATACTATATTGTTCTGCATCATTCTTAAAATATGGACTAAAAACTTCATTTGCTGTTATCAATACTAATTGCTTTTAAACTGTATTGTGGAAGAAAAGGTAGGGTTTTCATCTGAAGCAGGAAATATGGACAACAGTTTAACTGGAAAAAAACATGGATCTCTAGGTGTCAAGAAGATGTTAAAGAATCATGGATATTCAAGTCTGTTAACGGAAGGTCCTACTAAGAATATTATCAGAGATACTAATACTGAAGTTACTAATTTTAACAACTTCATGTAGCATTCAGAATCACGTCTGATATTTAGTACCATATAGTTTAACCAGATCTGGATTAAGCCTTATGCTCATGATACAGGGAAAGCTTCAGGCTGCAGCAGAGTCATTAGCACTCATAATTTCTGTCTTGACTTGTGACAGAATAACCCCCAGTAACCAAAAAAAGGTGGTGTTGATTTTATTCAAATAATTTGTCAGGGATGAGACCAGGCTCAGAGGTGTGAACAGTGTATCTCAATTGACTCAGTTTTAGGAAAGGAAGGGAGTTGAAGATTTCACAGTTCCTCCTATAATATTAGTAGAAAGGTATATGCGGACCATACTCCGCAGATTGAATGAATAGCAGCAGTCTCTAGATCTGGACCTAAAATAGCCAGAACAACGTAAACTGCTCAGTTTTTGGCCTGTAACTTTGCCAGCAGCTCTTTCTCCATAGTCTCTGGACAAAAGGGCTTCTCAGGAGTGCAAACCAGGGTGCCTACAGTGGGCTTCTGCTCTCATTCACATCCAGAGAAGCCCACAGAGCCTGCCCAGAAACTTAGATGCCAAAAGTTGTATGCTATCAGTTGTCTTACCCTGTCCAGCTACTCCAAGACTACAGGTGTTAATTTCTGTACATTCCAATAAAGGACTTAGTTTTCATTATATAAAATATGTACTGTTTTATGTACCTATCTGCTTTTATGTTTTCCATAGGTTTTCCTGAAGGTAAAAGGCTTTTCTTTCTAACTAGTCCCCAGTAAAAACAAAAGCAACCAAATACTCATTTTCCATATGCTCTAAATTATCTCTAACCTATTCCCATCTGTTGTTATTACAATAGATAAACACTATCTCAATGATAGAAAAAAAATAAAACTTGAAGGATGTGGATCCGATTTACTTTGTCCTACGTGACTGCAAGCAGATCAGACATGCACTCCTGTGCACACAATCTCAAAAAAATTATTGCAAAGGGAAAGTGAAAGGGGAAGGACTGAAACAATAAAGATTATATGGCACTGGGGAAGTTGGCAGAACAATGTCTAGATTAATGACTTAAGGCTTTCTATTTACCTAATTTTTAGTGTAAAGGTTGAAGACTCCTTTAAAAAATAGGAACTATCCTTTTTTATATGTAGTAAGTGGGTATCACTGAAATATGTGTTACAAGCTTAACTCTTACTTAGGTTTTTGAGAACACTTACAAGTTAATTTTGCCTACCAAGCAGTTTTCTTAGAGGATTTTTTTTTAAGGAATAGCATATTTAGAATACAGAGTCATCTTTAAGTAGTAAAAAATATATATGCTGGGTATCATCTCAAGAAAATCATACACCTAGGAGAAAGTATTCCTGGAAGCTTCTTCTAGGCTTAAGAAAAAGGTGACTAGAATGTTTGGTTTGGATTTGCCAAGCCTAAATCACACTTGACCAACCTGGTTATCTTCAATGATGAATTGCCTAGATCTCTGTGGATGATGGAAGAGAGGTGGTTACAATCCACCTTGCCTTTAACAAGACCATTGACATGATATTCCACAGTATCCAGGTATCAAAAGTGGGATATTGTGCACAGGGCAGAACGACCAGATGGTGAAAAACTGGCTGGGCTGTGAGGCTCTGTGGGAAGTGGTTAATGGCTCTTACTCAGCCTGCAGGCTGCTCACAAGTGAATCTCAGGAGGATGTATCAGGGACCTGCCCTGTTTAATATGTTCAGCAATCACTAGGAGAAGGAGGAAAACACACCCTCATCAAGTTTTCAAACCTTGCCAAAAGTGAGAGGGTGGCCAGTACAATGGAGGGCAGGGCTGCTCTTGAGAGCAGGAACCTGACACTCAACAAGGCCACATGCAGGGTCCTGTTCCTGAAAAGGACTAATCCCAGTGATGGTACAGGCTGGGCATTGATGGGCTGGAGAGCAAGGCTGGGGGCCCTGGCAGTGGTGGGGCTGTATGAACACTAACATGACCAACAAATCAAGACAAGTGGCCATTCAATTCACTCAGCGCCTCTTATGCCACACTGACAATACTGTGTCCAGCTTTGGTGTTCCTCTGTAAGAGAGACATCAATAAACTGGGGCAAGGTAAATGGGAAGGCACTGGGATGGTTAGGGCTGGAGCAATGGACCTGCGAGGAAAGGCTGAAGAGTATGGGCTTGTTCAGCCTGGAGAAAAGAGCCTGCAGGAGAACCTAGCAGTACCCCCCAGTACATACCAGGAGGTCCCTGAGAAGGGAAAGGTTGCTCTTCATTGAAATTTATGTCAGGAAAACACAGAACAGTGGTTATAAATGGGGACAAAGATCGGTCTGACCGGGTCTGTAGGGGAAATTTTCTCTGAGAGGATAATGCCCAGAGAGGCTGTGTGGATTCCATTCCCAGAGGGTCTCAAACCCCCATGGGTAACAAGCCCTAGGACACTGGAATTAGCCTGAATTCCATCTTGACTTTTTTTGAGCAGTGCATTGCCCTACGTGATCTTCCAAGCTGAATTGTCCTATGACTTATCCTTAAAAATAGGAAATACAACATTCCCAAGTGCCTAGCTGAAAGCATATATTACTCTTTCAATGGGTCATCCACATCTTTCATCTTTCATTTCTTTAAACGGAGCTACAGCTTTTGAGTCAGGATACAAGATGGGACAGTTGTTGGAAGAAAAAACTGCTGAACACAGGCTACAAATGAGAGCACTGAGATACAGCCCATTCTCGGTTAAATCTATACTTTGCGCTCTTCCTTGTGAGAATTGTAATAAATCATTAATAATAATGCATTAATAATAATGCATTAATAATAATAATAATAATAATAATAATAATAATAATAATAATAATAATAATAATAATAATAACAACAACAACAACAAAGCATTAATTAGTAATAATATCTTGGTAATAAACCAAGATACCAACCACAAGGCCTTCACCTTCTCCTTGGGACAGAGCCCATGTGGACCTTTGTGAATGACCAGCAGGAACATTCACTATCCTCATATTTCTCCTTTTCAACTGGCAGTGCATATTGACAGACCCCTGCCTCCAAGGCAGGAAATTAAACCCAAAGCCTAGCAGCAGGAAAAGCAAAGGGAAAGTTATTCTTCAGGCAGAACGAATATTAGTATTTCCAGAATCAGAGAACGAAACAGGTTAGAATGAACCGCAGTGGTTTATCTGGTCCATCCTCCCTGCTCAAGGAGGTTTATCCTAGAGCAAATCCAATTACGAAAAGTACTCAGATATAGTGGAAAAAGGCCGCTTCACTTCTTGAATTTGAAAAAGAAAAAAAAAATCCAAGACTGCTCATTAACTGCTGTTAAACAGTATTGTTTCCTCTCTGGAAAGCATAATACAAACCTAACTAAATTAAAAGTTAGCTAAAGAAAGCATAATACAGAGCTAACGAAATTAATAGTTTCCAGCTATTTCTCCTTTCTCAGGATGATCTTGTGTTAGGTGGAAAGAAGGGCACAATTCAATATTCCTCAAGTATTACTGGCAATGGGAAATACTATTGTTTAGAAAACAAGCATTATATGTGATTTGCTTAGGTTTTCGTTGTTGTTTTTGTTTTTTTTTTAGAAAATTGAGCTCATTCTCTGCAGAAGACTACTAAAGGTTAGAAATAAACTTTATGTATGTGCCATCTCAAGACAAAAATGTTTGCTTTCCCTGAGTATTAAACAACTGAAAAAAACTACACTGAAAATCAATTTGGAAACTGCAACTACTTAAGAATATGAGCTCCAGAATTCAGCATGACTAAGAAAGGAGAAATTGAACAAAGAGTATTAACTCCCAAGTTTCTTCTGCAAGTGTTTACAAGCCACGTGAAGTGAAATCTTTCAAACTCAGCTGTAAGACACAGTCTGGACATTGGAAGTCTGCATTTGCCCCTAAATACTGTTCTGTAAGAGGCTTATGTTTATACCCTCCTTGATTAGGAAAATGCATTTTGGTATTTCTGAATTCAACCTGTTTCAAGAGATGAGGGTTCACAGAAATACATTAGCAAACTAAATAGTGATCTTTCAGTTCTGCACCTGATGTTTTGCAGCATTCTTAGCAGCAAATGCCTTGAGAAACCTCTGCAAATTAAACATAAGAACAAAAATTTGTGAATATATACACATTTACCTTCTTCAACTGTCTGTACAATGGCTCCTGAAGAACTCCAATTTGTTGTAAACCCAAAGCTGCGACTGTGGCCAGGTCTCTGGTTTATACTGATTCTCATTTCACTGTACTGTTCCTGTAAAATAAAACATGACACTACAGTATCTGGTATCACAGGAATCTAAATGAGGGAAAGTTTATCCTCTAAATAAGAGAGGCTGCTCACAATGTGCACTTTAATCATCTATTATTAGCATCACAGACAAAGGAAACAGTACTGAAGTCAGTTAACTAACTCATTTGCTTTTTATTCCAACAGATGTTTCAGTTTGCATTTATATTTTCTCTACATGTATCTTTCACTCTGCATTTCTGTTATTTTAGATGTTTTGCAACACAGTGCTAAAAAATTCAAGAACTTGGAGGAAATTAAACACCTAAATCATTCTTCATGTATTGTCTTGTGAATTTGTGACATGCACTGCCTCCTCAGTGAGCATCAGAGATGTGAAAAAGCTAGATAACTGTAATCAATCTCTTTTTTTTCTTTTTTTTTTTTTTGTTTTGCATATCCTACCATAAGAACCATCAGTTTAGGCTCATGTTGCAACTAGGTTTACTTGGGTGCATAATCATCGTCTTGATTTTGTGTGAAACACTACCAGCTTGCTATAGATTTTGTAATAGAGCACTTAGATAATAGAAATAATCCCAAAATCAGCTAAATCCAGATCTTTACTGGACTTTCAAGATGCTTTCAGAATTTGAATCAAAATCTAACATTGCCATTTTAAACAACAAGAATATCTGAATGGGAAAACATTTTCTAACACTTGCTTTCAATCTCAGGCTATATTTGGAGCATGTGTTGCATACATTAACATTCTAAGGTGAGCTCATTAAAAACCTAAATGCATGCTACACACTTCATCAGCATGACACTGACATTGATATAAAAGGAAAAAAAAATTTCTGTCAAACAATGTTAAGATGAATATATTCCAGCAAAATGTGCATGGAATGGACCCTGCACATTTTCACACACGCATTGAATGTACGCCTACATTTTAGTTCCCTAGCGACCCAGCCTTCCTGAAGAGTCGGATTCATTTTCCCTAACTTAAAATATTTAAGAGTCTAGAAACCTATGCCAATTCCTCCCAGCTCCTCTGTTGTAAGATGCAACAAGCAGCTCCAGCAAGCACTGCACAAGCAGGTGCAGCCAGCCAGAGTCTCAGGGTGCAGCCAGAGGTGGTTTCAGCAGCACCCGAGTACTGGATAGGGCAGAAAACAACAGAGCACGGCATCATCCCAAGGTATCACCTCATGTTACAGGAATGTTCCTGGGAGAACACTCCCCATTACAGCCCAGGGTAGAAATTAAGTCTTTTCTTCACAACACAGCTACTGGCTTGCAAATGCTCCCATACACAACCCAAATCCTTAGGCGAGTATATTAAAAGTGAATCTACTTAACAGGTTAGCACAGTGGGCTGGAGAACATACAAACCTTTTGAGTTTGAGTGTGTTCCTGGAAATTACTACTGGTCTTAATTTTTTTCCTCACCATCCCAACAAGACTCTTCAGATGTCTCTCTTGTCAGAGGAGTAATGTGACTTTGTACACTGAACTTTAACACTTTTATAGGTCATCTCTAACACAGTGCTCCACAGACCTGGTGCTATGGCCCTGATGACTAGTGAGCTATATCAATCTCTCTGTCAATGATTTACAAACACATCAAATGCAACTTGCATTCCTTTACTTGGAGGTTGGTAAATTACATAATACAACTGAGATTTTTTTTTTTTTAACTTTTAAAAATATCTTTTAAATGCCCCCCCCCATTACTCACTTGTAGGAGGAAAGATTTATTATCTGTTAACTAATGACAGGAGAAAAACAAATGGACCTAGTACATGCTATTCTCATTTGCCTTGCTTAAACAGATACTAAGAACTTGTATCAAATCTGACAGTTTTCACTGATTAAAACAGAAATTCCTCTGCCTGTTTTTGCTATAACACAGGAAAAAAAAAGATTATTATCTCATTGTCTTTTTCCTTATGCAGCAATCACAGTTTCAAATAATTATGATAAATTCATTAAAATGGCCAAATGGCATTAAGGGTATTAAACTGCAATGTATTTCTTTTCCACAAGTGATTAGGAAGAAGAATGTTTGGAAGCAAATGAACTTTAAAAAAGTTGTTATGGGAAGTTATTTCATAAATCAGCATCCAAGGTCTTATGACCTTCACCCAAGCAACTGGCACAATTAAGTTTTACAGCAGGATCAGGAATGCAAATCTGTCAAGGGTTATGAACTGAATCATCAGATAGTACAGCAAGGTATTTAGTCATTTAAAATTAAAGCTATTGTTGGTGAAACATGCAATCAGTTGGAGGAAACAGCACTTAAGATACATATTTCAAAAAGAACACTGAAGGACCCAGCCCCTTTTCCAACAAGCACATGCACAAAGAGATGGTGATTTACTTCAAAATTAATGAACATTAATTAGATTCAAGTAAATAGCTAACAAAAAAAAAATCCAAGTCACAACAGATGGAAAAAAGGATAGTGTGATACTGATGTTTATGGCCAGCCTTTGAAAAGCTGATCTTTATTTTCCACCACCAGTTTAAAAGTGCAAATGAATGCTACAGCAGCTCAGATAATTCATCTAACTGTCACACCTGATTATATGAACAGTGTGCTAATTTGGAGAATAGTAAAAACTTTGCAACATTAAATATATGTAAAATAACTATTCTGAATTAGAATGATAAATAAAATTAAGCACATGACAAAATGGATAGGGGAAAATTCAGCGAAATAATATTATTTTTCTTCCCCAAATACTCTCTTTCCCCTAAATTAAATCAAAGGAAATAGCAAGTGTCTGAGATGTCTTCTTACTACCAGAAAAATGCTTGCATTAGATGTACTTTTAGTTATTTTCTTTTTTATTCTGCTGTGGCATTCAGTTAAACCAAGTAATCACATTATTTCCACACTTACCATGGATTTTGAATCCTTAGGCTCCGTCAGAGTTGCAGTTTCTGCAGAAGATGCAAGTGAAAGAGAATCAGGAGGAATGCCATATTCTGGCTTAGGAATACTACTTCCAGCATCTTGGTCTTGGGGCTTTAAAGGTAATGCCAAACTGGGAGGAGGTGTTGACTGAACACCTTTTTCCTCCTCTTCCTCCTCACCTCTGCTTCTGAATGCACCAGTGGAGAGAGGGTGTGCAGACTCTGGTTGTGAAATGCTGGTGAACAAAGTTTGAGTTCGTTTAGCTTTTTCTACTTCTCCATTGTATTTCTGAGCATCATCCATCTAGGAGAAAAATGACAGTTTGGTAAAGAAGTGCTTTAAAACAGAAATCCTTGAATCTTTCAGTGATTTTTATATTTAACAAAACCACCTCCGTCTTTGAAACAAATTCTGGCTCCTGTGCCCATTGTTAACTACCTACTTAGAATTTTTTTTTTCCTCTTGAAATGCTTTTTTTTTCTTGAAATAGTCCTGACTTAAGATAAACTTGTTAAAGTAATCTACTTAGAATTATTTATATTCTTGCCACTTTTTAAATTGAAACAAATAAGGATATAAGAGAAAACTATGAAAATCATCATAGTAATGGGGCAGGGAATTAATTTCATTGTTTCAGTGCTTTAGAGTGCAGACAAAATTTAGCCTAGCATAAAATTTCAACAGTCAGCAGAGCAGAGGAAACATCTATCACCTGAAAAATTTATCTTTAACACTTAATTATGTTAACCTGGCTCCAGATAATTACCTCCAATGCCATTTTTTTGATAAAGCACACAAAAGGAGACTTACTACAAGTAATAAAAAGAATATTTTACCAAATATAGCTACCAGCTTTAATTCTAGGAGTCTGCTTAAGCACAGAAACACAAGTAGACATCTAAAGGCATGACAGAACTTCCTGCTCTATTAACACAGCCTTCATCACACAGGAGGCACTTTATAAACAAAACCAAAACATTAAAACTACTGTTCCCCCAGCTATTGAAGACCCCAAATTTACTAACTTCAGGAATGAAGCAGAATTTTACCGTGAACGACCGTGGAAGTGACGAGATTCCTCTTGAGTGGACACCAAAAGGTCTTGGTGTAACCACAGATGTTAACCTGGAGGTATCAGTTTTCTGGTAAGTTCTCGGGAGAGAAGCTGAAACCTGAGCTGACCCAGTTTGAGCATTCACTGAGTAACGAGTGGACAAAAGCACCGGGCTCTGCTCCCGCTCCAGGCTCTCTGGAGGAGCAGGAGCTTCTCGAGCAGCCGAGCTCTCGGGCAGGTTCTCCTTGGGAGGCTGGGTGGTGTACACACTTTTACTGTCCCTAGTGCTGTGGGAAGCATCTTCTTCCAAACGGTGATCTTTGGCTGCTGACCAATCTTCTGCTGCTGTGGAAGGTGCTTTGTCTTCACTGAACACATCATCATCATTCAGTGAGGACGCCCAGTTGTGCTCCTGTTTCTGCTGCTCATAGGACTCCTGATCTCTGTCTTCCCTAAGGGAACAGAGCCTGTTAAAATACCAAAGTGACCCGACAAACAGGCAGGCCTAAAGTCTTTCAACTAGTAAACGTTTAAGGCTGAGCATAAGCCAAATAATGCCTTTCCAGTAAATAAAAATTATTAGCATAATTTAAATACATTAATATTTTCATAGATTTTTTTAATCTATCTTCTTCCACCTCCTCCCCAGTTCAGGACTCTCATAGCACTCAGACATAATACTATCAGGCTGCAACCATGACAGAAATCTTTGCCAATAAAATGATCTAGCTGCACATCTGTAAATGATACAGATACACATCCTCAGAAATTCAGATTTATTTAGGAAAGAACAGGAATAAGATAGTCCCATAACACACACTGCCTGAACTGTGTAACTGTGCTCAATGTTTCTGAAATGCTATGCTGAATTTTAGATACCTAAATAAGACAGTGCTCTAAAATTCAGCTAATTATTATTTTTTTGCTACTCATTCCTTTGTCATAAATGAACAACCACTACAAGGATATCCTTTAAAATACAAGTTGTAGGATTCTTATTGATACTGAATATTCAATACAATTACCATCCATACTTTTATTCAGGCAACTAATTTTTGTCCTCACAAATAAGTAAAAAATTAAAGAAATCCAAAAGATTAGACTTTTTTATGAATACATGTCATGTATATATTATCTTCAGCTGAGTCATATGTGCATTTGAAATAAATAAATAAATAGATAAATAAATAAGACTGTCACCACTAGAGATGGTACTGTGCAGTTTACACTTTTTGCTCTTCAGAAAGTAAATATCAAGAGGAAAAATTAGGGATGAAGGGGAAATCAAGTAAAAGTTTAGCTCTGTGACATAAGTTAAAATTCTGGCTGCAGTTCTCAACAATGGCTAAAAAAATAGCAAATGTAGTGGAAGAAGGAAGATAAATAGTTAACTTTATCCATGAGTAAAAAAAGGCAGCTATCCAGTTCAGTGCTATTGTTTCAACTAATTTAAAGAGAATGCAAATATTGATTTCTCAATATTTTATTTATGGATAGCAAAGTAAAATATCATTCATAGAGAAAACTGCTTAACGTTCTGTGCAAACAGCACATTAGAAAACCATATCCAGCCCTTCAATTGCGTAGATGTCTACATTTTATTTTGCAACTAAAATTGTCAACATCTCTGCAGAATCAATTGCAACTTGTTGGTAATAGCGGCTCAAAAATTTAAGGGAATAAAAATGCTCAGATTTATGTTCTTACACATAATATTCCCAGTAGGACTATTACCTCTCCTGGTGCATATCCTTCAGTGACTTGGTACTCCTTCCAGACACTTCAGAGGCTCTCCTTTCAATTTCTTCCCTCTCTTCCTTTTTCTTTTGCAATTCTGAAGTGTAACTCTTTCTACGACTCTTCCATTTTGCTAGATCCTGTTTAGCATAACACAAATATAAGCCATCAGATTTTCTCAAGGCCTCATAGACTTACAGAGGCATCCCATTACATGCTATTTATTGGCCTGATTTTATTTGCATGTCTGCATCACAGCCACATTTTCATGTACCTTTCCCCTAAATTATAAAGGGGTTGTCATGTTCTATTTAGGGTTACAGGCTCACTGCCTCCTTAAGTTAACAATTGCAATTACTGGACTATGTGCTATTTAGCCCATTTTTTCTCATCTTAACATTTTCAATTTTATTCTAAAATACATCACCAATCACACATAATTGAAAACTAATGCAAATGCAATCTGAATTTCTTTGTTGAGGGCTTTAGAGTTTAGGATATCATTATTTTTCCAAATCACTACTATGTTAGACAGATTCACTAGCTTGAGAATAAATATGCCAAAATTCTGAACAGAAAACAGATATTTCTGTACTTTCTTCATTTCTGTAAAACCGCAATGTGAACTGGCAATATTGTCCATGAAATACCAGAGCTGAGTAAAGGGGAAGTACTGAGTATTAAAACTGAGATGCATTAAACAAACAACTGTGAACTTCTTGCTTGGTGCTTGTTCTTAATTTTGGCTTATTGTTGATACTCATTGTCAAGCAGAGATTTTAATAAATTGAAAAGTCTTTAGAAATGCTTATGATGCTGTGCAAAACTACCATGCAGTTTACAAGCTGGATTTAAGACAGCATTATTAGTGGATAGGAGCCTCAAGAATTTGCACAAGGAAGTATTGTTTATTCCCCTTTCTCCCAGAGGATCAAATACTCAGACATTCCAATCATTTCTCCAAAAAAGTATTCAAAAATTGCAGATAACACAAGAAACTATGCCCTAACTTCTCTTTACGTCCACAGAAATCAAGCCTGAAGGCTTTATTACAATACATACAAGTTCTATCCTGAAGCATTAATCAGAAACTTAGGAGGATATTTAAAATAATTTCAGTTCTGCATTAAACAGGCATCCCCAAAAACTCCAGTAGCTGTATGAGATGAATTGTTTTAGAAGACAGCCCCATGAATTGCTGCACACATGCCAAAGTTTTTTTACTAGGGACACTGAAGGCAGGTGACATCCAGCCCTTCAAGCAGGATGCACAAGGAGAGGTGAGGAGGAGTCCTTACTTCTTGCCACTTTAGATCTTGCTCTTGTAACTGCTCTTTTATCTTCTGCAACTCTTCATAACGGATTTTGCGCAGTGTCTGCAGCTCCTCTGCACTGACATCATTCAAAGATTTACTCCTAGAAAGGGAAAAGAGAACTCAGCTTTATAACATCCTAGCCCTCATTTCAATGGGTGAAACCTTCAGACAAAGACTTATATTAGTACAACTGAATGCTCATGAGTGTTATTTTGAATGGAGCAGGAAGCACATGGGCAGCCTATGGGATGTGCTGTAGGGCCAACACACAAGTCATTAGTTGGGTATTTGAGAAAATAAAATCAGGTTAAGGGAGTAAGCAGCTCTGTACATCTCCATGCTGATCATTCACACTGAGCTCCTTCTAGAACACTGCTACTTCTGTTTTAACTTGCTATTTTCTTTATTGATCTTGTTTCTTTCTTTGACCCAAAAGGCATCCCCTCTCCCCAAATCCAAACTCCCACCTTGGACTTCTCTCCTGTAACACCCTCTGTATCACCTCCTGTCCTTTCCTTCCTTCCAAATCAGCTATTGATGCCCATTTCCAGAAGATTAAGAGTCAGACACGGCCCAAGGCTCAGTTCATGGACATCACAGGCCCCACTAGCTTATGCTGATCCTCCCCAACCTCTGAGATGCTTTCCATTAAAGTTGGGATGGCTAACAAAGCCATCTTCCTGCTAACTTCTTCAACATGGCTACAGTTTCCCCCAGGAACTCCTACTTGCTAGTTCCCTTTAACCTAATTTCCTCAAAGCTCACCTTTCATGCTCTCCCCTACCACATGCTATTTTTTCCTGTATTCTTTCACACTGCAGTGATAAACATAACAGGACATTCAGTTTAGATACAGGACAAGGTTCCTGATGAGATTTGACCACAAGCTATGAGACAGTAAGCAAAATGCAGGTGTTTCATCATAAGGTTCAACGGCGTAATGCAAAGGGAAAGCTAGGTCTCTAGGACCTGGGGTTTTTTTTGTTTCTTAATATTCAAAAATACCTTTGTTTTCATTTATTCAAAGTATGAGTTATATAGAGGGATGCATTTAAGTTCCAGTAGGACTTAAAAATGTGGCACTTCTCTTACATGATGGAAAACAAGATTAAAACCAAAATAGATTCAGCACAGAGCCTTGCTCTAATCTGTTGCATTCCAAGAGATCTCTGAACTAACAAACCAGACTCTCACTTCCTCCCATGTGGCTGAACTCACTTTCATTGGTAACATGAGACCGGCCTCTGGCCTCTAGAAGTAAAGGCTTGGGCATTAACTCCTCATATCTGTTCTCTTATCTATTTTCTGAATGAGAAGAGTGCCAAATTCAGCAAGAATCACCTGGTTGCTATTGCAGAAACTCCTGTACAGTTCTTTTCCTCATTTTTTATGCTTAAGTTATATCACACATAGAACTGTTTTAGGGTAATGCTATATAAGACTGTATCAAATTTGTTTCAAATGAGTTCAAGAAAACTAACATAGCTATATTTACTGTATCTGCCTGCAACAAAACAGGACAATCTCAACTTAAAGAAAATATAACCTAAGAAAAGCTACATTCATACCATGGAACTGGGTCTTAGTTTTAATTTCAGTCTAAACTGAAAAACCTAACTAGTGATTTGAGTCTTCTGAGTCTCCCTCTCCTAACACCTAATTTTGAAACATTTTGCACTTCTGGCAGTGTTCAGTAATTTACCAAATTTGCCTCACAGTAAAAATAGGGAAGCAAATATAGAAATAAATAAATTTTAATTTTAAAAAATGAGTAGAACACCATGCATTCCAAAATACTTAACATGCCATCACAAAATAAGTGGGGAAATTATTTCTCTTTGAGTCACAGTTTCTCTTGAGTTACAGATTATAAACAACATCTAAGTTCCCATTACACAAATCTATAAGTGTACCACGGAGCATTCAATAACCTGGAAGATATAAAATAACCCCAGACCATTCACCAATCCCATGATAAATACTACTGCTGTTAATTATTTTCCGATTCTAGCTGTACAGCCTTCAAAATAAAATATGTGTTAATATTCCTTTACATTTTTTGAATATTTTAAAGCCTAAATGAAATAGAGAACAACAAATTTTTCACTTCAGCAGGAATAAAACATTAGAGCTGATTTTCAAAGTGACTGATAACCATAAGTTTAATACATGAGACAGCAGAGAGAACTTTTGCCATATACATAGCTTTTATCTCACATTCATTACATAAATTGCAAAGAACAGAACAATAAAGCGTCATGCACAAGTTTTCAGCATGAGTTTTTAGCTACTGTTCATGCATAAAGATGAGAGGAGGCCAAAAAAATAGCATTCCAATCTTTCAAGTTTTTTATAAAACTTACCCTTGCTCATCAGAAAGCTTTTGAAACAGTCTGAGAAATCAGAAACCAAAAAAAAGAGATTCAGTGTCTAGATATTGATAACAACATTAACACCATTAGTAGACCAGCACTCTCACTAAGTGATGGGGAAACTGAAAGCTTGGGAACCAGCCAGCATGGAAAAGCACATCAGGAATTGGACACCAGTCAAAAAACACACCAGGACTTGCATGATGGGCAAAGTTGGGCAGAACTGTCAGAATAAGGCTGCCTGCAAGTTTCCAACACTTTTCATTTAGCAATGCTGCACAAATAGAGCCTTGTGTTATTTCTGCACCACTTACTCATTCCAGTGCTGCTGAACAGCATGATGCTCAAAAGAGACTTATTTCAAGAAAATAAAATTAATGCCAGCTTGAGTCCCAACAAAAGTGAGGCTTACAGAGGTTGTTCTCTTGTTACTTCAACCATTTCTGATACTAACTGAAAGTAATACTTGATGTGTATCAGAATAAAAGACCCTAATAGAAATTTAGCATATTAATCCCTGAATGCACTTAATCCAGGGCAATTCAAGAGGATTTTTAGTGTTCTTGAATACGAGTATTTTATAGTATACCTATTTAATTCTACTGAATTAATTTTTAAAACATGCAATATTTCCAAGCACTTTAGAAATATTTCTCAGTGAAGCTTGAAAATTGTTAACAGCATTAAGCTTAAAAATTAAATGCAGCAACATCAAAATATCAACTGGAACACAGAAGTGTCTTAGTCACAAAATAATGATGCACAGCTGGGAGATCTGCAACTTGCAATGCCGTATTTTCAGAGCTAAGTAAACATTTAGAACCCCAGTAAATACAAATTCAAAGGAGAGATAGGAAGTACTTAAGAAACAGTATTCAGTCAGACAAGAAAAATTTTGAGGCTAACAGGAAAGAATTGGGGGAAAGAATGAATCAAGACTATATGAAAGTAGGAGAATAGTATTGGCAGAATAAGATATGCCATGGTGGACTTAATATTACACAGACAAACAGTTTGCATGCACCATGACTTTGGGCAGGCAAAACACTTTTTTTTTTTTCACTTCATCTAATCATCTCAGAACTGTGGTAGGACAGTTTACAAGCATTTTTAAACTTAGGTGCAAGCAAGAATATCAGAATGCCCATTTCCAGAATTTGTCTTTAAAGCATTCATGTGTTTCAGAAATGTTTTTATGTATTATCTTGCAGAATAGAAGACAATATTTCTAGTCTCCATAGTCTTTTGAATAATCACTATTCCTGTTCAACCATGGAAAGAAACTTCTGCATAAGTTTCTTATTGAGCCTGAGGGAATGATAGCGTATTTTCTCCAAAATGGCAGCCTAAAACTAGAAAACTTTATAATCTTTTGTTGAAAATATGGTATTGCAGTCATGAGCTTCTATTCAAAGCAAATGAAAAGCTTGTTCGAGGACGACACGAACAAATAGACTGGCACTCTACGAATGGTTCAGCACAGGATGATGCTTTTCTGAATGGGAAGGGTTCAAGTGCACTCATTCTGTGCAGGACACAACCTGACCTCTCCACCATCTGCCGTTTCTTGTGTCTAACTTTGCTGGCCTCCCTGATTGCTTCCCACTTCTTCCAGTCTTCTTCACTGCATGGACCTGGGATAAAATTTACTGGCTGGACGTTGCTTCCCACTTTCCAAGATTCAATCTTGCGGGTCAGCATATCGTCCTTCTTATGGTGTAAAGATGGCGACAGCACTCTGCCATTGCTCTTCCTTTCCTCTGGTATCGCATTTTTTTCAAGTAAACATAGAAATTTGGACCGTATCTCTTCTGGAAGGCTCCACGGATCAGGAAACAGTGCTGGGTGATACTTGTCGGGAGCACCTGATAAAGGCACCTCTTTTTTTTGAGAGAGGACTTTACGAAAAATCATGTCATCCTTTTCCAAATCTGGAAGCACAGTTTGGCCCTCTCTGGGTTGCAGAATTATCTCACCCTCTAGAGGAGGCTCCTGCTCAGAGAATTTCTTTAAATACCGGGGGTCTTGAAGAACAACTTGATTCACATGGAAAGCCCCAGTTTTCCGAACAAACAAATCATCATTTTCCAAATCTGGATATAGATATCCATTCTCCTCGTCTCCTTGCTTGCCTCCTGGTATAAAGGAAACATTCTTTCTACATTTTATGAGCCTAGGGCCAGAAGTGGGATCAATTCTGGTCTCCATTTCAGAAGACACGTAGTCAGTGTATTTTTGCAGGGCCTGAAGTAACGAAAACTGACTGAAGCATATAAAACAAAAGGAGGGAAGTAAAAATATCATTAACTGGCAAGAGACAAGCAGATCACAACGTATTGCAATATACATTTGGTTTAGACTTGCAGTATCCCAAGCAGAATGACGACACCACTTGGCATTCACCACCACTGACTGTAGCGCAGCACACGCCAACCAACGCAAAGGAATCCCGGCATCCTAACCTGCTCAGAAACATCACACTTACATGCTCACACACCAAGCCAGTAACCCTATGCAGCATGTTACACTTTCACATTTACATGTTTCAGAAGGCCAGCAACTTATGGCTACATTAAAAGAGAAAAAAACCCCAAACCCAACAAACCAGCAAAATAGTAATAACCAAAAAAGCATGGCATCACGGGACACGGTTTAATTTCATTTAGCTGTTGCATATCCAGCCATCTCTTTTTGATGCACCAAGAGAATAGCTCATGCAGCAGTATCAACCTGGGCTGATCAGGAGACTCCAAGATTTTTCCTTCTGCAATCTGTGACAATGAGCTTCCCACATATTCAGCAGTTGGCTTATAATTCTGATCCCTTCTGCAGCTACTGTTCCAGTCAAAACTTGGTCTTGGTTGATTAGCAACAATAGTATAGCTTTGTTTGTAAGCAAATTCCTCATCTTCAGAATCTGATCTCTTTCTACTGTGCAGCAGCAGAAAGAATGAGCAGAGGAGAAAGAAAAAAAAAAACCATGAAATGTATACTCACTGAGTAAAATGCACAGTGGCAACAGTGCAACAGGTGCAACAGTATAACAAAAATAATACTTCAATTATTTTTAAAAAGAGGAAAAAAAAGAAAAAATAAAACATATCCTGTTGCTACACTGGCAGTCAAAATTTAAAAGTTCTGAGTCATGGAACTACACTTTATTTAAGTGTTGCACACAGGAGAGAAACAGGCATGCATGAAAACGCACCTGAACCCTTGAATCTCTTTATACCAGGGTTTGAAAGAGGATTTCTTGATTTTTTTCCATAGCAATTCCTCCTCTGGAGTCCAAAACTTAGGAAGAAATTTGTCAAAAGCAACAACTGTATTTGGCGCTGAAGAACTTAGCTTGCGAATATAGAGATCATCTTTTTCAATGTTTGGGATGCCTACTTCTTCCTCGTCCTCATCACAATACCCAGATAATTGTGAAGGACTGTTAACTCTTGGTTTGTTTTCGCCTTTAGTATCCAATTGCCTCTGCCTCCTCTGGTTACTGTTCAAAATATCCAATCAGTTAAGATATTTTAGGAGCAATTTGACATAAGCAATGCAAAAAGACATGCTTTTTGGCTCAGGAGCTCAGCCTTGTGAATGAAGCATATTAGTTCTCAATTTCAGCACTGCAGCACCAGAAACAATAAAATAGATTAAATAAAAAAAAATTTTAAAAGAAGTTAAATGGTTATATCAGCATCCTGTCTCCACTGAGAAAACCACAAAATTTGACAGAAAAAGCATATCAAATTATCAGCTGCGTTAAAATGCCGATTAGAAGACTAACTTTATGGAGTTATTTAAGGGCTGCGATTTAGGTAATGCAATAGTTACTGGATCTTGGATTAGTATCTCTGACCTCAGTGGTTCAAGCATTGCAGCTAGTGGACCAGCTGGACAACTTTCTCGCGAGCAAGATTTAGGAGAGTCATTGTGCAACATGAAATGATGTCCAGGTGCAGCAGAGCTTACAGGGCTCTTTTTGACTAGAAATCTACGATTTGCTAAGTCATCCAAAACAACGTCGGGCAGCCTTCTTTCATCTTCTGAATCAGAGCCACTGTCACACTCATAGATGATCTGGAGGGAAGCTGGATTTGTGAGCCCACACTCTGCTCTGCTATTTTTGCAGGAAGCTACAGGATTCGTTTCACGTCCACTGAGGTTGACCGAGACAGGAATAGAATGGAGACAGTGAAGGCACGAAGGCAATGGTGAAACTCAAGAACTGCCCACCAATCTCATCTGTATGTATCAAGAAGCCGGACAGCTGAAATTCATCACTATATTTTGGAAGCTTTAACAAGCAGTCAAAACCGTAGGTCTATCTCTCACGAACTTGCATTTAAGAGCATTTAAATACATCTGGAGTCTGGCCAGCTTCAAAACATTACTCAAACATCAAGAAACAATGTAAAAAACCAAAACCAAAAACCAAACCACACAACCACACCAAAATGTCTCCCTTGACAAAACATGGAAAATCAAATACTTTACTTTTTATTGCAGCAAGAGCAGCTTTTCTTAAGCTAATAAAGAAGTAACTTATTTTAAAACCTCTACATCAAAGCCCACTTTACTGAGACCATACACCAGTACCTTGAAAATGCTCCATCTGACTCGGTGAAAACAGGACTTGCCCAGCTCCTCCTGTTGTCCTCATTCTTCTCTGTCCTCTTCTTCCTTAAAGGTGCTGGCACATATGCTGTCTGCTTGTTTTTGTTGGGTAAGAAACGGTTGAAGTCAGTGGTAGGTTTTGGTTCAATCACCGAAATCCTGCGGTAAGACCTGTCATCTTTATGGGAGTCATGCATTTTGGAAGGCAGTTCCGAGTCTATGTCACTGTCGCAACCTTAGAATAAAGTGGAAATAAAAAGGAAAGATACAAACATCATTCTCTAGATATGTGCTTGTAGCTAAAACTTGGATCAAAGTCTTCTAAAATCAATTTATCTCTGTATTTTGGATGTTTCAGCTGAAAATTTGCTGATCTACTGACAGGACAGTAGGAGAAGTATTTTTAGAAGTCTGTGGCAAAGCTGTGATAAGATCCATTAAACTCAATTTGGTTTGCATGATCCTCCTGCATTTGTTCCATTCTTTCATTATCACTGCTCCCTGCAGGAAACAAAGTGCTGGCCTCCAGACTAAAGACAAAAAACAGCACAGAAATTTTTTAATTAAATAGTATCCACAAGATAAATTTACTAACAAAGACAAATAAATAGCAAATAATATAGCATTGTGCTCATTTCACCAGATTAAAATCCAGTAGAAGCCCAGGGTACATTGCGTATGTAATGTAGCTAAATGTTATCTTGCACAGATCACCAATGCTCCATGGAGCCTCTGCTCAATGATTTTGTTACTCACATGAAACAAAACCCAACACCTTATAATTTGTGTGTCTTCAGGCTACAAGTTGGCATTGAACTTTAAAACCAGCAGAGAAACACAGGCTAGAGTGCTGCTTTAGGGATCCAGTGTCACTATCTTCTTGTTACCTTTATTTTCATGAAAAACTATTAAAAGTAACAAATACTATTCAGTATTTAACCTAGGTGGGAAAAACCTTATTGAATATTCACAAATGAAGTAAAGACACAGCAGTTTGACACAGTCGCCCTAAGAACACGGCAAGCGACTTGTGCAACTGGTGAATTTTAGGTAATTCCATCCAGATCTAATTTCTAGCAATTTCCCTTACAGAACTCTGGGAAAATACCCTGGACATACACACACCCCCTAATGTGTCAGTGAGAGCAAGAGTTTCAGCAACCCCTCCTAGGAAGAACTGCGCGAGCAATGCTTTTTTCCTACCAACTGTCAGAGGTGAATATTTGCTTAAGCAAAATGCCACTGCAGCAGTTACACAACTAGAACTGACTTTAAGTACTGGGCATCCAAGTACCAGGTCCATACATTGTCTTATACCACACTCATAAGATACATGTCAACAAAATATTTTGGAGAGGAAAACATACCTTCACTGCCACCTTTCAAGGTTATATCTGATGAAAAGCTCGTGCAGGACCTTGAACCAAGAGAGTCCAAGCTATCAAAGGAATCGTCTCTTTTATGAGTAACTGAAGATGGGAAAGGCTCTCCCCGGTCAACGTACCAAATATCGCCGTACCCACTATCTCTGCCACTTCTGCTTGGCTGGCTGGACTCTTCGAGTGCCTACAAGAGTCACTTTTAAAAGGTCTTTTCCAATAATTTAGGGTGCAAATGCTACTTGTGACCATTTTGAATTCACAAACAAACTTCAGCAAAGACTAATGCAAAACCCTAAAAACATATACACAACAGCACATATAACAGCTTGAAGAGGAGACTTGGCAAAAGGTCTTAAATTTCTTTCATTTCAGTCAAAGAGGACTGAGATAGGGCTCTTCCCAATCTACCACATCAATTAGAGCAGATGTATTCTGAAATTCATATGGGTTGCAGGAGAACTAAGCTAAAAATCATTCCTTTCCTATGGAACTTGATAGCAAGCAGAACAAATTACTGTGTTCTCCAAACTAAGAAAATGAAATCCTCAAGAGACTGTTTAGAATTGCTGCTGTATAACAAATTATAGACTTCAGTCTGTTCATTTAGTTTCCTTTTTTGGATTCCTTACCTTACTCAATGCTTGCCCTAATAACTTCTCAAATGCTTTAAGATTGAGGTATGGACCATTATAATCAGGGTCACTTTGAGCTTTCCTCCCAAGCCAGTATAATGTAATCAAAACCTAAAAACAAACAGAAAAAAAAATCCCTGAATACAAACTTAATTACTTTCCTCTCATGCCATGTGCCAGTGTAAAAGAATCTCAGCATGCTGTTAGAAATGTTTTTACAATGCACTGCAAAATCTTGCACACAGTATTAGCCATGATTGCCACCAAAACAAATTAAAGAGTGTCATGATGCATCTCATATACCTCAAGCAAGCAGATACAAGTACTGTTTTCTATTATTACAATGATTTGGGAAAGTAAGCTGCACATAGAGATCATTGTAAAGTGGCACTAATTTGCATGAGATAAATCAACAGTTGAAAAGAAAGGTAAATAGGATAGTACCATAAACAGAAGCATTTAAAAATAATTAATCACAATTAATGTGCAACTCTCTTACATTTTTCACTCTTCTGTTGGTCTCCTCTGGTCTGAAGCAGGGCAGAGAATGAGAAAAAGAGAAGAAAACAAAATGGTTTAAAATTGCTGGCTTAAAATTCAATTATTATTCAAGGCATAAAAAGTTTCAAGACCAATTATCAGTCAATATAAAATATGCAACTATGACTGCTCCAAAAGAAATAAGAAGCATTCCACTTTAAATACAGTCATAACTCTGTACTATTTCAATTGTTATATATAAAATGAGAAGCTAGCCAATCTATTACAGTTTCTGTTCTGAGAGGTACACAGAAAGGTTCTAGGCATTTTTAATTAGCTCTCCTTTAGTTACCAACAAAATAGAAGTAGAAAACAAGCTGTTGACTTTGGGAAATATAGCCTCTATTAGCCAGGGAGATCACAGATTCATAGAATGGTTTGGGTTGGAAGGGCCCTTAAAGATCACCCACTTCCAATCCCTCTGACATGGGCAGGGATACCTTCCACTAGACCATACTGCTGAAAGCCCCATCCAACCTGGATTTGGAACCCTTAGAGGGATGGGGCATCCACCACTCGGTCTGGACAATCCACGCCAGTGCCTCCCCACCCTCAGAGTAGAGAATTTCTTCCCATTAGTCAATATAAACTCACCCTGTTGTTGTAGTGTGTTGTTAAGTTTCTTGTGTTATTCCCCCAATTTATGTATTGTTCTCCCCTATTATGTGTAAAATGGTTTCGTTCCCCCAGTTTTTCCCGCCACTGCTAGCCTGTCAGCTAAGTTGCTATAGTAACCGCTATTCATAGTTGCCGATATGTAATTGCTCCTCCCCTGGTTTCCCTTATAAGTGAAAGTTGTTTCCTCCCTGGGTCCAGTCAATCACTCCCTTTCTCCTCCCAGGTTTCGAGAACCTTCTCCTCTCTGGAGATGGTGGTTGGCTGGGATCCCAGGACAACTCCTTCACCTTTTGATTATTGGTCTCCATGGAGTGTCAGTTCTGTGAAGTTCATCCCCTCACCTTTCCCGATTGGTTCCGCCTGTACCCACCCCCCTCCTTTATAATCCTGTTTCACCCCCTATGGAAAAACTTTTTCCCGGTTGGTTTCCCCGTGTTTGGATCCCGCAACACCTTCAATAAACCGATGTTTAACCCCCGGGAAATGGTCAGCTCCGTTCCTCTCCAATACCAGCAGTGTAAGCCAGTCCGCGGCCAGCACAGCCCGAGGCCATCAGACGCCGAAGGGTGCTGGCCAGGAATTGCAGAGGGGCGTCGGCCTTTCGCCCTCAGCTAGTCGGACTCTAAACTTCGGGCCACATATGCCCCCCCCTCTGCACCCTGTGTGTTCAGTCATTCCCCCTTGGTCCTACCACTACATATCCCTGTAAAAAGTCCCTCTCAAGGTTTCCTTAGGCTCACTTTAGCTGCTGGAAGGCTGCTACAAGGTCTCCCTTGAGCCTTCTCTTTTCCAGCCCGAACGCCCTCAGATTGTCAATTCCATATGAAAGGAATTGTAACTTTTCCCCCAATTGTATCGTTTTCTAAAGTATTTGCCTTAGACAACGGAAAGCACTTTAGCCAAGAGTAAACTTTTCAGACCAAAAAATGAGAAACTGAAACTGGGACATCTGGAGAGAGATGATGTAGGGCTGAAAAGATGGGTTTGGGTTCTTTTATACAAATACATGCTTTTCAAAAAATATTAAATACATATGCAATCACTAAGATTAGGGAACATTTATATATATATTCCCAGTCTGTAGCACACCTTGGAAGTGTACCAATGGACACTCCTGTTCTCCTGTCACTCATTTTAAGAGCAAAAAGAAGAAACTTCTCAAACGGAAGGCTCCAAAAGCCTCTTAGTCCCCAGGTGTAAATACTCAGGGCTGGACTGCAGACAGTGGTTGAACAACAATGCTGCATGCAGTGGCAGCAGTTATGGAAGAGCAAATGAGTTAAATACACCCAAACAACTCTTCACCTACCCCAGATGTTGGTTTGGAGCTGGTTCAGCTACAAACTTCACACACAGCACAGCAAAGGGGTTCAAACAGAAAAGCAGAGTCTTCACATACAGTAGCAGAAAAACCTGTTCAGAACTCCTTAACATGCCTGACCAATAATGTGTCAAGGTACTTATCCCATTTCTGTCTGTCTAGAAACACACTAGCCAAAGGTTACAGGAAAAAAAGGAGAAGAAACCATTAAGGAAACTGTTAGGTGTTAGTGTAATGAGGACAGGGCTTGGTCACTCTTCACGGAAATGGAATAGTCAATGAGACGTGACAACCACAGGGACACAGACCGTCCCTTCCCTCCTCCTCCTTCTTCCTATTTTGAGAGCACCCGCTCCCACTCAGTGGCTCTAATTGCCTTGCCCATCCCCAGATCATAAAGAAATCAGGCTATCAGGAACACAAAGTCCTGAGCTGGGTCTGACCTCCACAGTCCTTGCCTGAAGCTTCCTTAGTATCTCATGCCCGAGATGCTTGTGGCTTTGTAGCCAGTGACCTCTTTCACACCGATAAGGAAGAACCCTCCTCCTTTAATGTGAAATATTTACACTTTTTTGTTTGTTCTTTAATCCCTCCCAAAATCCATTGCTATTCGTTGTTCACTCAAGACTATTTTTGAAGAAAACAAAATCGCCAGTATCCATGATGCAGGGCACACCATAGCTGTGACCTAAAGTGCTACTAGAGACAGGTTGACTTCCCAAGCAGAGAACGGAAAACTTTTCTTACATCAACATTACACTTCTCATACCCAGTGGAGAGCATTTTAAAGGTTAGCATTCTTTACCCTCAGTGCCTTTTGTTACCAGAATTTCTGTTTTTGTTTGCAATTATAAAAGCAGAGACCCTTGCTAAGGATGCCCCAAAGTTTGCTCCCAAACTTGAGCAGCCCAGTGAGGAGTGGAAAACTCTGCCCTTAGCTGGCAGGAGCATGTATCCAAAAGGCTGCCAGCCTTCAAGTAGGCCAAAGCTACAAGACTGAACACAATGATATCCACTTCTGCTTTCCTTGAGTTCTCTGGGATAATTTCAGTCAACCATTTTGCAACAGGAGCAATATTTAGTTGTCTTTATATTTCAATAAAATTTTCTTACTGAAATAACTATAAATACACTAGGCCTGTGTATTTGGACTAAAACCAAAACAAAACTTAGGTCATTCAGGTAAACAAGACAGCCTGAGACCAAAAATGCGGCAGGGAGGTATTTCACGGACTTGAAAGAGAGACCCTGCTTCATTCATGTTTACTCTGCTAACAATAGAAGCAAGCAAACAAGTTGTTTACTTTTCATTCATAAAGTTTCTTCATTTGCATTACTATTTTCCTTCCCTGAACTGCAGCTATTGGTTTCGAAACCCTTTCAACAACTTGTCACAGTAGACAGCCTGAGCAGAAGAGGAGAGGAAAAAAATCCAAGAAAAACCCTGCTGATCTAGAACACTGTTCTTCATTTCTACATGTGTGTATTAATTATTTGATGGTGCTTAACCAAGGAAAAGGATGATTCTGAGTGATGAATGTACTGTCCTATAATCTGTGTTAAATGATAGGTATATAATTTTTTTTTGTCAAAAAAATCCTGATTAAAGAAGCAAGGCTGTTACCTAAACTGGAAAGTCTTAAAATTAATTTCTGACCTACAAATTTCACAGTTACATCTTCTCTGAGACACGCAACTTGCAGAAGACGTAGTTTGGATCTGCTTGCTAACATTCTCTGTGTGAAATAAGAGCCTTTAAAGCCTTTTATATGTACAATCTGTCTGAGCTCATCTGTGTTTAATTGCACATGCAATTGCCTATTTCCCTTCCAGGATACTCAATTTAAAATATATATTGTGTAAATACTTATTGGTTAGAAGTGTGCTACAAACTGAAGAGCTTTTAGGATGAATTAATTTTCCCTGTGAGTATCAAAACCGAAAAAATAAGGCTTTTAGCGCAATTGCAGTAAATGAAAACACAAAATGGAATCATTTCAGTACACGGAAATTCTTCATGAGGTGTTATAAAAATAACATAACTACTGTGCAATCTATGCAAATAATTCATCTAGGGTCTTGTGTATAACTCTGAACAATTATGGTTCATAGGAGGGGACAAGATGGAGTCACCAGCCTCCAGCATAGCAAATTCTTTGCTGCTGTAAGAGTAGGCATGACCCTACAACTCTTCTGACAAACTGTTACCTAACAGCAAGCTCCTGCTCTCACCTCCAAATCCCCTTTGCAATCCTGGCTCTAAATACACAGGGCTTCAACACCCAGTTTCTCACACTATATTTGAATAAACTATTTAGAAGATGGAGTACAAGAACTTCAGCAATGTAGTTTTTAAGCTTTTCAAACACTCTGGGACACTTATAGCCTTATTTTAAACATAAGCCTATAGCACTGAAGTGCACACACAACTGATTGCAGAGACATTTCTCATACAACAGCTCACTTAGGAACTGATGGGGTAGCTCACTTGCTAAAGTATCTTTGTCAATGCAAATAAATGTCAATACTACATTTGGTTACTGTGAAAGTCTGCTTTTTCCTGTTTTCATTCAAAGATGTCATAGAGCCCAGTGGATGCTAATCATATTCTTTATGAATATTGGTGTAATCCAATTTCTGGTTCGAATAGGTGAATACCTTTGTACTCAAAGTTTTATGTGGGCTGCAGCTTTGCCCACGAGGGCACAGCCAAGGCTACATCTTAAAACGAATCTGCTGAAATAATTCAGTTCCTCCTCACATGACAATGCAACACTATTTACTAAATCACTTTGTGTATTTTTAAACATTAAGTTCTCTGTCTTCCCACAGGTTTTTTTTTATCTCCTTTTGTTAACAATACAACTTTGCTAAAGACGCCTGAACTAAGCAAAGAAAGTTGCTAAGTATAACAGTTAAGATCTTACTGGAAAAATTTACTGTACATACTTTGTCTGCTCTTGCCACAATCTCAGCATTTCAGCATTCATTCTGAAGCTCAAAAAAACTCCAACACCAATCTGTCTATCTTAACCTCAATATCAAATTCCAGCTAACAAAGAGGTCTCAAAATTGTAAAAGTAGAATCCTGATTCACAAAGCATGAACCTTAAATGTTGGCAGCAGTATTAATAAAAGTTTACAGACAACTTCAAGATTAGCCAGTCTGGAAAAGATCTCTAAAGTCTAAAGGCCACGAGACAACAACACGTGGGGGATATTATAACAGTAATTGTGAAGCACAATCGCATAAATCTGACTTGAACACTGATGAAAAAAGATGTGGAATAACCACCTGTGGAGAAATAATGCCTTCTGTATAAATCATCTCATCTACGTCAATCCTTGGGCAAACAGAAGAAAGACAAATGGGACAGGAATAGCTCTCACTTGCTGGTGTGTGATATGCTTAGAGACAAAACACCTCTGTTACATTTGAACACAACACATATTGACAAGCATCGCTTCCAGACTGACATGTTTCTCCAACAAAGACCACTCTACAAGAATAAAGCAAAGTGACATGGCAGATCAGAACAAGGCTGAGCCACAGCTCAAGGAATTTATTCTCAGCTCCACTGTTTGCTCAAGGTTAAACAGCAGAATTAGTCACCAAGGCCCTAGCCTGACAATACAAAGGCTTTGGCAGCAGCTCCAGCTTAAGGATTTCCTGGTCCCCGTCTCTCTTCCAGCCACTCCTGTTTGCTGCCCCCGTGGTTATGCCAACACAACCTTGAATCACATTGCTCTTCCATGCTGCCAGAGGGCTACACCTGTTTCTGTGGGTTTTTCCTAATATACATTTTCAACCCCCAAATTAGCTTGCTGATCTGTTTCATATCATGCTCATACAAGCAATTGCACCAGCACCAGGGCAGGGGAGCAGGCTGGAGGCTTGGTGGAGGAGGACTCTGCTCCAGACACCAATACCATGAGAACACCCATGCGATGACCCTGAGACAGAGGTGCTCTGTGCTTCCAATTTTTAAGCAGTGAGGAAAGCCTGCTGAGATTATTTTAATGCATTTTGGGGCATTTAAAATAATTTTTTTAAATTGTAGACAATCATACACCTTAGAGGAGCTAGCAGGCCACAGTACTTTTAAGAAATCGTGAACTAGAGTTTAACCAATTATAAAATACATCCACTGACATCTACAAACACCACTCCAGTGCCTCAATACAAAAGAGCAGTGCATTTTAAGAAGCTAGATTTTTTTTTTTACTTATTTCAATTTTTTTTAAACAATAAACTCAATAGTTTGGATTTTATTTTTCTGACACAGGATATGGTTCTGTTTGCCTAAGTCCTTATATGTATTAAATTCTAGCAACTAGCAACTCATGATGTCAAATCTACTTTAACACTTCACTTTATTATTTTCCAGGAAGAACAATGTGGAGCTCAGGACCACATCCAAGATACCAGAAGTCTGAGCAAAATTCTGGAAGATAATTTTAAAGCATCCTCTTCAGAGAAGGGTCTGTTTCTCATATAGAAACATATTTAAATATAGTTTTCGATTGAAGATTTAAAATATTAAAAAAACCAAAACCAACAAAGAAGCAACTTTGAAAGGAGATCTGTTCTCCCCAAAATGAGGGTTAGCTGCCAAGAATACATGTGGTCCTGTCCAAAGTGATAAGACAAATCTGAACCCATTTACGGGGAGAAAGAAGGAACAGAGACACTCCCACTGATAGAAAGGAATGTGGCAGTGACAAATGCACCCTGCCCAGTGCCAAACCCATCCCTTGGTGATGAATACTTCAGAAACAGCTGCCAATCTGGTTTTCTGTCCTTTCCTCTGAACTACAGACCTCACAAACACAAGGCTTGAACACATTGCTGTTTAAAAAGAAGCACTGGCGTTCTCCCTTTGAGCTTCCATCCATCAGGGCAGCAATCACACCTCCAAGATGCCCTCTGAAGGGCTTGGAAGAGCCATACCCTGGCCTGGGAGCTGGAGCAGACCAGCTGGCTGCAGAAAAGCCCACTCCCCACTCCTTGCTGAGCTCCTGGCTCTCCAGCCCTACACTGACCAGCTGCACTTACGGTTCTGAGGAGGATGTCAGGGGATTTGAAGGACTCCTGCACCCCCGCCGGGTGCTGCTGCGCAGGAGATGAACGCTGCCTGTCCAACTAGCAGCGGGCTCGTGCTAAATTTCAACCTCTTTGGCCACCTACTCAGCTGCTATTAATATTGCTGTTATCGGATTTCACTGAATTCCCACGTGCTGCTGAGAATAGAAAGGCTCCAGTGGAAGATGTGGTTGCTGCATGGGTACAGAAACATGAGGACATTCCTCCAGCACTTGGATTCTTAGCAAATTGATATTCAACCCCGAGAGCCACAGTTCACTGCTGAGAATGCTGGAAATAAACCAGCCAGGCTATGGCTGCAGAGTTAGAGAACGGCGTTTGGAAACACACCTTTCTATTTGACTATAAAAAGCACATGCATTTTCCATAGCAACACATCCACCAGACCCAACGCCACTCACATCACAGCAGCACAGCGTCAGGTATAAAATGTCAGCACAAAACGTTTCTCCGTGCCCCTACGGAACCCCTGGCTGACAGCAAGGAGCTCCGTGGGCCCTGATGAATGAGCAGCCTGTCTCCACCCTGTACCCCCACCTCCTAAAGCTGAGGGGTGGAGGAGAAATGCTCAAGAAGGAAAAGGCAGAGAGGGAACAGAGCCAGCCAACACCCTCCATGGGAACACATCACCATCCAGATTCAGAGCCTGTCTTCTCACACTGCCTCCGGAGCATGGTGCTTCCTTGCTGATCTCACCCATTATGCCTCCACACCATTCTGAAATCCCTTATCAAAACAAAAACAGGCACTTCTAGAAAAGTTCATCAACCCCGGCAAGTCACCAGACGATAACATTATCCATTTCCTCATGCTCTTTTCCGACCCCTCCCTGGGTGGTCCATCTCTGCCAGCTTCCTCATACTCCAGTCTAATCTGGAGGTTCTCCCAGAGAGCAAACTAGCATCCTGTAGGGAAGAAGGCACGCCTGTCAAATAAAAATAAAAATAAATCCTGCAGAAGAACAAGCAGAAGAGCCTCAATGATAACCTGAGCACTCCTTGGCTCTTGTCTGAGCGGGGCGCAGGGCAAGTGGTGTGGAGCACTCACTGCAAAAAGGAGGCTGATAGGATCATGCACCTTCCTGCTCAAATATTAAGGCCAATAAAGAAAATTAAAGTTGGAGTGGATGATATCTGAGACAGTTTCCAAAATAAATTGTCCTAAAATTGATAATAATTGATGTAGATTTGTTGATTGGTCCTTCTTTGTGACTTTTTCTTACTCTATTCCTAACCTGCTCTAAAAATTCATCAGCTTCACTAACTAATTACAATTCAACTGTGTCTTTTTTACTGTTTTATTTGCTTGGTTTTTCCAGGAAAAAAGGAAAAAAACGAGAACACTTTGCCAATCTTTATTGGATACTTCCAATTCCAGATCTAGACTGGCACTTACAAAAAAAAAAAACAAAAACCCAAACAAAAACCCAGAAAACCCAGCAGGTATTTTATTTCTGAAATCTAATGGTCACATGCCATATACTTTAGAAACATAAGAACATCCACTGACTTTTATGAGAAAATATGGACTCTGCACAAAGTATTAGAAGTTGTGCAGTTGACTCTCAGCTCACACAGAGTGTTAGGAAATCAAATCTCAAATCACTTTGTTCACACTCAAGAAGACTTTTTAATTTCACAGGTGAAATTAATTCCTTCTCAAGGAAAAAAAAAACCCACTTTAATGCACACAGTATTTTACATCAATTGATACATGGCTATAATGTCAGTACTTACATACACTATAGGTTTTTATTTCTTCCCAAGTTTTGGTATTTAGAATTTGGAGCATGATTTTGCTGAATCTCTCCTTTTATCTCCCTGCTGCCTTTTTTTCTTTTTTAAAAGCCTGTACATATTTCAGTTGACCTTTGCACAAGGATTACATTAAATGTTCCCCCCCCTTTCTACCCTTCTCCTTCCTTGTACCTCAAGAATCAACATACTTGAGCTCATCCTGTTGATGTAGATAATGCAGATAATGATCATCAGGATCATTATCTACATTAACTTCTCTTGCATTTAGTTTTAAAGATCCTTGATCTTCATCCCCCCCCCCCCACAAATCTAGACCATGTTGTATAAATTTTGTACATTAATTTCAAGAGAAGTCAAGATGAGGAATGTATAATTTGGCTAACATTCTTTCCAAAACAAATAGTTGGTATATCTGGGGAGTCACTGAAAAGTAAGTATCAAAATAGACAATCAAAAGCAATCCTGTAAGTTTTTAGAAATATTTTCAAAACCACAAAAACATGCAGCAGCTAGCTTGCTCAAAAATAGTTCAAGAGCATTATAAAAAAAAAATTATGTAAAAAGTCTATTATTTGCTTCAGCTAAGCTGCAGCAACCATGCCAACTCACAACATTATTTTTCATGACATGACCAAAACTCATTTTCTCTACTGCCTAATGCCTCTTTGCCATTATTAAGTATTTCCAAAGCTACTGTCCTTTTTATTCCCAGCTCTCACACCTAACTGGAATATTTCAACATCCTCAGTTTCCACACACACACCAGAAGTAAACTTTTAGAATAGCCCTCAATACTGACCACATTAATTCCCACCAAGCCTTGATGAGACTTGTCTGTACCAACTCCAGGTATGAATAAACAAATCACTGCAAGGTAAGTTAGGGTAAAAAATTTTCCATCTACCAAGTACTCCTAGCAACTGCCTATGTGCACTCTCTTACACTCAGCCCCCAGGATTAACACAATTGTTCAATTTGGATAAAGCATTTAGAGGTGGTCTCTTGGGAAGAGCTAGGATTTGGCAAGTTATACAACACTGCTTGCTCAGAGAGAGATATTTTTTTTATAGCCTCTGTACACAGGGAAGAGGAAAAATCCACCCCAACATTCAATCTCCTCCCTTCATGCCCAGGGAAAGAGCCAGTAATTGTAATCCTTTGTTATCCTTGTGTCAAGCAAACAAGCAATGGCGCAGAAGTGCCTTGTGTATAAGCAAAACAGTTTACCACAGCTTATAGACTCAAAAGCAAGGTTTACTCAATTCCTCAGGGTATTAAAAAAAAAAAAAAGAAAACCCAGAACTCAAGTCTATGCTGCATAATTTATATCAGATATTTGGCAATGAACATATCCTCTGATAAAAAAAAAAAAGAAAGATGACTGACAGTAACTTGTACTGGATATTGCTGTGTTCACACTTGTGCTTACAGCCAGTTTCACCAGTCTAAATAGGCATCTGCTTGGCTGCTGTTGTTATGACACATACTCAGAAAACAATTCAGCACACAGGTGACTCAGAATTACCAGCAGAAGCTACAGATGTCCTATTCTAGGCCCATAAAAGTAATCCAGGATTCAGTCCACTCCAGTCATCATCTCCTCAGGAAAGCCAAGACCCATAAATGCCACGTATATGTATGAGGGACAGTTATATCTTCTGGAGAAGAGGCAGACCCCCTGCATTTTAGGGATACATGGAATTTACAGCACCTGGGAGTCAATTTCAAAGATTTCCAATGGCTCATTTCTTCCTCTAGAGCAATTCCAGTGTAATGCTGGCCAAACTGTTGCACAGGAGAACAGAGAATAGGGGCAGTGTATATGCCAGACCTCTTTTCATTCTAAAGTTTTGTTACATTATTAAAAAACAAATGCTTTTTTGTTCTGCAGTTCGAAGGGGGACTAATAAAAGCAAAGCTTTTGGGAAAGAGTGATAAAAAAAAATAGATTAATTGATAGAGATGCAGAGCATGATAAAGATTTTGGAAAGAAGTGAGGTGACACTGCATTTGTCCTTAAGTATATCACTACTGCATGACTGAATCATTTCATTTAGTCTGTACACTTGGACTAAAAGCTTTTAAAAACTACTGGGTTTTCTCAGTAATATTCTGGCAAAATATTTCACGAGCAAATAAGAAGCACTGAAAAAAAAAAAAGAAAAAAATGCTTCCTTTTTGGAATTTTGCCGTATTTTCTCTATGTTTCTTTGTGTTACCCTAGCAACACAGAGCCCAACATCACTCATCACACAGAGCACAAGAGTATGAAATACAGGCTGAACCTGACTTCTCTCTATTAAAGTCCGTTCTCTATTAACTTAAAGTGATCAAATATGTCCAAAAGGAATGAGATATGCAGATACAACGGAACTTTATTATTTCTCATGTTTTCTTGATCTGTCTGCATTTGTAAAAACATACTTAGAGCCAGGAAAGAGCTCCTCAATTAATGCAAAGTCAAATATTTATGCAAGCTTAACAGAAACAAAACACTGAAAAAGGATGTATTGCCTTGAACCAGCTCTCCCAGAAGATGTGGCGTGAAGTAGCAGCAAAATTTAAACCAAAAACAAGATACAAAAATCAAGAAAAATCTACCAAGTGTAGTACGCTTAAGGAAAAATGTGTCCCTTTTCTTTTAGAGAACAGATAAGATCTAAGACAAGTATATATAATTTTCCACGTTTCCTGCAATTCTCACCTCCTATCCTCAGCTCTTGAAACATCCACAATTAACGGAGTTCCTTAAGGATTCAGCTATTCTTACTCAGGTTCCTTAGGGCTTCAGATTTATTTCTATAATATTTGAAATATATAAACTCAATTTGTTGCTATCAGTAATACTGGATAAATATTACCTCTTTTAATTAGCTTTTTTTGGGTGAAAAACAATTTTTCCATCCCAAAAGAAAACAGTGCTTTAAGGCTGCCTGGAGCAGCCAAGTCAGAGGGTAATTTTAAACATTTGCTCAAAACATTAATGTTTTGGGGCCAGGTTTTCTGGCCAAGTTTTTAATGCTGGAAAAATGAATGCTTCTTTACTGTAAAGTGAGAGAATGGGTAAAAGTCCAAATACTTGCTTTGCCAGAAAGTTAGAAAACTTTTGTGGGAGGCAAAAAAAAAAGAGGGGTGGGGGGAGGAGAGAAGTTTAGGTAGTCTGACCATATACCTCTGAAGTTGGAGTTTACATTCATTCTGACCATCCCAACCAATTGAAACCAAATGTGCTATTAGTCACTTAAGAGTTTCTGTTGTAAAGTTAGAGGAGTCTGAGAATAAAAACTTGAAGAAAATTAATGATATGGGAAAACAATCCTAGCCAGGGAACTACAGATGATCTCACACCACTCTTTCACCAGTACTCATGAAGTATGTAATTTGTATCACAAAACTGATGACTGAGGGAAAAAATAGGCTTAATACACCAATTAAGACATCACCAAAATGCTCCAACAAGCTATTACAACTAAGTCTGCTGGTAGGGAAGGAGTGGAACAAAACTATCAGATTCTGCTCCAAGTGAGGCCTTGGCAATATTCCCAACATCTTTAACGAGTGCATGAGTAAATGCTAAATTGGGAATCTTCCTTCTCACGAGAAAGAAGATACTACATGCATCAAGTCTTGGAAATTGCAGTTAGCCATCTGCAGAATTTCACCAGCTGCCCAGCCAGATGAAGCACTGGAGAAGTGGGTTTGTTAAAACACACATGGTGGTTGCAAGCTATCCTTCCCAGAAGTCAATCAAAACACAAAAGCAACCCCCAGGCTCTTGATGGAGTTATTCTATGAATTCTTTGTCCAACAGTCCTCATAATTTCTACAGGAAAAACAGGCACTATTTATCACCAAGAGAAGATTAACAAAAACCTTGAGAATCTTATCTAGGAATCCAGAGCTTTTGAAAACTAAGGGTGTCTCAAAACCTCTGAGAAGTACAATCATTACTGCATTTAATCATTGGAAAGATTATCAAACCAATGGTTAAACTGAAAAGTATGTCAATAGTGCCAGTTTACTACAAACTGCAGCTTCCCATGGGACAGTACACATGCTGCATTAGCAACTACTACATCCAGACCTGTTACCTTGGAATTGTCTATGAACGTATCCCTTTTGATCTCAAGTGTTTGGCCCTATTTTATTCAGAAATCCCAACAGTAGCAGTGCTGTCACTATTATCCATAGTTTAACAATTCAGTGAAAAGCCAAGACTTTACCATCATCCTGCAATTAGGACTGATAGTCTAGACAGGATGAAAAATTAAAGGCAGCTCAATAAAATTAATGGGATGTTTCTCCTCTTGATTATACTTAATTCTACCTGAAACAAATTACAGTTGCAGAAGAATCACACAAAAAGTCATCTCAGCGGTCTCATCAGCAACACGCACCTTACAACAGTGAGACTCAGAATAATTACCAAGATCTCCCCTTCTTTTCACCTGCAGGCTAAGAGAACTACAAGAAGAAATTAACTCAGTGTGGAGGAGGAATACCCAGTAGTATCCTCCAATGAGGAGAGGACACATCAATCTCTGCTGATGGCTTAGGAATAGGTTGTTACATCGCAGCAAAGCCCAGCTATTCCTTGACAGGAAGGTAACCCCTAGAAAGTACAGGAGAAAAGAGCAGGGTGAACATACCTTCATGCTTTGACCCACAGATAGTAAACATGGATGATAAGCTTGAGCATTACCATCACGTTTGGTTGCCAGACAGCAAACTGTTGACCACATTGCCCACACAACATTGATAGTGCTTTGCAGTAGGCTACCACTTTCTTACTGCATGAAGTTAGACAGGGGGAAAATACCATGAAAAAAATAGCTCCTAATGTATTATCTTCCCTCCATTTCAGTGTAGATGCCGTTAGTGGTCCACTTAACCTGCTACGATAATATATTTTAAAAATAAACTTAATAGAAGTCCCTTCTGTAGACTTTTTTCTTTTTGGCAACTGAAGGTATAAAGATATGCAACAGTCTTCACCATCAAGGAAATGCATTTATGGCAGAGTAGGACAGTACACCAGTTTCCTAAGATGTAAGTTATGCAAGCATCATCTTTAGTAACGGAAATCAGTTCTATCAAAAGCAGTTCATGAAATAACAAATCAGCCATCTGTTGGATGCTGATTTATTGAGAGAGACCAATTCAGAACTGCTCCAACAGTCAGATATTTACTGCTCAGAAAGAAGACAGATATGAAGCCTTCTGCCACACTGCATTTTAAGCTCTTCCCTTACAAAACAGCACATTGAATAAATGTAAAAATATGTGCCCCAAGTTTTTTTTTCAGGTAGGAAAGAATCTTTGGAAGCTTCTGCTAGGGAAAGAAATCCAGAACTGTTGCATGAACTCCAGACAGAATGTCAAACATGTAATTACTTGAAATATTATTAAAAGTAACATAGTTATTACTTAAGGCCCTGACGGAAAAACCCTGACACAGGATAGGTACACCGGTGAGTATACTTGAACTTTTTTTTGCATAATAAAGCTCCCAGCAAAAACTGTGCAATCCTTCAAAAAGGAAAGCCACAAGGAAAAGAAAAATAAATTAAAAACACTGAGATATCATTCTTCGCAAAGAGAAAAAAATGAACTCTCATCTCAAATTCGCTCTCAAACTTCCTCTCCTTTTAATTAAAATTGATGAATGCTGATAGCACAGAAATCAACAGATTGGATGTGAAGTAAACAAGCCATTTAAAATACATAAATGCACATTTAAATTAAGTCTGTGCTGATTTTCAATTTGTAAAACCTCATATGCACTAATTTTGAGTGTCATACCAATTCCCCTCAAAAATAAGTTGACTAACACATTCACGATTACAGAGCAGCTTACAAAAATAAAAATTGTTTTTAAATTCCACTTCCTTACAAAGATTTTTATTTTTGCTAATTTTAGCTTGCACAGAGGATCCTGCGTTTCAGGGGTACAACCAAGGCTTGCCAAAGTTCTTTCACAAGTTGAAGACTGGCCAGTGAGCACCATCAGCAGTAATGGAGCTTCCATTGAAACAAAAAGCAATTCTCTCTGAAAAATTAAGCATATAATTATCCAATGAACACAATATCACAGTATTTACTCTCTCAGGTAATTATTAATTTTATTGCAGGCACCAAGATTAGAATGGATTGAAACTTGCCATATTTAACGAGACAACTTTTTCTGTCCTCTCTCTTCTAAGAGTGTTAAGTTGACCATCTATACCCAATTTGTCTTACACTCTTCTCTTTGTCCCTGTATCTTGCTGTGTTGACCTTAATAAAAAAAAAGGCACATGCTTACAAAATTCAGGCCATAAACTAATCTCTGTTGTATCCTCTACCACGGGGGAAAGTACAAGGTTTTCTAAAAACTACCCACTAATTATTTTTTGTACATAAGGATTGGGGCATTACACACTTTAATAAGCAAATGCATGGAAACCTGTACAGCTACCTTTTGTAATACCATTAAAGACTAACCTTTCATAACTGTCATCTGCTCTCTACTTCAAAGCCTGCACTCTTTGAAGCTGACCTGGTGTTGCTGTTTGTTTTGTGAGTTGCCTGGCAGAGACATCTGAGCAATAGAGAATGAAAACAGCAGCAAAGCATCTTTACTGGGTATCCCAAATTAGCTGAAGAGTTACAGAAGGCTATTCCAAATAACAGCAGCGGTGGCGCACAGACTACCTAAAAACTAGAAGGAACTAGAAACCAAGCAGATGCTACCTCCTCTTCATTAAGAGTAAAAGCAGATTATGAAGTTTTTCACAGGCAAAGTAAAAAAATAAATTAGAGAAAAATCTCAATGCACTTGTTTTGAAACTGAAGGGAGTCTTCATAATTTAAAATTGCATTAACAAAGAAGGCATATTACCAAGAGTTGAAGTAACCTGAACTAAGTAGCTGGAGTACCCTCTCACATGTGGAGGCAGGAAAAAAACTCCCAAGTTTAGTAGTTTTCTTCCACTGTGCTTACTGTTGCTTACTTTAGCTCTTAAGGAGGAGACATCTGCTCCTGTGACTGCAGATGCACAAATAACAGTAACATGTTCCATTAAATGCTGAATGCCAAAACCTACATGCAATTAAGCCTGACCAAACAGTTTCTAGGAGCTTGAACATATTTGCTTTCCTGACAAAAATTCTGCAAACAAAAGCTCCTTCTATAAGTAATGTACACGTGCCTTTGGTACACGTCCATCAAAAAGATTCCTGCCCTGGGAGATGAAAGCAGGCTTCTCCTCTCTCTCCCCGTGTGACTCTCAGGCAGTAATAAGTCATTTTTAAATGATGGGAACCACACAAACACATTCTTGGGCAACAGGTGACAAGAAGAAATTTTGAGTGTTCACTGCTTCTCCATCTCTCCTGAACCCTAATAGAATCATAGAATTGTTTAGGTTAGAAAAGACCTTTAAGATCATTGAGTCTGACCATTAACCCAGCACTCTTAAGTTCACCACTAAACCATGTTCCCAAGTGCCACATTTGCAAGACTCATAAGTACTTCCAAGGATGGTGACTCTACCACTGCCCTGAATAGCCTGTTCCAATGCTTCACAAGTGTTTTAATTGAAGAAAAGTTTACTAAACCCCAATTCTAAACCACACAATTGGTTTGCCATATGTCACAATTTGAGGACATTTCTTCCTGGCCTGTCACTTGTTACTTTGGAGAAGAGGCTGACCCCCACGTGGCAGTTGTGGTGAACAGTAAGGTCCCCCCTGAGCCTCCTTTTCTCCAGACTAAACATCCCCAGTTCCCTCAGCTGCTTCTTATCAGACCTGTGCTCCAGACCCTTTACCAGCTTCACTGCCCTTCTCTGGGCACACCCCACCACCTCAATGTCTGTCTTGCAGTGAGGGGCCCAAAACTGAACACAGGATTTGAGATGTGACCTCACCAGTGCTCAGTGCAGGGGCACAATCACTGCCTGGTCCTGCTGGCCACACCATTGCTGACACAGGCCAGGATGCCACTGGCCTTGTTGGCCACCTGAGCACACACTGGCTCATGTTCAGCTGGCTGTCAACCAGCACCCCCAGGTTCTTTTCCGCTGGGCAGCTTTCCAGCCACTCTTCCCCAAGCATTTGAACATTGAGACCCAAGAGCAGGACCTGGCACTTCACCTTGTTGAACTTCATCCAACTGGCCTCAGCCCATCCATCCAGCCTGTCCAGATCCCTCTGTAGTGTCTTCCTACCCCCCACAGATCAACGTTTCTGCCCAGATTGGTGTCATCTGCAAGCAGACTGAGGGTGCAACTTTGCCCCATCCCCCTTGTCTGCCCTTTTACTGCAGTGCCCCATTGTGTAAACACGCTTTCTGAGAAAACCAAGTTCCAGTCCTTCATTCCAGTTTTTCTCCTGATAAAACTCACACTGTTCACTAAAGGAAGGAATTTTAGCAAGCAGCTTTGGCCCACACCTTAGTCCTCCCATGCTGGCAGCCCTGTGCACACTTAGAGCAGCTGCTGAGCCACCCATTGCTCACATGGCACCCAAACAAGCAAAACTCAAGCACTCAGACTCATCAGACTCGGTGCCACCATTCCCTGGACTTGTAGATGTAAATCTTATCCTAGCAATGAAACAAACAACACTGAGCAAGAAATGGAAGTAATTTACAAATGCAGTCACATCATTTAGGTCACGATCATGACGTAGACTGAGTACAATACCTGGATAACTAGAGATTTCTGTATAGGTTATTTATCAAACCAGTTTGTTGAATACATTCACAAATTACTCAAGCAGCATTAGAGAAAACAGAATTGAACTAAGGACTTTGCTTGCAGCTCTACAAGGAACACGCTTCAGAAAGACAAAATGTTGTTTATAAAAAGAAAATTATCCTTTTGCAAGAGATTCTGTTCCTCTTGAGAGAATAAAAATATCACTATGAAATGGCAAATGCTACTAAACCACCAGCACTAAGTGACTTCTGTATGATTTCCCAACAGCAGCCAACATTCAATACCAGAGGCAAGCTCAGATTTCAAAGAATAAAATGTTCTGCACATAGAGAGGGTTTTGCAGGACAAGTGGAGTATCATTACCAATGCATCTTATTCTGTGCTTATTCAACCTGTGTGGGTGTGCCTTCTACATAACCATATGATGTGTGATTTTACAGTTACACTTCCTATTCCAAAATCAGTAACAAAACCTCTTAAATTAACTGATCTGCAAGCAAAAGTAGCTTTTAAGCAACTATGCTGAATATAGCAAAGGCAAATACATGTACCAGCTTATTTCAACAGACTTTCAGACATTCTTATTCATCATACTTCTGAAGCTTTTCATGAAGTTTCCAATGGCTTAATGAAGAACTGTCATATGTTAAATTGCTAATATTTAATGATAACATTTTTTTCCCTGTGATTGCACAACCCAGTCACATACAGAATGCTGCTCTGGATTAAGAGACCTACCATGATTTTATTCATATTTTCAGATAGCTTTACATACAATGTTCCACATTTGCTAAAGCTTAACAATGATTGCTTGACTGATTTATCAAATCAAATTAATTGCTTCCATATGATTTGTGTTTGATTTTTTCCTTAGTTTTGCTTCTTGGAGTTTTCCATACAGCTACAGAAGTTAAAAGCAGCTTTCACTGTATGCAACCTTTCCAAAACCACACACAGCAACATCCACATGGGGCCAGATCAAAAAACTGTATCAAGCTCAAGATCTCATCTTCCCATGTAATCCCAAGTGGCTGCCTAAGGAAGAGCAAAAATAGACAGGAGAGATGTTTCTCCCTTCTGGACTCTCTCAGCTAGATGTGATTTCCACATACTAAGTAACTCTTAAAAGATTTCCCTTACTTAAACTTCTCCACTATCCCTTGAACACAAGTAAACTTTGATTATCCACATCATCTGTTGGCAAGGAAGCCTACTTCCCCTTCATTGATTATTCATATAACATTGCATGAAGTGACCAGTTGAATCACTTGTCCACACCATCTGCCAGGGTTTTGTTGTGTTTGGGGGTTTTGTTTATTTGTTTGTTATAAGCTTGCAACTTTGTCCAGCTCTCTCCTTCATCCATCACCTCTCATTCAGGACTCTCAGCATGCTTAACTAAGCCTGCAGGGGAAGCTATCCCTACTTTTAGTCAGAGAGATGCCATAAGAGTGAAGATATTCCAGTTCCATGGATCTGCTTTTGGGGGAATTTGGGCTAGTGAGAAAGTGAGAAAAGGGAAAATGATCCAAGCCCAAAGCCTCATAGGGTATTACAACACCAGCAAATGTCATATTAACCACAGCAACGCAGTGAGGTTGGTTTTCCTATTCCTAGTACTTGTTTCTAGAATAAAGTTGGGTCTTTTTCTTTGTTTTTGTGTGGTTGGTTGTACTTTTGTTTGTTTGGGGTTTTTTTGACTGGCACTGAACACTGCCTTCACAAAACCTCTGACACCTTTATCTCAGGCCTGAGCAGTATTAGGCACTCCAGAACTCATAATTTCATACACAAAACCAAAATTGTTCTAAATTTTCTTGGTCTCATTAAAGTAACCCAAATTTCCTTCTATTTTATACATAAAAAGAGCACAGTTACTGAAAAAAGTAACCTGAAAATTACTACTAAAAGCTGTTTACAAGAATAGTTAATACTGGTATACTTGGACACATTAGGATTCAGTTGTGGAATTGTACAGTAATTCTCTAACTGTACAGATCTGTGCTGAAAATACATGACAGCTTCAAGTCAAACCACACATAAATAAACTGCCTTCTGTTAGCTCAGGCATTTTTAGCTAGTGCTTTACCAAATACATCCCTCACCCCCGAAAATTATCACAGTTGAGGGCATCTTACAACATCAGGTCACAGAGTTAAAAAGAATACATTACTGCATCATAAATCTGACAAGCGTATTTCAGTGGTTATTCACAGGGAACAAGTGGCTGTCTGTAATTTAATAGCCTTCGCAAGAGCAGAAGTATTTTGAACTTGGACTCCCTTTCCCCGCCCCAGTTAAATATTTTATCATATAACGCATTGGAATCCACGTCAGTTGATGCATATCTGTACATACTGGGTTCAAAGGTGTGTGCGTGTTTACATTTGCAGGACATTTTTTCTGGAAGGGAAAGGAAAGAGGAAATATCATCAGCATTAGTCAACCTTCTTACTCTAGTCCCAGAAACCAGCTGCAGCAGCTTCCAGAATTTTGCTTTCTGAGTCAGGTTCTGAGACTGCGCTCCCTCCCTGGGCAGACAGAATGGTAGGGAGGGTATACATACGCTGGAGGGCAGGGCTGTTGGGAGGACTGGCTCTGCAGGAACCTCATATGACATCCAATAATCACAAAGTCCAAGTCCTGCCCCATGGATGGACCTAATTCCTGTAACTGCAGAGCAGAGAGGAGAGCTGGGCCCGGTGGTCCTGCTGGGCCGAACCTCAGCCAGCAGCCAGTCCTGTCACCACTGGCCACCAGCACCCAGGGCGGAATGAAATGGTGCTTGGATGTGCAAAATGGAGCATGTCAGTAGGCTGACAGAGCCCATCATTCCCCCTTGTCCTCAGCACTTACTATGCCACCTCTGTAACGCTGCTGTCTCTGGTTTGGTGTCTCACAGTACAGGAAAGATGGATAAACTGGAGCAAATTGAGTGGAGGTCACCAGGATGTGCATGGCTGGAGATCCTGAGCTTGATCATCCAGCTTGTTCAGTTGGAGAACAGTTCCCCTGTTGGGTTTTCTTTTGCTCTTGTTGTTGGGGTTTTTTTCCTTTTGTTTCTTAAAGACAACAGATCTCTATCATTTAAAAGAAACATGCCTTTGTGTGGTTAAGCTTGGCTGCTATCTAGGGCTCTTTATTTCCAACCCTCCGCCTGTTCTTATCATCTAACCATGTGGTGAGACATTATTTTGTTTAATTGGTTTCAGTGACGGCATGAAAACAACCCTGTAACCCTGTGGAAATGCAGTTAGTAAAAATATCTGAAATTGTTATTTCACTGCCAATTGCATTCTGTAACATTCACAGCAAAAAAAAACACCCCAAAACATTAATGTGACTTCAAAGGATACAGTAAGTGCTCCAATAAAGCAGTAATAATAATTAGAACTGAAATGTCTGAAAGGAATAAAAATGGCCAGAAGTAGGGTTTTGCATGAAGTATGATCAAAAACTGTCACTACACTGTTCAGCTTTACTTTCTCTATTTGCAGAGCATGGTGAACTGGCAAACTCCTGTACCCATGGAAAACTTCAAGAAGTCAGCTTCCTCCACTATTTAAATATAGCAGCTCTTCCTGTTGAGTTGTCTGAAGAAAAACTAACTGAACTTCAGCAATTTAGCAGTAAAATACCATTTAGAATAATACAATAGTGAACTTGCATACATGTTTCTGTGTAATTGATGTTAGAAAAAGAATAAGCTTATGTTAGTTAAGTCATTTGATTTCCAACATCAGACACAAACACTTCTTTTGTATGGAGGAAAAAAGAGCCACCACCAAAAAATGCAGGCTTTCTCTTTACCTCCTTTTGTAAGGTACTCACTGCTACCCATCAAAAATGCTGTTTTCCCTCTCATGCATTGTTTTATAAACTGCATTTAATCCTGGGAAGCTAGGGGATTAAAATGAATACAGGTATTTAAGATTTAGATGGATTCCCATGGGAATCCTAAAATGCTAGAGACACTTCTGTTAATACAAACAAACACTGAAAAAGCATAAAGGCCTTCAGTAATAATGGGTTTGTAGCCCCTTCCACCCCAAAGTTATCCCAGAGATACTTTTGAAATGTAATAGGATCAAATATGATTACTTTGAACAAACCAGTGCAATTCTGTAGAAAGCTACTGAAATTTTCTGCAGGGAATCATTCACTTCTGTAGAAGAACTACCTGAATTCCAATATAAGCCTGTGGATCTGTGTCACTAGAGATACTTGAATTGATTTTGATACAACAAACACATGCTACCTGTATTGTTACTCTGAATTGTTCAAACTCCTCCTGTACACATCTAGATACAGGTACAGAACTCCAGAGTTCTTCATTCTCAGAGCAGAATCATCTTCACAAAACCTCAAATGCTATCAAAAGTATAATCTGATAAAGGAAGTGTAAATTATTAACTTTTAAATTACTCAACAGCAAAAGTGATCTATCTCCAATATTATTCATAGTGACCAGAAAATAAAGCAGACAGATTAAATGGCACCACACCTAACACCTTATAGACTTTAAACCTAAGAATTGAAGGTAAATTTCTAGCAGGTATGGTCCAAAGTCTGGAACATATTTTATTGCCTACAACGTTCTTACTGCAATGATTTACAGTTTGTGCAGATTAGTGACATGAGCACGAATATTTTTCACTTAAGCACATCAGTTTCACAAGACTGAAAAAACCAATTTTTTCTTTATCTCTATATAATTGTCCCAAATACTAAGAAAAGTAAAACGTGTGCAATTACTGATCTTGCAATCAGATCTATCATTAAAAAAAATAAACACAGCAATTTCAATATTTAGAATATAGCTGTACTCAGGAAGCAAATACATTTCTTTGCCAATGCCCATAGCAAAAAGAGAATTTACAAAGTTGTAGAAACATTTCTAGAGTCAGTCTGAAGTGCTGCACTTTTCCATTTCAAGGAAAGTCACTAGGAAACTTAGTTACCACAATAAAGGCCTATTACAACCATATGTGTAAGAAATGTTATTTCCCTGAATATAAATATGGAGAAAGCCACATCCATTGTCCTAATTAAATTTTGGTTAAATGGTTTGCATTTCAATTTTCAAGACCCACAAAAAGCTGTCTTTTATTTGTTTCACCTCAGTTTGAATTCAAAGATAGTTTCTAAAGTGCTGAAGCTTTTGGGATGATTGACTCTTCAGTCACATAGGTACAAGCAAGAGAATTTAAGGAGACACAAGTTTTGGTCTAATCATTTTCATACTTCATGCACTGAAGCATTTGGCTTTCATCCATCTCACCACTTTCTATTCTACGCAAAATTAAAAGACAGGAAAGGGTGGCTCTATGTTGTGTGAGTGTTTTGAGTTGGTTGGGTTTTTTTTTATTATGAGGCCAAATTAGAAAATAAGTTCTTCAACTCATTAAAATGCATGTTTCTTAGAAAAATCAGCACAGCAAGTTCAGGTTCAGCTCTATCATACTCTCTTATTGCAAGCACTCAATTCTTGTGCAAAAAAAAGTTCAAGATAATATAGTAACTAAGCAAATAGATATGAAAGAAGACCACAAATTCAGTATTATCAACAGAAAACACCAGCTCTGAGCTATCTGTCCACTAACTGATCTGCATTCTCTCTCCTTTCATTGTTGTTTTTGAGGTTGGTTTGGGGTCTTGTTTGATTGGTTTTTCAAGTATCCATTTTCAGGGTATTTGACTCGGTCTCCTTTGAGCAAAATACCACAGCTCTTCCTGAAGGGCAAAATAAGATACAAGTCCCAAAAGAGTGTCTCATCATCACACCTCAGGGTTTCAGCTATACCTCAGCTTTACCTGATTTGCCAAACAGTTTAAAGATCTGAATGATTCTGGCAAAGCAAACCTAAAAAATTCCTCCAAACACTGAGATGTGGTATTGCTTTTACAATTAAAGCTCTCAAAAAATTTCCAAAGAGCCTTGATAACCAATTCCCACTCAAAATATCATATTTTCAGGAATTTCTATGTAGACTGCTTTTTTCAGTGGTCTGCCCAACAGTGCTAACATTCATCCCACAGAAGAGAAATTTCACTTTGCCTTTGTTTACCCTGGAAAAAAAGCACCCTGAGCAGGAAACAGAAGTGGAATCAGGAAATGCAGCATATTCCCCAGGTTTAGACAGGAAGAACATTCAAGTCATAAGAAACATCAACTACTATTAAAGGAGAATATTTTTTAATTCAGTATCTACTGTATCAGGAAATAGTGTACAGCTACTTCCTACCGCAAAACCAGTAATTTGTGGTGGCAGTACTGTAATTTAAATTACAGGCTAAAGAAGACAGGTACTAGAGGGCACTGTGTTTAGCTTAACTCACTGCCAGGTGGCTTCCCTTCTGACAGCCCCCAAAAGGAGAGGGTTTCTTAATAAGAGACAAGAGTTGTGATATGCAAGGTACTGATTCTGTACATATGCTTAAAATACTTAAGGTTGGTATAATAGCTCACTCTTATATAATCAGAAGAGCACCCCATTAAATATATCCTGCTCCAAAAGGAACAACAGGTGCAGAATATGTCCTTACAGCCATACCACACAGCAACCATTTAATTTTCTCAGTTTTTATTTAGAAAGCATCTATTCTCTGAACCACTTTTTTGGGTGGTATTTTAAATTCAGAAAGTGTTATCTCTGAACTGAAATAGAGAGCCTGTCTCAAAAGCTTAGCTGAAATGCAGGAACACAAGGATGAACATTCATGTAACAGTTGTCACTTCTCTCCAGTTGGCTTTAGTTATAGAGAGCTTTATGTTACAGAAAGAATGGCATTTTAATTTTTCCAGGACTGCTTTTTGTTTAGAAATTCATAAAAAAAGATTATGCTAAAGAAACATTAAATGGATTAAGATAAAAACTACCTAACATTTTGAAATGCCAGGGCCAAGTCATAGCTCTGTTATTTCCTCTCATGTATGTACTGAGTCCCACTTCAGCAAAACTTCTCCAACAGGGTTTTCTGTTTGCTTTACATAACTAACATATTACAAGATTGATAATGAATATGTGGGAAAAGTGCAGACCAGAAAAAATATGAAGGATTTATCCAAATACCAGGTTCTGCAAGGTGATGAGATACTTTGATCTACCTTGGGAAAAAAAAAAAATCACAGAATGGTTTGGATTGCAAGAGACCTTAAAGATCACCTAGTTCCGACCCTTCTGCAATGGGCAGGGACACCTTCCACAGCAGACCAGATTGCTCAAAGTCCCATCCAATCTGGCCTCAAACACTTCCAGGGATGGGGCATCCACAGCTCCATCTATTCCAGTGCCACACCACCCTCATAGTAAAGAATTTCTTCCCAATGTCTAAAACCAAACCCATGCTATCCTAGTTCAAACTATTACCGCTTATCTTATGCGTCTTTGTGACAAGTCCCTCTCCATCTTTCTTTTAGGCCCCTTTCAGGTGCTGGAAGGTCTCCTTGGAGCCTTCCCTTCTTCAGGCTGGACAAGCCCAGCTCTCTCAGCCTGCCTTCCTATGAGATGTGCTCCCTGCTCACCTTCCTGGCCCTCAGAGTCACCCCAGCAGGTCCACACACTTCCTGAGGTGGGTGCCTGAGAGCGGGACACAGTGCTCCAGGTGGGGCCTCCGCTTTTAGTTTCATTCAAGACACACTCTAAATATAACAATGTAGTAACAATATTAGTGGCAGCTAAGTATTTTAATTTGCCCTATTATTGAAAAATGAAATTAGTATGGTAAAGCTTCAACATCAGAAGTCAGGGCTGTGGTAGCTTTAGAAAAGTTTGCTATTTAGGATTTTGCAGTAAATTTTCTTTTTTTTCTTAGTTTAATATTTTACTCTATTAACCCACCTTTTTTTTAATATTAGAATTTAATGATATTCTTCAACCGGAGATCTCATTTTACAGAATTATAAATTTTTTCATGTAGAAGAATTAATTTTCTTCAAAGACAAACTTGAATTTACACTCTCATTCTGAGCATTCAGGCTGCCTCCTTTAAAACTGATAATTGGGATAAACTCCACTGAATTGATGCTTGGTATCTGCCTTTGTGAACTCTCCCTTATAATTCCTTGGTATGATTTTATTAAGAACCCTTCCACAGCTGGGAACAACTGGGTGTGTCACCCCTAAAGAGCTGGGTGAGGAAGTGCTTAACATTTTTAAATAGTAACCAGGCTGACAACTGAGAGTCACTAAGCTTGTATTACATTCTTACTTTGACAGAACCAAAAAAGAATCAAATGAAGTATTAAGACAATCTTGCATTAGTATAAAAAAATTTAAAAATCCTTCACTAACTGCTGTGTTGTAAAACAACATCACCAATTAGAAAATATAAAACACTACACTGAGAAACAAAAATCAAATATACCAAAAGAACTGAAGAGGGACACATAAGCATTTACACAAATAACTGAACAAGATGATATGCACATGACTGCCAGACAGGGTATGTGAGGAGTAAGTCCATCTGGATGATCCTTCTTGGAACACATGACACATTGCTCTACTGTACCACTGAGCAATAACTTCTGCAGATTTACAGAAAGACTGAACTATAAATCTCAGACATTAATCCACACTCCCATTTTCACTGGCAGAAAAGAAATCATCCATGCCAGGACCATTTTTCCACACCACCCAACTACTAATCTTGCTGATCTGGCAAAGCATAAAGTTTGCAAGGGTTGGAGCAGCAACCAGTAATTTTAGCCAGTCTTTTTCATACAAACTTCTAAACAATAAAATTTTAAGGAGCTTTTTCTTTACAAAAAGGATAATCACATAATCACTTGGAACTGAAAGTCTGGGTATGTAAGAGGATTCTTGCTCCTCTTGTCCCAGATTACTTCTAGTAATTATAGAGGAGGGTTTCACATCATGCCTGTGCATCATCTCAGTTCGAAGAGAAAACAAAACACAAGTGAAAGTTGTAGCCTCCTCACCAGATAGAAAGATTATTTTCTCAGAACAGATTCTGTTCATGAGGAACCGAGGGTCTTGACCTTACCTCAGGTGACACAAGAACACCGTACCACATAACAGAGTTTGGTAACTCTGAATGGCTTTGTGGCGCTGTTCATCAGAGAGCTGTCAGCAAAGGTACGGCAAAAGGCAGCAAGCACACTCAGAAATAAAGTACAAGGAGAAAATAACTCTTCCTGTTGGGAAGGGAGCCTGTCCAGGTGGGACGGGATGGCAGCCTGAGATGGCAACAGCCTGAGGGAATAGGACTTCCCACAAGGTAAAAAGGAGATACCACAGGTAACTGCCAGGCAGCAGAGACAGGAGAAGCACATGGAGCACCACTGCACAGAGCTCATCCATCTCAAAAGGGAGGTGTTCCTCCTGAGGACCTGCCCAGCTCCTGAGGTGACCGATCAATCAAACAAGGGTAACAGGGACAGAGATGCAACCTCCCAGACAATGGGAAAGACTGGTTTTGCTCTTACATAAGATGCCAACTCTCATGTCCTCCTTAGCAGCAGAAGCAGACCCACCCTTTTAATGGTACCTTCCTCTGACCAGTTTTCAACATCCAAGGCAAATCAAACACCTTTTCATACCTGACAGTAGATGCATGTCCCACCAGCACGCTGTTCTCTGCCTGTTAAGCTGACTTTTCTAAGCAACAGTTTATTTAATCTGTTTTGGGTAGATAAAAAAAACCTGTGCTAACAGCGGTGCAACAGCAGAACACAGCAGTCCTCTTGTGGTGTCAAAACACACACTGCTTCAGGCACACATTAATGTTATCCCACACAGCATATCACCGCTGCTTTAAGAAGCGGGCAACTAGCCTCAGGTGATAGCAGCAAAATGATTTTGCTTTGGAATGTTAGAAATCCAAAAGTTAAATGCAATCTTTTGAATAAGTCAGCAAATGAAAAGTTTTACTTCTTGGTGACAAGGAATTATTTACTTCTAATTATGAAACTAGATTAACAGAGGATAAGACAAAAGCAAGACATGAAATAGTACCCCTTTTCTGAGGCCTGACATCCTACAGGTTTTGAAGACATTTGTAATTCATCTTGAATGTATGAAACTACTTATTTCTATTAAATAATAAAAGGACACATCAGATAAAATTCCTGATCAGACAGCATTTCTCTCCTGACACAAATATAAATCTCTCTGAAAATCCTCTGAAGAATAGCTTGCCCTCTGGGCAATAAAATTATTTCTGTAATTAACTTTTCAATGGAGAGAGTTATCTTCATGTAACTTATTTCCTTTATTTCTTGGAATAAAACTTTCCTACCATCCCTTTCCAACCTCCTAAATACATCAAAAGTGCTAGTATATTTAGGACACCACTTTACAGCATGCTCACATACAGAAGTTTTGAATTACTCTGGAAGCGTTTAATACACACTGTGGGACTGTCACATGATATATAATGTGTGGAGAAGCAAACTCATACTGAAACAAATTACAAGAACATGGCTGTATGGCTGGCAGCTCTTTTGACACTAACCCAGACCCCCCACACTGCTGTCCATAAGAAGTACTCAATAGTTAAATCTGCTTTTTTGAAAAACACTAATTAAAGCATTGCTGAGAAGGTATGATGTAAAACCACTGTTGTCTCGTGACAACTTCAAATTCCAGCCTCACTCTCTGCTCACAGAGCCGGGAAGGGAACTGGCGGTGCTGCAAGGACCCAAAAAAGCCTGGCTCACAGGCCCACGGGATGGATTTCACGGCTGACCTCTCCCGGGCGCCACGGTTCCATGTTGGGACGAGTCGGACAACATACCTTGCACAAGAACTCGCTATCTCGGCCTCCCCGCGCTCCCAGCCTGTCGCTACTGACGCTGCTGAACGCCAGCTCCCGACCGCCTCCAACCCTTCCCAGCCATTCCCTTGGAGCAAACCTCCACCAAAACAACTTTTGCTAGGGCTTTGTGAGTAATTTAAGCACGGCAGAGGTTACCAACCCTCTGGCTTTTGGCGTGACGTAGGGACCGGCAGGGAGAATGCCAATGTCCTGGAAGTGTGCCAAGTCCCTAAACAGCAGATTAGTGAGAAATTACATTTTGGGTATGAGTCAAAGACTGAAAACACATTGCCATCTCACATATCAGACCTCAAAACAGCATGAACTTTTGTTCTGAAACCAGGCAGAGAGAATGTCAACAGGCTACCACTCAACCCACCTACGAGAGATTTCTTTCTAATTAAAGCAGCTACATATCATTTCACAGTATTTTTTTCCTTGTATTTGCAGAAGGATTACTGCCTGTTCCTCTTTGATAAAACTGGTAATTTAAGACAGGAATCAATCCTTCACATTTAATTTGACAGGCTTCCAGCAAAACCCACTAAAGATTTCATTTTTTTTTGGAGACAATAAATTCACCCTTTTGTCCCAATATAATATAAACAGTTAACACTGTAACAAATCAGTGTGCCCTAGGATGATTTTTGCCTCGACTCATTTATCTTAAAACACCTGTCTTAACAGTAAAGTTTTACCTTAGTCTCTCAGAAACTAGTAATAAAATTCTTATTAGGAGACAGAGCAGTCTTGAAATATGAAAATCCACGAAATTTATTTTAGAACCAAGCCACTTCTATTTCACAGGAAAACTCTCATCTCCATAAACATGCCATTCAGTACTTGATTTCTACTCATACATACACATACATCTCTTGACAGGGGATGTAACACTCAGAGACAAACATCTGATTAATACTTGAGTGGCAAGACCAGCAGTCCTTCAGGAACACTATACCTAAGCCTCAAAACCATTTGGATAAGTATCAGAAGTACCACCTCAGCCTTTCAGATTTACATCGGTGATCACAAATCATAAAGAAAAGTGATGCTTTTGATATAATTTAACAATTTTGCTCCAAGTCTAAAATAAGCTGAACAGTTTCCATCTCAGATTAAATGCTGTAAATATTCATTAACAATTAGTTTGCTTGTAAGGTTACTATTATAATCATACTTCATCTTTTAAATTACATTTCTGAAAGTCTTATCCTCTAGCTTTAACAAGGCTTAAACCCTCACCACAGTATTCAGAACTGCTCATACCAGATTAAAAGAAGAATTTTCCATAGGCAAACATTTAAAAAAAAAAAAATAGACCGAGAAAGCGCTTAGAGGGAGAAGGGAAAGGAGAAAACAAAACCACAAAACTCACTTGACTGTAACTCGATTGGACAAATCCTGAAGATCTCCTGGGTGAAAAAGCTGAGCTTCTTTGAGTCCAATGTTTCCACACGCTTTCAGAAAAACATTTATATTATCCTGCAAAGAGAAGTAGAAAGCAGTTGCTCAGTTATGAGCACTAAGCAGGTTTTGCAAGATGATTAGTACTAGCCTTTAAATGTCAAAGTCCAGCTCACATAAATGAAACTGGAAAAGCAATCTTCTGGATCATAAACGCTGCTGGTTTCTCATGCACACAGCAGGCTGGGCTGCGATGGCAGGGACTGAGGGCTATGTTAAAGATTACCTGGCATAAGGCAGCAGTGAGCCAGTAGGCAGCAATCTCCACTTTGATGTCAGCTCTGCTCAGCAAACAAACGCCCTCTTCCTAGCTTTGCACGACAAGCCTCACCTCAATGCCTTTAAAAATAACTCCAGCTACTGACATTCACCACCCAGAAACTCTTGGCAGGGGAGGAAGAAGAGGAGGGACTCTTCGTTTCTATGCTCACAGACTGATGAGGGAATACTGCACCTGGAGTCTGGGTTTGGTTGCTGAGCAAAGCTCCGGAGAGACAGAAACCAAACTGTATTCAGAGCTGCTGCTGCCGCCTCACTTGGGGGGGGATTCTTCCCGAGTCCCTCCCCTTCCACTTCCCACACCCCCTCCTCAACTTCACACCGATCTGTTACAAAATAGAGGAGCAGCACCCACTCTCTGCACCTGCTGCAGGATGGACTGACCCATGAGAGAAATGTTAAAAAAAGAATAAATCTAATGATATATACAGAGATTATACAACTTGTGATCTCTTTCCACTTCATGAACAGTGGGCAATAGGCAAGAAATTCCTTCTCGTTAAGGTGGAATGCTATCAACAACAAAAGAATGTGCCCTCTTGCGCACTTGCTTCCTTCAGCTGCAAGCCAAAGGAAAAGGTACATGAAGTTACTTAATTCATAAGCTACACACAGCCCTGTCATTAAGAGTTTGTAAGTCAAGGTGCTGATATCAGAATTTCACAGTATAGACAAGTTCTGCTTTAGCAATTTAATATGCTTTAAAATTGTTTTTTGACACATAATACAGTTATTCCTTCATTTAAAAATCATTAAAAAAACAATCTACAAAGAAAATGACAGCTGCTTCTAATAAAGAAAGTAAAACAAACCCAAGTATCCCCACAACCTTCTGTTTTGAAGGTCCCTGGGATTCTAGTATTTCTTATCAGTCTGTAAACATGGCTTAATTCAAGGAAAATATTTGAGCAAGGTATTCCCCATGCAGGCTGCGGGCTCTGCGTTACCACATCTGAAAGATCCCAGGTGTCTCATACCATGAAGGTTACGCCCCAAGGCCTGAAGTGCTGTGCCATGGCGGGGGCTGCTCTGCTGCAGGGGGTGCAACATGATGGCAAACATGGGGGACTCCATGTGGGGGCAGATGAGAGGAGGAAGCTGGGAAGGATGGAGGACAGGCAGCCTCGCCCATGCCCAGGTCCCTGCAGTGCCCAGGGAAGAGCTTCATGCTGTGAGATGCAGCCTCAGAATGGGCATTTGCTTTTCCTTTCATGCAATGCCCCTTTTTTCTTTCCATACACTATAGGGAAAATCGTCTAGATGTGCCAACTTTAGACAATTAATATCTGAGTGTCCCCTTAGTACTAAACCAGCAAGGACCTGAAAAGGCATTGTTTCCTCTGCATGGAAGAAGCCACAGGCTACAGTCCCATTGCAAGAAGAGGAACTACTTGCTAAACAACCACCAGGGCAGTGTTCAGGGGACTAGGGAGTCTATGAAACTGGCAAGTAAGGCACAAGAAGAAAGCAGCAGAGCAGAAAGAATGAGTAACTCCAAGGTAATGAACTGACACCAACACCAGTGAAGGCAATATGGTTTGATTGGTCTGCCCAGTCACCACAGCAACTCAGAGCAAACTCCCAAACCAGAGTTACATCAACCACAGGGCTGAAAATGAGCACATTGTGCAGGTAAACAAGGAAGAAGAGTTAGATTTAGAAAAACAGATGTCGTCTACACCCTGACAGCAACAAAAACAAAGCAGAGGAGTTGCTCACCAGTGGCTGCTTGCCTGCACAACCACCAAACTTCTGGCACATGACATAATTAATGTTGAAGGTGTTTCAGCAATTAAACCTATCAAGCATCAACCTCTCGATAAATAGCACTTACAGCCCCTGAGAACATCCCTGCTGACAGGAGTCAAGACCATCAGAAATGGGGTCAGAAGCAGGAGGAGCTAACATGGAAGGCAGAACACCGTTAGTTACAGTGCTCACGTGCAGGATAAAACAGGGTTCCAAATCTTCCTTCCCTCAGCTCCCAAGTCAGAAGTTTGATCATGCCTGCCATCTCACAGGTTACTGCCCCAACACCAGCTGTTCTGCAGCCAGGGCCTGGAAATTACCCTCACAGCATCAAGAGATGACACACCCAATAGACTTTTTATCAGGTTTGGAGATTGACACAAAAAGGTATCATTTAAACAAATCAGCACTCCTAAATACTGTCTTTGCCAGGTTATTCTTGACCATCCCTAATCATCATGGTTAATCAGCAAAGCCACAGGTCTTAAAATAGCTAGCAGCCATTTTAAACTCTACCAGAATAATGAATAGGAAGATGAATTTTAAATAGCACTACAGAAATAAGTAGGAAAAAAAAGACAAGTTATCAACCTTGCAATTAAATTTATCATTAGAAATGTGAACGGGAACAGTTTTCAGAGATTAATGCACTCAAATATAGAAACCATTACACCATTCTTTTCACCAATGTAACTGTACTTTAACAAGACTAATGGTCATTGCCACTGCAGCTTCAAAGGCCATACTGTAATCCGAATCTCATCACACTTCACAAAAATAGTTCTATTTAAACAACCAGACCTCAAAATCCTGGAAAAGCACAGCACAGGTGACAAAATTCACTGACAAGATGTCCTCAAGAGAAAAAGGCTCATACTTGCATCCACTACCCTCTTCTTCCACTGTGTTCTCAATCTCTGTAAACACGAGGAGGGCACTTAAATTTAATAAAGAAACAAATTAGCAGAGAAAAAGAATTATGATGCCAAGGGAAGATAAGGGACAAAAGACAAACTGGAGAATTTGATACCAATAAAGTGGGTCATGAGAGGCAATACTGGTGCTACCTATCAGCACAAGAGAAGCAAAACCAGAAGGGGAGAGAGGGGCTGCCCATTTCAAAAGCAAGGATTAATCAGTGGACAGATCAAATACATTTTTGCAGAAAACATAAGGTTCTGACCATTATTAGAGAAAGCTCTTGAACTAACAGGGATGAAATCATCAGTTAATTTTTGTTCATGTTGTTAAGAGAACTCAATCACTGCATTTCCCTGAGCATCTGAAGTTGAAATACACATCACAGAATTACAGGTTTTAAATCACAACAAAAATAAAGCCTGAAGTCTAAACCACAAAATTCAAGTGTAATTCATTTCTGGTATGCTATTTCTACTTCTAAGTGTCTTAGTGAGAAGGGGTGTGGAGGTTTGACTGAGACTGTGGGAAGGGCTAGTTTTTTCCCCAATGGTGGGCATGATGGAACAGCAGAGCATTTCAAATGTTCCTAGCATGGCTTGAGTTTTCCACATGTTGTACACACTTAGATTAAATGCACAACGTAGAACACTGACTAGATAGAGCTATTACTCTTCAGTATTCCATTTTTGCCTCAAACTTCAAAGTGAACCGCACCCAAAAGTGCTGCAAAGTCATAATATGGGAGAGATGGAGCTGCCAGTGGGAAACAGGTCATCTACAAGCAGGCTTTTAAATACTGCTGTTCAGGGAAAAGGCAAACAATACTGTACAGTTGCAGCTCTGTACCTGACTTTCTGGTCCCCATGGGGCACCACTGGACACAAACCCTTCCCTCTCCTGTTGTTAAAGCATTTCCCTCCAACCAATGCTTTGAAGGAGCCAAGATGCCATCTCTACACTGAAAATGAGACTGTGGTCCACACCCTCCCTCCAGCATCTGAGCAGAGCAGAACTGCCTCTCACTCCTGCAACTCCATGGACTTGAGGAGAGGAGCTCCTCAAAGCTGAGTCTTTCCTCACTGGTCCTCAGTGCTGCTCCTAGGCCAGAAGCAGGGAGGCTGTGCCAGAGCAGGTGAATGAGAGGGAAAGAGCCGGGCCATTGCTGCAGGGCTCCTCATTGCTATCACCAGCCTGCAGACCACAAAGAAAAAGAAGCTGGTAACTCCATGGGGAAACACAAGAATTTGGACACCTTCCTTTAAAAATAACAATTTTAAAGAGCAGCTAAAAAAAAAATAAAATTGAGGCATTGGACCACTGGACCGTGGTTCTGTGTCGCACCTGTGATCAGCTCCTAATGTATGTCACCTTGGCAAGAATTTGAAAAGAAAGACAGAGCGCTGGTGAGGTGTTGGTGGGGGGGAAGTACAGAGGTTCCTCAACACCTAATAAACCAAAGAAAAAGAGTACGTCTAAACCAGAAAAAAAAAATCAGCATGAGCAACAGGAAAGAAAAAGACAAAAGATGCAAAAAAGATCAAGAAGAGGTTGACCTTAAGTAGGAAGAAAACCCCAAAGTCACCTACCTGAGAAGGGGCATAAAGTGTGGAGTGTGTAAAACAAAAAAAAAAAGAATTTTTTTAAACATCTAAAGTAAAAGCTAATTAAAAGAGGTCTCCCCATTATTTTGACTACTTACATGCAACACAACATCACCAAATTCAGCTTGTGTAATAGAGCTGCAATTTTATTTTTAAAAAATCCCACATTATCATGATTATCTGGGTGGGACAGGAATATTAATTTAAACAAGTGCTTAAATACATTTGATTTCTTTAGGGTGCAGTCATGCTGTGTGGTAAGCCTGATCTTCTCTCTAGTTAACTGTTTCTCTGAATCCCTGTGTATGCGCCAAAACACAGTGAAATCTCGTAGGCATACAAGTTATGGCACATCTTTCAAATCACTTGGCAACAGGGAGAAAAACAATTTAATTACCATGTTGTTTTTTGTTTTTCCTGGATGTATCAGCCAATAAAAGACAGTGCTCTAGGTTGTCTCCTATTCTGATATAAATACCCACTCTTTCAGTCATACCCCTTATTTCTACTGCTATTCAAGCTCTAGTTTGGAGGGGAGAGTTGGGTAGGAGAAGGGTGTATTTTTGGTGGGTTTTGGGGAGGATTTTAAGCAGTTATTTTCAGTGTATGAAGGAGATGGTGCCCTATGCTTGCAAGGCCATGAAGTGTATTTGCACTAAATGTTACATCATCATCCAGACCATGATTTGGCACCAGAGGTGGTTTTCAGTTTCCACGCTTTAAAAAAAAAAAAAAAAGACAAAAGACAAAAACCACCAAGTACCTATAGTGCCTAGCAACAAAAGCTCTTGACATTTTAAGAGTGACTGATGCATTTTTTTGGCTACAGAATTCTGAAAGTCATTTGAGTAGACCACATTTAACAGGCATTTTTCCTTAGTACTGCATTTATCAAGACATTTAGTCATCTTGAAGGAGACACAGCTTTCTACTGTGCATTCATGACAAACCCTCTTTATTAGCACCCTCATTCCCTTAAGTAAGGCCAATTTCTATCACAAAAAACTGGTATTTTTTCAAAGCAGAAAATATTTTTTCTAGACACAGCATTATACAGTCCACTCAAGTCAGCTCAAATCAGTTTAAGGCAGAATTCAGAGCTGCATTTGGCAGCAGCATCACCACACAGCTCCACGTTGTTTATATTCAGAGGTGGGGTAAAGGAAGGAGCCTGCAGCAGGAGCTCGCTGAACGGGTTGGGTGACTCGCTCTTCCTCGGAGGTGCGTTTCGGTTGTTGGCTCCGGCTGCGGGCTGGGCCAGAAGGGGTGAGAGCACAGGAGGGAACAGGGCTGAACGCAAACCCCGTGGTCTGACCACAGGCCTGGGAGCCAGGAACTCCCCATTACCACCTTGGCCTTGAATGTCAGGGTGTTCAGTGCCCATTACCCACCCATCCCATCTGTAGTGCGTGATCCCAGCTCCTACTGCTCTCTGTGTTTCTCTGAAGGCCAACAGTTTCAACCTTGAACCAAATGCAGGAGGAGTGGATAGGATACCTAAACTGCTCTTTTCCTCCCTTTTTGGGTCCAAAACTAAAAATAGCAGTTAAAACAATCATCCTGCAGACATAATTTGACTTAGAGTGACCTCAGGGCTCCTGTTCAGTAAATTATCCCACCCATAACAGAGTGCACAGAGCACTGCGTTGGCCAAAGATCAGAAACTGCGTTAATTGCTTTGCCACTCCCCTCTGCCCGCCCTTCATTGCTTTTCCACACTGGGTAAAACAATAAATTACTGTGATCCTTGACACAGGGATTCCCTGCTCCAGCTCTATGCATGATTACAGATACTAAATCTTTAATGATTCACTGCCGGCTTTCCTCTCAGAAAGCAGGTGCTCCTGCTGTGAGAATGCAGGAATGAAACTCTGTGCACAAACTTTGCGGTTACCTTGGTGCTGCCACTATCAATAACTGTAGTAAGAGGAGGAACATTCCCCTTTGCCATTGCAACCATTACGGAAATGATATTTTGAAGCACCCTTAGGGAAAGAATCATTCTGGTTTCGGACAAAAAGGTCCATCTGTCTCCCAAACCCCAATTCCATCTGCAGTGACTGCAGCTGGTTATGGATCTCTAAGACCAAGGTATGTATTGGAAGAATGTTCCCCAAAACTTGTTATTCAGGTCCTGACACTGCCCACCACCATGGGAAATGGCCAGAGAAGGCACCTCTGCTCAGCCCACCCCATTGTCTGCCACCTCTTGCAGCACTGAGCTCCACATTTTCTTCACAACAGGAGCAACTGGATTAAGGAAAACACACAGGAGAAATTAATGTGGGTTGATGGGTTTTTTTTAAACAGGACTTCAGAGTTGACAACCTTTAAGGTGTTTAACATAGCAAAGGACCAACTGTCTTCAATGACTCAAAATGCCTCCCAGGCTCATATCTCTAACTGTGCTACAGCATAACCTTCACTATGACTTTACAAACATATATCACAGCAACAGTGTGTACCAAATGAGCCTTTTATTGATAAGAGAGTGAATGTCAGGTTGTAAACTGCAGGTGTGTTTCTGGGATGTCACTGCTACCAAATAAGGCAACCTGGAATGGAGAAGGGCTAAAGTGCAGCATGTTGGCAGACAAGCCTTGCTACTAGAGCTAATCCACTCAGAGGCATTCATACTGAAATGAAAGTATAGGTTTGGAAAGCCAGTATGGAAGAACTAGCCTGGGCTATTTCCTTGTTTAGACAAGCCTTAACTTTCCCACCAGTTAGTTGCATTCCAATCAAAGTCAAGGGAAAAAAAAATTCAAGCGATATGCTTTACACCCTGAACAGTTTATACAAAACAGACTCTGCAAGCAAAGTATGCTAAATACTCCAATGCCAAGTCACCACACTACACAGAACTGGAATGACAGTAATCCACTTAAAGGTGAAACTCCCTTGAAGACTAATGAGTAATAAAAGAAGTAAAGACATCTTGTTCTTGAAACACAAAGTTTTGGCAGAGATTGCTTTCCTCCTCCACCCCCTCCCCTTTTTTTATTTTTATACATAAGGTTTTTTTGTTTTGCTCACACAGGTTAACAACTTGATATAGGTGAAATTCAGCTTCTTCATACACAGGACTTCATAAACAGAGCTTCAGACAGCTTCTTCATAAACAGAGCCTCAGATCCTGAATTCACGTAGCCCCTGATTTTTGGACAGTTATTTAGTGCTTCATTCTTTGTAAGAGAGCATTTGGAAGTGTGCTTCCTTCAAGAGCTAGGCATCATTTATTTCTTAACAGGAGTAGCACCCTAGTACCACATCTAATCCTTCCTGCCCTACATGGTCTTATCCCATGCTGTCGAGAAGCTTTCCCAGCACCCTGGATGGATGAGTTGGTTTGGAGATGGCTGCCTTGGAGTCCACCTGAACCCCTGCATCAGTGCCAGGCTTCCTCATGGCCCTCCTCATCCTCCTGCCACACAGACAGCAAGCTGGTCAGTGCAGCTGAAACAGCTCCCAGCACTGCATTTGGCAGCACTTGTTGCTGGTGTTGTTGTTAACAGTTCTTTCACACACCTCACTGGAGGAGGGTGATTCAGCACACACATGGGCGCGGAGGTGTTCGGGCAGGCGTTTGGAGATGTGGAATGAGGATTTCGTACTAAACAGAAGGGTGGTTAGCAGAGCTGCACAGCCCCACCATGGATACCACACAGAAAGTTAGCACTGCTGCAGTTAACATCTGCTTCCTTTGAAAACTGAATTTTAAACACCTGGCGCTGATAAATATCTGACAAGCCAGAGGTGGTGGGGGGAAAAGGTACTCCAGTGTCCACCTTATGAAGATTTAACACAAATAAACACTGAGTGCTGAAAAGAACCTCAAATCTGCACTTCCTTCACGAAGGAAGGAGAAATCAGATTACGAATGTCACAAGTATGAATTAAGGTGTGTACTTCTTCTACATGGTTGACATTTTTTTTCCAGTTAGGAAGGAATGTTTCTTGACAAACAGACACAGTCATCAGTTACTTTAGAAATAAAACCAGCATACAAATGACAGAGTAGACCACAGACTACAGCTGATTGAATTGATAAATGGAAATTTCTTGGAGCTCATTTGGCAACAATATTTATCTTTTTTTTTTAAGTGACAGCAAGCTGATGCAAAAAGGGTAATACTTTTTCAGAGCTTTGGTTTCGAGCAGGAAAAAGAGTAACAATTTTCCATATTAGAAAGTTCTTGCTGCCCATCATATTACTTTATAGTCAGTTGACAAGATTTTTAAGACGTAATTAATTAGTTAGCATTTTGACATCTCATCCCAGTAACACGCTAAAAGCATTGGTTTGGAAGACCTGATCTCATTTAAAGCATCCCAAAATACTGCTTTTGATTCAGAGATCAATCAGCAGGCACAGCACTTACAGCACCCCTGACAAAAGGCCAGGGCAAGTAGTTGAACCACCATTCCTTGGGGTCTGCATCCACACACTTTTTCCCCACTTATGTCTCCTAGACATATTTCACTCCACCATCACTCACCTAAAAACCTGTCAAGTTCAACCCCGTGCCTGGGTTTCACTCTGCCTGATCGATGTCTTGAGCAGCTACTAAAAATTTCATAAAGAGTTTGCATCAACCTCCTCTTTCTCCACACCCTACATTTCAAAGTGTTTAGGCAGCAACAGAAAACAATTAAAGGAAATTCAGAGCTAAGGCTGAAATGTACCATATGTTTTCAAGCAGAGGGGCACAAAACATCAGTAAACCACTGCTGAGATTACATACTCCCACTATCAGGCATTGAAAGACTACAGAACAATGTCATCTCTAACTATTAATAACCATACTTCCTTTCTAACACACAATCCTTTTCTCTTAATTGTCTGCTAGAGGCATTTCCATACAGGCCACATTACTTTTTCCCATAACACAGCAAAAAGAGTAGCAAAAGTGATTTATAGTTCCATATGCATTCCTATCAGGTCTTGCATTACTCCTGACATTTGCTAATTTATCCTTTTTTTTGGTTTACAGTGTGGTCAGTGAGAGAACTGGACTGAAAGTCAAGATTTCATCCCCACCCTACTATGACTTGCTTGTGACTTACTATGTGACTCAGCACTAAAGCCACTAAAACTCTCACTAACCACACACTACTATCTTTAGGTATAAAACTGAAGCAATGGTAAAGAGCTCTTTGCAAAGTACTCCAAGATTTGACACATTAAAAATTTCTTATATAAGAAAAAGAAAGACTTTTCTCAAACTTTACTATTGAAAAATCAGATTTCTACACTGCTTCATAAATTTACAAAAACATTTTAAAAGACCAAAACTTGTTTTGGTTTCTATTTAAACAGAAATTTCATCCCAGTTACTGTGGCCATCGTGTTCCCAAACCTGAACAAACATCTGCTTAGGAGTTTGAAGTAATGTAAAATTCAGAAGTTTCAGTTGCCAATGGAAACACAGTTACTGATTTCCAACTGCAATTTTTTGAACACTGACAAAATTTCACTAAAATACAATAAGCAAGAAATTTAACATTTTATTTGATGACTACATTTGAAATATAGTGCTGTGTCAATTCCCAGGTGAAAAGATTTTTTTCTCATAATAATAACATGGGATCATAGAATGGTTTGGGTCAAAAGGGACCTTAAATATAATCTTAGTCAAATCTCCCAGCAGCGAACAGTGACATACCCATCTAGATCAGGTTGCTCAGAGCCCCATCCAACCTGACTTTGAATGTTCCCATGGATGAAGCATCCATCATCTCTCTGGAAAAGCTGTCCTAATGCCTCACCATCCTCACAGTAAAGAATTTCTTCCTTACATCTAATCTAAATCTAGTTGAGGTAATGGTTTTTATTTAAAACTATTACCTCTTTTCCTATCACAACAGAGTGCCTTCTAAAAAGTTTGTTCTTATCTTTCTTATAACCCTCCTTTAAATTTTGAAACCTAGAGCCTTCTCTTCCCAGGCTGAATAACCTCAACTCTCTAAGCCTGTCTTCATAGTAGAGGTGTTCCAGCCACTCATCATTTTTGTGTTCCTTCTCTGAACCTGCTCCAACAGGTCCATGTCCTCCCTGTGCTGGTACCCCAGAGCTGATGCAGCCCTGCAGGTGGGGTCAGAGCAGAGCAGAGGGGCACAATCCCCTCCCTGTCCCTGCTGCCCACGCTGCTCTGGATGCAGCCCAGGACACGTTTGGCTCTCTGGGCAGTGAGTGCCCATGGCTGGGTCATGTCCAGCCTCTCAGCCACCAGCACACCCAAGCCCTTCTCTGCAGGGCTGATTTCATTTTTTATCTTATATTAATAGTGAGGAGTTGCCCCAACCCAAGGTGCAGCACCTTGTATTTGTCCTTAAACCTCCTGAGATTCCCATGGGCCCACTTCTCAAGCTTGTCCGGGTCCCCCTGGATGGCATCCCATGCTTTAGGTGTGTTAACTGCACCACTCAGCTTGGTGTCATCTCCAGATTTGCTGAGGGTGCTCTCAATCCCTTTGTGTCACTGAAAAAGACATTAAACAGAACTTGTCCAAGCAAGAATCCCTAAGGGCTATCACTTGTCCCTAATCTCCCTCTGGACATCAACTGTGAGCACTACCCTCTCCATGCAACTGTCTAACCAATTCCCTATCCACGAAACATCCACCCATCAAATCTCTCTCTCTTCAGTTTAGACAGAAAGATCTTGTGGGGGACTGTATTAAAAGCTTTATAGAAGGCCAGATAAGTGACATTCCTTCCCCTATCCACTGATGTAGTCGCTCTGTAACAGAAATCCAATAGGTTGGGTCAGGTAGGATTCATCCTTGGCAGTTCCAAATCATGTCCCTGTTCACTAAGTTCCTTAGCAGAACTTTTTGGAGGAGCTGTTCCACGCTCTAAACAGGCACAGGGGTGAGGCTGATGGGTCGGTGGTCCCCAGGGTCCTTCCTTCCTACCTTTTTCAAAGCTGGGTATAGTGTTTCCCTTTCCTCACAGATTTCTTGCTTCCCACAAGAAAAAGGACAGTTTTGGTAAGTTTTTTTACCTGCAGCATAAGACTACTGAACTATAAAGAGGAACCTGTCCTCATTCCTACTATCCAAAGTGCTCCTGAGCCTGTATTAAACATATAAACTGCATTATAAAGAAGAGCACATTGGATGCAGGGCATGAGTTTGGGTAGGTCATACCCACTTTCACTTTCTTCCTCTTTGGTTTTAGATTTATTGAAGTTCATTCATAAGAAACACCAATTGCTATTGTAAAACAGAAGTTTTCCCTCATGTAAGGATTATGCCAAGTAATAAGTCTCTTGAAATACTTGTCTTTCTGAATTTCCCAACAACTTGCTGAGCATAGTCATCCAGAAAACGGGTAATGATACCTCTTTATTTTTGTTTACATGTTTAAATTAACAACTTTCAAAAAAACCAAAAAATAATACAGGTATCACCTTGTGCCTTGCCTTATGAAAAACAATACCAGACGAATCGGCTTCCTGGTGAATGACATCAGACAGGACTTGCTCAGCTTCACTCTTAGCAGGGCTGCATGTGCACTCACCTGTACCTCTGAATGTACATGCCACTGACAAATCAAAGCCCAGATCAGCCACAAGACAGGGCCATGGAAGCAGGGCTGGAAGCAGAGCCCACAGCTCCCACATTGGCTGTGATGTGTTCTGTTAGTCTGCAAAAAGGTGACTTAAACCTTCAGAAGAAATAGCAGCACTCCACATCACTCAGTATTACTCCCTCAGCAGTGAAAAAAAACCCAAGAAAAAAACCAAGAAAAAGGTCAGAAAAGCAAACAGAGCACATCAAATGCTTATCAGCTCACTAGTCAGATCTTGACCAAAATTTATGAAGCTATTTCTTACAAGCAGTTTTGCTGTACAACCAGGAAACTTAAGTCTATATTTTCTGGTGTTTTGTAGTGAAGCAAAGCAAACAACAGCAGCTTTTCTATAGCTTACTCCATGTGTTTGTATACTTGTCCTTCCTCATTTTTCATGAGGAATGGAAACGAGAAGTTTCTTTATAATCAATTGCTCATAGCAGACAAGATACCTTTTCCTTGTTGGAAAATATGTTGTCAAACCACAAAATCCTCCCCCTCGTGATTATATTCAAACCATCTCCACATGCTGGGATTCAAGCTGAAAACTCTGTATTTTTTGAGAAAAAAGGTTTTCCTCTGTGTTTGCTTTTGTTAAACATGCATTTTATCTTTTATTACTATTTTTATTTATTATTTTATTGCTATTTATTATTAATATTTATTTTTATTATTACTATTGTAGCTCATACTAGTCAAATTCACAGAGCAGGAGTTTAGGATGAAAAATAATTATGTAAAAAATATATAATGCAACAAGACAGAAAGGATGTACCAACATAAAGGCTATACTAAAGACTAGAATGTGAACAGCAAGAGAAGATAATCAGCATGAAAGAATGATCTTTGAAAGTAGTGGTGTTTTGAAAAAAAAAATTAATTTAGATCAAATGAAGCCTTTCATATATCATTAGATTTCTTAAATTTCAGTGGAGAAAACAACTAATTTGATTCTAAGTAATCTAGAGAAGGAAGTTTGTAGCTAAGTCTTAAGTAAAGCATACAACTGAACTAATATGTACAAGTATGAACTTTGCCTGAAAATTTATTTTGAAATTGTCCAATAATAAAGTAAAAATGTCATCTGCATACCATTCCCCTGCTACAGAAGGGGAAAAAAAAACAAAACAAAAAACCATTACCCTGGTGAAAAAATTTTCCCACAGAAAAGGAAATTTTGGCCAGCTCTCCTTGATGACAAAAGATAAGGAAATACCAGGGCGGTTCCATGGTTTGCAAAATGTTAGGCACAAAGGCACAGAAAAATATTTTTATTTTTTATGTTCTCCACCCCTTTTGTTATCTCCCCTTTCATTTTAGTTTAGCTTTCTATCATATTTCTCTCTTTTTACCTTTATTATTCCCCACTTTCCTGGCTTAGAAGGTATATGCCAATGGCCTCAGTAACACTGTTTCAGGTGGTTGCCTTGGTGCAAGTGGTATTAATACCTCCTGACACATTCAACATTTTAGAATGACATCATATTACACTGCATTAAAGAGAAGCAATGATGTTGAAGTAGCAGCTGTCGGAAGGATATGTTTCCTGTTGAATCAGGACAACAAACATTTGAAAAAATCTGCATGGAAAAGCATCAAGATGTTCTCCACCCTGAACGAACCCTAATTCCCCACTAGAAAAAAAAAATCCCACTCTACAGTATTTCAAATAAACATTTTCAAACCTGCCACTGCCTAGAGATGTGCAACTTTTTTTGTGTGTCTGAACAGGAAACATAAACTCATAAAAAATCTCTTTTCCAAAGCTGAAGAACTTTGTGAAGATGATATTTTGTGCTCGTGTTCATCCAGCACACACACAGAAAACTGTCTGAGTTAGCAACATCTCACCTTGTTTGAAATCACAGACCAACTTGAAACCAAGGTGCTAATGTAATTTCATTTACAGCTCTGAAAAACCCAATAGCTTCCTATTCTGCCCTGCTGTATGATCACAGCCCTCATGTCTGGGATGTGAGAAAAAGCTTCCCAAACACAGTGCAAAGTATTGCACTTCCATCTTATTCACAGGAGCTGCAAGCAAAAATAGATGGTCTTGGAAAACCAAATTCGGATATTGCAAGGCAAAAATTGGTATAAGCAAGATTTCCATTTGCTCCCCCTCTCCAAGGGAGACACCGGCTTCTACCTCAGAATTTGCTTCACCACCTAGTCTCAGCTGGAAATGTACCTTCACTGAAATTCTGTCTTGCTGCAGACTGCACATGTTACTCCTGAGCAACAAGCAATGTATTATTCTGAGAGATATGTTCAGCTTGCATAAACTATACATAACTCATTCATCTTCCAGCTGTCTCATGGCATCTGGTGACTTTCATTCCAGGTTATGATTCTCTGTGTTCAGCCAACTGAGGTGAAAACAGGAGGCTTTTGTGGAACAATGGTGCTGCAGACAAAGATGCACCTCTGAAACTGTTCAGCAAAGCCTTCTTGGAAAATATGTTGTCAAACCATAGAATCTTCCCCCTCATGATTATAATCAAACCATCTTTACATGCTCGGATTCAAGCTGAAAACGCTGTATTTCTTGAGAAAAAAAATTTCCTCTGAGTTTGCTTTTGCTAAACATTTATTTTACCACCCCACTACCCAAGAACTGTAATCAAAATAATTTTGCAGGACCTGAACCCAGCAAGATTTATCAATTTGATTAATTTTCTTTAAATACCATCTCTGTATCACACAAATAAAGACCAAAAGAAGTGGATCTTTATAGTAACAAAGTGCAGTCTGCACTTTTTCTACTGTTCATAATGAAATCTCAGTTTCCATAATGCTCTGACCTTTCTGCTACCCTTCCCATACCCCCCAGAAACACCTGAGGGCTTCAGGACCTACTCTCTACCAGTTTGCTAGCCCCTCTGCTGTACTGGGAAAAAATATGTGCACTGCTCTTTATACAAACTGTATTTTAGACAGTCTGAAATATAATTGTTGTCATCTTATTGCAGGGGTTCCACACTGTTGTCTCCTTATCACAAAAGTTTCATACCTTCTTGGTGGTTTCTCGTGGGCATCTCCTCAGAGCACTGCCTCTTCTTCTCACAGCAGCCAACTGACTCCAGTTCCCTTCTCACCCAGCCAACCCTCTCTTTTATAGCACTCTGTTTCTCATTGGCTACAGCTGTGGCCTGTTCAAGTCAGGCCTGCTCCTAATCTTTGATAATTGGCCCAGCTGCAACTCCTTAGGAGTCAGATTACTTTCAATACTATCTTTATTTTCTTATATTCTATCCCCCTACATATTATCAGAAATTAAATTTTAATTTTCTAGAAACTATTTTAGTGGAAAAGTCCTAAATGGCATTTAAAAAAAATCATCAAAATTAAAGCAAAAAACCCCAACAGCTACCTCCCAGTTAACTCCCTTCAGGAAATCTATGGGAACATCACGGGCTCCAAAATCTGCCACGAGCTGTTAAAATCAACCTGCTGCAAGAGGCAACTTTCTGCAACTTCTGCTGGAGTTAGAAGTTGGCACCCTGCAGCTGGCACACCTCACTGTCCGGGAAACCACCACAAAAGCTGCATGGACATTTCTTCAGTCACCTGCTCCTGACCACAGCGTCCCTACGGCCACTCTGGTACTTGCCTTACCCGCAGAAGTTCCATTTTCCAAACTGGAACAGAAGTGAACAGGCAAATGCAGCTAAGACAATAGCTACATCTCACACACGTGCCTCAGGAGAGAACTGGAACAGTGAGGCTAAAGCAAAAAGTTGTTTTATGGATACCAAGTTGTAGCCAGATCCAACTCTTCTTCCCAAAGAGCTCTTACAAACCCCCCAACACAAGCTGCAGCCCAGATTTCCCATGCCATGCCAAACTGGGGAGAAGTTTAGTCAATTTTCTGAACTTTCCAGGTAGCAATTAAGCATTTTAAATTAACTGAATACCAACTTTCATTTCAGTATTTAATCCTCGAAACACATCTATTTATTTTTCCATTCTGTCATTATTAGACCTGAACCACTGCAATCCACACCTAAAAATCACTAGGCAGTATTACAATCAAACTAAAGGTAAAAGCTAAGGCTTAATCTAAGTTCTGTAAAATGTTCCTACTAACATAAAGTCCCTATCAGATCTTATGAGAAGTAATGTGTCATAAAAGAAAACAAGCCCCAACAAATCAATAATGCACTGACCTCATTTAAAGCAGCACCTCACATTAACTCAATGCAAAAGAACTCTAGCACACAATATTCCATATAGAAGAGAATGTTTAATTATTCCTATAGGCCTTCACTTGCTAATTTACTGAAACAGTTTGTTTTCAAAATAACCATGAATGCAAAGAAGTGAGATAACAAAACCTTTCTGGAGATTCAACCAAAGGCATCTATTCAACACCACATTTCTGTACAGCTGAAAAAGCCTGTCAAATAGTTGAAGTGAACACAATGCTTAAACAACATACTTATATGGAAATGAAATATATTAACTCCCTAGGGAACAAAACCAAAATTCAAGGAATTTCTGGAGGGGAAGAAAAACAAAGGGGAGGGAAAGCTCGGGGGGGGAAGGGGGAAGAGAAACAAGATGTCTTTCAAAGCATTTGTTTCCTTCTGATAATCAGACTGCCATAAAACTCTCAAAACCACGGGGGGTTTGTTTCCTTTGAATCAGAAAACTCAGGAGAGAAATGGATGCTAATTAGGCAATAAAGGCATGAAATGTTTTGGAAGTGGACTTCAGGATATCAGTCTAGATGAGCATAAAGAAGCTGTAGAAAGAACATGATCTGATCCCTTTTTGTTTTAGAAAAAAAACCTGTCATCTCTCAATATTAAAATTTTCATCTGGATTAAAACAAAAAAGATGAAAAATGGCAACCAAATTCAGCCCTTCCAACAGTGATTTCTAGATCTCATGAAAGCTTGCTAGGGAGCAATTGGTGTGAGACTCAAAGGCACTGAAGACAGCAGAAGTGAGAGCCACAGAGGTATATGTAACATTTATGAAGCCACAGAAAATACTAGAAGCAAATTTGTGGCAGAAGCAACCTACAAGCAATGAAAATGTCTCCAGAACATGTCAAGCAAGCCTACCACTGAATTTCCTAGTAAGCTTTATTCTATCTTTAAAACCTATCTTTCAACCATAGTATGCTGAGCCTGTCAGGTATCAATGCCTGCTTTCTTATAAATGCAAATCCCCATAATTTTTAGTTTGAGTTCTACATGCTGGGATGAAACCTGGGCTCTTCAAAGCTGGTATAACTGAGAAGGCTCCTCTCAAATGTGTAAAAACCAGTCTTCCACTATCATCACCATAAGCACCATCTTCTGAAACCATCCCAATATGGTCTTCATAATTGTTGTCTTCAGAAACTGAAGTGTTTATGTAAAATGTTTTCCACAGGTTAACAGAAAACATCAGCTCTCTCAATTACTACCTTTAAGTTGTGTTTTAACAATAACACCAGGTGAGCTCTACTTACAAGAAACATTTGCCTTTCCTCCTCTTTCCTTTATTTTTGAAGACTTGTAGGAACTAGAAACAACTTCAAAAAACAGAAATACATTACCAGGAAAATATAAATTACACACCAAGTGAATACTCTGCATTTTTACATCTGGAAATAAAAAATGCATATAAAAACAAAAGTGCCTGCAGTTATGATTCAAGACAGCACTTAACCACAAAAATGAAATCTAGCTTATGGTTTTCTGTCTTGAATCTAATGGCTACTTCAGAGGCCACACAGAGAATCAAACCACTGATCAAATAACTGTGCTGTCCTCCCCAGAATTATTTTGGTTTCATTTGAATTCTTTTTTGTGTGCCTCACAGGAAAAGAATGTGCAGCAGTCATATTCACAAGACTAAATACCTGAGCTTGTCTGGGACAAAGGCAATTAACACTTTCTACATTCATTTGATGTGGAAATGCACATTCTCAGCTTATGCAATAACTTATGGCAATTTAACCTAATCTTATGCAAGTTAACTACACTTATTCTCTAATGAGCTGCATGGGTGACCAGCAAAAACCAATGTTTTGTTGGTTCATCCCACTAAAACATAGAAATAAAAGTATCCAGAGAAGTTTTGCATTCTACTCCTACTACGAAACCAGGTAATTTTCCCTGATGTTAAGGTTGCATGTTTGTCATAAGGTGGGATCTTCACTTGTCAGAGGAATCATGCATATGTCCCTGTCCACCCTGGATCTTTTAATATGAGACCAATGGCATTTGTGACAGGACTAAATAGCCTTGACACCCTAAGTGACATGAACAGGCAACAAGGTTGTTGTAGTGAAAAAGCGATGAAGAAGGAATTCTTTGAACTCCTTTGCCCACAGAAGGGTTTCTGATGCTAAATGGCTAGAAAACTTAATCTAGGCTCTGGGCAGCAAATTTTCCAAACAGCACACAGGAAATATTTTACATTTCCTGTAAAAATTATGACATACATCTCCCACCTCTACCACCAGCAATGTGATTTACAGCCAAAACATTGGCAAATCCCTCAGCTGAAGCCTGCAGAGAGATCTTTGCATCATCAGTGTTATTTTAATGCAACTGAAGCTTTGTTGTGGGTGGAGTGAAACAGGTTCTAAAAATACTTTAACTACACAGAACATTTCCTACTTTGCCCATTCCCTAAGAAAGGAATATCGGAAGTGGCTTCTAAATGTTAAGATAGGATGCTGGCCTTTAAATAGAGACAAGTAATGCCACAGAGGTTTGTGCACAGGAGCCAGTGCTTGATAAATCTGGGGATCATGAAGCTTGATGCAGTGACAGGATGACTGAAGTTACAGATCCAAATGACAGATTAGGTATCCTTTGCAGTCTAAGATAACACAGAAATGGTAAAATTTTGAACAAAAAAAGAAAATGGAGATAAAATTTTGAAAATTCTTTAAAAACAGAGATCATTTGGTTCATAGACCAGATATTAGATTCAATGCCATTACTTACCAAGCCAGCTATTGGAGTTGGCAGACGATTGATCTTCTTAATGATGCCAGGTTTGATCTTGTTAATCAAACTAAAAAAAAGTTATATGAATTTCTGTTAAATATTTTACTGCACTTAAGCATGAGCATCGATGCTTATTAAGAAATACTTTGCATGTGGTCCTAACGTAGCATCATTTGAATGAGTTTGAGCTGAATCTATTAACACTCCCAAGAAGTGACAAGCAAGAACAGATTGTAGAAGCAAAAATGAAACAAGTCACACACAAAGAGGTTTCTGGGAACAGCAAAGCGAGAAAGAAAAGAAAATGCCTGAGGAGGCGTGGGCAGAAAAGGATCTGTGTTTCTACTACAAGGGTGGTGATGTTAATTGGATTCAGATTTCCTATTTATAGCTTTTCTTCTCATAAAGGTTCTGAGCAGATGTCAAAAATGTACCAGAATATTGATTTTCAGAGTTCAGTGTGATAGCACTAATATTCCTGAAAGGGCGAGAAATAATCTCAGTTTTCACAATGCTACCAAGTCCAGTATGCTGTGTGCAGCAATCATTTTTGGCACACACAATTTACCTGCACAAGTCCTTTTCCATCTCAGTCAGAAGAGACTGTACCTGATATCATTCTTCACATAAAATTCACAATTAAGCTGAGAAGATAGGACAGACTAACACATCACTATTGAATACATATGCCCAAATGCATGCCTTATCCTGTAGTAAAGATGAGGCACAGATTCCTTGCAAGTCTATACTCAAGTTTTCAATAATGAAGCTACTGAAATATTGTGGATCACCAAATTACACACTGGACCAGAGGGTCAGTGGAGAACAGGGACCTCAGGACACCCTGCAGACTTCATCTGCCTCTATACCTTTGAGGATTTTTTTACTTGCTCTCATTTCTTGTTGCTGCTTCTCTGGCCAGACCCTTTACCCCACACAAAGCATCAGCAAGGCTTTGTAATCTACCCACACCGATGCAGAGACAAGACCTGGAGTTTAAAACTCTGTGTGGAGGGAAAAGCATCTTTTGCTCAAGCAGAAAATGTACTTCGGAATAAACACAAAGAACAGTTGACCCCTATACACTGGAATGAAGGATATATTTCTAAATACCTGAATACCTGCAGGAACAAAAAAAAAAAAAAAAAGAACTACAGGTCCTGAGATTTTTCAATAACACTGAGTTATTTAACAAACAAGACACATTTGATTACTTTTCCTACCCAAAAAGTGACCTGTTGAGGTGGAATAAAAAAAAAAAGGTTTGAATTCCTCTCCTTTTATTTTTAAATCTTCCAAATGCATAATTTTAAAATTTCTTTTACTGAAGAACATGACGTAGCATGTGACCAGAAAATTTTCAGTAAATTTCTTTCTCTAATGTGTGCACACTAGAATTGGCAAAATGTAAAAGGCTTCATTTTGTCAACTACTGATCACTCAGCCAACGTGTACACTTAGTCATTGAGTAGGACAAACAAACTGACTGGATGCTATAGGAATATGTGGTGCAAGTACAGGTCTTATCTGCTATGGTTTAAGTCAGATCTACAATCTACAGAGATAATACATCCACCTAAATTAGCCATGCTACAGGTGAACCAAGGAAATGGATGATCTAATTTCTAGTTTGTCCCAATTATTTGCACTATATTGTCGTTGGTGAAAACTGGGCATGTGAAAAATTTTGGCATCTGCTCTTTCCTGTTTCCACAGAAATTCTACGAAAATTTTGACACAAGAGAACAGCTATTTTAGTACAACATAATAAGGCATCTTTTGCTTTAAAGAAAGTTGCATGCCTCCTAAGGGAAGCTGGTCACTAGAATGTCTTGGGTTGCAATGCAAGATGTGGCTGCCACTTGTTAAAACCAGGTGGGGCAGTTTTCTTTATGTCTTCCACAACCCATCCTCCCTCTGGTAAATATCTTCTCTTAATGTGCCATTGAGTCTCACTGATAAAATTACATCACCCAATTGTGACATGCTCCACCCAGGGGGAGGAGCCAAGCATATACCTGGATATAATCTGAGATTTGGAAGAACAGAGACAGCTTTTTCCCACTGGATTCCCAGAGGAAGACCAGGGTCATCAACACCACCACTGGACCTTCAGAGGAAAACTACACCCTTCTACAGGATCACTGCTTCAGCAGAAGCACATCTGTCACTGCAGGAGGACTGCAGCCACCATTGGATGGGACTGCTACCAACATCCTGACCCACAGGGTGTCAGGTCATATTCTGACTTTGTCAGTGTTGTTTTGTATTAATGCATTTTTTTTTTCCTAATAAAGAACAGTTATTCCTGCTCCCACATATTTGCCTGAGAGCCCCTTAATTTCAAAATTATAATAATTCAGATGGGAGGGTGTTTGCATTTTCCATTTCAAGAGAGGCTCCTGCCTTCCTTAGCAGACACCTGTCTTTTCAAACCAAGACACTGAAGAAATTGCAGGATGTTTTTTCTTGCATTATTATTAATTACAGATAAATTTAACTGACTTGCATTTTGCAGAGGGATCCTCATTCTATTGTCAAGTAAGTATCAACAATGAAGATATCAGAATATTAGTATGCATCAGTTAATAGCCAATTCTTAAACATCTGAATACAATATATACATCCCACTAAACATATACTTTCTTATTAAAAGTACAAACTATTTTTATTACCACATTCACACTCATTAAAATTTAATTACATAAGTAATGAAAATAGAGCATCCAGCTCTACAATATTATTGAAAATTAATTAATGCCTCATATCACAGATAACTTTAGAAGCATCTAGCAAGATAAGACTGGAAGGCAAAGAGTCCAAAGCAAAATAAAGGTAAGGACAGAAAACACGGCGATATACACAGAAGGAAAAAATTATGTATAGGAAAAGAAGCTCAGAGATCTGAACTTGCACAAATATTTTCTAAAAGTTCAGCTTTGCTGAACTGATTTTAGAATGGTTCTGAGATTTGTGGGTTTGGGTTTCTTTAAGGTTTGTTTGGTCGGTTTTGTTGTTGTTTTTACCAGCTCTCTAACGAGATTGCTCTTGCACTGGTGTTCTAATGACATTTACAACTGCAGTTTGTTAAAATACTAAGGGATTAGCACCACTTCCAGTCCTGGAAACCTGTTCCAGTAGGTATCAAGCCAATTACAGATATGTGGATGAGACCTGTTGAGTGGACATTTTACACCTCTGACTCAGTCTAACAACGAAACCAGGCAAGTCCCATCATTGCCAAACCTACAATATATAAGCATGAGGAAGCTTCTTACAGAAAGTGCTCCAAAACAAGCTGAGTGTAAAGTTCTGTGAAAGGCATAGGTAGTTTCAGGATTTATGAAATCAGCACTAAAGGGCAGGGGATGGAGGACAGAAATCCAAACCCAAACAACAGCAGTGGGTAGAGGGGTAACTGTGTGCTTTGATCCCAGCTACAGCCACACCACCTTGCAGAAGCTGAAGAGAAAGCCCAGAGATATCCTGGGCATTATAACCAAAACCAATATAACCAATCAACAACAGCACGGTCCTCTCAGTATCAGACAAAGAAGTGTGTGGGACAACACAGTGAACATCTGGATCTGGAAATTGTATGTCCAAAACCTTCTTTTACTTCCCCTGACAAACAACAGGTATTATAAAATTTAAGTTATTTACTACAAAATACTTTTGGTACTTCAAAAAAAAAAAAAAAATTCAGAGGCCAGGAAGGAGAGAGGCCAGCTGATGTTAACCTGAAGGGTTGTTATATAGGTAAGCCAATACTCACTCGCACAACAGGACTCCGTTTTCTAGAGCTGCTCGAAAGTCTTTAGTTCCAAAGCTTTGCCTGGTAACCGCCTATAAGAATCAGAGTTGAGAGTTAATTGGACACACAGACAAAATCAGCACTAGAAAGAAAATCTTAGTAGTAGTAGTTAAAAACAAACAAACCCTGATTTAACACTTAGTTCATACTATTATTTTCTTACATTAATTTCAAAGAAGCAAGTGTTTAAAAGGCGGTTCTTTATGCCTCAAAAGAAGTCATATCCAACATCTTAAAATAGTTTCCTCTAGTGTAAGTCAATCTTCAGCTAAATTCTGTGGAAATACTTATTTTCTGAAGCAATACCAGTCACATTGAAAAGCATAAAAGAAATTTCAAACAGAAATGCAAAAGAGAGAGAAAGTCTTTTATCTCCTACTTCATGTTACAGCGTGTATACCCATGATATCTAGCACAAAGTATTTTAATAGTGGGGGTTTTTGTGCCACTTGCACCTAAGGCAGTGTGACTAAAGAACCATTCCAAGTCTGCATTACCACGTGCACATCAATTCCCATTTCTTGGCAAGTGGCAGGACTATACTAATGGGACTTGTTTGTATACTCAGAGGAGAAAAACAATGAGCAAGAACAACGTCTTATAAAGGACTTAAGATACCCAAAACCAAAAGAATTGACTACAAGTTTTCAGCAAAGTAGTTGTCAAAAAATACCCCAAAACCCCAAAAAACAAAGCATTTGCTCAAACTTATACTCACTTGGAGCCACTACTAGATTCCCCCCCCCCATGCCTACATTCCCTGCAGGGACCAAATCTGGTAGATTTCTTCCAAACACCCAGATTAATAACCCACATGCAAGTCAAAAAAGGAATTTTATACAATTCTGCCATCAGTCCAAAAGAGAGGTTTTAGGTCAGCTGGGAACAGAAATCAAATACTAGGAATTGTATTTATTTGAGCTTAGATGTCACCATGTTCAGCCACCAGTTAATTATAAGCCAGCCTCTGGGGATCCTGACCATCCTCAATCCTGTGCAGGAGTTCAGGCACACAGTTCAAAGTGCTGTGGAACCTGCATGCATCCAGAGCAAAGCTACTGGTTATCACAGTAAGTAAGGAAATTATTACTGAAAAGAATGAGCTTTGCTTGGTAAAAAGAGCAAAGGACAGGATGAAGCTGTTTTAGGAGCTGTAAAATTATTACATTACCACCCTATCGGTTTTTTTAATTCCAAGAGGGATGCACATTAACACCAGAAATCCTTCAATTAAGTAATTAGCTCTAACATAGGTTTTCTTTTCATTCAAATGCTAAAAGGTCAATCTTCCTATTGAGAAGAAAATTAGATATTACAAAAATCTTCTTTTGTGTTTAGGGTTTTTTCCTAAAATGTAACAGATAGTGACAGAAAATGAATGATGGCATGGCAACTCAAGATAAGAAAAAATTCAAAATTCAGGGAAAGAAAGGATGATAATGATTCCCCTAGGAATTGCACTTTATACAATATTCACATAACAACAGTCTGTTCCTACAGAAAACTAGAAGTTGCATCTTAGAAATATAATTGTCAATAATCACTTAAAAACACAGAATCTGAGAACTACCCTTATCTCATATGTGGCATATTTTGTTTCCAAACCTGTATATTTAGTGATAATGATTTTGAGGAAGCTAGCCAATGTAACATAACAACAGCACGGAAACTTTAAGAATATATATTTATGTTCCCCAGGTTATAGGGAATATGAGGAATAGGAATACCTAGTTTAAAATGATGCCCTTCATTCTGCAAGTTAGAAATTTGACATTTGCATGCCATACATTAGAACTGTACTGTAATAAGGGTCGTAGGTCTGGAATCTAGCTTTACAGCTATGTTTTAATCTCCAATAAATTCTTAAGAATTCTAAAGTTGTTCTTATTGTGGAGTTGTCACTGACATCTACAGGACTACATAGTCAAAATGTTTGTGTTTATAGCGAGTTTACTGTAAAGTCATGCACGCAATAGATGATAAGGTGTTCCCTTCAACAAGAGTTGAACCCATCCCAAGCCTGCAATGTCTTCTAAACCCACAATCAACCTTCACAGTGAAATCCCTCCTTTTTTTTTTTAAAAAAAAGGGGTCCTAGAATTGAGTATGTAGCTAAGGCCCAATCTCCTCAAAAATCATTCAGAGGAAGACAAGAAACATGTGCCACTGAAGACAAATTAGACTTCAGAGTAGCCCCTCCAGAACACAAGAATGCCACACTGCAATGCATAATCCTGTTTCCTTGAACAGCAAGAGTCCAGTTTGAGTACAAGGCTGTGACTGCCTCTATTAGACTTGCAGACCTCTTAAAACTACACTAGAAGACATTACACTGGAAGCATTTTGAATAAGCTATTTGTGCAGCTGCTGCAGCAATCAACACTGATTTGCTACACAGGATGGAACTGTCAGACTGATCTTGTGACCCACTGATTTTGACAACTACATGGCTTGTTGATATTAAAATAAAAGCATTGGTTCTGCCAAGTTAGGTTTCATTAATACTGACTTTCAAAGGATAACTAATAATTAAGTAATTAGGAAGTATTCTCAAAGAACAATTTAACATTGGTGCATGAAACCAAAACATTTTCCAAGTTGCACAACAACTTGAATTTGTTGATGTCACAAAAGTAAGTGCTCCATTTTAAAATCTGTTTCTGTACAGAGGACTTTTCTCACTATGGATTTTCATCTGGCTTATACCCAGTACAGAGCTTCAAGCTCAGCTCTAACTATGATAGTCTACCAGGAAACAGGTACCATTAAAAAAATACAAAGACACAGACTGCCTCAGAGTTCCCTGGATGAACCTAAGTAAGACAAAGTGAATTCCACCCTAAGATATTACATCTTCAAACTATGTCTATGGTTTCTGAGTCATTGTTTGTTCATGAAAACTGCTTATACTGGGTGTGGTACTCTTATGTAATTGGCATAATTGATTTTGAACAATTTTTCAACCACTTAGCCATGTGAGCCACCAAATAATAAAGAAAATGCCTTACAAGAGTGATTTCTATCCATCTTTGAACAACATCCCTCTCCAAATTATATGTCTCTTTTCTCTCCTCCATTCAGTTGAATATATTCTGCTTCGATCACTGCTTTTTTTGATAGAATGAGAGCAATGACATAATTAAAGGCTATATAATAAAATCAAATTTATTTGCTGCTATAAAACAGTTTAATGTTGTTTTTCAAAGACAGCACCCCCTAATACTTAGGTAATTTGCAATTGCCAGGTCCAACCAATTTTCTTCAAAGAGTATGCATATCAAGTCTTTATTTAAATTTAGACATTTTAAAAATGCTTACACACAGAGGACTAGTTTATTTTCAGGTTTGCTGTGATTCCTGTAACAGGAGACAAATCAAGAATAACCAAAGATAACCACTCTGAGCATGGCATGACATCAAGCTCATCATGACCTGAACAAAAAGCACATAGCACAGAATATGCTGATTGTATGTCCAAGTACCTAAATAATAATTGAGTACATTTCTTTGGCTTGCTGTACTGGAGGCCAAATATAGCTGATCATAAGGCAGGGCTCCTTTGCCTTACAATCTATCCCAAGTTAAAAGATTCTTTCAGTGTTAATATTAAAAAAATTACTGAAGAAGTTCATATCAAGTTGTTTCCATGGTTTACACAGGTTTGAATGGCTTTAGCAAAAAGGCAGCTCTACCACAGGCCAGTCAATGTTTACCACAACATGAAACTCAAAGTGAAGGGACTGGTAGGTTTCTCAATTTAACTTTGCCATGATGGAAACAGCCAAAGCAGACTCTGCCCAACCAACGCAAGAATCCTGCCATGTACCCAGGCATGCTGGCTGACCAGTTCTCCATCACAACAGCATTAGCTGCCCAGAGCCAAGGAGGCAGGGCTGCACCACACCCAGCCTGCAATCTCAGCAATGCCTTGGCACAGGTACTCGCCATCCAGCCTGCTCTCTCCACCTCATTCAGAGCTCCTCTGCCACCCTTCCTTTAGACTACAACACCTCAAACCATGCAAGGTCCCTATGCCTCAACTTGAGAGAAATGCTGCTTGCATCAGCCTCAAGCACACAGCTCCCTGATGCAAGGACGTAGGTTAGGGATGGAAAGAAGATGCAAGATACTGAACCACAGATGGCAGCAACTGCCTGAAGGAAGGCTTATACCAGGATCTCATGAGGCAAACAATTACTCAGAGGGCAATTAATCAGATCAACACTGATTTATCAATTTCAGGTCCCCAGCATGGTCTGCAGCAAGAAAAGACAAATTCTGCATGCTGAAGAGAGGACTGGCTGTCTTCTGCAGGGAACTGGGACAGTGATGCAACAGTAATGCAATGGTGCCATCCCCAGTACAGAATTTTGGCTACACCTGTCAGTTCCTGTCACAACGCCTGCCTGAGCAGATCACCCCATGTACATATGAATGTCCAAACTCCTACCTTTCCAATGGCCTTTCTTCTCCCTCCCCATTACCACAAATCTGGATCAGGCTACATGGCAAATGGCTGTCTTTAAATAACCCCAGCATTGCATTCTTCCATTTACAGAACCCCTTTGGCTATGACTGCCTTCATGCAGTGCAGAATGGTACTGCTCCTGCAAGACGCAAAAGGAGATACACTGGCTACACCCCAGCCAACAAGCAAGCATGCAGGCAACTCCCAGTGCGCTGGCATCTGTACAGCATGACCAAGTCTGCAAGTAGATTCACAACATGTTTTCAAGTAGCATTTTGAGTCCACTGCATTTTATATCCAATTGTCAAAACATGGTATATCTCAGCTTGACAGATTTTTCTTGTCCATCACGGAAGAAGAGCAACATCAAAAAAAGAAATACAAAAAGGCAGTAAGGATTTTTTCCCTCTTCTACATTCAGAGGCACTACCCAAAGTCCTACCTCCCCTTTTCATGGCTATTTGCAGTTCCATTTAAATGCCATGCAGTACATGAGCTTGTGTTTGAACAGCTTATGTGGCAGCTACCAGAAAATGCCGTCATTATGCTTTGAAGTAAATAGCTTGTGCTGCCTGGTATTTACAGTCTTCCCATACAATCTTCTCTCCCCAAATTTTTTAATCTCCTCCCTCTAAACCCATAACATTGACTCAATTTTCTCCTGTAGTAATTTTCTTTATCCAAATCCCTCCCAAAGGGCACAGGGTGGTAGGAGCCATATTTAGAGGGTTACTGTACACAGTCTTGAACAGAAGTTGAAAAATCAGCCATTTGGGTAGAAAACTTTTGACGCTGCAGTTATCAGCCCAACCATAGCAATGACTGGATTTCTCAAGGTCAAGCAGTAGAAAACAGCAGCTCATTTTTGAGGTCAGCAGGATCTGTCTCCCTGAATTTTGAGCCCCAAGAAAATGTACAGAAAGAATGAGCATTCACAGCTCCCATCCACGGGAAAATACTACTGGCATTTCACTTCTGGTAGCAGCAGGGATGGCAGGCCCAAAGCAGGCAAGGTCACTGTGGGAAAAATGCTGCCATTGTGGGAAAAATGCTGCTATCTTCCCTCCTGATCAACAATTTAATTCACAGTCCAACAAACTCCTAAGGGGTCAGTCAACAAGTGCTCAAGAAGCTCTCCCAGTCAGCTCTCCAGCAAAGAAAGCATGACACTGCCCAATCTAACCTGCACAAGAGTCAAGAGCAAGACCTAGGTTTCTACAAAAAAAAGCTCTTAAACTCAAATCCCCACACTCACAGCTAAAATCCATGACAGGCATGCTGCCACTGAGGAGAAGAACTGGGATGGCTGGACTAAGAAAAATATCTACAAATAAATGTGTTGTATAATCTAACTGAACAGCAAAAGTAAGAAGAGGGAAGGAGATGAGTATTTTTGCCATTGATCACTTATGTTGGGCCCTGTGAATGCTCCTCTTTATCTCTATTTTTCAGTTGGAATAATTCACTCTCTCTGGTTCAATGCAAGGCTGTACTCCCATGTTTAACCCCATACCCCAAATCCCTAGGCATCATTACATTTCAGAGAATGTAGAGATTTTTCAGTCTTCAGTCCAAACTGCCTTTGATAGCAAACCAGAACAGATATTTATAAAAGGAAATGGTTCATTATTGAAAAAAAAGGTCTTAACTGTTATTTTCTATCATCAACATAATGATGGGGTCCTATTGTGGTATGCCTTCTGGACAAACATACCAAGACTCCTGAAATAACACACAGCTACATTCTTACAAAAGATGAAGAAAAACAGTAAGGGGCGAGCAAGAAGGGAAAGCATTACTGCTGCAGTAGGTGTGAAAAGCACAGATCTCTGCTCATCAGATCCTTATACCCTGCTCATTTGAGCTTTTCTGTCAAACCACATGTAGAAACACAATCTGAAGGATGAAAGGAAAATTTTCCTTCCAATGGCTCACAGAATGCCTGGCTTGGGGAAACAATGCTGCAGAGAGAGCAGGGATAAACATTTGGGACCTATAAACTCAGTCAAGCTTCTCCCCCACAAACAAGACCATCCATCTCATAAAGGAAAACAAGATGAATAAGCCTACTGTTATTTATCCTGATGACTGTACTGACAGGTGTCGAACTGGGAAAACCATCATACATTACTTTGTGTGACAAGAAAGTGTTACTGTACGTGCAGATATGGGCAGCATCAACTAGATGGAGGTAGGTGTTCCAGAAACACAAAGCTTGCCAATGCAAAGTGAAATCTGAATAACTAGACATCTCTGAAAAAAAAGAAATCATTGACATTTTATTTTTAATTACATAACATAGCTACATCTGATTTCTTGGGAAACTATTAATTCTACAAACACCATTTGAATGCACACAAGCTCTAAAGCTACCACCTTAAGTGATGCATGCGGATTTCAACTTTAACCACACATTCAGTTTCTCATATTTACAGTTAAATAAAAGTGGGCATTTGTTCACCTTCCCAAGGCAACAGAATACTAACATTAGTATTTTAAAATTTTCCAGTTGAGCTCCCTACTAATTTAGTAGTTTGTGGTAAAAGAATAGTGAAAAGAATAAACCATAAATGTTCCTTATTAAACAGAGAAAAGGATAAAGCATTCATGAAACAAAAGACATTTAAACATTCTGTTCACCCTTGAAATAAGCAAAAATCAAGCACTGAATTCCATAAGTATGTAAAAACCTGCTTTATTGAATGTTGCCTTTTTCAATTAATTCACAGTAAAACAGTGGTGTACTAGACTTCAGTGCTTCTTTCTGACAGAGAAAATAGTTAAACATACCCTGGGAACAAGAATTATGAAGGAATGATTTCCAGAAAAGTCATCAACTGAGATAACAGGAGAAATTACAAGGAGAAATTGCAGTTTCACTACTTAGATATCTGTTAATAACTGTGCTTTATAATATATGTGCCCTCATGCTAGAGAGATTTTGAACTTGCCCATTGTAAAAGTCAGTCTCTCCATACACCATTTCTTATTCTTTTTCTTTTTTCTGAAACATCTACATATTCAGCACTGCACTGGTTCTTATGTGACCTCAAGTTGTCAATCCTTTCCAAGTTGGGGGATAAGCAATCAAGAGACAAACCCATTCATAGCTGTTGCAGGTGGATAAATGAATACATGCATAGCTACCTCCTGTGTAGTGTCCACCAGGGCCTTAAAGAAAGCTTGTCCTGGACAGAATATCAGTCTGTTCTCAATATTTCCCTCCAGATTTAAGATGCACAAGGCTTTGTATGGCTGGCTGAGCAGTCCAGTCACAGGAGAAAGCCACGATCTTCCTGCCATCCTGGAACTGCACCAGAGCCTCTATTCCCACTCTCTTCCTCAAGCCCATGTGAAGGGTCTGCATTTATGAAGCATCCTGCAATCATCCAGGCTATTTGTGCTTCAGTATAGTACTAAATATATTTTAAATAAACCCAACCCCATCTCCATGTAACTCCCTCACACACATGCCACCACCTTTCCCCCTCCCCAAAAATAAGCATATCAGCTAAAACAGGGGGGGCCAAGCATCAGAGAAGGGCTGGAGCCACAGCATGCTGGAGATAAGAAAAGGACAACATTCAGATTTTATGCAGATTCTTGAGAAGCTTGGCATACCCAAAGATCCAGTGATTCAGTGCCCTGGCAGCCAGGCAGTATGTGACCAATGGGACAGGGAGTCACTTGCCTTCATGAAGAACTTCGAGTTCAGACAGTAGCAGTCAAAAATTCTGCCCCAAAAGCCTCTGTGCAAAATTTTTGTCTAATTTCTTTTGCTAAAGGAGGGGAATAAAAGGCCTATGACAACTGCAGCAGTTTTCTTTCACGGGAACAAGAAAAAAAAAAGTCTTTAAAAGCTTCAATGCAAATAGAGGCATTACTTGCAATATTAACAGATAAAAAGTTATGATAATAAAAATCATATTTGTCTAAGGCAAACATAAAAAAGGACTAAAGCCAGTAACAGCTTAGACCTTTTTGCTGTAGATGTAATAAAATAACATTTGTCTAACATTTTAATGTATTATTTTATATTTAGTATTTTAAATTATGTCTTCATTTCATTGTAATTGAATTTCTAAATATTTGGTATTGCTCATTTGGAACAAAAGATAAATGCAAACTGTAAAATGCCTTTGGATGTTTGTATTTTCTAAGTTCAGTTTTACTACTATTATAATTCCTGGTTGGAGTCTATGCTGCAAATTTCAATACATGCTCTCAATCCACTGGCATCTATTTTTACAGGAAGGACCGTAACAACATCTTTGCTTATGCTGATTAAGAAAAACATGCTAAAACTCTGGTGCTACCTGCAAGCAGGTCCCTGTTGGGATTATTTATATAAATAGCAGAGACATACAGAGATAGCAGATGAAAGGGCCAAGAGCAGAGCATGCTTCTGCCCTAGATTACAGCTATCTCTTACAAATTTACTGCTTTGATCCTGGGTGTGTTCAATACTCTGATTTTTCATATATTTTAAATACTTCTCTATGCGTCTTCAGAGACCAGCACTGGTGCCATGAGCAAACCAGGGAGCTAACCACAAGGTCTTGAAATGACATTCAGCAGGAGGAGGGAAAAAGGCATTAGATAAAAGAAAATGCACACAGAGGGGAAATCCTTTAGATACAATTGTTTTCCCATGTTTAGCAAGGTTATTCATGCATAAAAGTAGTTTCTTGCTATCACTAGAGATTCGTCAAGCCTTTCAAATTTTTCAGCCTCTACTGTAAGCAGTACTTTGAGCAGCATACATACTGAGACGTGCATTGAGTCCACTGCAGCCCAAAGCTCTCTCTCCCAACTGTCCCCCTCTCTCTCACACTACACCCATTTGTTTGCACAGGGGGTTCAGGGAACCAACAGCCTTCTCTGTGCATCTTCCCTCCTGCCCCCACATCGCCTGACTTCTACATCTCTCTCTACTACACACACTGGTTTCCAAGCCATTTCACCAGGCTCTCTTGGCTCATTAACAAGGAAACAGATGGACAGTGAAAAAAGAAATTGTGCGGAAGCGAACATTTAACGGGGTCAAAGACACCGTAAAGGCAATTAGTGGCATGTCCAGACCCTGGAAAAGTAGTCACAACATCACTTCCCAGTAAACTATGGCACTTGGCATTAACTGCAGGTCTTAAACAATGCAGCTTGGAAATCTCAATACTATCTAGCAGCAGTTATGTAGAAATAAACAATCAGGTGGAAGTCACTGAAATTAATGCTGACTTCAGGTGAAGAAATACTACACTCTTCTCTGGAATTTTAACAACTTGGGGGGGAAGGGTTAGCTTAAAAGAACTCCACTGATCTGACCTGTCTAAGTAACAATAAAAGCAAGATTTCAAAGCTTCTGTTTGGTACCTGGGGACTTTCTTAACTGTTGTAGTGCGTTCGATTAGTTTATTTAATTGTTCCCCCAATTTTGTGTATTACTCCCCCATTGTATGTATTGTATCCCCCTGTTTAATGTAAATGGTTCTGCCCTTCCCCAGTTTAGCCCAGCCAGTTATGTTATCCCCATGGCAACTCCCGCCATTGGGGTTGTCAGTTCTTTTGGTTATATAGTTTCTCCTCCCTCTCCTTCCCTTATATGTATATTGGTACCTCCTCCCTGGGCCCAGTCAATCACCCCCCACTCCTCCCAGCTTTCCGGAATCTTCTCTCTGGGAGTTGTGGTTGGCTGAGGTGGTTGGTTTCCCCCTTATGTCAGTTATGTTAAGTTCATCCCTTCACCCTTCCCTATTGGTTCCCTGAAAATCCCTCCCATATACACCCCCCCCTCCCTTTAAAAGCTCACTTCTCCCTTCCCTTGGGGCCATTCTCTGGTTGGTGCTCCTCTGTTGGTTTCTCCGGTTCATCAATCAACCGACTTCACCCCCAGAGAGTGTGCGGCTCCTTCTCTCGTCCCATCGGCAGCGAGTTCCGTCGCAAGCCAGACCAGACCGGGGCCTACAGATGCCGAGGGGGGCTGGCAGTTTATGCAGCTGGGTGTCGGCCTCTACCTTCTGCTAGCCGGACATTGACCTTATTGGCCACGTACACCTCGCCCCACTTAACTACATTAACATTTTATAATGTGATAGTAGGCAAGCAGTGAGAGAAGCAACATATAACAGTGACACCAAGAAAAAAAATATTTCAGGGTTTTTCTAGCTGTTTTTTAGAAACTTTTAGAACATGGAGTTGAGAGGAATACAAACACATACAACTAAGTATATCGGGCTATTTGGAAAGTGCTGTGCATGGACCGAGTTACTACGCTGGGAACAAGGCTTTCAAATGCTCCCCTTCCCAAGGTTCGTGGGGATGATGCCACCAGGAGTGAGCTCTTGTATCCCAGCAGAGGCCATGGCCGCTGCTGCACAGCACCATCTAATGGGAGACATCCCGTATGACTCACGACCACGGGCTCTGCGCTCCTGCGCAGCCCTTTTCCTTGGCAGCACATGAAAGAAATCGCCTCTGGCACAGAAATTAAATAATTGCAGTCAGAGGAGGAAGAACGGCTGTGGAGGAAATTGAAGTCCAAGGGAGCCACAAAAGGATGGCGTGCATATGAAATGATGACAGGAGAACAACTAGATGAGGCAGAGTATCAGTGCGGCAAAGGAATAAAGAAGTTTAGGCTCAGCAAGTTGTGCTGATCAACGCTTGCCAGTGATTAGGTGTTTGCAGAGTTCCAAAATATGAATCTGCCCTATCAGAGCATTTAAATAAAAGGGAATATTTGGTGAACAAGTAGCAAGCTAGTCAAGTGTTTTTGTACTTTGAGAACTCTGAAATGAATATGTTCTTGGGCTTAACCACACAGCTTTCAGCTTTTAAGAGGATCCTGTTGTAGCTACAGCTCCTTCAAAACCCTTCCATCATCTCAGAGCAGGCACAGTGCCACCCTGAACGGTAACCACACATTACTCATAATTATAGATATATTTCCCCACCCCCTCAAAAAAAAAAAAAATCAAAATCCTTCACTGTTTGAGATATATTGCCTTTACAAAAAAAATCAAAGGTCATTGCTAGCAGAAATCAGGGATCAGGCTACTAACAACCTCAAAATCAGGACTTCACACTATTTTACAATTAAACATTTCTTGACAAGGTCCCTCTTTAAGCACCACATTGCCCTGTCAAGTGTCCTTCCTAGCTGAACGTTTTGGTGGAGTATTGATGGAGTATTTAGTAAGCCAAGCATTACTAGCCAGCTCTTACTCTCCAGAGATCCCTGATGCATGGCTTGCAAAACCACAGACAGCCGATGCACTATCAGCTGCCAGTCACACACAGCCCCACGCAGGGATGATTGCTGCACTACAATTAAAGAATTAAAGTGAAGAGCACAGAGGTCCAGAAGGGAAGCACTGCTGCTCTCCCAAACTCTTTTAACACTTCCCCCTTCCCATCCCCCTTTCTTCTTCAACACCATCACTCATCACTTCTGATCCAGGTGAGCATTGCACATGACCCAGGTGTTACTCAACCACCTCCAGCATGACACTTCCTCCAGCCATTCCACTGCTCCTCTGCAAATGCAGCGTTATTTATTTCATTATTTGAGGAGCCAAACTGGTTTGACAGAGTGCTTTTGCCTCCTTGCTTGGGTGTGCAGTGGAACCCAAGATAAGATTGACTATCACAGCAGCTACCCAGAGTTGCTACGTACACTGCCCAGAGGTAGGATTTAATTACCAGTCAAAAGCAGTCTATCTCCCCCTGATTACATAAGAAAATTATAATTTGCTTGTATTTATTATGACATCCTTGCAGAAATGTTCGCAACTCTTTGTAAACAATTCCATATTCTGCAAGGGTGAGGAAAAAATTTACATCAGTCTCTATATTCAACTCATAAAGCATTTAAAATGTGAATCCTTGATATCCACCTTTTTATATAATTAGAAAATTCCATGTTGATGAATTTTTTTTGTTCTTACTAAGAGGAAAATACATCAGCAGGGTACTAAACAATTTCTCTGCATATGGCAAATACATCCTTTCTCAAAGACACACTCTGACCTTAAGTGCTGTGGAGAAAAACAGAGTGTTCAATAAGCACTGGGCTGGTTCACGTACATTCACATAATCTCCCCTAATGATATATCTACAGTGATTAAAAAAGCTCCACAAAACACACACAAAAAAGCTCTGACACACATGTAGGCAAATTGCACTAGAAAACATATCCAGAGCTACAAAAACAGTCTTCAGACTACTCTCTTCTACACATTTAGTATGTTTGTACCTTGAATCTTCTTTTTAGATTATGAGCAGATGCATGTTCTTTGGGCATTTTTTGTCTTTAGCTTAACTTTATTTATTTAAAAATAACAAGGTATTAAATGGAGAAATACCATCGGTAATCCATACAGTTTTTTTTCATAGACAGAATTATCTATGCCCTGGAAGACTGAGATTTTCTTCTATCATAGGCAAGATGCCTCAAGCATTTCGGGTTTGAGCCACAATGGTTTCTGTGACCAGCTGTCTTCCAGGGCATGCTAACTCCAGGAATGTCTGAAACTTTGCCTAGCAACAGACAAAGCACAGACTGCCCCCAATTTAAACATTTTACTCTATACATGTTGCATGAAGTTATGCCAATTTCTGCTGCTTGATCTAGTAAGTGGTTGGGATTTCTACATGAAAAATGTTACCATTTTATCTGAAGTTCATAAAGATGTTTCTCCTGCCATTTAAAAAAAAAAAAAAATTGGAAAGTGCTTTTAACATTAGGTCCAGTGCTTTATCAAAGCAGAATGATGTCTCTGTGGATTTTTTAATTCAAAATTCCATAAAGGAATGATACTTCGTAGCACTGATGCCATTTCCAATGCAAGATTTAATTCTGGTTTTGGGGGCATCGCAAAACCATGTCTTTTATTGGTCATACACACTCAGATCATTTGTTAGATCAAGAAGATGGATATAATTTCAACTTGAAACATCCAAACATGACTTGCATAACATTTAAAGACTAACAAAGGAATTACCCCACTGAGTTAAACCAGTTGTCCATCCCACCCAGCATCCTCAGCCTGGCAGTGACACGTAGCAGGTATGTCAGCGCGTTTGCAGGGTGGAGAGGGAGGACACCAGTACTTGAATATTTAGAGCAGAGGTATTCTAGCCTTCTCTATAATTAAATAGTAAAAAACACAGATAGGGAGAGCAACACATCTTTTCATAAACACTTCTCTTGCATCAGAAATCATTACAGAAAGGAGAAATGTCACCCACCACTTCCTCCTGTGCCTACATGCCAAGCTTTTTAAAATACTTGGTTGCTTAAAGATGTCTTTGTTTGCACTATACAACTATGGAGATGTGCATCCAGAAGAACCCGAACACAAGTCTAATTTGTGATAAGTTCAAGGTGATAAATGTATGCAATGCCTTTTTAACTAAGGCATGTACCCATGAATATCCCACTAAAAACTCATGCATCTTATGCAGGACAGTATTCTCCAAGCCTGGTGCCTGAGATTGAGAGCCTGTGTTGGTAGCAAGTGGGAATTCATACACCAGCTGGGAGTCACTGCAAAACTGATCTCATATCTCTTGACATATTCTGACCTCTGCTGTTATAAAGTGGAATTTATTTTGACAATTTTTTTCTTTAAAACACTTCCTTCAGCTAAAAAAGAGCTTTAATATCTCCGATTATCAAGGGAGAAGAAAAGATGGAAAAATCACATTCTTTTTACACCATAAAAACATGAAGTTTCCATACTTTTCCTCCCCCTCATGTTTCTGCCATCCTGTCATCTACTGTAAACTGCATCATTTGATTATTACATAAATACACATGCTTTGGTGTTTTTTTGGGATCTAGACACTCTGTATGCTCCCAGTCATCTCTCTGAGAATGAATTGTTTTACGCTTTTGTGACAGATACCAGCAAAAACACCCAGCCCATACCAAAACAGACACTACCACTAATCTGAAATCATTCATACTAATTTTAGACAGCACTTTTTTTTTTCCAGTGCCAGTTGCACTTTCACCACCAAAATACTCTACAGTAGCCTAGCAAGCTCTAAATCGTGTACAAGTCTAGGACTCTGCACTGAATTTTGACAGTATTTCTTTCCTGTATATAGTAAAGAAATCATATTCTAAATATGCCATACATTAACATCAGTGAAAAATGTGAATGTGAATGAAGGATGGTATATTGGCTGGCAAACTTTTGAAAGCAGCAAAACAATTTTTTTAAGTTGTAGGCACACTTTGAGGCGAAAAGAAGAAAGAGAGGGTGTCCATCATGATTCTCTGCTTCCAAACTTTTCTTTCCCTTTGGATAAGAAGTCTCCTCTCAGACCTTATCTTGAATTTGAACATTTGAACCTGTACTGTACTTATCACAAATGCTCAAAGAACATTTCCTCTCCTTTTCCTATCGTAACACCTGTCACACTTCAAAATAAAATTGCATGTGCAGCTTACATGATTTCCACCAGACTTGCTGATTCCCCATGGCTCGAGAGATGATAAAGTACTTGATCAAATATTTATAAGCAGTATGAATTCAGACTATCTCCCAGTCAGAATACCCTTTTGATTAAGGAATAGAAAGACAGCAACACAGTGCAAAAGGAGTGTTTCAGCACTACATGCTAATTTTATCTTTATGTCTAACTAGGGAACAGACCCTAATCTAAAATCAGCTAGTTCACCTTTATGCCAAGAACCTACCTCTTGTAGTTCTAAACATAAGAAATAGTCTTGTTCAGATATTGTCACCATTAACTGTGTTCTCTCTAAGCAATACTAAACAATACTAAAATTAATGGATTTTTTTATTCTGCATGCAACAACTTTATTTTCTCCTTCATGCATAGTTTTTTTGGTTTTTTGTTTTTTTAATCTTTGAATACTTTGCTTCTGCTGAGAGAAACATATAGAAATTTGCCTTCACACCTTTGCTGGAGTAAACACAGGAAATGCAACTGCATAATGCAGATAAACCACGGACTCTTATAGGATCCTCAACTACAGCTACAAAACAAGCAGCCATTAAAGCCCAGCACAGCACCTTATCCCACCATACAGACGTCCCAAGACAGCCTGTTAGCTTACACACACTCCCCATTTCAATAAACATCCCCACACATTCTGTTTTGCCCCAGTTAAAACCACCATCTACTAGAAACCCCAGTTTAAGTGTGGACCCCCCAAAATGTTACTGATGCCTAGACTGTTAGCAAGGGTGGTAAACAATGAGTTATACACATTTCCACAAGTGTCCTGTAGGATTTAACATTACAGCTGACTTTTGCAAATATGGAACTACTTCAAATAACACATGTTAAAACATTTCAGCTTCCCACCCAAAAATTTTATTAATTAATATAAGAGTCTTGTACAATATAAGGAGGAAGCCTTAGTTGTGTTCTCTTCGTAGAGAGACCACCCAGCAGCTTACTGCAAGTGGTCTCAAGGCTTTATTAATTTGATTGAACATCTGTCAGATTCTGTAATAGCCTTGAAAAGAAAAAAATAAAGTACTATGGTTAGTTTAATTTTGTATTCTCTCAAAAAAATAGGATGAGAAATTGAATAGCCAAAGCCAAAGTATTGCATGATTAAACAGGAAGTTTGAGAAACGAATTCACAAAAATAGAAGTAAATAAAATTCATACAACTACCAAAAAGAGGAGTCAGGCAAGTTTAGGTTAAAAAGTAACTAAAGACAACATACAGAGAAGAAATTCTATGGTCCTGCTAGGGGAAACAGAAAGGACAGAGCAGACGTGAGGAAAGTAAATAAACAGATAATGAAAAGATGGTTATGATGTTCAGTTAAAGAGCTGGCAGATGCTTCAGAGAAGCATAGGACTGGGAAAACAACCACTGAGAGTGTAAGTGTTGAGATGGCAAAGCCTGGAAGAATTTGCATAATTAAAGTTCTTGTCTGTTCTAGAGCACGCTCTAAGCCATTAACAATTATCTTCAACTCAAAGGGCTGGAAAGGTCTCACTGACTGGAAAAAAAAAATAACAATAAAAGATCCCCTTTTGAGGTGTGATGACATGAGAAAGAACACAGAAAAAGGATTAGAAAAGCATTTAGACTACTCTCCCCAACTTGAGCTTCTAGAAGGGTATTAAATATTGCTGACACATCACCAACACAAGGACATAACTTTTGAAAGAGAAGAACACTTCGGTCTGAAAAGACACTTCTTCCCTGCCTTGGCAAATAAACTGGTTTGACACAAGAAAAGCAGCAAGTGTGCTATAGATTAACTGAAGGGATGCAACTGTAAAAAACCCGTGTTATTTTATTTAAAGGCAGACTGTGGAAATGCAGTCTAGGTAAGGAGATTAAAAGGCCATGACATGAAAGTTGGAAGATAACACATGTCAAGAGCAGGTTTCTATTGTGTTCACTGGGATAAGGTACTAAACTGGACCCAAGAAAAGCTATTTTAAATAACTCTAGTGTGTTCTTAACAGAATTAGGTGATGGACAACCACCATATTATTTACCAACTCAACCTGAGACCTTGCATGAAACAAAAATTCCATGTTCAAGTCCTAAGTTGAAGCACTGGTGCAAAAGTTCAGCAAGAAAAACTCAGGGTTGGCTATGAAATCTTGCTCTTAAAACAGGGCAACCAAACATATGAATAGGATATTCCTGTACATCTCTTACAACTTGTACAACTTTTTTTTTCAACAGACAATGCCACTTTTCCTTCAGCCATCCTCATACTCTTTTATGCAATGACTCTGTTTTAAATTGTTATTCACCAGTCTGCATTGGTGCAGTAGGTGTCCTGCTCTTAGTTTGGGTCATGCTGTTTCATGTATTGTGCTTCAAGAAAAGACACTTAGGAGTATGAGGACTAGTTATTGCAAAGAGGAGATGAGATACATACTCCAAATGTATCAAAGTAAAATTTGCACTATTGGATTTACTTCACAGCAAAGAAGATTGTCAGGCATTAGGGAGGAAAAGTTAACCAGGAAAGTTAAGTACCAGTTTTTAAGAGGTTAAAATTTATGGAGATAGATAGATAGATAGACAGACATGCCAGGAATGGTCCAAGTATAAGAATATTCAATTTTACAAAAGAGTAGACATGAACTATGTGACCCCTCAGCTTCTCTAAGGCATATATATGCAATTCCTACATAAAAGAACTTATTACTCACTCAGTCTCATCATCTAAATATCAAACCCAGTAAAAATTCTTAGTTAAGCATGTATGTATCTCCATGATTTAAGGAGATACAAGAGAGAACAAAGTGAGTTTCAGGGAGAGTTTTGGTGGTGTTTTGGAAATCAGGTACTTTGCAGCAGCTGCTCAAAACACACAATAACCTAGATGCAAAAAAAAAATCTAAAAAGAAATCAGTTTATTTTAGGACATACACTCCAAGTGCCAAAGCAGAAATTTGAACCTGTAGTGCCTACTATGACATAGCATTGTTAAAGCAACAGAAAAGAAAGATGGTATATGCATGATGGAGGGGACTGACAATACCACCCCCACAAGTATCTTTAATTATTCAGATCAGGATAATTGCCAACTCTGAGGGGACAACATTTAAGTGGCACTTACACTACCCAAACACCAGGCTCTGTAACTAATGTTGTAGTAAAAGATGCACAGAGAGATGGGATTTACTAGAATTTGAAGGCTACATCCAATTTACGCTCTCCAATGAACACTTTAATCAATATTTTTGTACGGTCTGTTAATTCTTATCACTTGCTGGGGGTAGGGAGGAAGAAACTGGTTGGTCTTTATGTGCAAGGTTACTAGTGTTACACTGCTTAGGGATGGCCCACCTTTGCTTCTCCAGTGACCCTGGAGATGCCTGCAGAGATGGGAGAGTGCAGGGTGGCGGGGCTGAGGATGCCTGTGCACCATTTCTGCACTTCCACAGAGACTACATTATAGTCAGGTAACAAATTAAAAAATCTGGTTTCCCTTTCCTTGATGTCTTGAGCTAGTAAAAATGACTGACCTACAAGCTCTGAAGGACAAAGGGCTCCTGCAATGACAGTGATGTGGGAATAAGGCGGGTACCTGTGGAGAGAATAGTTAAAACCACAGCAGGGTTTTCTTTGAAGAACATCCAGAAACCACATAAGAAAAATAACTTTTATTTTTTAGGGGAGGAAATATTCAAAGTAAAAGCAGGTCTGGACTTCATTACATAGCTTTTGGTCATAGGTACATGAATCCACCTGCTCAAGGTATTACTTAAGATATATATTAAAAAAAATAAAATCAAAAAAAAAATCAAGTTTTTGCTACCTCAAGGAAGAACATGCAAACCTGAACATAGCCTTGTGCCAGAGGTGCAAACAGAAGCACAGGACAAAAGTAGAGAACCCTAGAAGATGTGCTGTTCATGTTTGCATATGAGCAATGGGGGGTGGGAAGATGAGAAGAGCCACTTGAATTTCTGCCCTGTCCCCTCCAGCCCACACCAGCAGAGCACCCAGCACAGCCCTACATAACCCTGCCTCAGGTGTGCAACAGGGACATGACATTTGCTGCACCTTGGTCTCCTGCCTTCATCTATACCCATACATGCTGGAAAAGTTGCAAGCCCGGATAATTCCAGTTCCACTGCTGCTTCCAGTGATCCTGGGCAACATCACTGCTGAATTCAGGGAAAGTACACAGAAACCTGGCAAACTGAAATAGCCCCAAGGCCTGGTGACTAAATATTCCATGGTAATGACACTTGGCAGCAGAACCTCAAAAAAATCAAATATGATTTACTAGCTTTTGACATTCGGAGGTTGCTCTTCAAGGTTTTGTTTGGACAAAGATTTGTAGTAGTCAAGGCCACACTTTAAAACGTACAAAACTCATACCAATGGATATCTCTTATCAAAAGATATGGCTGTGAAGAGTCACTGTCTTTGCATTAGATTTATTAATAGATGTCAAAGAACAGATCTGGAGTCAATAAAGTAAATTACCCATCGTCCATTAATTACTCAGAAAAAACAAATTCAAATTAAATAACATCCAACAAAACAATCAAAAGTGTTGTTAACATTCTTACCTACATGCAGGAAGAAGGCTACAACGTAACTACCCAAAACACATTTAGCCAAAAACAAAGGGTACAGCAAAACAATTCTGAAACATATATTTAACATTATTTGAAAACATCCTATTATGAAACAAAAGATTTCCTTCATAAACAGTGCAATGCTAAGTTGAAAATCCCTGCAAAATTTTTTCTGAATCCTTGGAAAGTTGCAACACTCTTCAATAGAAGACATTGTTTCTTTAACAAATCTGAAAACAGCACAAAGTGAAACTGGGTTAAGAAGTAAACATTTTGACATCGAGAGAATTTTTTTGTGAATAAACGTGTGAAACCCATATCTCCATTAAAAATATTTAAAAACCCTACATGGGGGAAATACTATGGCAGAAAATTCTTTGCAACTTTTTACTAGAAAGCAATTTTGCAAACATTATAAAGATCTCCGTGCTACTCAAAAATACACAGCAGTTCATAAACAAAGTAACTGACATAAAACAGCAACTCAGCTTCTGTCTTGATTCTAATTTTTCACATAAATGAAACATCTGTGAAATTCATAACATCTGAAAGCAGAATACACATTTTTTCAGTATGACACAGTAAAGGGATATTTTAAGATGCTGGAATGTCATTAATTTGTGCCCCTTAGCTCAGCAATTTGTAAATGATTAGCTCTAGAGAACCAAAACAAAGTAGAGCCTGTCTAAGCCAATTTTATCCAACCATGAGGGTTTAAATTAAACACCATTTATAATCTAATGCCAAACCCCAGCATCTATTATTTATCATAAAATTGGGAAGGACATCTGATGGCTTCCAGTAGGTACAGGAAGCCATCATATAAGTACAACTTTATTATATTCTTATGTCAGCCTAAATCTTGGCCCTTTCAGTTTCCTAAGATTTCAAACAAGGACCTACATTTCTGCTGGTAACCAAGCCCCTGAGGAGCCAGTTTAGCTTGAGATGTCACTGTCAATCCTTTTCCTATAGTGTCAGTAGGAGGGGAGGGCAAGAAGAACACAACTAGGCACAATGCTGTTTAACCATCTATTTTTCTGGTTACAAGAGAACTGGCATTGTCACACCTTAAAAAGGAAGGAGACTTGTCCTATCAGGATCGTGTTCCTACTGAGTTTTACAGGAACCAGCAAGCCCTCAGCTCTGGTGCTCTGGCACAGAAGCTGCACTGAGGGTTACAGAGCCATGGCATCTCTAGCTCTGGTCTCTAGGAAAACCTTCCACTCTGCAGAGGCTGTGAGACCCCCCCAAATAGGGCTAAAAATGAAATTATATCGGGTCAAGTGAAGACCTCCAGAATGTTTATTAATGTCTGGCTCCAGGAAAGAAGCTCTCCTGACTGCAGACACTACTTTGTGTTTGTTTGTTTTTTAAATTCCATGAAACAGAACACACCCACCTCTTCTTTTTTCATCCTGAGCAATTCATTCAAAATCAAAGCTTTGGTCTGAAGCTTAAGGTCTTCTATTTTATTTTATTTACTTCTGGGCTAGCCTTAAAGGAGCAGTGAGAGAGGTTTAAAACTGGCTACATCATTCACCAGAAATACAAGTTTTCTGCTCTTAGGCACCTATGAAATTCAGCCTATGAAATTCACTTGTTTCAAGCTCTTCAAGTTTGAGAAAAAAAATCTGGACTTCAAAAAATTCCTTGCTTTAATTAACGACTTGCTTTAATTAGGCCTCAAATTAGTTTAATCACTACGAAGGAACAGTGAAAACAAAAAGTTTAGCATCACATGATATTTTAAAATAGCATCTTTAAAATGGTGCTGCACAGACTGCATGGTCCCACTCATAGCCAGCCCTCTCTGGTGGGGGTCTCTGTGCTAACAGCAGGAAGGGATGGAAGGCCTCTGTGGCACCCTCTGCTTCCCACACAAATATTTCCATCGGGTAATTTAAATTCACATATAAAAGTGAAATTGTGGGGGGAGGAAGGGGTTTAATAATTCTACAAGTCTTCCTTACCTAAAATGTTGCAGAAGCCAAAGGAACATGTTAGGAGGGAGAAATTTTGAAACAGTATGATCCCAAATCCTCCACACCTCAACAAGAGGTAAAATTTAGGCATCCAATTTCCAACTTTAAAAAAAAAGTAAGAGCTCATTTTAATTTTGAAAACTTATCTAGAATGTTTTTTAAGTCATTATTTACTAAAAACATTAATAAGGAAAAGCACTCTGAAGCACAAACACAAGGTAAATGCTTTCCATAACCTCAGAAAGATACTTAAAATTTACTTTCCCTGGCAACTGGTTTTATCACCACTTGGAAATATTTTCTCTCTATTTTGGGCTTAAAAGAAAAAATTCAAATTCCCAGGCAGGCTGCTGTAGCAGGTCTGAGTTGCAATGTTCCTGTTCACCTCAGCTGGGCAATTTCCTCACTCTGATGGGCGCCACTAAAGCATTCAGATTGTTTAACATCCTATGCAAATTCCTGGGGATGAATGTTCCAATCTGCCAGCACACAGACAAACAGAAATCAGCAAAATCAGCAATATGCTAATTCAGCATGATGCTGAACTTAATGCAAACATCCCTAAAGGTATTCAACAGGAGATGGGAAGCAAGACAAATCTGGGGACTGTAGCATGAGTTACAGCAGAAGGTCCACATGATGATATTCAAAACAGAAAACCTCACTCCACAGACTGTTTAGGATCTGAAACAAAGAATCTTTACCTTCTCCTAAAAAGACCCAATAAAACAAAAACCCACAGAAAACCTCCTCCAGCCATGAATACATCTTAAAGTTGTGGCAGACATTCAGTACTAACAACCTTGAACCTTCTCCCCCACAAATTTAATCTCTGCAGAGTGAAACAAATATTAATAATTGTAAAGTACACAAAGTGATTTTGCTAAGGGGGTAATTAGCAACTTCATTTCAGTTCAGCAGCTGATTTTGAGTTGGCTTTAAACCAACAGGAGCTTAAAAGAACCTATTACAGGGATAAGTTTCTGAATAAACTTGTGAGTTACTTGCTGCAGTTTGATGTGGCCCTCAGACTTCAAAGGCCCCTTTCATAAGAAAACAGGACAAAGACAGAGAAGTCTTTATCATCATTTATGGTAAATAAGAGACAAATCCTCTACACACTAGAAAGCTGATGCAAGGAAAAGACTGAGCTTTGCATGAGCTTCATCAACATTTTAGGAGCCCTGAATTATCCAGTAGTTTTTTTGATTAGATGATGCCAGTAATTTGGAAAGGCAAGTAGTCCAGGAGCACAGAAGCACACAGATAAAAAGCCTCTGCTACTTTGCTATCAGCGGACGTTTGTGAGGACCCATCACCAGACTGCAGAGGAGCACGTGCCCAAGCATCTCCTGACACCTTAGATGAACAAGCCAGGGCCTCCATCCTGGGCACACACAGCTCAAACCCTCACAGCGCCCTCCTGCTCAGCCTCAGGGATTCCCCTTGCCCTAGTCATGGACATAGAGGCACAACTGGCAATCCCTGGCATCTGGGTTTAGAGGAATTGCATGGTGAAGTCATAGCACCAAATACACACGCTGCTGACAATTAGGCCATGCAGAAACATAAGGAATACCCCCTCACCAGAATTCACTGACAGAAAACCAGCAAGGACATACAGCTTAAAATTAACATAGTGTGAAATGAGAAGTACAAGCCCTTAAGTGGAAAACTGCCAAATGTAATTTTCACAATTACCATTTAATTTAAGAAGCAGATCAAAAGGAGCGCATCATTTACATTTTCAAACATTAAGTTTTAAAGATCAAAGACCTCTAGTATTTCCAGACTGCATATATGTAACTTGGTTCCAGTAATGAATCTATGCAGAGGGAGAGCATGAGCTGCTCCTTTGCTCTATGCAGCAGTTTCCCCATCATCTGTGACTGCAGCATGTGATATCTGCAACAAGCATCATCAGCAAGCTCCCACTGACCCTAAAATATGAATTGAAGCAAGGGGTTTTAAGGCCTAAAATAGCATTATGCCAATTTTCTGACTGCTGAACTCTCTCCCTGAAACTAGCCATTGCTTCAGAGATTTTTTCACAACTGTAGCCTGACAGCTATGACTTATGCAATGTTCCAGAGGTCATTAAAGATCCCACATTACCAAAACTGTGTTCTTGTGACAGTGCTGTAGCCTAATTATGCTAAAAAGTTAAATACAGAGAAGTGCACTATGCAAATATTCTGAACCACGTCACTTAAATTTCATGTAGCAATGAAACAACAGCAGCTGAGGCAATGTTTTAGTGACCACTGGGAGCTACTGCAACAGATCCTGGTCAAATTCACTGTAAAGTAGAAAGTGTGTTGGAACTCATAACCAGGAAACAATTGAACTTTTAGTTCATACTGAAACCTCATGCCTACTTCTAAGCACTTCCCAAAAACCCACAGCTCAGAATTCAATATCAAAACCAGATTTTTCTTGGCAGAAAACCAGAGAGCATTATTACCATAAAACCTATGCTAAAAAAGACATGATCATTTGAACAGAGGCAGTAAACAGGAGCTGCTGGTGGAAGTTGAGATGATGACCAAAACTTCTAAGCTGAGGAACACGACACCACCATGCATCTAATGAGCAGCTGTGTTCAGTACTTGATTGCTGGTGCTACCATAACCTTCAAACCCCAAATCTTCCTTCTTGTGCACCAAGATTGTCAATACACCACACTGTCTATCAGAGTGGTCCCAGGCATGGGATGGATTTTTAGGTGCATATCCCTTATGTTCCTATTTCTCTTCCAAATCCCAGGATTAAAACCACTTGAAAAGTAGACAGGAGGGGATATATAATACTAACATTTACACAGAGACTTTAATTTTTATAATATGTCATTAACATCTAATAAAGGAAAGAAAAGGGCACATGAAATCCACAAATCTCTAAACATGAACAGGTTTGAAGCAGCTTTCTCAAGAACAGCTTTTCCAACAGACACTTCTCATGATAAGGATGATGCATTCTCTAAAGACTATAAAGCTCTTGAAAGGATGAAGAGCCATTGTATTTTTACAATAGCTGAGGCACCTATGTACTAGTACTTTGGTAAACAAGTCTTCCTGACAGATAAAAGCACTGAAGCAAGTTTCATACTTCAAATCTTCTCTCTCAAAACATTACAAAAAAGTGAGCAGGATCCAGGCTCTTTAGATGAAGGAACAATGAGCTATGTCTGGTTGCAATTAATGCATAGCAATCTAATCTCAAAGGATATTTATATTGCATAATGCTGTGGGTATTCTTGCTAGACCTATACTGGCTCACAAGGACTTCTGTGTGACAGCAGCCATGCTGCTTCCAATTTCCAGCCTACATCAGGTAGGCAGACACAATCAAAGCACGTAGAAGTCTCAATTTTCAGCTCATCAAAAATTAGTACCACTACATGCAACCTAAACAACATTTTATGCATTGGTAGATTAAAAAATTAGTAAAATTGGTGCACTTCACATCTGCCTCCACTAGCAGTCTGGAGAAAAGTGCCCCTGCCCAAATGGGAATACATATTTCCTGCCTCCAGGAAAAAAAAAAAAAAAAAGACAAAAAAAAAAAAAGAGGACACATACACTACTTTACTTGAGTGTAGAAACACTGAGGTTGAGATGAGAAGAACCTGGAGATCCAGATTTCATCTCCACATCCTGCCCCCAGGATCAGTGTGTGTTCAGCTGAGTATGCACAAGATTCACCTGTTCCCATACTCCAGAACAGTGCAAAAATAAAGGTAAAACATGGCCCAAGCTACAGCCACAGCACAGCTGGGTTAGAGATAACACTCTAAGGAAACAACAAAAATAAGAGGAGGGTGAGGAAGGCTGGCATACCTTTATGAATAGCCAAGACACACCAATATCTTCTCCTCATTCCATTCCCCCATATCAGAAATGTGACAGAGACAGAGAAGTCTTCCACCTCCAGAGAGACATTCTCCTCTATCCTACCTCCTCACTAATCACAGGGGGAAGAGAGAATAATCAGATGAGTCACCACTGGAAATGTGCACGGCTGGATCGGCTCTAAGCCCCCACTGCAGCAGACACAGGGAACAGAACTGCTGCCAGCTTCCCAGCCACATCTGCCGCGCTGCTGGGAGCCGCCGCTGCACTGCCACAGCCTGCAAGGGTCCTGCAAGAGACCTGCCTGCCTGCACACACCAAACCCTGGTGCTCAAATGTGCACGGCAAATATCCTGTGTTCTGACAAAAAAAATTAACCATTGCACTGAGAATCACACAACGGCGTTCTCTTCCTTGACTATGGTATATCTCAGTATGTTTAGGGAAAGAACATTCGCGCTTTTACCATCATTTCCAAAGGAAGAGAGTTTTCACAAGGAAGATCAAAGATTCTACTGGGAAATGGAATGACACAAGATTTTAGTTGCCACAGTAAAGAAAAAAAAACTATTGTAGAAATTCTTAGCTTGGAGGTAAGAAAGAGAAGAAAAAAAAAGAACTGTAAGCATGAACATATAAGCATTTTTCAGTCAGGTATAACAATAGGCTTCCATGTTCCATGGTAAGTAAAGCAGATGAGATACTAATTTTAAAATATGTGAAAAATTAAAATAAGTGTAGTAACACGTTCAGAAATTTAGAATAGTCTGAGACCGCATTCTCCCAATCTTTTAAATAGCTAAATGCAAAACAAATGCAAAACACCAGAAAACAACAGATTGAAAAAGCTGGCACATTCTATGAAATTTCACTATTTAAATACTTACAAGGTGAGAAATTAATGAAGGAAAAAGTAGTTATTTACAAGTAACTTCAGGAGCACATTTCTCCTCGTCCCTTTCCAAGCCTCTCTTCTCTGTCATGTCTTCAGAGCGCACAGCTGCCAGCCCTATTCCACTGACACCTGACATGCAGACCTTTCTGGAGTCTGAGATCACTTTGCCAGACCTACCCCAAAGACACAGAGGACTTTGGGATTTTATCAGACACATGAAAGCTAGGTCATTAGTGAGCAACCCAGTCTGTGCATTTTAATGGGGATTTGGCTTTGAAAACTTCATCCACACGCAAGACTTGTAGCTGTGAAGCAATACCCTCTTGAATAATCATCAAGTTGATGTTTATTATATCAGGGATTTTTTTACCTCCACAGCATCAGGCAAATGTCTGTGAAAGATATCCATCTGTACCTGGAGCTCACGCCTTCATCCTCACTCCATTTCCATTCAGTCTGAATAAGTTCAACTACAAGCAGCCCTTTTATTGAATATTGAGAACTCACAATGAAGATGTCCACCTGACATTCAAAAAAAACCAATAAACCAAATTCACCCCCCATACACACATATACACCAAGGTGAGACCCTTGCAGTTAGTTAAGACAGTCAATGTCAATTTATAATACAACCCCTTATATTTGCAAAAGAACCTGCAACCAAATGTCTGGCCCTGTTTCATTTAGGATTACATTTTCAGGTGCATCAAGTGCCAATGGCACTGTTTAGGCAAACAGAGCATGGTGACACACGGAAGAAAAGGTTTTTCCTAGAGCAAAAATGTAGTAATGCCTTTGTCCCCTGCTTCACCTAATCCTAAATAGTTTCCAAAGAAACATTTCAAGGCAGTGCAACAGGTAATGCTACAAAACTCCTCCAATGCCGTACTGTCAAACCTGGATCTTTATTTTTATCTCCTCCACAACCACTTTGACATCTGGCTTCAGAGAATCATTAACGTTGGAAAATATTTTCCAAGATCATCAAGCTTAACATTCTGCTTCTTTCAATGCCAAACGAATAGAAATGGGATACTTGTTTTTGGAGGCATCAGCAAATGGCACAGTACTGCCATGACTGACCCAGGCTATGTGGTTACCACTGGCAGAAAAACTTGACACGGTGCATCCATCCACCTCTTCCAGCATCCCCAAATTCTGACACCAGCTGCACAAAAGGCATGTTGGAGCCCCATGGCGTACTGGCTGCTTTTTCATCCACTTCCTTAAACTAAGAAGAAAAAACATCCCACACTTGTTTCTGCTCTTTACCACATCTTGGTTTATTAGCTGACATGGTCATTCGACCACACAGAAAATCTCAGATCAAACTTCAGAAGCTAGACTTCTCAATTCCTTCCTGAAGGAGAAAGTAATAAACAAATAACAAATAGCAGGGTCAGTAAAGCAATTCCAGGAAAGAATTTACAAATAACACTGGAAATGGGTTTTGGGATTAGATTGCCCCTGCAAAGGGCAGGTGATGATGACTGCAGAACTTACGGGCGAGATATCCCAGTACCTCTGAAGGACCATGTCCAAACCAACACAGCCTCAGTGAGACACAAGGACTGCTTCTTCCATAGTGGAAGCCAGTGCACAAGCATATCAAATGCTTTGGCTCAGAAACTCCTGGCAGAGTTTCTATTTAAAACAGCTCCAACTGTATTTACAAACCTTATGAAATTCATCCTGAAGAAGTTATTTATGGCTGGAAGCCAGCCTCCCTAATCCAGGTGTCTAGCTTATACCTCAACCCTGGGCACCTAGCAAACAGTTCCTGAGTCATGTAAGGAAGAGAGCCAGGCAATGGGCAGAAGCAGATGACTTGAGAAACCTCCAGGGAGAGAGAGGGCTTGTCTGAGCTCAGGTGCCTGCCTCTCTTCATCCCACTAGTCAGCTGCAGCCCAACAGCGAGCTGCTGCCACAAGGCCACCCCATCAGCACTACCTCTTCCCTGGCTGGAGCACTGGTGTCCTTCTTGCCTTTCAGGAGCCAAGCAAATACCAAATACCAGAAAACACTGATTTTCCCCTGAGCCAGCTCACCAGAGCATCAGAGGAACACCACTAACACAGCAAAAGGAGGCAGGGGAAGCACAGGAGTTTCAATGACACCCTGCTGGGATAACATCTCAGCACTAACACAAAACCACATTGTCGTGGGATCTGCTGGAGGAGGACAGCTTGGCCCAAACAACAGATTTCACTGTTTGTGCTAGCTGAACTGATCTCAGCTACACTAACTCCTTTAAATCTGTGATACATTACAAGGATTTTGACTTTTTTGGCCAACACAGTAATAACTATTTCCCAAAGTTAGTATATTGTGTTCTTTTCTAATAGTAACAACTGAAAGCTGAATCACATCCAGAAACAAAACTGAGAACTTTCACATGAGCTGGTACCAAAAAATGTGCCAACATTTGCACAACGTGTGCCAACACTGGCAAAAAAATATAAAGCAAGTCTTACAATCTTCATGCCCTTCCAAGATAATCCCAGATGTTTTGTACCACGAATGGAAAACGCTGTTGAAATTAGGTTTCTCTATTCAATAAAACGCAAATGAAAGTTTTACAGCTAAGTATCCAATTGGAAGCTAGCATGCTGTGAGTCAGATCCATACATCTTTCTTTTCAGTGGAAAAATAAAAAATTAGCACTAATAATAAACACTAAATTCACAACACCTTGCAGAAGCTCACAGCATGAAGAGCAACAGAACCTATTTTAAACCAACTTATTCACTACATTCCTTTAAAGTTAGATTTTCACTTGGATTGACAGCATTCAGAAATGTGAAAAACAGCAAAACCAAAACACTCCTCCCAAGATAATTTGGATAATAAGTGAGGTGTGTCAAGCACACCTTAGGCCAGCAGAAGCATTTCTAGTACACTGGGTCTGGGAGCTCATGCTGTTTTTCATTAAACTGCTGTAGCTGGAAAGCCTGTTTAGAAAATGATAGTTAAGAGCTGTATTAGTCTTGTTAAGCAGAAAAAGGTCGGGGTTTGTTTTGTTTTTAAAAAATGTCCTGCAGGAGTGGATAAAGGAACTTTAAAGTGGAGGAGTGGTAGGTACAAGAAACAGCTGGAATGTATCTGGTTCTTACAACACAATAAAACCCAAGTGTTTTCCAAAGCTCAGCAAGGTCACCGTCTAACATAATATGCACAAGTGCTCATTATAAACTTAAAAATTTGGACCAAAAAAAGCACCTGACAAAGAAAAGGTGATAAAAGTGAGTCCGTAGTAGTGGGGGAGGAGGGGGCAATGCCTGCTAAACATGGAAATCATTATCATCATCTCACCCTCTCCCTAAACTATGGGCAGAAAAAAATGCTTGACCCACAAAACTGCAGAAAGGATCAAGACACAGTTCAAAAAAAATAAACAAAAGGACAGGAGAAAAAACAAAAAAAGTAATGCCACAACTAACTCTAGTTGCTAACCACAAAATACAGACTGGAAGAAAACAAAAGCCTGGTCAGAATTGTCTGCAGTTCCCCTTGAACTGCAATGCATTTCCCCAGTATAGAAGACATACCCACTTCTACAGTCAACAAGTGAATTCTTTCTCAAAGTGCCTGCAGATGCTGCTTTCATGCAAAATTTTAATACAACGCTCAAAACTACAAAGAGAAACCTCATAAAGGAAACTGCATTGTGAACTCAGCTCAAAGCTATGCATGCCCATCACACAGGACTATGTGAAGACAGATTTTTGATTATCCCTAAGAATTTCTAAATACAGACTTGAAAATATATAAACCCACCTTGCAGAAACCAGGAAATAGATTTTACTCTCTAAGCAAAAATTAGTCCCCTTTTCCTCACAAACATATTACAGACACCTTTCCTGGAAGCAAGGGGACAAAGAAACAGAGAGAAAAGTGTTCAGCCAGATCAAAGGGCATTACTGTCACCCTCTCTCTCTAACACATTGTTGCTAGCCCTATTATGTGGCATTTTACCACAGCACTTTCATAGTCTGCAGGCAATGGAGAGAACATTATTTCCAGGATTAAAATCCCTGCAGTATTTAGTTCACAACGTGCACATTTATACATCAATTAATATTTATACATCAACTAGATACACTTAGATGTATTCCATGAAATACACATTGCCAAGAATATACACACAGTAATAAAATATTGATGCATCCACCTAAAGCAGGGTTAAATACACCCCTTATGTAAACGTGAGCCAGGACTTTGGCAGCTGTGCTGTAGGAAGTTTTCCAGAAACCAGCCCACCCAGGTTTTATGACTTGACAGAATTACCCAGTATTAAACATGGTTTAGGGAACAGAATATATAGATTTTGCTTCTCATTCACACATCTTTTATTCTAGCACTACTCTTTTTTTCATACTGATTAGTTCAACTTAAATAAAGGTACCTAAAAGAAGAGGATTTGAACAGTGAAATTAGTCTTCTATTTCCACAGTTATTCTTCCCATACCAGACTCCATGCATTAGATTCATGCTTGGGGGAGAAACAAAACAAAATAATCACTGAGGTAAGATCTCTATGCAAATACAGGGAAAACATCACTGCTAGACCTCTAGCTGCATTTGCAGAAGCCATGAAAATATACAGGAGAAATGCAAACTTCAAACAGCTTAAAAAAAAAAAAAAAAAAAAAAAAGAAAAAGAAACATTTGGTGACCACATGTCAGAGACCATTCCCTGAATTTGATTGCTGTACTGTTGGTCCAAACCAAAAGATTTCAATAAGTTGTCCTGATTCTCAAGTTTTATCCTCAAGCAGACTCTTTCTATGAAGTTACTTTGCAAATCTGCTTTTTCAATTTTCTGAGTAGGTTTGAGAGGATGGGGGCAGGGGGTGCACACACACACACACACACACACATATATATATATATATATATATAAACTTGTTTTCTCCTGGAAAAGAAAGGCCCTAAGTAATTTCCAATATCCACTGTAATGCAGTAATGCATGCAGCTGTCAATACACATCAGCATTCAAAATAAATAATTAAGCAATTTCACTATCTATTTAATGGTCATGAAAGAGAGGAGTGGCTTTAGTGCTGTCCAGATAAGCTGGGCTTCCTTCTGCTAACACTATTAAAATTGATAAAAACCTTATCTCCTTATCTTGCTACAGAAATCTTCATGGTGAAACAGCTCTCTCCATCATCACTGGGTAGTGTTAGCACCAGCAAGAGCTTCTGCTGCAGTGTCCCTGCGTGAGGAGCAATTCCAGGATTCCAGGGTCCTGATTCTGACAATCTCAACACACTCTGATGAAATTAGTACCTCTCAGAATAACTGACTTAAAACTCCACAGGAGTTATTAGAGAAAGAAATTCAGCTCACAAGAAGAGCTGTAATAATCTGCAATATTAATAGTTACTTGGCTGAACACCCCTTTTTCACTTCAGTGGATTTGTTGAAGTTGCTCCACATGCTTTCCTACAGCTCTGCAGCTTCACTCCAACAATTCATTCAGGCACACGCTCGCTGGCCACCCTCCACAGACTGGATCTGTACATTTGACTACTTCAGGGGGAAAAAAATCCAAGCGTTATTTGCCTCAAGGCACTTTAACTAAAGATTTACAGACTTCGTGGGTCAGGTTTCAAGTTGCTTTAGCAAGCAATTTCAAACCATAGACATTTACCAGAATATTAGAATTTGTTTAAAACACAGAAGTAGAATCAGAAGCTGAGACATTTTACAAGCAAACAGCATACACTTCTTTCCTCTCGAACTCTTCAAAGGGCATCACTCCTAAAACAGTGCAGCATGTGTTGGGGGAGAGGCACTGTGTCTCCCCTTCATTCACAAGGGTGAACTTGGTGGTGGACTGCAGAAAGGGAGAGGCAGACGGCCCTCCCACATCTTGAGGCAGGAAAACAGACTCGGCAGTCTGGGATATTTAATAGCTGGGGGAAGAATGCTTTGGTTTGGAGGAACAGCTTTTGGCTTGCTGAAGTTATAATATGGAACAGAACACAGTAAAACATTTTAACCCAGCTATTTCTAGCTTTGGCAAACATGTTCTACCTTTCATAGAATGAGAGAAAATCCTGAGTTGGAAGGGACCCACAAGGATTAAGTCCAACTCCTGACCCTGGACAGGAGAGCCTCAAGAGTCACATTATGTGTCTGAGAGTATTGTCCCAACATTTTTTGAACTCTGCCAAGCTTGGTGCTGTGACTACTTCCCTGGGGAGCCTGTTCCAGTTTCACCACTTTTGGGTGAAAAACCTTTCCCTGATATCCAGGATAAACCTTCCTGACACAACTCCATGCTAATCACCAGTCACTGGAGAGAAATCAGTGCCTGCCCTCCGTTTCCCCTCATGAGAAGTTGGAGACTGTGATGAGGTCTCTCCTCAGTCTTTTCTTTGAGAAACTATTGCCAAGTCATGGTATTCCAATGTTTTATTCTCAGCATGCACCATCTGCCCAGCTGAGGTGCCAGGTGAAGGCTGGGTGAGTTTGATCAGCACCACTTGCTCCAGGCAGAGCTCAGGAAGTGCCAAAAGTCTCAGATGCAGGAAGCCAACACCACTAAACAGCGCTGCCTTTTGTAGAAAGGACACCTGAGAAGAGCTTGAGTTTTGCCCAGAAAATGACCATTCCTTCCCCCAAAGAAGCAGACATGCTCAACAGGCAGCTCCACAGTGACTCCAGCTCTTGTTACAGGCAACATTTCCTCCCAGCTCCCAACACATGAAACACAAGAGGTTGGGGACCACAGTTTAAGAGGTCTCTGCACTGTGAAGACTTCAGACATTCCTTGTCTGCATTATCATAAAATATGTCTCAACATGAACCTGAATTAAAGAACAAAGTCTTTCTTTAAGTAACACCAGATAACAGATGCAATTTTTTGTTGTTATTATTCTTAATCAAGCTCTTGTGCTTTTTTGGTTAGGGTTGTTTGGAGGTTTAGGTTGCAGGGGGTGGGGAGGCTTGGGGTTTATTTAGTTTTGGGGGGTTTTTTGTTGGTTTGGCTTTTTGGGGTTTTTTTTGTAGCATAAGAACTAGGAACAAATATTTGAGTGAGCCAGTGGCTGCCTACAGTATGGAGAATTCCGCTGGGAACAGGCAGAAAAGGAACCTGATCAGGACACAGTTTTCTCTCACCAAAAACTTCAAAAAAGTACAGGGTAACATTTTTTCATGGTTTTGGGGTATTTTTTACTCCTCTTGGGATCTGACAAATACAGCTGCTCATTCCTGTTACTAAAAAGCCCTCAGCTTCAAGGTTGGAGGGTTTTTTAAAGTCTCAGAGTCCATAAAATTCTCCATTGAAATACAGAAATATGTTAACAAAGCTTTCATTAGCAAAGGGAAAGAGTAACAGTTTACAAAGATGTTTTGGCTTGTTCCCTTAAATACATAGTAGCTGGTGTCTGTATGCTTTCATCTCCTCTAATGTTAGGGAGATGCTGGTACACAAAAACTTACCAAAACATCAGAAGTTCAAGTTCATAAATATTTGAAAATCTGCCTCCTCTTCAAAACTAATTGTTTAATCATTAGGACTCACCAAGTTTCACTGTCATGTATACACCACTTTGTTTTACCAAGACACACACAACCTTGGGACATGCCTCATTACCCTAAAAACATCATTACTCTTCCATACAACGGAAATGGTTAGTCTTGGCTTTTTAATCCATCTGGATGTAAAGAGCAGAGAAACACAACAATTCTTCTGAAGCACAAACCTCATTTCATAGGGAAATAAATATTTACATCTTCCTTTAACATTATGGAATTCCTAGCATCCTGTTTATCAATACCTTAAGGTTTGCAAGTTACTCTCTCTACAGTAAAATGTTTCTCCAAGGGGGAAGTTTAAAAGTTACTTTAAAATAAGAACAGCTTTCACATATCAAAGGATAGCCACACAAATTGGACTGGGCAAGGGGAAAGCTGAGCATATGTTTTTTTCCCCCTACACAAACAGTGCACACTACATACTCACATTACTTTGCTAGAGCTCCCACATGCTACTGGCAGGCAAAGACACAAAACCTTTTGTAGGAATGGTACAACCAGCCAGTATCGTATGAAATCTAATAATAATTAAAACAAATCTCCAACCCCTTAAAGTAGGGCTTTCAAAGTCAACATTACACCTTAATGAAGCTTTTAAAAGCAAGCTTTGCCAATTTAAAGAAAGCAATGTAAGAAAGGTGTACGTGAGAGAGGAATGCTTTAATTACTTAAACTCACAGCTAGCTCTTACAGAATTGACACATGGGGAAGCCAGGACTGCTGTAATTACCTACATTCACAGAGGACACAAAACTGACACTTGTGGAGGTCATTCACCATACCCTTGCCTTTGGTGTGCTCACTTCAACATTCTCAATAGATTTTAAGCACTAGATGTCATTGTTTTACAGAGGAAACAAAGAAACATCCTTGACAAGCTTTAAAAGATGAGGGGTAAAAAAGTAACAAACATCCTTTTTTTGAATATTTCCTCCTTCCAAAGTTACTGCGATAGTGGTTCTGACAACACTGAGTTTCACCTTAAGTGACTAAGCACAAAGAAATAAGCTTAATATGTTAAAATACATCTAAACCAGCACTCTAAAGCTCCTCTTTAAAAGCACACCATAACTCTGAGGGAGGCTGTTCAGTATTCCTAACATTTCTCAGCTCCCAAGTCTCTCTCGCCGAGGCGATGCTGCCCTGGTCGCACTCAGGTACATGAAGGAACAACTCTCTCCCCAAGCTGTAGCACGTACCGCCCCGGTGTGACTCGGGGCAGTCACACAGAAACACGGATATTTACGTCAAGCGCTGTGTGCAGTCAGACAATCATGTTTAAAAATAGGAGGGAAGAAAATGAGTGTTAATTTCAGGTTGCTCTCTGTCCTGAACTCTTTCGAGACAGGAAGGAGTGTCTTTAATTCAGACTGTCTCGGAGCAAGCGCTACAGAAGTAATTTACAAGATGGCAAGAAATTATAAGCCTTAACGACAGGAGAGCAACCAAGCCAGCCTTTAATTTGGATTGCGAGGAGGGGGCGGTGGCGATACTGCACAGACAGACTTCTGCAAGTTGCCACGATACTTTCTAAAAATAGCAGTCCGCATGTGCCCACGGGGAGCCCAGGTTCGGGGCCGCGTCCCGGGAGCCGCTGCCGGCCGGGGCAGCCCCGCGGGAGCGCGCTGCGCGCTCCGCCGTGCGGGGCTGAGCGGGACCCCGGCCCGGGACCGGGGCAGCGAGGGGCCGGCAGCCAGCAGCACCGAGAGACGCCTCACCTCCAGCCACCGCCGGGCTTCGGCGAACGCCGCCTGGAAGTCGTACTCCGCGTCCTCTCTCCCGTCCATGGCCAGCAGCAGCGAGCGGGGGGCGGCGGCGACCGCTGTCATTCAGCTGCCTCCTTTTAACGCTGCCCGCGCCGTCTCCTCCCCCTCCGCCTCCTCCCCGCGGAACTCCCCCTCCCGGGAGCTCGCTGGCGCTCGGCGGCCGCAGGAATCCGGAGAGCCGCGGGCCGTGTGGCAGCGCCGGGACCCGCGGGGCAGCCGCACGCCCGGGAGGGGCCGCGCCGCCGCGGGCCTGGCGGCTCCCTCCCGCCGGGACGCGGCGCCCCTCGCGCTCCCGGCCGCTGGAGGCCGCCCCCGGCGGCTCCCGCCCCGGCGCATACCAGGAATAGCTGGGGACAATCGCACCTTTCAGGGCCGGCCCCGCCGCCCCGGCCCCCGCCACCTGCCGCCCCGCCCGGCCGGGACTGCCCAGCGCCCTCCCTCGCTGCGGCGGGGCCGCTGGAGAGCCCCGGGAGCCCGGGCCGCCTCCCTCACCTCCGCTCCGATGGGGCTTCCCCGGCCAGCCACGGGCAGCGCTCCCGGGGAAGCGGCTCCACGCTCTGCAGTGTGTCCCGTCTGGGGACGAAGTTAGGAGCCTTTTGCTCAGCTACGGGAGGCGTGAGAGACCCACGCTCTGTTTCCTACAAAGCGACCGAGGCGGAGGTGCCCTGGCTGAGCTGGAGGCGCACGGCTCGGCTTCCTTGCTTCCCTCCCCAGCCCCGCTAGCCTCAACTCTGGTTTAGCTCCCACTACCCACACTAGTGCCCATTGCTCTGGCTCATTCGAGTCCCTGTGCCCGGCTCAGTGCAACAGATTTTTTGCGATTCCTCCATAGCACGCGCTATCCCAGGCTCAGCGGTAAAGCCCGGTCTCAGCACGGCTCCACAGGTTGGGATCACGCTGTGCTGCAGCAAACCGGAGCGCGGGAGGCAGCCGGGAGATGGTTTGCTGGCCGAACACAGTGAAATCCTTTCTTCCAATACACAAGTGGACAAGTGCTAAGCAGAAAAGTTAAGTATCAGGGAGAAGAGCCGTTTTCTAGAATACTAATCCACAGTATTAGGTTGTTGTATTTTGGCTTTGGTTTATTTGGGATTTTCAGAGTACTAGAATTCATTTTGACATTGTATTTAAGCTCTCTACTCCTACCTGAAAGGAGGCTGTGGCGAGGTGGAGCTCAATCTCTTCTCCCATGTAACAAGCAAGAGGACAAGAGGAAATGACCTCAAGTTGCACCAGAGGAGGTTTAGATTGGATATAAGGATAAATTTTTCAATGCAAGCATGCTCAGGCATTTGCACAAGCTGCCCAGGGATGTAGGGGAATCACCATCCCTGGAAGTGTTCAAAATATGTGCATGTTGTACTTGGGGACATGGTTTAGTGGTGAACATGGCAATGTTAGTTTAACATTGCGCTCAATGATCTTAGAAGTGTTTTCCAACTTTCACAATTCTATGATCTTTTCCTACTTGAACTTTTTGTAGTGTTTTTTTTCCTTTACATGTCTTTTCTGTAAGTAAAACTGAGTTGCTGCACACATCTTTTGCTTTTATAGCCCATGGCAGAACGTATGTAATTTTTAAAGGACTACTGAGAAAAGATAACTTAAAGCTGTTGTACTACACACAAATTCACTTCTCCTGAGATGCTGACTTGAGAACATATCTTCTGTTTTACAAATACCTTCTTGGAATGGAGAATAAGAATTTTAGGAGATCAACAAGCCAAGAAGCTATGACCCATCAGTTTCTGTGGTATATGGAAATCAGTGTTGCTGGTGTTAGACTCAGGAGGGAAAATGCAGTGACTTGCTGAAATAAGTTCCATGGGAGAAATCTGGCCTTTTATTAAAGTTACAAATGTATAGAAGTTATGTAGTTAGCTCCTCACCATGGTATGATTTGAGAAATCTATGCTATGGAGTCATAGATGTAATTTCAAGGGGTTTTTTCTTACCCTTTTTTCTTGTTCCAAGACAGATCAGCCACAAGACCAGATACAAATGAAGAATCTGCATTTTTCTTGAGTGGGAAGCCTGAACATCAGAAAAAACCCTTTCATCTCACTATTTAACATCCATGATGACAAAGCTTAAAAATGTTTAAATAAAACATGTATCAGCTACTGCTGCTAGCTGACATCAGTTTGCATTACCTGAGGTTAGTAAACATTTTTCTGGAGAACTACAGCAGCCTTTCTCCAGTTTTTAAGGACTTTCACTTCATCTAAGAGTACAGTGCTTGTCCCTAAGTAGGAGAAAGTAACTAAGAATTCTATAAAACAGGCTTCAAAAAGGGTCATGTTAAAAAAAAAATCACATTTCTCACTTATTTCTGGTTACTTTATTTCACTTCAAAACAAATCAAGTCACTTTTCTTACAAATGAAGAGTTTAATGTTTTAGATCAAGTAATTCAAGTAATTTGAGTAATCATGTAATTTGATTAAGTGTTTAAGTAGACTGCATGGATCACAGCAACTTTCAAGTCGAAGTTCCTCACTAAGTAAAAAAAGTTCCAACATGTAAATCTCATCCTCAATATGAATTTTGAATCAACTGTCACAGATAAATTATCTATGTGAGCCTGAGCAACCAAAATAGTTTTATTATTCCTTTGCACTAACAATGTAAGTCACTAGAGTCCTAGATCAGAGAAAGATTACATATACCAGATATGACTGCTAATTGTTGCTGTCAAAAGAAGCAAACGTAATATTGTTCTACCAGACAAAAATAAACCCTTTCAATGTGTCTGCTCCTGGGGATAAGTCAAGCAACAGCTTATGTCATATTCTTTTCAAGGAGAGTTCTACAAATATTTGACACAATAATATTTTCTATCAAGGCAGGCTTCTTTCTTTAAGGAAAGACCGTATTTATTTTCTAAGTGTGGGCTGTTAAGTCTCTTTATTTTCAAACATTCATTTCAATGTCAGAAAACAACTTTCTTCTTCTTCCCTTAAATGAATCATGCAGCCATGACTGAAAGGAAAGGGCATTGTACTGGTTATTAAATTATCATTTCTTAACAAAATGTCTGTAAATAACATAGGAAAACTTGCACCAATATACTTAAAAAGCCTGAACAATCCTGACTGCTTAATAGCACACCAGCTCCACTCAGCTAAAATTAATGCAAGCGTGGGGCATGCATCACCTCCTCACTCCCACGCACACCATTTCCATAAGATGGTGTGTACAGCCAGCCCAGACTGCAGAGGCTGAAGAGGGATTTCCTGGCACTGTGTGCCCATGGCCAAGCCACGCTCCTCCACACAAAGGTGTTGAGGCTCTGGCAGGGCTGCACAAGATAGAACATACAGTGTTATTTTCCCACGGAGCTTGAGCTAATAAGCAGAGATTGTACAGCTCAGGCGATGATGCAGAGACTTTGGGACATCACAGAGCCAAAAGCATCATGGGGTCTGCAGGGTTTATCAGCCTCTAACAGGACCTTACTCAGCTTTACAAGTCAGCCAAGTCTTCATACTTCACTTTTTTAACCCATGTTATACAGGTTATGTCAATGAGGGAGATATTCCAGCAGCCTGTAGATCCCTTTACTTCCCGTGTTCCTTGAGACAGTGCCAAAGCCTGTGCCAAAGCATGGCCTCACAAGCTCTGGAGGGCTCTTACACTGTACATGTTGGGTGAGATGAATTTCTGCAGTGCAGTCTTTCACAGTTTCTACCAAGAGACCATGCAGTGAGCAGATACATTGAGCACAAAAACTAGTGCACTGCTCTTCCTTTGGCATCTCAAACTGTACCATCTTACATTTTAATAAACCAGAAATTAACACTGCAAATAAAAGAGGGAAACCTTACCCTGCAGAACAACTGATTTGAAGACTACGTAGATGCTGAGCAAAACTACAATACTGCCAAAATACTAAGAATTCTTATTTATAGGTTTTTACTTAAGATTCAAGATGTATTTTTCAGCATGACCACAGAAAATCCCCCCCAAATTTACTATTCTAACCTTATCATGTTTGTCCTTAATTTGTCTAGTCAGTCCTTTTACCCAACAAGGAGCTCCACTTCTGAAGGGATTTTGCAATAAACAGCTGCACAAAAACAGAGACACACCATTGATTACTTAAACCCACTTTTGAACACTGAAGATCATCTATGATGAGACACTTCTTTTAGAGTAGACAATTGATGTATCTTGTTTAACAGCTTTGAACTGCACTTCCTCTCTGTCCTCACCCTCTCCCCTATCCTGAAAGGGCCTTATCTATATTAACTATGGCTTACTTGAAAGGCAATCCTCCAAGTCACCATTAGCTTAAAAAATGCAATATCCCAATTCAGTGGTGACAACCTTTATTTGATTTTGCTGATATTAGCAAGAAGACAACACAGCTTGTTCGGTTATTAAGCCTCTGATTTTTATTTAAAAGCAAGTTTCAGGGCTTTACTAATGAGCATGGCAACATAAACCAAGTCTTAATGATACTGCATTTTATTAGGGTGAAAAAGCAAAAGCTTCAAAAATAGAAGCTCATTAGTGTTATTCTTCTCCTTTGCTTTTCCAAGCAGCTCACTTATAGAAAACAGACTGTTGCTGTTACTGGACTCTCCAGGTGACATGTTTTAGACAGACATGCCAACTTTTTCTTTAGAGTGCAAGAGATGTTCTTAAGTGATAAGACAGAGGCCAGGCCTCTTTCTTTTCTATAAAGAAGGAAAACTGTGCCAGAGTGCTTCTGGCATAACCCCATTCATTTTTCCTGCAATGACAATTGATAGAGAATGAAAGCACCCTCTGGGACGTGGAGGGCTCAGTTTCCTTTGGCAGTGGGTTTGATTGGAAGCAAACCTAAATAATTCCACTTCAAAGGAGTGAATAAGGAATATTCTTCTGGAATGTCAAAAACACACACATTAACCCAAACCAATCTTCACAAGAATCCTAAAGTGTTAAGATTGCTTAGCTAAAAAAACCAAACCCAAACCCAAAACCAAACAGGAAGATGAAACTCAAAACAACCACAATGTTACTGATTCAGGTATAGAAATTGCTCAACAGTACCTTAAGATCAGTGGGTGGAGTGGGAGGGATGGCACAGGGGAAGGCTATCAGCATTCAGTAATGCCACCTGACAAACTTACAAGACATATTCCAACAGGGGAGAAAAGTACATGACTATCATGGCTGCCTTAAAACCTCCAGTCTGTTTGGTGTTGCTAAACAAACTTCATTACAACAATCATCACTTTTCTATCATTTATTTCAGTTAGGTGAGGTACTTCACATTGCTGTATTCAACTGTGTGTGCCCTCCACAGTCCTACCATTTGAATTTCTTAATGGGCCTTTTTGGGGGGAAAAACCCATGTCATTTTTCCACATATAATATAAATAGCAAACATTGGTTTAACTAAAGTTTTCTGACAATTTATTAACATTATTAGACTTGAGAAACAAAGTAAAGTTTTATTCAAAATGTAAACATTAAGATAATTTTAAAATGTTAGTGCTCACCAACAGTAAGGATAGTCCTTTTTCTGCCTATTTTCTTCCACACATTTATTTTAAAATAATGCACTGAAAAAATGGTTTTTTCACTTGAGTCACCTGAAGAAGTTCTTATAGTATTCTTGCACCATTATAAATAAAAGATGGAGATAACCTCATACTCCAAGTTTGCAGCCATATCACCATACTCCACTCAGAATGTTACCTGTGCATGATACAAATGATAATCCTGCTCTGAAGCAGCTCATCATTATTACAAGGAAATATCACAGATAGTAAGTCCCAAAACTTTTAAGGGGGTGGAAGGGAAAAAAACCCACCACATAAAAATCTTGCACAAAATGCATGCCTGTATAGAAATACCCAAAGTTGCAGTAGGAACAAGCAGCAAAATATAGCAAGGACAAATGCAAAGTTTATTCCACGTATGCTACAATTAGTCAAGATGTTAGGGAAGTATCAAAATTTGTACTATTAACATATGGCAACGGTTTTATTCTTACAATACATTGCAGTAGAGTTGCCTCACAGGAAAAGGCTTTTAAGCTGCAGACAGTGCAATTGCATTGAATCTTAATTCTTCTGGGTCACGTTCCATGAATTTCTTGCAAACTTCTATTGCATCCTAGGGGAAAAAAGTACAAAGAAAACCAAAATGAAAAACAATATAAATCATATTTGTTATTAAAAAGCAAACAAAACATAACTGAAAATGAAGATATGCTTTATCCAGACGAGGCCCAAAATGGATTTTTCCATAAAGGTTTCCTAAATAGTGTGACAAACCTAAATAAATGGTATTTCTGATGTGAGTTGCCATGACTCAAGATTACTTACAGTGCTCATATGGGCAGCCTAAAAGAAAAAGTTTTATGAAGGACCTTTAGCAATGATGATTTTTGTGACTGAATATTACTTTGTGCAGCAGATGTGTTGCTTTCCTGACTTTCTAAATGCATCTCTGAAGTTTGCCTTAACTAGTACTGCTGCCTTCAGAAATTTTTCCTTTGTTTCAAGATGAATCTAAGCTGGGTGGGGTGACTGAAAGATTTTAAGTAATTCCTTCATCTAGCTTTAGGGTGCAATCTGGAGAACACATGTTATCAGCAAAAACAGGAAAAAGACACATAAGGAATAAGGAAAGCTTTATCCAATTTCTTCCCCTGTCCAAGCAAGCACAAATTATTTGCAAACTTTATAGACATTAGTCTATGCTTCTAGACTACAAAATAATTTTCTATTTTGTTTGTTTTAGTTTCTCTGGTTTCTTCCTTTTGAAATACTAATCCAATCTGGATATCATAAAACTCAGATCTATGCATTGACTTCTCTCAACTTCAACTTTGCATCATTCTGTGAGGATGACAGTTTATCCTCCCAACTCAGTGTATCCCTTTCTAATTAGATTCTCAGCTCATGACACAAAGAAGCACCCAAAAGAAGCTGTGAAAGTAGAGAAGAATGATCATTAGCAAGGGTCAGAAAGGAAATCAGCTTCTGTCCAGCATGACACCTATCAAACTATAAACCAAAGGAAAGAGGATGAAAAATTGTAAGTTTTCAGTCTGCTAACTTCTTGTTAGTTGTACTAATTGAAAGGAACAGGAGTATATGAAAATCTAAGCACAGAAGATAAGTCAGTCTGATCTTGTAGTCAACCCTTATGATATTTACCTTACGATACTCTCTCATCCACAGCCACAATGTAAGTGTTGCAAAGTATCTCTTTTCAAACCTAATTTGGCCTCACCATCCCACTTACTCTATTCCTCATCCAACTACAAATATAGCTAGACTTGTATAGGTATTTTCATATATCTATTTTATAAACTTTGTAGAAACATAGCAAGAATTTCATATAGCACCATTTAAGGAGGTTCTGTATCCCTACCTCTAAAAAAGAGTCGTCGCTGGTTTCTCCATGGTTTATTGGAAATGGCTTGCGCCCATCTGTTGGAAGACAAAGTGGGATTGAATAACACATTTATAAAATTATAAAAGCTTTATTTTTTCCAGTTAAAACTATTTAAGCGGATCTTTTTGCTTTCCAAAATGCTATCACATTTTTCATAAAGTTCACACATGCAGCTAGATGTTCCCTGGTCTCTCCACTGCTGACTGCTTCTACCAGTATCATTATATACAGTCTACTGCTTTTAAAAAATAATCCAAGAAAAACAATGAAATATTTTTCAGTATTTAATTTGAAAACTTCAAAGCTGTAAGATGCTCTTGGTTTAGTGCTTGTATAGTACTTCAATTTTTCAAACAGAATAGAAAAATTTCAGCTACACTTGATGGATTTACACAGACAGACAGCTGAATGTCTGTGGTGTTTGACAGCTGTGATCAGGGACTCCACAAGAGACCAGAGTAGCAAACCCACCATTCTGAAGAGTCTGGCATCACTGAAAATGTTTCTGTCATTTAAAATAAATTAGCAAACGAAACCCAACAGCTCTAAATATTTAGTATTTTCACAGCGTTTAAACAGGATTGCTATGGGTATTTTTCTTATATGTTTTTTTTCCTTGCATTTCCAATAGAATAATGCTTGTCATTCTCAGCATTTAAAAAAGAATTTCATTCATATAAATATGCTTCAGGTTACTTGCAACGAGTTAACAGTATGAAAACTTATGTCAGGTTATCTGAAATATTTCTTTAAAAATACAAAACAAAATCCTTTTGGCTCTGTCTTCCCTGTAAAAGGCTTTTCCCTCCCCAAAGTTGCCACCAAAGTTGACAACACTTCCAAACTACATTTTCCATAACTAAAAATAGATTTGATGTTGAAAACCATTTGGATTTATATGAACAAGATGTTGTTCATTATTGTAACTACCAGGGCTGCAGATACAAGGCAAAACCCTCAGAAAATGCCAGGGAAACAGAACTGAATTCCCTGCACTGTTGCAAGTTTACCTTAATTCTGGGGCTTTTTTGAGTCCTTATTGGCAGAACAACATTTTAATTTCACGTGTCTATAAATAATGTGTTTTCTATGACAGAAACATCACGTATATTTAATATCCATGTGCTTCCTTAGCATTTTCTGCATGCCAAAGCCCACATGCTGCCCACACTGTCTGAAGCCAGTGAATCAATTAACAAACCTTCCATTTTACTACTTTTAAGTTGAGGGTTTTTTGCTTCCTTCCACTGGTACACAGAGAAGTTATTTTAAGAACAAAAGAAATAGTACTATTGACATTCCACTGTACAGCAGAGCTAAATGCCTCTTCTCCTTCTAATTTGTTATTTTTAGGAAAAATTCAAATGGGGCTTCTCTCACATCATACTTACAGAAATTGGGTAAACATGCTCATCACAGTATGTAGTCAGCTTTTCAAGCAGCATATATTCATGGACAATGAAAATGTATCACAGCACACAACCAAAAAAGTGAAAGTCATCCCTTATGCCTTGAAATCTAGAGCCATAAAATACTTATTGCATCCTACAGTACTTACTTTTTTGATCTAGTCCACTGACAGATAGACAGCATCATAAAATACAAAAATGTGTGCCTATTGGTTATGACTTATCCCTGCTAATACCCCTTAGGTCAACTTAATATTAACATAAGCACTTCTTATATATTGCTTATGCCCCATGCTGTGATTACTTATCACCTGTTAAGGGCATTGCTTAATTACATGCTGATTTTCAAAAGATGAAAGTCTGATCACCATAAAATACTGCAAAAATTATGTTAGGAAAGATCAGTGACTTGCAGTTTTTACATGCTGATCTGCTTGCTGGGTTTCTGAAGAGCCTGCTGGAAAACCTAGTTGCCCAGCAACATATTTAAGATTGGAGTCATTAGAGAATATCTGAGCAAAACTAAGTGCTACACAATCTGAACAGGAAAAAATAGCTGTATTTCAAAAAATAAGGACTACTGTTGCACAGTTAACTGTCTACTGACCACAAAAAGTAGAGGAAAAAATACCAGACTATTACAGACAAGTTGCAGTGTTAATATCTCTTAGTAACCTGACTACATAATTTGAGTTTAAACATTATCACTTATGCTGTGCTTATTAAGCACAGCTGCTTAATAATACCGCTAACATTTCTGAAGTGGCACACAGTTAATTTAATACTTCCACAAGCAGCTCAGGAACATAAACATAACAAATGTCCTGTGGAATTTTGAGTGTTTATCCATTTTTCTTGCTTCCTGTCCTTATAAATGCCCATAGAAGCTTGCATGCAGTCTAGTATTCTGTTCCATTTTATCTTAATAGGATGGAGTTAAGGGAAGAAAAACAATAAGACCCAAAAAAACCCCCCAAAAATCCTAATAAACAAACAAACTCCCCGCCTCCAAAAAAATCCCAAAAAACTAAGAAGAAGGCTGCAGTTGTTTGAAAGAAATCCCCAGACCCTAAGATGCAGCTGAAAAGAACCTAAGCCCAACATAACATCAAGAAATCTCTCTGAAACTCTGACAGTTAACAGCATCACTACTTGAATTTGTTTCTAAAAAATGGAGAGTGGATAAAAAGTGTTCTTACCCAATTCATAGAGATGACCACCTACATTAACTAATGCAATAAAGTGAAGATCTACTTTTTCATCTATACTTGGTGCCTGCAAGACAAAACAAGACAAAAAGAAATTGTGTTTATTGAACTCTTATTGCTATATGATGAATGAGCATGTATCATCATAATATAAAATACACCTGGACAAAAGAGATTACAATTGGGAAGCACATTCTGGATCTATACAGAATGGCAGAAGTCAAGTGAGGAACATTTTGCAATACAAAGGAATTGTCTGCAAAGCATGTATCAGTAAGAATCCATGCATTAAAGTACCTGGAAATACTTCTGATTATAGCTCCACATAAAAGTTCTATTTTTCATTACTGAATTAAAAGTAAAATCAGCTCTAATACATAAACATCAAAAATAGATTTTCATATAAATAACTAATCCTTCACTAATCTACCTCCCATAACAAAGTGATGCAGGACTCAACTCTGAAATGGTAATATTTCAGAACTGAAAATATTCACTGGTCAAAATAATTTTTTCTTCATAAGCCAACCCCAGTTAACCAGTTTCCTCTTCACAGGCAGTCAAAACAAACACATCTTAGGTGGGGAGGAAAGATAATAGCCAGAGGTGCCCAGACTGAATTTTGCAAGTGGCATCATACTCATTATACCCAGCAAGGAGTGAAGTGCAGTGACAGCACCAAGTGACACAACATAAAAAAATGGTTACAGTGAGTAAAGATCCACCTAGCCCAGTACTGTGCTGGCAACTACAGCAAGCAGCAAAAGCCTTTGCAGAAGTTTGTGGGCATCCAGAGCATGGTGCTCCACCAACACACGTTCCCAGCACCTGCTGAGCAGTGGTGTTGGAACCTGTGAGCCAGAAGATCATTCATCACTTCTGAGCCAAAAGCTCTATCACCACTGTTGTGTTTAATAGCAACTGATGGTGTTAATTCCTTATCAGTCTGTCCAGTCTGCATCTGAACACAATTTAAGATGATATTGTTTTGATCAAATGGGAAAAAGGACTTCAGGTTTTCTTAATTATCAAAAACCTGACTTGTGTGAAAATGTATTTCATGAATTTTCTTTCATCGTTTAATTACTGCTAGGCTTACATGAATTTTCTAAAAGACTCCAAAAATGTAAAAACTTGCTAAAAACAGATTAGAGTGTAAAATAAGTTGTAGAACCTCAAAGTCGTAGCATCTTCTAAAGACTGGGCTCAAAATTTCCTTTTTGATGATGGCCATGAAAAAATACTTTAAAAGATGATATAAATTGAAGAAATTTGGCAAACAACCAGAACAACAGAGTGAAGGACAAGAAGTCACCACAAGTCCTTCAAATACATTAAGAAGGCCAACAAATGCAGCACTGTGGAGGAAATGCCAACAGCTTACAGAAATTCTGTGCAGCAAGCTCAAAAATGGGAAAAAAAAGAAAAAGAAAACAAAATACCACACAACTTCCCTTCACTCTCATTTAAGATTTATTCCATGACCAGTTAGAAGTGTGAAAGGCACAAACACCCTGTTTCATCACTGTTTCAGAGAGCCTAGAATGGAGAAAATGCATTCTGGCCACTGAAGATGAGGCATCTGATATCAAAGGGGCAAGAGGATCTTTCCACCAGAAATTCAAGCTGTCTAAGTGAAATGGCCTTTGATAATTTTGTTTCACAGAAAGCCAAACAGAGCCAGGACTTAGCAAAACCAAACAGTCCCAAGAACTTGACTACTCCACTTGCAAACTTCAAAGTTTGCAAACTATGGAAACCACAAGTTTCCATAAAACCACACAAGACAGCAGGTAATGTCCAATTGTTGTTATTGCTACTGACCACCCAACTTTTTACAGACATCTAAACTGTAGTGCTACAAAAGTGTGCAGGCAGGCAAGGCTTGTAAAATCCCACACTGTCACCTAATTCCCTTCGTGGACATACCACTTCACAGCTGTTCACTTATCAATTAAACATATCAACTAAGAAATGTGGGTTTAAGAAATGTCATGGTTAGGGAGAAGACCACTGCCAGTTAGTGTCACTTTAGGAAGGAGGTGGCTTAACAATTTAGAGCCTACATTTAAACATACTTCTACCTGGGCTCAAGGTGACATGAAGCAAAAGGAGTACATCACTATTTCTGAGGACTTTGAGATGTTCAGGAATTGATTTTTACTTCATTTAGAAACAACGTATAGTTGCCCTTTTGACCATTTTGGGTGTTAAGTTCTTTGTCACATTCTAATAAACACCCTTTCTCTAGAGAGACACCATTGGCATGCTTGGAATGCTGAGGCTATATATAGAAAGAAGATGAATAAGTAAACCATCAAAAAAAGCATGATTGACTTTTCATAAAGTTTACTTAGAGACAGACTGCTATAGAATCCTGCTGAGTTTTTGTACAAGACTAATCTAAATAACATGCTTTCAGTGTGCTATTGCCATAAACCGTGAGAAATGCTGTGTTTTTACATTTTTGATTCCCCAATCCCAGAGAGAATGAAAGTGCCATGCCATTATTAAGTTTTCTACCATATGTTCTAGTGTATGCAGTCTCCTTCCATTAAGATTTCTTTCCATCTAATCTAGATAGCAGTAAAGTTGATTTTTATATGTCTTGAAAAAATAGGATTTCAATAATTTTTGACAGAAAAAATTTGCATAATCATAAGCACAACAAAACAATAAGATCTAAATAGTCACAGTGCCATAAAACTTTGTATCATAAAAATATGCTGCTCATAACTTAAGCAAACAAGTAACTGGATTAATCTTTCCCAATGTGATGAATCTGATTCAAAATCCCTCCACTCCTCCCCTCCTTAGGGAAAAAGCCCCCAACACATCCCTATGTGTGCAAGCACACTCAAACACATACAGACACCACATGAAAAGCCTAGTCAGGCCAATTTCCACTTCACTGGGAAGCCCTAAAAATTCTAACACTTGAACCAGAAGACTTTAAATTTCAAAGGAATGGAAAAAAGTGGGAATGTCAGCTCCAGGGATATGTCTTTTGTGGTCTCCTCAAAAAGCTACACCTTTGGCCAAGTTTTCAAGTTTCTAATAAAATGTCTATGTGAATGTTTAAAAGAACAAGGAGCATAGCTTTACGAAGTCTTCCTGCACATTCATCACGAAGTATTGCTTAGAACAGTTACAGAGGATTTTCTCCTGACTGCTCTTCTTGTCAAAGACCACAGTAACACAGACATCAATCAAATGTTCAGATCATCTGTTCCTCTAGATTCTTTCACTTAAAAGCCCAGTCAGTGTGCAAAAGGAAAAAAGCACATTTGAAGGACCACATGTGTGTATGAACCACAAGGAGAACAACATGGGAGTATAAATTATGCGACTGTCTAATTAGGATTTGGAACTGAGCTATGGGATTCAAGACTCATTTTTCAAGTCTTCTGAAGAGCTGTCATGCTGAGTACTGGAAATGTATACTTCTCTCCTATCCAGGAAAGACATAAAGAGGAAGACTACCAGCACCTTGAGTAGCTTACAAAACTTCTGTTATGGTTGCAATCATAGTAAGTTTTGGTAATTTGGGTCAGTAGACATAATTTTTCCAATTTACTTCTCCAAACTAAAAAAATGCTAAAAAAATAAAAACCAGAAGACTCAAAACTGATTTAAAGAAGAAAAATGTAAGTTCAGTGCTCGAAGTGATGATTCTGAGAACATCATCTCAAATGTAACTTTTTTCCAAGGAATTAAGGTAACATTCAATGACAATAACACAGAATATTTTCATGAATACTCAGTTGCACACACAAAAGAGACAGCCAAGGTTGTCTGCCCTCTAATTCTGGATACCACATTAAAAGTACTTAAATATCAGAGTCCCTGTTTTTCAGAGGATTTGACTGCCTTCTCTGCTAACCTGGACATTCAAATTGAATAATAAACAAGTGCTGACCTTTGTGAGAAATCAATTTGAATTGACTTGTCTCAGGTCAATACCCATTAGTTCATGCTATTGAAACAGAACCTCTACATTTCTTCCTCTAGCAGGAATCAAATCTATAATTAAAACTGCATTTCCCAAAGTATTTACATTATAAATGATAACCCTTCCTATGCCTTCTTGTACTAAGAAATTCCTTTAGTTTTACCTCTCACCAGTGCATGCTGCCCTCTCCTCATGAACTAAACCAGTCTTTCTAGTTGTTGCACTAACCTTCAGAAACTCAACGGTACACGCCACATCACTGTTTGCCCAATCATGTCAGCCTGTCTAATAAAGTATATTTCATCACCTGCACAGTTTCTCTTGCAATGCACTTAGACCATTATCCCAAGCTAAAAGTTGGTGTTCAACTTTCATGCATTTTAAATCTTTGATCTTCAAATGTTGCTAAGTCAAGACATAACTGTTTGTCAAATTTCTGTGCAACTAGTTTCTTTTCCTAAGAACTTCATTTCTGTGACAAACTTACAACTGAGAAAAACAATGATCTTGCTTTCATGGATCCACTGAACAAGCCTTACCATAGCCTGCTTAAAATGTATTTATGAAAGACTACATTATAAGAGCAGATTCAGTGTTACATGACAGTTTTCAGGCAATTTCTTCCAACTATATCTTGTATTTTTATTATTCCCTTACGCTTGCTTTTGAAAGGAGAAGCAAAGCAAGAAACCTCACAAACCAGTGTAGTAGAATGCTTTGCAATACAGGTAGTGACTGGGAAAGGAAAAAGTCACTTGGTGTTAAGTCAAGAAACTGGCATCAGGAGTCTGTTAAGTTATGGAAGAGTACTGAAGACTGATAGGGAAGAGACAGTTTTGCAGAACCTTCAAGAATAAAAAAATTCAGATACATCCACTTGAAAGATCATGACAAAAGCATCTACAGTTTTAAGAGAAGAAAAAACCTTAGAGGTTTATCTACACCAGATATTGCAAGAAGCCAAAGGAAAACAGATCCAAAAAAGAAGACAACTAGGTATGGTTTATATTCAGTAAATTCTGAAGTAAAATGGAAAAAGTGATGCAATTGCTGTTGAATAGATCAGACATCTGTAACTTCTGTTTTGCAGCATGGGATGTGTTTGGGCAAATACACTGTGTAGGACTGTGAAAGGCATTTGGGTCTCAGTTAAAGTACTGCAACTAAAACAAAGACTGGAATGATGGTCACAAGTTTTCAGTAAGACTGTTTCTGGCTTTTTCTCACAAAACAGTGACATCTCTATTCATGCTCAATATACTGCAGTGAGTTTGTCATATAAAAGGCAGCAAAACCTAAGGCAAACAGAAACACTAAAAGAACAGATGATCTGGAAGAGAAAGTGACGAGGAGGGAAAGTCAACATTACTAAACAATCATGCTGTTAGCTTATCTTAAAAATTTGCCACATCTACTGCAACTTATCAGATTTGTACAGAACACTTCAGGACAGTATTTTCAATTTCCCCCCAACTCCCTAATATATGTTCTTAACTCATCTAGAGACCTACTCTAAAAGGATGTATTGGGTCTGGCAGAGATGGGGCTCGTTTCCCCAGAGCAGCCCTCCCAGTGCTGAGCTTGGCACTGGGAGCTGGAAAGGGGCTGTGACACCCCAGGGCTGTGGCCACTGCTGAGCAGCGCTGGCCCTGCACCACTGCCCTCTCTCACATCTCACCCTCAGCAGCAGGAGAGGGGTGGGCAAAGCCCTGTGAGGGGACATGGCCAGGACAGGTGCCCAAACTGGCCAAAGGGATGTTTCTGTATCATATGAGGTCTGCTCAACAATGAAAGCTAAGAGAAAGGAGGAGGAAAAAGGGAAAAGGAACTAATAACATTAGTAATTGTGACAATTGTCTTCCTGGCCAACCACTACACACACTCAAGATTGGCTTCCCAGGAAGTGTCTGGACATCACCTGCTGATGGAAAGTACAGAATAAATCTTTTGTGTTCCCCTGCTTTCATGTGAAGCTTTTGCTTTACTAAACTGCCTTTATCTTGACATACAAGTTTTTTTCTCTTATTTTCTCCCCACCCTGGCCTGCAAAGGAGGGAAGTGACAGAGCAGCCTGATGGGCATCTGGTGTCCAGCCAAGGTCAACCACTACTGAAGTCAAGGAAAGTTTTCAACTAGGAAAACTGCTTTTATTTAAGGAGCCTAGAAAAAGCTTCTCAGCATCACAACTTTTGCTCTAGATTTTGAAACAATCTTCTTTCTGTTTGTCAATGTTTTAGTGGTAGAAATGTACTCAGAATTACAAGAAAGTTCAACTATATTTTAAACACAATATACAGGATGTTCCCACCCCTTTAAATTCAAGAGCATAGATTTCTTAATAAAAGCAATACTGAAGTGCTCATACAATTCTCATACAATGCCGGTCTCAAGCAATGCTGAGCAGTTCAGCCTCTTTTACAGCTAGGAGAATATCAGAGCTGTACTAATACTACTTGTTGACAGGACATTAATACCACCTTGTCATTCAAATTTTACAAAGCCAACAGAGACAGCTTTAATGCCAAAAATGCTGTCTGGTTTCTTCCATAATAAACTAATTTACAAAAAGGTGGTCCTAATTTTCTTGTAAGGCATGTTATACAAATGTGCAAAGATGAGAACAACATTTAGTTACCAATACATACCAGACTATATAGTATTTATCAGTATTCACTGATGAATCTTTTTGTATAGGCCTTGAAATTTTAATCTGTTGGATGAAGACAGGACATCGGGGGAATTAAGGTATAATATTTTAAAAGCTCTTAGAAGCAAGCTTCTGCTTTGCCAAATAGAGTTGTACTGAAAGCTAAACTAATTTCCTGAACATTTTTAAAGGAAATGTTCACTACTAGTGGATGAAGACTCGTTTTTAGACATTTTCTGAAGTTAACAAAACTCTCAGCTTGGTTTTCTGCTATAATGACAACAGATTATGCTGTAATGTCTTAGATAAGTCATCGCTTATTTACTGCTGAAGTAAACTCATGTTCAATTAATGCTTTTGTTCTAGGCAGGCACACTCAAGCTCAAGTCTCCTTCAAGAAGTTTTCTTAACAACAAGCACAGAAAAGTCAAATTCAAACATGATCCCAGTTTCAAATTACAGAAACATGACAGAATTTTCCAAGGTTTGCTAAACAATAAAATCCCCAGGTAAAATGTCAGATGTTGTCAATGTCAGCAAAACAAATGAGGGTAAGAAGCATGAGTTGGGAAAAATTTAAGTCAGTACTTAACTTCACAACTCCTCAGATCCCAAAATGTTTAACTAGCTCCAAATGATAACATCAAGAATGGTCCATAGTTCTGAATATTACATGAGAGCTAGATACTTAATAAAAGCAATTACTATTTGCATGAAGAGAAAAGAGTCTGGGAAAAGGCCTCATCTTGAAATATTTATCAGGATGAAAATAAAAAAGCTATAAAGAAGTGGAAGCATTTGACACTAATTTTTAATAGCAGTAAAACATTAAGGGTTTCCACATGTGCAAAGGCACATCTGAATGAAAAAGAAAATTATTTGAACCACAGCTAGAGTAGTTATTTCACCTCTGTAAAAAACCCACCTATCTCAAAGATGAATTCCCAGGAACACAGGTGAAATGTGATCAGTATCAAAGAATGATAAAAACAAAATCAATGTCCCAATTCTGCATTTAAGAGCATTAACTTCTACACACCAAGATTTATTTTTCTATTCATATATGCATTAGAAGTGTGATCACTCCTTAAATGCAGGATGAAATAGCACTAAAAGACTCCTTCAGTTTGGTGTTTCTGCTGGTGGCCATCAGGCCATTTAGAAACATTGGCTACTCTGTACATATAATTTTTTTTCCAGATTTTCAAGATACATTTGTGATCGGTGAGTGAAGGAGGAAAAAAGTTTTCATTTCATGACAAGCTTTTCTTATTGGAACATCTTCCCTTTCAACTGCAATGTTTGAGTACAAACTATATGAAGAAACAAGACGTCAAGTGAGAAAGTACCCAGCCCCTTGGGATTAAAGGAAATATTTTATCATTATTGAAATACTCAGGGACCATTAACCAAGAGTTAAGGAAAGAAAAGGAGACTAGGCTTAGGATATGAGAACTTAAAACCAGGTCTCAAACACAGAAGAAATAATACCACGTGGCAAAAAATTAGAAGCCCCTTGATTTAGCAGATCCAAATGAAAGATCATGAAGATGAGGTGAAAAGAAGAGGCTGGATGTGGAGCCTATGGCAAAAAAAAGTGCCAGTTCATGAAAGGTAAACTTCTTCTATGCTTTGAAAATGATTTAGCATATGTATGGAATCAAAAATACCTGGACAGCAAAGCGTGGAATGATGTACTTTTGCTGTCTGACATGGTGGAAAGGGAAAAAAACAAACCAGGAAGAAAGAAATCTTAGGAATGGTTGAGAAAAGACCCCAACAAAACATGATGCCTTGAAGACTGAAGCTACATGGCAGAAGGCCAGTGTGTCAGAGTAAGAAAAGACTGAAGATGGACTACACTTACAACAGAATGAAGCCCGACAGATGGAAGGCGTATCAAGGGCCGCCACCGGCGCAGACGGACTGACGGACTGGGAGCCTTTGCAGGACCTACATGATTACGTTTGGCCCAGGAGAGGGATGCTGAGTGACACAATGGTGAGGCCTTCGTTCTGCTGTGGCTAACCTGAGGCTGCGATGAGCATGGTGGTGAAGACAGCGAGGACGATGACGACTACATAAACATTAAAAAAGAACATACTTAGCCCACTGAAACCTGAAATAGCATCCCTGCAACTGCAGCAAACAGCAACTGCAGAAATGTCCACTATTGAGTATACTGTCCTTCAACTGCTAAAATCACACAGATAATAATCAAGAATGTGTTGAATGAAAAGACGAAAGAACACTGCAAATAAGCAAAGATATTGTTCAAACCTGAAGTTTACAGACAGATAAGCTAGAGGTTATTCACACCCAGGGAATTTGACAACATGAACACAAAATAACTGACTCATTCAAGAGACAGTGTTGGAAAGTGAGGAGGGAGGGGATTTAAGCATCATTTAATAGAAGAAATCATTAAGAAAGAGAAAGAACCAGTTTTGTCTACAGCTACAAGGGCTGTGAACAATAGCTCTTTGGCAATTTGGGATAGCAAGACTGCTGCTCTGGGATTTAAGGTGAATCAAGTAACTATGGCAACAGAACCCAGAGTCTTTCTTTACTGTTTCATGTCTAACATAAAAGGAAAGCAAAGGAAAAGGGAAGCTTACCGTGGTGAGGTATGCAACTTCCTAAGTTTTTCACCTATTCTTCTAAAATAGCAGGCCAGTGGCAGTACTGCCATTAACACTCAGGATCCCTTTAGTATCCGTGGAAGCAGTGGGACTATGTTAAACCATTCAAATTGTTACTATTAGAAGAAAGACCATAGAAGTATTAAAAATGACTCTCAGCTCCAACTGACAAAGTTATAGTAAATATATTAAGACCAGAAAGGACCATTGTGATGATTTAGTTTTGATCTTCTGTCCCACACAGGCCACAGGACCAAACAAGTTCAAGTTTTGCATGGATCAGAGCATACTCATAAAACAAAAACAAACATTCAAGCTTAACAATTTTTTAACTACTGAAAAAAATCAGAACAAATAAAAAATTCAATCAGTCCTGTCTATAGCTACATAGAGACAATAAGCAGCATATTCATACAGTTTACTAAAATTCATAATAAATGAAAATGCAACCTTCTTAGTCCTGTTCAGTGATGACATAACATGAACAATAGATTACATCATTCATCTAACCATGATGCCAAACCAGGAGCTCATCTTTAACATTTCATCCACTATTATCTTGGAATATATAAAAATCCCCAGTGTTATCTAGAGCCTCTCAGAGAACCCCTTGCCTTCTGTCAAGAAATGAATTTAATCTTTTGTGCTAATTACACAGCTTTTATTTGGCCTCAGAAAAACACTCCTTTGTTTGAAGCTAATCTAAAGGGCGATCCAGATTGCCCTGTGTTGATGTCTTGTGCTTTAATATCTGCTGATCTTTTTCCACTGCCTGTAAGCTTTGAGGTGTATTTTAGTAACAGAATCATGGTTTGGATAACAGAATCATGGTTTGGATTAGAAGGGCCCACCTTAAAGATCATCTAGTTACAACTCCCACGTGGGCAGGGACACCTTCCATTACACCAGGTTGCTCAGAGCCCCACCCAAATCAGTCTTGGACACCTCCAGGCATGAGTCATCCACAACTTCTCTGGGCAACCTCTTCCATTGCCTCACTACCCTCACAGTAAGGAATTTCTTCCTAATGTCCAATCTAAGCCCATTGTCTTTAAGTTTGAAGCCATTGCCCTTAGTCCTGTCAGGACAAGCCCTTGCATACTCTCTCTCCTCAGGAGCTGCAACCTGGTCACCCTGCTACTGCCTTCCATGTCACTGGCAGACTACTGGATAGTACAGGTCTTAGAACCAGTCTCTGCAGAGACCCACAAGCTAACACACTCACTCATCACTGACACCCCACTTATCTGCCCTGAGACCTGCCAAGTTAGGGCAGGCAGAATAGAAACTGCAGTTCCTTAAGGTATGTCCCAAATGGTGCATTCAATGGAATGACTCCAGTAGGGGCTGAGAAAACCCAAGCATTAGATAGCTTCTCTGAAAAAAAAATAATTTTCACTCTTATTAGTCAAAATAAGTCACTGTAATGCCAGTTAAAACTATTTACTTTCTTTGCATTATTTATTATTTTTGAAGCAACTAATGTTAGTTCTCTTTTTTTTTTTCCTATTAAGAGAGGGACAATGAATTGGTTCTTTCTGCTCCCATATTGCTGACCTTAAAGAAGGAAGATAGGGTTAAGGATTTTTCATGAAGAGCAAGCATCAAGTAGAAACTGTAAAGCTCAAAGACATGGAACTTTACCAAATCTCATAAACTGTCCAGAGAACACAATTTTCCACAGGGTTGTCACAGTTTGGTTTTTTCCTTTAATTTCAAGCATTCTGATCCACCTACATCTCAGCAGCTCCTAATAAAAGAGGAGAAAACTAGAAAACCTCCAATCCAAAAATGGAACTACATGAATAAAAAGGAATTCAGCAATGTCAATACTTCTACAAGACAAAAAGTCTTACAATAGCTTAATGGCTATTACAGTTTACCTGTACTACTGACTGGGGTTTTTTCATATGCTTCACCTGAAGAACTGATCTAAAATGAGACATTTTATGTTTACATAATGTATCAGATGGCTTTAGAAATGATCTGTTATCAGCTTGCTTAAGGAAATTTTAAAAGATGACTGATAAAAGACTGCTTCTAGAATTCCTCATAGTCCACAGACCTTCCAATGCAGGAACCTGTGAGATTAGAACCTGCTGTCAGGCCGAAGTTTAAGAGCTTTGCTGACCAGACAGTTTATGATAAAAGGCAAGAGACACTTTTATGTTTTACAATTTTGTAAGGTGCTGCCATCATAACAGACAGGATTGATAAGTCTTCCAAGAATCTGAATTGTAGTATCTTTTTAGTGAGAAACAGTTAAAAAATTGACTGGAAGTTGTTAAACTGTATACTTTTGCTCTGAAAAAAAATTCTACTTTTTAAGGACCCCTGTATAATTACTGTGAAATTGTTAATAAGATTTTGAACAATACCAAATTTAAGAGTTGTTCAACAGTAGAGGGAGAGCCACAATATTGAAATATTTTCTTTAGAGAGCCTTGTTTTAATTTTGCTACCATTTTTCCCACAAGTCTATACTTCTACCATTCTTTTACATTGTACTTCTTTGTTTTCTGTCCAATATTGCTAAAATAATGAGAAAATATTAAAAATACCCCTTGCCTGAATGTAATGAGACCAAGAAATACTTTAACTTTTCAAAACTGAATTTACACCATAGAATACTATTTAGGCAAAGTAATATTTTACTATTTCTAATTAGTATTTGTCCTGATTTTTACTTCCATTCATTGAATCTTTTTATCCTTTATTTCCTGTACTAGTGGGTCCCCTAGTGAGATCAACAAGAGAACGAGAAACTTCCCCTCTCTTAAAAATATACTTTTGCATCTGTATGAGTAGAATTTCAGCAGACAATATGTAGGAATTCTGGAAAAGCAAACTTAATACTGGATTAACAAACTAATTAACAAGGCTGTAATAACCAGAAAATTCTATGCATGGTTTTAATAATGAGCACAAATTAAGCTATGTGAAGTGAGGTTGTTTTAAAATAAATATTAAAATTAAATTAGAATTATGTGCTAATATTACTATGAAATTAATGTTAAATATACATCTCCAAAAAAAGAATGGTAATTCATACATTTCACATTTAATTTAAAATATGGAAGACAAATCCTAACTTGAAACACCCTATTCAAATAAAATTTATTAACAGCTAGAAACTGCAGAAAAGCGAGAACTAGTCTGACTTCACAAGAAGAAAAGATCACAGGAGCATATTCCTGTGCTGAAAATTATAATAGGTCAAACATCTGAAGTGGTAAAACAAAAGTCCTGAAAGAGAATTCAATGTTATTGTCATATAAACCAGTAAGCACATAAAGTTTATTATCTGAAATGCACAAAAATACATTATAAAGAAGTTAAAAGCTTCATGGAGTAGGTCCAGAAAATGTTCAGGCAATTACCATCTGCCCAAATCCAAAATTCACTCCTATATATACCTAGTACTAAAATCTAAGATCTAAAAGGAATCACATACAAAGTTTGCCAGGCACCAAGAGCTGTGCTTCTGCACATACCTAAAAGTGCCTAAGTTTGATAGTGCTGCAGAGATCGTGGCTTGGTTCATACCCAAATCTGTCAGGTTCTAGAAACAGGGATCTGTTTGCTCATCTTGTTTGTGGAACCCAATCCAGCAAATTATTTCAGTCCATGTGTAATGCACTGAGGACGTGACAGGACAAAGCAGTACCTAGTATTGCATGACCATTTCTAAACAGAAATACATATTATTGATTAACTTGCTAGTGGCCACAAAAATTCATCTATCTGGAAACTCAGGTCTAGAGCATCCTTGCAGTGAGAAGTTCAAGCCCATGCTACCTTCCTCTTTGGAAGCTTCCCTGCCTATCAGCTCACAGCCTGTGCTGGGACAGAGGTTTTTCTTTTTTTCTCCATTCTGAGGTTGCGTCACTGCGTAGAAAGAAACGCCAGCTGCACTGGGACAGAGATAAAAAGAGCTTTAACTACATAACATGTCTGGCAACTTGGGAAACAGAAGGAGGTAGCATACTTTCAGTCCTGGTCATTGTTTCATAGGCCCAAGCCTGGGATCAGAGGCCCTGGCACATGTTCTGCATCTGCCCAGATGCATTGTTCCATAAGCATGCAGGGACTCCTCCCAACATGCTGCTCATTACACAGTTCCCATAGAGTAATCCCTGGAGCAGAGGTGGGAGAAGGTTGAAGCAACAATAAAATGTACAACTTTTCCAGCCAGGTGGGCAATATAAGGGTTATTACAGCTTTAGGATTATTCTCAGAGAGGGTGTATTTAGTATCTATCAATCACTTTTCCCCACCACCTTTTGCAGCTTTGTTTTTCTTAAATAATTGCTCATTACTGAATTAAACACAGTATTTTAAAGGGTCTGTATAACAGTTAAAAGCAAGTGTTCTTCTTCCTTAGTCATTACCATTACTGGGGTTTTTAACAAGCATATTAAATCTATGTATCACACTGTCTGGAAAAACCCTCTTCCTCCTCTTTCCTTCACAAGGGTTTTAAATTTCTCAACAGCATTTCAAGCCTTTGTCGGTGGTGGTGGTGGTGAAACCTTGAGAGACATTAAGTTCCTTCAAGTTTTTATAAAAAGATAAGCAGCCAGACAGAGGAGAGGGATCTGACAAAGGAAGAATTCCACAGAGGCAGAAGATGCTTCATGAGCTCATCTCCAACATTACAGAATTCACATGAACTAGAGATGTGTGCATTTCGATCGCAAGAAAAGCTTGTTCCAAACTAGATATTCCTTACATGCAACAAAAACCTGACCAACATGCAAATTCTTAGAAAGTTAAGATTCAGAAACTCCAGTCCTCACAGATCTACTCATTTTCCAACATTACAATTATCAACACCAATATTATTGAGACTGAGATTACAGACCAAACTGGGCTACATCTGCTAGCAGATCAACATCTGAGCCAGTCATTTTAGTTAGTCCTTCTGCAGCCAGTAAAAAAATATTTACAGTATTCTCCATGTAAGTTTAACCCATGTTTAAGAATGTTCAATATCCCAAGAGTATTACTTTGCTAGACATACATGTAAAGACAAGAAAAATGGTGAGATTAGAGCACCCCAAAAAAATCTTTCCAAAATTAGAGGTCATCTATCTCTCCCTGAAGACTTAAAGTTCTATGGTCTATGTTAGGCAAAAGTCAAGCTAGATTATCACAATGGTGACTTCTGTGATCAAAAAAAAGTGTAATCACAAAAAAAAAAGAAGAAAATTTCAAAGGTTAGGGAGCTCTGCAAAAGCTAAATGACTAGATTTTTTTTTTTTTTCAAATATTTTTTCCCCTCACAAGATTTTTTCCTGAAATAAATTGAACAGCATTGTTGCACGCCAAATACTGTATTTTTGGAGTGCTTCCCCCAGCAAAGTCAGTTGATGCAACATCAATTCTGAGTGGTTTTAGCCCACTGTCTCACTTCAGCCATATTGGTAAAATGTTGCAAGTCTTAAGAATTGTAAACTCTTTTCATTTTCTCCTTCCAAATTAGTGGTATGACAAAGGAAAAAAAAACAATAGGAGAGAGCCAAATAATTTTCTCTTCTGCCTAAGAGCAAGAGGCTGACTGTGAGCTCAGCCATCACCTGTCACACTTGGCTATACCCTGCTGCTTGCTGTCTCTTACAGATAGTGCAAGAACAGCATGGGAAGCATTATGGAGCGGAGAGATGCAAAAAACCAAACAAAATTAAAAAAACAAACAAACAAACTTATGGCAGTTGATTGGTAGAGATGTTGGATGCAAAACTGTAGAAATATTTTTTCACTTGTGTTTTTATTTCTTATAAACTTGTTATTTAAATCTGTGGGTGGCTTTATGGGTGCGAATATCCTCTATAGTTATGTCTCATCCTAGGAATCAGAACTCCTTCATGCAGATTTTATGGTTAAGCACAGGATGCAGAATAACAGTTCTACTGTATTAATACCTTTTTAGCAATTTGCTCAGTACAGAAATCAGATTAAGACATGTCTCAAACACTAACACGTTAGGTAACACGGCAATGCAATGAGTCACACACTAACCAAGCACAATTTCTAAAACATTTCACATGATTCCAGTAAGCTCTTTTTCACACTTTTACTTTGTAGACTCTAAAAGAAAAAAAAAGGCCATAGCTAAAATTTTTAGGAACTTCACCACCTTTACAGGAGAGATTATATGCTTGTTCTCTAATGCTAAGCTAAAAATCATGTATGAAACAGTTCCATCATTGATTTTATATTCTCTCAAGATGCAAATGTTTCTTTAGAGGACTATGGATTGTTCAGAAGAAACATCAAGGAATATGGGTGATTTAAGAAAAAAATCCCACCATATGCTCTTGGCAGGAGCAAAAGGGAAGCTCTTTATGTTTCTTCTCTAACAATAAATTGTAATGCCCCAGGGGACCAGAGATCTTAGAAAGTTCAAGTTTTATAGCAGTTGGGAACAGAGTGCATTGATTCTGCTTAGCTCTTGCCAATGTTAACGACTGTTACTGTGATCAAAGTCTAACTTTGTGCATTCCAAGCAAGATTATAGTTCTCCAGGCACATGAAACAAGTTTACAGACTACAGTTTGCAGTTATGTTTTGAGTTAAAGAAGAAATCAAGCTGTGGTAGTGTTTTTAGAGGCTGCCAACTTCAATCTGTGTTAAAAATATTCCTGATCAAATTTGTGAACAAAAGAGTATCTAAATAAACACATTGATGTGTGCCAGTATTTCAGCTTCTTGTGAACATCTGAGACATGATCTTTTTTGTGATTTTTGACTCTCTCAGTATAAACACCAGTTTTGATTTTCAAAGGCTGATTTTTTAATCAATATTTTTGATAAGAGTCTAATGAGGTGCAAGAATGTTGTTTCCATTTGAAGTAGCAGCTCAGATGCTGCACCTCAGTCCATTCAAGTCTGAGCCTCATTTCACTAGAACATAAAGTTCTAGTAGCCAAAGCTGTCAGTTGGGAGATAGATGTACAAAGTGTACTAAAATAACCTAAATGGGAGGAGTTACAGAACAAAGGCAGTGCCCTCCCTTAGTAGTTGATATATTTTATTCTGCAGTTCTGTTTTCTTCTATCTTTCTCTTCTTAACAACTAATCTTGAACACTGTAGGTAGACTTTGTTTAGATGGACATTCTCATCAGCCTCAAAGGAAGAGGAAAGAAAATACATGAATGTCAGAGCTCTTAATTTTCTCCTAAGAATTTAGGTCGTGAACAAAATCAAAAGCTCTTATTATTCTCTAGCCAATATCCAACACAGTTCTTACTACTCTCTAACCAATATCCAGCATAGGCATTTCAAGTGGCCATATCACTTGTGTTTATTTGCTTGATTGAAATATCATTTTGAGCCATGCTGTAATAACACTTAAACAAGTAAACTTCCCAAAGACCACAGATCACATTCTGCTAAGCAGCAATGCATAAACGCTGCTGAAACTCCCCTGTCCAAAATAACTTCTACCTCCATCACAAAAGTGGTTCCATATGCCACAAGGACCACATAACATAACAAAAAGTTCACTCCATCACTTCTACTTTACATCAAAAAGTGATATGGAGAGCCACTGGCAGCAGTTGGTGATACCTTATGTTACACAAAGAGCCTGCCAATCACTTAACAGCACAATTATTGGAGTATTTGCTGTTCACAAAAGCTGATCTAAGTCTAGTCTGTTAAACTTCCTCCTGTCTTTCCAGGATGTGCCTGTAACCCCTCTGTGCCAGCATTAGCTCCCACAAGGCTACAGGATCAGCTGTTTCAGGAAGCTGTTTGGGAAGCCCGTGAAGACACTGTAGGAAACCTGCCAATCTAGAATGATTTTTACAGCCACAGATACACACAGCTGGCTAAAACTTCAGATAGCATTACCAAAATAGCATTTGAACAGGAGTTAAGCATGTCAAACCTTGAGAAATGCAGAAATTGAATACAAATTATTCTCTGGATCTAATTCCTTGCCTAAAGGCCAATTAATATTCTTAAAATATTTCTGTGGCATAGTTTGCCATTTTCCACGCTGCAGTATTAAGCTGTAATGAAGCACAGTTGCAAAATTACTGGATACAGATACCAGTAATATGAGAGCAGAACAAAAGTATCTTCTACTCACATTATTATGTTCACATATTAAAAAGGTAAATGATTTCAAGAATCAGGTACTATTTTATACCTGGAAAAACTTCCCTGAAACATGTAATTGTCTAATTGAGCTAAACAATTTCTACTGGCTTATTTCTATACAAAGTGTGCCTTTGCATTTCCTCCTCTCCTACTCTCCCAGGCAGCTATAAAGTAACTTTATAATATTAATGGAAATGAGGGGTAGGATACAAAATAAGTTTCTTCCCCGATTCCAATTTCAAAATTTATTTACTCTGCAAAGACTCTAGACCTGGAAGTCACTCTCATTTAATAACGTTTTCCTGTTTTCAAAAAAATGTTCCCTATAGATTTTCTGCTCTGTTACTTGCAAATAGTTACTACAACTGGTTTGAAAGTAAGGATGAACTTCATCCTGATCATTGCTATAAATTGGTACTTTTCCTCCCTTAAATATTGCTACAACTTAGTTGTAATTGATCACTGTTGATTAGACAGCTAATGTAGATCCACAATCTGTCATTTTAATATTTTTGAAGGGTTGTGGTTTTTCAAAGGAGAGTGTGGTTTTGTTTTTGTAAAATGGTATCAGAGATGTTAAGGTGTGTGGCAGTACAGGGTTTCAAAGCGTATGAGCTGCTCAAGGAGGCATCAGAAGAACAAGAAGGTAAAAAACCCCAAATGCAAAACAAAAGGGAAAACTCAAAGATGGCTCAGCCAAAAGCAATAAAATAAGGATCAGCTTAAAAGTGTGTACAGTTGTGCAAAGAAACAGGTTCTATTTTCCACATCTTAAGACATCCTAGATATTGTAAATAGAAGTGCATGCTCAGCAGAAGACTCATGGAAGAATAAAGAGAATCTTGAATATCTGGCACCTATTCTACTCTCAACAATAGTTGCAATTCAGGAGCTGTCACACAGAAAAGAGTGCACTGGATCTATGAAGCTTTAAGGTAAAGACCTAGATTTTTTTTTTTTGGCAGCTTTGGATATGAAATACCTGTCATTTAAGAAGGTGTAAGCTTCATCATCATAAACTTCAACAGAAATACTGTTCCAGGAATCTTACATTAATTGCCCTCATTATGGTACTTGAACAGACAACCAGAATCAAACCATCCTTAAAGCCAACAAGACAATTCTTCTGTGGAACCATTCCCAGATCTTAGTACTTGCTACCAAAGTAATTTTAAACAGACCTACATTATTTACACAGACGTATCCATAAAAAGTTCCCATAAGACTGCATTAGCTATTTATTGTAGCCATAAAGCGAGACATGGAGCCACACAGCCCAGAAGTATTAACAGAACCTGGTCCAAAACATGGCCTAAAAGATTAAGTGCAAATTTACAACCCTTTTAATTAGCACACTTGAAATGAATTATCAAAATGAAAACTGCTTAACAGTTCTTGAAAGTTTAATCTCCTTGAAGGAAAAAAAAAAATCTCTGACTTTTAAGAAAAGTGGTTGTTTTTTTTTTAACTAAGCAAATTAATCACAGCTATCAAACCTGGGAAGCCTGCTAAAGCACCCAACAAGGCAGAACATTCTATAGTTTTTAGCTTCAATCCACTTGCTTATCAATTCATCCTCATGTTCAGCCAAATAGATCCCACGGTAATGATACATCCCACAAGCAAACTGATCACTGTAAATTCTAGCAGTCATCATCTGGAATCTAGAAGCCCATTACAAGTAATATCTTTCCTAGTGTGAGGGTATTTTCCCCCTGAGAAGAGCTCTTTAAAACATACAAAATTTAGGAGAAAAAAAATCTAATTACAGATTATACTAAAACAGAAACAAATCCTAACCACCAGACAGGATGACAAAATACAGAGATATTAGGAAGACAGCATTGCTTTATGCTATTACTTCTGACTTTTACCTCTAGCTAGACTTACTTTATTTTGAGGTTTGAAATACTTATGTACATGAAACAGAAAAAAGCAGAAAATGCATAAGCATATTGTAAAAACTAAGTTATCACAGAGATTATAAAAAAGTCTGTGAAGACATAGCAAGACTGTCAAGGGCAATCAACAAATAAAGACTTTACTTACAAGTATTAAAGATTGAATCCTCAAATATCTGAAACATCAGAACATAGAAAAAAAACCCCCAAACCTACCAAACAGAATTATCAGAAGAGAACCTGTCTATACTCTGAGCTGTTTTAAAATGTTCTGCAGCTCATGATTCCACAAAATTTATGTTGATCGTATGATGGTGTGTTTTTTATGGTGGAAGGAAATGTCCTTCCTTCCTAAACAAATCAATGGAGTTGACTGCTATCCATCCCGCTTTTGGAAGCTACCCTGTCTAACACAGATAAGTTTTAGCAAGACTTTCTAAAAATGTGAGTGGACAGTAGTATGCAATGCCTATTTAAGGGACAGAACCACCCATACAGCAGGATTTTCTCATGAAGAACACAAGCCAAGTTAATCATCCTAAGAAAAAGTAGGCCTGCATGTTTTCTCAATCTTTACATCTGTAAGAGACCTAGAAAGTGCTTTTGTTCACAAAGCATTAACTATACAGCACTTACTATCACTAAGCAACTAAATAAACCACTTTACTCAAAGAAAGATTTCTATGGAACATGCCTTGCCTATTTGGACAGTGGAGGAGGTGCATGGAGGTCAAAAACCACAGTCACAGGAAGGCAACCTTTTTCCTTTCCAGTGCTCTTAAAGGAACTTTAAATTCTCAGGAAAGTAATCCTGACAAGTAATGGATATGCAGGAGGAATAGGATTCTCTTCTTTCTTTCCCAAAAGGGGCTAAAAATCCTCAACTTACCCCAAAGGACAAGGCAACAACCTCATATGATCTGCATATGGTAACTTCAGCACCTGCAAGATCATGCTGCTTATCAGTCCCTTCAACCCCTACATGAAGAGTACACAGTGACATTTAAAATGTACCCATGGAAGGAAGAAGAGATTAACTCACTTTATCTCTCAGTTACACTTCTCAGCATGTTCATGTTTCATATGTTGTTTTACTTAAAAAGAATTTTACTTTAAAGTAAAGCAAGCCCTTAGGTACCAATGAATGGGGAGGTCTTGCTGCCTTGTTTAACTACCATCTGGTAGGACAGGATTTCCAGGCAATTTGATGTTCCAGTAACAAAACTTGTTTGTTTCTTCCCTCCTTGATTGATGGATGAGAACTATTCTGAAAAAATGATCCTGGAAAATATATTCAGTCTTTGTACTACTTCAACTTTGGAAACAAAAAGACAGGAAAAAGTTATTTCACTAGTCTAAGGAATACCCATATTGAATTACTTACAGATAGAGTTAGAAAAAATGGAATAATAAATAATTGGCAAGGAAACTAGCTATTCAGTATCTGTGTTGAGGCATGGCTGCTAAGACAATCTTGCAATTTTTTATTATGAAAAGAAGCCTTCATTTTTCCATGCAATTATTAATCTTTTGTATTGTGGTTGTCTCAATCAGGAAACAAATTAATTAGTGGAAGTTCAAGAAGTTAACTGTCCATTATTAGGAGATTCCATCGTCACTTAGGTGCTTCCTGAATCTTCATGAAGACGCTCAAAACAAGCAGCCCTTGTATTTTCTTTCTCAGTCATTCCATAATATCTGCCAGAAGGCGGCAGAGACAGATCGTTCCCTACATGAACCTTACAGTACATCAAAATAACTACACAAGTTTCTCTTTCACAAGGATCTCAGGAAAAGATTCAGTCTTCAGCAATTTGTTTGGATAATCACTCTTTCTGAGTTGGCCAAGAATATCTAGAAATGAATTCATTTGAGAAAAAAAAAAAAAAACAGACCATATTTTTGAGTCTCTTACTTGAGAAAAGGAAAAAACAACAAATTTGTTCTGATCCTTCTTCTTGAAATATAAAACCTTGGCTAATTTAGAGAATGAGATAAAAAGAGAGAGTGGTGTGGTTTTTTAAATAAAACACTACAAAGGAAGTTGAGTATCTATAACAGAAATAGTTAAACCAATTCTCATCATTTCCATTTCCAGACAGGGCAAGGGGGAGCAGAAAGGATTGATTTGCTTTCTCCTATATTGTATAGAAGACACTGCACAAAAAAAAAAAAAGAAAATGTTACCTACTGCACTTCAAAAAGAGAGAAGGGATGAGTCACTGGAGCCACAGCCAAACACAGAAGTGTTTCTCTTTTTGTCAAACAAAGCAATGCTAGCAACAATATAATCTTTTTTTTTTTTTTTGTCAAACAGATAGTGAAATTTGAACCGGAAAGATGGAAAACTGACTTAGTATGACTGAAGCAGAAAAATGTTGAATGTTCAAGTTTATGGTTATTTGAGGGTTCTTTTGTCAGCTACTAGGCTGTTTTTTCCATATCACACACAATCTGTTGGGGCATAAATGCTTATAAATGTATGTAGGAATGAGAATTTATCTGAGTTTGTATTGTATACAGACGGCACACACACAACTGCAAACCAACTACTGGACTAATTCTTTTCCTGACTTATAATTTTCCAAACTCTCATAAAATGTTCGATACACTTGTATGGTTACTATGAATCTTACAGTCATACCTAAAAATGTGTAACATTAAAACCTCAAGTTTCTGTCTGTTTTACTCTGAAATGAAGCTTAGAAATATCTTTCATGTTATATAAGAGCTAAAAAAACCTAATGCAAACAACCTCACCACCAAAACCCACAAACAAACAAAAAGCCCACAGGCTTCAAGTTTGGCTCCCCCCCCAGCAATGCCACTTAATTTTGGACTAATGACACAATTCTGAAAACCAAGCAACAATCTCAATTTCACTGAAAACCTTTAACATGTGATTGCTTTCACGTCAATTATATTCAACTCAAAGTAGACATAAACAAAGACTTTTTTAAAAAATGGATACCTCAGTCTGACCTTCATGGGCACTGGATTCATGAGTGACACGAATAGCCTAAAATTAAAATATATTTCAATCAGACATTAAATGAGAGACTTTCAGTGTTGTAAAAACCATTCTTGCACTTCATTTTATCAATTACATAGATGTAACTATATTTATTCAGCGCTTATAATAAATAAGAAAGTTAATAAACAGATAATCTCCACTTCCAAGGATCTCAGAAGACCACTCCTTCAGTTTCATAACAGTCAATTCAGGTCAAATACCTGAGTTTGTAATGGGACTTTTGCACACAGAAAATGCTTTTTTTAGCTATTATTTTGAGCAGAAAAAATAATTTCGATAGAAGCTCCGATCAGTCATTTTGTGTCCAACATTTCCATAGAAAATGTCACAAATCTCTGCTGTTTCTGTTACTACTTCCTTTAGCCACATGTTAACACTCCTATTCCTGAGGGCTTCACAATGTACTCTGACTTAAAAATCATCAACATTTTCATTTTGAGAGAGGACCCTCATTACCATCAGGAGCAACAGCACTGTCCTCCATCCACCACTGGCCAGATGTTTCTGCCACATCCTTTCAAACACTAATGATGTGGCTAACCACATTATCAGCTAGCTCATCTCATGGTTTAGCATGGTAGGGGAAGGAGATCATATTTCAGCCAAATCAGCTCTTTGTGTGCCTCAACTGCTCAAAGCATGGAGATATGACCAGAAGGCACAAATTAAAAGAGGCAGCAAAAGGACTATCCTTTCAGCAACAGCCCCAGATCAGCTTAAATTGACCATTAAACTATATCCTGAACCCATAAAAAGAAAAGATTATGCACACATTTCTCATGCATTTCAAATTAATTTTAAACTAAGCCAGGGAATTAATGTGGATGAGAACATTGATAAAATCCGTTCTGCTGACTGAGCTATGGGCAGGCAGGAATACTCTAATATACCAAAGCAGAGTTTCCTTTGTAGCAACTGTCTGATCACAAGTTCACTGTAAAATCAAATTTGTTTAGCTGCTTCACTGAGTCAACCCCCAAGGACAGTACCTGCTCATGCAAGTAATTCTTACACCATTTTAAATAAAAGTAAAAACACATGATACTAACTTCATAAGTTTCTAGGTATTTGGCCCTCTCTTCAGGAGTCATAGATAATGAATCTTCTAGGAACTTTTTCAGTGAAGAATTAGTTTCTTAAAAAAATTTAAAAAGACATAATTAGTGTCATGTTTTAATTCCAACTTCATTCACAGCTTACAGAATCCAACAAAAGATCTGAAGATAAGATAGAATTGCACTGTATTTTTAAGACACAGAAGGCTGACTGCACTTTGCAATGTTTCAAGTGCTTTAGCTCGTAAATTAGTATAAAATAATAATTTTGTAATTATAGGTAAAAATGCACTCCTTCAGCCTTTATGAATGGTTATATTCAGAGAAAATAGTACAAACATACCCTTCCCTCCATGGCTTCCCACAGTTGAGGAAAAAAAGGGAGAAGCTAACAAAAACCAAACCAAAAAACTCTTACCAAAATTCATTTTATCTCTGTTGTTTGCAATAGCATGAATTAGCCCAATTGTCCCACAAGCATTGTTAATGGTCTGCTTCATGAAATACACTGATGATTTGACATCTTGTCCCTTAGCCTTTATCCTCTCTTCTTCTTCGGTTCTGAAGGTTTCATACTAGAAGGAAAGTTAAAGACACAAATAGTTACAGTTATTCAACAAATAGTACAAATAGCTTCATCATTCAAGACAAAACAATTTATAAAACACAACAGCTAACTAATACTGCCATTTGAAATGTTTAACACATGTGGTCCAACAAGTATATTAAACTTACCTGAACTGCTCTGTGCTGTTTCTTAACCCAATGCCTTCACACTTGAAACATCATTTTGAATATGTGCAATCCAAAACAACTTTAAAAATTTTCAAAGTATTTCCTTGATCTGAGCTCATGTCACCATCTCTCTTCAATGCAACTTTAATGGCTTTAATGGCTTTTTAAGGACAGAAGTGTCAAAGTGCTATCAAGAAAGCCATAATACTTCAGGTGATTAATCATCATGAAGCATTCTTTAAATATTCTATTGTTACATTTTATTTTTCCCAGGAATTTAAAATAAGATCTATATAACACCCAAGGCATCAAAACATGCCCTTCTGAAGCAGTACTCATAAAGTAAACTTTTATTTTCTGTAGCAAAAAGAGAATTTGCTTTGACTGAACAATCTAAAATACTTGTTTTATAATGATCATATGTGACTAAAACCTGTTATACTGTGCAGTAGTGTGTCAGTTTTGTGCTTTTTTTTTGTCACTGGCTGTGATTTGTTGGATCTTTTGCGGGGGGGTTCTGTTATGGGGTTTTTTGATTGGATTTGTTTGTGATTTTTGTTTATTTTCTTTTGTTAAATTTTAATTTCAGACAGAAAAAGAAATCAATAAATCCACAAATGTTCCAGTTAATGATTCCTCCTTTGCCTCTTTTTATTAGGTACTTTTGCAGACAAAAAAAAAAAGAATTCTGAAGTAGATGGGCTTTTTATACAAGTATGATGAAAATAAAGTAAGAATGCAGAATGTTACCAAGGAACTCTTCCTGCAAACTCCTAAGAAATTTCCCTTGTCTGTACTGTCAGTGACAAACAAAACCAAAAAACTTCTAGCACCATATTTCATTTTCATAGGTTGCCTCAATGTTCTGAATAGGCTAACTAATGGCAAGAGCATTATAAACCATTTTAATTTGGTTTATCTACAAGCTAACAAAAAATAGCCTTAATTGAGATAAAAATTTCACAGAGTTCAATCAGACAAAAAGTTCAGACTAGAGAAGTGAACAATACAGCTGCCATTCATTCCTTCCCAACTAAAATAAAATCCACAGAAAAAATAAATATATAAGTGCTGAGAATACCAAAAATACAATTTTGAGCAAGGGATAGATCAGATCTCAACAGATTCTTCCTAATCTAAGCTATATCCCAAAATTTAGATTCATTTGGATCTATTCATTCATTAGGCCCACAATGCCAACACCCACAATATTCACTTTGTCTACAACATACTATGCAGACTAAGAAAGCATTGACCTTTAAAGTGTACAACAATCCTAAAATCATCTGAATGCTAACAAGAGTAGTTTGCCCTAAAAGCAAGTTCTAGGAAACTGATATACAGGAACCACAGAACCACTGAACTTCCAGACAGAAGAACAGACAGACAGTGAGAAAAGTGTTTACAAAGGCAGCAAAACTAATAGGCACTTTCATAAATAGGCAGCAAAACTAACAGGCACTTTCTAGACACAGCCAAGAAACAAATAAGACATAAATTAAATAAAAGTGTAATTTTACAGGCCACTTTGAAAGGGAGACTGAGGAGAGAAAAACTACTCTAGAAATACAAAATAATGCTCAAGGGTCTTGTGGAGTTCACAGTGAACAACAAAAGCTTCATAACACTGGGACTTCCCATGAAACATTCACTGTTCACACAGCCAGGCTAAACAGTGATAGAAACATTTGTGTCCCTGATGTTTCAGAAGGATTAACATGCTGAACACTTGGCTGTGCTCAGATTTGACTGATTGATGCAACAGAGCAAATGTTGTTTCTCTGGTTTTGTTTGTCATATGTTTCTTTAGGATGAAATCAGATACACCTTCTGGACAAGAGCAAGGTTCTTTCCTACGGGATAATGCTCCCATAGCATGATCCAAAAAAAGGTTTGCACAAGCAGGGAGTCAAAAGAAAAGTGACAGTCAGACCTGTACCTCAAACAGCCAGACAGAAATGACAGCACACAGAAAACAATGCCTCAAAGGTGACAAAAAAGGACATTTCCTGAGGACAGGTGAGTTGAAAGTCTGTTTAAGCTCAAAACTATCAAGGTGGCTGAAATCAAGCTTGAGAAGTACTGCCTGCACAGCTGTTCTGGAGAAACTGAGAATGCAGAGTTTTACAGGACATAATGTGTAGGAAGACTGACCTGTCACTCCTGTCTATTTAAACACTATGTGTTTAGAAGTTAAGCATCAATAGCTAAGTGATTTCTCCTTATAAGCTACATATTCTTTTGGAGAGACATATTAAAAGAATTAATTATGGACAGATTCACTGCAACCTTTTTGGCTGACCTTAGCACCATCATGTAATACTGTCATAAATTGAAAGATCAATTGAATCACACTAGTAAAGGCATGTGATGACACAAAATAAGCACACTGAAGATTTAATCAAAGTCCAACATAGTGAAAGATGGAGGGAAAATTGTCTTTCATCTTAATAGTACATCCCATCTGTCCAAGAAGTGAAAGCCACATCAATACTGATGACCAAACTGAAAGTGGATTGAAGACTGAAGGATTGTCAGTGTAACAGGACAAAAACTCAAAAAGGAGCAGCATATTGTCCTACACCTTATTTCTTATTTTCCTTATGCTGTTGGAGCTTTCTGCTAAAATTAGCAAACTGAGCCATTTCACAGTGCTTATTATAATACCTTAAACTGCCTGTAATAGAAAAGTGTGAGGCATGTTTCTTTGTGCTTCTACATTAGCTTTTCCCATTCTGATTTGAAAAGAAATCAGAAATATACACGCAAGGTTATCAAAAGAAGCATTTTTTGTGTTATTTTTAATAAAGAAGTCTCTTGAATAAAGCTTGAGTCTCATTTTGATTCTAATATGACAGCAAAGTACAAGATTCAAACTTTCATTCCCATTTCACTTATGACAAAAGCAATTAACTGATTATTAAATAAACATTTACCTTTTCTGTTATTGGAAAGAGAAGTAGTACTGCACATACAGGTCTTGGCACCATGCTAAGCAGTTCTGGTTCCATACCATAAACATCTACAAACTGCCAGTCAGGATGTATACCCAACTGTTTCAGGAACTGGAAGAGGAAAATAAAAGTGTAATATTAAACAAGAACACTCAAACACCTATCTTTTAAGAAGCATAACAGAGTATCCACAATGTGAAATACATTAAAACAACCCATGCTTTCTAAATTTAAGGAGAATAAAGGAGATACAAGTTTTAATAAATAAGGCTGAATAAATCACACACAAACACACAAGCTCCCATGTTTTATGTATTTAAATAGTCTTTACAGAAGGGAAGGGGAGACACTCCCAGCACTATTTACTGAAGCATCAAAGCATTTCAACCATTTAAGAAGTGTTCTGTCACAAAACAGAAGATTTTGTGAATCTATTTTTACTGAATATTTATGTTAACTAGAAATCATCAGAGCCATCAGTCAGAGCACATATGAACAAACTTATGGCATTATTTGCCTCCATATGGTATTATCTGACTCCATGACTTCAGAATACCGGGCACCAGGGCTCATATTGGAGCTCCTACAAGTAAAAAGATGTTAGGAGCAAAACCACACAAGATATAAACTTTAGTAAGTGTAGCTTTTACAAGAAAAATCCCTTCAAACTATGATGGAGTAATATATTGATGGAGTAGTATTTTGATGACTGGATGCTCACTTTTTAAAGGGATATTCTTCTACTCAATAAACTAGGCACCACAACAACAGCTGCAGAATCAATGACCACAGAGATGGTCAAAGACAATTTGAAATCTTTTCATTGTCAGACTGGCAGAACCTATCTGAATTCAGGAACTGTTGTTACTGTACACATAGTGACCCTCACAATTATATGAAGAAACTAATTGTACACTGTGGCATACACAGATCTTTGAATGAACATGAGGAAAGGGGAAAGTGTTAAGCATTTAGTAACTGATGAAATAGAAGACAGTGTACTTTGAACCTCTATTCTAACTTTCTACATTGTGAAGATAATTACCACTTTGTGAATAGCCAAAAAAAAAAATGTTCAAAAGAGAAGAGACTACATGTATGGGTGCATTAAAATATTAATTAATAAGTACTTCCAGTACTTCTCTTATTAAGCCAGCAATTAAGCTATCATTTTTATTGCAGGATAAGTACCAGAACTGAAAAAATTCCATTTTCCATTCCAATATCATTTGATATTTTGCAATATTACATGAAATAAGGGTACAAATGCCCAAAAATAAAAAAGACACTCACCTAGAAAAAGATAATAATAAAGAATCTCATTAAGTTACTGGACAAATAAGTGGTTTAGTCTCTTGTCCTGTTCTACACCACTGGGGAAAAAAAAATCACCAACCAACCAACCAACAAAAATACAACCAATCCCTTTAAACCCAAAGTCAACAAAATGCTAACCAAACCCAAGAATGGTTTCCTCAAACTCCTGAATTAAGAATTTAACAGAACTAAAACTCTATTGATACAGGGCATCTTTCACTATTCATGTTACCATACCACCTACAAACTTTACAATCCAAGAAATTTTACCTTCCAGTAAACAATGAGAGTGACAATGAAAAATGATGGTCAGCACTACAGAGAAAGCAAGAGCATAGGCTTAGTATGACAAGCAGAGATCTTAACACATAACCAGACTAACTCTACTGTAGAATCATAAACCAAAAATAAAATATTAAGGATAGATTCAAAATAGGCAAAGAAGATATCTCTGTGCATTAAGAGGGTGTCACTCAGGCCTGGAAAAAAAGATAGAAATATCTTTCTGAAAATTATTAAATAGATTTAAAAAACTGTGCAGGCTAAGTCCCTGTGCAAGAGAGAGTGACAGATGGGTAACAGATGAACAATAGATGGCTGGAGGGGAAGAAAAAGTCAATCCTGTTTTAGGACAGCAGGAAGTTCAGTACACTTTTTAGACAATGTCACTGTCTAAAAAGGTGAGAGATCTCTGCTGTTTTCCTTTCCAATTATTTAGAGATTATCCAAGCAATTTTACTCTACAAATACCTACTGTAAAGAACAGTTATGGTTCTTTGAGGGCTCACTCATTTTCAGCTGTTCACTTTCTCTTTGATAATATGTATGCAAGATAACAAATTAGCAGCTTCATATTTCTCTAGATCTGCACAAGAGAGTATCAGAATCTTTTTCTCAGGCACTGCTTATCACACTGATGACAATTCTTAATTTATAGGTCTTTGAGCTTTCACCTTATAAAAGAAAAAAAAGAAAAATTCTTGGCTATATTACAGAAGTCTTAGAGGATCTCAGGAAGAACAACAGTAGCACAAACTCTCCCACACATCTGTATCTAGTATTCACTTTTTCACAACTTTATTTTTACAGATTGTTGCCATAGTTTTTATTGTGTCTTTTCTTCTTGTTTTAAAGGACCTTGCTGAAAAACACTTTCTGGTTTTTCACTGGTTCAGCTAGCTAGTAGACAAAAAGCCACTTTAGATACAACTACACACCCCTCACCCTTATCTGCACTTGCTATGGATTTGTCCTTTCTGCCCCAGTATTCCAGAAGGCCCTTCTTTCTCACCTGACTACTACTGTTTATAACCAGCTAAGGGAAAGCGCAGAGAAGACAGAGACAGACTCATCTCAGCAGCACACAGTAAAACAGAGAGAAACAACAGGATGAAACACAGGGAAATGGAACTACATAAGGAAGGAATTTAAAAATAAATTTAAAAAATAACAAACATGGTAAAATACTAGCACAAACCTTCCAGGAGACTGTGGAGTTTGTGTCTTGAGAAATACAGAACTTGACAGGTTGCTGAACAACTTGTTTTGAACAGAGTATGGTTGGTCTGCAGACCAGACCTTCCAGCCTAGCTCACTCTATTCTAAATGATCACAAATTGCAAATCTGTATGTCTAAATGTTGGTTAACAGCAAAAACATGACAATAGGCACTTCTAGGCACTCTACCTACGCAGCATGTGGTATAAGCTATTCTGTTTTACTCGCTGGTACCACTTCTTCAGCCTACTAACTAAAAGCATAGAGCAGTTATCTTTAATGTGAATTTAAAATCCTACTTCTGCCAACAGTTTCAGAGCCAGTAGGAAGATTAGATCTACCAGGTTTATGGAGATGCAGAAAGGGTAAGTGGGATAAGTCAATGTAAGGGTGAAATTTATTATAAACTTATGTAGTAAATGCACAATTGAAATACTGTCTAAGCAGCAATGTGCTTTTCAACTCTGTCACTTGCATGTAAAAACAAAGTGAGAACAAAAACTGAAACAAAACAGGAGCTTGACATTTAAGGGCAACTGAAGTTGGACAGCTTCTGCAAATAGTTCAGCAATGTCACATTTTAAATACTAAGGCATTATACTCAAGGCCTGGATTTTTCCACATCTTACTGTGGTATTTATATAAAAGTTGGGACCATGAAAACATAGGACTGGTGAAATGCACAAACATTTCCAGACTCTCAGATGCAGACGTCAAGAGAGCTTCTGTGAGAAGAACCAACCACTGCCATCCTCTTCTAAGCACAAATATAAACCAAACACCCACAGCACCTACATTTTATTGTACTTCTGCTGAATGCATTAAAGCATCTCTATATCACAATAAAACCAGTTAAGACTTTCCTCTGCAAAAATGACGTGTTCCTATGGCTTTAGGAAACTGGAAGGACAACATATAAATAAACCAATTAAGCCAATCAATATTTTCTAACTTTTTCCTTAAAGCACAAGAATTTTTGGCACTTTATTGAATTGAAGGTAATTTTTCCCCTAAGTTGTACTAAGACATTGAGTAAAATGTAACTGATTGAATAATCATCAAGAAAGGGAAAATTATTCATTTCTTAAAGTATGCAATTCTTATTAATCTATATTAAAAATACAATTGCACAATATTTTGCTTTTAATTCTTTACACGCAATTTCTAGCAGCATGTAACAAAACCAAGTCTATTTGAGAAGTGAAATTCCTTTCTAGAAATAAGGGAGCCACCCCAACAGTATTTTACTGTTGGAGCATTGTAAGGATATATTTCTTCATTCTTTGATCATGACATTTATGGAATTAAAATGAAGGAGTAATTTTTCAGTACATTTTAGAGACAGCATCATTTCAGTCATATGCAGCAGCTGTAAAAACTTTAGTTCTGTACAGCAGGTGAGAAGGCACACCAGGAGCAAAGAGATAGCTGGAACTTACATAAGCTGCATTATTCTTCTTTACCAACTCCTTCCCACTTAGAATGGCCACAAGTATGATCTTGTTCAAACAAGAGATGACCCATTATAATAGATTTCTTTGGGAAAATCAAAATTTATTACAAATTCTTTAATATCCTCAGGTTCTGTACTTTGGGACACCATAATAAAGTTCAAAGAATACAGCCCATTGCAAGTATTTTTTTTTTCAAAAACATGAGAAAACTTACATCCAAAAAATTCTTATCCTTCCAGTTGTGTTCATTACATCATGGTGTCTAGAAGAGCAACACTGACTCACAGTTAGTGTTGCTGTTCTTCAGAATGAAAGGTTTATATTTTTCACATATCCATAAAGCATATTTGAAACTTAACACTCAATATGCCCAGGCACTGCTGTACATATCCAACCAGGGCATCCCACAGGCAGCAATGCAAAAAAAGCACTCAGAAATCTGGACAAACCAGCTGACCCAGGCCTCCTCCAAAACCAGTGTGCAAGAGCTTCAAAATGCTTCCAGCAGAGTCCTGAAGTGCTGATATTGAGACACTGATTCAAAATAGAATACTGTGTTATTCTGTGAAAAATACTTAACAGACCTGTTTGCATGATCTAAAAAGTTACTCCTAACAGAAATTAGCTGGATCAATCACTCTTCTAAATAAGCTGTTATACACATTTCATTTTTCACAGTTTACTGAAACAACCATTGGATTCTACTGACTCTGCTGGTTCTTTAAGCGAAGAAAATGTCAAAGTGGGTAAAAGCGTTTCAGTGCAGCAAGATAAGGTATATAATGTATAACTGTCACCTGTTTTCCCCTTTGTCTTCAAGACAGTAAGGGTTCCCTCATAACAAAAACTAAAAAACTGAGCAAAAAAGAACTTAAGAAGGAGTAGAAGAGGCAAATACAAGTAGATGAATGAAATACATGTTTTTCATATTACTGAAGAACATACGAAGACTGAGCTAAGACAACCTTTCAACTATTCATAGAAATACTACTCTAAACCCCCAAACAAGAAACAATTTTCCCTGTGCAACATATTTACCTATTTAAATAAGTAAATATATATATCAGTAAGAGGGCTACATAGTTGGGGATATTTTAAACTAGAAGCCATTCTCAAAGTGCTCCCACAGTGGTCACCTACAATTCCTTCATATTTATCCTTGTTCTTATTCTTTGCTATGCAGCATCACAGGCTCAACATTCCCTCTTTGCTGGCTCTGTGAAAGCCTTTTTAAGATACTGTGTTTACAGAAAGACACAGACTGAATCCTGGTCTTCAGCTTTCTGAGGCTACATGAGTAATAACAGGCTGTTTTCCAAGCATGTACACTATCTCCACTATTGTTCTCTCTGCTTACCACAAACGAGTTAAACACCACTCCCTCATCTGAAAAAAAAAAAAAGTAGTAATCTTAGCTAGGCATTTTAGAAGGACATCTGTGTTTCTCCACATCCAACATCCTTTCACACTAAGACAGCACCTCAAGTACCTCATCTACGAGTGCTACATTCCAAGGCACTTCAGGAATTGTGCACATCACATTTTCAATTACTTTGATCACTACAGCTTTTCTTTGGGAAAGCTTGTGGGATAGCGTTCCAGAGCACAGGAAATGAAAAGATCTTTCAAGAAGACTAAGTTCTGCTTCCAAGATACTTAATTCTTCTCTGTATTTGCCTGACACCCTGAAGAGAGGTGCTCCATAAATGGCTAAAGACGGGCTGTATCCAGTTTCTGCCATTTGTTCTATACTTTGTGAGCATTTTTGTCCCTGTAACTTTCAAGTCACAGCTGTCAACGGTTTCATGACCGAAAATAATTTTCTTTATGCAGCTGACTCTCAATACCTTAATGGCTTAAAAAACTCAAAACTCCAAAGGCCCCCCAAAAAGTAGGATCAAAGGCCTGCAAATAATGCTGCAAATAATGAAGGTAACTAAGAACCAGCAACTAGGCCCTATAAGGGCAAAAGGAACTCAAGCCACAGCCAACACTCAGTAGTCAAACTCTGAAGCCAGTGCTTGAGCTTCATAATCAGATGCAGTCAATTACTCTACCCTTATCTGGATCCAATGAAGCCATGAGTGGAAATGTTATCTTATTCAGGAAGCAGGGATCTTTCTTAGAATGTGTAAGATGGAAGAAAGGGAAGAGAGAACGAAAAAAGGCAGGACATCAAGAAAAATATCCACCCATACTTTTTGTTTGTCTACACTTCCCAGACAATTGTGGGTTGCAAGCCAGACTGAAGCAACATTATAAGAAAGAACAATCAGCTTGTGTTCAGATCTTTTCACTCCAAAAAATTTATATGCAGTCTCGTTTTTTTTTTTTTTGTTCCAGAAGAAATTGGGAACAAGATAACAAACATCATATAGACTTAACAATTTCCTTGCTTTCTCTCAACAAGAAATCCCATAAGATAGCAAGGAAGGAGGGTAGCGCTGGTCACGTCAGGCCCCGACCAAAGGAAGGTCAAAGAGAAGAAACCATTCATTCCCTGCCATCACTCTACACAAAATGGAGCTTTGGAAATGCTGAATCATCAACTCTTTCTGTATCAGAGGTAGACAACAATTCATTCTGTCAGACTGCAGAAGTGAAGGAGAAAAAAGAAGTACTGTGACAATAACTTAGCACTATATGGTACATTTAACTCTTGCCTTCACTCATTACAACCAGCAGTGTGTGCTGCATTGAATGACTGTCTTCTCTCTTGCAAACATCACTACAGACACGTGGCACATTCCCACTGCCACTGGAAATCTTTAGAGCTAAGAAAGAATATTCCTGTTTACCCTCAGCAGCCAGTTTCTGAACTTTCAAATAATTTTAACACACATGTACAAAGAGAGGTTCTATACAGATTAAGGATTTACAAATTCCTGGACTTGTATTATAATATAAACACTTTCAGATAAAGAAAAACTTCTGACATATTTTTGAAAGCCTTCACATACCTCTAACTGAGAAATACCCTTTTTTCCCATTATCATCAGAATTTCTATCGCAAAGCCTGAAAGCCTCAAATTTACAGCCTATATTTTAAAACCAGAGAAGACACAGTATCGTAAGAACATACTAAAAGTAAATGAACCTGCATTTAGTACATTTCCTTACTAATTATTGTTAATGAGGGGAATAAAATTATTGGCAAAATAATCAAAACAGAGTAAGCACTTGATGATGGTTCTAATTACAATCTAACACAAAGAATCTATGCATCTTACAGGTCACTGGAATTTTTTTTGTTTAAGACTTCACTACCATACCTAGCAATAATTTTAACACTAACAAGAGCAGTATGCATAAGAGATAATCTAACACTCAACTAAAAAAGCCAAATAACAAACCCCAAGATGAAACACTTGGCACTTGGCTAGATGTCTGACCAAATACTTGTGTTTAATGACTACCAGACATGAATATTGCAGTTTGTAGATGTAGACCATTGGGGTTTTTAATGCTAAAGACTTCTAGAATATTTTACAGAGCACAGTACAGAGTACTACAAGAAATGCCCATTCTTGCAATTACCTCAACAGGATTTTCCAAAAATTAGTTACCAACTTCATTAGAATCTCAAATTACTATTATTGTTGTTTTAAACACAAGCAGGATATGAATAACTTATGACTAACAGCCCTGTTGCTACACAGTTCACCACTGTACTGATGAGATTAAAAGGACAATGATTAATAATGCAAGGTGTATTCATATTCAACACCCACCTATTTATTATTTTTAATATACATCTCTCAGTGTAGATAATAACAATCCTGCTCAGTCAAGACTGGTAGTGAAGGAGGAAGTCCAATTGGTTTCAAGTGGCCTTTTCTACACAGAAACAATAACAAGAAGATCCTTGTCGAGTACAAATTCCTATTATCCATGATCATCTACAACAGCAACATCCATCACCAATGGGCAAAAGAGATGAATTTTAAGCACACTTAAAATTGTACATTTGACATCCTTTTAGGATTTTCTCCATACACCATAAAAACACAGGGATACAAGATATATCAGATGAAAGAATGTCACTATTTTCTCCTCCTCAATTTCTACTTTAAAGGTGGTCTTAATTTGTACCATGAGCTCATCTCACCATCTGGAAAGTCAGAAGAAAAAGTCAGATAATTGGAAGTTATTTATTCACTTATTTATTTAGTCCCTTATTTCCTGGAATTTAGTCTCTGAATTTCAAAATGAAAAAGAGGAAACTACAGCATGGGCTCCCAGAAAAGGCCATCAATTTTAACTCAGGAGACTGGGATTACAGACTTCTCAAATCGCTCCACAGCAGCAGTACTGTAAGAATTGTAAAATTATTTGCCCTAGGAAACTGTAACACACAAAATGACCCAGTATCAAATAACCCTTCACTCTCCTGCAGATGTACTTTGTACATTACAGCAACCACAACAGCAAAAACCAAAACAAAGCATTCTTCACACACAGAAATTTCCAGTTTCCAAAATATTTCAACAATATAGTTTTAAGAATACAATTTTGCTGCTAAAAGTTTCAGAGCCCTTTGGCTTAAACACCATCTTAAACATTACCAAGAGGCCTGCTGAAATCAACAACTGACCATAAACACTATGCTCAAAGTTGTCACTGAGAACACTATGCAGGGTTAGAGTATGTGTGATTTCCTTTCAGCCAGAGCTTATTTAGTGGGAGCATTGTTTTGTGTACTAGAACAAGCTTCCTTTCTCTAGCGTGGGTTCTACCATGCTAACAAAAACAGCAACAACCAATCATGTACATATTGTCATTAATAAGCAGGAAAGCACAAAATATGGTAAAATTACATTATTTTTATGGTCAGACAAAAAAGTATGAGACTACAACGCCATGATGCAAGCAGATCCATACATGTGCCCAAAGCACAGGTCCACGTCGGGCACATGTTATATATAAATTAATGTGCCCAAAGCCATCACATACAGGTCCACACCTGGCACATGTTATATATAAATTAATGTTTTAACCACTAATTAATGAATTAAAACCCACCTTGAAAAACATCAGAAATTTCATTACAGTAATAGCAAGGCCACAACTATTCTCTTTTTACTGTTCGTTTTTCTTTCATACAGTATCTTTACGGGAGAGGTTCCAGCACGGTCGGACATGCGAAGACAAGCGCAGACACGCGTAGGGAAGGAAGGGGGCACTCTCCTTGGACAAGACGGAGCCTGTACTACACGAAAACGACAGGAGACGGGCCCAAAGCTGCAGAGACTAAAGGTTACCTCAAATAAAAGCTTCTTACCTGATTCGTGACCTGAAAAGAAAGCAAAAAACAGAAGGTAGTTAAGACTCAGTCGGATCCAAGGAATGAGACCTTCCTCCATCCCTACCTCCACCAGCCACCCCTGAAGAGGCGATGCGGTCCGGCGCGGCCCGGAGCCCTCTGCCCTCTCCCCTCCGCCATCCTCCCGCCATCCCCACAGCAGGCAGGCTGTCGGGCGGGCAGCCCCCGCGCACGGCAGCGGCCCGCTGCCCAGGCCGGGCACTCACGTCGGGGTTGGCCTCCAGGGGCAGCCAGCGATGGGGTTCCATGGCAGCGGCGGCGGCGGATCCCGGTGCGGAGCTGGGCGGACCTCTCAGCGCGGCTCTGACAGCGCCTCACAGTGCCGCCGCGCCTCAGCCTGACCCGGGGCCGCGTCACCGCGCCGCGCCTCGCAGGGGGGGCGGGCGAAGGAGGAAACACCGCCCGGGGCCCGCCCGCACCGCCGCGCCGCTTCGCACTGATGGCCGGGACGGCGCGCTCGGCAGTGGCCGCCGTCCCTCCTCGGAGTGCTCCGGGCGGCGAGGCTCGGGAGATTCCCCCCTCCCCGCCCTCTTGGCTCCCCCGGCAATGGACTCTACCAGCAGGGCAACGGGTGGTTCCTCTCCCGCGCCGCCGACGGGGCCTGCGGGGCGCGCTGCAGCCGCCGGGGGGCGCGGCCGCTCGGGATCGGGGCATGGCAGGGGCAGAGCCAGAGCCGGAGCCGGGCACGGCGGGGCCGCGGGAGCGCCCGCCAAGCGCCCCGGCAGCCCGGCCCCTCCGAAGCGGCCTCCAGCTGCTGAGCTGAACCGCGGCGGAAAGGCATGGGCAGCGTTCAGCGATATACGCTCGCCGGGGACGGGGCAGGCCACAGGGCAAGACAGGACAAAGGGAGCCAGAGGAACTGCTGAGCAGCAGTGGCGCTAAATTTCCCCTCAGAATCACAGAATATTCTTGAAATAAACAGGGCCAGCAGACTTCTTCTCCTTTTCAATGCTTTTATTAAACGTGATCAGCTCAGGATTGGGCAGCTCGGCGGGGCTGCAGTCTCCCATCGTCTCTCTCAGGGCGACTCAGAGAAGAAAGATATGCGCAGCTTAGCCCACTAGGGGCAGAGCTGCTGATCAGATCCTCGTGAGAGCCTTTAGAGCGTGGTGATCCCATTCGATGCTGCTTTTCCTGGCCTTGTCCGCTCGGTCTCAGCGCCGGGGACGGCTCCCTTGGTCAGGGCGAGAGAGACTCCGAAGGTGTTCTGCATCTCTGCAGGCTCAGCACTCGGCTCTTCACGTCCAGACATCACTCCAGTCTCTCAACTCTTAGGTGGCTCGTTGTTTTTGGGGTTTTCCCGCGCATTTGGAATAGGGGTCCCACACAGCATGCTGGTCCTTAGAGTTATTTTTCATATCCCTCCCCTCTATAGTCTTTTCTGCTCACTGTTCGGGAGGTACCGCACCCCCCACTGTCTGAGAGAAGAGCTGTTAACTCGCCCCAGCCAGGGCTTTTACCGATACAAAAACAACTATTAACAACAACGACCCGTAATTACCATAACACAGGCAGCAGCCCAGCAGTAGTGGTAACCTTTTTCTCACAGAAAATAATCAATTGAATTTTCGTTCATAACAATTCTGAGTCAGAAGGAACCCACAGAGATCATGGAATCCAGCTCCCAGCCCTGCGCAGGATGTCCCCACGAGTCACACCGTGTGCCTGAGAGTATTGTCCAGATGATTCTGGAACTCTGCCAGGCTGGTGCTGTGACCAGCCTGTGTCCCTGGGGAGCCTCTTCCAGTGCCCAGGCACCCCCTGGATGAAGAAACTTTTTTTGTTATCTAACCTAAACCTCCTCTGACACAACTTCAGGCCATTCCCTCAAGTCCTAGCACTGATTGCCTGAGAGAAAAGATCAGTGCCTGCTCCCCTGGCTTCATCTTGCCTGAGACGACCTCAGTGTAGCAGCAAGGACTTCAGTGGTGAGGTCCCCATACACCTTCCTGAAAATTACTGCAAGATGTGTTAAACACGATTAAAAACATTTATGTTCTGTAGCTACAAATCCCATCATACTTCCCATCTCATTAAACATGGCATTTCTTGGTGTTTTGGCTAAGATGAAGCACAATCTAATACATATGTACAGTGTGATTACATTTTATATATGTACACATATCAGATTTAGTGTTAATGCCTTCTTTCAAGTTATTTCAGAAAGGCTGAAAGGAACACATCATGGCATTGGTGAGGGCACACCTCCAGTACTGTGTCCATTCTGGAATCCACAGTTCAGGAGGGACATCGAGGTGCTGGAGCGAATCCAGAGAACAGCAACAAAACTGTTGAAGGGTCTGGAGAGCACATCCCATGAGGCTGAGCTTGCCTAACATGGAAAAAAAGGAGGCTCGGGGTGGGAGGGGACCTTATTACTCTTTACAGCTATTTGGAAAGAGATTGTAGACAGGTTGGGGTCAGCCTCTTTTCCACAGATAGGCTGACAAGCCAAAATCCATTCATATTTCACCAACTTCTATTCCAAATTAAAACATTTAATTCATTTTTATTTGCCAATTAAAATAAACCAAAATATGTTAAAATTTTGGCAAATTATTTTGTAATTACCTAACCACCAAGATATTAAACTTCAGCTCCCATCTCCACACGTTGGAGATAGAAAGTAAGAAAGAAAAGTACCATAATGAGTATTAGTCATAGTGCTAAGGGCACTACTGAGCGACTTAATGAAATTGTAATATAAAGTAGCATGTAAAGTTCTCTAGATAACAAAGTATGTGTTAAGAGTTTGGTAAGTTAAGAACAAAGAGATTGTTAAGTCCTCAGCATCAGAGACAGGTCTCAGTGATGCATACATTGCCAGTATTTTAACAACCATGAGATTGTAAAAACATAGACTGCTCAGAATCATTTGCACACTTAATTAGATACTTTAGAAGGGAGAGGCCAAGATCAGACAGGTCATAAATGTATAAAGCTCATAAAAACACACCATGTTCCCTAATGATTAGTCTTTTTCTGAAATATATTACAGATTTTGATGCCTGAAAGATAGGCTGGAAATAAATCCCCACAGACTGATGTCTAATAGAGCAGGTATTTGTTGCAGTGCTGGTGGTGAGAGGGATTTCTCCACCTAACTCACCCACCTTTGTCAAGTGCTGGGGTGTATTTATGCAGTAAGTGTTGCTTAGTGGCACTATGTCACTACTGCATCATCACATACACACCAGAATTAGTTTACACAGTATGATCTCATGGTTATTAGATCGTTCTTTTGCACTGTGCTTGCGTCTCCCCACTTTGAGGGTCGTCAGGGGTCTTTGATGAAGGCTTCCAAAGTCTTCTTCACATCTGAACTTTTTAGCTTTCTCTTTGGAGCATGCACAGTTATGGTGTTCCTTGGTCTGTCTAGACTGAACTGGCCTAATTTTTTTTTTTTTTGTGGCTAATTGGCTTTCTACTAGCCAATTTTTCATTAATGCTATACTTATCATTCTCTAAAGCTACCCATGTGCTGAGTTTTTTCTTCTTTTTTTGTCTATTCAGCATCAAGCAACTAGTTAACCATATACTAGCATTACATTATTTAAAAAAAGCTATAATTCAGGTTATATAGGCATATAAAAAGTCATTATTTAGGTTATATAGACATATCAGGTCATATAGGTGTATCAGGTTATATTGATATACAAAACATCATGATTTATGTTATATTGATATCTCATAACTCAAGCTATATAAGCACTTTGTAACTTTGATCTGAGTTATATAGGCATCAATTCTTTCATTAACACTTACTGAAAATACATAGAGCTTAGGCAGCACTACTGTGGGACGAGTTGTTTTACTACTGTCACAGCCTCAGAATAGATCTACTGAGATTATAACATTATTCTTTATATATATATTAAAAAGGCTAAAAGCAAATGTAAAACTGATACTAGAGAAGTGTAAAAGTATTATTTTTATAAGGGAAACTGCTGAAGGGTTAGTGTTGCCTTAGTACTCCAGCCACAGTCCAAACTTCATTAACATCAGTATGTAATGCTTATTTATCATAGTACTGTTTGTAGTTTTACAAAAGGTGGTTATTTCCCCACAAAGCTGAAGTTTACCTACACAAGTCACCCCCAAACCACACAGTTTATTTGAAGGCGTATGGGCTGATGGCAGAGTCCACCTGTACAAAGCATGGTCATTCGGTACCAAGTTATCCCATGTGGAACACAACCCTATATGGAACAGGCATCAGCTCCCCTGCCAGCTCAGGCTGACGAAGCCGGAGCTGTTCAGCTCAGACAGCAAAAGGTGGCGTGGAAATGTCATGGCAACCTTCCAGTGTCTGAAGGGGACGTACATGGGACGGAGAGGGACTCTTCGTCAGGAAATGTAGTGACAGGGCGAGGGGGAATGCATAGGTACAAACTGAAAGTGGGGAAATTTAGGTTAGGTATTAGGAAGAAATTCTTTACTGCGAAGGAGGTGAGGCACTGGAATATTTGCCCAGAGAGGTTGTGGATGTCCCATCCGTGACATGCTCGAGATCAGGTTGGATGCGATAACCTGGTCTAGTGGGAGGTGTCCCTACCCATGGCAGGGGATTGGGGCTGAATGATCTCTAGGGCCGCTTCCAACCCCTTAACATTCTATGGTTCTGTGATTTGCGTGCCTGCGCCTTTGACAACGAGCACCAAGAAATCCGTATCAGCAAACCACTCTCAGCGCACACCGTGTAGCACCAGCCGAGCGTGCCTGCCTCCGGGGCGGTGCTGCCCTTCCCCACCCTCCCGCGGCCGCTCCGTGAGGGCGGGAGCAACAGCAGCGCGGCGGGAGGAGCGCAGGCTCCCCGCTCCGCAGCCAATCAGCGCGGCGCCGCTGCCCGTGCCTCGCTCTGGGGGCGCTGGGAGCCAATCAGCCCGGCGAGTGCCGTGTGCGGAAGCCGGGGCTCGGCGGGCGCGCGGCGCCATGGCCGGCGGCTCCGCGGGCGCGCTGGCGAGGGCGCTGGTGGCGCTGGGTGAGGGCGGCGGGGGCCGGGGAGGGGAGTGGGGGGCGAGGGCAGCCGCGGCCTTCTCTGGGGACATGTAGGTTAAAATTGACTGAGTTCAGTGACGGTAACGCGTGCGTGATGGCCTAGGCATTCTTCAGGGAAAGATTGGATTTATTACTGTAGCGTTTTATTTATGTATTTGCTTCTGATCGCTGCTGTTTTTCAGATGGTGGTGGTGCAGCAGATAAGATTCGTCTAATACCTCAAGACTTTTTTGCAGAGCTGGTAAGTAGGGCGATAAATGGGATGGGGAAGGCTTCTAGCACTCCAGGAAGCCTTTTTATTTAAGCTCTTTTAGGTTTTGTGTGATGCAAAGGGAACCTTGACTTGACTCATGAAACAGATCTGTCCTGCTAAGAGCAATTGGTTTGATTTAAATTTATGTTTATCACAGAAGACTTCTAAACATCTATTTTTGTCTGTCATTTAAATGCTATACCAAGGTAATTCGTCTAAAAAACCATTTAGCTTGTTTACTGTAGTGTGCACTTGAACAGTTAATATGAAACTGGTGTGTTAATTAGCAATAGTGAGGTAGAAACTAAAGTCTTGGTTTGGTTCGTTTTCTTCCCTTGGCTTTGATAGAATTTTAAAGTTAGTCATTTCAATTACTTCAGTCTTTACTCTGCACTATACACTCTTTTTGTCCATTTTTGTATAAATAATGTCTTCAAACGTGTTTTTTTCACAGTGTGAACAAATAATTCAGCATCTGAACCATAAGATCCCAGGTATAAATACAGCTGAATTGTGTCAGGTAAGTTGGCACTCCAGCCCTTGTGAATTCCCAAATTGATGTGGGGTTTCTTGTGTGTTTGTATATACAAAGATGCTTTTACTAATGCATTATTTATAATTATTTGAACATTCTGTTTTTAGAGAATTCAAACATCGGGGGTTGACATTAATATTGGTGACCTGGCAAAAGTAGCTAACACACTTTCATTTCTATTTAGGTAAGCACAAAATAATTTACTTTTCACCATGTCTTTCCCTTCCATCACAACTTAATGGTGGTAGAGAAAATTATATCAAATGTCAGTATAAAATGAACTGATTTGGGAAAAAGGCAAAAGTTTGTAAGTCTCAGTACACAGAAAAGAGCACCTGGGCTTAGTTTGATTATTAAAAAGTGTAGTTACTTAATATATAGTGTCACTTTTTGTAATTAAAAATAAAAAGAGGAAATGGTTCTGAGATGCCATCTGCAAGTTCTAGACCTAAGTGGCAAGATAGAGGAAGTTAAGCTCGCTTTTAAAGCTAAGTCAGATGGGCTTTTGCTCATCCTGGAAAAAGTCTATTTTAAAAACTTCTTGTTTCTTGGAGATCAGAAATCAGCATTGGTGCCTTTTTGAAGGATACAGAGCTTATAATATTGCATTCTGCCATGAGTTAAGTTTTTAGGAAGTATTTTTAGTTGATAAATGTTTCTATTTTTAGAAAGATAAAGTTTTCAAGATCTTGCTTGTCCTTTTAATATATAGTATCTAAACGTTTTATGTAACATTAATACAGTTCAGGACAATATCAGTAGAAATTTAAAATACTACTTTTCCATCTATAAAATAGAACATCTGAAGTTATATTCAACCATGATACTTGGAGGGCCAACTCACTTTCTCTTGTATTGATGCCTCTTTAAGAGGAGTGAACCTGCATGAGCAAACACAGAGTAGAATTTTTTGTGTACTTGTTTCTGTGGAGGAAATCAAGAGGCAGTTTTCCTTCAGACTTGCTGCTTTTTCAGTTGAAGGGTTCGTGGCATCATTTGACTCCCATTAGTACCCATTACACTGTGACCTAGAAGTCCTTACTTTTGATGGTACTTCAATTCCACTGCTGAGTGTTTAATTAAATAGTTTCTAAAGTAATAATACTGTTTAACTCTCTAAACACACAGCCCTCACTGACTTCAGCCTTCTTCCAGTTGCTACAGCGCTTGGAGGTGGTGATTATTTTTGGTTTGATGTTGGATGTTGTGCAAGCCCAGCAAAGCTAGGCCTTTGTATATTAAGGCATATTAAGGTCATGTTTTTTGCACTTGGATACAGAAGATCAGTAAGGTTCTGGGAAAAAAAAAGTAATCACGGGCTGTGTATTGCTTTAAAATACACGTAAGGTAGAAATAAAAGCTGTCTCGTTGGGGTGAAATGAGGAGTTGTATTAAATTGGTGGAGAATGAAATTGATGCAGTGGTCTCTGGATGTATCTGTTATAGCACAGCAGCCAGGAACAACCTCTCTACAGAGGAACTCGTCTCCTCCTTGGGCAGTGGCGTCAGCGCTCTGCCAAAACACGCGGTTCAGGTTATTCGGCACGTGTGGAACGAGCAGGGCAAAGCCATCGCTGTGTCAGAAGATGCAACAACTACGGCCACAGTGGGGCAGGTAACTAAAGGACAAAGAGCAGCAGAGCTGATGGTGAACGTTTCACACATGGCAGTGTCGCACTGTGTGTGTTGTGTTGTCAGGCAGGCAGAGGTAGATGGGCCGCTGAAAGCTTTCCTACCTGCGTGCACAGTTACGTGTTGCCAAATACCTACCTAGATAAAGCAGCATATACAATAAAGGTTGTCTGCATGCTGAACAGTTTTCTGATATTATTGTTTGGATGATAAAGTCACATTTTCTGCCTTTTTAAAAATTCATGTTTTCTAGTACTCTTAGGGAAGATGAATGGCAGTCAGTCTGGCAGACTATTGTATTAGCTCATTATGTAAATCTGTTTTAAGTGTAAATTGTTCTTTAAAGTTGTTAACACCAGCACTTGACTGCTCATTCTTTGTCTCCCTTAAACATTATTTTAAAGATACTTTCTGTCAGTTTCCAGCATTTTTGCTTGAAAAAGAAGCAATTTGTTTACGTTTTAAGACTTTTTTTTTTTTTTCTGACAGCAGTTTAAAAGAATAGAATTAGGAAAGGAGAATCTTTTCCTGAGGCTTGATATAAACTTTTAAAGGCTCTTCTTCACAAAAGGCTAAAAATTATAGCTTACTTGTCTGAAATGTATCTGTTTTGTACTTCGATTTATCTAAAATGTAATTATGAAATGCCATATTTTTTCTGTTATTCTGAATTATTTGGTTTAGACTTAGGAGCTTCTGATTTAGAAACTTCGAAAAAAAAGAAAACATGACAAAATCTGATTGCCTTGTATACAAGCTGGGTGAACTCTGTGACTTAAGTTCCTCTTACTAGAATTTTAGAAGAGTATACTTGCCTGTTGATTGTACTTGAACAAGGAGAACAGATAAAGTGAAATAACTTATTAAATTTCTTATTTATTCACCATTAAGGGGAAGGGCAGATGATTTGTAGTCACAATAATACTTGAATATTTATGTTTGTTTTCCATTTGGATAAGATCTCTTGATGTCCTGTTTTGTCTGTGAACTATCCCTCCAAGTGAATAGGAATGGGGAGGGGGGTAGATCTCTGCCTGTGACACTGTTTCCAACGATTTTCATCTTTGCAGTTTGTAGATATGAAATGGAAGCTGGGAGTTGCGATGAGCTCTGACACCTGCAGGTCTCTGAAGTACCCCTATGTCACAGTGACACTAACAGTGGCAGACCCTTCAGGACAAATAACAGACAAATCTTTTGAAATGACGATCCCACAGTTCAAGGTCTGTCCTGAGTGTTACTTGAATGTTCAGTGTCCTGAAAACAGCAGTACCATTGTTGGGAGGGTTAGCTGTATACCCTGGTGCATCTGTTTGTGCTGCTTGTTTACTTGTACAATCATGCAAACAGGAAGCATTAAATAACTGTTTAAAACACAGAATACTTACTTCATAGTATTTAGTTCTACCTCACTTAACTGAAAATGTCAGTTGAGCAGTAATTGATAATTTCTCCTACAAATAAACTAACAAACAAAGACATAAAATCTTTTAGAGCTTGCCAGCTCTCATTCTGCCATATTAAAAGTTCATAGAATGTTTTTATCTACGGAACTGTTCCCCAGCCTCAAAATCTAAAACTTAGCTTAAGCCTAACAATTGCTAATGATTAGGAATGGAGATCAGTCTGCTTTATCATGACTGACTCTTAGTTGCTGTGTCTCCATCTATGAATTTATGTAACTTTAGTTTTGCATAAACATGGCCCTTGTATTGTCATTCCTGTTTAAAGGGTAAATACATCACCTAGAATATCATACCAACTTAAATAGATCCTTGGAATTTGATTAGCAGAAATTTGAGAAGGATATTCTGAATTCTTGGATGTTGTAAAATGTATTTATTCTGGTTGAAGCCTGTTTGATAATTTGTTCTTCGGCTATTTCAGGAAATGAATGCTACATTTGAGAAGTCTGGTTTATTTCAGATGGGAGTAGAAACATTCATGTGAGAAAGGGTTTTTTTTATTTTTATGGCATGAGAGCTACTTTTTATTTTTTTTTTTGTAGCACCTTTTCCTATTAATGCCGTGCTAATAAGGCATCACCTTCGTAGGTTTCATAGTTAATGTGCTCAAATGCCAGCCAGCACACAGAAAGGAAAGCAGATATTTTCAAGCTGTACATTGAAAGTGAGAAATATGGACAGTATTTTTTGTCTAACACACTAGTTTAAACTGCAGTTTGAGCTTTTCTTCAAGCAACTGAAATTTGTCCCAATTCTTGCTTTTTAGAACTTCGTCAGACAGTTCAAGGAAATGGCATCTGTTCTTGAAACAGTTTGAAGGGAACTTTTATTTCCAGTGACATGTTGGAGGAAGATCAAGTAAACTTTCCATTCTGCATAGGGAATAAAGTGCCATTGTTCAGCAAGGTATGTATCCTTGTGTTCTTGACAGGACTTGGTCAGCATCACCCTTGCATTGCTGTGAAGATTTCTTCGCTTTTGATTACTTGAAGTCAACTTTGCAGTGTTTGTGAGAAAGTGTCCAGCTTTGCTCATCCTGGTAGACAAAAGATTAGGATGTGTATGGAGAAGCATCTCTGTAGACTTCCTAATACCCACGTAAGAAACTACACGCTAAATTTTGTGGTGCATAAAGACATATGAAAATGTTGACTGGGAAAATACTGACAGAAGTGTAAATCCCACGTTAATGTTTTTATCTGTAAAATTAGGATGGGCTTGGACTCAACAGTATTATTACATATAAGGAGAATCTGAAGTTACAAGCATACAGCTACTCTTGAAGAACAGCATTGTTAGGTTGTTGATTGCAGCTATTTGCAGATCTGGCTTCCAGTCTTTTAATAACTGGAGACTGTACTTGTCCTAACAGCTTGTTGATTTCAAATATTTATTTCCCACCATCTGGGCTTATAAAGACTGAATTAATACATTAAGTTTTTTCAGAGAATTTTTCATTTCAAAATTCTCTGAAATGAAGCCTAGAGGCTAATTTTACATAAAGGTAGAAAGGAAAATTAACTCAAAAGTATTTTAATAGGTTTTTGGTTTTTTTTCATTTAATCCATTGTTAATCTGTGGCATTCTGCTTGATGTTTTGATCTAAAGTCTTCTTTCTAATGAAATTAAAATATTGATTTAGTTACCTCACTTCAACCTCTGAACTAGAAAAGTCAAGAGAAAACTTGAAAATTCTGTCTGGAGAGGTAGCCAAGCACATCAGAGAAAGGACCACACTAAAAGATTTCTTTGGGTGTTGCATTGTAACAAGCAGCCACTGGACTGTGTTCTGCGTGTTGCCCTAAGAAGGTGTCCTGACCAACAAAACTTTGACTTTGATGTTGAAAATGGAGCATTTCTAAAGGGGAGTGATTAATGCAATGCGCTTGCATGCTCGCCTCTTAATTTTTTTCCTTGAATATTCCATAAAACAAAACACACTGCAAATATTGTGGGATGTGATGAAAGCAATACTGTTGCATCTGCAGATGTGTTGGTGGTATACTAGAACAAGTAAATCTGAAGAGAGCTAATTCACACTGATATGCAGATGGAAGTTTCTGCTTCAACTTCAGGCTGGCAGGGACTCCCCAGCTTTGCTGGGGCAGCTCCTCAAATTATTTCAGGCCCACTTAAAATGTGAACATCTACTCTACCTTTCTAAGTCAAATCTGTTTTTTAAATTAACATTTTTAAGAGCTGGATGAAAGTCATTGATACAGGTTATGCCTGCCTTTTTGTGCTATGAAAATAAAGTGCAGCACATTGTGTGTGCTGCATTTGCTACAATCCTTTCAGGAATGCCCCTATTTTAGGCATTACGCATGATGCATATAAACAGTACTTGGAATTTATTAGAAGCCCAGATAAGTGAAACAGTGTTGGGTTTGACAAAAGTTTTTGGCCTTGACCATGGGTCTGGATAATGCTTTGTTTATGCTGGTTGAAGTCTGAGGTGTCTGCTTTGTGGCTAGGGAGTGCAGATTGGTTTTTTCTGGGACCCTCCTGGTACAGTGTCACAAAATGCTCTTGGGAGCACACTTCCCCTTTGCCTCTTCCCTTGTCTCTCAGTAAGGCTCAGGGCTGAAGGATAGAGCAAACAAATGTGTATGGAAAAGTGATGTGAGCAGCTGATTTCTTTTGTTGTTGTTTTTTACTTTGCAGAAGTTGGAGTGTAAGGCTGCTATAACTGGAAAACATTGTCATGTTTTGGCCTAGTGAATTAATTGTTTTACATCAATGCAAGAGTTCCAGAAAAAAATAAGGTTGTCTTCTTTTTTTAGTAAAGCTGGAGCCTTACAAATAACTTCCTCTGTGTTCTAATGCACATAAATTCTTCATATAGCTGGAAATATTTGTGCCTTCATTGGAGCTGCATGGAAAAAAAAGATTTAAGTAATCATGTCTTAATAATTCAGTAGATGTTGGAAGGTAATGAGGAAACCCCCAATTAGCAGTTTTGCTTGCTCCATCAGTGAGGGGAGAAAGTTGTCAGCCTTTGTAAAGACTTATTTTGTCAAGTCAGATATTCTAGAAGTATTGATGAATATTTTTTTAAATGTCCCTGAATTCCAGCATGTTGTAATTCTGGCTGGAAGATGCTTGGACATGTATACTATACTAGTTTGCTGTCTTGAGTTTTCAGAGGAGTTACGATTTAAAGTTGGCTGTGTACTCAAACCTTTGAAATGTGTCCTGATCACTATCAGCAGGGGTTCCTCTACTGAGTAATGGAAGAATTAAGTATTTTATTAAAAGCAAACCAAACAAAAAACTTTAGTTTTAAGGGTACCTATACTAATACGTCCAAACAAGCTGGTGATTTGTTTGTCTATATGTGCAGAAACCAGATCTTTTGAAAGAAAATCAGGAGTCCTTATGTGTTCCTTATTCTAATTGTTGATTAATAAAAATTGTATAACATGAATATTTTTGTAAGTCCACAGACAGTGATTAAACATGTAGGTAATAACAACAAAGCTTGTCTGTGTTTTGTTTTAAGTCTATTGCATGGAAGTTTGTCTAGCTGATACTGCAATGAGTAAAGTTCAGGACTCGACAGTGACTAAATTTCTTTCCTTATTATATTAGGATGAAGATCAGACATATGCAGTCTTTCTCTCTAATGGGGGTACCAAGGAGTTAATGGGTAACTGCAGGCTGCAAGGACTCTTTATATCAATTACTGAAAGCTAGACAAAATGTTGTATTGAACCAGGAAAAGGCAGAGGACATGTGAGATAAATGAAATTTTGCAGGAAATTACATTCAAGTGATTTTTTCCTTAGCTGTATTTAGGAGACAAGTAAACATTTTATTTTTTTCAACATTTGCTTAGAACAGAGCAGAAGGAAGGAAGGGGGGGGTGGTGTCTTGCACAGTCAACAAATTCAGGGGAGAGAATAATGAAGGAATGTCCTAGCCCTTGCTGTTGTCTTCGTTACTTGACTTTTTTTTTTTTCCCATACAGTTCAAACACACCAGCACACTTGCAAAAAGCTATTTTGTAGAAAGCTCCACAGGAGGAGTGCACAAATGGCTGGACTATGTGCATTAGTGGTTTTTATATTTAGCTTCTGCACACTTAGGCCAAGTAAAAGCATGTCTGTTTCTGCTTCCATAAAATTGTACTGCCTTTCTTAAGCCACATTTTGAAGGTATGTGACCTTCCTGTTCATTGTGAACCCACCCCCTTTATTTTTTACCTTCCCCCTTATAAGCCTTTGCACTCTATTTGAGCCCTTGAAGACACATTGTCTTGGATGAATTGATAACAAAGGTAGAGAGGTGATAAACTGGGGGAAGAATGTTTCTTTTTCCTGTTTGTCCTGTTTGAATGTATTATTACCCTCTTGGCTGTAGGTGTAAGGAGAGGGTAATTTCCACTCCTTTGCAGAGGCATGCAGGGTGGTTCTGTTAAGACCTTGTGGGTACTAGAATAACTCAAAAATGTGTTGTGAATCAATTGATCTATCTGCAGAGAAAAAAAATGCCATATCTCTGAAGAACCTCGACTAATGGCTGGGGACTGTGGGGGGGAAACACTTAAAACTGAGCAGTCTCTGTCCCCTCCAAGATTCTGTGGTTGCTCATGGTAGAGCTCCTTTCCCAGATGGATTTTTAATACAGTTACATACCTGCTGGCTGGGCTGATAACTTGCCAGGCATTCTCTTCATTTGGAAGCTGAATTGGTGCAGGTCAGTACCTGACCTGAGTGCCTTGACCTCAGCTTGCCTGGTATGCTGTAGCAGTGCTTCCTTCCTGAGGCTCACCCAGCTCGTTACTGGATTTGCTAGTCACTGTGAAATTTTGGCCAAATATTTCCTGTACTTTTGCTTTTTTTGCATGGTGGCCACACTCATACAGATCTGCTTTTGGCTCTTGAGTGTGTGGTTAACCCACGAGGTGCTGTGGTTTAACCCCACCTGGCAGCCGAGCACCCCACAGCTGCTGGCTCAGTCCCCCTGCTGGGGGATAACAGGGTAATCAGAAGGGTAAAAAAGAGAAAACTCATGGGTGTAGATAAAGACAGTTCAGTAAGTAAAGCAGAAGCTGCACAGGCAAGCAAAGCAAACCAAGGAATTCATTCCCCACTTGCCAAGGACAGGCAGGTGTTCAGCCATCCCCAGGGATGCAGGGTCTCATCCTGTGTAGTGGTTACTTGGGAGGACAAACACCATCACTCCAACTGTTCCCCCCAGTTTAGAGACTGAGCATGATGTCTTACGGTAGTGGATGTCCCTTGGGTCAGTTGGGATCAGCTGTCCCAACTGTCCCCTCCTAACTACTCATGCACCCCCAGCTCCCTCACTGGTGGGGTGGTGTGAGTAGCAGAAAAGGTCTTGGCTCTCTGTAAGACCTGTTCAGCAACAAAAAACCCATCTCTACTGTTATTAACAATGTTTCCAGCACAAATCCAAACCAGCCCTTGCCAGCTCCTGTGGAGAAAAGGAATTATTCCCTAGCCAATAGCAGCACGAGTCAGAAGGATGAATCTCAGCGTTCCTCATACCCAGTCCTGGGTGCTTGGAAAAACTTCCTGATTCTTGTTTCCAAGGCTTTTCTGAGAGAAGGTAGAGAGATGACCTGGCATTTAGTTGAGTTACTGGGAAATGTCTCTTAATTATGTATGGCTTTGTGTCACTGAGAAAATAAGGAAGCTGAGATGGCTGATCTTCTCCATGAAGGAAGGCTAATTTTAGTATTTTCCCTGAACTGCATTTACCTGCTATGGCTAATGACAAAGCTGACCTGCTTCAAGAACCCTTTGTGTAAGTGCTATAGTTTCCAAATACTGTCGGCGTTTACATTACAAATATTGTTATGTTTATATAAATTGGAAATTTCAATATTAGTTTTGCACTTCACATAATGAGCTTTGGAAAAGTAAGGAAAATTTATTATTTCATACAATAAGTCTCTGTGCTAGATAATAATTCCAGAGGATTTGTCCCAGCATCAGTCACCAGGTGGCAGTGCCACATACAGTCCTGCCTCACAGCAATCCTTTGACACCATGTCTGGCTTAAGGGTGGTTATGGGATAAGGACCTCTGGCTTCTTCCCCTCTGTAGTTTGATTTGGAACTATAAATTGATGTCACCATAACTTCCATCCCACTTCTTACATTATGGGGAAACTAACTAACTTCTTTTTTTAATTATTATCGAGATGAGCACAAAGATTTCCAGTTACATAAACAACATTCAGCATTTTAATGATAACAGAATACACACCATACACCGCATATTTGCAGCAGTTTAAATCTGTAACTTAATTATACTAACATTTCTGCATTATGACTTGGTCTTCAAATAGTATCATATTGCATTTGGGGCCTGTTCTCATTTTACTCTTTTCCCTGTTTAGACATCTGTCAAGGAGATTTTTCTAGATCTGTATCTTGATAATAGAAAAAAGTATTTGTATTTGTCTGTCCAAGGTTTTCATGCTGTTTGACCACTCTAAAATTCTTCCATATTCTGTTATGCAATCTAGTTATCAGTGTATTTGTGCCACATTTAGGAATACCACTGAAAGTGGCCTGGGTGCTGAATTCCCCTATGAATTACCTCTGAATCTGAAAAGTCATTTTCAGATATTCTTGGTATTATTGAAGCTGAAAACAATTTTTCTGTTCCCCATGAATGTCATCGCTGCTGAGCCTTGGTCAGTTTACAGGTGTTTGTAAAAAAAATATTCATCTGAGAGCTTGCCCAAATTAAAGCAAGACAGGTTCCCTTCCCAGTGATGCTGCTGAGCAGGGAAGTCCTGGATGCTGCAGCCAGACATGAAGCTTGAGAATGGTACTGAAGTTTACATTTAAAATGAGGACTGTAATGCATGTCTGGCATGAATCACTGGTGTGCTGTGCCACGCTGCTTCTCACAGTTGGGAGTGGGGGGAGATGAGAGATACTCAGCAGCCAACTGAGTCAAGACAACAGATGTCGATTTACCTAGGAGAGAGTCAAGGACGGTGAGAAAGAGGATTAAGGAGTTCCCATCTGCTCTTTTTTTTAATGTTAGCAGCTACACTGGCACCATTCTGGGTATTGTGTTGGGCCTGCTGGTGCCCTGCTGTTCACGCTAAGTTGTACCTTCTTTTACCACACATACAGTACGAAGTGGAGAAGCTGCAATAATACTTGAATACACTTGAAATCATAATGGTATTTGCATTTTCCTCTTGAAGAGACATAATTTGTGCCCTTTGGAGTATTGTAGCCTTTCAAAGCATCCTCTGTTCTGTGTTATTTTTGCACTCTAGTCCAGATTTGCAAACCTTTCTTGCCTGTGGTTCATCCTTTGTAATAATATATTTTGACATAATGTCAATGTGTTCTTTTTAACTTTGGCAATGACAAGAAATTCTGTTTTAGTTTCCATTGCTAGAGGACTGGAGCAGACCAGGATCCCTTCCCCATCACAAATGAGGGGTAGATGTACAGGCACTGTTAGGGAGAGAAGTAGACTCCAGTGGTCACAGTACTTCATCTCTTCTTCCTCCTTTTTTGTATGTGACTGTTACTGCAGTGGCTGGGGAATAGTAGAGAAGTAAATGGCTCATTTTTCACAAAAGAAATAATAGGGAATATGGAAGTTCTTGTTGCAGAAGTTGCTCTATCTCCTGCAGTAGCTAGCTTTGCAGCTGATCTGAGCTGCTGACAGCTACCAAACTCAGTATTACCTCAACAACAGGGATTCTGGTAAGCTGATGTGATGCACTTTGGGGGGGCAGGAGACTTATTAAAAAACCCAAAACCAAAAACTCCAACAAATTTCAAATACTTCTGCATGGAAAGATGCTGTGATCACATAGGACTCCAGATTAAAACTTAGTTTTAAATAAAATGTGTTGTGGTTCGTCACTGGATTCAAAGTCTGCTGTGCTGGAAAGTTTCATGTGATGATTGTGATATGAAAAAATGACATAAGAAAAACTCTTTCCCCAGTCAAATTTCTCTTTGAAGAGAAGTATAATAATTTAATGAATGGTTTCTCTTAATCAGTGCTACATTAAATTGAATAACAATACACTGAACACAGACATAAAATGTGCCAGGTTGCTTTAAGTTCTAGAGATGTTTTTTTAAATTTCTAGCTAGGGATTATTCTCTTATGAACTTTGTTCATTCCAGTTCCTCTAAATCTGTTTTGGAGTAGGTCTTGTTGGCAGAACAAATTCAGTCTGTTATTTTGATGAAAAAAGATTAGTGCCATTTAAGAAGAAAACACTAAAACCAACCCACCTCTTATCAGATTAATTTTTCATCATTTTTTATTGTTTAAAAATTGCAGCAGTTGTCCTCTGTTATTGACATATCTCTGCAAGACCAATATGTCTTATTCAAAACTTTTGCATTACATTTCAAGCTATTGTAATCTTTATACATCCTGCAAAATATACAATTTTCATTATTTCTAATGAGGTTTTTTATGTACTTTAAAAGAGGCACCAGAGTTTGTCCAGCAGCTAAAGCTTAAAGCCCTGGTAATATGTCCAGTCTACTGAACTTTCTAGTACTTCAACTGTATTTCCAGAAGTTATTTCATTACAGTCATCAAATAAGACCAGGTAGTTTAAATTAATTAAATAGTTTTTAAAGTAAAAATGCTTATATCTCAGATTTGGAAAAAAAAGGTGATCTGATGTGGGATCTCAGCACCTCAGGACTGAGGTGCCGAGCCACGGAGACCACCCTTGGGGGGCTCGGGAGTCCTGGAACGTTGCCAGAAGTGTCTGGTGGCTGGACTTTGATCCTGCACAGGAGACGACACCTGTATGAGGATAGGAGGGTTTCACCGGGGTGAATGGTGAAGGGATTAGCTAATTAGAGAGTGAAACACAGGGTTTAGGATTTCTGTACAGGGGGGTTTAGAGAAGTAAGATGGAGGAATTGGGGCGTGTCCTGTCCTTCTGCTTCTTCTTCTTCTCCTCCATCTTCTGTGGTGATGGTGGCACTTTGGGATTGGTCATTACTAAAAGTGCACTGGGCAATAAGGGTGAAAGGTATTGGGGAAAAATGATAAATATTGTACACGTAACTTTGGGTATAAAGATAGGTGACCGCCCGGAGGGCAGGGAGTGTGCTCATGGCTGGCTGCTGAGCAGACCTCTGTCAGGCCGAGAGAAAATCTTTTAGATAAACAATTAATAAACACCGAGACTGAGAAAAGAACTGACGCCTCTTCTCGTCCTTTGAAACGCGGGCTGCCCCAAGGTCACCCCGGGCCTTTCCAGGCCATCCAAACAGCCGAAAATCGGACAATCTGAAAGTAAAATAAAATATGACTAGTTTAAACTAAACCAATAAAGTAAATATGGAAATGGACCTTGAATTCCCAGACAGTTAAGTGAGCTCATTCTTAGAAAAGCAATTGAATCAGAAGCAATTCTAGCTTCAGGGCATATTACTGAAATAATAGTCCAAAGTGACTGAAGTTATGCATAAATTATGGGATTGTAAAGTCAAGCCTACAGCTCCTCTAATAACTTAATATATTTTCTGCAATTAAAATTGTGGCTAGAAAGCTTAAGGGGATGGATAATTACTAGCAATTAACAGTCTGATCATGTGAGATGCTGAGGTCTCTTTGCTGCTTAAGAAGTTACTGAGAGCTGTGGTTGCTTACCATTTGCAGGTCTAAATCCTTTAACACTGAGTATGAACTGAAGACCCAGATGTGACTATGAAAAGGCTGCTGTGGTGCCATGTGCAGAAAAAGCATGTATTAGCAAGGTATGGTCTTAGAGAACTAAGCATATTTCCTCTAATAAACAGAAAGAAAATACATTCTCTGTTCTATTTGGAAAAATAACCTTTACACATAGTACTCCACTGACAAGCATATCAAATCCAAAATGTTCAGAGGCACTTAAGAGTTAGTTACCTTTATTTGTGTTTGGACACTTCAGTAATATGCCTTACTTAGGGAGGTTTTGCATCTTATGTCTATGTTTGGAACAAAAAACAATGGCAAGTTATCAACAATTCAAAAAAGCCTGATTGGGTCTGTGGCTGGTTTCACTTGCAGCCCATGCTATGGCAGTTATTGCCCATAGTACTTTATGGACTTCATCTCTTCCAATAGAGTGCTCCGTTTGGATTTTACAATTTTTTCAAGAAGCTTGGCCAAAGTTAACGCTAATAATAATAATAATAATAATAAAGGAATTGTTAAAAAAACTGTGGCTCCTCACCAGTGACTTCATCTGTCATATCTTTGGCATGGGTAGTGCATTTACACTTCTGTCTGGGATGATCTGGGGTGAAACTGTTCTTTCATCAAGAACAGACATATATTTTCAAAGCTCTGTGGATAAGGACTGTGGAAAGTTGCTTTCTTCTCTGTCCCAAAATTTTTGATTCCCATTAACTGTGCTATGAGGATTATATATTTTATGCTAATTCCTAACTACATTGTGCAAATAATTATAGAAAGGTACTTTTGTTACCATTATAGTTCAAACACTAGAAATTACATGAGAGGCATGTCTGATGTCATGGACTAAGGAGCACTGTTCTCAATATGAGAGAAATTGGAATTTTTAACTTAAAGGTACATGAAATCTTACGACTGAAAAGAAATGAGAAGAGGAGACCAACTTCAAGAAGAAAAGTTACATAACAAAAGAAATTACTTCCTACTGAAACATTGTTAATGAGGTGAGGGGATAAAAAATGTTAGGCAGATTAAAGGATAAGAAATGATGAAGTAAATGGATAAAAGTAATGGACAGCTAAAAGGGATTATTATGAAGAATTGATTCATAGAGACATAAAAAGCTGAAGCAAAAAGAAAGCAAGAAAACTTTGGATGAACATCTGAGAATTTGAAGATACTTAAAATATTAGTGGTAGCATTTATATAAATTAATTTTATCTTCTAAGGGATTTGTATAAAGAAATCAGTAATAAAAATAAATTAAGTCAAAATAACCAGATATCATACCATATTATGCAAATTGCCCAACAGAAGGAAAAACCAAATAGCTTTACAAAATAATGGTGACAATTGCAGAGTTTCACATTCATTTTTCACATTTTAGAATTTCATTTCTACCTGATAATTTGCAGTAATTGAACTGCATCCCTATCAGCTGAAAATACATCTCTGTAACATCTTCAGGGGAAGATTTCTTGTTCCATTTGTATGATGCGAGAACATCAAGGCACCTGTAATAGCTTAAAAGATTTTTTTTTGCTATTTTAATGTGTTTACATGATTGTCTCCAAGTTTCCTGATTATTATTAATTTATTGCCATAGCACCTAAAAGCCTAGGTGGCTGTCCACAAACTGGTTTTGATAGTTCATATACAAACATAAACCAGAAGGGATCTGGTAGTCCCAGAGATGGTGTTGGTAAGCAGCTGCAGGTATTCGGTGTGTGCAGCCTCCCCCTTAGGCTGCCTCATTGGAGTCATTTAATGATTATCCCATCTGAAGCAATTGCAGAAGGATGCATGAGGGGGTTCTGCCGCTGTTCTAGGGCAAGCTCAGCGTTCAGTTCACTTCCCAGGTAGGTTAAATCGGTGTTTGTGCTCAGGTGACTGAGCTGCAGCTTCACGCTCTAGATGAATGGTCTAGCCAAGCGCAGCCAGAAGGGGCGAGCAGCCTCGCTGCTCCCTTCACCCCGAGCCGTCATTCCCGCTCCTTTTGTGCCAGCCGTGCTCTCTTTACAAGCGCTGTCACTTCAATTAGAGGCGGCTCACAGAACTGAACTGGCAGAAAAGGAGCAGCTCACTGCAGCATTAAACTCGTGCCAGCACTGCCAGAAAGCAAATAGCTCTTCTTCCAGGTGCACTGGTGAGAGGCTCACAAATTGTCATTCTGCAGTGCTGTTGCACAAAATCTTAAATACCATTCCCAGCCAAAGGATTAATACTAACTGCGGAGTAAGGGAGAAGAAATATTTAGGTTTGTGATCCACAAAGTTTGGCCATTATATGTCTAATTACCCTGGTTGTAAAATCTACTGCACAACAATGTAGTTCAGATGATCAAGTATGAAAACAGTCAGTTTGGGAAAGCAAGTCCAGTCTGGATATGACTTATACCACTGCAGTACATATTAAAGATGCTTCATATTCATATGAACATATTCAGGCTGCAGAGGACTTTTTGCATTAGCTCCTCTCATGGCATCCTACAACCCTTAAGGGACATTGTAGGATGTCCCTTAAGGGTTGTAGGATGCCATGAGAGAATATATATTTGAGGTCTTACCAAACAACAATATTAAATTAAAATTTACAACCGATAAACCAGAATGCATAAACTAGATGGGTAAACTGGAAAAAAAAAAAAAAGCAAAATTGTTTGCCCAGGAAATGAGCAGAGTGGTTTGTAATAGTATGAAAATACTGCAGATGCGACAGTTTTTGGCAGTTCAGACTACTGTGGGCTGTGACCTGAGCGCTACATGACCCTTCTCTGCACAAATAATCATGCAGTCTCAAATTACACAGAGCAGCTCTTCAGCTCAAGCTACAGATTTTTTTTTATTTGTAGGCAGGGTTAAAATGGTGGCCATAACAACGTGTACTGGGAGTTACCACCGCGGCTGCTACAGACTGGAACAGGGGGACAGTCGCTACAATTGGCAATTACCGAAAGGATACGGATGCTGTACGGCTGGCAAAGCCTTGTCCAGCTACTTTCTCAGCTGGAGGAGGCTAGTTACTAACATCTACAGTATGTGGCGGATTTGTCGTTGACAAGAGATGTTATCGCGATAGCGACGAGGAAAACTCCCCCGATTAAAAGCTCAAGGAGGAAACAAGCTTGGGGGGGGGGGGGGGGGGGAAAGAGAGTTAAAATCAGCCGTAATGAAACTCTTGACTCAGCAGTGCGCGGCGGGAGGCTGCCGTAGGCACGGCCGCGGCGCGGCTCCTTCTCCTCGCAGGGGAGAACCAGCCGGGGCACAGGGGGCTGTGGGAGCGAAGCTGCCGCAGGCAGGAGGTGCCCCGGGACTCCGCTCCTTGCCGAGACCCTTCTCCCCAGCGACTCCTGACTCGTCTGAATCAAAACCAACTCAGCGCTCGGGAGCTTCTGCGAACGGGGCGGGAAGGCGGGCCCGGCAGCCTCCCCACCTCCTCCTCTCCGCCGTTCGGAGACCTTCCTCCCCGTGCGGATCTCCTCCTCCTGCCTCTCCCTTCACGGCCAGCCACGCTGCGAGCCCCAGGCAGAGCCCAGCGTCCGCGGCCGCAGGGAGGCCGGCAGCACTGAGCAGAACCAGGAGCGGAGCGCACGTTGTGTTTTCCTTTGGGGCCCGGCTTGGCGGGGCCGTCCCGCCCCTGAGCAGGGGGTGGCCAGGTCTCGGAGCCCGCTCGGGGTGTAGCCCCGCCGCTCCGCCCCGGGGCGTTGAGGAGGAGGAGTGGGGTGTCTCGGCCGTCCGTCCCCGCCCCGCGGGCTGACCCCGCGCGGGCAGGCAGGAGGCGGCGCGGCGGCGGGGACGTGCCCGCCGGGATGCGCGTTTAGCGGCGGCCCCGGCCGAGCGCAGGCCCCGCCGGCTGCACCTGGCGCCGGGGTAAGCGGCAGCGGAGCCCCGCGTCCTGCGCCCGACACCCGCCATGGAGAAGCGAGGGGAGGGCGAGCCGCTCTCCCACCCCCTGGAGCCCGAGCCCGAGCCCGAGCCGCAGCCGGCGCCGCCGGGGGAGAAGCGCTTCAGGTTGTGGTACGTGGGCTCGTCGTGCCTGGATAGGCGGACCACGCTGCCCATGCTACCGTGGCTGGTGGCCGAGATCCGCCGCCGCGGCCAGCGGCAGGAGCCCTGCGGCGCCCCGGGCAGCGGGGTGCCGGCCCGCGAGGTGCTGCTGCTGCTGGGCTCGCCCACGCTGCGCTGCGTGCCCGCCGGCCCCGGCCCCGCCGCCGCCGGCCCCGGCCGCCCCGCCAGCCCCGCGCCCGCCGTCTTCATCTTCGAGCACAAGGCGCAGCACATCGCCCGCTTCATCCACAACAGCCACGACCTCACCTACTTCGCCTACCTGATCAAGGCGCAGCCCGACAACCCTGACTCCCCCATGGCCTGCCACGTCTTCCGGGCCACCGACCCCAACCAGGCGAGTGGGGGTAGCGGGCGGGGGCGCTCCCCGGGATCTCCCCGCTTGGCTCCTCTCCTCGCCGGACGGGACCCCAGGCGCTCCGCAGCCGTGGAGGGGCCGGTGTGCCCGGGCGGGGCAGGGTGCTGCCTGTGGGGTACTGCGGGACCGCAGCCTCCGCACGCCCACCCGGGGCCGGCCGTGCCCGCCGGCCTCGTCCCGGTGTGCCCTTCCAGCACAGGCGGCTGCAGCGCCCTTGGCTTCCGCGGAAAGGGAGGGTGGTGGGGACACAGAGCCCTGCCTGGCCATGGGGTGCGTTGCCAGCCCCTGCCAGGCCGGCGTATCAGCCTCTGCGGAATGCAGTGCCCGGCGACATGGGGCCCCTTTCTTCCCGGGCCGCCCTCCGTGGGGAGGCCTCGCATCCTGCAGCAGCTCGGTGCCAAGGGCACGGTTTGCTCCACGATCAGGATTTGTGTTAGAGCGTCCCAGCGGTGCTGTCAGTGCCGGGCGGGAATGGAATAGTGCAGGATGGTGCTTTTCCTCAGACTCCCGTGGTACCGAAGCGATCGTTCGTGACCAGCGGGTCCTGTCGTGCTCACGGGTCACGCTAAGGACACCTGGCCATGCTCAGGCATATGCAGTAGTGCTACAAACAAGGCTAGGTTTGGGTGGGGACATTTTTGATAAAGTGCCAACTGGAAAAAAAGACCTAACAGTAAGATTGTGTTTTCCTGACTATCTAGCCTTGGCTAACACATCAAATGTGCAGCAGACTTCTTTCTGATTTAGCATATGTGAGCAATAGTGGGTGGACAAGTCGGTTGGATAATCAATTTAGCAAGATGACAACAAGAAAAAGGCCTTTTGATAACAGTCCTTTGGTTGAGTAAGTCAGAATACCTTTTCCTCAGCTTTCACAAACTGGGGGAAGAACTCTTGCAGTTGGAAGTTAGCTAACTTACTGCATGTACTGAACAGCTCCTAGGGTTTCGTTGTTTGTTTGGGTTTTCTTAAATGGGGAGGGTGGGAAATATTAAGAAAACTACTGAAAATTTCTTGGTATATTAACCGTTTTATTTGAGGCAGCACACTTCCAGAGAGAGCATGGAGGCATTTAGATTGCATTCATAGCTGTGGCTTAAGGACAGGCTTAGGACAGGCAGTATCCCAAGTGGAGGTAACTGTGCTTAACTTGTTGGCAACTGCTGTGGGTTCTGCTCTGCCAGGAGAGCACGCAGCAAGAGCGTGGAGGGGATCGTCTTCTGCCCGGGGAGGAGCCCAAATGTCCTTTTAGGAGTTTGGCAGTATGGACTGAGGCAAACTAAGGTTCATACTGTTGGCAGAAGATGCTGAATCAAATTTATTTCTGGGGTAGGTCTGTACTGGTACCATGGGTTTGTAAAACAATTTTACTTTAAGATAGTGAATCCCTAGTACTCCAGTGAATGTGTAAAGTACTACATAAATTTACATTTGGAAGGCTATTTCTCACTACAGCTCTATCCATATGGCTTTCCTTCTTTCCTCACGAGGAAAGTGCCCTTATGTGCATTGAATTAAATCAAACTGATACTGTAGGTTAAGTCTTCCTATTGAAAGAAGTTGTTAGTGTGTACATGTCTTGTTCAATTTTTAGTTATACTTGTTAAGATTTTTTTAAACTTTGTTATCATTAATAAAGAATATGTCCCTCCCAGGAGCATTACTCAGCACATGATTTTGAACTACAGTGCGGGTAGTAAATGCAGAGCTAGCGATGTCATTTACAAGTGTCTGATTAACAGGCAGGTTTTATTAAGGTACCAAAAGGAAAAGGTGGATTCTTATCCCCACCTTCCTGCCCCCCACCCTGAGTTTTGTTATCAGTTTGCCCAGGCTTGGTTGGCTAAGCCTGTGCAGGTATCTAGCTGTTGGTCTGTGCTAAAGCTTAATCATGAGTGGGTGAAGTCAAGCAGCACGTTGCTAGCTCTAAAAGTCTTCTTTCTAAGCTCTTAATTGTTTATTATAGAATTGATGTTGTTCTTGCATGCTTTCAAGATCTTTATGCACTTCTGTTTCATAGTGGTTATATGAGCCTTGTGTTGTGTATTAACTTAGAAAGTATTTTTCACAGCTGTTATTTTCAGACAATCTCATTTTCCATCTTCAGCTATAGTGACTTTCAGCCAGCGTAAGTTGGCACTGCTACTGAGAAAAGTGATCCTGTCTTCTTCAAGCCTCAACCCCTTGTTTCTTCCTCTCAGCTTTGTCCTTTTGGCAGCACAACTGTTTGTGCAGCCATACAGCAAACAGGATCTGGGAATTGACTGGTGTTAAGCTTGCTTTTCCCTTACCTTCTCTGGAGTATTTCCAAACTGCTTCCCTCATTTGCAGCCCTAATGACTGTTTACATCAAGGCAGGTGGGTTGGAGGCACCTGGTATCAGTGAGTACCTAAGAAGGGGAAGGGTCAGATAGCCTTTCCAGAAGTTCTAGAGAAGGTAATTTCCAGAGGAATTGTGGATACTCCATCCCTGGAATTGTTCAAGGTTGGTTAGGGCTTTGAGCAACCTGGTCTAGTGGAAGGTGTTCCCTGGCAGTGGGGGTGGAATTAGCTGGTCTGTAAGACCCCTTCCAAGCCAAACCATTCTATGATTCTGTGGAAGTTATGCTGACTTCAGGTTTGCCAGGGCAATGCCATGGTATTGTCCACTTTGGCAGTATTAAGTTCAGCAGCATGCTAAGTAGCTCTGGAATGAAGGAAAGGTACAAGAGATGTCTTGGGGTCTCTGAGTTAGAAGACAGCTGGCCATAAGTGGATGTTAGTTATAAAAGTGAGACATTAATGATTGGCTTTTGAGGAACTAGTGCTACCATGATAATTCAAAAAACAATGTACTGAGAGTGAAAGTTTTGGCTTCAAGCCTGTAGCTTTGTCCACCAGCTGTACTGCACAAGGTTTAGGCTGCACACGCAATCCCTATGATCACAAAAAGGGCTGGTATTCATAGAAAAAAGCACTGCCTCTTGCCATTCTCTGCAAATTTCTTTACCAGATGACCAGTGAACAGCCAATGTAATATGTGCACTGATGACATCAGGTGGGAAGATAACATCTTTTAATATTATTTGCTGTGACTGGAGAAAAATGAGAGTGAGCTAGCAGAATGAAACACCTTCATATTTTATTTGAAAGCCTGAAAATTCTAGGCAGAGCTGAAAAGTAGGAGCCAGTGGGGTGACTCTGTTCTGGAGTAGTGCTTTGGCAGCGTGTCAAACCCAGAGCTTGTTGGCATGACAGTGGATGCTGAGATAGATTTTTTGTGGGTATGTGTCTCTTTCCTTTGCTGTTTAATTACAAGGGGAGGCATCTGAAGCCATCTGACTGATGGAGATGGAAACAGAAATGTTTGCCCTTTTTTTTCTCCCTCGGAACTTACTACAGTGTTTGCTGCTTCTTGTAACTGTCCAAAGCAGTAGCCAGCAGAAGTGGATAAGGGTTCTTGTCCATTTAGTGTTGCCTGGTACTTTCTGAGTAGCAGCCAGAGATTTGTTAGTTTGTGTTGCTGTCATATGAGAATGATCAAGTATGCACAGACTGTATGTAGACATCAAATGACGGCATTGTCTCATTTTATATTTGACAGATTTTTTTTTTACAGTCCTGGGAACAGATTATTTTTTTAACCCAAAAGTTAGAATTTATAAATATGGCAGGCATACTCTTCTTGCAGCCACTGAGAAAAGGCTGTTTAATTAGTATTTTTAAGCTCAACATTAACACATTTTTATCATTAAATACTGATTGTGTTCTATAAACCAGATTTTAATTGTGTGGAACAATCAATGCAGTTAAACAATTGCCTTGAGTTCCCTGTTCTCTGGGGGAGAGGTTTGTGGTATGATCTCTTTCTGCAGTTTTTTTTTTTTTATTATTATCATGCTGATCTAGATTGTGTGTTTCCTGCTTGAAACATGAATAAGCCTGTTTTGAGAGGATATTTTTTTTTAACCTCAACTGGCATCCTAAATCAAATTATACTTTACTTGATTCTTATTAGTGAAAATAGTTGTTTCCTCCAGTTATTTAAGAATTCATTTCATGCGTTTTGGTTTTCTCTTCTCAAACTTAAAAGCATGATGAAAATGTATTGTTATAAGGTTTCAAAAGTAATCCAAGCTGGCTGTGGAAAAATGATGTTCAGGTGGCCACACCTCAGTTGAATTTAGCTCTCGTGGGTATAATCTGTAGCTGTGTTAAGGGTCTAGGCTTCCTCAAGGTGAAACAGAAGTAATGGAGCCTTTTGGTGACAGTGTAAAGCTATGATAAAAACTGGAGAGATGGAAACTTAGAGACAAGAGCCAGAGACAGCCCACTTGTCAGAAACACTTGTCTACTCCAAGAATGTGTTTCTTTTCTGTTGAATAATGTGTTTCAGTAAAGCAAGGATGTAAGACAATTGTTCTGGAAAAGCAAGACATGAGTACAAAGTCTAGTCAAAGGAGGCTTTTATGCTGTATGAATATCATGTTACATAAAGTTTCTTACTGAAGAATGTAAGTTAGAAATGTTTGAAGAACTAAGTTTGTCAAGTTTACGTGCGTATTTCTGTTGTCCTTTGATTATTATGTGATATAGGAGCACGAGCTTAATGGCAATGAAGTCAAGGTGTAGGAAGTACATACATACAGCATTGTTGAAATTCATACTAAGGTATTGCACGGGTTGAGTTGTCTGATAAGATGTGTTTTGAGTAGGTATAACAGACCTGACAAAATAGATATGCTCTAGGTTTTGAAGGATTCTGTAGCAAATGAGAGCTGACATTTGGTTGATAGCACAATTTGGTTGCAGAGGAAGGATTTTCCATGAGAAAGATAGGTTGTCTCAGTTTTTACCAAGAAAACAAGTCTTGGAGGGGCCAAAAAAATGAAAGTTTTCTGAGTTCGTGTGGGTCAGAATTTCATTCATGGGTTGAGAAACTGAAAAGCGATGACTCAGAACAAAGCATGGATGTTAAGGGCTTGCAATGAATGCAGAATTGTTTGGTGAGCAGCCTTATTATCTCTAGCTTGCATGGGCAGCCTCAGATGAAAAGTCTTGCACTCCCTTTTTTGAAACTGAAAGTTGAGAGCTTAAGGTTTCATTTTTGATTGCCTTAATAGATTTGGCACTTTTTTTTCTGAAAATGAGACTACTTTTAATTTTAGGATTGTAGAGTTATCTTTAAATTTTGGTTTTGAACATCCTGCCCATAATATTTCTTTCCTACATCTCAAACAGAATAAATAATAAAATTATTGAGTGTTTCTAAACGGTGGTGTGTAGCCTTTTTATTCCTGGCCAATGTTTAGGAAAGGAAAGATAATGGGTTTAAGTACCCTTGTCTGTCATGTTAGTAAAAAGAATTAATTCATTTTTCCTTTTGCAGTTCATGAAAACCACCCATTATTTGTGGAGTAGAAGCAATGTCTTGTAGTTGAAGCAATATATTTTCAAAAAGGCCAAATAAAATACATGAAATTATGTATTTCACTGAGAGTGGCTGTAGATAAATAGTGACCAGATGATAGGGCTGTCTTTAAGAAAGGAGATTGTGTGTATCTAAGAATACCAAATCAAGGCTTCTCTTCTGATTATTTGTTTCTAGGTTGTTTTTTTGGGTTTTTTTTTGTCCTGTCAATGCAGAGGCAGTTTCTTTTGAAAACAATTAAATAAAAATCTGACTTTAAAAAGATTTAGCTAGCATGTGTGTGTCGTCGCAATAAGGAGAGTCTGATTTTTAGGGGTGATGGAAATCTCTGACCAAGATGCTTGAAGGTGGTTGTTTATAAAAGTAAATTCTAGAGGAGATTTAATTTCTGAACAGCCATTATGAAATAGTGGTGTTCCTGATGCCTATCAATCTCTGCTCTTTGCTAAGGTTTGGTACAGCATTTGATGTGCACAGCTCACCGTTCCTTGGATCTCTTCCATGGATCTTCCCCATTTGGAGCTCCCTGAACATCTTGAGTTTCTCTGAGGTAAAGTGGTGAATAAATACCGCAGTGAATTGGGACCAGTTCAGAGATTACTGTCTGCTCTGTAGGTCATGCAGATTTTCAGCAGTATTGGCATGGTCCCCTTGTGGTACCAGCTGTCCTCTGCCACCTGGTTTTGTTTCCTTTGTGGTTTCAGATACCATTTCAAGAGCAGGGCCAAGGAGGAGTTTATTTCCAATGTGGCTTTTGTCATGTATGCAAACTGTGCCATCTTCCACATTTTTATTATGCGCTGTTCTGAGGCACCTTTAGAGACCACAAGGAGATAAAAAGACCTGCAAGACCTTCAAGGGTGAAAATCTACTTGCAGAGGTCATTAAATAATGTGGTGTTTCCAGGGCTGCTGAAAACCAAATTTAAGGCAGTAAAGTGAAGTGATTTAGTTCAGAAATAGGCTCTGTGCTTTCATGTTCTCTATCACCTGTAATACAGTATCTGCCACCTTTCATTCTGACAAATACATACATCAAGACCACATGCAGTTACATGGGTTCCAAAATAGAGCATCACCAATGCAAGATAGCATATGATCATTTGACAAACAACTGTATTGTCCCTGGAGAGGTCAAAGTATAAAAAGACAATACTGAATGTCACAGGGCAGGATAAAAATATTGGAGTGGTTACACCAGGGATGCAGGAACTATGTGACTTCCTATTTTGGGATTTGTTTTGAGTACCAGAGAACACGCATAAGTTTTGGATATGCCTGTTTTCATCCATGAACATGTTGAGGTTCTTTTACTCCTTTTCAAGTGTATTAATCAGGTGACATCTGGTAGATCAGTGAGATAAGCAAATAAATATTCTTGATGGTCCTGTAGGTCTGAAATTACTCTGTTATTTCAGTCTTCCCCTTGGCATTGGTCAAAGGTAAACGTGTTTGTGCTGGATGGGTTTAGTTATGATAGTGTGTTTAAGACTTCAGAGAAAAGAACATGAAAACCCACACAAGCGACAAAACCACACACATTTGACTTAAGGGGCTTATTGCAGCCAATTAATTAGAGTCTTAAGTTTTATATTTTATAAAAGTTAATTATGTATCTTGAAAAATCCAGTTAATTTTTATTCCGAATGCAGTCACTCTCCACCAGTGCAAAGCCTATGGTTGTCTCAAGCCTCTTTCCCTTTCTTGCCTTTGCCTCTCTGTAGCAGCCACCCTGCTTGAAATGAGCAGCAACTGTGCCTTGCTGTTTGAGGCAAAGCCTGCTTAAAGCCATCCCTCTTAGGAGAAATGGGCTGCTTAGCCCCCCGCCCCCTCTCCCTGCTGCAGGGAATTAGGGCTCAGAGTGAGAAGTTAATTACTTGGTCCTCTTCTGGAGAGGGTGATGCTGCCTGGATTTCTGCTGCTCCCTTAGCAGACTCTTTCTGGAGGAAGAAAAAGGAAAAGCTTGGCACCAGCAAGACTATTAGGTATCATTTTACCTTCCCGAGATCAAGCTTTGTGTCTTGGCTTCAGCTGCAGTGCCTAAACATGGTTTTTATGTCCTTTTGTGTGGTTTTAGTTGAGTGAACTGAACAAAAACTTTCAACATGTACCTCAAAGGCTGTCACAGCATGAATAGATAAGGTTGAAGGCATATAGTAAATATATGTATGACGTCTTAAATTTTCTGTTCAGAGCCTCAAAAAGGTGTCATGAGCTTACAATTATGTAGTTGTCTTACAACCCCTTTCAGTTTGGATCATTTTAAGAGTGGCGAAATACTTCAGTTGAACCGCTGCAAAAAAGAAACACTTTTTTTTTCATTGTTAAATTTTTATTGGACCCCTAATGCTATTCAGAAACTCTGCTTGATGCTTTGGAGGAATTGTATCTATTCAACCACATTTTCTGACTTTATAGGCTACTTGTAGTAAGTTTTCTTCATCTCTGTTCAGATCTGATTGCTTTCTCATGGAATCCATAACTTTCCTTTTTAAAATGATTTTATGTATTTGGAATTAGGCTTTTAAAACTAATATTTTCTAGAAATTCGGAAGGGTAATATGGTGAGAGTTTTCTTCTGTATCTCTGGAACTGCTGAAGATAGGTAGGATTCTACAGTATTTGACACGTGGCACTTTTCTGAAGGATTAAATAAATTTAAAATGCAAACATGAAAGAGAGTGTTGTTCAAAGCCAGTGTGAAAGACTTGTAGAAGCTGTTGGATAAGATAAAACCAATACCATAGAAGTGTGGCTTTTTTCCAGCTCTATCATCTCTAGCTCTGTGGTTTCCCCTCTCCCATTTCAACTGACTTTAAAGGTATATTTCAGTCATGAAGTTCATTTTTGTATGTTGATAAACCTTAAAGAGCTTGCTCTGTTAAAGTGACTGGGGTTATGTTTTGTTTCATTACTCCTCTTGGCAGGAATATGTAGATCTGCACAGCACTGTTTAGAGATCCTTGATGCATTGAAAAACATGTTGAGGGAAGTCAGAATATTATCCTCCAGGGCACAGCAGTGACTGCCTTCCAGACTGTTCATGATTTTGTTTTTCCTAGTAAGATAAATAAATATTTATTTTTTTAGAATGCTGATGTTAAATATATTTCATGTATTGTGTGACACAGATGTGGATTTCCTGTTATGTTAATTCAGAAAAAGGGCAAAAAGCTGCAATGTCCCAGGAACTTTGGGAATAGTCAGTGGTCTGTGGGTTCTTAAGTATTTCTGAAATAGAGTAAATACTCAGTAACAGAGCAGTGAAAGACCAGGACGTGCAGTGCTAACTTGTTGAAGCATATTTTTATGTGCCTGTTCATGGTTTGTTTCTGGCTTTGGCTTGATTATTCCTAACAACTCCATCTCAAGTTACGGTAAGATTTCTAAATAAAAATAGAGTAGGCTAATGTATATTTAACAGTGCTGTATTTGCCAAGGAGGAACCAGTTGCTGGCTTGCTGCTTGGCTGAAGGGCAGAAATGAAGCATCACACCAACTCCAGCTAAAACCCGTGCTGAAAGCTGATGTTTGACCTTCAGGTGCCATACAAATGCAAAGGTCTGCAATTGCTGCCTGCCCAGCTCTGTCACAGCGTGCAAAATTACAGCTTTGGTAGTCTGAGGTGAAAAAACTCATTCCTGCTTGTGTGCAAATTAGAACGGGAAGAGATTGTGTGTGTGACCTGCTGCTGTACTTGGCAATGAAAACAAATACCAGACTGCCCTCTGGGTCATGGCACTTCTGTGGCAATTAAGCAGTTAGGTCAAAAATTGTCAAACAATTTACTGTAAGTGTACTCTACAAAAATAAAAAACCAAGGACATAATTTAAGATCCTGAAATGCTGTACTGATGTGCAAATCCCATAATGACTGATAAGAGAGCTTTCTGTGAAAAATACTGCTCTTTCTGTAAAATTTTGTTAAAGTTTTTGTACAAGACTTTTTTTTTTTTTTTATGGAGAACAATTTAAAACAAGTATCCCTTTTGTAGACAACACTTCTGGCCTGACTTTGTGGTCGTACTCACTGAGGGCCGCAATTTTCTGTGCAGCATGACTGCAAACTTTAGCAGTATGAAAAATAACTTGCAAAGAGGATACACTTTTTTTGTAAACCAACTACATTATAAATAGACACAAGATGTTGGCTTTTCTTCTGCAGCAGTTTTTTGGGTGAACCTTGCCAAAAGAAAATCAAGTGAGCCTTTCAGTAGGAGTAACACGCCATACTTCTATTTAAATTATTCATGGAGAAACACACCTAGATTATCCATGGCATATGTGTGCATATATTCAGATTTACCCTTGAGAAAATTTGCTGACCTAAACATGGGAGCCGAGTAGGAGCAAGGCAACATGATTAAAGCCAGCTGAGAAGGAGTGGGTTTACATCCTGGCACTGTGCCTTGGATTCCCTCTCTGCTTAATGCTAGGGAGAACTAAAAATAGTATCTGCAGTTTAGTGGGGTAGTGTGAAGTTTACAAAATGAATAGGTTTCTTCCATAGTGACCTTCTGTCTGCTGAAATCACCACAAAAGGTGATATTAAGAAAAATAAATTAAAAAATACATACAGAGAGCTATCAATCTGTATAAATGGTGTGGAGTTTTTTAGGGAACTTTGTTTTGCTTTGTTCAATGTGTATGTTGTCCTTAAAATATACAGCATTACAGTTGGGAGTGTAGAGGAACATAGAGGCCAGCCCAGACTGCTAGGTTTGCTTGATTTTTGTGTTTCTTTACGCAACCAAGTGTTTTGTTTCTGTATGATTGCTCACTGTTCTGCATTTCATCTGTTTTACTTGAAATTGTAGCCTTGCTGGTTGTAGTTGTATGGAAGTTTGAAAAGGGAACTTCATGTTTGGTGAAAATTAGAGGTTAAACCCCATTTTTAACAACACCATCAGTAGTAAGCTGACCAGGAGCTCAGCTTTGGAGCCATTTTATTTCTTATCTTGTCTTATTTTTGAGATTTGATAACATATTTGATATGCTTCTGCTCTGAGTTCTCACATGACCACCATAAAAAGATTAGATTTTGAGAAGATAATTAATTCTTGTATTCCTCCAGCACAACAGACTGGATGCTTTAGGATGTTACTTCTAGAAGTGTCAACCTCAGCAAGGCAGGGATTTATATGTACATGCTGCTGTTCATTACCTATCGAGTAACAAATCTGCAAGACTCACATTATTATCTGGATTATCACAAGCTTTCCTATTATGCTAAACTTGAAGTATCAAAATGAAATGTTGCAGTCCTTTTTCACTGTTTGCCAATCCTGCCTCTAACAGTGGAAATTCTTTTAGCTGTTTGGTCCTGCTGTTAGGTTTGCAATTCTACTGTCAGACTTTCTAGACCTAGTTTACCATCACCTGAAAAACTGGCAGAGTTCCACCAGCTTTGACACTCATTTTGCAGATTTTAAAATTCTTACCACAGCCCTGTGGCAAGCTCAGAATATTCTGTGGAGCGCCACAGGTTGTTGCTGTCCTTGTGGAAGCACAGCACCCAGCCCTGTCCTGGGCTAGTCTGTTAGAAATACAGAGTAGGGTTAACAGTGTCCTTTTACACAGGTCAGTTAATTCACTCCTGCATACTGCTGCCACGTGGGCTCCCCAGCCAGGGCACAGGGAGCACTATATATGAATTGTGATGGATCACTGCTCCTGGAAGGGCTCTGGTTATGCACCCACAAGAGCCCTGCATGAAACTATGCAGGGTCTGCTTCATGCTTTCATCCCTGTTTAATTGCTTTGGGTTGGTTTCAGGGGACTATTCAGTGAACAACTTAAGACTGTCTAGAGGGCCCTGCTCTGAAATAGGATCCAAGGCACACAAATCATTGTCTGGATTGCAGGGTTTTCCTGCAGGACCACTAGCTGCTAGAAGATCATACTACTTCACTACTCTGTTACTGCTTTAAGTGTCATTCTACTAACAAATATAGCAGTCTCTTACTATTACTGTGTCATAAAAGTAATACTCTGGATGTTTTTTTGTTTCTGCCTGTATACTGTTCCTATTAAAATGTCAAAATATCTTTCAGCTCAATTGAATAAACAGGTGAGTAAGGATGTGATAGGTTTCTAATTCAGTTTCAGCATGGGTTGCTATTGTCATTTGAACATTGCAGAGATCTAAGAAAACACCAACTCTACATGCCAGTAGAAGTTTGCATAGCTCTGTGGTATGCACCCAGAGTGTCCTTCCAGGGAAGCGTGCTTCCTGAAGGGGTGTTTTCTCTAGCTGACCCTTGTGAGTGGTCACAGTGTAGGTAGGATTGGGAACCCCACATGAAGGTAATGGGGAATCTGGTACAGAAATCAGAGCTGCCCGCAGAACAGTGAAGAACACAGATCCCTTTGTGATTGCCAACAGATGCATTACTTTTCAAATTTTTGGGCTTTTCCAGTCATCTTACTCTATGTATGTAGAAGATTACTGCTTATTATTTTCTTATGTCGTATCTCTTGATCCTCTGATTCTCTCATCTCCTTGAAAGTGTCCCAGTCCAGGATTATAATCTTTGGGTTTTGAAGGAGTTGTTGGTACTGCATGCAGTACTCTGAATCATGAAGAGTCATGATTCTGACCATAGGGGAAAACAGATAATAATCCCTTTAACCCTGCCGCTTCCCACAAGCTGCTTGCCTCAAGTTAAAATTTGAGTTTTAAACTTGAAAGTAAAAAAAGCAGTCATTCATTCTTTTGATTGCTTGCTGCCAGAAGCTGAGCATTTCAGATACAGCTACCAGGAGTATAAAAGTTTTAACTTTATTCCTATTCATATTTCTTCTTTCAAGTTCCACATTTTAGAAGTATCACCAAGAGTTGCTTTTTTTTTTGTTTAGTTGATATTAAACAATATCAATTATTGTTTTTTAAGTGTAAGTTCTGGTAGCAGCTGTTTATTGAATAGAAACTTGAACAAAAATGTGAAAGTAATAATGCATGGTGGTAATTTCAATTTTAATAGAGCTGTTCAAATGTTTTTACTTGCTCAAAGTTCCTTTGCATTTGAAGTTTAGTTTCACCTTCATACCCTTTTTTTAAAACACATGACCTGGCACAAATTTATTTTTAAGTTGTACTGCCAGTGGCTGATGGGAGGTGAAAGCTGGTCTCCTCAGTGACCGACACAAATGTATTCTGTTTCAGAAGGAAGGTATGAGTAACAAAAAACCTCAAACAGATAAAAAACCACAGCCTGTACTGCAGAGGGAATGGATGGTGTGCTGTATGGTAAAAGTCTGTAATATTAGCAAAATAACTCCTGGGGCCTAATATGAACAGCTGAGTCATTTATAGCTGGTAGAGGGACAAATTGCTGCTGAAGGATGTTTGTTATTGCATGGCTGCTGCTAGAGCTGGTGGATTGCCTGCTTAAGAGCAAAGTAAACTTGAACCTGGTAAAAAGTGCTGTGAAAAGTACACTCCAGATAAGCATGCTTTAATCTCTGGAACATTTAATTGGTTCAACACCATTTTCTAGTGCCTCAGGTTTTCAAATGTGCAAACATATTTATTACGTTGACATAATTATCAATTTCTAATTTATTCTTCTCTCTCAATCCACTGATAATAGTAGGGGAGAACACATTCTCTTGTACTATTAATATAGATAGGGTTCATATATCAAATTATGGAGTTAATACCTGTCCTTGAAAGTCTCCTGACTATTATTTCTCTGCTTCTTAATGCAGTACCAGGCTGCTACTGTAGGTCCCCATGCTGATGGTCATGTCTATCTAGTGAGGTTTGAATGTGTTTAATATGAGCCTCAGAGTATGCAACTATGTAAAATTAATCCTCTCAAAAATTGATATTCAGTTTATCTCTGAACGTCATGTCCATTGGTAGACTGTTTTGACAGATTACTTAATTAATTGTAAAATAAAGAGGGCTTCTACCCTCCTTAATATTTCCTTTGCCTCCCAGCTGCTTTTTTACAAGCAAAACTGAGCATCAAGAATAATTGCAAGCCCCTGCCCTAGTGCACTTTGGCAAAGGGTGAGTAGGTATAGTTTTTAACAATCCTTTAGCTCTCTCACTGGTCTTAAAGAAACTGTCTTAAAGAAATTGGTGGGACTTGAAACAACACATTACAAAATTTCAGAGTGCCATTTTGGAGAGAGCAGCAACATAGGTTAAAGCTGAGGGCAAAAGTAGGGCAATTGCCCTGCTCCATGGGGAAATAGTAATGCTTCCATGGCAGCCTGCTGGAGGAATGATTAGTGGCCAGTCATAGGAGAGGGAAGCTTTTAGTGTCCTGTATGATAATCAGGCTCCTGAATAATTAACCAGTGACTCTGAAAAATACACTCCTCCCGTTTTTCTCGAATCTTGTTATTTCTAACACTAAGCACAGTTAGTTGCAGGTTTGCTTACAGAGCTGTAGCACTGCAGCTACAAGTTTACAATATGAGTAACTATCTGAATACCTTCCTGGGCCTCCTACCCCGTTATCCATGTGACCATTTGTTTGTATACTTTGAATAACATAAAGGCAAAACCCTCAAACAGCAGTAATTTTTTCAAGTATATTACATCTAGCCACTCATGGATTTAAGTCCCACAGAGAACCATGTCCCCTGTCTTCTGACCAGGTAGCTCAGAGTGCTCTGATACCTCTTTGTTACCCAGTAGCTTCTTCCTGATAACCTGGACGGTCTCAGCCTGTAGTCCCAGCATTAATGACAGAATACATCAGTGCATACCTCTTGCTTCAGCCTCCAGAGTATAAACTAGCAGATGGTGTTGGCTAAGAGAAGAGGGGACTTTAACTACCTCAAAATTACTCATTAAAAGATGCTGCTGCATGAAAATGCTTTTGAATAGCTCAAGCATGGAAATTCCATTCATAAAAGCATTATTTTTTTGTGCCCCAGGAATAGGTTGGAAATAATTTTTTAATTATTAGACTAGATGATGTAGTTTTTTTAGAGATGAGTAAATTAAATAAAAAAAGGTACTGATGGAGATGGGTTGACTTTATGTGCAGAATGCTTATTAGGACTATAAACCAGATCAGTTATTTTCAAGAATAGATTGAGTCACTGGCAATTTTTAATAGTCCAGATTAACAAAAATGCCTGTTTCATGTCTTTGGGGAGATTTAATGCTTGTGTATTTCCCTCAGCTTCTACGATAATTACATTTTCTCAAGCGTAAGTGGCTTTCACTTTGCTGTTTCAGAGTCTAAGTATCTAATGTTTGTGTTGCATCTTTCACTGTGTATCCCAAGAATTCCCACACATAGTGGTATAAAGCAAAAACATCCATGCCTGCAAAAAATGATCCGTGGTAACACTTGGACCTTGTGAAGTAATTTGGATGTCTGCAAGCAGAAGTGAAGTTTTTGCAGCTTGTTCTGCAGTTTCACTTAAAGGAATCTGAAACTGTGGTGCTGATGGCTGCTTTGAAGAACGCTAGTCCTGTTTCTGCAAACATTGAACTCCTGTCTGTGGGACTGATCGTCTTTAAATGTCCAACTCTCTCTATTGCATTGATAAATTCCATTTCTTCTAGCCCTTCCTTCTAGATCCCCTGCTGAGAACATGGGATCAAATCTATAATTTCTAGTAAAGGGCCTTACTACTCCAGGTTGTTTCCCAGCTTGTAAACACCCTTTGTCTGTGGCCTTGCAGTCCTGCTGCCGCCTTGTGAGCTGCAGTTCCTGGTTGAACACAATTGCCCAGTGTTACAGCTGGGCTGGCACAAAAATGTCAATTATCACACAGAACTACATTATTCTGCTGATTTTACATGCTTAAATACTTACAAGTGGTGAGTCTTTCCAAGCTGATTTCTAAAGGCACAAGCCTTTCAGGTGTTCTTGGACAACTCTGGCTGACTTCAGGGACTTGGCTTGTCTAAGAATATTCTTGAAATTGGCTGCAAGCCCAATATTTGACTGGGTAGGTTAATCTGAGTAGCACTATGGTTAGGTCTTGTTTCCAGATGAAAGCTTTTTGTAAATTTTGTTTTTTAACAAAGCATGGTAAAAATTCTTTCATTTATTCACTAGCTGGTTTGCAATGTGCTTTAATAGAAAAGTGCATAAGGTGTTACCTATCCTGTTCCAGCAGCAGCTTCAAATAATTGCAAGACATTCTAAGAATAAGCTGTTACTTGTTTTCCCACAAATGTAGGAACTAAAGAACCTGCTATTGGAGCTTTTCTTCCATACACCTCTTGTAGCTGATTACAGTTTTATGTAACCTTCTGATTACTTTGGAATGTTTTGGAAAAAGCACTTTTATTAGAAATGTGGCACAGACATTAAGAGTGAGTCCAAACTGAAGAATTCACACAAGGCATTTCCAGGTGCCTTGAAAGAGTTGCTTGTGGTGATTCTATTTTTTAATAGAATCCAAAACTCAAGTAAAAGTGTATTTCTTCCTTTGCAGTTGCTGAACTATGTTGTGTTTTCTGTTGTATTTTAAGCACTGGAGCATTGTAGTTTCCCTCCAGATGGACTGACAGACCAGCAAGAGGAACTAGAGAGGAACCCTTGCCTTTGGGGGTAGGGGTAGCTCTAAAAATAGAGATTTCTTTTTAAGGTCATGTTCAAGAACAATGGAAGATGTTGATGCAGTTATCCTTTGCCCATGATCTGATATTCTTACTTCTGAACAAACACCAGAAGACAGAGCATCTTCCTGGCACAGCAGCTTTAAGGTTGTGGAGAGGTGAGCCCCAGCAGCCCTGTTGGTCCTCTCTTGAACCTTAAGAGCCGACAGTAAAGTCAGGACACATGGACTGTGTATTGTGTGCAGTCTGGAGAGCTGGTGAAACCCATATGTGAGCAGTCCAGTGCTGAGCCTGCTTCTGCTAGAAGAGAGCCCTAAGGAGATGGTTTTCAGGTCAGAGTAAACTAGGAGGGAACTGCACATCTTAATCATAGCATCTAGAGCCAGGTGTGTGATAGATGTTCCCCTGATGCTATGGAAAAGGTAGATGAAAATCCAGCTATTTCTGTGAATTCAGAGATGTTAAGAAATATTAGAGTTTTAATAATTCCCTGTGCAGTTCAGTCACAGTAATTTCATTTTCAAGAGAAAGGCCTTCCAGTAGCATTAGAACATTAGAAGTAATTTCACAGCTTAAATGAATTCAGTCACGCCTCTGTAGTAAAGAGTGCATTACCCTTTTTATTGCCATCTGTGAAAAATGCTTTCAGCTGCATTTGAATTCGAGACACAATGGTTAGACTGGGCTGTGCACAGTTGAAAGTGACTGATCTCATTTTTGAGAAGGTATTTCCTGATAAATGCATCTGTTTATCAAATAGAGTTTCAGAAGGGAAGTGATTACTCATTTACTGAATTTGAAGGACAAGCTTTTATAGCCTAAATTTTAGGAACTGCTCTGAATATACAGCAACTACTTTTTAGAATGTTAGCATGTAGTAAGGGCAGGTGTGACTGTCTTTGAGAGGAAAAGTCTGTCACCTCTTAAAAATTCGCCATTTATCTTAAATGTAAATGTGAAATTCACTGATACCTCTGAGACATATATTGAGTATTTAAAAAAATATTTTGGGCATTTCTTCAGATTTCCTTGGGTTTTCATTGATTAACACCTAGGTTACCTGTAAAGATAGGCTTGTCTGTCCATATGCACTTCCATTTCTCTTTGAAGTTTCCAAGTCTGTCTGTTAGCGGCTTGGTCTCTTAGTTTTGTTTATAGAGACTGAAGCAGTTTTTGATCACTTGTAGGTATTTCTGAATTTGAAACAATCAGCTTGGACAGACTGCATTTGAGACAGAAGTGTATTTGGTGCCCTGTATCCATTCAGTATTGCAAACTGCTTTAGTAGGTTTAAAATAAATAGATCTTATTTTTAAGTATGAGCTGACATGTGAAGATCAAAATTCTTTGCCAGCTGTGGGCAGACACAAATGGGCCTAAGAGGGACTAAGAAGTCTCTTAAAATACATAACATTTTAAAGGGTCTGCAGGGTGGACTGTATGCTTTATTTAACAATTATACTTCAGTGAAACATCAAATTTTACTTGGTTTTGGTTGTCAGCTGTTTTTATCAAATGGAGTTTATTATGTACCTTTACAGGTCCAGCTAAATTGCCTTTCAAAAGAATTTTAAGAATCAGCCTAACTAGATGCGAACATAAAAAATTTGGAGAGAAGTGAAGTACAACTCTCTTGCAGAGAGAGGGTCATGGAGTCTGACTTCTTTTTGACATAATGCTGCAAAGAGTGAGTGCTATATAAAAAAACTCAAAAACCACAACAGAATACAGACTTGATGGAGGATAGTCCTTCAGTTTCCATTACTTTTCACGAAGGTTGGAACTGGTGATGGGAAGCACTGTATCCTCACCTTTTGAGTAAGACAGTGACTTGGAACAAAAATTGTCATGAGTCTTATTGTTACATTAACATACGTGTATATGCACACACCCCAACTATTGTATTTAAAGAGAGGAGAAATTCCATTCATTAAGATTGTTTCACACTTTTTTTCTCAAGACTGTCAATGAGCCAATGAGGTTCAGAAAGCTCTGAAACTAACACGGTGATAGGAGCAGTTGAGTGTTCAGTGGTTATTTGCTGGCATATTGTTTCAATTAGGATTGCAACAGGAAGGAAATTTCCATGAGAGATTGCCTCACGTACCCATCAGAATACCAGTCTATTTTGGTTGTTCAGTGCAAGCTTTATATAGCTCTAACACGAGTTCAGCAAAATTGCTCTGTTTTGCACAATTAAGCTGCACAAATTGCACTGTTCTAGTTTTCAGATCAAAGGTAGGTGACAGACTTGTCTTTACAAGCTGAAATCTATTGGGATTGTTTCTTGATGTCAGAAAATAAACTAGATCCTTAGTTGGTAGTATGAGAGAGACCAGAAATGGTTTTCAGCTTATGATTCTGCTTTTCTCTGATTCTGCTTTGCTCTGTCCATGACATAAGGTGTAGGTTCACACTGCCTCCTACATGCTGTTTTTCATTAGAGAGTCCCCAGAGCAGGAGCAGAGCTGTGCTGTACCCCAGAAGACACCTCAGTCTGAAGATCAAGCCTCCCTTGCTCAGTGGGCATCATGGAATGCCTCAACTCTGCCATACCAGAGTTGATGACATGTGTTACAGAAGGGGTCAGAATCTGCCTCTGGAAACCAGGCAAACTAAAAAAATCCTTTTCCTCAGAACCTGAATCTGCTTTCTTACAAGAATTTTTTTTTTTCTGCTGCTTTCTGCTTTTTTGAAAGCAGATGTTTGGCTGCTGACTGCTCGTTGATCCCCAGTGCGGAAAGATCCAGGCTACATCCTAGATCTGTGGATTAGCTGGAGCTGAGGCTGGCTAGTCCCCAAAGCGCTGCTCCTGTCCTCTGAGCAGTGAATCAGAGCATGATAGTTCCTGCTATCCAGGCCATCGCTGAGATGATACTATTTATTAAAACAATATTTTAAAAGTTACATGTAGTCTCACTTTACAGTGGCTCAAGGTCAACCATGTAGAACCTTCTAGTTTAGGGTTCCTAATCTACATACAGTCCTTTAGCCTTTATTGGAAACACCAGAATAGTTCTGAGGAACCCAACCTTCAGGCACCATGATAAGTATTGTGTTATGCAAGAGCTATTTTTAATGTATTAAAGATTAACATTGATGCATAAAGTTAATCAGGAATAAACATCCTGTGTTGATAAGGTAAAAATCATTCTCCATTTGTTAATACCCCTATTTTTAAGGGATCCCAAATTAGATCCAATTCTTGGGGTTTTTTATAGCCAGACATTGGTCCATGGAGTAGTCAGTCAGGAATATAACTTTTTGTAAGAAATGTGTTGTTTTTAATGACTGACGTTTTTTCCTTTGAATTTTCATCTTCATTATTAAATAGAAAAGGTAAATCTGTTCCTTCACTTTTCCACTGTTACACAGGTAAAAAGAGGCAGAAAAGAACCTAAAATCTAAGGAAGGACTGACTAATAACTTTTTTTTTTTTTACATCTAGCATGTGTACAGGCTGAGAAACAAAGTCATTATTAATTTTGTGATTCCCAGTCTAAATTGGACACAAACAATACCATAAAAGCACATAAACAAAAAGGAAATAATGAGCATTAGGAGTTCCAGTGATGCATTCTGAAGAGTTTTCTTTAATCACAACTTGAAAGCAAAGTCATAACATTTCCAAGTACTTTTCAAGTGTTTTGCAAGTGTTAATTTTCAGGTATTTCACATGGTTTGTAACCAAAACAAAAAGCTCCCATGTAATTGGGGAAAACATGATGCAAGACTGCCTGATTCTGCTGAACCTTTTTTTGGCTGCGTCTCTCATCAGTGAGAAACTGTGGTTGTACTTATTTCTGGAGTTTGCTTAAGCTCTCAGCAATTATGCTTTATGATTAGCTACTACAAGCTCTCTTGTAGTCCAAATAAGCTTTTCTCAGAAGTGGAATAGGGGATCATAACTTGCACTCAAGAGGTTTCTTGGAAGAGAAATGCTCTTTGGTAAACATTAGAGAGGCTTTAGCATTGGCCCAGAATGGTAGGACTTGCATTCTTTCACATGCAGCCTCCCTTAAATGCCAGAAAGTTTTTATTGCTTCTGCAACTTTTTTCATTCACACAATCTGTCTACTTCCAGGGCCACCTTTTCCTCACCCATTTGGATATAAAATAACACAGCAAGAGCTAGTTTGCAGAAGCAAATGAGAGTAGTGGGTAACTTGGAAGCCTTGACCTTGGGGATATTTTCCTTGTCCTGCCCATGCAGGAGAAGAGCAAACCACAGCAAGCCTGTGTTACCTTGCTTCCTACTCCTACCTGCATTCAAATCTTCTCCTGTTCCAAGCCAAATGCTGCTTCTCCTTTGGAGGATTGTGAAATATTGGTAAGGATGTCAGGACAAAAATGCCTTTAGAAAGGCACTACATGCCCTGGAGGAGGAGGAGGCAAACGTGGCATCATTGGACTTCCTTCCCTTCAGGCTCTCTTCCAGGGCAAAGGCAATCTGTAAAGCTGTCCTGGTTCAGTTTATAATATTTCTAGCAGTTAGCAGGCTGCTAGCCAGGGTGTTTCAGTTTGTGTATAGTTCAAGCTGTCACATTTTAATTGAAGGGAAAGGATGTCAGTTATTTGAAGCTTCCTCTAAAGGTTTTCACAAATTTAAATCTGCTATAACAGTGATGTTAATTGCACCAATAAAACATTTGCATCTCAGCAAAAGCTTTTGCTAGCTCTCTTGGATATATTTCTTGAACTGTTTGTCTCAGCTGCTTAACTTTAATTTCACTGGTTCAAGGGCTGTCAGAAAGGGTACCAAACTGGCTGAAAATGTCATATCAGCCAGATACATTGGGAGGCAGCTTAAATTTTTAAACCCCAAATCCTGTAAAATACAGATAAACAGGGAAGATGTTTCTGCTACAGTCATTCAAATGAAGTTATTTATACTTCATCTGATTCTATATTTAATTGTGTGGCAAGTTAAGTTCCAGTAGCTTAGAAATATAGGAGTAAAATTATACTGTTTTTAAGCAATAACATTGTGCTGTTCTTTCCTGAAAAATATTAGTATATTAGATAAAATATGTCATAAGGGACAGGAAGGATTAATTTTGACAGTAAGCTTTGAAGTGATGTGGTTGGAAAAAAATTTAACAGATGTGGATATTTGCTGAAGAATCTGGATTTGCAGATTATTAAATGTGTTATGAATTACAAATTAAGTCTACTTGAAGGCTTCTCCACCTTCTATGCCTGAAACTGTGTTCTTAGACTCCATGTTCTGAGAAGTTTTTCTCCTCCTAAATTAGAAAGTGCTAAAGAGTAACTCTCAGTTTTGTTAGCTAATTGTGCCCTGCTGTTCAGTAGGATAACTGGGTTAATCTACAAAAGCATGCATTTTGCTAGTTACTATTATTTAAAAAACAGCCAAGGAAACATTTCCTCAAGAAAGGAAGAAAATGGTAGGTTTTTATTATATCTGTTACAATGCCTTTTTTAATGTCTCTGTTATAATGCTTTTATTTTAAAATAAAAATTGTTTCTTAGGGAGATGGAAGCTCTTCTTGCAGAAGAGCTGGGCAAACAGCACCAGGAACTGCTAGAAACAACTTGGGAACAGCTAAAGGGAGAAGAGTTCAAGGGCTGTTCCTATCTAAGTTTGGTATCCATTGGTTGAGTTGCTATGGCTTTCCACTGGAAAGCTACAGACTAAGAGAAATCCAGACCTCTATTTACACAAGATGCTGTCATTCCCTAGCTTTAACTATAAGCTTTTAGGGTGACTATAATTTGCTGTATTTTAGGGTATTATTTCATATGTTCTTGTATTTTTGTAGGATGTCTGTTATGCCCCAGTCTGCTGATTTAGGGGAATTTGATTTTACGCTAGGTGATGTCTAGGAGTAACAACAAAATTCACAGGCAGTTCAGTAACAAACTTTTACTGGCAAACTTTGAAACAGTAAGGCAGAATAAGGTGCTTGGCAAATTTTAAAATGTGTTTGTTTTGGTTAGACGTGCAACAACAGTGTAACACTGAAGTGTAAAAACAGTTTAACACTTAAGAAAAGGTATAAGGGAAGGGAAGGAAAGGGTAGCAGTAGAGAGGTATCCAGGGTGACCACCCTTGGATCCGGCAGAGAGACCTCATTGTTGCAATTTCAGGGGCTGTTGGTTGAAGTCATAGTGCAAGTCTTGATCCATTGAGGGTGGAGAAAGCCTATGAAAGACAAAGCCCAGTGGGTTAGTATATGCTCAGCTTAGCTGAGAACACCCAGGAAATGTTGCCGTTAAATAAAGCATATATCCTGTACTTTTTTTTTTTTTTTAATTTAGGGGTTTTTTTTAAACTGCTAAATGGTTAAGCATCTTCCAGGCAAGCAGATTGTTCTGGATGGGACATCATCTTACAACAGGTCTCTAGTCTTATCTTCTTTTGTTGTAGCTACAGCTGTGCTTTATTTCACTGCAAGTTGAAAAGCTTGTATCAGACAGGTTTTGACAGGCAGATACAAAAAAAAAAAAAAAGTAATTTAAATTAAATAAGGGCTTCAACTCACATTGCTGAGTATTTGAAAAGGCTGATTAGCATTTACTTTAGATAATGGAAACTTTGGCAAGGCTTTTTACTTGGGAGCCAGTGACTGACAAAATCAACACCTTAATCAGCTGCTGTGTTCCTCACGCACAGTCAAAGCCATTGCATGTTTTGTCATTAACCAGGAATGTTTACATGTTCCTGACTGAAATGTTAGTTCAGAGCAGGTGTCCCATGGACCTGTTCTGCCTCCCAGAAAGGTTAGCTGCATTCATCTTGTAGGTTCTGCCCTCAGTTATCCTGATGAAACTCCAGACAAAATTTGCAGCTGTAGGAGAAAGTAGTGCAGATGAAGGCAAAAGTTGCACTTTATTTGTCAGCAAAAAAAAACCCACCAAAAAACAGCTCCCCCTCTAAAACAACAGAACAGTAGTGCTTGGGTTTTTTTAATATTAAGCTGAGTTACCAGAACACCAATGGAGCTAAAAATTATTGGATTATGAAAGGGAGGTTGTCATTGGAGTACCAGAAAGTGAACTCTCTCTGCTATTTTTTTGAAGCTACAAAAAAGCACATGGAGCCCCATGCAAAATCTTTAGTCAGTTTTAGTATTCCTTGTTGTCCTCTACTTGCCTTTCTTTTCCTACTTATGCTGCTATGAGAGCTCCCTGGTCTTGCCTTCAAAGTAAAATATTTAGGGTGGTGGTGACAGGATTGGCTCTTCAGAACAGGTTACCATGTGGGTTGTACTTAATGTGTCATCTGAAATAGTCCCTTTGGAGACAAATTCTAAAATGGTTTAGCCTTCAATAGGAAACTCTGATTAGAATAGCTACATTGTTGGGACATCGATTATTTTGAGGTGGACTTTGTACTGGATAAAAGCTTGAATGGAGATGAGGAATAAACAAAAGAAGATATAGCCTAGTTATGGAAATCATAGCGTATTTATCTTTATAGATTTACAAGTTGCTTAAATACAGAGATCTCTGGTGTATAGAATGTTTCTGTGTCTGGTGGAGCTGAGACATCAGTGCTGTGAAACTAGTACTTCAGAGATCCATGAAAATGAGGGAGATAAAGGAAAGAAAGCTTGCTTTGGGCAATGGGTCCAAACATTTGGGAGCTCAGGTGGAGTCTAATAATGATGTTCTTTCAGCTGTGGGAGAAGAAAGCTGAAGCTGGGGAAAAAATTTCCCTGTATTACACAGACAGAGGCTTTAGTGCACAATGTTATGCGTCAAGTTGTTATCTTCTATCCAAAAAGCCTTCACCTGCTACCTTCACTTTATAGCTGGATTTCATATTGAGAGGTAGTGAGAGATAAGAGGGAAAATCCTGTGACTGTGCACATATTTCACAAAACCACCATTTTGAAATGACATCTCCATCAGTCATACAACGTGCATCTGTTTACCAGACAGGAGCAGGTATTAGATGTGTTATGAGCCCATTCCTGTTAGATTCAGTGTGTTATGGGATTCATTCTTGGAAAAGAGTGCTAAAACAGTAAATGTTAAACTTATTGGTACCAAGAAGCATATGAAGGCATCACTAGTTGTAACATCCTTGGAGGATAATGACATCAGTGAACAGCTTGTGCTGTGCTGGATGTTTAAAGTGTTTTAAGTACAGTTTTGAGTGGCAGATTTAATCTAATTAGCATGGAGCTGATAGCATTAGCAGTTGCAATCTCTCTTGCACAGCAGAACACTTACGAGTCAGCGCTGCATTGCAGAGGGAGTTGTGCAAGTATAAATAAAGACAAGATCTTGTCCTTGAAGAGCTTCCTAATTTAATTTTTGTACATCCTGATAAAGGTATCTGCTCTGCGAAGTGGCTCTTGACTCCAGCAGCAAACAGATGTCAGTCCTGTGCTTGAACTTGCCCAGCTAGCTCCCTCCAGAGGGCACTGGCTCTGTCCACACTGGCCAGCATCTGCTTGGAGTTTTATATGAGTCTCTTCTGGTCACGGGACCTCCAAGGATAGGTAGGCACTTTGCATGGTTCAGGGAGCTAAAAACATGAAGCTGGCATTGGCAGTCACAGGAGTGAAACAATGGCGTGGAGTTGAAGTGATTGTATCATGTCCTGGGCGTTGGCTGAATCGTGGAGTCACTGAATATCCTGAGTTGGAAGCTATGGGAATAAATCACGTGGACTCCATTTTCTTCATGGTGGGAAAAGCCCATTCTTTATTCACATAACTCGTTTTTATGCAATTTTACAGACCTCGTGTGTGGCTCCAATTGGTTAATTGCTTTCTTGCCAATTACTTTATTGGTTAGTAACAAGTTGTTACCCTGTATTGATTGATCACTGAAACCCCCAGTGTGTACATGCAGGAAAAGTTGTTTGTGAGAGATAGTTCTCGTTTTTCTATCTAATGGTGTAAAAACAGTTTATACAGGTGGCTAGTTGTTTTTTCACCCAGGAATAGATTATGTTAACAAACTGCTCACACCAGGATTGCTTTCATGTGGGAACTTGCAAAGTGCTAGTTTGACAAGGCCAGCCACTGATTTCAGGAGAGCAGGCTTGATTTTAAGAGGCCTTTCCTTATAATTTTTCTACCTTACTGTAACAGGAAGGGACCTACAAGGATCATCAGTTCCATTTCCAGCCCTGAACACAATCACATCATGTGCCTGAGAGCATTTTTCCAACGCTTCTTGAACTCTGTCAGGTTTGGTGCTGTGACCACGTTCCTGGGGAGCCTGTTCTGGTACCCAACCACCCACAGGGTGAAGAAACTTTTCTTTACATGAAGAGTAGTATGGGGGTACTGAGGGTGGAAAACATATAAATTTTGGAGGTATAAGGGCAGAGACGGTCAGATCTGATGCAGTTTTACTGTTTTTCTGTATTGCCCCTAGCAAGTGCTGCTAGGCTTCATTCTTAATGTTTGAGCAAGCCAAAGGGGCCAGATGGTGAAAGCCAACAGGGTACGTGGGAGTGAGTTTGTATGCACAGTGTGGGTGAGCAGGGATGAGATTGGGACTGAAATTGAAAGCAAGTGGCAGGCTGAAAGGCAGCAGAGGGCCTTAAGAGCACCAGTGAAAATATTTGGCCAGCAACTTATCCACAGTGAGCAAGAGGAAGCTGCTGAATGACTTGATAAACTGCTGAGGATCTGATTTTTTTAAAGGAAAGCAGATGTGAGGAGACCTTTTTTGACTGACTGCTGCATTTCTCAAGAGGAGCTTACAGGCAGCTGTAGCCACTCAGACTGTGATAGTATGAGAAGCAAATGACAGAACTGATCCCAGAAAAGCTTCTGGGTGTATAGGGAGAGTTAGTTGTTTGGAAGCTGGTCACATCTAACAGGAACTGTGTCTTCTTACTTTTGTAAAGGAAGTGGTCTTAACTGATGAAGAGGCAGTTTCTCTAGGGAGAGGGAGCTCCTGCAGAGAACAACTGGGTTGGACCATCTTCATTCTGATTGATGTGGCAGTTTTGGCATCCATTTTTACAGCTCATTTCCTTTCCATTTATGCATGAAATAGGTCATTAAAAATTGTTATTTTTATTGGTGCAAGATAGAATGTCTGTGCGTCACTGTTTAGCAGAATGCATCTTTAAGTAAATGAATTAGTTATTCCTTAAGAAAATTTATCTATACATTTATAAGATTGTAAGTTATTTCCAGTATTTTGCAGGAATATGAAAAAAGTGCTGTAAATTCCTTGGATTATAATTTGTGTCAAAAAAGGAGTTTTCCAATGCTTTTCTTAATGAATGATGGAATGCTTATATGGCAGTTGGATTTTACTGCTCTTGTATTTAAAAATGAGAAGGACCTAGACTCCAAATTGCAGAACCAGAAGCATTTCCCTAATGTTTCCCCAATAAAGTTGTCAAATTGCAGGCAGATTAAAAGTGTCATGACGAAAAAAACCCCATAGTAATCTTTTCAGCCAGGATTTGTGGAATTTTGCATTGCAATTAAATATCACTAATGAAATCACTTCCATGCCAGACTAAAAAGAAGTGTCAAATTATAGAGACCCAGCCTATGCTAATCATAATCCCATGATTATGGGATTTGGTTGCTGACAGTGCTGATGTTCTCTTGCTCTGTTCTGGTTGCTGTGTGCGTATGGAGTAAAGCTTTTTTTTTCCCCTTTAATATTAGTATCTGACTTAAAAACATAGCAGCAAACATAGCCATGTGCTCTGGTTCTGCTGGGCACTTTTGTCCTGGGATTTCTGGTGTATGTTTCTCATAGCTTGCAAGAAAGAATGTGTGCATCACTGATTAGGAAATTACAGCAAATGCAAAATACTAATTTAAGATCTTCACGTCTTTAGAACTAAACTGTTCTCTAGTAGTTGTAGAACCTAAGTGGTATTTAAAATGCTTGTAAGGAATTTTCTGCTGTGCTGTCTTTGTTACTATGATTTCTCTGGTTTATTAAAGCAGGTAGGTAAGTAAAGCTGAAATGTTCTGCAGGAATAACAAGGTCAGCTATTGAAGCCAAGATGTAGCTAAAGAATCTGGTATGCAAGCAATGATGTAAGCTGCACTTAGTTATGAGCTACAGACATAGATTAAGAAAATTGATTAGTAATGGGAACTTGGGGAAGAATCAGATAAAACTTGCATTATTTTTACAACATATATGGGGACTTCTTGTCTCCTTTGATTTGTTACAGTTAGAAATTACATGTCTGGTTCTTGCTGTTTATTCTTCCACTTGATTGCACTCAACAGCAAAGGTGGTTCATGCTGCTCTGCTGATTAAGAATGCACATAACATTTGCACAAACATGAACTTCCTGGACACATGCTTCTGCTACCCATAATCTGGTACGCCACAACTGCAGCCACCAGCTTCCTAAGGAGTGTGTATTTTAACCTGAGCTCATTGTTTCATGGACCCAGCTGTATGTTGAACTCTTTTCACTCTTCCAGCAGTTTTTGTTTAAAGGAATGTAAATAGAAGTATTCCATTCATAAGCTTAGTGTTTAAGAGGTCCAGCAGTGAAAATCATGATAAGATGGTGCTACTACACACATTGGAACAATGCCAGAGGAGATGAGAGGGACAGAAGAATTGTTGTTGCAGGAAGAGTTGAAATAGTCTGGAGAGAAAAAATAATCTGCATCAGTGTGTCTTTGCATTCTTCTATGTAATTTTTGGGATCTTGGAGCTCTGTTATAAAACTTTTTTAAAATCCTCCAAGTCTTACTACCTCCTTGTAACCCTGTATTAATCCATTGTGTTTTTCATCTGATTTGTGAGGATCATATCTTCATTAAGGCGAGAGATTACTTTTTAAAAAAAGTTTTATGTCCATTCCTTTGTAGTTTTTGGAGTTACTTAAACAATGTGCTTATGGAATGGGTGCCAAGGTTCCACATGTTCTCCATTTTTAAACTTGAGCACTAAAACCCAGTGAAATTGTGTGCAGTCATGTACAAACAAATTATTTAGATCTAACTTAGCTACTGTAATGCTTACATTTAACAAAATGGTAAAAATGGAAGGATTTTGGCCCCCAGTTAAGTTTCATTTATCAGAAATTGTAAGACCTTAGTTGGAAGACATTTTACACTTGTGCACCTCTCTCTGTATCCACTTTTTAGAAGCTGCACGTGTTCAGCATTTCAGTACTCAAGCACTCACCTTTATCATCAATGCAATAAACACTTGCATAGCAATACATCACTTATGTAGAAAAGTATCACTTCTTTCCTGCTTCCCCCACTGTTTCCCACCTTTCTGTCCATATCCAGAGCTGAATGTGCAAGGCCTGGCCTCACAAAACATTTCTCATGCTGGATGAAAGAGGCTCCCTGAGCCGCTGCTCACAGGGTCAGCTGTGGCTGCCTGTGTGCTTCTGTAGCTGCTTTCAAAAAGGGAACCTTTGAAGTGCTTCAAAGAACCCAGCGGTATCTGTACCTTTTGATTAAAAGGATGTTCAGTACAAATAGGAGAATATACTGAAATATTAAGATAAGAAAATTTTGTGGTCATGAACAATAATTCCTGGGGGGGACCCAATGGTGACCAAAGTGTACCTAAGCAAAACTGTACTTTCACCCAGCTTATAAGGGCTGAATAAACAAACAAACAATCTTGATTAAAAAAAGAAAGTGGACTGAAACAAGTAGTGAATGTTGTTACTGCCCTGTTCTGTTGTACTAGAAGAGACAAGTTATGGGTAAAGCTAAAATCTTAATGCTTTTGATTCTTTTAAATGTCAGATGAAATATGTCAGGGTTTAGTTTTATATATTTTACTGCTAATACTAAACAAGTAATGGGTCTAGCTATATCTTTTTAAGTGGGTAACCTTCCTAAAAATGTTCTTACTTATGTGGAGGTTTTTTTCCCCTCTGGAAAAATGAGGTTAGAGTTTTGGCAGAGAAGAGTTGTCTCTAATGTAACAGAACTTAGTTCATCTCATGCCAAACACCAACACTTGATATCAATAATCGTCGACTCAAGTATTGCTCTTGGGTACATTAATCATTCCCATTGTTCCATAACACAGTGGGAAAAACACTCTTTAACAATTGCTACCAGGGAAAATTGCACAGTGGGAGCTGAAGCAGTTCTTGCAGTTGTGTAACAGAACTCCAGAATGTTGGCAACGCTCTGGGCCTGGAAGGGGATCCTTGTTGGAGAATGCTAGCAGTGGATCCAGATTAAAGTGCACGATCATTTTCTCTCTTTGTGGTATTGAGTTACACTGAATGTGCAAAAATGTAATTCTCAATGGATGTGTTTTTTCTGCTCACTGTCCCAAAGAGGGTAACTGGTAGGGAATGTATGTCTGGCAGATTGTGACAGTATGAATTTGAATTTCCTTACTGTCCATTTGATGGGTGATACATTTGTATTGTATAGTCAGATCAAGCTTTTATAGCAAGCACTGGTGCTAGCCTATGCTTTAGAGCATGCACATTTCAAGAGAAAAGAAGATACAGATTCTTTCCCTTTGGCTTCTTCCCAGTAAGAGTAACTAAAAGTCCAGAATATTCTCTTCCATCCTGTACCTCTCTTCATGTTGTTTTTACCACAAACTGCTTAGAAAGAGCAGCATCACATTCTAAGACAAATAGTTTTAATTAAAACTTCAGCTTTAATTCTGACTTCAGAAGATCATTTGAGAAACAAAGATATTTCTGAGGAAGGCAAAAGATGTCTCCCCTGCTCCCTGTTAAAGGGATCTATTGCTTTACATTTGGAAAGATAATTTGAAACTCTCTGATGCTTAGATACATTGTTACCCTGATGCTTTATGAAACGGAGGAGGATGAGAATTTCCTATCTCCTAAATTGCTTTGTGAAGGGATAGAATGCAAGAGAATAGTGCAGAAGGTAATCTCATCCCTGAAGAGCTGCAGCTGCACGAATCACCAAAGATTAGGAACAGGCCTGCCCTTAACAAGCCAGAGCTGTGTCCAGTAAGGATGAGTGCTACAAAAGAGTGGGATAGCTGGGTGACGGGAGAGTTGGGGTATCTTGGCTGTGCTGGGAAGAAGGAGGAGTCAGTGCTGTGAGGAGATGCACATGAGAAAACACTGAGAAGATATGGGAGCTTTTGCAATAAGATGACAACATTGTGTTTCAGTGTGCCTTCCAGTATGTTTCACTAAATCCAAGCTCTCCTTCATTGGGCTTTGGCACTGGTGTGCAAAGCCTTCAGACCAGCTCTGGGACTGTTGGAGGTGCAGGTCAGAGCACCGGGTGTGTTCCAGCTCTTGCTGGGACCTGTCTGCTTGGCAGCAAAGGTGCAGGGAAAAGGGCTCAAGTGCTGACAGCTCCAGGGTAGCTGTGCTTTAGCTGTGTTTTACTTGCAGTGGTGACAGAGCAGGCGTGCAGCACTTCCCTCCCACCTCAGCCAGGTGTCAGCACAGCCAGCGTGGGAGGTGCTGAACAGAGCTGGTGAGCTTCTTGTGGAGCTCTCCTGGGGGGTGATGTGGTCGCTCATGAACTGCAGAGGTGGCATTTGCCTGATAACTGTGCAGTGTTAGGTGTATACTTTGACTTCTGACTGGTCATTGAGACATGAGCATTTCTTCTCAGGGTCTCTTGCTGGTCAGAGTGACCCCAAGATATGTTGGAAAGTCTCTTTTCCCAGCCCAGTGGTCGAAGAAGGAGTCAGAGCTCTTAATTTCTTGGTCTCAATGTTGTTTATTGTATCTTATCTATAAAATTCTTTCTCCTGTCCTGCTGAGGTCCGCTCAGCAAGACAGTCGAAGGCACTCTGCCTGCCCTGGGCTGGTGTTATATCTTTATACTAAAAACTACATATGCAATGTTTACAATTACTTTCCAGTACCTATCATCTATGTTAGACAGTGAGCTTCTACTCTAAACCAATCTAAAATTGCCAGCATCACAGCAGAAGATGGAGGCCAAGAAGAAGAGGGAGAAAGGCTGGACACACCCAGATTTCTCCATCTTGCCCCTGAACCTCCATTCTGAAAATCCCAAAAATCTATTTTTCACCCCATGATAAATTCACTATCATTCTACTTAAACTTTTGTGGCTTGTAATTCTTCATACAAGGCTGGTAATTGTTTTTTCCAAGGGCTAAATCAAAGGCACGGGGCTGAGCTCTGTGCCAAAGTCTCTGAGCCCTCTGGGCAGGGGCTCGAGTCCTCCAGGGCAGCCAGAGGAAATTTCCTGGTTTCTGACATTTCTAAGTCTCCCTTCCGTTAAGACTTTGAGTCTCTGTGGTTGTACAGTTGGATTCAAAGGGAGTTGGGATTAGAGAGGGATTTCTTTATTAGGAATTGATCCACAGTAGAACTTATCAACTAATACATGTATAAGTTTTCTAATATGATCTCTTGAGTGTTTAAACATATATTTCAAGTTGATAATTCATTCCTCTAGAGTGTTTGCATGCTTCCTTTCAGTTAGTTGTTTCCAAGGATTTTAAAAATAACCTCTGACTGGTACATATTATTCTGCCTTTGTGGTTCCAGATACTAGGATCTGGGTAAGTTGCTAGCCTGAGCCTTATGCCTGAAAATAAATGTTACACCCACAAAAACAAACTTGCCCTGTCTCTGGCCATCAGAAAACAATTTTTGTTCTGGGTGCATTCATCTCGTTTGCATGTTGCAGTGGGAACCACTGTGTTCAGTGCCCTTATCTTCATGTCTGCTTGGTGCACAAGGCCTCTTCTGTTTATGTTGATGGTTTTGGAGAGATTGCCAGACTGAATCACTGATGTAGCAATAGTTTTTTATAGTGCTGTGGAATAGTTCCCTTGACTCCACACCATTTTCAGGACAAAAGTCAAGTTAGGGAGTTATGCGCAGTTATGAAGTGTCTGCCTATGTATCAGAAGCATCAATGCTGTTCTTCCATTAGAGCTTTAGTCTGGGAAAAAATCATGGCATCTTTTGAAATATTTCATAGTGTGATAGTTGGTAGTTGTGACCAAAATAAAGGGATTTTCCATTGTAGGATGTATGGTTGACAAGCTATATTCCTTGTTTGTTTTATTGGTCCTTTTAAGTAGGAGCTGTAAAGAGCAACTTCTGCCACTTAGTGTTGGATTGGGCTCTCACTAAAGAACAGATCTCACTGCTGCTTGTGCTGCTCTCCCCAAAGCACTGGGGAAAAGCTGCCTGCTGCTCTTCTACCCTCTGTCACCGTGAACAAAATCCCTTACTGTTTTTTTTTTTCAGGCTTCCTAGGAATGTCTTTTGACTCCTGCCACAATTAAAGAAAAGCTTTCGTGTGAAAGATCTACATCTTTGTAAGCTGTAACTCTAACAGCATTCTTCATATTTAAAGCTCAAGTTCTTCACTCTTACCCAACTGTTTCTCCTTTGCAACTGTCCCTATAGCTATAGTAATCTCTTGGATAATATCCTTTAGATGATAGCTGGGGGAAGGAGGAAAAAAAAGCAGTAGGGAGAATCTATTTTAGTACAGGTGGTGTTACACTTGATGAAATACTTTGATAATGGCCCTTATGAGCCAGAAATTAACTGATATGATGTAGCTTGGTTTTTAATAATACCTTGTTTTTCAGATTATGGCATTGGAAGGTGGTCAGAATGCCCTCACAATGCCATGCAACTTCCAGCAAACAGGTTGTTTCCTACAGTTTGCTGTCAACATTTGTCGATGACACTCTCTAACCTTGTTTGCATCATTTCTCCCACAAACCGTTTTCCGGTTGTCAGAAGTCAAATTGCCAAAGATGAACTCTCCTGGATGGTAACTGCAACGCCTTTGTATGATTTGAACCTTGATACAGATTTGTTAATTTTTTTCCCTTATTTTTTTCCTGGAAATTTAGGTGAAAAAACAGCTTTTCTTTCTCTAGTAGTTCAAACAGAATCAGTTACAAGCAATTGACAAGAATTTATCTTTCACAGGACTCTGTGTCCCAGTATTTTAGCTTCTCCTTTCAGGTCTGGTATACTTTGTTTTGTCTAAAATAATAAAAACCCACAACAACCCAAAAAATTAAGTTTCTCTGTATGTCTTCCTCAAGCAGAGAAGTTGGCTTTGGGGTGCAGAAATGTTTTCTTTGTATGTATAACTTTATCACTGCTATGAACCAAATTGTAAAGTTGTCTTTCTATAAAATCATAGAATGGTAGAATAATAAAGGAGGATTTCTTTGTACAACTTTCTAGAAAGATTTGTTTTTTCTCCAGCTTGCTAATACTTCTATAGTAGACTATTGTTTTCTGAAGGGTCATATACTTCTGTAGGAAACTGTCTGTGCAGAGACAGTTTTGGCGAAGCTGGTCTGTGAATTAGGGTCTGTCATAAAGAACTTTGGGCAGACTCCTTAAATTTCTTTCTTCTGAATCAGTATTGTTGCCCAAAGTTAACCATTTGGACATAGCAGGACCACTTTCCATACAGAAGGGAGTCTGTATCTCAGACTGATTTTAAAATGTGTAGTTGTGTTCTGTGAGCAAAGGTCCTCAAGAAAACATTGATAAACGTCTAAAACTTGAGCAAGGATTTTTTGGAAGCTAGAGAATCCCTGCTATAAGGGAAGGGCTGGAAGGGCTTTCTGCAGCTGCCAGAGCTGTCAAAGTGTGTGTGACAAATTGTTCAGTAAATGCACATGAGCTGATGCTGTAGCAACTCACTGGAGCTTTGTGATGGGACTCCCTGAGGATCCCAGTCTTGCTAGACACAAATCAGCATAAGCCTCTTTGGATTTACCCCGCTAACCATAAACTCTGCCCAGGAAGGATCCAGAGCTGGGAGCAGGGAGCCTGCTCCCTGTGGAATCAGTGCCTCTTTTCAGGCTTATGGACTAAGAAAGGAACAAGCTCTTAATGGCCACATGAGGGTGTGGTGAAGGTAGTAGGGCAGAAAGTTTTTATTCTGGCTGGAGTCTGGATGTGTGACCTTCTTTCTATTAGAGAGTGCTTATTTACCAGAGACTAAAAGTGGAAGCCTTTGAAATGCATCTCTCAGATAATGCTGAATATCATAGGAAATATCCTGCCATCCTGGCTGCTGATGCTTTGGGTGGTAACAAGTAGTACCCTGGTCAACGAGCTCAAATGGCAGTTGCTCATTTAGCCAAGCTTGAGAGTTAAAAAACCCTTTGGAAATTATTTTCTTTAGGGAGATAGGAAGAAGATATGATGGGTTTTCCTACCTTTTTTTGTTTGTTTGTTTTTCCTTTAATGCAATTATTCTCTTCCCTGGAAAAGAAAGTTAAAATCTGGATAAAGCAAAATTGAAGTACATAAGTTGTCATAATTAGGTAGTTGGATATTAGGAAGTACCCCTGTTGCCTCAATCTATTTTTTAAATCCTTGAGGAATTTATGAAGGATTTGCTCTAGGAAAAAATACATTTCTTGAGAGTAAGCATTAATTTTTGACTTTTACAAGGCCATGAGAGAAAGCAAATAGCAAATATCTAGGAAGAGAATGGTAAGTAAATGAAGGGTTTTCATCTGCTCAGTATAATTTGTATATATCAGTATAATTTGTATATATCAGTATAATCAGTATAATTTGAAATCCCAGATCAGGTTCAGTAAACTTGGTTCTCATTATAAACAAGTATTTCCAATTACTTTGGTGGAAGCCAGACTGGATTATTTTTTCTTTATTTTTAAATATTTGAATAAACTGGTATCATGGTTTAGGAATGATATTTTCTAATTTATTGCTCTCACATTGCAGCTTCCTCCACCTCCCTCCTCCCTCATGCAGGTGGCTGGAGAGGAGAATTGGAGGCACCAGAAGGCAAAGATTATGGGTTTGAGATAAGAACAGTTTATTGGGAACAGCGATGAGATAAGAAAATGAACCATAACAGCAACACTACTAATTACAGAAAATTACATATAGAAAAAACCCCACCCAATAATAGATAATAATGGATGGCTCTGTCCCACTGTATTTTCTCAACCAGATGGAACTCCTTCTCCCTGGAGGAGACTTTTCACCTTCCCCCCATCAATGGCACAGAGTGGTACAGAGTAACCTCTGTGTCCTGGCCATGGCCCCTCCAAATTACTGCAGAACTTGACCCTCTACTGAATGGAACCAGGACAACTGGAAAGGGGAAGGCTGTGTTTATTTCTCTTCAGAATTAACTCTTGCCAGTTTGGGATACTTAGACAGTAACTTTGGGGTTTGTATATGAAGAGACAAAAATTGGAGCTGCTTGTAAGTGGATTCTCTCTCTCAAGCTATTTCATGCTTTTCTCTTAGGCACCTACACCTGGCACATTACAGTTGGTGATGATCTACCAAATTGAGTCTGTGGAGTCTGGGGTGCCTGGCTAGATGTCAGTGAGCTGCAGGGCACTCTGCTGTCTGACTCTGTTTTTGCTGTGAGAATTCAGATTCTTCAGTCCAGCTCATTTCAGGGGTGGGAAACACAAAGCTGTTTGGGGGTGGAACAGGGCAGGATGGGATTCAGCTACAGGTTTAAGTCCCCTCTCCCAAATGAGATGGCTATTGTAGCTCATTCACATGGAGTAGTAAAACTCCTTTCCATCTTTTATTAACCACACACTAAATTATTAATCTGGTCTGTTCACTCACAATAAATACTCTTGCCTAAAGCATAAGAAAGTTGTGTTTTGGTTGGCAGTAACAGAAGTACTGTGTGCATGAATTGCTTTAGCTCAGTTTAGAAAAGACAGTCAGTATAAGATTCAGACTAAATAGTTAAATATTATATAGCTACTTAGGATTTGAAGATTCCTGGCTAGTCAAACACAGTACTTCTACACTAGCATTTTATGTGCTGTTTAGAGTTCATTTTTCTGTTGAAAACAAGTATGCCAAAAAGTTGACTTTAATAATTTTTTTAATATTGAATTTGATTATAGCTTTGGTAGCTGTGGCATTGTCATACAGGATGGCAAAATCCTTGCTGTCTCTTCCAAGGTTGAAGATTTGTTTCTGTCCATGAGGGTTGTATAACACTCCTTGAGTTCAAACACTTCATCATTTCAGTCCTTGAAGGCACATAGCAGATATTCCAGCTTGGTAGTATAAAGCCCTTGAAAAATATTTTGTAGAAGGAGGTGAGGGGATAGCTCTTATGCATTTGGAAAACCTGAAGTCTTAACATTCAGAAGCTCTGGATGTGCCCTGTGAGCCAAGCTGGTTGGATGTGTGGGGCTCTCTGCTGTCCTGCTGGGACACAGCTCCATCTGGGTACTCTTGTAAAGTTCAGCTGTAAGTCAGCACTTTGGGCTCAGAGGCAGTATCTAAGCTGGGGAAATGCTGTTCAATGCTTTCAGTGTTCTTAAATAGTGGGTGGTGCTCAGTGACATGCTGCAAAGTGTAAATAGAAACAGGTTGAGCTTAAACACACAAAATTGATGTAGCATTGGAGATAATGAATAGTCTTAATGTGCAACATTTAGCTTAGTGCTCTGGAGAGCTGTGACTGTAACTGGTGAAATGCTGCAATGTGTGTGTGGCTAAGAGGGAGTAGGAAGGAGGCGTTCAGTTTGTGAAGAAATCTTCATGCCTGAAAAAACACTGTGCTAGCTTTCATGTAAAACTACTTCTCATTCACAAATTGAGAAAACCCAGATTGCTGCAGAACAAACACTCCTGCCATTCGTGAGTTACAGACTTTCTTGTTTTGATCCATTTCCTTCTGTTTAAAAGAGATAAGAAATATGTATTATAATATGCTGGGTGCCTCAGAAGATTCAGCTAGGCCTTCAGCATTTCCTGGAAAATGAACGTGAACTTGTCCAGAGAGGTGGAGCCAGAAGTAAGAGGGAATGGAAAAACAGACAAATAAAATGCACAATAAGAATTTCTTGAAGCTGCTTTCTATAAAGCAGTTTATGAAGTTCTTTGTTTTACACAGTCTTTCAGTTTTCCTGCTAATTCTGTGTCCTTGGGTAGTTGCTGGGCAAGAAATAGTGTGTTACAATATTTACTGTGCACACACTCGTGTGTGCATTGGCCAGCCAAGCAGAACAGATGCCCTCAGTACAAGCTTGTCAGTTCTGCTGTGGGTGGCATCTGTGCTTGCCACAGCCACCTGGTCATTTCCTCCTCTCTGCACCCCACTTGGCCTTCCCCAGCAAAGGTTACTCTGAAGGCAGACAGAGCAGTAAAACTCGGTGGAAGACATGAGCCTTAGGTGCTTATAAGAATGGAGAAGACAAAAAGGGACTAATGATGTCATTTCAGAACCTTTTTTTCTGCCAGGAAAGGAGGTGTACAGGGTTCCTGTCGATGGTCCTTGATGTTTCACGAGGGACCTGTTATTGTTTCTTCCAGTCTCATGGCTGGGCATGCAACTCTTTGATTGTCAGAAGCCTGCTGGCACACTGTGATCCCTTACAAAGGCAGATTGGGCACCTCCAGGTTAGCTGTGGAGACCCCAGTAGGGTCTTTCACTCTGATTTTCTAAATAGTGGGTGTTTTATTCAAGACAGTCTTTCTTTTTGCTGTCTAGGTACTGGGAAGCTCTGCTTTTCCTGAAAGGTTCAAATATCTGAAGCAAGGAATGAAGTTTTGGTGCTGCACACTGGGTGCAGCAAAAGAAAGCCATTAAATGTATGTTTGCTCTGTCTGTGCATGAGGATGCAATTTCTCAGCATTATCCTGCCATGCCTCATGATGCTGGGGATGAAATACAACTGCCTGTACATGAGCAGCATTCTTATATCCCTGACTTTTCCCCAGAAAATTACTACACTCACCTCTGTGATAGACTAGGCTCATTAAGGACAGAACTGAGACATGCAATGTGGGATTCCAGTCTGAGTCCTGTTTCCAAAAACTAGTTTCATGTGAAAAGGAAGGAAAAAGCATGTTGTTATGGTCTGTTAGACTGTGCCTTTATTTTGATAGTTTCATTCTGTGAAATGATAAATTACAATGTTCTATAAGCAGAAATCAGCCTTGCTTCCTGTGCTGGAATTTAATATAAACCAAAGGGTTTATGAAAAAATAAATCTCTCAGGTCCTGGTTGCTGCTACAAGCACTTGTTAGCTTGTAGGAATAGTTAAGCTGGCTATGCTTTCAGCAGAAGTTCAGATGTGCAGATGTAGCCTACCGTGTTGCCTGGTTTCTGAAATCCTGAAAACAAGCTTTGAAAACAAGCTTTTGAGAACAACTGAATTTTTCCCAGCCCTACTGAGCTGAACTGAGGAGCCATAGGTAGGCAAATGACTTCATTCCTAAGAGATGAAGTTTTAAGTAGCATGTATAAATGTCCTGTCTGTCGTTCATGAGCCACCACAAATCAGATTATGCTCTTCATGATACTTATGTGCTATGTAATGTAAATCAGCTTTACTAGGGAATGAAGTATCTGAAATCTCATTTTTTGAAGTATGAAAAAAATAGAACTTGATGCCTAAAAATAAACTTGGATATAAATTGAGTATTACTTCAGAAAATCAGAGCTTTTTATTTTTTTTAATGCAGTTCTCACCAAATTTGTGATAGTGCTTGGCAGTGCATTGAAGTGTTCCCAGTCAGAATTTGCTGTAAAGCACCTGTGTATCTTGTAATCTTATCTGCCCAAGTTCCCCTTCAGCTTGCATTGTTGCTGTGTTTTTGATTGCTTGGTGCATAAAGACTCAGTGCTGTATTTACAAAAAAAAATTATTTCATGGTGACTATTTTCTGTTGCTGAAATTTGAGGGGCTGGCATCTTCCAATCTTCTATCTTCCACCAGATTCCTTGAATATGTAGAAAAATGATGCTAGCAGGAGCGACTTCTGAAACACTTAACAGAGATACTCGGTGGACTCTGCTGGTTCATCCTGTGTGAGCTGTTGTATTGTTTGCCAGAACCCGGCTGCTTTGGGGAGTGTCACTGTGCAGCTGGATGTACAGGTGACATAGGTGACTTTAAGGGAAAGCTTTGTCTGCTCTCATCTTCTTGGGAAAGATGGACTTCATTATTTGGTTCAAGTTTTGGGAAGAGAAACTCTCCCCTCCTCCTCTCTGTGCACATTTAACTTATTCATTATTGGCTACAAGATGTAATAAAGCCTCAATTTTTTGGGTTTTTTTTCTGTTTTGTTTTGGTTTTTTTTGGTAGATAAGCTGCTCTTGTTTAAACATTCTAATACAGAAAAAACCTTTTTAAAAAGTGGTACTAATTCTCATACAAAAATTTTCCTTTTTTTTTCTTTTTCTACTGCATAGCCTTTGTAATTACTTTGTAGAAAACTTACCACACACCTCAGATCATGAACCTTCATAGGCATTTAAAACTGATCTTGCAGGTTGGTTTGAGAGAAAAACCTTCTGTCCTTTCACAGAACCCTTCTGACTAGAAATGATTGATCAGGCTGTCTGGACTCTTCTGGGCATGGCTGTAGAAGGAAAGATTAAAGGCTGCACTTCTACAATAATGAAGAAACAGTGCTGGTGCAGGGGAGAGTTACTGCCAGGGGTCTCAATTTCTCATCTAATTCTTCAGTGTCTCAGAAAAGCAAGTTCTTTTTTTTCTCCCCAAGCAATTGTACTGTAGAAACTTAAATATTGTAACCTTATCCTTTTAGTGGTAAACTTGAGAAATCTACCAAAGAAATGAAATTGCATTTGTAAATATAATGAATACTGAGGTAAACAAATAATATTTTTCCCTTCAGAGTAAAATAAAGAATAATTTAGTAGCTTCTGCTTTTAAAATTAAAAAGCACTTGCAGAGGATCCTTGCAGAGCCTAAGAATATGGCAAAACAGTGTGAATGGAGGTGAGCATTGCAGCCTCTTGGCCACACTTCAGTTCCGGGAGCCAAGCACTCTGTGCATTGTTGCAAGGTTAATTTACTGCACCTTTGGTTGTGGGTGTTGCTTGGCCCCTTCCTTGATGACCTCAGGACCTCAATGAAAGAAAAAAAAAAGTCTTGCAGTCTCTTTTCTGGCTGGCCAAGTGGGAAGCTCTTGGCTAAGATGCTCAGCCTAATGTAGCTGATGATATTAGAAGGTAAAGGGTAAGATGACAAGATCTCAAGTTAGAATAAAAATAAAGCAAAGGCAGCCAGTGTTCTTCTTTCAGGCTTGCAGGTGTGCAGAGGCTTCTGTGCAGCTGCTGATTAAGTCCAAGCTGAGTACACAAAGCCTGAAATCATCTGTTTCTGTGCTGCTTGTAGCGGGGCTCAGGACATGTGTTCACATCCCGTAGGTACAGCTGCCTTAGCACAGGGTGCTTTATCAGCAAAGTGCAGGGTGTTCTTTGTTCGATAGCACTGGGTGGTGTTCAGATAAGCAGTGAAATGATATAAATGCACCTTTGTTCTCAATGTGATGAAGGGGCTTCTTGTGTTGTAAAAAGCAGCTCCCCCTCCCCTACTGAGTCTGTTAAATATTTTTTAATTGTCTGGGAACTTAAAAGCTCTGAAGCTTCAGTTTAGTCAGTTTATGAGCAACACCTGCTGGGTACAGTCGCAGCCTCAGTTCTTTGTATTCAAGGAAAGTCTGCTATAAAGCCTGTGAAGGTGCTGGGGTAAAGCTGGGGTGGCAAAATGGGATGTTTTTTGTAAATGAATGTTTGAAATTACACTCTTACCTTCTGTGGGTGTGAGCATCCAGCCAAGCTTAATAGAAATACAGTGATGTCTGCAATCCTATTTCTATGCAGCTCTCAGGATAAATCAAAGATTTAGATTTGTAAAAGTTGAAAAATGCCTGTAAGATCATCAAGGCCAGTTATCAATGTAGTACTGGCAGGTTCATCACAATTTTTGGTCTCTTATCTTGAAAGAACACTGGGCAGGTGGTAGCAGAGAACCTCTTCAGCATCTCAGCTCTGAGATGAATCTCCTTCTTTCCAGCTGCATGTACAAACCCTTCTAAGCACCAGCTGTTGGGGACTGGGGTTTCCCTTTCCAGTGGGAGTTTCCTCTGTCAGCTTGTCACCACTTGGTGTAAATTGGTGTACCACTTCTTGTAAATTTGAGGCTTTCCAATTATGCTGCATATAATTATAGGTTGAAAAACACTTAGGCTGTGCACTGTAGTTTTGATACGTGCTTGGGAGTTTCAGTGTTGAGTTGACATCAAGTGTGTTTTTAGCAGCTTGCTCTTTTTAAAATCCTCTTTTTAAATCCTTCTAATTACATAAATATTTTTCCAAATGCCTGTTTGGGTTTTTTTGCAGAATGAAATTGTAGGATATTTCATAAACTAGGCAAAATGATGCATTTTTTTTAGGAGAACAAATCACAGCTGTTGTACTGTACATTTATAAACTATGAAATAAGACGTAATTTAAAGTTTGATGGGAGTCCCAATTTCTGAGTAACAGGTGTGCATCCCCAAGTTTTATGAGGTGGGACTATTTGTGAAGTCTGTGTATTATCAACAGTTCTTATCTGCTTGGGAATTCACAACAAGCAGTCAGTGTATCATATAAACAATACAGGATTATTGGCAAAAGCTGCTCACAAATATGACTCTGCCTTGTTTATTTCTGGTAAAATACTTCTTGCAGTCAGCATTTATTATAGCCACATGACCTCATTTTGATCTTAATTTCCTGCTTCTATTCATAGATAGAGAAAAAAAAACCCTAATAAAATACTAGGATTTCCAATTGTTCATCACCAGTGTCCTAATCTTATACAATTTGTATATTTGCCATTGGAAATAAACTCTCACCTTCATGCTTCTTGTTGGAACAAGGTGTAATACCAGGATGTTACTACATGACATGCATCTGTAGTTACCTAATCTGTTTCTTTGAAGTGCTGCCTTAAATCGTCCTCCTGCGTACCAATTTATCCACTTAAACCAGTGACTGATCTCCAGAAGTGACAATTTCTGACACTTTGGATAGTTTTGGTTTTTTTACTCAAAAGACTGTTATTCTTTGGTTGTACATAAAAATTTCATAGCTGTCAATCCCGACTTTGTTCTGTGTCCCTGTAATTAACTGAGTTTGTGTGTAACAGTCTTTTTTTCGTTTTTCTTTCTTTTTTCTTTGATTAGCTCTTCTTTCATGGATTGCTTTCCTCTTGTGTTCTGATTATGAAAAGAGGGCACAAGTTTTAAATTTGCTGTTCAGTAGCTGTTTTTTACCATATGCTGTTGGGGCTTACAAATTCCTTGCAGCAGCTCTACTTAATTGTGTCCTTCTTGGACCCCTGTTTGCTGTGGTCAGCTTCAGAGCTGGCATCATCTAAACAAATTGGGCTAACATTGATCATGAATCTGCTGCTAACTGAAAGGAACACAGTTTTTTATGTGCTAGTAGCAATTCCAAATTGTTTAATTCCAAGACTGGTGTTTATATGTGATGCATCTTTGAAGGAGTCCAACAGATTGAACAAGGATTGTGATAAGCATAAATGGCATTAAATGGTTCCTTTCATACCTCCTCTGCTTGGGTAGAGGAGGTGCAGTACTTTAGGTGTGATATTAATTTGGACATCCAAGTCTCAGATAATTATTCCCAGTGTTCCCATGAGGGAAAATAGGATGTTAAAATCTCTTTTTGGGATGTAGGCTTGAGCAATGGGGAGCAACCTCAGCTGGGCAGGTTGTGACACTGCAGAAAGCTGCTCTGAATTGTCACTTTGAAACTGTGTACATAGCCAGTACTGGATTTGGGAGCAAACATGCCTGTTCCTATATTTTCCTATTACTTTCACTTATGGTTTTGTCATTGATTGCTCCAATGGTTCATAACCCATCACAAAGGTCTTCCCCACTTAAAAAAATAAACAAAACCCAAACAAAAAAATTTACATGCTGGTGGACTTGACGTCTTTTTATGAAAACATATGGAAGGAGATGTTCATATATTCAGTTTTATTTCTGTTCATGTAAATCCCTTTGAACTTCATTTTGGTCTACAAGGTCCATAGTGGTTTCTCAAATGGATTATGTATTTTTTGGATTTTTCTTCTAGCTGAAGTCCACATTAATTTCTGAACTCTTAAAAGTTCTGATAAAATTCTCTTGATAAGGTATGGATCTGTTAAACCCGTTTCAGTGTATCATAACTCTGTTTTGAAGTTATCTAATTGATGCAAGATGTTTTTACAAGGCCAGAAACATAAATGATTCGTGTCCTCTGCTAGCTTCAGCTCCCTGAGAGCTCTTGAACAAACAGAAACTGCAGCACTTGGGACTGTGCCAGATGGTTTAAAAATTCCCTAGAGAATAAATAAATCTAGCTAGTGTTGTATATTTCCATCACATTTGAGATTGCCCTTGAAGTTGAGATTTTTGTTGTTTCTCCTTGAAGTTTACCAGTATCTACTACATAGAAATGTATGGAATTGTTTTGGAAGGCCTGGTGGGTGTCGCAGGTGAAACTTGTGAATCCCACCAGAGAGGGACACACCTTGTCTTCCAGGTTTGGATGCTGGGAACCACAGAATGGATAGTTAAGAAATATGTTTAACTTTTATGATACATTGTTTCCACCCTGGCTCTGCAAAACAAGTTTCAGGCTTGACTTCAGTGAGAACAGGACATTCAGACATGACCAAGAATAGATTCCTAAGATAGATAATTCCCAGATCAACTAAGCTCCCCCAGGGGAGAGAGAGTTGATGAGCAGGAGGAATGAGGTTCACTGTTTAGGGCACCTTTTTTCTGATTTCTGTTAATAGTTTGTGTGCTCACTGCTGGCTCTCATCAGCAAGCTGACTTCCAGTTGCAGAGAGAAATCTTTCGTAGTCTGAGCTATTGGAAGTAAAAAATAAGCTGTAGAAGGGCAAAGTTGTGGATAAACTGAGTTTTGATTTCCTCAGTCAAGAGGGAACTGTTGACTTCCATGAGAGAACTCACATACTTATTTTTATTTCTGAAACTTTAAGTTATTTGAAAGCATATCTTGCTTTGATGGCAGCTGAGCATGACAAGTAATACCTTAGGTGAAATTATAAACTCTTGTAGTAAGCTGAAGTGAATGGGATTTACATTATCCTTCCAAATAACTTATTTAAATGACATGAGAACACTGCTGTGTCAGTGACAAAATCACTGTTCCCTTCTCATCCTTCGCCCATCAGACCAGAAATAAGAGTTTCTATTTCCAGTCCAGGCAGGAGCCACATGATGGGATTTGCCATGTTACAGCTAAGTATATTTTTACCAAGCCCTAGCCATCAGGACTGTGCTGCCCTTCTCCTTTCCAAGCAGGGAGCATGCCTTGCACAGGTATCCAGCTAAGATGTGCTATAGTACTGGTGTGGGGGCTGCCCTGGCTGGACACCAGACACCCTCCAAAGCCTCACTCTTGCTCATCCTCAGCTGGACAGGGGTGAGAAAATATGAAAAAAGGCTTGTGGGTCGAGGTAAGGGCAGGGAGAGATCACTCACCAATTGCTGTCATGGACAAAGCAGACTCAGCTTGAGTTTAACTTATTACCAATCAAATCAGAGTAGGGTAATGAGACAGAAAACCAAATCTTGAAAACACCTTCCCCTAACCCCTCCCTTCTTCTTGAACTTAACTTTACTCCGAATTTTCTCTACTTCTTCCCCCTCAGCAGCTCAGGGGGACAGGGAATGGGGATTCATCACACATTGTCTCTGCCACTCCTTCCTCCTCAGGGGCAGGACTCCTCACACTTTTCCTGTGCTCCAGAGTGGGGCCCCTCCCAGAGGAGAAAGCTCCCTACCAGCTTCTCCAGTCTGGGTCTTTCCCACGGGTGCAGTCCTTCAGGAACAGGCTGCTCCAGCCTGGGCCCCTCCCACAGGGTGTAGTCCTTCAGGAACAGGCTGTTCTAGCGTGGGTCTCCTGCTGAACTCCTGCCAGCAAACTGTCTTCGCTGCTGGCTTCTCTCTCTGTGGGTCCACAGGTCCCTGCAGGAACCTGCTGCAGCCTGGGCTTCCCATGGAGTCTCAGTCTCCTTTGATCTTCCACTGCTCCAGTGTAGCATCCTCCAAGGGCTGCAGGTGCATCTCTGCTTCAGAATGGATCTGCAGGGGCACAGCTGCCTCACCATGCTTGCTCCATGGGCTGCAGGGGAACCTCAGCTCTGGCACCTGGGCACCTCCTGCCCCTCCTTCTTCACTGATCTTGGTGTCTGCAGGGCTGTTCCTCTCATGTGTTCTCATTTTGCTGTCCTAGCTGCCTTTGCACTGGGTTTTCCTCTTCTCAAACACATTATCCTGGAGGGGCTACCACCATCACTGCAATGGTGGGTGGTAGCTCTGTCCTGGAGCTGGCTGGCATTGACTTTGTTGGACACTGGGGAAACTCTGGGAGCTTCTCGTGGAAGTCACCCCTGCAGTCCCTTTACTACCACAATTTTGCCACATGAACCCAGAACTACTAAAGTAAAGATGCTGCTATGAAAGTTGAAGCAGTGTGGGCTTTGCTCTGCATTAATAATGAACTGAAATTCTAGAACTCCTGGGTAAATTTGTCACTGTGTTGCTAGGACTTCATAATGCCAATGCTAATCTTCCTGTGAATATTGTTATCAAAAGGTTAGCTGCAGTTACTTAATGCAGCCTAGCTGTTCTTCTTACCTATGTGGTCTCAAGCCAGTTCCAAAAATCCTACTGTTAATGCTGTCTGGCAGTGCTGTGCAGCTGCTGGTGCAGAAATACCTGCACAGTAAATTCAGAAAATAAAGTTTGATAGTGCTGAAATGAGAAGCATCTACCAGTAGCAATTAGTGAAGCAGTGCAAAAGTTGCTTTACCTGATGTATAGGAAAATGGTGCCTAAAAAAATGAGTAGAACCTTCCTGATAAGTTCAGAAACAACTCTTTCCCACCCATCTTGACTGTATATACCTGTTGTGCTTTCTTACTTACACAGTGATTAAGTGCCTCTGTGCTCCCTTTTCCCCTCAAGTTTTGTAGAACCCATATTTATAACCAAAACAAAATGCTCTCACAGACTTTTTGGAAGTACATGCGATGGGTCTCCTGGGTCTCTATCACACCCTTAGCTTATTTCATGTATGTCACTATTGGTGCAAGAGTCTTGCCTTATAAAGCTGTTTCTCTGAAAGGTCCTTACTGTCTGTTTACTTTATTGACTGCTTTATATCAAAGCTTTCTGGGAAAGCATTTTCTTTTCTGTTCCCCAGGGTCTTGTGAGTTGGTTTTGTTTTGGTTTGGTTTTTTGTTTTTTTTAATTATTAGTAGTAGTAACAGTAAATCTGTAGCTCTTTTAGAATTTCTCTATGTCAAAATGTAAAAGGACCATGCATTTAATTACTTTCAGCTATTAAATTTGAAATACTTCCCCATCCGGCTGTGTCTGTCTGGATTTACATTTGAATACTGTAACTACCTACTGCTATTTAATTCTCTTTACAGTGACTAACAAGCTGATGAAATCTTAATATTTTAAGCAGTTAGAGATTGACAAGATTAGACTAATGTGACTCCCAGGGAGAGCAGTATTGAGTGTTTTGTCCTGTGCTAGCTTTGCCTTCAGGTGTGGTATTCGTTGTTCCCCTGACTCCTTAGGCAAAGTGATGTTCGAGATTTTGGTGCTGAAGGAAGTCTAGTTAGGTGGAAGCTCCCAGCACCTCATTTCAAAGCAGTTGGTTATTCAGCATCTGGATGAGGATGGCTTTGAAATCCTTCCTTTCTGTGTTTATCCTTGGGTTCTTTGCTGGTTGTTATATGGGAAGAGTTAATTGTGCTGCTGGTTGCTCAGGCATTTGATACTGTCACAAGACAAGGCAGCTGCTCTTGTGAACTGTGAGATTAGCAGACAAGCTGGAACGTGTACAGATGTGTGTTTCCAAAGTACTAGAAAACTATTGAACATTACTTGGCAGTGATGGCAAAGCTGTTGAAATGCTACCAGGTTGCAAGCTGTTTTCTTTATACCTTCTTTATACTCTGTCCACATTGATGAATCATGTGCATTTGTCTTTTACAGTTTTTTAATGAATGTTCTTGCAACAAAAGGAACCTTGAACTCTTTAAACACTTTTTGTCTCTGCCACAGTATCACCTGCTGCATGACACTGCTCTTGGTGTCCAACCTTCTGTAAGCAGAACCTTTTTAAAGGAAAGTTTGTAGTCTGAAACCTCCCACTGCAGTTGAGAGTTTGTGAGAAAACATCAAATAGGGAAAGAAGGAACTCCTTGGTTTGAAGTCATTGAGGAATTTCTAGCCTCAGTAAGGGAGCTGGAAGTTATTGCAATGCCTGACTTTTTGGATCAAGTACACCCACATCTGCTAGACTGAATAAAATCTAACTTTTCCCATCTCCCAGAGCCAGCACTAAATTAAACACCGTCTTCTTCTTCAGTGATAATAGAAGAAAGTGGTTATTGTAGTGAATGAGTTATAAAAGTGTTGTTATCCATGGGTATCATGGTAGGTTTTAACCAAATCTGGGACGATGCTTACGTTAGGGCTCTTCATGATCTGCCATGTAGGAAATCTTGATCTCTTGGCTCGGGAGATCTTGATCTTGGTCTCTTGGCTAGGGAAAACCAGACCAAAGTGTGTTCATTTCATAGTGAATCAATGTGTTAGTTAATATTTTAAATTTAAAATCTTGAGTACTTCTATCTGAAACTACAGAACTAAAAAATTGCCACCTTCTTAAACGTTGGGCATGGAGCATTTATTTCAGTATTGCCACTTTAAATCTGCTAAAATGAAGTTCGTGATCTTCTGATCTGTATTGGAGAAGTAGATAGTGACCATAAATGGGCAAAATACATCAATGAGCTCTCCAACTTTCCTCCCACCCCCTCAAAAGGAAATGAATGCAGAGAATGTATTAATTGTTTGGGACTGTCCACGTGACAGCCTTATCTTCTCAGGCAAGCCCTTTTAAAAATAGGATATGTGTTAAGCATGATGGAGTTTTAAAAACAACGCATTTAATAAACCTCTTACTAGAAGTGCCAAGTTAAGCTGAAACACAGTTTTCAGGAGAAAATTCCTACCTAATATCTGAATTTGTACTTTTGTAGCTTGTAAGAACTTGGGTAAAGAACTGCTGTTCCAAGCAAGCTGTACTTTGCTAAGTCTTTGCCTGGGAACTGTGTCCTAAACTTGGAAACAAACTTGTATATGCTCAAAGTATGAAATTGGTGGATGAAATGAATTGTTTTACTAATCTACATATTCAAGAGCATAAGGATCATAATGAGACCTCTGTACTGACACTTGTGTGGGATGCAGAGTACTCAAGCTGAGTGAATTTGGGCTGTATCTGAAAGGTGGAAAAGCATCAAGCCTGACTGGCCTAAACATAGGAGCAAAATGCTGAGTGCAGAGCCTTCCTTGCACTGCTCCTCTTGTGTCTGGCTGTGCTGTCACTGCCATCCCTGAAGTTCTTGGATAGGCAAAATATTGCCTCTTCAGTGGCATTATAGAGCACTTGTTACTTGCCTCTTACACTGCAGTCTTGTTTGGTTGGTTTTGGTATTGAGGTTTGGTTTTTTTCTTTTTTTTTTTTTTTTTTCCTCAACCAAGCACCACTGTCAAGTGCTTGCATGAGGAAAGTCCCCTATTGTCTGCTCAGGCATCTAAACCATCTTGTAACCCTTAGACATTCTTTCCTGTTAAGTAACTTGATCCACCTTCTATCATTATACTGCTTACTTAAATTTGGATTTTTGGCATAGAAGCACCTTGTGTGTGTGTGTAGCACACGGAATGTGTTAGGTGATCCACAAGTTTCCAGCTGCAAATTAACTGCTGTGATGGTTTGCTAAATGTGTGCTGTGCAACGCTGGTACTTTTTTCTGCTTGTTGACTGTATCAGAACTCATCAGTTTAAGTAATTCCTGGGTTGGTCTTGAAGAAGAATTATTTTGAAAACTGAATTTGATTTCATTTTAGCTTACCTATGTAAAAAAAGATCTCTCTTTAGGGTGGTGTAATAGTAGTCTTCAGCTTTGCCTTTGGCAGGAGTATGTGATCTCCCCAGTATGTGGCATGAGGCTGAATGTCAGAGCAAAATACATGCACTGCTCTGTAGCAGCTCTTGAGAAGCAAACTTAGCTGGGTCTTGACCAGTCATCTGGGAAAAATATAGGCCAGGCAAATAGGAGGAAGACTGTCTCCTGAAAGCAAAACTTTATTCCATGCAATCCTTTAATGTTCCTCTAGGCAATCAATCCTTTAATGTGTTTTCTGATGCTTTAAGCTTAGGCTGAATCCATGAGCCTGTAGAGAAGAAATGTGAAAGTAATAGCAGCCAGGGATGGCAGCTAGCTTGAAGCTCCAAAAACTGCTTTCACTGAAACTTTCTTTGCCAGCCCCTGTGTTCCAACTTTCTGCTACTGGGCTTGTGTTATGTTGTGTTGGCCCAGACGTACAGCAGAATGATTTGGAGTTGATGGCAGATGCTTATTACTGCCTGCTGAGAACCTGACTTGGAGTTTTCTAAACTGTTATTTTTAGACTGTACAGTAAGTGCAGATGGGTTATAGAAATGCTTAGTAATTTGGCTGTTACTCCTTTCTCTTTGGGACAGCATTTCTCTTGGCTGAAAATCCTCCTTATTTCTGTAAAAACAAAGATATCAGTATTCCTTCAGCAGTAAGTCAGCTGATGGAGGCCGATTCTTCTGTTCTAGTTTCTAAATACCTCTAGCATAAACAAAGTCAGCAAATTGCTTGTGTGACTGCATAAGTTGAATGACATCAGGCTGGTCTTTTATCTTTTTATTGGAAAGATGCATTTTTAATGGTGAAAACTGGGAAGTGGAGCTCTGTCAGCAGAGTGGAAAGCAGCAGAATGCAGCAGTTTTAGAAGTACAACAGGTCTGAATGATCAGTGCTGGACTAACTGGATGGCAGTAAAAGGAAAACATTTATAGCAGTTAAAGGAAAACAACTTTTTCCCCTCTCCCACCCTTCTTTCTAGTTGAGAATAGTTACAGATATCTGCACTTTGGCTGGCATTTGGTTGTGGGTTTTTTTAAGATAAGAACTTTGCCTTCTTGACAAATGCCTGGTACATAGCAGGATATGATACACAGCTTGTTTTGTCTCCGTTCATGTTTCACTGCTGTGGCTGGGTTCTCCTATCTCGTGGATATGCAAGTTAACACTAACTAAAAGGAGACTCATTCCAATTGCTCCTAATTTTTTCTCAGATTGTGTTGCTTTCTTATTGACAGATGTCAAACTCCCAGTACTTAGCAAAGCACAGGGTGTTGATTTCTGAGCAGTATCCTGTTTGTCTTTTGTTTGTTTTTAAGTGTACATAGCTTGATGATGAGTGGGGTGCATTATTCAAATCCAGCAGTGCGGATGCTTCCAGCCCCAAGTCAGGAAATACTTGGCTTTTGAAGAATAACGGCTGCTGCACGGATTTCTGGCTCTGCTGTGATATCATGAAACGAGTCTGAGGAAGTGCTGTGACAGCTCTGCCAGCCCTTTGTGAGAGGGGGATCCTTTCTGCACTTTCTTATCCTGGGAATCTGTTCCTGAGTCTTGGTGTTCATGACAGTGAGGTTTGGTGACAGCTCTGCTTGGCCATGCCTCTGCTTCTGAGCTGGATCTCCCACCAGAAGGTACTGTCTGCTCCTGTGGTGTGTGTGGGAAGTTCATTCAGCTCCCATGTCTTTGTACAGTGGAAGGGATCTGCCGCTGCATTTTGTGTGGTGATGGAGTGAGAGGGGTTGAGCTTTTTCCTTGTCTTGAAGGTAATTGCCTTCCTAGAAATGCTGTAATGAAGTAGCCACATTTATTAGGCATGTTTGTTAGATTAGTACTTCACAGTTGCTCTTATGTTTATAAGCTTTATGGTATGAGGAGAGACTTTGCTTTGTTAATAAATTCCAGACTTAAGTTTTTCATGTGGAAGCTAGGCACAAATTAGGACAAGCTGCAGCTTCTCTGCACAATGAAATTCTGTTCATTTGTGGAAATAATGGAAGCCAGTGAATTTAGTTGTTCTTTGCAATATCCATAGCATTCAAGTTCTAAGTGTGGATTAAAATTGAAAGCAGTGCTCAGTAATTATGAAGTGATGCATTTGAAAGTTATCCCTCCAGCCAAAAGGGGACATCCACCTCTGTTCTCTGGAGGCTCTTGTAAATTCAAAGGGTTGTTATTTTGTTGTTTTTAATGCTTCCACTTCTGTCGCTGCTGTTCAAGAAAGCATGTAGTGTTACAATGGAGATGCTCTGCCCTTTCTAGACTTGTGACAAAATGTGCTATTGTTATGCTACATCAGACGTGATTTAGTAGGCTCAACAGTCTCTCTATTTTGCAGCTTAAAGATATTGGTGATAAATACTCATAACTGAAGTTCTGTTTTTGAGGTTTTAAGGGTTGTGGCAGTTGGAATTAATTTTAGCAAAAGCTGTTACATGACATGAGATGAATTTGGTGGTAATTATTTTTCTGCAGTCCTCCCTTTGGTTTTAATCTACACTTTGGTCAGAGGAAAGACCTTGCATTCCTTGTATCAGTTAGAGTGCTGTTCCTTTCTAACATGAAGATACTGTTCTGTTTTGAACACAGTGAAGTGTCCTGTAGAATATTTCTTGGCAGTATTAATCACATGCCCTTTGTGCAGTGTGCTACTCGTGCATGAGGAAGCTGTTTGCTCTCCTTTATGAGTTAACACTGTTGCAGATCTAGTCACAAGGGACAGAACTACATGTAGCCCTTCAGTTGCAGAGCAGGAATTAGCTGAGTGCTGCCACCGTATTCTACAGTACCTGGCCAAATGGGTGATGTGCTTCAGTAGCTCAAAAGGTCTCTAAGCAAGATCATAGGTGTGTGGTACAAATAGAGGAGATTGGGGATTATCTGGCTTAAACTGGTGCTGCCATTAGTTTCGACTATCAAAACTCTACTGCCTGTGGTAAACAAATTTTGTGTCAGTGTCATGCTTTATTTATTATATTGCTTTTTCAGATCATTGTGTAATTGTAGGTGATGCAGAGCTTGGCCAGTGCCACCTGTTCCCATTTGAGTGCAGCTAACTTTTCCTTTTTGCATCGCCACACATGGAATCTGGTCACTTTGGGTGACAACTGGTTCATACAATCTTAGGCTACTCGGATGTGAATAAAAAATTTGATGTGGGTTCCCAAGTGTGTGGTTGTTGGTTTTTTTTCTGTAATTACTCTTAGTAGATCAAATATATTTCCCTGGAGGAAAATATTGTCTCTTCAGTAATATCATAGAGCACTTGTTACTTGCCTCTTACATTGCAGTCTTGTTGGGTTGGTTTTGGTATTGGGGTTTGGTTTTTGTGTTTCTTTTTTCTCAACCAAGTTTTTTAGTGTTGTTCACACTGGAGAACCAAACTAGTATCACAGGTTTAGTTTTGTACTTCTGGTACCCACTGTCCATCCCTGTCTTATTGGCCTCTTGCATTTGGGGGCATGGTTTGGAACAGGCCTGAGGAAGGATTTCTAATCTTGAGTTCTCTTGGCTCTGTTCAGAGATTGAGTTACTGTGAGCACTTTTTCAAGGGTCTTAAAGTACACATTTGCTGCTTCTTCCTGACAGGCGTGGATGCTCTTGACATCCTGGAGGGGAAGAAAGCTCTCCTGAAGCTCTCAGATCAGTTTTGTTTGGTTTCAGGTTGTTAATACTTGAGAAGGTTCAGTGTGCCTGTTGCTGTTCAAGCATGAGCTCACTGCTGCATTAGAGAAAGCTTTGTGTGCTGTTCCAGCACATTTGAGTGTCCGGTTTATCTCGGCTGTTTGAGGGGCCTGGAAGGGCCCTGGGTGGCCTTGGGGCACCCGCGTATCGAAGGACGAGAAGAGGCTTCAGTTCTTCTTTCTGGTTTTATGTTTATTAATTGTTTATCTAAAAGATGTTCTTTCAGCCGGCAGAGATCTGCTCAGCAGTCAGCCATGGGCACACTCTGTCTCCCTCCGGGCAGCCACGTATCTTTATACCCTTTGCTACGTATACAATATTTATCGTTTTTCCCCAATACCATCTATTGTTATAACTCGGTGTACTCTTAGTAAAAACCAATAGAAAGGTGCCACCGTGGCCAAAGAAGATGGAGGAGAGAAGGAAGAAGAAGGAGGACAGGACACACCCCAATTCCTCCATCTTACTCCTCTAAACCCCCCTGTACATAAATCTTAAACCTTGTGTCTCACCCTCTAATTAACTAATCCCTTCACCATTCACCCGGTGAAGCCCTCATCCTTGTCGTCTCCTGTGCAGGGTTAAAGTCCAGCTACCAGACACTTCTGGCAACATTCCAGGACTCCCGAGACCCCTAAGCTGGTCTCAGAGGCTCAGCATCTCAGGACTGAGATCTTGAGATCCGACATCTCCCCCTTCTGTTTGCCCCAAGAAAACCTCTTTTATAATCTGATTCATGGCATCTGGGACGACATGGATGAGGACTAGAAAAGCTATTACAACATAAAATCCTAAACTATTAAAACATAAAATCCTACCCTTAAAATTCTTCTCCAAATGGGAGAAATGTCAAAGAAATCTGCCCTTAAAATTCTTCTCCAAATGGGAGAAATGTCAAAGAAATCTACCCTTAAAATTCTTCTCCAAATGGGAGAAATGTCAAAGAAATCTACCAGCTGATCAATATATGATCCTTTGTCAGTTTCCCCTGTAATAGGTAAATTTACTCCATTGCTTATTGCAATTCAAGATCCCAAGGAGAAAACCCCCCAGAGTCTTTCGTTCTTATACAGAAATATTCAAGACCCCAAAGAGAAAGAACCCCCAGAGTCTTTCGTTTCTCTTGTTTCTCTTCTGAGTTGTCCTTTGCAGTCTGAGTCCCGACTTTTGTCTGAGTATTCGTTTCTTCTTATATCTTGTTGAGGAAAATCGTTGCATAGTTGCATCCGGCATGTTGTGCACTTCGGTCATTCCCCCACGAGTGGCGCTGTCACCGGGCTCCGTGGCTGGGAGCCATGAACACGGCTGCCTCTCATTCAGCCGATTGTTGCTGTTTGCAGGCTTACTTGAGACCGGGGTTACCTAGTTTTTGATTCAACTGACAATAGGGTTAGAAAACACACAAGCCTCCCCAGGAGGGGAGAGGCTTGGGACTCCGAGGGTTTTTACCAAAGGCACCAAGTCTGGAGAGGGCCCCTCCTCGCCCGAGACGTTACCGTGGGTCCGGCCCGCCCCCGCCCGCGCTCTTTACTCTGCGCATGCGTGCTTTCCGAGCCGCCCTCTGTCTCTCCCGAGGTAATTTTTTCCTCTCCCTTTTTCTTCCGCCTCTGAATTTTCCCCCTTCGGTCTGCCCCGACTCTGTCTCCTCCTCCTCCGACGCTGTGTGTGTGTGTGGCCTTTCGTCAGTGTGTGCGGCCGTCCCGCCGGCACCCGCGCCCGCCGCGACTCGCTCCGGGTTTTTTGCGTCACAACCGCGCGCCTCCTGCGTCTCCCTGACCGCCTTTCTGGGATTGCGCAATTTTCCCCATGCCGCTGCCCATGTCGGACGCCCCGGCTTTGGTTTGTGGCTTCTCCCCCCCGGGTTTTTTGCGAGTTTTGCCCGCCGCGGGCGTTTCTGCTACCTTGCCGGCCCCCGGGGCCGCTGCACCCCCCGGCCCTGAGCTTAGCAAAGCCGTATCTGAACACGCGTCTTTTGTTTTTTCTTCAGCCGCGCTCCCCGCCTGCTCCGCCGCCGCGAGAAAGCGCCTCCCCCGATCCCTTTTTCTCCCCCCCTGCTCTCTCCCCTCTGTTCCTGAGTCCTCCATGCTCTCTGGACCTTTTGGACGCTTTTTGGGAGTTTCCCAGGGTTTTTGGGTTTTGGGACCGGGTGTTTTAATAATATTTCTTGCTCTTTTTTCTCCAAGAGCATTTCCCCCTGGCTTCTTAAGGCCAGAGCTAATCTTTTCCTGGAGCCTTGCTCCCCCCTCTCTCTTTCAGAGAGTCCCCCCCCGGACGTCTGGTGCGTCTCGGGGTTATTTCTTCCTGGCCTTTTAAGGCCAGAGCTAATTTTTTCCGGAGTCTTGCATTGCTCCCCCCTCTTTTGAGGGCCCCCCCCCCGGACGTCTGGTGCGTCTCGGGGGTTTTCCTCTCGGCCTTTTAAGGCCAGAGCTAATTAATTTTTGTATGTTTGTGTCACACCTTATAAGGTGGACAAAATTTCCCGTTGTTCCTGGGAAGGTGTGCCCCCATGTTCTTATTTTCAGGCTTTCTTACCAAATCTGTCGCCAGAGCAGTCTGGACGTCTCGATCTGTCCAGCAGATCACGAGAGGTGGACCCAGGGCGCCTTCTGGTTCCAGTCCGGGCTGTTCTGCTACGAATTCTCTTCGGCAGAAACTGAGAGGTGGATTTCTCAGTGACTGCTGTTTTTTTGCAGTCTCTGCTGGCTTTTTTTTCTTCTTCTCTCTCTTTTTTCTTCAGGGCTTTGAGAGTGGTGGTGGTCCCCCCGAAAGGTTGTGGTGGTCAGAGCTCACCCAGTGGAAGCCAAATGTCCGGTTTATCTTCCCCCGAAAGGTTGTGGTGGTGGAGCCCAGCCAGGGACCGCCAAGTGTCCGGTTTATCTCACCCCGAAAGGTTTTGGTGGTTGTTTGAGGGGCCTGGAGAGCCCGGAGGTGGCCTTGGGGCACCCGTGTGTCAAAGGACGAGAGGAGGCTTCAGTTCTTCTTTCTGGTTTTATGTTTATTAATTGTTTATCTAAAAGATGTTCTTTCAGCCGAACAAAGATCCGCACAGCAGTCAGCCATGGGCACACTCTGTCTGCCCTCCGGGCAGCCACGTATCTTTATACCCTTTGCTACGTGTACAATATTTATCATTTTTCCCCAATACCATCTATTCTTATAACTCGGTGTACTCTTAGTAATAACCAATAGAAAGGTGCCACCGTGGCCAAAGAAGATGGAGGAGAGAAGGAAGAAGAAGGAGGACAGGACACACCCCAATTCCTCCATCTTACTCCTCTAAACCCCCCTGTACATAAATCTTAAACCTTGTGTCTCACCCTCTAATTAACTAATCCCTTCACCATTCACCCGGTGAAGCCCTCATCCTTGTCGTCTCCTGTGCAGGGTTAAAGTCCAGCTACCAGACACTTCTGGCAACATTCCAGGACTCCCGAGACCCCTAAGCTGGTCTCAGAGGCTCAGCATCTCAGGACTGAGATCTTGAGATCCGACATTTGAGGAGGTGTATAGGGGTGGGGAGGTGATTTCCTTGTTCTGATTCATGGAACAGTCTGCTGCTACTCCGCAGTATAGGGAAACTTCATGAATAAAACCTATAATAATGCTCTACATTATGTTTCTGCATTTGAGAACTGGTGTACCAGCACTACACCATCAGCTCCTACCTGTCTGGACTGAGAAGCCCTGTGCAACTCCCTTTGGAACATAGTAATTTCCTTCTCTCCAACAATATTTGGAAAAAGATGATGCGCCCCAGATTATGGGATTTGGGAGAGGTAAAGTCTGGGAGAATTAAGTCTTCTTGAATTGTCCCACCACAGGGTTTGTTTGGGCTGGAAGTGTGCTTCTCTCTCCCTGAGAATACTCTGTGTAGCCCTGTCTTTCTTCTTGATCTAACTAACTTCAAGGCTTGAAAAAAAAAAATCTGAGTATGTTAAATAGATCGATTGCTTAAACATTTTAAGAATTTAATTTCTTTATATTCAGGTGAATACTGAAAACCTATACAATAACTCATTTAACCTTTTAATTTTGCCCTGTTGTAACAGCTGGTAGTAGATGTCCAGGAAGATTGTCAATGGCCCTGTGGGTTTCATGAGTAAGAATCCAATTTCTTCCCTCTGCTTAATTTAATGAGACTTCTGCAGGGAAATACTAGAACTTGGAAACACATTAGTAAATTTTGCCTGTTGCAGGAGTCTATATCATCTTAATATTCCTAAACTGATTTCTAAAAGTAGTTAAGGATTTTCATCCAGGTAATTCAGTATTTTAAAAGCTTCATTCTGCTTATTATCTTGTCTAACTTTGCCCTACAATTTTGACATTTAGAAATAATAAGCTAATATCCACATCCAAAAGTTACACAACTTCGATGGTGAAATTTTTGATTGAGGTTTCTTGATACACAGAGAAGCAAAATGTCAAAACCCAATGGTATATGTCAAAGAAATGTGTAAAAGGCCATGCTGGGATGTGTGATTGATAATTATGTAACGTTTTCTGCATCTTGCCTTTCAGGAAAACACAGATGTGATATGTTGTTAGACTCCACTTGATCCCACTTAGGGATTTTTACTCAAGGTCAAATCTTTACATGAAAACACTACTTTGATTTGGTACATCTCAGAAGTAGCTTTTGGTTCTTGGTAAGAAAGAGTCATTCTGAGAGAGAAGAGGATCAGGTCTAACAGCACAGGCTGGCACATTGTCATCCATTGGGTACATCAGCAGCAGCACACAGTTACTCCTGTACACTAAAGACCAATAAAATTCGCTTGCACGACTCATAGCCTGGAAATATTAGCATCTGTCTTGAATGTTATACTTGAAGCTGTCTTTTACACCATGCTAGTGAGAGTACCCATGAAACAGCTAACAAGCATCTGGAACTGGTTCTGGGCTGTCTGACAGATATCACTTATCAATTGTGACATCCCTGTATTGCATTACATTGTGTTTCTTTTCATCTGTATATAAGAAAAGTATTCATATCTACAGAGATTAAACCGGTCTCAAAATGTTCACTTTGATATTTTGTTTTGGTCTGTCTATAGGTTGAAAAGAAGAAAAAAGTCAATGCTAATGAGGGAGCACCCAAAAAAATATCGTAGCCTGTAAAAAAAGTTTACCTAAACAAAGCAAGGAGTAAGGATTGTTTGGGATATATATATATATATATATACACACACACACTGTAGCAATTTATGTATTGCAAAAGCTTTTTTAAGGAGCAGAGATACTGAAATAATAATTGTGGCTGAAATACTAGTGTCTGAAGAGCATACACAATCTGGAAAAGATGGAAATAAAAGTGATAAATGGCAGGATGCTTAGGATGGTGGGTTGTTCTAAGTAGAATTGCAATTACTTGAAACTCTGTGCATTTGTGAGGGAGATCTCTGACAGAAGAGGGAATGGATGGGTATTACTGTTGGGATAGAATTGGTAGTGTCTTATCCCCAGCCTATTTTGACATTGGCTGAGGGAGAGAGGGGGAAGGATATGTTAGGAAGCTATTGAGTGTTTTTAGAAAGACTTGGGTATATCCAGTTTTTTGTCTTAGAGGTGATGAGCAGGAGGAAAAACCCAGTTATTGGAGTGGAAGTGATGGTACACTTTTAGAAAAAATTAAATTCTTGATTAAACAGCTGACAGTGGTTACTCTAGTTGATTGTGTGTAAAATTATATGCATTTTGAATAGAATTATCATTTGTCACTGTACTTTGAATAGAAATATATGCGAATTGCCCTGTAACAGCTTCTGGATTCTAAAAAGGGAAATTTTAATTAAAAGGTAGCTAGTTTGTGAATTTTGTTAAAATAGAGAACTAAGAAATTTAATCTCTAGAGCTTCTTTCTAGGCCATAGAGAGAATAAGAGACCAGTGAGTGAAAAGGAGCTGCATCTTAGGGTGCAAACAGGCTAGTGCAAGTTGAGGACTTTGCATGTCCAGCTGAACTGCCATGGCTGGGAGGAAGTTCACCTTGGGTGATGGTAAAGCAGCCTGGCAGTGAAAATGAGGGAAGAACAGTTCCACTCTGGTATCTGTGCCAGATCTAGACTTGGCTTTTAGCCCCACTGAAAACTGAGATGATGGTGACGTCGAAAGGGATAGAAGCCAAAAGGTCAGCAGACCTTAGGGTAATTGAACTTCATTTTGCAATAAATGAACTAGAAGCAGATTTGAGTTGAATGCCCAAGGGATGAGGAGTGTGTAATGGGAGATGGGGATTAAGGTGAGGTAATTTTCCACTCTGACTTGCAGAAGTGTTGGTAGATGAGATTGCTGCCTCAGTGGCAAGCTTCAGCTGGTATCGTGTGACTGAGAGAAAGAGATACTGTAGAGAGCATGGATTATTTAAGGTGTGACTTTAAGATTACCTTCTTTTAATAGAAAAATTATTTGAAAAATATCAAATATTGTAGTGGGAAGCTGTATAAAATACAAAAACTGTTGATAAATATCAAATATTGTAGTGGGAAGCTGTATAGAATACAAAAACTGGTGATTGATTTTAAAATATATTGGATTCGTTGAATGTTGAGAACTGATTTCTCTTGCAAAGAAAATTGGATTGATATTCTCTCTATCTCATTGTCACTAGTAACTTTCCCAATGCATGTAGTGTGATGCCATTCATTATACTTCTAGAGAAAATGGGACATGTGGGAAAGAGGGTGTGGTTCAGAAGAGTGGGTACTGTCAAAAGAGCAACTATTACCACTCTGATCTGCAGTCAGTAGAGTTGGGAAAGTCTTTGTTTTCTTTTGTGAAGCCAAAATGAAAAATGAGCTCACATGTTAAATATGTTGATACTTTAAGCAGACTCCTCCCAGGGTGATTGGGATAAAATGGAGGAAGAACCAGGTGTCTTTGAAAGACTGTATGACACAGGGCTGAAATTGTGAATTTCTTCTGGAGATGTGTAGTTTGGCCCTACAGGGTATAGCAGAGATCTGTGCAGAGGAGAGAGATTTGTGTGTGCTGCTTTATGGCACAATGACTGAGGCAGCAGGGAAGTGTGACCTTAAGGTGAACTGTGTCACAGGATGGATGAGGCAAGGTTTTTATAGTTGATAATAAGTGAGATCTAATGCAGTTGTACATGTTTTATAGTTGATAATAAGTGAGATCTAATGCAGTTTCAACTCTGCCAGTTGAAACTGATGGGGATTGCTGGTCTCTTGTCCACAAAACTGTTCCCAAAAGTTGTAAGAATAGATTAAGTGTCTCTGCAAAATAAAAACAAAGGAGCAGTGATGACCCTTAACAGAGCACAGCAGTAAAACATGCCAATGTGGGCAGAGGACAATGGGAAAGAGAAGGCAGTCTCAGTAAAAACAAGCAAAAAAAAAAAAAGAATGTGAACATTTGCCAATCGACCTTCTGGTAATTTAAAACCTTATGTACTGGGAGACATTCCAGGAAAAAAATTAGAAATTATTTGCTCTGCTTCCACTACATAAATTGTCCATACACAATTTAGACTTTACTGATTTTATATTCTTTGCCAAGAAGCTTGTGGCACTCTGCTGAAGAAATAGCTTGTGTAAATACTTACCTTAACAAATGCTTGATGCATCACTGTCTCTGCTGTCTCATTTGTGGTTACTAAAAAGGCCTTTCACACTGTCCCCTTAGGTTCCTGATGTCATCAGCAGCATAAGACAAGTCTCTAAAGCAGCACTGAAAGAAGATGCCAAACCAAGTAAGGACAGTGAAGATGCCTTCTATGACTCTCAAAAATTTGAGGTCTTGTACTGTGGGAAGGTGACAGTGGCTCACAAGAAAGCTCCCTCCACACTGATTGACGACTGCATAGAGAAATTCAGCCTTCACGAGCGCCAGCGCCTGAAACTGCTAAACGAGCAGCGCAATAACGAGTCGAGTTTGGACCTGCCCCTGTGTGAGGAAAATGTGCCAGCTTCTCCTCTGGACAGCCCTTTTGAGGAGCTGGACAGCCCCAACAGCCCCCCAACAGCAGGGCGTGCTGCAATGTTTACAATTGGCAGCCAGACCAACCTGACCAACCTGGCCAGCACTCGTGGCTGCTTTCCAGAGAGGATTTTGGAGGACTCTGGCTTCGATGAGCAGCAGGAGTTCCGCTCCCGCTGCAGCAGCGTCACCGCAGTGATGCAGAGGAGGGTTCACGACACCAACCTGAAAACACAGTCCCGCAGGAGACACGCCAGTGCTCCCAGCCACGTCCAGCCCTCTGACTCCGAGAAGAACAGGACAATGCTGTTCCAGGTGGGTTCTAGGGCAAGCAGCTTCCTGTTGCTCTTGTACCATATCTTCTTCCCCTGTGCAGTTTCAGACAAGCTTTGCAAGATAAGTAATATGGATCCAGTATGGCTTCGTGATTTGTTATAAATATTTTTGTATCTGTTCATAAATGGTTGGAACACAAGTAGCTGAACTTACACCTCAACTCATGAGCTCAGGCAAATTTTAAGAAAAAGTAATTATTTATGGAGTAATCGCTTAAAAAAAGCAGAGTTTTTAGTGAAATAAATATTTTATGTGTGGTTCTGGATCGTCTGTGTTGGTGATATTTAGAACCTAGCTGAAAAACATGAATATTCTTTCAGGAAGAGAATCAATGAAGGCTGCCATGCAAACAAAGCCTCTTTTTTTTGTACACTTCAAAAGAAAAAACTTCACATGAGACTTCCACAGCCTTGTGTTTGAGCCAGTCTCTTTTTGATAATTTGTATTAATGTCCCCTCTTTACAAGATGAGTATTCAAACATCTCTGCACTGAAGGCTTCTTCCTTCAGACTCCAGTGGTTATTTCTTCTCTTGCCTGAAGTGCATTTCACATCTTTGAAACTTGTTTTGAGAAAGCAGAAGGACACATAAAGGAGATGACCCATAAAAGGAAAAATCTTTGGACCTTAAAATAACAGTGGGCTAAATGCCTGGATTTTGTCTTTCCATTTGTTTTAAGGATCATTCTTGTTTTTATTCTCTTGGGGAAATGCTATCTGAAGTGAGAATGCATTGCCCTTCAGAAAGCCACAGCTTATCACTAGTAATGAACAGGATTTAGCTGAAAAAATCCGTGGTCTGTAGAATAAATTCCATGGGCTTGAGAAGCAGTTTGGAAAAGCTAAAAGGCAGTTTGCTGCAGAAGCTACTCTTTCTCATTTGGAATTACTACAAACCAAAAAGTATCATCTTAGTTTCTTAACTAATCTATGGTATAATTTGAAAACCAAGAATTCCCATTTTTTCCCCACATTATTTCCTAAAGGTTTTAGTATTGTCTGTCAAACATGTGATCTTTGGACTAAAATAACTTGAAGAAGAAGGATGGGGGAGGGGAAGAAAAGCTGTGTTTTTTCCAAGTAATTTTTGTTATTCGGCTGAGTGTATTGTGCTTGCTGAAATATTCTTACTCAACATGGGCAGAATTACAGCACCCTGGCACCCTTGTTCCTGCTGAGTAAGCTGTTGTGCCAAAAGATACGCTATGTGAGCAAGAAAGGGCAAGATTCTGACATTTTTGTTGCTGTAAATGCTATACCCCTGAGACAGTCATAAATTAGATTTATTTTTCTCTTCCTTAGGTTGGAAGGTTTGAAGTTAACCTCATCAGCCCAGATACCAAATCTGTTGTGTTTGAAAAGAATTTTAAAGATATCTCCTCATGTTCTCAGGTAAGCATTAATAATAAGCAATGTGTAGATCATCAGGAGAAAAAGATTTTATTTGTTCTTCAGCTGTGTTGCCTTGCTGATCTATAGGCAGGAGAAAAAAAGAAACGTAGAATTCTTTTTCCAGAAAAGTCCAGAAAATATGAGTGCAAAATAACCAGTCTGAGCTGTGTAATAGCAGCAATTTTAATCACTCCTCAGCAAACAAAGTATAAACTATTTCTGCTTTGGGAGAGTATTAAATATATTTTTGGAAGCAGTTTAATCTCCGTTTAGGATGCTCTGAGTGTAGTGTTTATTTCTGAGCATACAAGTCCCTGAAAGCCTTCAGAATGAAAGGAGGAGAGCATCAAATCAACCCTTCAGAATAACAGCAGTTCATCTGCATAATTTCTTCTGGAGAATATGGTGATAGGTGTACCTAGCTATGTTCAGTAACAAGTAATTATTTCTTGTAAAGTTAAATGTCAAGGCTGAGATGTTCATCTTTCCATCTTGCTCTTGTTCAGCACTGGTGACACTTTTTGTTTTAAAGTTTTACTTTATTATCTCTTCATTTGTTAAGCCACATCATCACACCATCACAACACTTAAACATGATTATTCTAGTTAAAGTATGCTTTTGTCATTCTCTAAACGTGTATTTTACCCTCAAGTGCATTCATTTTCATGCTAATAACCAGTCTGCTCTTGCATGACTGGGCTACCAATGCTTAGACAAATTAGGAATTAGGCAATACTTGTAACTCAGGTGGAGTCTTGAGTTACCAACTAAAGGTCCAGGTCCTTAAATTGACTCTACATTTTAACTACAACTTGTATTGCTTCTGAGAGAGGAAAAAAGCTGATGCAAATACAGAATGGGACAATATAATCAAACAATGTGGTAATAGCTTTATAATAAATACAGATCAAAATGATCTTAAAGCAGAGGTATGGAAAGTAGAATTTGTAGATGACTTGGATCTTCTCCTGCTTTTTGGGTGTACTAAATCAACTTTAGGTACTGGGCTCCTAAGTTTTATATACAAACTTAAAATAGTCAAACAAAACAGTCCTAAGCTGGAACAACCTTTTATGTGCTGACTTTAAAGTGTGGTGACCAGTAAGACCATGGAAAACCTTCAAGACCCAGCTTTCCTTCAGGAAAATAACTTTGTGCAATAAATAGTGTCAGGTAATTCTGTGTGTTGGACTTTGGAGGTGTTTTTCATTCCACCTCTTCACTTTCATTTGGAGCAAAGCTTCTGTTACTTTACATTCATGAATAACTCAAAGAGAAAGTCATAATACTTTGAGGATTTTGTTTGGTTTTTTAGTTGTTTTTTTTTGTTTTTTAATGTGAAACCGTTACTTTAGAGAAGTCGAGGGGACTCTGTATTCAATAGAAATAAAATATTAATTTGTTCAAGACTAAGCATTGGTTGCATAAACTTCATCAGTAATTCCTTTAAGAACTGGGTGCTAGCCCCAGGGCTTCTCTGTTACAGATTTATAGGGCAGTGATTTACTATGTATTGTGGGACTGTGGCTTAGGAATATTTGTCCTTCCAAACTTCACAAACAATGAAAAGGAGATGTCATTGCCAGTTTGCATTCTGGATTCTCTTAGTCTGGTCTAATGTCGTAGGAAGGGGACCAGGACACCAGATGGCTCATCATAGGTCCCGTTTATTAAAGAAAGCATCAAACACTTATACAGCAAATAATAAGCTTATGAATATTCTGTAAGCCAAGCAATCTATTGGTTAAACTATACCATGAACTCTTCCTCATTCCTTAGGGGTTATATCTCTCTTTTCTCATGTCTCTTTCACTGTTTGTTATCCTACTACAGCTAGGCCCAAGGTACACACTGTCTTTGCAGGTGCAGGACTTGGAATTAACCACGGTTTTGTACTTTTCCAGTCTTTAGCCAGCCAAACTCCCAACAGTCTAATAAAGGTATTTTTTATCCTATAGCTTAAGCATGGTTGAGCTGCTGCATTCATGTAATTATCCACACTCCTTATAATTGTCAAGCAGCAGACATAATTGATGATAAGCCTCTGTGTGCAGTCTAAACTCAGATATCAAATAGCTTTAGAAGTTTTTTTTGTTGGAGCCTTCTCCTTGAGGGAACCCAGAACAACAGAAAACTTGCCTCTGTTGTCATGACCTCTTAAAGCCACCGTCTTAAAGAAATGTGATGGAAGTGCTGTTGATTTAGGAACATGCTGTCCTATTTGTGCTTCAGTAGGGCAAGTGTCACATCTGTCTCCCCCCTCAAATGTTCTCCTGTGGAGACTGAGAAGTCCAGACAGCAGTAGACTTGTTCAGGCACTGTCAGTAAGGAGGGAACTGGCATCTCACCAAACCACCTTTAATAATTGTTTTCTTGCAAAACAGAGCTCAACACTTCACTGTTCTGTAGATCAACACGTGTATACATCTGACCTTTTTTATTTTATGCTTTTGAAGACTTCATCTGTCACGAGAAAATGAAGTCAAGATTAGTTGGACTATGGTTCAGCTAATGCAATTTGTGTCATCTTAACAACCCCCTGCACCTTTTAAGTTTTATGTGGCACAAAAGTGACTTTTGGAATTTTGTTTTTAAAAACAACAGTGTGTAGTGACAATATGTTCAGTTTGTCACGTACTGGATTTCCAATTTTGTCTAGAGTGTTTTCTGTCGTGACAGGCAAGTTGCTTTGCCTCCTCCTCTCTTTTATGGTATAGGTGTTTTCTTTGGAGATGGATCCAAGCAACCGTGTTCTGATTTTTGTTGTATTTGAACCTGAGAGATTAGGCTTTCATTTGGAGAAAATCTACTATTTCCATACTCAGATGATAAAAACATTGGCAAAAGCTTTAACAATAGTGAGTCATGTTCCATGAATTGAGACTGGGAATATAGTGCTTCTTAGGAAGCAGCTGTCTTTGATCTTCTCAGTGCTGTTTTTAGCAAGGCAGCGTTCCCTGTCAAGCTGTTATACTAAGATCTTGGAAAAAAGTGTCAGTAGTAATGTGTAGTAAGTCTTGAAACTTCTGGTATGTAACTCAGTCTCAAAGAATTTATTTCAGAATTTGGTTGGAATTCTGTAGGTTGCCACTTATTCCCTCGTTTTTGTTTTTTTTTGTTTGTCTGTGGTTTTTTTAGGTTTTGGGTGGGTTTTTTTGTTTTGTTTTGTTTTTTTTTACTTTGTTTTTGTTGTTGTTTTGGGGTTTTTGGGTTTTTTTGGGGTTTTTTTTTGGCTTTTGGGATTTTTTTTTTGCGTAGTCCTAACACAGGAAAGCAAGAGTCTGCTCATACCCTGATACTTCTCCAATCCTGTGTTTTAGCATGGCTTATAAAATTAAATTTTCACTGTGGAGGCAATTCCAAATCCAACCCAGCAGTCTTCAGTTTGCTTTTTTTTTTTTTTTCAGTTTTGCTGATGGTATAAGTTCGGTCCGGATTTATTGCTGTATAACTTTGGTTTTTATTATATAAAGATCTTTACATTACCTAAATACAAAAAGCAATTTAAAAATAATTATACTACTTGTAAAATAGAACATTACAGGGGTATGCGTTTATAGTTACTCAATTTTTTGGAAACTCTACTTGTTTATAAAATTGTCCACTCATGCTATTTTTAATTTCTTTTAGGGTATAAAACACGTTGATCACTTTGGTTTTATTTGCCGAGAATCTGTGGAATCTGGGTTAAGCCAGTATATTTGCTATGTGTTCCAGTGTGCAAATGAGTCTCTGGTGAGTATTTATTGATGATCCCGACCATTTCATCAGAGCATTTCCAAGGCATTTCCTGAACAACAGGAGCTCTGTCATTGTGCTGTGTCAGCTGAGCCCCAGTGCTCACATCTGCTCAGGTGCAGGACGTCAGCTGTGCATATGCAAATTTGCAGTAGGAAAAGTGAACATTCTGTCCATACACAGCCATATCCTGCTACTCTGCTGATGCAGATGGCAGTAACAAATAGATGAATCCGTATGGCTGTGTGACTGTGAGCATATTTGGGCTCTCTATTTGATTGTAACTCTTCCAATTCTAACTGTTGAGAGACTTGGTTCCCCATTAAACATGTAAAGACATGTATTGAATCAGTAACAAAGCTGATGATAAAACCCAAACATACCCTTCAGGGTAGGGTTTAAACTACTGGCTGATCCTGCATATGTCTTAAGCCACATCTGGCTTTAGCTTTTTTCCTGTAGTCTGTTTTGTTCCTCAGGAGAAGAACACAGCAGCATCTGATCACAGAAGAAGAAAACCATAGATATTCATGGATGTATGTAACTATAAAAAAGTACACTGAACAGTGTATGAAGTATGTATCAATTAACTGAAGTTCCAGATATCATTGATTTTACTGATAACAGGTAGCTTAATAGTGTGAAATGCATACAGGAAATAATTTTGACTACTCAATTTTTATTTTAAAACTGACACTTTAAAAGAAGTTGTTTCCTGTTCTGAATTGCATTTGTTTGACGGTGCTGGTAACAGCTGCTAACTCTTTCTCAGATAAACCTAAAAATCACTTTTTTAGCTAGCTGAAAATGTAATTTGTTAATCTATTCAATCTCCTAGTTTGAGAGTGAATAGATTTGCATCAGTAAAACTTCAAACAGCCAACAGCTCTAGATGTACCATGACAGCTGAAGCTGCATTTTTGTCAAAATGGGAGCTTGCTATGAGATCAGCTTTATCATTGTAATAACAGAAAATGTTATATCTGACCTATTGATAAATCTGACCATGCATAATTCAGAGGCTTAAGTGCTGTACAAAACCCCCATGTTTTTATGAACCTCTTTGCTTTTTCTAGTACTGATTTCTGTGTGTGTGCCCACACTGCAATATGAAATAAACCTTCCTGAGCTACTTTTGGATGCAGCCACTGAGGGACCTTGGTGGCAGTTTGACTGTGGCAGGGCAGACCTTTCCAGGTTCCCCACTGCCAGCCAGGCTGTGCTGGGAGGCTTGGGTACATTTGCTCTAAGCCTACTTTCAGGTTGTGCTATAGTTCTTATGATTTTAGGATAGTCTTAAATCTGTATGCTTAGCCCTGTTCTGTGGATCTTGCATTGGAGAGGGATTGTAGCCAACTTAAAAAACTTCCCAGTCCATGTTGCAAGATGGACATGCACTGTGCAATGTTCTGCTTTATTGCTAAGAAGAGAAAGCGCTCAGAAATTATTGGTAATGCTTAGAACCATGAGGTTTAAAGCAAACAAAACAAACATACACATACTGGGACACAAACTAGTTCAAATTTCTATATTCAGGTTCCCTTTTGACTTCTTTTTCATTTTCTCCCCCAGGTGACAGACCCCCCAAAAAAAAGTCTGTATGTTTTTAATGTTAAACTCTGTGGTTTTGGTCTCAAATATTTCAACTTTCTTCTTCCTGCTTATAAAACAGAGTAACAAACAGAGTGGGGACCTGATTCTGAAGCAGAATACTGATTTTGTTCCTAAAATTGCTCTCAGGCTGCTGTCTCCTTTCCTTTGTAATGCTGGGACTGAGCAAACAGCTTTTAATAAGCACTGTATTCCCCTGAAATACAGAGAGGGGAGCTCCAAGTGCTTTGTGTGCCAGGTCTGGGAGCATATTTGAATGAATGTGGAGAAATGCTGTGAGCTCAACCCGTGTTAGATACAAGCTGAGCTTTTCTGAGCTGCTGTGTGGGAACATAGCAGCACTGCTGTGTTGGTGGGAGCAGGAAAGGAAGGATCAGGGCAGGCCAGCGGTGCCTAGGGCTGTGTAGTGATTGTGATGAAGCTGGTGGGCACTCTGGGATCCAGCAGGAAAGGGAACTGCTGTGGGAAGATCCTGTCTGGCAGCAGGGATGGGTCTGTGGGGGTTGCTGCTAAAATGGTTTAGTGGTGGGACGACAGAGGTTAAGAGGGAGCATGTGCTGTTTACAGGAGAGACTTGAAGCTAAAGAAATTAATGCTTTTTATTTACCCAGCATATAGTCAAGCCAAAAATTCTCACTTATAGTTTCAAAAAATAGTGGGTGCTTTCCCAGCAACCTTGAGTAGCTGCAGTTAAACATCAAAATTACACTGTCTGGCAGAACTCAAAGATAGTGATCATCTACAAAAAAGGCAGAAAGCTGGGAATTCAACCATGATCTCTTTAAAAAACAGCAAATGGGTTTCTATGGTTTTGTCTTTTCCTTTAATTGTAAAGCACCTGTCTGAGATGTGATTTATAAATCTAGTTTTGTGTATATGGCATGTATTTTTGTTTATATACTCTTTCCCCTCCTTCCCATACAGGTTGATGAGGTAATGCTGACCCTGAAGCAAGCCTTCAGCACTGCTGCAGCCCTGCAAAATGCCAAGACACAGATCAAATTGTGTGAGGCCTGCCCTATGCATTCATTGCACAAACTCTGTGAAAGAATTGAAGGTAGCAGCTGAGTTTATCTTCTAAATGTGGTTTGCTGATTTTTCTAGAAGAATAACTTAGACAATATAAGAGCAGAGGTAGAAGTATCCCAGTATGCAATTCCTACTGTCACTTTGCATCCTCTGTATTTAGGTGGAGAGTTAACAGTAGTGATACTGCAACAGAATATGGAGTTGCTTCTGCTATAAATACATACTCTTTCATCATCATACCTTTCTTAAACAGAGCAGCAAAACCCACCAGTTGACCTTCCATTTGTTTGGGTTTTTTTTTTTTTTTCCCCTCAAGTTGCATGCTTTCAAAATGACTAATGAAAAGATAATCATGATCAAAAAGGATCTTTCTTTCCTGTGTGGGGTTATTTTTTCCTTCTTTGTATTTATTCCCTTACACACTTCAAGATCTAGTTATATTATAGGAAAATAAATTATTAAGTCAGGAGATTAATATCTAATCGAGAAAATTAAGACAACACCCTACATTCAGATAGGAGTAGACAAACTTTTGTAATGTCTCTGGAAGTATGCTAGAACACATGCAAAAAGTCTTACAAGATAGAATTTTTAAAATAAAAAGTTAGGATTCTGTTTTTATAATCATTCTGCTAGGTGTTCTTCCAAAGCATTGTATGCAAAAACAAAAAGTAAGTATGTTATAAAAAGCAAATAGTCAAGTATTTTCTGGTGTGGTTATGGTGGTGCTTGATATTTACAGTTCTCCCATTCATTGAAAGTCACTGCTGCCACTTGCTTCCCTCTGGTGGATGAAAAGTCAAGTGTAAAATCTTAGTGGGGTGAAATTTTCCTCATCTATGACTTATAGTTTCTGGGTATAACAACAGGTATTCAGAAGTGGCTAAGCTGGGAAAGTTTTCTGTAAATGATAAACTACAGAGGCTGCTGTATAAGGCAGTGTAAGTAATTTGAAAAGTAGCCAGTATCAAAATAAAATCTTCTTTTGGGGCAACAACTAGAGTACTGTAGCAGTAGTAGTTTCATAAACTTTTTACTTAGTGACTGAAAAACTTATTTTAATGTCTCTTTTTTTTTATCCATCTGCTTTGAGTCTAGAAGTTTAGCAAAATCAAACCTAAAGCTGCATGATTTTGAAAAAAATTATTTTATTTGTTCTGATTGCAATTTTCTATGAATGATATCTACCTTAGATAGAAAACAATCTTCATCTGGTTCAAGAGGTTTGTTTTCACTCACATTTTTTGTTGCTTCCTAGAATTACCTCTGTGACAAAATGTGCACTTTGTTGAGTGCCAGAAATCCTTTCCTTTATTCTCAATTTTCTTCCTTATTCTTAATTTTTCAGTTAAAACCATATGAAATCTTCCAAGTGTCCAGTGTATTGATTATCTCTCCCATTACAACCTTGATCTGTTTATTTCCTCCTCTTCTCCCATACAGTTGTCAGGCTTCCAGCTGTCAGTGATCTCTTGGCATTAGGACAGAAGCCATTGGTGGGGTAGGGAGCACAACCTTTTACACAGGAGCCAGCTACCTAGCTGCTGATGGTTATATTTTTGTTGCTAATGAAAGGAAACAAAGCCATGTGGTTTAGCAAAACCTCAGTTATTTTATATGATATATATAAGTTGGATATACAATTGTCATACATCTAACTTGTATAAGTTAGAAGGTTTATATCTTCTACTGTCATTTTGCTCAAAAAGTGTTCTGAGAGTTCATTTGAGAATCTTTAATGGTCCATTCTTTTCCTAGGACTCTATCCACCAAGAGCCAAACTTGTAATTCAGAGACATCTGTCATCGCTGACTGACAATGAGCAAGCAGACATTTTCGAACGTGTTCAGGTAGTACCTTAGAAGCAGTTCTTCCTAATTTGAGGAAAACCATGATAAAATGGACTAAATATTTTTGCTTTTGATTTGTTTGGTTTGTTGTGTAGTTGATCTAGAATTTATTATTTTTCCACCAAAAATCATACTGAAATAGCATGCTCCAATTTAAACTTATGTGTGATACATCTCTGTTGGAAAAGTTTTCTTTCCCAAATTTGCTGAGATCCTCTGTATTCTTATGTAGACTATTTTTATTGTTCTGAGCTTAGTTTTTCACCTGTAAACAAGTTTCCCTGCTTGAAAGTGACGTGGGAGTAGGCTGAGAGCAGGAGGGACATGCAAGTATCAGGAATATGTCTGGCATCTTCACAATTTGTCTTTTTGATTTATTTTGGCCCATCATTCTGATGTAAGCTGTTGTACTCTAGTGGATGAAGTATACAATGATTTAGGCTTCCAAAGGATGTGCTCCCCTCTGGATTCCTGAAGAACAGAGTGGCTTGGTTTCCTTGTGCCGCTTAGAGGGCTGTATAGTAACAGGCTTGGAAAATAAAATGTATGGGTGTAAGGCTCCCTTCTCTCTACAGCCTGCAATATTTTTCAGTTTTTGTTCTACCTTGCCCAGGAGTGTGAAGGCACACCGAATTGCAATTCGACATAATAACAGTGCACTCTGGTGTTTGGTGTATCAATATATTAATTTCAAGGAATACCTACATAGGAAGGAAAAATAAGCAAATCATGACTTGAAAGAAAACCTCCTTTCTTTGCTGTTACTGACAGAAAATGAAGCCTGAAAATGACCAGGAAGAAAATGAACTTGTGATCTTACACCTCCGTCAGCTCTGTGAGACTAAGCAGAAAACACACATCCACATTGGTGAAGCGCCGTCGGTAAAGCTTGGTTTTATTATATTACTTTAATATTTTTTATTATTCCTCTTCCCCTTTCCAGACTATTAATATGCTGTTTCAATTACTTGTAGGACCACTGCTCAATTTCTTCAGGAGTACCTGAAGCTGGGTATTACAATTAAGAAAGGACTATACAGGAAAAAAAAATCTGATTTAATTCATAGTGGCTTTCCTGAGTTTTATAGGTTGAGGGGACATGACAGGAAGAAAGACAACCAATGAATTTTATGTCTGTATTTCCTTATAGTGTGAGGATAACTCTTCTTTTTCTTTCCCCTTTGATCTGCATGCCCAAGCAATAATATCTAGGACTGAAGAGGGCATTTGTTTTAGTTTAAACTGTGAACTTATCTTGCAAAGGGAATGGGCAACAGTGTTGTTAAATTGATATGCCTTTACAATATAGTCCTTCAGATGGAATGTGCCTTTAACTGTGGGTTTGTTTGTTTGTTTGGGAGACTGTTTTGGTTTTTTGTTTGGGGTTTTTCTTTTTGGAAAGAGGGTAGTGCGTTTGTGGTGGTTTTTTTTTTTTAATAAGGCCAAGGGTATTTTGTTTCTTATGTAACTTGGTTCAGCTCTAGTCTTTGGAAATAGTCTTCACAATTAAAAAAAAGATTTGCCAAAGCTGAATGGTGTCTGTCCTTGCTTATTTCAACAGGTCATTTCTAACAGTGCAATTCCAGAAAGCACCACCAGTGGTGGCCGGTTTAAACTTGACATTCTGAAAAACAAGGCAAAGAAATCCTTGACTAGCTCTCTGGAAAATATCTTCTCAAGGGTAAGTTTAACAACTCATTATCATCAGCTGTCCCAGATATCCTTGACAGCAGAGACTTATCAGATTTTTCTTTGTTTTGTCCTCAATATGATAAATGCTTAATGAAGAAATATCCCTGTTGTGAAATCTGAGAGTTACAGCTGGGTTGATTGTGATATAACTTTAAGAAAGTTTACTGTAAGGCCACACATATTGAGGGGAAAAAAGGACAAATTTCAGAATAATGAACATTCATTGTAGGTGGCAAGTGAGCTAGCTGGGTATTGTTGCATGTGTTGCTTCAGAATAGAATTCAGTCAGGATGGTTGCATGATCCCATAAAGAGACATGTTATTGGTTTTGCAAAGGGTAAATAAATGTGCCTGCATATATAGGAAATCTCTCTATTCAGAGAAGCAATACCTTCCAGCTCATAGATAAAATTGCTCATATTAGGCAGTAAGAATCTTTAGAAGCTAGTAACAAAGTTCCTTTTGCGGGAGGGGGGGAAGCAAAAGTCTTAAAAAGTGAGCTGATATTCATTTTAATGTTCCTAGCCAGATATGATGTGAAATTACAGATAATCACTGAGACTCTCTTACATTAAATAGTCTTTTGGTAAAGAGGTCTGAATGGCAAATTTTGCTTAGTGCCCTCTGCTCAGAAGGATGAGTCAGAGAAGAGGCATATGGAAAACTACCTGAAGAAGGCTGTGTGCCTGTATGTCAGTACAGAGGAAATGTGATGAGCTGAGCACAGGATAATTCAGACCAGTGACATTAAGTTCCTTGTACTAGTAACTTCAAAAGCACTAAATTGTACTTGTCCTGCAGTTTACATGGACATGCCATAAAGTAACCTACAAATGTAGGATGCTCCCTGTAATGGAAATAGAATACTCTAAGCCAGAGAGAATCCTTAGAATTTACAGGTAGGTGTCAATTTGATCTAGGACTAAAACTAGTATTAAACTTTCCTGGTCAAATTTGACCTCTCTTGTGTAGCAGATTTTACAAACTAGGAACTTGATCTGAATATGGAGATAGAGAAAGGTGACTGTGTGTAAAAGAGAGCAAAAGAGTGATGGCAGTCAGAAAATTTGAGTAATTTCAGCAGTTTGGAATATCATCAAATGGTGACAGCTACAGTTGTGCCTTTGATGTGTCTGGTTTCTTTTCCACATCTAAGGGACATGTGACTGGCAAGTGATCTAACTCTAGTGGTGGGTCACTAACCCTGTGGTGACTGTGAAAGAAGTCATCACTGAAATAAAGCTTTTACAGCCATGCTGGCGCTCCAGTCATGTCAAGGAAAAGTCATTTGGATGAAATACGCTGCTTAAATTGAAAACTCTCTGAAGGGAAATTTCTTATAAGTAGATGTTAGGGGGTGTTTGGTATAGTATGTTTCTTCTCACCAGGGCCACTGAGACATGCTGCATATTATAATATAAGGCTCTACCACTGCCCATGATTGAATTCAAGAGAAGGGGACACCTGAAACAAAATGAGGGCCATTTCAAGTTTGCTGTTTATGAAGTGGATTTGTGATTGTGAGAAAGGTCACCTCATCTTTACCTTGACAGTACAATAGATCAGGAGCAGCAGTGAGTCATGATACACATAGGGGTTCATCCTTGCAGATTCACCTAAAGGTTACACAGTAGAAGACCAAGAAAAATTGCTTGGGGTGCAACTCAACCACTGATTATTTGTTTAAAGCAGGTACATGCAAGTGTCTCTGTGCAGGTGTGCTGTGTGTTATGTGCGTACATGTGATACACAGTGACTATTTGAGTAGTTCTTATTCTTTATCAGGCTATTACAACAAGCCTCACATGTCATGGTTAATTCTTAAAGGTATTAAAACACTAAATACCTATTGGTGTGGTGGATCTTCCCCTCCTTAAGCCAGGTGCAGATGGTATTGATTCAATAGAGCTAATTATGCATAAGTTGCCATCTTTATTTAAAAGTAGATTTAGTAACAGAGGGACCAAGAAAGAACTGAAATTAATTTTGGTGTTTTTTTTTTTTTTTAAAGGGACATAAAGCATGTTTTATAGATAAATGTTTTTAAAAAAAAAGTTACAAGTCAGTGTAAATTGAGGAAAGTCTTGGACTGCCTCAATCTTAGAAAAGTTAGAAAGAAGTATGTAGTAAGCAGTAACTAGGAACAATTTAAGTGGACGGCTTCTTAGCTAGGTAAATAGCATCAAGTGACATTTTAAGCCACTCACTACTTGCCTTAGGAAGCTTGTTGGTTTCTGTTCCCTGGCTTCACATAGTCCCAGAGGAATGTCACTTTTTCACTTGTTTGTTTTGCTGGACTGATCTTGTTTTTGTGAGGTTTGAACCAGAAACAGGCTTCCTAATGAGGTACCTCAGAGAAACAAATATAACCTTTTTTTGACCTCTTGAACAGATTTCATCCACTCCATGCTGCACTAACCTTTTCTGTTGTTGTTCTTTCTTAACCAAAAAGTCCTTCTTAAAGTGCCAAAAGTGTGCATTTTCAAAGGTAGTGAGAAACTTCCAACTTATACTTTGCTTTTTGTTTTTTGGGAGATCAAGTGAAGAGATGCTTCAGGCAGAGTGTTTATTGGTAATGCACTTAGGTGGGATAATGTACTTAAAGGGCACTCTAAGTCTTGAAAAATAACTCTTACCAGGAAAAAGTAGGCTAAATAAATTCTGGTGATGTTTACAAAACTTCCCCTGGAGCTGCAAGCATACCAAGAGGAGCTCTGTCTATAATTTTCCAAAAACCTAGGCTATTTTTCTCCTCATAAAGTACTGAAAGTAACTTGCTTCAGCAGTCAGAAGTGTCCAACAGCAAACATAACCAGGGAGTTAACATTAGGAGAGAAAGCTAGTCAAAAGTGTTGTGGATCTATTGCCTTTTCTTGTGAAACTGAAGGACTGTTAAAAATTCAGCAAAAATCCTTCAGCATAGATTTCTAGCAAATTTGCATCAGGCTTATCTGCATTATAAATAAAAAATCTTGTCTTATCTGGTGGTATTTGGCTGGATTTGCTGCCAAGAGAGCATTTCTCCCCAGTTTTAGTACTTTTACTCCTTTTGCCCAGGTGGACTTAATTTGTCTGAAATGTTCAGATATTGATCAACTGTATCTCATGGGACTGTATTGTGTCAGGAGCATCCATCAGGAGCAGTGCTTCTCAGTACTGAAATTTGGAGTTTTTTGAACTGATCTGTTTAAGCCAACTTAGCTTTTTTGCCTCAGAAGTGTCAGGAAATACTCACTTGCCTCAGACAATGGAGTGCAGGGTTAAAACTCCTGGGAGCAATGTGGGAGAAGATGCAGTTTGGCCAGCTAAAGATCCCGCTTTCTTGTCAAGACCAGTGCTTGACCCACGATCTTTGGTCTTCTGTCAGCCATGTCACATGCCTGAACTGTCCTGTGTTCACCTGTGCAGGTGTTGCCATCTTTGCCTAACCTTCAGGAAAAGAGGAAGAGGACCAGATTAACTTTCTTGCCTTTTTTTCTCGCAGGGAGCCAACAGGATGCGAGGGCGCCTGGGAAGCGTGGACAGCTTTGAGCGCTGCAGCAGCCTGGCCCCTGACAGAGTACGTAAGGAGCTTAGCTCAGACCCCTACACAGCTCTCAGTGCAGTGTAGATACAGCACTCTGCTTTCATTTGAAGGAAGTAGAACAAAGCACATCAACTTACAAAACTCAAAGATATTTCCACTGGGAGGCAGAGGGTGTAAGAAAGCTGGGGTTTATGTTGACTCAAAGCTTCAGCTTTAATCTGATTGCCAGTCCTTTTTTCCTGCACTTCCTTTGCTTTTACAAAAAGCAAGGAATTTCTGGTTTCTGCCTTGTTTTAGTGAAGTAATTAAGTAAGGTCATGTCTCAACAAAAGGAAGGGCTCTGAAGGTGAAGAATCCTTTCTGTAAGTAATAGTTGCTTTAGGGAAGTAAGAATTTTTGACCTAAGCCCAGCTGTTGGGGATGCTGTATGGTAGCAAGAGGGCGGAACACTGTTCACTTTCTTTTTATTTCCTGTTTTTAAAGTTTTACCTCACATGTGGGTTGGTTGCTGGTGTTCCCAGGAGGTGAAGATTCTGTTTTGGTTTTCCTGCTACAGTTACTCATAAACTGGCTGTGTAGTAACAGTCTCTCTTCCAGGATGTCGCTGTGACGGTACAGGAAGTATGCTCGCGATATGTCGAGGAAACTAGCTAAAAGCAGTTTCCCTAGCCTTTTCCATTCCTGTGTTTTCCTGAAAGAGACACAAGTCTGGTAGCTGGAATGCCAGTGCCTGTGAGAGGATGCCTGCAGTAGTTAGTATGTTGTTTGTGCTGCGTATACGGTTGTATTCCTCCCTCCGCTTTCACTTTTTGGAAGACGGACGCTGCTGGTTTGGAGCGAACTCTCAGAGGATGTCTGGTTTGGGTGATAATTAGCATACAATAGGCCATGACCCAGAAGGGGGAGAGGCTTTGGTGCCCTGCTGCTGGCTGCCTGTGGGTTAAGTGAGAGCTCTCACAGGGCACAGATCCTCAGGCCTTACTCCGCCAGCACTTCCTTTCAGGACACTTCTCCGGGCGATTCCCCGCCAGCGACTCCTCCAGCGTCCCCCGTGTCCTCGGCCTGGCAGACGTTTCCCGAGGAAGGCTCGGACTCTCCCCAGTTCAGGAGGCGCGCGCACACCTTCAGCCACCCGCCCAGCAGCGCCCGACGCAGGATCACCTTCCAGAACGGCAGGTCCCAGAGCGCCCGCTCCCCGCTGCTGCGCCAGAACGGCCTGGAGGCACCCAGGTGAGTGAGCCAGGGAGCCAGGGCATGCCAGGGAGCCAGGGCACACCAGGTGAGTGAGCCAGGACACACCGGGTGAGTGAGTGAGCCAGGGCAGCCATGCCATTGCCCGCAGCCCCCTGCCTGCCCTGGGCAGGCTGCAGCAGCCCTGCTTCTGGCAAAGTACAAGAGGAGCTTAGCTCAGGTTGGTTTCTGCACCTCTCCAGGGTTGGTTTGTTCATTTATTTATTTATTTTCAGCCTGTCTTCTCTGCCTCTGAGTAGTTTGGTACTTTGCAGTAACTTCATAGTCCCTCAATTAGTGGTTCAGGGGAGACATCAATCCATCAAATTGATGATTCAGCCAGATGCCCACGCCAATCTGTTTATTTATTTATTCGAGCCTTTGTGGCAGTCTTGTTCGTCAGACCTTTTGGAAAACAGGCTCTCAGTGCTTTAAGTGGCAGAGATGGCAGCCTGAAACTTTGATGCCAAGGTGAAAAGGGCACTAACAGCTTCAAATGTCTGTAGCCATGTTAGTCAAATCTCACAGAGAGTATGTCCAGCGTTAAAACTGGTGAGGAGTCTTGCAAAAGGACATAAGGATTAAGCACATCCACTGAGGCATGTGATTTCCCTATTTGCCTTTCTCCAGAGCTTCCCTCTGTAGCTTCCCTCAGTAACTTCTTTCTGCTTCCTTTTTGGAGACTCTCCAGCTATTAACATATGGAACACTGTTCCTTCAGGAGTTCCTTCACTCAGCAGAAGATGTCCCCACAGTTCATTGTGGGCCTCTTTGGTTGTGCCTTCTTTTTCTCCTCTAGGCTGGCTACCTGCAGGAAGTGACTATACAAACTCCAAACCCTTTACAAAACTCAGGTCCAGATGAGCTGAACTTTTTGCTGTTGGAGCAAAAGTTTTTTGCTCCTGGGAACACATTCTCCAACCTGTTTGCTGTTTCGGTGCTTGGCTGTAATTCTGTTTGTGGGCTCTTTCTAAAAATGGCTTTAAATAGTAATTTGTCACCTATTTGATGTCTACATTAAAATATCAGCATGAATGCTGCATCAGCTTGTAGAGAAGGGTAACAAATTTTATTCTGTTTTAAGGGAATGGAAGGGAGTGAAGGGTAAGAAAGTAGCTTTTGTTACACTGTGTTTCTAGAGAAGTAAATAATGTGTTTTTTACTGAGATAAACTTTTTTTCCCACTGACTGTGTTGTATGCAAACAGGAAACCCTGACAGTTCAAAGTGAAGGACTTGCTGACTGTATTACTTTGTAATAACTTGTAAAAAGTCACTGATTAAGTGGCATCAGCAGATTTTCAGTCAAAACAGTTTGTAGCAGCGTGGTTCTAGGCTGGAATTTTCATTCTTTCCTTCTGAGGATTAGTCATAAATGTTCTGCAAAAGAAACTGAATTAATTTTTATGTCCTCTCCAGTACTTGTCACTGCTATTAAGTAATGTTTAACTGTGGAGTAGGACTGCCTTTCTTAATTTAGTTACTTCACAAAAATTTATCCAGGAGGACTGCATTTACATAATCTCTACTTCCTAATGTGTTGTTTACAAAGGTAAAAGAAAACTAAAGGGGAAGAAACAATGCGGTTTATATTATTGGAAGAAGGTGTCTAAGGATATTCTCTGAATGTTTAAGAGATTCCTTTTCCGAATATGCTTTGGGAATAAATAAAGCTAAAGAAATAAGGTGGTCTCCCTGTTCTGCAATGTCATTGAGAAGTTTTTAATAGAAATCAGCTCTAACAGCAAAATCAATATCCCCAAGGAGCCTGCCCCGGAATGCACGAGGTACATTTTATCTTCTGGGAAACCAAGTTAATGTCAGGCCAGATGAGGTATTTGGCCGGTGTCTCTAATCTGGTTTTGTTGCTGTATCTGAATCCGTGCTGACCCCTCTGCTGTGTTCTCTTGTTGCCTGCACAGTCCTGTGGTCGGGCTTCGGCGCGCTCTCAGTGAGAGTGAATCTGCGTCACCTGGTCTCCCCTCCTCTCTCTCTGCCCCTTCTTTCCTGAAAACCATTTACCAGGGCTCAGGAAGGTTGCTCCAGCACCCAGAAAGTGACCTCTCCAAGAGGTGAGAGCGTTGTCTCCTGCCTAGTTCTCCAGTGCCACTAGCTTAACAGCAGGATTCCCGGTGGAATGCAGCACATGGCATCTCTCCCACTCTGCCTTGTGCTCCTGCATTTCTAACAGACTCCCGTGATGCAAATGGGCAAACAGGCTTTTGGATCAAAAAGCCTGTTAAAACTTGAGGCTTCTGTGCTGACATCAAGTAGCTGTCACCTATTTCTGTTGCAGTGTTGCAAATCTGCTGCATTGGTTTGTCACATGAAATGCAATGGATTTTAGGAGTGTTATGCCAATTTAATGCTTTCTTTGCTGAATGCAAACCAGCATGTGTTGCCATGATCACTGGCATGTGAAAATAAGAAAAGAGCAGTGTGAAAAGTGTACAGTACTAATGTGGGATGCCTGTGCATGAGGAAGGGGAAACACCAAGTTAACTGGGTGATACTAACTGTGAGATGTTTAGAGAGAATTAACAAATAACTTCCAGCTGAAGAGGATTTGGGAAGAAGCAAAGGTATAAAAAGGGGCAAAAAATCCCCCAAACCCATCTCTTACAGGCTATCTCTCATTTGGGTTCCAGTCCAGCTTTGTTTCTGTGTTCCCTTTAGACATCAGAGTTGGTCCAAGCTGAAAAAATGCCCAGCTCAGTTTCTGCAGGCAATGGACAACATTAAACCCAGCTTTCTGGGTTTTGGAAATGAAGGACTGAGTATTGTATGAAAACTGTATTTTAATGCCAAACTGAAATTGGAAATCTCTGAGATACTTCTTTTGGCATTGGTTATGCAGGCAGTTCAATTGCTGGGTTTCATTATAGTGGAGTTTTGAACTCTTGGGGTGGGGAGATCTTCAAGGGGTAATTCCCAGAAGACCACTATGTTTCTACAAAGTTTTACAATATACACATTTCTGATACCACTTGATCTTTAATTTGTATGGAGACTCTTGTGAAAGTGGGATCTCAGTAGCTACAGGTCTTTCTGGGAGCAAGTGGGCCTGAGCTGTCATGGTGAAGAAATGGCAATAGCAGGAGTACACTGATAGCATCTAGTTGGGTTTGTGAAGGGAATGCAGCAGATACAGTCAGAAAGAAGCGCTGAATGAATAATACTGATGTGGTAAGGGTCACTGAGGTAATCCATCACTTCAGCTGGCTAATGGAGAATGAAATATAACGTCCAACTAGCAGTGGCCAAAACTTGCAAATGTATGTTATGCCATCAGGTGTAGGAATGAGAGGAAGTTCTGATTTTTTACATCAGAACTTCCTCTCATTCCTTATGACAAGAACGTCTTTTCTTGTGGATTGCTTCTTTGGTTCGTTGAGGTTTCTTCCTTTGGTTCTCCTTCTCAGAGAGGACCACCATCTATCCCAATAAGATCAGTGTGAGGTGTTTTTGGCATTCTCATGTGAGTGAGTGCATGATAGGTTGGAATTCAGCACAGTGTGTCAGTGCTTTGCAATCTGCAGACTATAAGCTGTTTGACTGTTAGGAATCCTAATTAAAACTTCAGTGCATTTTCCAGAATAATCCTGGTCACTGTGCATTCATGAAGTGTGGAATTCCTATTGCACAGGAGAAGAATTCTGTAGAGTCTCTTTTCTTTATCATATAGCTTTGAGATTACACATGATGCAGCAGGCAGCGTTTCTTGGTGTTCTGGCAAACTTCAATGTGCAAGAGCAGAGACAGTTTCAGTTGGAATTCATTTTAGAAAGAGTTTTGAACTGTAGCAGTCAGATGGGCTTATGCAAAGAGTATGTTATAGAATGGCATGGGATTTTTTGTTGGGGTTTTTTTTGTTTGTTTTAATTTTTTTAGAGTGTTTTATTGAATCACTTGGGTAGGAAGGGACCATAAAGATAATTTAGTTACCACCCCCCCCATACAGTTCCTTTCTTTAAGAAATCAACAGTATAGTGAATTTTGGCATCATAATATTTATGTTGATGCCAAAATGAATATTTTCAGAATGTTTCAGCCTTCAGAATGTTTTTATAGCATTGTCAATATATTTCTCTGGAGAGAAGGCTGGGATGGAAATGGTCTCTACATAATCTTGACTTTTGACAAGTGTGTTGTGCAACATTGAACAGAATTGCAGATAAGGATTAAAAAAAATCTGGTCAACGTAAAGGTAAACAAGACTTTTAAATATAAACACTAAAGCAACACTTTTAAAAATGGAGCAATCTTCAGCATAGGTTTGACTAGCCCACAATTTCTCTGTTCATTGTGTTGCTGTGCAAGGATAATTTAAGCTGAATTTTAACAGATTCCTTTTTTAAAACAGCTTTATGTCTCATGAAAGAAGTAAAATACTTGAGAATATTCTTTAAATAAAATAGCAGAAAGTAATTATTCAGAATAAAAATATATGACAGGAGTGAGAACCAACAGAGGGGTGTAAGCTGATAGAAACTGGTTTTTCTTCTTCCCAGAAGTGAGGAATGCTTCGAGTAGTAGTCTTACATATAGGTCTGCCAACTTAAGTGCTGGGAAGTTGAATTCTGTACTTGTTCTGGGGATTTTGTACCATCTCAGCCTCCAAATTGTAAAGTAGGTTGCATTTATTCAGTTGCTGCTTAGAGCAACCAAGAAGAGACATTGAAATGAAAGCAAAAATGGGAAAAATACAAGTCTTGGCATGAGCAACAGCAGTATTTATTCACAAGTCATTTAGCTTTCATGGGCTCAAGTGCAAAATAATTCAGGTAAGTATTATGTAAAGAGTTCATAAGAAATGAGAGGGTAACATTGTGGTTTTTAAGATATCAGTCTTTGGGAGCATTTTGAAGAACAGTTTTGGGAAGAGATTTAGACAATTAAAACCAAGCAATATGAATATTTGTAATCTGACCAATTTTTTGAGATTTCTTCTTTCTTTCCTTTTTATTTTCTTCCCCTGAAGTAGCTGTCATGCTGTGCGTTATCTGATAGAATAGTGAATGGGTGAAACTGAGTTGCAGTTACCTGGGATAAAACCTTACATGATCAGTACTCTGTACTCTTGAGTACTTGGGGTATTGCTTCAAACAGCTTCAGGGTGAAAGCAGAGACTGAAATATTTGAGGCATTATACTGAATGTACAGCTGCTCACTTTTTATTGTATACAAGCTGATAAATGTGTTTTGGTTTCTGTATTGGGTCAGAAGTGTAGGGTAAGTAGCCCTGCAGAGAACCATCATTCTCCAAACTGGCTTGTGATGCATATGTCTTAAATACAGAATATTACATTGTTAGCTTTTTGCAATGATTCTTCCATTAGGTGATCTTGCAGCATGTTTCCCTTGTAGATGGGAAGGTGTCCACCTAAGATGTGTGTGTAGGTGGTAGTGAAAACTCTGCTCTGCTTTTCCATGGTAATGACTGAGCTCTATTTAAGAAGTTGTTTTTCCTGTTTTGGAGATTCATTGGCTTTGTTTCTCCACTCACATTAATAAACCTCTTCATTTTGTGGGAGCTGATAGCTAATTTTTTTTTCTTTACCCCACCCTGTTTAGAGAAACTTTTTGCACCAACCGCCTGAATCTTTTCATTAGGGTAGGAGATCCTACCATTTTACTCTGACTTCTTCCTACTTTTGCTTTGTTAGGGTATTTTTTCACACCTTCAGATCTGATACTAAGCTAGGAGTTGTCTGTCTTGAAATGAGGAAACTCTCTTTGCTCCCTTTCTACCCTCCCTTTCTAAATCTTGGTGTTTTCCTGGGTTAATATGACAAGGTGTATTTCTGAGCATTGCAAAAGTTTTCCTCTAAACACTTACTCTTTGAAAGCTCTTTGAAAGAGAAGGTGATTAGTATTAGTTGCTTAAAGTGACAGGGGATTTTTTTGAAGGGAGGATTTAATAAGAGAAATACAGGTCTTCAGAGCAGTATGATTTGCATGCTTCATGAGGTAGCATATGTGATTAGTTCATCTCAATGTAAACTCCACGACTCAAATGTTGTAAACAGGTTAGTTTTATACCCTAAAATAGCCACCTTCTTATTCTGACTTTTCTGTGAATTTTGCTGCTCTAAATTGAACACTATTCCTAGGACTGTCTAGAAGCCCAGTAGCTGAACATAGATTTTTGTACATAGCAGCATAAAAGAACTTTTCATTCCCTTGTTATGTAGTGTCTGTTTAGTAAGCCCTGGAATGACTCAGTTTTTGTGTTATAACATGTGATGATATGTAGGACTTGAAATAGCAAGAAGTAGCTGTGATGCAGTTATTTATAGAAACATAAGTTAGAATTATATATATCCAAACTCAGTACCCCATTTCCAAGAGCTGGACTGAAATACCTTTGAAAAACAGGTTCAGAATGTTACAGTCTAAGTAGTCTGTGTTTGGCTGCCATGAGCAGTGGTGACCCATCATCATCAGAGACAGAGTTAGACAAAGAAGGTTGTCACAGTTGCTGTTTAGGTTAGAGCAGCATGGGGATCTACTTAGACCACCCACCAATAAACAGTGTGATGCTATAGGGAGCTGGGGCACCATGGAAGCTGAATCAGGAGTGGAGGACAGTTCAGACCGTGTGTCATCCAGGGCTCCCACTGGTAGAGCTGTTCTTAGAGCCAGGGTTGGTGCCTTGTGCTGGGTAGGTGAGTTTGAAGTCATGGCTATTTCTCTGCCAGGATACAGAAGGAGGGTCTGATACCTTGATATGACAGGGAGTCCAGTTGGTCACTCAGGCTCACAAATATCAGGGAGCTGTTGTAGGTCATTAGCACAGTGACAGCTTTGGTGACCAAAAAGGCCAGTCCTAGCTTGGTGAATTCAGCACATTCATTGAGCACTGAGTTTTAGTTATAAAGTGCTGATTAAGATAGTATAGCTGGTAGATTGGTATAGCTGAAACTTCATTGTCCTCCCTTGCAGATCTCTCCTGTGCAAACCAGATGTGGGGGGATGGACTCCAGCTGCAAACTGCCATCACCTGCAACTGCCTTCCCCCTAAAAACATAGTGAACATGCTGGGCTTTCCTTTCATCTAACTTTTCAGGATCCTTGCACTATAGCATTGAAATTTTTTACAGGATGAAGGTTTAAGTGTAGCTACTGTTTGGATATAGCAGTTTTCCCTGTGATGAAGGTGAAGCTGTAGAAACAGATTCCTCTGATGCTGTCTTCCTAAAAGCTTGTAATTGTGCCTTGTGCTGTTGAATCTACATGGAAGGATTAGTGGCAGATAATCAATGTGCCCATTGCTATACAGTATCTGTGCACCTAATTTGCTACCACAAATGCAAAATTCTGAAATATTTCTGAAATTTGATAAAGTACTTATGAAAGCTAAATGTCTTCTCCTCTGGCAGTAGTCAGTAGAAAGGTGTATTTGGTGTGTCCTCCCTGTAAAGCTTTTCCGTATCCTCTCCTTGTTTCTTCCAGCAGCATAAGATTAAGTTATTAATTATTAAAATTAAAGTGCAATTGTATTTCTACTTGGCATATGGGGAGAAGATTTGCCCTCTGTTTCAGGGTCTGTTCCTACAGCTGATGAAACATGAGGACATGTGTCCCCATTTATCCAAGTGAAGCATACACTTCTTGAAGCCTAGGAAAGAGACTATATGGGAAGGCAGAACATTGTCTCCAATGAAATATTCACCTGTGAGCTCAGCATGACATTTGAAATGGCACTAAATGGAGTGTTGTGCTCCACTGGAGCACCATCTCTGCTTTTAGGGGTGTTACATCAGATCACTCTCAGAAGACTGATGTGTAGCAAAACAAAACCCATTGCTGTCAAAGTTAGAGGCAAAGTATTACCATATTTCTCTCTTAGCTTCTCAAAAAGTTAAGCTTTTATTCTGAGCTTCCAGCTGAGCCCTGTATGAATGCTATGAATGCTTCCTGGTGGTATATAGTGCAAACTTCACAGCACTGTGCACAAGAAAACAATGGGGCACTTCAGCATTTGAGGTGAAGCTCACACACAGCACGCTTTGCTTTCTTAAGCTTCCCCACAAATACTCCTGCAGGTTTGGTTATACATTAGACAGAGTTAATAAAGGGTTTTTTTTCCCCTACAAGGAATACTGACTTTAAATACCCCATCTGCTTTTTTTTTCTTCAGTGATGGGGAGGGAAAGAAAAGAACATCAACCTTCTGCAGCAGTGAATCTCTAAATGCTGCAGGGGCCACGCTCACACCTCGCCGCATCTCCTGGCGGCGGAGAATATTCCTGCAGGTAGCTTCACCTATGAATAAATCTCCTTCCAAGATGCAGCATCCAGGTCTGTGTGTGCTTTTAAAGAAAATAAACAAGCAGTTGTTACTTAATATTGTAGTGAACTGCAGCATGTGATAATAAGAAAGGGAGAAGGGAGTCAGTGTGGTACAATATTCATGCTAGAAACTCGCCAGAGATCAGTTGTGCTCATTTGGCTTTAGACTATGTAGGTTATTGTTGTTTTGAAGAGAGGATTTTAGCATCAAAGTCAAATGAATTGCAATCTGCCATAGCTGCTGTACCAAAGGAAATTAGGACAGGTCTCTTACTGATAATAATATTTTTAACAGTTAAGAAAATTTTACCCTGACCTGTGTACATAATAGGAGTATTTGGTAAGTTTTATATCTTGTCCTTGTAGTGCACATAGCACCTGTTGATTGTGTTAATAATTCTTACAGCTTTAAGCCATTTAAGTTAGAAACTCCTGAAATAGCTGAAACCATGCTATTCATAAATTCCCATTTGGCAGAAATCAAAACCATAGGCAAATGGTAAGCTCTATATTTAGTGACCACAAAGTGCTATAGCACTCTCTGTAGTGCAGTTAGCAGGTGGAAAAAGTAGCTTTAAAATAGAACCCATGGTAAATCATAGCAGTAAACAAGTTCAGCAGTAGAGGAGGCTTTATGGATAAATGTCTTGTGGTAACTGGATGGAGCTGGCAGGGGAATGGGTTGAAATACTGGATGACTCTTTATCTAACTCTAGTTGATTTAAATATAACTTTATTAATGTAAACAAAACACTTAAGAAAAAGATTCTCTACTGTTGCACTGCATTTTCTCTGGTTTTGGAATCAGCAAGTCACTGCTGGATGTGAAAGACAGATATTTTTGTTCTGCTATGACATAGATTTTCATGATGTGTCCTACAATCTGAGTTTACTGTAATAGCTTTCTGATTCTTTGCAGATGGTCATGATGGATGTGAATTGTTACCTTTATCCCCTCTTGCTCCACCCCTGGAGGAAGACCCTCTTGTTCTAGTATTGCAAAATGAGGATGGTCCAGATAAAACTGGAGAGAGGAAAAACTCAGAAGAACTACAAAGTCTGTGGAGAAAAGCCATCCATCAACAAATTCTGTTACTTCGAATGGAAAAAGAAAACCAGAAGCTGGAAGGTTAGCTATTTAGAAAATACCCGTAAAAGCTATTGCAGATTCTGCTGCCTGAAGATGCAAATTGTTCTGGTGTTGGGGCACCTCGAACAGAGATGTGGTTCTGTAACTTTTTAGTTAACAGTACTAGAAAAAACCTGTGTTTTCCTAGTCCTGTCTCACAGTCTACCACGTTTTCTGTCTACCTGACTTTAAATGAGTAATCTTAGTGACAGAAGAAAGTGATAAAATTTCCTTTTTGGATGCATGTTACACAAAGGATGCTACAGTCTGTGTTGTATCTGTCTGAGTCTAGGGGTTCTAATGTGAAGTTGAGTGAGGAGAACAGGTGCTGTGTGAACACTTAGGTGTGGTAAACCTTACCCTTTCTATCTCGTTTCAGTCCTTTGCAGCTCATGGCCTTTCACTCCAGGCTTTTTGTTCTTCATTAACCACATCACAGTGGTAATTTATTAATGCTTGAATCCAAATATGATTTTTGAGCAACTTTCTCTTGAGGTATGTCTGGTTTTTTGGAACATGAGCACTGTACACTGACAATTAAGTGCTGTTAGTGAGGGATCTAAAGTTGACCATTCTGATTGTCAACTGCCTCAGCTTCTGGCTAGGACATTTTATTAAGGCTGATCAAGATTCACACAAATACAAGATGGGATGCAATGTCTATCCTAGCATACATAATTCTTCAGTATAATAGACAGTATAATAGACTACCAGCTCTTGGTGTCAGTTGAAAATTCCAAGTGTCCTCTCTACAGCTGCTGCCTTCATCTTCTCCTTTATGCTGTATAACCTATCTGGTAGTCTGATTCTTCACACTAGCATACTACTTCAAACATAATGATCTTGTTAAGATCAGTTAACTCTTTTTCCTTCTTTAGGCTAGCTTACTGGGAAGGCAGGGAGAGGAAAGAAAAGCATCAGGACAGAAGGCTTTCCGTGTCCCTGCAAGCATACATCCTTGAATGTACTTCATACACATGTAGTGTATTTCTCAGTGCTGTTTCTCTCTACAGTTTGTCTCCCTGTTGACACACAGTTCTGTGGAAACTCCTAGGGAACATCTAGAGAGAACAGCCAAAAATCTTCATTTTGTAAGCCATTTTAGCAAATAGTCTATTTTTGTGGGATGAGGAAGCTGGAGATCTGCTGTGGTGACTAATTTAATGTTATTCCCTCTGATACTTCGAATTGCTGAGGGATAAACTCTTTGCTATATTTACCTGTGGCTGAGGGTACTGAAAACTGTTAAATCACTCCAGTTCCTTAGGACTGAGTTACAAGTTGCTTCCATTCTGTAACGTGTAGAAATCAAGTTCTTCCTGCCTGATCATTCATGGTGAAAACAGGAGTGTTGGAAGTGGAGATGCCAAACTGGCACACATTTGCCAGCCCACATTCTTGGTTCATGCTCTGAGGAGCAGGTCTCCATTCTTGTATTCAGGTTCATGAGTACACTTGCTGAAACTGATGCTCTTGCTAGCTAGAATTCATCATCTTATTTTGAAAGGGTGAAAAGTAAACTGTTCTAACACCTATCTCTCGGTTTCCTTCCTGTGGTCTGTTATAACACAGGCCATTTTATGGACAGGACATGGGCAGATACATTCCAAACAAGCATAGATTCACCTGGTTCTTTGCATCCTAGCTTACAATTAAATGTACATTTCAGTAAAGGGAAATGCAGTAACAGAAATGCAGAAATTTCTTTACTTGAAGTCAGATTCCTAGCTGGGAATATATTAGCTGTATATATTAGACTGGTTTAAGGCTTGAATTGCTTTGAAACTGTTTCTAGTGGATTTCTGTTAATCATTTGTTGACTTTTATGCACCAAATATTAATAGAACTTCTTTTCCTATTCCTTTTGCTGTCGAGGAGACTTGAATGCTATTAGTTCTTTATTTTACAGAAGGTAAGTTCTGTCAGTAGCACAAACTTTCTTTTCCTTTTTCTTTCTTTTTTTCTGAGAATCTAGAAGTTCCTTTTTCCAGTAGGTCACCTAGAAACATAAGAGCTGCAAAAAGTAGCAGGCCACCTAGCAATGATTAGGAAAAATGTTAACAAGGAAGGTTGAAAACAATGAAGGATGAGGTAGTAGGGAGTATGATCGACAGGCAAACTTGCTGGCTTTCACAGGGCTAACTGCACAGTTAATGTGGGAGTTTATTGTCACACTGAAATATGTTACTGCTGGCTTGGATCTGTTGTATGCTGCTTACAAGAGTGAGGATTTTTGGGTGAAATCATACAGCAGTAGGGCGGCATTTGGAATCACCTCAGATGAACTGCAAATTCCTGTGGTAAGATCACACTCCTATTTTATGGCACTACACCTTGCATAATACCTGCTTCTGCAGGGGCCCCTGTAGTCTTGAGTGGGTAAGATCTCAAAGGTGTAACATTGGGGTTTTGGAAATAATTTGTAATTTTTGGAGTGGACTAGGCAATGATCCAATTGATCCAATATTAACTCTAGCTGAAGTGAGATGAGTAGGCAAAGGAACAGATGGTCTTGTTTTGCAGGATGTATAAAACGTGAGCAAGAGTTTGCTTTCACCTAGAGGTGAAGATGGGAAAGGGGATACATTTGTAAGAGAAAGGGGGCTTCTGCAAGAAGTGGTGTGCACAGATCAAGACAAATTTGGGATAAACTCAGCTGCATCTCAGAGGTGATGTTGTGAAATGTACAGTTCACTCCAGTGACAGTTAAACAAATCTCTCTAAATTAAGACATATTCAAGTCTTGGTTTCAGTTTTTTGTACCAGCAGTTAGAGGAACTGGAGTGTTTTTCTGCTTGTGCATCATAAATAATAAAATACCCAGACTTAATTTCTTAGTAATGGAAATGAAAACTGCTTCTCCATGAAATGCCAGGGTGACAATGCAGCTTTATTTCAGTAGTAGTGTAATAAATACTTTGTACCAGGTAGTCCTATGCTGCAAAGCTTCTAAGTTTATAACAGCAAGAGTTCTGTGCTTCAGCACAGATGTGTCTTTCTGGATATTGTTCATGCTGGTTCATTCTGTTTGCACTAGTCTGCCTGATGATGCCAGTGCCAGGAGCTCTTCTTGCTCTCTTAAGGGACATGTAAGAACTGGAATCAGTGTGACAGATTTCAGTTTAGAAGGCTTGCCTAACTTGCTTGCCTAAATCTCTAATACAAACATTCACATATTTGGGACTTTCCATACTCAAAACAGTTGTAATGTTCAATAAAAACAAGAATAAAATTATCAAAGGTGTTTTTGCAGAGCAGGTGCTGTGAGGTTTTGTTTAGTGGATTTTTTTTCCCCCAGCTTAAAAAATATTTTTATGTGCTTCATGGATTGCTAATATTCATGACCCAGTAAGAGAAGTTAAATTGTTATATGCAACATCTTATGACAACTGTCCCAAACTAAGCTATAAACTAAAGAATTCTAGGTGTATTTATCACCAGATTGTTGGATATACATATATATATCTACGTTTAATGGGGTTATGTGTATTTGTTATCTTGTAATTTTCTGATATTCTGATTTTTCATGTGCTCTTCCTTTTTCTTCTGTGTTCTAGCAAGCAGAGATGAGCTCCAATCAAGAAAAGTAAAACTGGACTATGATGAAGTTGGCACATGTCAGAAAGATGCCATAAATATTTGGGATAAGAAGTTACTAAACTGCAGAGCCAAAATCCGATGTGACATGGAAGATATTCATTCCACTTTAAAAGAAGGTATTTATGTAGGAGAGCTTTTAGCTCTGAAGTATCAAGATCATATTTTTTGCTCCCTTCTGATACCAACAGAAATCAGCAATACACTTTTTCCAGCAGCAAAAAACTGCCTTCTTTTCACAAAGGTGCTGCCTTCTCCTGCAGAACAGAAAATAAGTTCTGCTGTGTCTGCAGGTTGCAATGTCAGCAATGCCGAAACATGTATAGTCATACTCCTGAAAGTAGCATCTTGTTTCCATGTGTCATTACATTCAAGATTGAACTTGGAGCCTCTGCAGCCAATGCTATGACCTTTTGGTTTCTGCTCAGTGGATTTAATTCTGAGTTTCAGATGTTCTGATTTTATTTGCTTACTGAGACAGCAAGACCATAATGTCTGCTGTGGACTGTGCCCAAAACCTAGAGGAATCAGAGCCAAGTTTTGGAGAGTCTGGAATATGGTCACTTTGTATTTCATTTCCTGGAGTGAAAGGCTGGGAATTTTGTCTTGAAGTAGATATTCCTGTGGACTAGCCATAGGCCAAGAGGATATTCAAAGGGTCTTGTTAGTATAATGCAGCTGTGGGCCTGATTGCACTGCTCTGCTCTCTTCCATGGAATCTCATGTCTGTGTTACAGATGCTGAAAAATAATTCAGTGTAATCTGGCTGTGGTACAGAAGGGAAGTTTAAATTGCTACCACAGTAAATTATTGTAGATATAAGGCAGTTCCTTTTAGTGACCTGCAGAAGCCTGCCAACAAATTATTTACCTTGATACCCTGTTTTCTGCTGTTTGATTGCAGTTCAGAGTTGGGAACAAGGATATGGCTATTAACTTGTCTTCTTGTTAAATAATTGTTTACCTGGAAGGTATTAGTAGAGTTGACATTTTGACTTTCAAAGCTGGTTTACAGAGTCAGATATCAAAGAGGGATGTATCTCCCCACATCTATGGACTGACATGGGCAGTCCTTTGCAAAGGAAAAGAGGACTTCCTGAATTTTACACTTGTGAATTTAGTTCAGCTTTTCTAAACAGGTCATTTTATAGTCTGAGTGTAGTTGTGCATCTTTTCCTGATGGAGACTAACAGCTCAGAAGTGGCAAAGCAAGGGATGTCTATACCTCAGTTGCCCAGGATATGCACAGTGTAATTGCCCTTAATTTTGTAGTTCATGTTTAGTTTGTGGGACTGAGCTGTGGCTACTGAGTGAACACACTGAGAGTGGAGTTCATTCTGTAAGGGATCCTCCAGAGTGGTTCAGCCAAAATTATGACCAAGCAAATTCTTTTGTTGTAGCACTAAAATCATCCCTCTGCTTAGGCCTCTTGTTTTTTGGCTGACCTGCAGGTGTACCAAAAAGTCGTCGGGGAGAAATTTGGCAATTTTTGGCTGTGCAACACCGGGTCAGGCACAGGCTGCCAAACAAGCAGCAGCCTCCTGACATCTCTTACAAAGAACTTCTGAAACAGCTGACTGCTCAACAGCATGCTATCCTTGTAGATCTAGGTAAGTCTGTTCTTTCCCACTGGTTTGTGGGTCTTTGAGTGAAAAACACACCAGTCATTGTAGAAGCTGCTGCTGAAGATAGATGCTGCTCTATGAGCTTCATTTTCTGTGTCATCAGGATACATTCTGTGTATGCCACTTAGAGTCCTGGAAGCAGATGATTTCTTAGCCTATGCCATTCATATTTATGCCCTTCTGCATCTGTCTGAAAAGAGAAATTAGACAGCTGGTTCTGCAAGTTCTGTGCAGATGAGAATATTTAGTGGGTTCAAAAGGTATAGTCCAAAATCAGTGGTAAGATACAGATTGATGTGATTGAAGGCAAAATGCATATGAAAGCAAAGAGAAGCTGTCTGAGGGAGGAGAAATGCTGTTTGTCAGATGGATTGGGGCTTTTCTTCAGAAGAATTGAATGTCAACTACTCCTCTCTTTTTACATCAGGACGGACATTCCCTACACATCCTTACTTTTCCACACACCTGGGAGCAGGACAGCTATCACTGTTTAACCTCTTGAAAGCCTATTCTTTGCTGGACAAAGAAGTTGGTTATTGTCAAGGTATAAGTTTTGTAGCTGGAGTGCTGCTTCTACATATGAGTGAAGAGCAGGCCTTTGAAATGCTGAAATTCCTCATGTATGACCTTGGCTTCCGTAAACAGTACAGACCAGACATGATGTCCCTACAGGTAAGTCAGCCTTTCTGGAGCAAACCAGAGTTTTAAATTACTTTTGAGCACTTATGGGGGTTGCTTAAGTTCTCCAGGGCCTTATGAAACTTCTTATACTGTTTTGAGGTACATGTATATTTTACTGTCTCTCAATTTGCAAACAGAGAAGCTTAAAACTTGCAGAGTTTTTCCTGTCACATAGTCCTGTCATCTCTCCAGAAATTCTGCTTCCTGCTGTTTTGCCTTTCTTTTTCTCTTCCTCACTGCTCTCTCTTCTTTATGCCAGAAAAAAAAAAAACTGATATGCTTTGTCACATATGGATGGAGTTAAAAAATTAGATTTGTTTTTCTTCAGTCGGTGAGCACTTGCATGTAAATTTCTCTCTTGTAAGGCCAAGTCAAGTCAATAGTGACACACAGTGGCCAGTCAGTGTATTCTGCAGGCATTTGTATTTGAGGCTGCTCTGCCTTGACTCCTCATTTTACCTCTTTGTCTTGTTGTCTTCTACTCCATCACCTCAACAGAGAAAGAAAACAGATGAATTTTTAATCGTTTAATTATCTTATGCAATGATGCATGCTCTGCAATATTATCTGCAATCTTGATACTCAAGACTGTTCAGGAGGGAAACAAAACATTTTTCAGATCTGTATAAATTTTAGGGTTTAAAGTTTGAGAAATCTTTCATCTTGACATGCAGCTGTCCCCTGATTTGAATAATTATAATATGCTATAAACCCTTTATATTATAAAGGAATATACTATTGATGAGTTAAAACTTCTATAATCCACAGTGGAGGAAGAGAAAACAAAGTAACAGATGGAAAAGTCTCCTTTTTTTTCCCATGTTCCCTGCATAGCAAACACTTAAGTAAAACTAAAGGGAGAGTTTAGTCCCACTTTTCATGGCCAGTCACTTTAGGTGCTTATTTGGCAAATCTCCAGAGCAATGGAATAGATTGTAGTTAAAGAAACTGTATGTGCTTTTTCTGAAAACACTAGAGGACTGTGGATGTAAGTATGCTATAGCAAGTGTGTTTTTGATGAATTAAGACTGAACAGCCATAAAAAGCATTGTTTTACTTCCTCTTGTTCCATTTCCTTGCACAAATATGTTTTAAACCACTGAGGGTCAAATTCTGATAGATGTGTGCTTGTGGGATTTTTTACCCCCTGATAGATGCTCTCTAAGTTAGTGTGTGTTATACTGCAGATGTAGACTTCCAACAGCTGATGATTTGTCCTGGGCTTTCACATGCCCAGGATTTGACATTTTAGTTCAAATGAGTGTGACTGTTTCATTGGCAGAACCTCTTAGTAAGAACACTCTTAAATTTGAGAGGTTTACCACTTGTAGTACTGTTTGTCTTTTAAATTAAATTACTTGTCTTTCCCCACAGTTTGCTTCTGGGCAGTTATGTTAAAGTTCTGTCTGCTCAGGACAAATTAGGCAAGAACACTTAGAGGGTCTTACTATATTACTATACTATATACTCTATTCTAGTAGGAGTAGAATACTGCAAATTCTTTTGCATTTACAGTAGTGAAACACGAGCAAGCTTATAGGCAGAACTGGCTTCAGTCATGTAGAAGAAAAATCTTGGATGATTCTTGAGGATAGTGAAAACTTATTAGACTTAGATTTTTTAGTTGTTGTCTGGAAAAAGTAGTAATCTAAATCCTTAGTCCATAATGAACTATCCCAATTGTTTTACTGCTCTGTGATGCAATTCTGACTTCACACATGTGTTTTGTATTGACACTGTCCAATCTGGGCTTAATTGGTATCTTACACAATTAAAGCAAGAACTCAAATGCATGCACAAATTTAGCTGATTTACTCAAATGAAAGTGATCCCTCTGCTTGTGTGCAGTGCTGATGAACAGGTACCTTCAAGTGCACTCAACTTTGGTAGGGAACAGTCATGAACTCTAAAATAGGAAAATAGCCGAATCTAAAGGCATTTTCTTATTGAGGAACAGATTCACCTTAAGCATAAAGCACTATTGACAATAAAATTGGACCTGACAATTAATCAATATATGTCTGCTTCTTATCTTCTGCTTTCTGAGAGAAGCATTGCAAGGAAATAACTTACCACAGAGTGCTAAGTTATTTTTAGCCCTGAAGAGCACCTTTCAACCACTTTCCCTTGCAACCTTTTATAGTTGTACAGCAACACTTTTTTTGCATCAGTATCTCAGTATCTTAAATTCCATAGGACCACTGGGAGATGTGCTGGGAGATCTCTGTGTAAAATGTATTCTGTGGGTACAGAAACTGTCTAAAGTTGTGATGGCTGGAGAATTGGAGTTTCAAATGCAGTAAAAATAAGGCCAAAATTCAGAGAACGAAAGCTGAAATGTGTAAATTTAGTCGCAACTCATGGAGAATTTTGACATTTGGAAGAGGTACAACTACTTTAATTGCTGCAAGACTGAAAGTTCTGGTTTGTTGACAAAGTTGGAGCAATATATTCCCTTCTTACCTTAAGCCTCTGAATCTGAAATAGACTTCATTAGTAATCAGGTTCAAACTGTTCTTTGTTATTGACTGCCCTGTTGGTTTTAATTCATTAGTGGCAGGTTGTTTATACATGAGTAAATACCACTTGAGGCCCCGGGAGGCAATTAAGCTTCATTTTACTGTGCCATCTGTACTGAAGTTAATTTCCCTTGAATGAAATAAGAATAATTTGGAAAACTGAGTAAAGCTGAACTTTTGTTTCTTTACTTTCTCCCCCCTCCAATCCCCTCATGCACTGTAGATTCAGATGTATCAGCTCTCAAGGCTTCTGCATGATTATCACAGAGACCTGTATAATCATCTTGAAGAGAATGAAATCAGTCCCAGTCTTTATGCTGCACCGTGGTTTCTTACGCTGTTCGCATCTCAATTTTCATTAGGATTTGTAGCCAGAGTGTTTGGTAAGAAAGTTTATTCTATTGAAATAATAAACAGAACAATATCCATTGGGTTTTGAAGCACTCCAGGGGTAGTTTTCTACATGCTGGGGATGTTTGGGGTGATGGTTGTGTGTGGCAAGTAGCAACACTTTTCACAGTGGGATGTCAGCTCCTTTGTAAGAGGAAAATCCAAAAGGTATTTATTGAAACATCAGACTTGAGCAAATAATTATATCTTCTCTTCCTTCCTAAGAGACTTCTGAAATGTAAACAGCAGAAAGTTTATTGTTGCAAATGTATTTTATGCAAATGTATTCACTTTATATCAATAGAAAAGTTCATCTAGCCGAACTCGGGAACTGAAAAAAGAAAAAGCATTTCTGAATTCTGATTCTAAAGTGCTTTCTAAAAAAATTCGAGCAAATTTGAACTTAAAGGCTGATTTTGGCATTCAGTTATATATTGAACAATTTCCAATTCATAATATGCCTCTGATTTCATTTAGATAGTTTCCTCATTAAAAACTCCTCTTCGGGTAACATCTAGTACAGAAGCCTAAATATTGATTATTCCTGGTAGTGTTTACAGTGTCAGGATGTCAAGTAATTATTTTTGTGTTCTTTTCTTATCCACAAGAACTTCCAGCTTAGTCAAATCTCTGGTGATGCACTTTTTTTTTTTTAATTTAAATTTATTTATTAATGCAAAACTTTCTGTACTTGTATATGCACCAAGAATCTAAATGCACATGTAAGGTACTTCATCATAAATCAGATACTTTTTTTCCCCTTTGATCTTTCTGTTTTCATAGGACACCTTTTGTCCTTTCTTAGGAAATTCAACCTGACTTTGTCTCATGTTTTAATACTGGAGTGTGTTAGAGTCTCAGTTTGTGTGGTGTATTGGCTTGGGGGAAGGAAGAGGGTTTAGGTTTGTTTGGTTTGATTTTAAGTTTTGATTTTTTTTTACTCAGTGCTTTCTCAGTTGCAAAAGGTTTTTTTTCCATTTACAGCAAACCCTTTTGCTGCTGTCTGGGTGAACAAATGATTGGTGTATCTCTTTCTCAGTGGTGTACCAGTCATGTGAATATCTGTTTCCCAGTGGGATTTCTGGATTCTGGGACACCTGAGCATTTTATGTTTCTGTCTTTTTTTGTTGCTTGGTTTTTTCTTTCCTAAATGTATTTTTTATGGATGAGGAAGATGGGAAGGAATTTTGGTGTTCACTTCTCTGTAAATAAGATGAGCAAGGCATGTTCCCATTTTAAAATTGAAAAGTTACTGTGTAATTCAGCTTTGAATTCCTGAATTTTCAGTGTCTTATGGGCCATTGTCATATACCAGGAACAAATGGCTATTGTCTACCCTTCACAAACTACATACTTATATTTATGCTGTTTGAATGTCCATCATAGACTTGAAAAGGGAGAATTTCAGGAGCTGCATTCGAGGGAGATGGCTGCCTCATCAGTGTCTTTGTGATCCTGGATTAGGCCAGGGATGACCTCTTGAGTATCAGGATCAGGAACTGAATTTCTTCAGTTGTGTAGCCCTGAACAAACACCCTGTGGTGTGACAGAGCCAACAGCTCAGGAGGTTTATTGGAAATGCCCATGTGCTGCCTTCATCTCAGTAACTTCAAATCCACCACTGATCATGAGGCAGAATCTCTATTTACTGTTCTCAAGATTCCCATTTCTGTACAGTCTGTATCTACTGACCTGCAGAGCCCAGACTTTCCTCTCTTATCCATGCAATTATACCTCAAAGTAAGGGTTTAGGGCTTAGATTATAGCCAGTAAGAGCACTACTATGAATTTTGAAAATAATATAACTGGTTATGGAATTATTTTTTTTTTAAGGATAGCTTCTGCCTGTAGAAGAGTTGTGTTGTAATCTCCCCGCCAACTTCTTTTCAGTCACAGGAGCACTTAAAACCAGTTAGCAGCTGGATAAAGTCTCTGGCAGACAGTGGTGAAATGCTTATTGCAGATAACTGCTACAGACATAATAAGCATGCAGTATTTTCCTTAATGCTCTCTCACATCTGTAAGATGAAAGAAAATTCATGCTTTATCCTCATGTTGAAATAAGACAGATTGCATTTCTGAGCTGAATCCAACTGTACTGTGATTGATTACAAAGAACATTCCAGTAAATATATGTATTAATCCAGTGACTCTAGTTCCTATTTTCAAAATTAAAATAATTTTAAATTATTTTCTCTTTTAGACATTATTTTTCTTCAAGGAACAGAAGTCATATTTAAAGTAGCACTGAGTCTACTTAGCAGTCAAGAAACATCTATAATGGGATGTGAGAGTTTTGAGAACATTGTTGATTATCTTAAAACCACTATTCCAGATATGACTAAACCTCAAATGGAAAAAATTATTACTCAGGTAAGGATGTTTTTCTCTTCACATTTTTCCCTACGTATTTAGTTTACTTTAAAAGAATAATGCCTACACTATACGCAAAAGTCTTCTCAGATGAAGATATGTAAAGCTTCTTGAGAAATATGGTCAGTGGCTGGAATCTGCATATCTATAACTTAATTTCCTCTGCATTGAAGCTGCAAATTGAGAGTGAGCCTGTCTAGCACTTAATTGTGAAACTTCGAGTAGCGCTCCCCCTTCAGGTGGTAGTTCAGAGATAACACAAGAGCTCTAGAAAACCATGTCCATGTGCAGGAGTGGAGTAAACACTTGTGCATTCCTGTGGCTTGTTCAGGTTTGACTCTTTCAGGTGCTGTTAGAGAAGAATTCATTTTTAGACAATGTAAATCCTTATTTCCTCATTGCATGGACTGTCATTGCCGTGCTGAACCTGTGTCAGGCACTTTGGTGTCTTTCACAACTCATTGATTCTGGGAATGATAGAGATGGTAATTTAACACTTCTAATACTCTTAGACTTTAAATCTGTTCAGTGCTCTGCATGGGCTGCAGAGCAGCCCTGCTGTGTGGGCAGGGTAGAAATGGCTTTGTGCAAAGCCAGGTCTGATAGAGTAACAATGGGTTATGGTGCCTGCAGAGCTGAATTGTGATTACATGCAGGGCAGGGCAGCTCAGCTCTGCTGGCCTGGGGTGTGCCCTCGTGCTGAGCAGCCTTCCACATCTGCATCCTCTGCCAGTATCCTGTGCTGCTGCCTAGCCTGGCTGCAGGGGCAGTTGTTTGGCTCAGTCTTATAGTTCCCAGGACCATCCCCTTATAATGGGAAATGAAAGAAAAATGTTGATATTATGCAGATCTCTAATGCACAGATGATTGATCAAGTAGCTACGTAGAGGAAAATGGTATTTACTGAGCTTGAACACTACATAATTTAAATTTTATCTCATTTGAATACAATAGAACAGTGAAAGTAAAACAGAACTTGTTTTGTCAGGGAATCTGTGTGTGTCTTGTGTTGGTGGAATGTTTGTGATCTCTAGGATAAGAAACAAAATTGATGTCACTAGTCTTAAAATCTTTGGTAATTTTCTGAAGCCGAGAGGCTGTAACTAGATTTGTAAACAGATCAGGGTCGTATGTCCCATCACTGTTAGAAGCTCAGTTCTGTGGTCTTCACAATGCTTTGTCCCTAATGTATCCCAATAAAAAAATAGCGCACATCATGCAGGGATAGAGCACATGGAAACTGTAACCATGAAGAATGTTTTTACAGAAGTCTGTAAATGAGCTCTTGGAGTCAAGGGATCCAGATTTGAAGGCAGAGATCTGATGAATCACAGATTTAAAAATTATGTCTTGAACTACTTAATATTTCTGAGCAACAGTCAATAAAACTTTGTCATATTATAAAATTCTTGGATTGCATAAGACTTTTCTGATGATACATCTCGTAGTAAGAAATGGTATTTGGTAATTGTGAAAGGCATGATCCAGTTTATTTTGAAGTCTATGATTTATTATGGCTACAACTCTGTTATAATGCTCTTACTGTAGGCATCACTTTAAAATACTTTTTTGAAGGGAACAGGAAAAGCATTAATCAGGGAGAGTTGACTCGTAGTAAAACATTCACATGGAATAAGTCCTCCCTACTGTAATTAAAAATGGTCTTTTCTCTCATGGCAGGTGTTTGAGATGGATATTTCAAAACAGCTCCATGCCTATGAAGTAGAGTACCATGTTCTTCAGGATGAACTGCAGGAAAATGTGAGTCCCTGTGATGAAGGTGAACCTCTGGAGAAGCTGGAGAGGGCAAACAATCATCTGAAGAGGCAAAACATGGATTTATTGGAGAAGCTACAGGTAAACAACTTAGGCTACAAACTCATGGTGAAGTCATTCCTGTGATTCAGCCAATAGAGGAAAAAGTATTGTTTTAAGTGTATGTAAGAAGTCTTCTTACTGCAAGACCTTGTGGAGTTGAGCAGTTCTCTTAATTACAGTGATTCACTTCTGCTAGGCATACTTCTAACTCCTTTGTCATTCCTTGGACTTCTCCTTCTTGATTTACATTTATTTTTTCTCGAAATCTCTCTACCCTTATCTGCCATAAAATCTGTTGGCAAAATTTTGCTTATCTTTCTGAAAAGTGAGTTCCCTGTCCCTTCATCTCTCTGCTTCCCTGTTGGAAAGGTTTAAGAAATAATGCATAGTACAGCAGACTTCTTTGGTCCAGGCCTTTGTAGGCAGTGTTGTTTTGTTTCCTTCTGCTGAAACTCATAGTCCTACTTTGGAAGGTGGTCTCTCCTAGCAGACCTGATTACATGTGAAAGCCCACCAGACTTTTCCTGGTCAAGTTGTGCTTTAAAAAAGCCCTTCCTCCTTCACTATTTACCCTTTGTCTCATAGCTTGGCCAAGACTTGTTTCAGTTGCAATATGTTGTATTGTCTTGCATTTTCTTGAAAGATAAAGTCTTGTTTTTTTCATCATCAGGGTATTTCTTGCTATATTTGTTAATTTGAACAAGTATTGCAAAGAGCTCAGAAAGCACTTTCAGCTTCTGAAACAGAAAAATGGTAGGAAAAAAGGGCAGATCAAGTCCTCATTATTTTTGTGTTTACGGGCTAAGGGTGCTGTGTTCTTTTGATACTGAAAACAGGAATCACTTGAACTTTTTACTATTACTGATTTTTGTTTCTTATTTTTCTTTATTTATTTACTGCATCTGTGGCTTTTAGCTCTGTTCTGAAAATGCACCAAAGGCATAGAATAATTGAGTGGCTGATTTGAAAGGCTCTATGAAAGCTTTCCTGCTCTTTTAGAGTGCCTTACAATAATGCATCTTTCTCAGTGCTTAACCTCTTCACCTTTTTGTTTGCATAACTTCTTCATTCCTCTGCTTATACCCTTTCCTAGAAGCAGTCAGAATTCTTCCAGTACTCACAGAGGGAACTGCTGCTGCTGTGGTCCAGGGTTTCTTTGACTAGTCAGAGGAAGCTGTAGATTTTTAATTGGAGAATAGGGAACACAGTCTGCTTCTAGACTTAATGTTGAGTTTCTCCTTCCCTCCAGTCTCTTCATCCTAACTTACTTTATCACAGGGTTCCCCTTGTTCCGTCTCTGTCAGACAGGTCATGTCTTCCAGTGCTACTTCAGCTGCTGATTTCCTTTTTCTCCCTCCGGCTCCTTGTTACTCTCAGCTGTCCCTTGCTTGCTGCAACTTGTATGTCTCCTTCCCTCTGTAAAGCTTGGAGAAGTTCTTCAGATTGATCGGGTCACTATGAGGCGATTTTGTGTATGATACACAGTGTGCATTCCTTGCATTGTCTGCCTACACAGATGTCTTTTAGAAGTAGCTACGTAAAAACATCATAATTTTAATATTATGATACTATATAATAATATTGAAAGAAAACTATTCAGAATGTATGAATTTATTATAATGTTATTGTTTACAGGTTGCTCACGCTAAAATTCAGAGTCTGGAAGCCAGCCTGGAGACTGTTTTGACACGAGAGAATAAAATGAAGACTGCAATTCAGTCCCTGGAACAGGAGAAGATAACATATCAAAAGACTCTTGAGCAGATAGTGAAGTATTTGCCAGCAGAAGTGTTGTCTGACTGTGAACTGCTCCTGAAGGAAGTAAACTACAACCCAAATAATAAAATATGGAGTAAGCCATAAACCAGGGTTTTCTAGGCAGCATTTCTTCAAAAACAAAAAGGGAACGAAAAAATGAGTATGCTGCTTTCAATAGCTACTTAGCAATAGGCGATGGTATTACCCAAAAATAGTGCTGGGACACTCATAGCTACAGATGGGCTTTCAAGTGTCAGAATGCAAATTCAGGCTATAAATTTTTTTATGATTATGTAAATAAATCACAAGGGGGAAATAAAGGATTCTCACATGTAATTATGATGAGTAGATGTACATTTAGAGTTGACCTAAAGGAAAGGAGAAATTGGAGTAGACAAAGTAATGGTGATCTGCAAATTCACTTTGGATGTGCTTGTCTTGTAGTGAAATGAGGATAATGTGTCTTTATATATATGTATATTGAATATGTTGAATAATACTTGAAGAAAAAAGAAAAGAGAATGTAATTTTCCCTCCAAAGAGCAGCATGTTTCACATCTTCTGTGGAAAACCTGTGTGAACTCATGCGTGCCTCTCTTTTAATTCTACTGACATTGTGAGCACAGACCAATAAGCAGAACCAGTATACTGACATGGTTTGCAAGAGGGAGCTGTAGTGCCACCCCCTGCCTGGGCTGCAGCAGTCAGCAGCGCAATTCCAGGTGCATGTTGGAACTGGAAACGAGCAAGCATCGCATCATAGCTCCGCCTCCATTGCCCAGAGCTGAGGAATCGTGTCTAGCAGTGACTGCCACTTCCTTCCTGGCCTGTTTGCTTCCACCTGCCCTGGGCGTGATGGTTGATGGAGAAAAAGGAAGCACAACAGTGGGATGGGATTTATCCTGATGTTAATTTTCCACCCGAGACTTGTCTGTTGTAAGAGTTAGGTGTGTCAGGGGCTCTCATTTAACCAAAGAAATGCTGCAAGAAGCCTTGTCTAATTGGGTTGGGATGCAGAAAGCTGTTTTAAATTTTGTTTGAGAAGAAAATTGAGGTAGGTTGCAGGAAGTTAAGTGTGAGTGCACAAGAGAGGACCAAGCAAGTCTCAGATATTATGTACCTTTCAGTTTTCACATATACAGTGGCTATACATTTCAACGGGGATCCTGAAGTACAGGCACAGTTTTAATAACACTTTCCAGGCTATTCCTGTTTTAATACTACTTTGTGGTCTTTTTTTTTTAAACAAAAGTCATGAATTTGTGTGTTCTGGACAAAAGGTGGGATAAACTCTGATCATTTCAAGGGAGAAATTATGTTTATAGAGATATAAAAAGTTGCATATAGATTTGAAAATGTTTTTGAGTGGAATTTTTGAGAAAGCTTAGACAAATGTGAAATAGACGAGTATTTTGGAGTGCATGTCTGAACCCTTAATTGCATTTTACTGTGGCTCACGTTATCCCTTTCTGTTTATATTGTATTTCAGGAAACACTCTTTTTAGTAAGAAAACCAATTAAGCAAAGTGCCAAATACAGCAGTGTCTTTTCACATCAGATTGTCCAGTTTAGAAAGCAAGGACTGAATACCACTGCTTTCTAAGTATTATGCTTTATGTTACCATAAATGTGAGAAACAGCAATGCGTACTTGCTGCACACTGCTGTGGAACTCAGGGGCTTCAGCTCTCCTGGGTTTTTTGTTGTTGTTTTTTTTTTACTTCCATGATATTTTATTTGATTAAAGATACTGATTTACTTAACAGTCTCTCTTTTTACATTTGGGGTGAAAGGTCTTAACACTGTGTATAAAATTATGTGGAATCTGTCTAGATATTTCAAGAATGTCGTATTGTACTAGATGGGGAAATGCCAAGTGAAAAAGCAGTTCTTTGCAGTTTGGTTCAGAGTGAGTTTTAGCTGATGTGTACATAAAAATGTAATCCCAGGAACTGCAGCAGCATCTGTTACAAAGAATCAGGATTATTCAGATACATCTTTTTTTTAAAGATGCACTGAATGAGCTTTATCCTCTGTTTCACTTTAAAATTTTTTCATGTAATGCCTGAAGAAATTCCAATAAATGTCATTGCTGCATTTCCCATAGCCTCTGGCTAGTTTTATTTTTCTACCCTTCAAGTACCAATCTCATTCTCAATAGTATCATTCACATAAAATATGGAAAGGATCTGGCTTTAGTTTCTAGTTGTGGGGAAGAAAACCTGCAGGATTTGTAAAAGTACACAGAGTACAAGGATAGATATTCTTCTTGGGGATAATAATCTTATATTGTTCTTAACTGAAGATGAATTTTTTAAAGGTATTTTTTTTCTGTAACAGTTCAGTTAGTACATATGCATGTTGAGAATAGTAATTTGATTAACTTTGTGTATCTAGCTTTGAAGGGGAGGAGGGTGAAACAACACATGGGAATAAACTACAGAAGTAGAACCACAGTGGGGTGAGTTCCTCATGGCAACAGGACACTTCTGATAATGTTTGTGTGCTGAACTCAAGAGTGCCTTGTAACTGGGCATCTCTAGGCCATGGAGCTTGAAGTCTGCACTCAAGCAGGCATCCTCCTGACCATCTTCTGATGAGTAACCAGCAAGATCATCTAGAAGACTGAACTGACTGTGTGTTTGGTATAAACAGCTTTGTGGAGGGATAGAATGGAAGAGAATAGTGCAGAAGGCAATCTCACCCCTGAGGAGTTGCAGCTGTGCTAATCACCAAAGATTAGGAACAGGCCTGCCCTTAACAGGCCACAGCTGTGTCCAATAAGAAGATGAGTGCCACCAAAGAGTGGGGTAGCTGGGTGAGGAGAGAGCTGGAGTTTGTTGGCTGTGCTGTGAAGAGAGTTGGAGTTGGTTGTGCTGTGAAGAAAAAGGAGTCAGTGCTGCAAGGAGCTGCTCGTGGGAATTTTGCAGTAAGATGGCAACACAGCTTTACAATTGTTTTGTACAGCTTGTGAGGAGGGAGGTCGTAAGGTGCAGTGGGCCAGAGGCAGAGCTGCAAAGATAATTGCTTGGGAGAAGGGGCATTTCCTGGGATCAGTAAAATTGTTTTTCTATTTCTGTATCTTGTTTTTCTGATGGGAAAAAAAGTTTTCAGAACAAAGCTAGTGTTCTCTCTGAGCTAAGAACAATAGAGCTCTCACTTTTTTCTCTCAACTTCTGGAGAACTTACTCTTGAGGGAAAAGTATCTGCTGTTTTCAGGAACAGGTGACTCAGACTGCTTTCTGCTGGTAGAGGACTTGTTTTGAAGTCTGGGAACACATGTGTCCTAGCTTGCAAACTGGCTGGTAAGTGAAGAGTATCACTTGGCAGCAATAGAGCTGAAATAAGTCAGTCTGGTAAGCAGGGCTAATGTAGGAGCCGGTATTCCCTTCTTTGATGGATGGAAAACCTGGCCAGAAAGTTTTGTTGGGATTTTTTTCTTCTACAGAGTATTTATTTCTCTCCATAAAAAAGGAATATTTATTTAAGGTGCCTGAAAGTTGCATTTGTTCACTTTCATTAAAAAAAATCAGATTTTACAGAAAATCAGCCTTACTTGAAATCACAAATCTAGTTAATCTTAAGTGGTTTGATTGTACCCTCTTCAACATGACACTTAGCTCAGTATCACTACAGGAAAGCTGAACAATTTGTAACATACAAAAGAATTGCAGCAGTTTATCCAAGAATTTGGTATTACTACTGTGATCCAGGGAGTCTGCATCTGGACACTTAATGTAAACCTGAAACCACATAGGTATTAGTGTGAATAGCCTTTTCTGGGCTGAGGTGAATGACCCCAGGCAGTGTTAACAGTGATTGTCCAGTCAGTCTTTGTAGCCATAGATTGGTGTTGACAGGCATGTGCAGGCTGTAACATGTCAAGATTTATGCCAGGCTATGCCATCCTTTAGAAGAATTGTAATTGATTCTGTACTTCTGTGCTTCATCTTTTACTGGCAGTGTTAGCCCTTTAATTTAACCTATACTTTTCCTTCCTTAGACTTTCTAGTGACTAGAAAAAAACCAAAATTTAATGCTCTTTTCAAAAAAAGACATACCCAATGTTTAACTATATCCTTGCTCCAGTGTGCAAGAGAGAGTTTATATGCCTAAAGTTTAACACGTTAGCTCGCTCTGTCTCAAAGTGTGTTGAGCTATGCAGTAACACTAAAAAGCTGAGCAGTGAAGCAAAGATTATGGTGTGCCTTGAGCAGCTGACAGGTTGTGTGCTGACTGGCTTGCTGTGTAGTATAATCTGCATAGATTGGCACTTGGTCTGTTTGGTTTTAATTTAATGTAGACCTTAACTGTGGACCAAAGGAAGGAGCTGGCAGTGCTCCTTTACCAAAATGTTCCCTTGGTGTTTTCTTTGAGTTGAGAAGTCTTCCAGTCCTTAACTGTTCTCTTCAGAGCTCTTGCTCAGCAGCCACCTTTAACAAGAAGTTTGGGAATTTTTGTTTGTAGTCTTACCATTTAAAAAACTTCTAGAACTTATCCAGACTCTTTCTGTGCTCAGATTGCAGCTTACTCAAGTCTTCACTCTGATAAAGGAAAGTAAGAAGGTTTTTTATTATATAGGTTTTCTTTTCAATGAGAGTGTGTGCTGAGAGATGACACATGTGCCATAAGGGAAAAAAAGATCCTATCCTCCTGCCTATGTCATTTCTTGCTGGAACTTGCTGGGAGAAAGTGTTCCATGCCTGATGCACCCCAGAGCATGGTTGGCCCTTTTGCTGTCATGGCTACTGCTGGCTCAAATTGAACTTGCCATCAAACCCATAGATCACTTTCTGCATGTCTGCTCTGTGGCCTCTCATCCCCCAGTTTGTACATATGACCAGAATTGCCCCATCCTAGGTAGACAATACAGGACTTGCTGTTGTTAAATTTCATTCAGTCAGTGATTGCCCAGCTCTGTAGTCTATCCAGAGGTCCTTTTATCCTTGAGGAAACCCACAGCTCCTCCTAATTTGATACCAGCAGCAGACATGGGGACTAGAGATTCCCTGGGGGACAGTGTGAGGTGCAGATCCAGGTGCAGAACCAGCCACAGTGACACCACAAAGCCTGACTTGCTAAACACCCAGCAGCAGCCTGTGAAGGCCCTGGGCAGGCAGGCCACCGCTCCATGCTGCATGTTTGGGCTCCTTGCAGCAGGGGAGGCCAAGCCTGGCCTGTGCACTGTGTGCTCGTTTGTCCCATGCAATTTGTGCTCCCAAATGTTCTCTTCCAGTTTAGTGTTACATGCTGGGACAGCACTGGGATGCAAACCAAACTGCAGAAAGTAGGATGAGGGGGAGATGTCCTTTGTGCACACCTGATTCTAATTCAAACTGCTGCTGTGGGCAGGCCCCCAGTGCCAGCCCGTGCGCCTTTGGTACTGCTCCTGCAGGATACAGGACTGGTTCTGTGTGGAGCTGCTGGGCTGTCTGCATTATCCTCTGCAGCACTCAGTAAAGGGTGGGCTTTTTTTTCTCCTCCAGTGCTACAAAAGAACATATGCCTGCATTTTTTAAAAATGATCATTCTCCTAAAGCTGATGTTCTGGAAGAAATCATAGTTACTAGCTTTGTGCTTGACTATTGCCCACAAGGTGTCACTGTTGGTTTAGTGTATGCAGCTCGTGTGTGTGTGGCAGTTTGGTGGCTGCTGTGGCTCTTCCTTTAGAGAGGAGGATGAACTTGGCCCTCTGTCTGATGAAGCATGGTGCTCTATTTGCATGCTGTTTGTAATAAAGTGTCATGTTCATGGTCAAAGACTTTATTATAATGAGAGGACTTACTAAATGACATATAGGGCTTTCTCAAAAATCAATGTCTTGCAGTGTTCAATCTTCACTCTCATGTAAGAGAATTATGGAAGCACTTCACCCTTAAACAGCATATATTTTTCTCAGCAATCTGATCCCAGGTGTCATCTTTTCCACTGTTCTGTTTGAGCAGAATTTGGGTTTCTTGAAAGCAGCATCAGGTTGATCTGGTCTAACTGCTGTCTGATTTCACACATAACCTGTTTTTTTTCTTTTTAAAACAAGGCTTCCTTGCAATAAGCTTCCCCATGTCTACTAAATCTCAACTAATCGGTTATTTTTTCCTAGTTTTCTTTTAATTATCTTACTGGTTTTAGTGATTAAAAGGAAGGTGGGGGATTTGCTCCTAATTTTCCTAGATCTACAGAGAAAACATGATTTTCTGCTTCCATTTTCCAGTTAACACATTTTACCTCCAAGGGCATTGCTTTCATAGTGAGCACTGTGTTTGCCCTGAAGTGTGAGGACATGTTCAGATAATGTGATGTTCCAACCACCCAGACACAGCTGTTCCCAAATGCATCTGCACACCAAGTACAAATCATGTTTGCCTCCCAACCAGAGCCCCATGTTCAAGCCATGCTCAGGTAATTATGGCATCAGCAATTCCCTGGGGAACACTGGGCACAAGCAAAAAAGATCACAACTCTTCTACGATGCGTTTGCTTTTCTAAAAGCACCAAATTATAGACAGGCCTAATGGGTTGAAGGTGCTTAAAGCAGGGCCAGTGCACTTCATGTGCAATATACCATCATTTGAAAAGCTATCACGTTGTGGAAACATCATTCAAGTGCTAATTTAAATAATACTAACATCTGAAATGAAGGCATGTTCTGACATTTATAGGTTTAATGTCTATTTCTGCACTCAACCAAAATAGATGGGCTGTGGGTGGTTCTATGATTATTGCTGTGCATTAGCAAGACAAAAATCGTGTAGGCAGCTGCTATTATGCCTGAGTAAATATAGATGAGGGAGAATCTATAGAGTAATTTTTTGATGTCACATGTTTATTTAAGATATAATTAGGAACAGCATTAACTTCAGCAGTGCTTAAGGCTTTGGAGAGGGAGAGAGTATCTTAAAAATTCAGTGACCAATATGCCTCCATGCTGCATAGCCTGGGGTCCTGGTAGCAGGCATAGGGTTGCACAGTTCTGGGAGCAGTGATTCCCTGCAGCCTTTTGCCTGCTGAGCAGTCACAGCTATTGAGGCTGGATGCATTGTCAAGCATCATCCTGACCAAAATGTGTGACCTTTGTGTCCTCTTCCTTTGCAGTGATCCTGAAAACTTCAGAGGGCTTTGATAGGCTGAAATGGGTATTTTTGCATTGACTTTTGGAATTGCATGTTGAGGAAGGAGGAAAGGCAGCAGTTCTTTTGAAAGAACATAATTTTATCATGTTTTGCCTTAGACAAGTAAAAGCTATATCATTCCTACTCTAAATGGGAAGGGAAACAAGGAATGCTGAGCTCACAGTGGCATAACTGCATTTAGTAGTTTATATCCTTGGCAGGAGGATGGGATCTTTTTTCCCTTTAGGCCAGCTGGCCCCCACATGTGTAGCCACCGTAGTCCTGTTTGCATTCTTCACAAAGAGTGACCCTTCTGACCATTTCCTTGACTTTTGATTGATGTTCTTACCAACCTCAACCTGCTGGAAAAACATAGTATCTAAGCTCTTGTGTTTTCCTAAAAATTATATTTCCTTCAGCTCAATGGACAGTAACAGTGCTTTCCATCTTTCTTTTGTGGAAAGGCAGAGAGCCTTGTCTGGCTGTTCCTTGGGGTTAGTTTGCATGCTCCTGCAGAAATTGTCCATAGGCAGTGCTGGAGGATGTTTCATTAAAAGGTCCAGGGTTTGGATCTTGGTAACACCCCTCGTAAATGAAAGTGTTGGGTTTTTTTATTTCTAGCTGTGTCTCAGTGGAAGACAGCCTGATGTAGCTAAACAGCCCTGCAGGAAACTTCAGCTGAGGGGGCTGGAGATGTGTAAAGTGGTTGTGTGTGGGAGGGCAGGAAGAAATGGAATTAAGGTAGGAAATCATAAAGGAGATGTGACAAACACTTGTTCTTTTATAGCAGCTTGTTTATACCAAAGCTTATGATACCATGTCACTTTTTGAGGAATTCTGGCTTCTTGACGTTTGTCCTACTTACCCCTTACAAAAAGTACATATTTTTCCTAGCACCACCTGAAATGATCATAGCATCCTAGAGAGCCAAAGCACTCAAATGGTGCAAAGCTGCTAAGAGAAGAATCCTTGATTTAGGAAACTGTATTTATTTGTGATGTAACAGAGCCTAGAGAGATGCTACAACACAAATCTCCTAAGATGGCAAAAGATGCCCACTGTCCCAAAAAGTTACCATTAAATCAAAGAGTTGGGAAGAGCAGCATCAGCCCAGAGTAATTATGGTCAGTTTAGGCAAATGTACAACTGTATTATATGTGCCTGTAGAGGTGGGATGATTTGATTTAACCTTCCTCAACCTTTTTGGGCAACAGTGACTTTTTAGAGACACCTCCAAAGAGTAAATCTTACTCATGTAATTTCGATGTCCACCTTATTCTGTCTATGATGAATCCTAAAATATTTACTCCTTCCTTCTCTCCCATCCACTGCAAATACCAGCAACAAAAGTATAGGTGCAGCACCTCTTTTCACAGCCTCTATGTAATAGCCTAATGGTTAGCACAATTGTTAAGGAAACAAAAATCATGGTTTCTGGTCAAAAATGCATCTTGGAAAAAATTCCAGCACTGGAAACATAACATGGACAGCTTCCATAGCCTCTTTGTTTATTTTTATTCAAATCATGAGCAGGACTGAACCCTCAAAGGATCTCAAGTACTGACCCTCCCACCCCCCTGCCTCCCCATTTCTGATATGCTTTGAGGGAAATTATAATGAACATGCTATTAAACAAAACATGAACCCTCAGGCTGTCGAGGCTGTGGCAGATCCTCTGCTCCTTTGAGTGTGCTCCCTCCCCCGTGTGAGCTTCAGTCCTGATAGGACTTTCCAGTCCATTCTTGCTCCCAGACTCCAAAGCTGGGATCTTTAGTCAGCACACTGGGGAGGACAGGGAAATGAGAAGAGGGAAGTGTGATGCTCTCACTGTCTCTCCACACATGCCAAAGCTGCTGTTCTTCAACTGCAATGTCACCTGAGCTAGAATTTTCAGGAGGGTTTATATTTCTTTTTATTTTCTTCCTTTTCTTTCCCCTCATCTTAGGGGAGTCTGAGTGTGAAGAGAGTGTCAGTGTAAACCTCTGAAGACAGAAATAAACTGTAGTCCATCCTGTGTGCAATAGGAAAATGAATAGCCATAAAACCTTGCCTGGAGCTGGAGTGAAAGGTGAAGGAGGATTTGCTGTGGCCTGGGGCTGCAGGGAAGAGGGAAGGAGAAGGATTTGCTCCTGCTGCTGCCTCAAGTAGGTAGAGCATACTGGAGTTTAGGGCCTGCTTCCGTGTATTTGTCATAAAATAAATGTGTGCTCTATCACCAACTATAGTGTGTGCACAGCAGCAAACCACTCAAACACAACTAAAAGTGTAATGGCCCAGTGGCAGGGAAGGGAAAGAAGAAACAAGAGAAGGAGGGAACACATACTGCAGGAGAGGACGAGGGCTGGGATTGCATTGGGCATGTGAGGAGAAACCCATGCCACTTTTCTTTGCCTGCTGGAGGTGCCTGTCCCCACAAGGTCTGGAGTCACAAAGTGGGTTGGGATATCTGGCTAGAGCTCTGCCAGCAACCCTCTCCAAGCTGTAAACATGTCAAGATATAATATTTACTGCCCTTTCACAGTAAGGATGTAGGGAGGAGAAAGCACCTACCAACAAAACCCTTTATAGCCCTAAAGCACACTGATGGCACCCACAATCACAGCTCCCCACAAACAGGGTTCCTTTCCCACAGGGAACAAGTCACACATGAAGTTTTGCCACAAACACAAAGTCACTGTAGCACTGAAAACATTTTCCTCTTCCCAAAGAGCAAGTTCAGCAAGTTCACTTAAAACTTCTGAAGTCATGAAAAGGAAGAGGTGAGCTTCTGAACAAAGATCCAGTGCACAAAATCCCTGCTTCTCTTTGGCTTGGCCTCTGACCTGCAGGTGAAAAGGAGCTCTTGTTTTCAGAAAATCCAAATGCCTAGTCAGGCAGTTAGAGCACACAACCTCCTTGGCATTGGCTTTTTTATAACCCTCCAGATGTAACAGCACCCTTACAGTCTGATAGTTGAACTTTTACTTTTTCTTTAATGTCAGAATATACATTGGTCTGAGCATGTAAATGAAAAATATAATTTCATTACAGAGGAATCAAGGATGTGTAGCATATTTCTTTGATTTTGCAGGGCCAATAAAACTTGTGTACTGAGAGTAGCTTCCTTTAGTCATCCTTTTACAGAAGCTTTTATTACTCCCTTTGCCTTCACATGAAAAGCCACACATAGTCATGGCTATTAAACCATGTAGGATTAACTGAGCTTGCAAAGGTTTGGGATGTTGAGCTCTCTGCAAAGTCTGCTACCTAAGCATTTAAGCACTTTTCCCATTTACATAATCTAATTGTTACATTCATTGAAACATATTCTCTCTTCCAAATCCTACATCTGATCTCCACTAGGTAAATGTCAGAGCAATTAGATAGAAATGCATTAGGTACAGATGGGAGGAAAAAGATCACCAGTTTCTCAGCAGCAGGGTTTGCAGCCCTTTAACCACAGTGCAGAGCTGATGTGATCACCAATCCTATCCCCTTATCAGTTTTGCCCCTAACAGCCATGGGAATAAAGAAATGTCAGTAAAAGTAACTGTTTCAGTCAATTCTTTCCTGACCACAGCCTGCACTAAAAGCTTTATTTTCTCTGTGCTCTGCATGCTGGAGGGAAAGACAGAAGGAAGCCAGGTAGCTCACAGAGAGCAAGGTTCACCACAGCTGTGGCAGGGAGGGACAAAGAGCAGGGCGTCAGGCTGAGACAGAGATGAGCCAGGCAATTGAGATGTGATGCAAACTTCAGAGAAAACAAGACCGTGTCGATGTGCCCTCCCTGTCTGCCCCCTGCTCCTTCTGCTGCAGCCCTGAAACCTGAACTGAAGGGGCAGGTGAGCTGCTCCACAGAGGAGTGAGGGCAGCAAAGGTAAAATGGGCTCTTTAGGGCTTGAGGAACCCTCCTCAGCTTTCCTCTGCTCTTTCACCAGCTCTTTGCAGCCCTCTGATGATGGCTGAGGTAGGCTGTGGAGCAGGAATGTGGCTCTAAGGAAAAGGAGCGCAGGTACTGAGGGCTCAGGGAGAAGTTTTGGGGAGGGCACTTGCCATTGATACGGGAAACAGGCAGAAGGCAGCTGGGAGCATTAAGGTTTGAGAGAGGAGAGCAACCTTTCTTTAAGAAAATGGATGGAGGAGGCACAAAACAGAATTGAGGGAGCATACCTGTGGGTCATGGAAGACATGTCAAACAGGACAGCTGTGTTTCCCAGATGAGGGCTGTGCAGGGCCCTCACTGGAGTGTGAAGTTCAATGGGCTGTACTACTAATAAAAATAAATAAAAAGAGGGAAAAAAAATGAAAAATATGCTCATATCTGAGCATAGCTGTCAGTAGTCTTGCGCTATGGAGTACTTGATGATGGTGATAAAAGCATCTCGTGCTCTTTTTGTGAAACCCTTGACTGTGAGAGAACTTGATAGGAAACAGTCAAAACTGTTGTTTTTAATTTGTCTCTATCACCCAAATAGAAAAATAATGCCAAAACCAAACAACAAACCAATAATAACAAAAAACCCCAAAACAAAACTAAAAACCAACCAAACAAAAAAAAAATCTCCAGAATTTCACTCATTCCTTTAACAAAGAGAGTTACATGTAATTGCTGCTAGATTTTGGAGACTGAAAACGCTAATGAATCCAAACCCCAGGCTTTGAACATTTGTAAATTTGTACAATACACACAATAATAAAATTTTATAGAAATTTTTGGTTAGTCTTTGAAGATTAATTAACCACAGGGCTGTAGTGCCTAATTTTTATCACCTTGATTTCCAGATAAATACTTTCCAGGGATTCCTGCTGACTAGAGTTACCCACACAACCTGGGGTTGGCCCTGTGTAGTCATGAGCTGTTGCTTCAATATTGCCACTGAGGTTTTCCTTAGAAACTGATGACTGGGAGCTAATGTTAATGGGAAATCATTTTAGAGTATTAAGCCATGACTCAACTTTCTTAAATCCAAAGGAGATTGGGTGTTTGTGAAGAATGATTGCTGCTAAGAGCAAGATTGAAAGGGAAGTACTGTATTAAATACATGCTTCATAAAATGCTTAATAGAATATGTACTTATTAAAGAAGATAGTGGAAGAGAATAGTCTCACCTGAAATAGTTAGGTAGGACTGGAAATCTTGGCTGTGTCTTGGATGTCCTTCACTGCTGCAAAGAGAAAGTCTCATCTCAAAGGAGGTGGGTTAGAGGACATTTTTTGTCCACATTTACCCCACACTGCTTAGGCACTTATTTATTTCTATGCACTCTCTGCAGGAGGGGAAGAGTGGGAGAGCTCCAGAGGATAATCCTGGCTTTGTGTTATCTTTCAAGTAGTTTAGTGTAAGACTAGAATTACTCCGTGGAGGGATTTCTCTTGTTTCACTGACTTTTGAAGAAGTGTTCAATTAATTGGGTGTGCCTAACTTAGTTGGGTAAACCTAGGCCTAAACTATGGGATTTCCCTGTTGGTGCAATTGTGCCATGCTGTGTTGTGGCTGCTGAGCTCTTTGTGGTTTTGGGAGTCCCTCTCAGAACCCTGGTGGCTGTGATTGATGGAGGCCCCTGTGTCAGAGGCCTTCTGCAGCTCCTGGCTCTCCTCAGTTCTCCCTGACAATGGTGGTTTTTAGTTCTGAGTGGTTCTACACTACCCAGGGAAAAGTAACAGATCTCACCAAAACTCTTAGATTTCCAAATGAAAGGAATGTAAGTACAAGAAGTATTAACAAAATCCTGCTCACCAGGGTTGAATCTCTCCTGCTGCCAAGGAATCTCTCTGAATAGCAGAACTTACCTATGCTGTTCAACACAGCTGGAAACAACAGTGTAAATATTACATAAGGATGAATTCCAATATGTTATGCAGATCTTTTTAAAGGTATCTGCTGTATTAGTAGTGGTTATTTAAACAATAAGCTTTTCCCCTGGATCCTGAAAGCAGCATAACAAAGATAAAATTTGTTTAATTTTTTTTTGCATATGTGTGTGTGTAACTTCAATCATATTTCTGTATTTCAGGGCTGAAATATAATCATAAAAGTTAACACAGCTCTTCAGATTGTTCTTCTTTCTGTAAGCATGGCTTCATAATGGAGATTTAGTGGGCTGTAAACAGGATGTCATATGGTGCTCTCTGTCAAAAATTAATGATGGCAATGAAGATTAAATTATTCTTCCGTGAAAATACAGCACATATGCAGGGAGATGTTTGCAAGCAGGCTTAAAATAGTCCATTCCCTGAGGACAGCCTGGGAGTTTACTGGCTGCTCCCTGTTCCTTGTGAGAGTCTGGGTCTACCACAAAGAGGAGCTGTGTTTAATTCCTGCAAAACCCTGGGACACAAAGGGAGGCTTTTGTTTCTCTGCCTTCCAGGTGGAAGCTGTAGTCTGTGGAGCCTGGATAATCTGATACTCAGCTACCTGCAGTGTGCTCCCAGCGCTCCAATTTGCACTGCTGGCCCCCATTCGCTGCCCTCCCTTGTCAGAGCTCAGAGCGTTTTAGTCTGTGAGGATTCATTGTGAATCTGACTCTGCATGTTGAGCTGGGTGGAGAGAGGGGGAGAAGGGATTTTCCACAAATGGAATCCAAAAACCTGCAGCATATCTGCATGAAAAAGGTTTCCATTCCATCATCTGCTCCTGATTTTTTTCCCTAGATGCAGCACGAACATGTCAGTGGGAGAAGAAAATATTACATTTTCTGAGACAGGTTTGTCCTGATGCTGGCTAGCATGGATAGCTTGATGTGCCAAGCAAAGCTGTTTCCTGTGAGGCACGGTTTTCTGTAAATGCAGCTCTCAGGAAGCCTGTGGGGCTGCTTTCTATTTCATTTGTTGGCAGTAGATGGCTGTCTGCCTCTGCAGAGCCTCAGACCAAGCCAGAGTATTCCCCAAGCTGCCTGCTTCTACACTCCCTGAACCTGTTTTCCATATTACCACTCAGTAAAGATGTAAATATTAAGCAGAAGATTTCATGCCTTCCACAAGGGCACAGCTTTCTCAGAGAATTCATTCCTGGTACTGGGGAGAAAATTAGGAAACTACATCTTGGAGAGAAGACGTCATTGTGACCTTTCTTTCCCTTGTGAAAAAACTACCACCAATATTTCAGCTCAATGATCTTTGTCTTCTCACAGCTTCAGCAGTTACTAGTTAGGAACCTGAAATGCATCAGGTTTGGGGATTTTTACATTTTTTAATGTTTTGGGTTTTTTTCTTAACCTTGTGAGCTGCCTTGATTTATTTTTTTATTCCCATCATTTATATCCTGTGTGTCTTCTCATGTGAATCCCCTTGTGAGTAGATCTTTATAGCTGCATAATCCTTTGAGCCCCCTAGCCCTGGGAAAACACATCTTTCCCCCTTGTTTTTGAAGCCTGTTGTCTGTGTTCATGTATGCTTAGAATTTATGAGCTGATAAAAGTGAAAGAGAGGGGAAATAAGGTGACTACGGGACAGACTCCATCCCCTGGCACAGGGAACACAGCCCTTTGTGGCGGGAGGCAGCTCATTTCAAACAGGTACTGTGCTGGACCTCTGACACATATGGATGTGTAAACTGAGTCACATCTGACACTTCAACTCTCCCTTGAAGTTTTGTCTCTACAGCAAAGCAAAAATATATCTGATATGTAAAAACCAACCAGTCCCACCTCTGCTCCTTCAACTGCTTACATATTTCACGGGGAAATTTACTCCCCTTACAGACTGAGTCTCTCAGCAAGCAGTGAATATTGTTACTGTTGCTCAGGAACTAGCTGAACAACATAAATTATTCTGGTAAACCAACCAGCGTGCAAGCATGTCTTTCTGATTTGAGCTATTAGAGATTATCAGCACTGGCTCCTCTTTTGGGGCAGAGGTGACTTTTTGTTCCATAGGCAAGGGAACCTGGCAGGGCTTCTCAGTTTTGCCTTTCAAGTGGGGAGATGTGTGGCACCTTCGATGTTGCTGTTCTTTTATATGGGGAATGGTGTATTTAATGAGATTTTTTTCTTCTCAGAAAAGTAGTAGATTTTACTTGATATGCTGAGATGTGATCCTTGGCTCTTCTAGTTGTTTGGGAAATCTGGTAACTGGAATGTAGCCACCTAGCAGGGATTGTCTAGAAGAGAGGTGAGAGCAGAATAACCCCCTGTGCCTCTGTGACCATTGCCCAATACACTGTGTACTCCTGTGCTGTGTGATGGGCAGCTGCCTGCACCCATTTTCAATCTCCATCATATATACACTTTCACATTTTCCTATTCTGGTCCCTCTGTTGAGATCTCTGCCATAGTGCCAAAGTCTGCATTTTGGATCTCTGGATTTAACACAGCAGGTTTTACTATATCCAGGGAGCTGTATGACCATTTTTGTGTCTGTGAATGCAGGTAAGGTCTAAACCACCTTCCCAACAGAATCCCTTCAGCCCTGGCATGGATCAAGGATTTGCCACCTGCTCTGTAAATCCAAGTCTGCAGCTGCTTTCATAGCCCAGAGATGAGTATCTGTGGGCCTGGGACAGAGACCAGACATGTGGGCAGCCTGTGGAGAGGGAATGGCAACATGCTCCAAATGGCAGAGCGAGGTGGAGATGCCTGCCATGAGTTACTGCAAGGCTGCCTTCAGATGTTGTTTGGTCTGCTGTGGGCAAGGAAAAGAGATGGTCACAGCAGTCATTTGTCGATCACACCTGCTATCCAGGCCCTCTGTTTACAGCTGTGGTATTTCTCATCAAAAACAAAGCTTGTGGAGAGTGATTCCTGCGTGGCTGGGGGAGGTCCTTTTGCTTTGAATTCCATCCAATGTAGAGTGCTTGTCCAGGCATCCCTTTACCACAGCTGCCTATTTCTTAGTAGGATGGACTCTTTGAATAATGTATTAGCACTTCTTGTAGTGTCTGTCACAGGTATTAAGTGCAGGCAGTGACAACAATAGATACTGAACTGCATTTTCAGATAACTCATCTGTATTTCTTCATCCATCCTGTGAACTAACTTGGGTTGGGAATTCTTGCCCCAGAAGCCCCAGGAATTGTCTTTAAGCCTCAAAATAGAAGACCAGCTGAAGTTTTAGAAATGCTACCTTGTTTTGCTCTAGCTGCAAAGCTGCTCAAGGAGCACAGTTAAGGGGTGGTATAGCCACTGCCCACACTGGCCTCAGGATGCAGGTGTTTGCACTGCCTCCTGGGTTTTCCAGACCATCGAAGTCAGTTCTGAAATGAGATTAAATCAAAACCCAGTTTATTTAATAAGTAATTTTCCTTCTGGCTTAAGTCAATTAAGTGGTCATTTCTAGATTTCTTTAAAAAATCCCCCTGGAATTTGGCCAAGGAAAGCCAAATTCTGGTATTAGCCATACTAGAAGGTAAAGACTTTGCCCCTAAGCAATGTGCAGCTCAGCTGAATCTAAAAATGCTGTTTTGTACTCCTTGACTGAACAAGTATATGTAGTGTTTTCAAATAAACTATATTCTTCTTGGACATGGCTATCAGTGAAATAGAATCCTAACTACTGCTACAAATGTGGCCCACCTTGAAGCGAGAGTAGCAGAAAATAGGAAATTTGTTGCTTGCAACATAACAACTGTGATTGCGACAGAAGCAGCTCTGGAAAGACTGCTGTCCTTCATGTACCAAGTGGAAAAACAGAGGTGAAACAGTCAAGAGTGAATGACCATCATTAAATTTCTGTGGAAACAAATAAATAAATAGAGCCCTCTGTAAGGGTAGCAATGAACATGAATAGGGAATAATGTTGTCTCATTGTAGACAGTGTTTCCACGTACGACAAGAACGACTCTTGAAATTATTGAGAGGTTGTGTGTATATTTTAGGAAATTTACAGCTATTATCTGTGTATTCCAAATAAGCCAACAAATGGATGGTTATCTGAATAAAGCATCCAACTTTTGTCTTCTATTTGATCTTTCTAGCCATATGAGTAAGCCAGTCAACATCAGAGGCCATCTCAAGCCTAGGAGAAAGTAGCTGAGTGGAGATATTATCTTTCTTCTCTGACTTATCTCAGAGAAAAAGCCCATGAATAATTTCATGACTTTCTGACACAGTGGACTGCAAATACCTACACAGTGGAAAACATCTCATTGCTGCTGTATATTTTCTTTTTTTTTTTTTCAAGTTCTTCATTGAAGAAACATTGAAATATGCTTTTCCTCAATGCTGTCTCTTCCCCCAGTTCACTGAAGGAATCTTTTTCTGGATACCTGTTTTCAATAAATTAAACTCTGTGTATTCAGTTGCAGTATAGAAAGGGACATCAGCTGGGACATCAGAATTAGTAACCTCTACTCTTTGTATCTGTGGTGGTCTCAGAAAAGTACAAAGGCAGATAAATATATCTCTTCTCATCAGTACAGGCTATATTTGGAAGATCTCATGTGATGTAGATTTCCACTGTTTAATCGTTCCAGAAAGAAAACAAAAACATAACACAACAAAAACAACCAAAACCCCCCCTTACAAGTTCTCAACCCCTGAAACAATTATGGAAAATCATGGTGTCCTCCTGTGTCTGTGGGTCAATGTGTCCTTCGGGAAATTAGAGGTACCTTTGTGCAGCATTTACAAGATTACTGTGGAACTAAATGAGGGCTCTCTTTCCCATCTGAGCTGCTCTTGAACCTCAATGAACCTGATGTAATCACCAGCTCTGTGTGTAGGGCAGCAGAGGCTGTCAAACAAACTAGGGTGTCCATGCTGTTGAGACAGAAAATGGGCAGTAGGAAATGTCAAAGGGAAATGGACCATAAGGATGGAGTCTGGAATGCAACTGGCTGGTCTTGCTTGCTCTGTTTCTCAGGTTGTGCAGAAGAAATTAAAGGCGTGGGCTTTTTTTCTCCCACAAAGCTTGCTCACAAAAAGGGGCATCCCCTTGTAGTGGGGACTCTCTAAAATCTCCTTCTCTTTATTCTGGAGTGGGCGGGAGGCATGGCTGGTGTATTGTGTCCTTTTTCTTTTCAATACTGCAGTTTCATTCACCCCCTCTACCCCTGGAAAAGCCTAGATAAGTGTGATTGATTACCTGCTTGGATCTGCAGCAATTTATCTCATTCAAAATGCTAATTTGGACCTATTCATGCCCAGGTGATAGAGAATAATTTTAAAGGCTTATTTAAAATCCTCCATCAGTTCCTAAGTTCTTTATTAGCATGGAGGGAGTATATTAAATAAACTCGAGGTTTTCCCCTGAGCATCAGGGTGTCACACTGTGTCAGGCCCGTGAGATACATCATGGGTGCTGTGACAAGGATGGGCATTGAAACACAGGTTCACACTTGTGTGAGGCCCAGTGAGGACACAGTGCTGTAGTTCACTGCAGACCTTATCCAAAGTCCATGACTTTGGGTATCCAGAGAACTCTATGTCACGATTAGTCCTGAATTTGAATTTTTTTTGAAGTTCAGCTCAAAGAAGAGCAAAGTGACAAAAAATATCCCATTTCACTAGAGAAACAGCCATCACCTTGTCAAATATATGGATGATTTTAATTTAAGAATCACAAGTAAGACTTCTCTTTCTTACTAAATCATTGGTAATGAAAATAAGTCTGGAAAAGCTGGATCCATTACACATTTCTTTGTGTTTCTCTTCATTGGTTAAGATTTCAATTCCTGAGTATTCAACGGTTCATTCAGAAGGTGAGTCTAAATGTAGTTGATATTCTGGACTGCATTTATGTTTGATGATTACATCAAGTCTCATAAATATTGTGTACAAACACCAAAGAGAATGTTAATTTCTAAAGTGACTGTATAATTATCTTGGGGTTGTTAGGAAGGAGTTAAAATATTTTAAACATCTGAATTAGAAAAAATTAATCCCACTCTCATGATGTGATTGCCAATCATCATAATAACATCCAGATTTTTTGGACTCCACAGCTCTTTATAGATGAGGTCGGTATTGTTATCCCTGATTAAGCTGAGAAACCCAGGGTAGAGCAAAGGAACTGGCCCAGCATCACTCAACCAGTGATGGAAGTGACAAGAACAAAGTCCAGATCCCCTTCATCCCAACCCAGTGAACTTTACAGAGGCCATTAAATGTCAATATCCTCATTTTTTGGAGGGCAGAAACTGACCCTAAGGAGAATGGAAAGGCATGGGACCTCTATCCTAGCTGGCATCCCAAAACAGGATGTCTCACCTGGGGCATCACCTTCCCACCTCAGACTCTGGGCATCCTTCCGTTCCTGGTGCTGTTATTCTTCCTGATTTCTATACAGTCTGTTCTGGTATTTGTAAAAAAAAAAAAAAAAAAAAAAAAGAAAAAAACAAAAAGGGGAAAAAACCCACAACCCTCGGTTTTCTTTTCTGAATTATAACCAGACCATTATGCTGAGCTGAACATTTCTGAATTGAAGCAAGTCCAACTGCAGTGGCCTTGCCATAGGCACACCCTAATTAACAGCAAAAATTTCCATATGTTCCACCCTTCACACAGACGTGACTGCTCTGTGACCCAAATGCTCTCATTTGTCTCGTGCAGGAGAGTTTTCACACTGGGGGCCACTTTGACTTGTGTCATTGCCTACATCTGCTTACCTTTCAGGTGCTTTTATCTTTTTCTGTCAAGCCTCTGTGGCTATTTTCAAAGGCATTTAGAAGCTGGTTTCAGAGCCTTGCTTCACCAAGTATTTTTAACCCCACTGCCTGTTTCCTCTTGCTTCATCTCACCGTAAAGTTATGATGTTGAATTTGTGACATGGCAATTATTTAGTGACAGCCTGGCACCATAAAGAAGAATTATGGTGACTTCACTGAATAACCAAGCAAAAGTAGCCCAGTTCTGGGTAGAGAAAGTTCTTTTTAAAGAAAACATTAATATCTTCAAAACAATGGGAGTCAAATAGTTAAAGTCAACTTGCTAGCTGCATGAACAAGTCCTGTTATCTCTCTCCTAGTGAGCAAAGCCTTCCACTGGTGCACAGTAGATTTTTGAGAAACATTCAAACCCTGGAAACCCTCATAATGCTTATTTGTAGTTTACACTTATGTATTTGGTATTTGGATTTCTTTTTTTTTTTTTATTACTGGACAGGGATGGGTCTTGAAGCCTTTTGCTTGAGCCTTCCATTGCTGCTGTTATAACTATTAGTGCTCTATTGTATGTATGGGGAAAGAAGTGTTCATGGGACTTTTTGGAGCTATGAAATAATGAGGTTTTGCCTCCAGCTGCCCTGAACCATCTAAACAAAACAAGTGAAGCTTGAGTGAGGCTGAAAATAAACTCTCCTGTGGTAGTTCTGTACTTGGAACTTCAAATGCAGGCAGTTAATGATACTTACTATTTGCTCAGGTTTTTTAGCCAGTTTCTCCTTCTTCTGACCACAGCACTGGTGGGACCACTCTAGTGTGGGAACAGGCTTGGTCCTTCTCCCCCTCTCTTTCATGAAGGCATTGAACATTGGGGCAGCCTCTGAAATACCCAGGCTTGTGACAAGATATGGCCTGTACAAAGTCATAAATAAATAACCAACAGGAAAGAATAAGACCTGATAGTATTGTTTTTGCAAACATATGCAGTGAACAAATCACACCAAAGCAGAGGATTCTTGTAACTGGCCTTCTACAGCAGAAATTCATCACTTTTGTAGCTCTTGTGTTTCTGGCCAATAATAGCTGCTCCTGCCTTGGAGAAAATTGCTATGATATATTTATCTCCCCTTCCAGGTTCTAGTGATAGCTGTGTCTTATGGCTTTTGTGGGGTGGTATTTTCTGACGCTGCCTCGCGTATTTTTGGAGCGAGTTGGAAACACCGTGGGCATCCAAGCCAGACTGCTGTTCCTTAAGGGGAGTATTTTGTCTGTACAAAAGATCTATTTCCATCTCAGCTGTGGAGCCATCAGGGGTTAATAAGGTATTTCATGGGTCTCAAGCCAGCCCTCTGCAACAGGAATGAATTCACTCTGATCCTGTTCGTGTTAAACCCTATGCAAATACAACAGTCAACATTTCTCTCCACCTGGCTCTGTACCACCTATCTTTATTTTTTGCTAACTCCCCAAAGCCCTAATTTGCAGTGCTGGTATGAAAAATCTGACAGGAACATATGACAGCTCTGGCCAATCTCTCCCCTCAGATGTAAGAAAGACAGTTAATAACCTTTTTAGAAGGATGAGACAAAGAGCCTGTATATATCATCTCTATGCATTAATATGCTACATATGTGGCCTATCCACTGCATCTGTCTAGGGAAAACAGAGGTTTCTGATGTTGCTGTAGGCTGCTGTTTTCACAGTGCAGCTGAAGAACGTGTTGATGCCATCTTAGCCAGTTAGGTCAATCAGTCACCTGAAACATGTCTGTGCCCCAAACCATTAAGGCATCCCAGCTAACAGGAACACACCCTCATCATCATTCGAATTTGGGTTTCACAAAGAGGATATTAAGAGATTCCTCATGCTGCAGATTCTCTTAATTGTCTGTGTGTTTGGGGGAAAACACAAACTTTTAGTATTTAAAACAGTTACTAATTGCAGCTTTTTTTTCTTACAACTTATATTTATCACAGATGTTTCCTAGGTATATTCTCAGGCATTTTAATGGACTGTGTATTCAGTGACTTATCCTGAAAACCTTTGTAAGGCTGCAGAGCTGTCCTGGGGTTAGTCAGCATCAGCCAAAGGGAAGGCAGATTCTTGTGAATGCAGATCCAGAGACATTTGGCTGTGGTCTCTCCGTGTTAAAAATAAGGTAAGATGCCTGTCTCAGCCTCCTTTTAGGGTAATACAACACGCAGAGGCAACCTGGACACAGCAGAGGTTTAGCATCAGCCTCTGAACTGCTGCAACAGAGGTGGAACAGGATTGTGCCAGTGCTGCATCCATCAAATTCCTTTGTCTTTCTTCTTTCCAAGGATCTGGCAAGAAGTGCAACAGAGTGAAGAAAAAAAAAAAAGTTGCACTCAAGGATCACAAAGCCATACTGCAAGTCAGACTTAGCTGGATATCAAAAAATATTAGCTTACAAATGAGAATGGAAACACTCCCCAAACAGAGTTCAACATTTTTGGCAGCCTGGCTTGGCCCAGGGCTGTCAGTACCTCGGATCCACAGAAGTCAGTGGTAGGGGCTGTGTCAGTGTGTGCTCCCTGAGCAGCCCACAGCTCACAGGTTTGCTGCAAATCCTCCCTCCCGAGGCTCAGCTGCCGAGCCATGGGGCCATGGCATGCAAATCAATTCCTGGGATCCACTGGCCAGGAGAGGCAAAGCCGAGTGCAGTCTGTTATCCTGCCTAAATATCCGTGGCAAGATAAAACAAACACTTTATAATGAAAACAGTTATTTGATTCCCCCAACTGAATTGTGCTACGAGAACATATTTATTACGTGGCTGCCTGGTTTCTGAGGGCAGTGCAACAAAACCTTGGCATGGCAGAGGCTGTGCATTTGTCAGCAATTTGCCAGGCTCTCCCACTGAGGGCTAATTTTGGGAGGGAGTGAGAGGAGTGCCAGCCGACAGCGTCTGGGTTAAGTGAGCATCGGCGGCGATGCAAGGGCGTCCCGGGGAGACACAAAGGGAACCAGGAACGCGTTTCCTCACCTGGGGGAGCAGGGAAAGCGCGTGATGGAGGCAGGAGCAGAAGGGAGGCTTTCAATCCAGCTCAGCTGTCTCCTCCTGGCTGGGGAGCGGTTGCCATGGATATCGGCTGACGGGAGGGCACCGGCAGCGCCGCGCCCGGGGACCTGTCTGGGGTGAGGGATGGAGGGAAGGATGCTCATGGCTGTGGGGGGCAACAGCAGGGATGCTCCCAGTGGCAGGGAAGCTGAAGCGATTTTGGAATGGGATGAGGCCTTCCCAGCACTGTGGAATCATTCCCCCCCCTGCAGCACTGATTGGGTGACTCAGGCTACTGAGCCTTGGGATGAATCAGCTGTGCCCCAAGAGCTCAGGGTTATTTCTGAGCCATACCTTTGTTATTTCTCTCTCTCGCTCTCTCTCTCTCTCTTTGTGTGAGTGCATACAAAATTCATCTTTGAAGCCCCCGGTTCTGCTCCCTAGCTGCAGGGCAGGTGCAGAGCTGGCATTGTCCATAAAACTGGCACTGCAGGACTGTGCATGTGTGTGTATGTGCAGTGCTGTACTGGAGGTTATGCTGTGTGGCTTTTTGTCTCGGAAACAAAGAGCCCGGTTGCATAACTTTATTTTTGTGATCCTGGCTGCTGATTTCAACGGTGGTTTTGGGTAGACAGAAATATTTCTTGTGTGGATGAAAATGCTGTGATTGTTTGAACCTGTGTATTTCTTGCTCTGCTGCTCATGTGTTGCAGTCCCAATCCTTTCCTGTTTTACTGTTGCTCAGAAATGGCAAATGCCCATGTGAAGAATAACAAACTGCAGTTATTCTTCTGTTTTGCTGAATTAGCAAGAATAAACTCAAGGTATGCTCTTCTGAAACACTATTTAATAATGATATGTGACTAATATTTTTTTACAGCCCTGGTCCTTTCAAGCCCTGTACTCATTGGGTTGGCTGCTGCCACAGTAGTTTAATTCAAACCTCCCTGTTTGAGCTCCATCCCAGCATGAACCTTTAAAAATAGGACGGAATTTGCCTGAAATAAATGAAACACATAGATCTGAACTTGTAATCGTGCCTTCCTGTAAGTCAGGCCTCATAAAGGCTGTGCTTCCTGTGGGTAGAAACCAGCACAGGACACAGAGGTGAGGCCTGAGGAGGCAGTCCTGGCCTTAGCTGACTTGTGACTCATTTAGCTGTGATGTACTGGTGATAAACTAGTCTGGCTGAGGACACAGGATGGATTTACTTTCATTAAATGAAAAGAAATACATACATCATTGGTTCTTTATACACTGTGCATGGAAGCACATCAATGAAAATTTATTCCTCGGGGTATGCTCATCTCTAGGCAATGTTCCTGATTCAAGATGCTCAGGAGCTAAGGAGTGATCCGGTGGACATGAATATGCTTAACCTTAGTAACATGAGTAATAGCCACATTCAAGTGTCATCAAAGTCAAGCTTTTGCAGGATCAAAGCTTTAAGGGGGCAGTCTTGTAGAAACACTCCACACATTCTGATTTGATGCACAGAAGTATTTGAAAATGGCAATATTTTATGGCTAAGGACATTTTATGATATAAAATACCAGGGCAGCTATTATGTAAAATACTGAAGGCAGCAAATTCCCAAAGAATGTGTATTGTGATGGTTTTCTACACAAGTGATTATGGGTACTGGTGCATTTTCACTTTGAGGAAGACTTTGAGCTAATAACAGAATGATTATGGAGTTAATGTGTACCTGCATGCACCCTTGGTAAGTGCAACATGTGCCCTAAATGTCACAAGACAAATTAATCCCTGGTGTAATATTGTTAATAGGTAGGGTTGTGTGAATGATTAGTCCATTATGAATCACTGCAAATACATTCTAGCAACTGGGAAGATTTTCTTGTTTAGAGGAATAAAAGGAGACAGAAGTTGTGTTTCTAATCAGCTGTCATAGTCTAAGTAATAAGGATAGCACTGAATCCTGATTTTCTGTATTTAATAGGAAAGGATTCTACACAAAGGCCAAGAAAAAGGGAGTAAGTATATCCATCTGATATGCTAATTTCCTAAAACTATGGACACCAAAACAATCAAAATTCAAACCCAGAAGTAACTAAACCCAGATTTAACGGAATGTTAAGAAGGGGAAGCAGTGTTTTTTGAAAGAGTGACATATAATATATATATATATTGATGTACAAAATTGAGGTGATTAAATTCTATCCAAATGGGAATGAATGCACAGCCAGTGTAATTACGCAAGCAAAAAACAAACAAAAACTACAAAAAAAATCCCCAAACCAAAAAAAACCAAACAAAACCCAAACACCCCCCCCCTAAAAAAACCTTAAAAAAACCAAACCAAAAAACCAACCAACAACAACAAAAGAAACATTGCAGCTATTAAAAATAAGGCGTTTGGGGTAATATATACAGAGGGATTTAAATGTAAAATATAAGGCAGGCAGAGTCCCAATACATCTTGTCAGCATAGGAGGGAGGCTGGCTTTGAGAAGAAATGGAGGTCCATAACTAGAACATGCTGAATATTGGGACTCGCCTCATATGAGGAATTTCTTTCATGTGCTGTCATTGTGCATGGAAAAGCAGATAAAAGATATGGGAAAATTGCTTATGCCATTATTTACTAAAACAATCTTATCATTTTTTTGGAAAATGTCCTTAATCTGGTTCTCAGACACTCCTCTGTAGGAAAATGACACAGTCATCAGGAGTTTTTACTTCCCTGTAACTTACTTCCCAAACTGATGTACAGGCTCTTGTCCTGCTGCTTTGCTCATCACTGTGTCACTGCCCTGCCCATCTTTGCCATATTCTAGCTCTTTGTTCCGCCCATCCGCCTTTTGCAGTATTATTTCTCTACTACCCACAGGACAACACAAAAAAAATGTTCTGCAGTGATTTAAGCATTTTACATAATTCTTAATCTGCAAGGAAATTTAATACGAAGTGTGGAGAGAATGGAGATAAAGCCATGTTAATCTCTTTGCCATTCTTCATCAGCTGAAGTGGGCATTCAACTCTTAAGCAGTGCTGCCCTTCTCAAGTGCAAGGACAAGCTAATGAGCCAAAGAAGCAAATAATTTAGGTCTTCTTTGCAGAAGCATAGTTTAAGAAGCATAACATTTCTTGTCCAAGAGAATAGACTTATCTAATTCAGAAATCAAAGGAGACAGAGGTAGTTGACAAGTAATCCTTCAGTCTACAGAAGTTACAGGACAATGACATAGGTTTTTCTTTATATTTTGATCAGATAATGTTGCAAGCTGTAGGGAGCAACTGCACAGAATGACTCACCGTCTCCTCACAGTGCCTAGAGTACAGACTCTGGCAGTCCTGCCATATCCATAGAGCCAGCTTCTGGAGTAAAGGGAGTACTCAGTCATTAGCTGCATGCTGAAACCACCAGGAGTGTCATCAGGGGTGGTTTTTCATATGAAGGTCAGTTGACTTCAGTCTGGACTCAGAATCATTGCACTGGAAAAGTAATTCCTCCTGACCTTGGTAAAAAAGGAAGATTTTCCCTCTACTCCAGTGCCATTGCAAAGGTGTGACATTGAAGGCAACAAAGCTGCAGCCAAACAACAGTAGCTTTGTAATGGCTGGAAGTTCTCCCAAGGGTTTTCTCTGTTCTGGTCTCCATGATGAGGCTGGATTTGAGAAGACAAGTCTTGTGCTTTGTTGGGGAAATGTGGCTGCTACAAATTTTACAGTAGACAATGTCAGCATGACATAACAGCAATGTTTTTCTATTTTCTCATTGCGTGTCATGGCAGACTGCAGCATGCTATGATGTAAATGTTGTAACACTGTGGTGTGTCTGTCTGCAAAGCCATGCAGCGATGAGTCTCACAGAAAAACTACACAGGAGTTATATCCTTATTAGAGAATTGCTCATGAAAGCTGTAGTTTTGATGAAATGAACACTCACATGCATAATTAAGCAGCTACACGGTGTTGTGTGTCACACCAATTTGATGATCAAGATGAAGTGCAATGATTTTCAAAAGTAATAAGGGAAATATAAACAGCAATAATATAACTATGTACAGCAGGAGCAGCACAGAACTGACATTACTCTTTATTAGAACAAGGGAATGTCTTTGTAGATCCACAAACAATATGATCTCAATAATTTCTGAACTTGGAAACAGATGTACAGTATATTCTCTCCAGCAGTACGATTTTTATTTTCAGCTCATCTGCCAGAGAAATTGCAAACAATGAGAAAGTGGATGTGAGGGGAAAGAACCTAAGAAAATCCCTTACGTCCAAGTGGCTTGCCATGGCAGTATGTTTTCAAAAGCCACAGTAGCAGCCACTCAGTACTCTGAGACATTCTGCATTGAAATACACCAAAACAGAAATCGTTCCTTGCCCAGCTTTAGGACAAGCTTTGTCATAAGCAATAAACCAGAACTCTACTTGCAAAGTCAAACTTGCAATTTGTTACGGGGCAGCTTTTCAGGACTTACTGTCATTACTGAGCACTGTTAAATGTCTGAGCCATGGTAGCAATGGCCCATGGTAGCTTTAACTGGTGAAGAATGCCATGTCAAGGGCATGGATGGTATAGAGGTGTGTGTTACTTGTGTCACTGAAGTGACAGAAGAGATGGAGAAAGGAAGGAATACGTGCCAGTAGATTGAGCCAAGGCATCTCTCCGGTTGGTGGTACAGCCACACCCCCTCCCTCCCCTCTGCTGAGGCCACACTATAATCTCACAAAACCTGAAGGATGGAAAGCTGAGGGAAATCTGGTTGGAAATGTCTTGCATATGTACAAACACATATGGTGAAGCTTGAACTGACCAGCAGAGCTCAGGAGAAAAAATAAATGTAGTGAGGAACTTTTACCCACATGAATCCTAATTTTCACTTGCTCAGAAACTTGTGAAGAGGTAGGCAAAGGGTACTTTAGTTTTCAAGGAGAATGTTACCCAATAGCACAGGATTCACCCTTCTGAGTCTGAAAATTCATTTCTCGTGGATTGGCATCAACTTCCTGGTGGATCAAGATATTGCTGGATTCCTGATTCCCTTCTCTTTGCCTGCCAACGCAGAGCGCCAAATGCTGATGGTGAGCTGATATTCAGAGGATGAGCCCAGAAGTGTTTCAGCCAGGTACGTCTCCCTTTCCACAGTTTCCTTCTCAATATTACATTAAAGTAGGTCTGAAACTAATCAGGAGAGATGCCCACCCACATGTTTTTGTGACTCAGACTATTTGTATTTATTAGCACTCTCTAACACAGGTCTAGCCTATCAAACATCATAAGTCATCACTTGATGGGCTCATCTAAGGCTACACTTCATTTCTAGCCACTTTTTTTCTGAGTCTCCTTTCAGGTTTTTTTTCCTTTTGTTTTTATATTATTTTGGTTTTAATATCAGTCGGGGAATTTTGAGGCAACTGAAAAGCACTTAGAGCTTTATGATTTTGTCCAGCATTTTTCTTTAAATAATGAAGTCCTGTGTCCAAGGAATGGATAGATGTGTAGAGCCATAAAACTGAAAACCTGATTGCCTAGTATTTATAGCCTTTCACTCCTTTATATAATGGTGTGTTAAGGTGTGGTATTTTGGGGGTCCCCCGTGGCAAGAAGAAAATGATGAATCTGACTCCGTGTTCTTAGAAGGCTAATTTATTACTTTAAGTTACTATATTATATAAAAGAATACTATACTAAAACTATACTAAAGAATAGAGAAAGGATGCTTACAGAAGGCTTAACAAGATACTAACCCGTGATTCTCCAGAGTCCCAACACAGCTGGATGGTGATTGGTCATTAAGTAAAAACATTTCACATGTTGGATAAACAATCTCCAACCACATTCCAATGCAGCAAAACACAGGAGAAGCAATCAGGTAATTGTTTTCATTTTTCTCTGAGGCTTCTCACCTTCCCAGGAGGAGAAGTCCTGGTGAAGGGATTTTTCCAGAAAACAGATTGACATCAAGGTTCCCTCCATTGCATGTGTCTGAGCCCCTGACAGGCACTTGGGCAAAATTTCTATTTGTCTCAACTTCCTGCTCTTCAGCTGTGACAAAGAGGACTGTTCTCCTTCACTCCATCACCTTGAGGATGACACCCATGTAAGGAAATGTGAAATAATTCACAGCAGAGATAAAATAATGCCTCTTCCCTCATCTGGTCTGTCATGCTAGCTAAGTATTTTCCCAATGAATTTCCAGTCTAATTGTAAGCAATAGGGACTTCAAATGTGTTGTAAAATATGCCACTGATTTTGGAACAATTCTCCCCAACGGTATGAAAATAATTCTCTTCCCGAATTTGAGAGTGGCCAGCTTTAATATAAACAGTCTCAGAAGCAGCAGCACAACAAATAGCAAATATGACTGTTTGTCAGACCTGCATCTGTAAAGGTATTTCTCATCTGTCTCTAAGACATATGGAGAGTGTTAATAATAACTAAGCAAGGGTTTTCTTTCATGAACTCCAAGCCAGCATCAGGGATCATACTTCAGGATCACATTATTACAGCAGTAGATGATCTATTGCCAACTACCTAAGTACAAAGAAAACTTGCCACAGCTTGAAAGTGCCCACCAGAGACCAATGCTTCCCTGCAGCACTTCATCTTTTTTAAACAAGGGATAAATGCATTTCTTTAAGTCCTCGCTCCAGGATTTTTCTTTTCAGATTTCTCCCAGTGGGGAATGGCTCCTGCTAAAAAATTGTCTGGGGATTCAGGTCCCAGAACACTTGTGTTCTCTGAGATGTGGTGATGGTTGTAGAGAGCCATGCAGGGGCTCTGGTGCATCCAAAATGTGGCTCATGCTCCTTCTGGTCCCTTCACGGGGTAGCAAAACAAGGAGACTCTACCTACTGCTAATGATGCTTCAGAGCCAGAGATGCACAGGCAGCATGCTTGGAAGAGAATCTGTGAGCCTTTTCCAAGCCTTGATCAGGACAAACAGGTGAAAATTTGTGGGGAAGGGGAACAACTTGAAAAAAAAAATGGGTTGGGCGATTTGGAAATTTTTGTTTCAGATATTTAGGCTTTGTGAGTGTAAATGAACTAATTCATAGAACAGTTCTTCTCAACAGCAAAAAGTAGGTATAATCTTAAAAACCTGTACATATTAATAATTTCAAGTCATAGAGGACAATCTAGTACTCAGCAATGCAACACTTTCCAAAAACAAAAACCAAAGGAAATCAGAGAAAAATCCTCAATTACAAATACTTAATTACAACTAATTACAATTACAAAATACAAACTGTATTTGTAATTACAATCACAAATGCAAATACAAAGATTTCTGGCCCCATCATTTCAAAGCCATGTCTGCTGGTGCAATTAAGACAGCCCTGGAGGACAAAGTTCCTCCCTGCCTCTGCCTCCCTGTCTCTCTCTCTTCCTTTACCACCTGCTCCCCTCTGGGCTGCTCACGTCCTTCTCCTTCCCACTGGGGCTGGGCAGTGTAGAGGAGGAGGAGGAGGCTGCCCCAGGAAAGGGCTGAGGAGCTCCTGTGGTGGCTGGACACAGGGTGCAGTTACTGGTGTGCTGATGAACTGTGCTGGCAGCTGCTGCCACAGGGACAGAGCTTATTTATCCCCACCTTCCCATCCCACTGTGCCTTTTGACCAGCACAGAAAACTGATGATCTCGTGGCATGCCAGGTCAGGGAGTTCATCTGGCAGCAGAGTAACTATTAAAATAACAAGAGGAATATTTTCTTGCTGGTTTAGGTCCATTTGCCTAGAGATATGCCAGCCCAGGGAAGCAGGATGGAAGTGTGCCTTGGATAGGGAGAGCCAGAACTGGCTGAGCAGCAGCCACCTGGGCTAGCTCTGCTGCATCCCAGAATCACACTGGGAATTTAGGGTGCAGAAGCTTTTTTTGAGCCTTCGAGGCCTAAGGTCCAGCTAGAAATGTTTTTACTCACCTTTGCAGAAGTGAGAAATCAGAGCTGATGCTAAATATAGGCAAAATAAAGGGCACAGGGCAGAATAGCAATACAATTTTAGCTTCCTGAACTAAGATGTGTGAGAGTATATTGCACTGCTCTGTGCATTCATGTAATGTTTGGGGGTTCCCTGCCTATTATAACATAAGGTAGGTATAATTCACCATGTCCTATTGCCCAAAATATGCTTTTACTCTGAGAAGCAATAGTTTAAATAGCACTGGAGGGATCCAGGATTTTTTCTCATGAGTTTTCAAGTTTCATTTCCAAACAAATGTTTGTTTGGTTTTCCCAGCTGCCAGGATCTCAGCTGAGATTCAAAAGATAACTGTATTTATTTGCATATCAGCACTGATCTTTTACCTTCAAACGTATGACAGACTAATTTTTACACCAGTGACATTTGTCCAACCTGATTCTCTCAGGTAAAGACAAAATGCAGGTATTACATCAATACATTTCTAAACACTTTGTAAATTAGGCTGCAGAGGAAACTAAGGAATGAAGAGATGACACATCTTATTTCACAGGAACACAGCAGACAAGCAGAAGAGATCCTGACTTGTGTCCTAACTTCGTACTGTCTCAATTAGACATTATTATCAAATGTTATTTTTTGGAAAAAAAAATGAATTTTTTGGTTTTTTTATAACAAATAGAATGCAGGCTTATATCTTTCTTCTGCTGATAAATTCTATAGAGAGAAAAAAACTCCAACAGTTTTCACCAAAAGGAAAAAGCTGTAACTACAGAGTTGTCAGATTTACTAACAACACTTTATTTACTGTTATAAATGGAGCTTTTTTATTTACTTTTCAAACTGGAGCCCATCTTCATCAGAGCAAAAATAAAATAAAAAATGAAACACTAGAAGGTACATTTAGCAGTTCTTGCTCTCTTCATGTTCTAGTTGGTAACTGTCTGCCCTGTTTCATCTAATTAAAAAAATCTAACAGTGTTCATATAAGAGTTTTCCACAGTTTATATTGATTTTGAAACTGTTTTGTTTAAGTGATGTAGTCCTGAATTGCTGAACAACCTAAGAATAATCACTTTCACTGTTTCTTGAAGAGAAAAAATGATGCATCTTCTTTCATTTTTTTCACATCCTCTTTGTTCCCCTCCCTTCTGTTAAATGTGTGTCCCCAAGCATATAAAAAATATCTTTCTGGCAAGAATTTTAAAAGCTGTTGCTGGCAGTTTTGGCATTAAGTTATCATTTCAAAGGTTTTTCTGTCTAGCAGTCAGTGACTGAGCAAGGAGTCAAAGCAGCTGCCACTCCTGGGCTGTGTCTGTGTGGCAGAGCAGACAGGTACAGGCTTGTTCTGCCCAAACTTGAGCAGAGCTCCAGCCGAGAGCTGTGCTGGGGTGCAGAGCCCCAGCTCCAGCCCTGGAGGTGCAGAGCACCCTGCTGAATGCTCCCAGCCACCTGCAGTGCTTTGGGATCCTAGCCAGGGCTTCCTGTGGGCCCATGCTGCATTGCAACAGCACAGCTGTACAATTCAATTTATTTTTATACTGGGACTGGCTACACCTATGCTGCTTTCTAAGAGACCAGGTGTCTCGGTTTGGAAAGACAGGAGTCTGCTAAGTAAAGGCAGGAGCCTCCCCTGAAATGGAGAATGTAAACCCTCCCCGTCCCTCTGAATTGCTATAAATTTTAAATTAAAGAGGTCTCAGGCAAAAAATATGGGAGCAGGAAATAACAGTTCTTTAATAGGGAAGAAAATAAAAGGATAAAATAAAGAATGCAGTACACTAGAACAACACTGAGACAGTCAGAGCCCAACCTGACACCCTGTGGGTCAGGGAGTTGGTAGCAGTCCAATTGGAAATGTGGCAGCAGTCCTCCTGGAGTGTCAGGTGTGGTTCTGTTGGAGCAGGGATCCTCTAAAAAAAGGGTGTATTCTTCCTCTGAAGATCCAGTGGAGGAAGAGGCAGCTGCTGTTGCTCTGGGGAATCCAGCGGAGAAAGCCATGCTGATGCTTCGGAACCTCTGGATTATATCTGGGGAGCAATGCTTGGCTCCTCCCTCTGGGTGGAGCCTCTCCCAGTGGGGTGTTATAGTTCTTATCAATGATGCAGTGACATTCAGTAGCCTGTTATCAGCACATGTCCCCACCTGAGGATGGAGTGATTGTGGAAGAGATAAGGAAAACTGCCCACTTGACAAAAGACAACTGACATACAGATGGTAATAGAATGCATCTTGCCTTCTGGAGCACCAGGGCCTTGCAGAGAGCTAAGGCCTGGTTTGGCTTTTTTTTCCTTTTTTATTCCCTGTCTCACTTTGCCACGGGGCAGGTCCTGCTGGTCCTGCTCAAGCTAATGCAAAAGTCTTCATTTTCTCATGTGAGCACAGGATATTGTTACAGGAAAATCTAAACTGCCCTTGGACCTCTGCTTTAAATACACTGCAGATGTAGTTTCTGAGACAAAATAAAAGTCAGTTACTGTGACCTAAGCCTAATTGCCCTGAGGAAAATTGGCAAAAATTGTTACTAAAAAGTTGTGCTCAGGAGTGCAGGCTTGTAACCTATGCTAAACATTGGGTATCTCCTAATCTACTGTAGATCCATTGTGGTGTAAAAGGAGATTATATTGGTCTATCAAAGGGCATAACCTACTAGGAAGAATTTGATGAATAATAAAATTTATTTTCTGCCTTAATATGGATTCAAGCTTAGAATAGGAGGACTATTGCTCTTCTGTGTATTTCGCAGAAACATATTCTAGGTTAGGCACATTTGCCACAACCATTTTGCTCTATAAGATCCTGTGATCAGCGGCAGCTTTAACATTATTCATGGCAAACAGAGGGAAATGACAGTGCAGACTTTTGTTTTGAGGCACTAGGAAACAAAGCCTTAGGAAAATGCAGTCATTGCAATGGTGATACCAAGGATTAGTTTACTTCAACTGAAAATCTATTACACAAATACTATTCAAAGACCTTTTGAAATATGGCCTTATTTTCCTTCCCTATTCCTACAGTGTTCACAGTATTAGGCTTTCTGTTATCTTATTACACCATGCTTAAAACTTTATCAACCTACTGTGTAAGCTAGAAAGATAACCAGATATGCCTGCATAAAGAGAATGAATAGAATTATACTAAAGAATTTTTTCTGTATGAAACCTTTAATAAGCAGACCTTTTCATTATTTCAAGATAGTTTGGATTGAAAGAAGTCCTAAATCCATATTTTAATGTATGTAGTGTGCATGTAGATATGAATCATAGGAATTTATGACATGATATGCAAATTGCCTCTTCCTTTTGTTCTCCATAATCTCCAAACTTTTGTGTAACAATATTAAGCCTAGGCCCCCAAAGCTGCAATGAGAGGTATACATTTAGTCACACATATTGACCTACAAATTGAGATCCTAAAGATGCCTATGCTGTAGAACTCTTCACTGCTTCACCTCACTTTAGACAGAGCCAATATATTTGTCTTTAGTATTTCCAGATTGGCTAGTGCTGTCTGTCCTTCAGGGAGAGGTAGAATACACTTCCAGATTTACAGTCTCAGCTTTACACCACTCATTAACTCCTCACCACTGGCTCTTCCTCTAAACTTCTGAGTACTTTCAGTCTGTAATATGCCATATAACTAAAAAAAACAAGTGGACACTGCAAGTATATTTCATTCACCCATCTAAATATAGGCATACATTGTCTCAGGCTGGGCAAAATTCAGCTCGTGATCAGCAGTTGATTTCTATTTACACTCTCAATAAAACTAAAATAGGAGGTTTATCCCAATGGAAAAGGTAATTACTCAGACCTCCCATGGACTGTAGGGAGCTACATTAGTGCTGCCTAAAAGAAAGCTCTGCAAATACAGAACTGTTTTGCAGAAAACCAAACAGTAAAATATCACTAGAATGTTTTAAATTACTGAAATCAAGAACCTGAAAGTTAACTGTCTTGTTTATATTTGATTTCTCTCCATTACAAAGTTGTCTGCAGTACAAGTAGAGTCTATCCATAAAATGTGGGCTATGTACTTAGGTGTACTTCAGTATTTATGGTTTCTCTCAGCTTGCTTCAGACTTGGGGCAGGAGGTTATTAACAGACAGGAATTATTAGTGTGATTTGGGGTTGTATGAGCTCAAGCCAATGTTACAGGTGAGGAATGGTATAGCAAGTTATTTATCTGAGATAGGCAAAGTCTAAGCTGGTACTGTGGGCCTTGGTCATTCTGGTTCAACTTTACACTGGCATAAATCAGAATAAACTTTGCTAGTGCCAAAAAACCTGTGCTAGCATAAAGTGCTCTGAGATCAGACCTGGACCTCGTGGGCCTGGGGTGGTGGCAAGTGCTTTTGACAGATTATTTAATGTGTTGCCCAAATCATCTGAGATACATATTGACAATTGAAGTAGTTGAATCTGGATGTGGGAAGGAAACTTCACAGATTTCAGCTTTGTTTGCGTGGGTTGAAAGCGATTCTCCAGGGTGCATCCACCTCTTCTAACTGCTCAGCTGTAAGTCTGACTGAAGGCTGGAGAAACAAAAAGCTGCCTATGTAGACTAAACTACTTGGCTCCATGCCCTCCTCAGTGTTTACCCAGGCTGCAGTCTGTTTTAGCAGAAGAAATCAAAGAATAAATATGCTCTAAGGTCTAAAGATTCTCTCAACTATGTAAAATCCAACACAGAGGCTGGGAAGGGCAGCTGCTTGTTTGCATTCCTGGCATCCACGGCTAACGACTGGAAGAAACTGTAAGAAATGTTGGTTTTGAGATGCATTAATGTTTAAAGGAAAACCACAGCTAACAGAACAATTTTTTCTTCATTTTTGCACTTTCTGTGCTCTTTAGACACATATTTGAGATGCCCTCATACCCAACATTCCTTACGCAGCATGTGTGTTTGTTTTTGTTACTATGCTGTTGTCTCCAGGCACTTTTTCAAGGTTAAACTCTGCAAGGCTGTATCTTCCTTTGGCCCAGGGTTTTCATCTCTCAGACACACTTGACTGGCCCTGGTGACTTAACTTGGGTGTTGCTCTCTCAATTTATTTCCCAGTTTATGAAGACTATTGCTCTCTCCCTCCTCTCTCCAAATTGGAAAAAAAAAGTAAATGGCAAAGGTTTCCTTGCAGTAAAATATATTTGTAGCACTCTATACCACAGAAAATTTTCTTTTCAGATTTGCAAGGCTTCTGAACACATCTGGGCTGTAAACATCAGCACTGAGAGACCATTTTGTGTTGACAAGAGGAGGTCTGGTCAGGGGAACTGAGGACAGAACTGGAAGTATGAATTGCTAAACTTTCTCCATCTCTGCCTGTAATGATTTCTAGGCACATTTTGTCCTAACAGAACTTCCTAATATTTATAGTATCTTGCTAATGTTTATCATATCTTCCAGCATTCAGATGGGTAGAAGACAAAAGCACACAGATAATTTTTTTACTGATCCCCCATTAGATTAACTGAAAGAAATGAAAAGATGAACAGGCTTTTATCTGTGTTGGCCAAAGAGAGCCTGTGCCACACTTACACCAGTGGTTTTTCTCCAACAGCTGGTCCACATCACAAAGCACAGATATTCCTGTATGCCTCAGTAGGCCAACAAGATGGAAATTCCCATTTTCTTCTACTTTAGCACAAAGTGAGAGCCTCTGGTCTTGCATTAAGAAACTATGAGCCTTGTTTTCCATACTGAGGTTCTGCTGAGATTTGATGAAAATTTCAGAGCAAAACTGAGCTTTGATTTTCCCTGATATTTGGTGTTGTCAGCACCCAAGCCTATATAGACTTTCTCCGGTAGGAAGACCAAGAAGATGTAATCCCAGCTCACTTGAAGTTAATGGCAAAGCAACCATGGACTTAACAGGGCCATAATTTCAGCACCTAACACCATAAAGCAGCCTTTGGTACAACTGATTTCCTGAATTGCATTTGCTGAATGGTTTGTTCTAAGGTTTCTCAGTGTTTTTTTTTCAGAAAGTACCCACAGTGGCTTCTGGCTTCTTTTTTATTTCCTTTGTAACAACACACTTTATTATGGCAATTTAACAAATTAATTTAAGGGTTTACCTTAATAAAAGATATGATAATAATTTTCTAAACTTGCAATGGCACAAAATCACCACTATTAGGGTTCCATAGGATTCTCTATGCATTAGCAAATGTAATTTTGCAATCAGAAATCCCCTCATGCCCCAAAAGCAGGACACAGAACTGTCTTTTTCAGTAGAAATACGTTTTGGACTCAAGCAGTTGAGTCCAAACTAAGCTAAAAATCCTTACCAACTGCTCCATATATCAAGACCAATCCTGAAACTGAGCCTTTATTTTGAAGCTTCGTTGAACTGGAATTGAATCAGGACAAGTTCAGCTGCCCCCAAATTAGAGCTCAGAATCTTTTGCTGGTATCACTTAGGCCATGAAAATAAGATAGATGTCTAATCTCAAGTTATTTTATCAGCAGCACCCCAAAGCTGGAGATGCTGTGATTAGTAGGAAGGTAGGAAGCTGATTTATGGTTAGAGAGAGCATAGAGAAAACTAAAACTTCTTTAGAATAGAAGTAGATGAGGCCATTTTTGCACGAAGCAGGTGGGAAGGATGGCACAGGCTGACAAACAACGAGGCAAAACTGGCTTGGCAGTGGTGTGAGGTGCCTAGATAAGGTGACTGAAACTAAGCTGTGCCTAAATGAATTTCCAAACTACACCTGTGACTCTCCAGATTCTGCCCCTTAGCTGAGAACTGAGAACTTGTTGTGCAGTAACACAGCCTTTTTTATCAGTCTCACAATGCAATATATTTAGCAATTTTTTTAACAATTACATATCATGGCATGCAACATTACCCATTGACATGTGTGATACTGCATATTACATAGGATGCTGTTATCCTGTGTAGTGTATAATTCATCTAAGTATCAAGGATATGGGATTAAGCACATATAGTTTCCATGTGAAATCCAAACTCATCTAAATACAAATCAGTAGTAAAATCAGCACAGCACATTCAGCTGAAAATAGGCTTGAAAAACAAGGTCAATAAAATTTTTACCTGCAAATCACTCAGAGTAAAACAAATAATGTTGTTTAACTCTGTACAGTCAAAGAAAGAATCAGAAAATGAAAGGAATAACCTGAAAATCAATCAGCATCTTGTCTGAAAGCATTAATAGAGAAAACAGACTTTTTTTTCTGAATCATAGAAGCACAGGAATGAGAAACATCTCACCTGATGTCCACAAAGCTGTATAGACATGAAATGCAACATTGCTAGTAAATATATATACCCCTTAATCAAACTACTGCAGGTAGAAACCCACAATTTTATAAGAAAACATCAAATAAAATTACAGTGCAGTTTATCAACAGACATTCTCTGTGTATCTCTGATTATATTTATTGTGGGTTTATTCTGCTGAGCTGAATCCCACTAATAGTACCCAGGGAAATATCTATTTGCTTGATTTGTGAGAGGAGTTATTTTTATTCACATTTCAGCTTCCCAATTGCAGATGAAGCTTTATTCAATGAAACCTATTAAAAGCACAGAAAGAGACCTCTTCCCTGCCTGGTGGCACATTCTGGCTCTGTCTCACCCACAGGGTGATGTACAGGTACAGACTGGGTGGCATGGGCCGGTGGGTTTGGTGGCTTATGTGGTGTATTAGAGACAAGGTTTTATAAACTTGTGCATTCACTGCAGACCAGCTTTCTAGAAAGCAGGCTGGACACAAACTGTGCTCTAAGCCATGTTTCATGTGGACAGATTAGAAGGTTGTGCCAGACCCAAAGTTGCAGGCTGGTTTATCTGTCTTGTTGGTAGGCTCTTAGGAGAATACGTGTGTTTATTAGACCCCTGGGTGAGCTACACACAGTAGTGTCTGGAAGATATGATCCCATTATTCCTGAAAGAACCAAATAACATGAAACTAACTGAACTGCAGTTTATTTGGTTTCTCCTGGTTTCACTTCACAGTGTGCAAAACAAGATAAAAAAGGAGGCAGCTGCACAGAGCTCATGGCCCACCCTTAGCTCTGGCAAGCACCCAAGCATGTTCATGGGAGTAATGGGCAGAAATTGTGTTTGCTTAAGAAGAACTCCTGTGGCTAAGGTGGCATTTGCATGGAGGGCTGGTGTGGCCCTCAAAACCATCCCTGCAGTTGCACCTCAAGCCCAGCCTTGGCCACAGCCCACCCCTGACTTGAGGGCCCTGAGCAGAGGTGGCACATCCAGCTCTTGGAACAGCCCTGGTTCAGGCTGCTGGAGTGTGAGATGTTTACAGCCTGGGGGAGATTTATGATGATGTGTTTGTAATTTATGAGGGTTTTTCCCTTCTTTTCCTCTCCCTCTCTTCCCCTCTCCCACCCTCCCACCTTCTGTCACTGGCTACATTCTAAATCATTGATGTGATTCTCAGTCATTCTTGTGCCAGGATATAAATCACTCACCTCCCAACAGCTATTCACGTGGCTGCAGCAAAATGCTTCCTGTGTGGTAATTTGAAAGGCAATGAGGGAAAACTGGTACAGATCAATAATGTAGGATTTTTGGGGTGTTTACCACAGAAAATGGATGTTTTATCTTTTAGGATAAAACATCTGCTGCAGCCCATTACAAATAGAGGAACTGGGATTTAATGGTGAGTCTGGCACGTGGCACTGTTATTGTCCTAACTAGATAAAGAATATGTGTTTACAAGGAATACATTAATGCTTGATGAGGCATGGATGGCACCATAAAATACCAGTTGCTTCATGTATTTATGAGGTGAACAGTGACTTTTCTACATTTTTCTACATTTTGTAGAAAAGTCTGTCTTGCATTAAAAACCTCATGATGAGGAATTTTATAGCCTTAAACACCAAGGACACTGAAAAAGACACAGATAGATGCTGCAGAGCCTATAAGGAAATACATTGTCTGAAAAATATTCCTATTGCTGCGCTGTGCTTTGGATTTCTTATTTTCCCCCTGTGGGGCTGAGGTGAGCAGACATAAACTTGTCCTTCCCAGGAGAATCAAGCAGAGCAGCATTGCTCTCCCCTGCACTGCAGAGTGGCCCTTTCTGTGTCTGAACCCTGCAATTTGTCCCCTGGCAACCCAAGCGTGATGCCCTTACTGCCACTACCCCTGCCATGGGTAAAATCAACCCAAATCTTCCTGGTTCTTTCCACAAGAGGGGCCCTGAGATGCCTCTTTGGAGCACTACATGAAAAAGTAGTGTGGGTTTATGGGATGCTTTTAGAAGAAATGACCTACCTTCAGAACACCTATGTTCAGGCTATTTCTGTTTTTACAGTGTAATGTTTTTTAGTCTTTAAGAAGAGCTAAGGGGAATGTTTTCTTACTTGAGACAACATCTCTTAAACAGTCTATAAGGAGCATCAGATTATATCCCTACCTGACCTGCAAAGAGAAGCCCTTTATGAACTACTTTTATTTTTTCTGGGTTTTGGAGATGCAGGACTGTGGAGGTGATAACAGTAGAAGATAGGTTTTGAAGAGAATAATTTTGGCAACTTTATGCTGTGCAACCTCACAGCTTTTTGCTTCCACAACATTCTGGCAGTGGGGTGCCGTGCTTTTGCTTTTTTTTAGGCTGGAAGTAAAGTTTATTATTGTAACCCTTTTCTTACTCTAAGAAATGGGTCCCCTAAGCTGTCATGGCATGTAGTTTCTAGAATACTGTTGAATAAGGGATACAAAATATTTCTCTTGACACTTCATATTGCCCTGACTGCCGGCTTGAAAATTGCAACAGCAGTGACAAAAGCTGAAAGACCCGTTCTGCTGGCCTGATTCATAGGAAAACAATATATTTTTGTTCGAGCTGTCACAGCAAAATCCCCTTGAAATGTTACTCAACATGACTGGATTGCAGAGTCAGGTCCTCTTTGAATAAAAGTCTTTAACTTTCAGAAGAACTCAAGGAGTATGGTTTCATCATTTTAGGAAAAAAAAAAGATGCCAATGGAGAAAAGATTAATTTTCCCATCTCTTGTTGAATCCTTGAAGACTTTTATATGATTCAGTATGTTTTATGAGCTGCGTTTCCAGGGATGCTGGCAGAAAACAGGGTAATCACTCTTTCACCATCATGTCAGCCTTATTTTAACTGGCCTCCACTGACTTTTGGGAAAATGAGGAGCAATTGGAGCCATCAACCAGCTCTGTTTGTGCATACCTCTCTCTGGTACCTGACCTCACCAGTCCACCTGCTTTATCGACTTTACAGCACACATGGGTCCCATCAAATTATTCTGGGAGGTAGGAGCAGGGAAAAGCATGGAATAACTTTGTCCTTTGAGTGGAGGAGGCAGGAGTCCTCCTGGCAGCTCAGCCAGCAGAACTAGCCATTTTCAAATCTGCAACTTGCTGTGGCTGGTGGCTGCCTGGAATATAAGCTGGCAGTAAAACCCTGCCCTTCCCCTCCCACCTCTCCTGTATCTGCTTCATTTTATATGTTTTTACAGGATGAGGAGATAAAATATATGATAATTTTTTAGGTTGTCCAAGCCAGTATCTGCTGTTCATTTAATCCCAAAAGAATGCTTCATACATATTCTCTGTGTATATGTTGTATCCTGTGTTCTCTGAAAGGGATGCAGGTGCACAAGTATAAATCTCCAGTACCCTCCTAAATGCCTTATGCAGTCAAGCTGTCCCTGGGTGAATTGACAGAAAGGAGCTTAAAAGCTCACTTTCCCTTTTCCATTCCCTTCCAGAGTAGTTCCTGGGTTATCCTTCCCTCTGTGTTCGGACACTTGACATAAAAATAATTTTATTATCGATCAACCAAATATACATTCTGAGTCTTAAACGCTGCTGTTTGGGTCAGCCCAGAAATCTCTCCTCCTGCCTCTAATCACGACCTGTGACAGATGCTAGGGGAAAGGGTGACAGGATAAGGATGTGAACAGGGTGACCTTGAATTTGTTGAACTCTTCAGCTCACAGAAATCAGCTGCTTAGGGGCTTTGGAGATGTGAGTTGCATGCAGATGATTATTCAGAGGTGTCACCAATCTGATGTGCACTCAGTCAATCACTTTCTAAACCCTTTTTCCTGTGGTGTCTCTTTCCACAGGCTGTCAGTGAATGCCAGGATGCTGCTCTATGCTGTATAAGGAAGCATTTCCTTCTGCTTGCTTTCAAAATTGCTCTGGATAAATTCACTGGGACCTCTTTAGCTCTTATTTTATGAGAAATAATAAGTCTCATGGCTTATTTAATCTGTTCCATAGTACTTGGAATTTTGCAAACCTTTGTCATATGCTTCACATAATCTACTGGGATGAGCCTTTATATGGGAGCTGTTTAATTCTCTGATGATCCATATTGCCCCTCTCCCCACTTTCATAGCTCTGTTAGACTGCTTTGGAAATGGGGTGACAGGAGTGATTGCACTATAAAATAACACAGTGACATAATGGCTGAGTTTTTGTTCCTTTCTCTTTTTGGCTACTGTGGAATGTTGCAATTCAAATCCAAACTATGAATCTGCACACTTGCCTAGTACCAGATATCCAGGCTTCAGTGACTTAAGTTTTCTAGTAACTATTTAAATTATGCTAGGTCTTCCATACAGAATAGAAACTGATTTTTTTTTGTTTTGTTCTTTAGCTTATACCTAAAGTATAGCACTGAGAAAAGGAAGGAATTAAAATGCTTAGGTATGTTCTAATTGTAATTCTTAGTTTTCTGATGTGATGGAGCTCAAATTTGCAGCCTGCATGAGTTGTACTGTGTTGAATTTAATATCTTCAACTGTTCCAGAACTAAATATGACTCATTCCAGACCCTAGAAAAGTGTAATTATATGGAATAAACCCCACATTTAAAGGGGGAGATGGAAAATTTGTTCTTAAACCATGTGTTGAAAGCTGAGTAGAGTTTGAAACATTAAGAGGTGCTCCCAGGGAAGATGGATTAGTGACCAGAATTCAAGAAAAGCAGTCAGATGTGAATTATAAATTGCATTTGTTCAAGGTTCTGTGGTTTTTCACATGGGCACTTACACGCTACAATATAAAGCTATAAATATGAGGTAAAGTTTCCAGACTTTTTCCCTTCACTTTTTGTATCTGTCTTACAGGCAGAATGAATGTGGTGTGTTTTGTCCAGCTGAGCCCATCCATGTAGCCCAGCACAGCTCAGAGTGCCACGGACAATTTGTAGCGCAGAATTTACAGCCAATATGCAAAATATTAGCACGACAGCCATCGACCCTGCCTGGGCCTGTGAGCACAGCCAGCACCCAGTGCCCGTGGCATCACACTCTGCCCTGCCTGTCAGTCTGTGTGGGAGCCCAGGACATCCCTCTGGCTGCCCTGGATGGCTCAAGCCCCTGCCAGGGGGCTCAGAGACCTGGACACGAAGCCAAAGACACCTGCGGCTTTGATTTTAACCCCTGGAGAAAATTACCAACTTCATATGAGGGTTCACAAGCCACGGGAGTTTAAGTAGAATGATAGTTAGTTTGTTACAAGAGAGAAAAGTAGAATTTTGAGTTTTTAGAATGGGGGTTCAGAAGCCAAGATGGAGGGATTTGGGCACGCCTTGTCCTTCTTCTTTCTTCTTCTTAGCCTCCATCTTCTGGGTGATGTTGGTGCTTCTGGATTAGAGTTTGGTTTAGACTAGAAACACATTGTCTAACATAGGTGATAGGTATTGGAAAATTATTGTAAATAATGTACACATACTTTTTAGTATAAAAAGATAACACCGCCCCAAGGGTGCTCAGTGTGCCTCAGACCAACTTGCTAGACAGACCTCAGCAGGTCAGAAAAAGAATGTTATAGATAACTAATAATAAACAACATTGAAAACCACAGCCAAAAAAAATCCTGACTCCTTCTTCCATCTTGGGGCTGGGAAAAGAGACTTTCTAACACCTCGGGGTCATCTCAACCACAGAGACCCCGAGAAGTCTGGCAGAACAAGGCTTTGCTTTTCTATTGTTCATTGTCAGGAGAAAAGTCGCACAACACTGCTGCCTGCAGGCTGGAGTGGGACCAGGAGCCAGGGACCATAATCTTTGTGCCTGTGAATAATAAGGTGTGTGCCTGTGCACTGGCAAGGATCACGATCACAAAATATGTATTTACTTCCTTTTCCATGCCATCGAGGATTAAGGAAAAGTCCTGCCCACTGTATGAGATCCAGCTGTTTCAGGTGGCAGGGTTCTGGGCTCTGGCTGCTTAGAAAGAGTGTTCTGCACCTGGGATGTCTGCTTTGAGATCCAGAGATAAGACACCAGTCCCAAATCCAGAGAGCTTGAAAATATACAGGATTTGAAAATTGGATGCCATGTAACAGCCATTCAGACAAATTTTTAAAAATATTTCCCTTTTTTTTTTCCTGTGGAGATTATTGGTACTTCCATTAAACAATAGTGATTGTTTATTTTAATAATTTAAAATTATTTTAATGGAAATGTGTATGCTTCCCCATGGAAAACATGGTAATTTCTTTTAAAGAATTCTCTGTGCTTGAAATTCCTGAAGGTTTTGGTTAAGAGAAAGGTATTTTTAAAAGAGTCTTTCAAAGTTGAAAACAATCCAAAAACCTGTCCAATTTTCCAACCAGTTCTACTCCATGAATTTGGAGAGCACTGCAGGGCCCTTTGAGAACACCCCACGTATTTCTCCTGTTTGCTTCTATGTAGGATTGGAACTATTTTGTTTGACATTATGTGAACTCTTTCCTTGTAGCAGCTGCTGTTTATGCATCCTTGAAACGAATCAAGGCAAACAGAGACCATTTTGAGTGAAAATGTGCTAGCAAATACAGAATGGCTAGAAAAAGTAACAATTTAATAGATTTTGTGCACATTGGATCAACATACTAGAAATACACCATTGCTTTTTGTAAGACTTTGGTATTTCGCATAAAGTACCCTAATATTTGGGCTGTTCTGTTTCTCTCTGTTTCCCTTACCTCTAGACAGGACTAAAATATGTCAGATAAAAAGTTGTAAAGATGGCAATAATTGGTGAAGTATTGATAAAGAAAGAGAATTAGTTTTGTTTTTCCAGTTTCTTTACTGAATATTTATGTCTCTCTTCCCGAGTACCCTGAAATTTTAATAATGCCAAAAGTCTTGCTGGGATAACTTGGTTTGACGTCTCCCTATATTTTGGCCCTGGTGCGATCTGAAGCTCTCAACTCATAGATTAGCAAAATCCAGAGGCGGAGTGCATGTGGAGACAACATCTGTTTGCCACCAAAGTGTCTTTTAAAGGATAATCCCTTATGCATGGAGCTGAGTGGGGCTGCATTTCACGACATCCCTTGCTGTGGTTGCTGATCATGGAGACATCCCTCAAGGTAACTTTAAATGTCTCATTTGGGTAGGGCTACCAGCAAAGCACAAAAAATTTGGTTTTCAGCTCAGGCTGAACCACCGGAATGTTTTTCTCAGTGGCTGAGCACATTTTGCTATCAGACAGAACCAGGTTAAAATAAGGGTGCATGTTTAAAATAATGTCTGCATGTATTTCAGTTATGGTTTTGACCACTGCAGTTGAGGATCCTGAATAGCACAAAAGTCCACTAAAAACTGTGTAAATATAAAAATTGTCTTTATATATGCTTTTTAGAGATATTATGTAACAATGATGGTGTCCAAAATGCCACTTTTACTGCCTGCCTCCCTTCAGCATGTTAAAGACCTAATTCTTCATTCCATTGTACCACTTAGTGGAGTTGCTCATTATATATCTTTATCTACAGGCAAAAATTGAGAAACAGGCATCAGGACTTTTGTCATGTGGCTACATAGGGTGTCCCAGGATGTCATGCTTTCCTAAATGGTCTTTTCCAACTGATGTCACAAGAAAGCAAAATACCTGTGAAGGAACTGAGCAATTTTTGTTGAGAAATTTGTCCCATGTAGTTTCACCAGTTGGAAAATAGCATTCTGTTTCTCTTCTTCCTCACCCTCCCTCCCTGCCTGGTTTCTTTTTAATCTCTAGAATGTTCTTAGACAAAAAATTTTGCTGAGAAGTCAGGGAAGGTTCATGCCTTTCTACAGGCCTTGAGACCATGTTTCTTTAGCTGCTTACCATGCTTCCTCTGGAACTGGTTGTTTTAGAGTGGCGTCCTAACTTTTCCACATTATTTTTGAGGGAAAACAAAGGGGCAAATTCCATCTCTCTGCCCTCTCAATGCTCTTCACAGAAACTGCGTTTATGAACTTGTTAATCCACTCTTGTTTATCAACTAATCTTCTGTAAAGGGGAGGAAATAAGTTGAGGGGAAGATTACTTCTCCTTCCACCACGTGGATGGGGTATCTCTACGCACACAGGTTTTCACTCTGTCTTTGCCTTCACACAGCAGGGTCACATGAAAAAAGAATAACTCAGGTTGAAGAGACACGTGCTTTCAGTTCAACATCCTGCTCAAAGCAGGACCATCTCCAAGGACCAGCTCCAAAGATTTCTCCCACGAGGAGTTGTAGGCGGCAACTCTTTCTCTTCAAGGCAAACACTCCTAAGTCTCAGAGTTTCTCCTGGTACGTCATGTGCTCCAGCCCCCAGCCAGGTTGGTCGCCTCTGCTGTGCTCACTCCAGTGTGCCCATGTCTCCCTGGCACTGAGGAGCCCAGAACTGGACCCAACACTCCAGATGTGTCTTGCCTGGGCTGGGCAGAGGAAAAAGACCACCTTCTGAGATGTACTGGCCAACCTCTCAGTAATGTAGCCCAAGATGTTGGCCTTCTTTTACACAAGGAGACATTAGTGGTCAATATGGTGTCCATAAAGATCTTGTCCTTCTTTGCAAAGTGTTTTCCATCTGGGGGATCCCCAGTGTGTTCTGCAGCATGGGCTTTTCCCTCCCCAGTTACAGCTTTGCATTTGACTTCCATAAGGTTCCTGCCTGACTGCTTTCCCAGCTGGCTAAGATTCCTGAGAGGAAGTCCTGCCTCCCAGTGTGCTGACCACTTCCCCAAGTAGCCAACTATGGTGTTATCTGTGAGCTCCTAATTTCTCCTATGGGTTTAGTTTTTTAAATTTTTTAAAACTTTTTTTTGAGGTAGGGGAGGATTCAAGTACTTTGGCCACATCTGCACAATTCAATTACATATGGCCTTTGCTGTTCTAAGGTGGTCATCTGACATGGAAAAAGGTCCTAAAAAGGGTAATAAAGAAATAAATTCTCTCCCACTGCAGAGATAGGACATCCTCACTTTTGCCAAGATGGTGCCTCGCTTTATAGCCTTATTCTCTATTTTGCCACCCTTGCTTTAGTTTATGATCTGTCTCATATTTTCCAGTACAAATGCATGTGACATCCTTGTAGTGACAGCCAAAACAAGTCAATTTCTTTCCAGAAGAACTGGCACAGTACTTTTCTTGGAACCTGGCGTTACTTTGATGGAAACACTTAAGGAAATAATAATTAAAGTAGATCTGCAGTCAGATAGGAGGAAACAGTAACCCTTGATTGGTGGAGACAGGAAGAGGAAATAGCCTGGTTGTGGAGCTGGGACTAGTACTTCTTGCACAGGGAAAACTGCAGAAGTAGTCCTTGTCTACAGACTCATTAGTCCTCTATTTGCTCTACAGCTCAGATTCAAGCAAAAAGCATCCCTCTGGTTCCTTCACTCCCCCAGTGCCTACTGTTCTGCTTCCATTTAGCAAAAGTGACCTTCTCTGTCCTCATATGTTGTGCTTCCAACACTTTTGGCTCTTTGTCCACAGCAAGCACTAAATGAAATTAAAAGTAAAACAGAAACATAAGCTAAACTACACCCAGTAGTACTACAACCATGTGTCCTGTAACCACAATAAAATACTACTGTGATAAATCTTTAAGTGAGGTCAATAAAGCAATAATACTGTACAGTGGAAACTGATCATTTAATATAATGACTGATTTATTACACCATTAACTTGTCCTTAGCTTTGTCTTAGGACAGTTTGCTGGATGCTTGTTAACTACTGGAATAAACTGTTTCTTGGTGAAAATACTTAAATAAGAGCCTGTAAGTTATTGACCAGTGTAAGATTGGTCCTTCAGTCTACCAGAAAATTAAAGTCTGTAGTGCAAAACAAAACACATGTAATTTGGCTATTTTCAGTCATTACGGTATCAAAGCATGCAAATGTGTGAAAGTAAATACAATGAGTAAATAATAGCCTATAGGAACTGATGTATAAAAATTTCACCTTTGGGAGATAATTTCTGTTTACCTGCAGTAATTAGGAAATATGACTGGCAAAAATCTGGCAGACTATGCCTTTGACCAGTAGAGCCGTGTCATGGGACTCCTACTTCTGGTTGTATGACTAGAGGGATGTTGCAGGAGGATAGAGGATGGCTATGTCAAAGTGAGAAGAACTTGAAATCTCTGTGAAAGGATGTAATGATTGTGGTAGCAGGGGGCAGAGACCTTGTAGCTACCATCCAAGGCTCCCATATTTTCCTCTGCATGGTCAGGAGGAGCCAGTCCCTGACTTTTGCCCTTCCCAGCATCCCTTCACTCATATCTGGCCTGTCTTTGTTACTAATAATGGAGTGCTTCTTAATGTTCTTTGGCTGAAGAGGTGTAGGCAAGCCACAATCCAGGCTGGATCTGGACATCAGGATAGATTATTCTGCACTGGTATGTGCTTACCAAGACAACTATTTGTTACTTAGAGTGGAATGGTTTCCTAAGGTCTGTCCTTAGACAGACCTTAGTAAATCATAACAGAGACAGGACCTTAGTGTGAAACAGTGGAGTGTCTGTAAGGATACAGCTTTAAGAACACCAGATGTGCTTGTGACAGTTTTCCCACACAGCTGGCATGGAATGGCCTTTGGCCATACAATTAAACCTTCTAGCTTCCAAACCAGGTGTCAGCATTGAAACTGAGCGTGGTTCCTGACTTAGGCTCAGAAGAGAACTATTTTGGGAGAGTGCTATTCTGTACTGGAACCATGCCAGGATCTGTTCCAACAATACTGGGAGATGACGAATTCTATTACTCTGAACCATTTCCTGACAGAAACTAATTTATTTTATGCATGGAGTCTTAGAGGGCTGAGGCAAGTATCTGGGATCTGTACAACCATCTTACTTTTATTTCCCGCTGGTGTAGCTCCACTGACTTCAGTGAGGTTACTTTAGATTCACTCTGGTGTGATCAAGATAAAAAGGTTTCTTACATTTGGATTTTGGAAAAGAAACATCCACTTTCTCCTGTTTATTACTAAGTCTTCTAAAATTCAATATAAGGAAGAATATGAGAGAGAAAACATTAGAAGAACCAAGAGAATAATTATCTTGTGAGGTAGATATGTGGGAAGGGATAGGAAAGAGCAAAGATGTTTGGGGCAGGAAACAGTGATCCTGGAAGTAGAAATATACATAAAAAAGAGTCAAGATCTAGCAGAATTAAAGCTAAGATTGATACAGCATTGTCATAGACGGCAGATGGGAGACCTGGAAATACAGAAATGATAATGGACAGGGAGATAGAGAGCCTGTAAGGCAGTGATGGGAGAAGACGGTGCAAAGGAATTGGATGTGTGTGCCCAGTTTGGAGCAGGCTCTGGAGACTTGTGAGTGGGGAGTCAGAGGAGACATCTGGACCCAGCAAAGAGAATGGAGAGGCTAAGATGCAGAGCTCAGAGAAAGAGAGGAAACTTACACTGAGACTCTGTTGGATGCAAGGAAGTGTATGACAGACTGGGCTTTAAAATGCTTATAAATCAGTGTCAGGAACAACATCCTGCCAACAAATGCAGGATGAACAAAATAGAAACTGAAAACTTCACTATCATCCTGGGAAAAAACACATTTTTAAATGCTGCCTGCCTCCTACATGGAGCTGAATGCATCTGAAAATATCCTCTAATTTGCATACAAATAGCTACATAAATTGGGCTTGATCTTGCTTGTGGTTGTAAACAGAGGGATGGGAACAGGAGGCAGCACAGCGCAGAAAATGTTGTGCTGGACTCGATTTGCAGCTCTGCTCCAACATCACTTTCTGACCTCATGGGGATGGGGCTACTTGAAAGATCTGACTCTTTCTGGGATATTTAGAGTAGGACTGTCTTCCTTCATTTTGGATATGGAAAAGTTATAGAGCTAATATATATAATTGTGGAGACAATTACCTTAGACTTGATTGATAGTGAAAGGAGGAAAATAGGTGGAAAGCCATTCTCCTGGCCTATTATAAATGCCTTTCTTAACAAAGGTGAATTGCCCTTAGGAAAAGGGGTCTATTAGCAAACATAAAAAGAACACACTGTAAGTACATTGGATTCATATGACCAAATGGTAGGCATCTAAATTACAGCAGATGACTCCAACCTAAATTACCTTTTTTTCAGGAATTTGTTCAGAAATACTTATTGGCAATACTTAACATTCTCTATAAGTGTGTTGAGAGCTTCAAATATGACATGTAAACATACATATTATTAGTAGCAAAAATAGCCTCAAATTTCACATTTTTAGCACTTGAAAGGTCAGATCTTATAACAACTAAAACATTGAAATCCCAATATTTCAATGTGTTTTTCTCACGCCTTTTCCCCATCCAACTTTAGTTATGAAAACAAAAATATTTATTTCTACACAGGCCAAGTAAAGTAACACTGCATGCAGATGATGAGGTTTTCTTCTAGAAATATTAAGTCTATTATAAAGTAGCTTTTCTGACACTGTTATTTACAGTCTCAAACAGAAGCAAAATCTATATCTAAATCGAACCTTAATCCATACATATACATATATAAATAAAATTCTGTGCAGGCATTTTTTGTCTAAATTTAAGCCATTTAGTGTTGTCTGAATTTAAACCATTTAGTTTTGTCTGTATCTGACAGAGAGGTCTCTCTGAAAAGGCAAGTCATTCCATATTAAAATAGGCACTCAGGACAGATGAGGTGAATCCTTTGGAAGTGCATCTTTTCTCTACTGACTAGTGGGAGAACGTGGTTTAAACTGGGAGATATTTACATGCCTAAACTGCAGACAGGTGTCTCATGTGTCATGATCTCCTTGCAAAATCGTTGCCATCTATTTCAAAAGACTCCAGGATCAGCAGTGTTACTCCTGCCTCCACAGCCTCTTCCCCAGGATTTTGGAAGCAGTGAGATTATCAGCATCACTGAATCACCTCCTGTGTTACAGACAGCAATGACAAAAATGTCTGCAGACACTTTCTTAAACCCAGGCTCTGCATCTCCACATTCCTGCAGCATACTGCTTCTTTTGGGAGGCTGGTCTATAGTATCAGTTTTATTTGGTTTTATTTTTGTCAGTATTACTTGTTCCAGCATAAAGAATGATCGGCAGATCCTTGCTGCTCCTTCCCAGTCCCTTTGTTCCTTTGTCTGAGGTCCACACTGTGTACCTGTCCTCTTGGCAGACTGCACATCCCTCTGTGCCCTGGATGTGCTTCTCTGTCAGACCTGATGGATCTCCTTTGAAGGAGCCTACCATCATGAGCAGACCCCAGATTTTTCCTTTTTTTCTGATATTGATATGCATGTCTTGTCCTTTCTCTTCCTGTCTTTGGATGCACATCTCCTGTCTCTTGTTTTGATGCTGAATTGCCTGCACTTCAGTTCACATTCTTCTCTATCACCTTATTCTCAAATATCTCTATTATCTCACATTGCTTTTCCTCATAGCTAGTTTCTTTTGTACTTAGTGTCACTTCAACTCTTTTTATTTTTTGGTCTTTTTATAGTGTGTGTTCTCTAACATAGTACACCTGTTGCCCAGCACTATCTGTCTGTGCATCACACTGCTTTTTCTGGTTTGTTATCATGCTCATTCTCCCATTTGTGGGTAACCATTTTAACATAATTTATGCCATGTCTTTGTGTTCTCCTGTACTTTTCCTGTTTTCAAAGATAGATACCTCTAGTAAAACAAGTCTAAAAGCCTTGATCCCTGGACAAATATCTGAATAATTTGTCAGTGCAGAGTTGGTGAGAAGGTCTCTGATGTTTGAGTAAACATCTCCATAGAATACTATAACAGTTTTTTTAAATTCTCTGCATTGAGGGGGGATTGTTACACCCCTTACACCCACCAGTTTCCAGGAGGCCCAGCCCAACCCATAACAATACATAATTCCCTTGCTAGAACTCAGATGTTGTTATTCCTTTGTTAGAGCTGAGCTGAAGCAAAGTCAGGGGAAGTCAAAGCCTTTTGACTGAGGGTACCATTAAACTGTTGCAGGTGGTTAAATGCTTTTGCCCAGATAGCTTGCAGACTTGAAATCAGCTAGCACAACTACAGCCCCATTGTCAGCTGTAGATACAGGGAGTGAGGCCACTTCCATACCTTTGATGTTCACATCATAATGCACACAGATATTCATGTCGCAGGATATTCAAAAAACAGGAAGACACCAGGAAGCTTATGGAAGAAACAGTGCTGAAAAAGATCAGAGAGAAGCACCAAAAAGATCTGAGCAGAAATCACTCTTGCTATGCTCACTTGAGAGGGTTGGGTCTTTCATGCAGGTCCTCTCTGATGGGCTGGATGTTGTACTGCTCCTTTCCCTGACAACAGATCCTGACTCTCAGAGCTGTCTCAGAGTTACAGAGATTTTTTCTGATATTAGAGAGCCAGCAAAGCAACTTTATTTGCACACTTCATGAGATGGCTTCAGGTAGACAGTTAAGAGGGTTCATGCACAAGGGACTCAAGAATACATTACAGAATTTCATGGGAAATTTGCCAAAAGTTTATCTTTAGACTAGACTGTTTTTCCTTAACTGCCTAAGTGTGAGATAAAATCAAATTTCTGATAGAGGCATGTGTCTGAAAGCTGATACAAATCTGTAGCTCTAGCAGGGTAGGAGATTGGTATGGAGAGTAAAGGAGCTAAGGATGTTTGGGCTGAGAGGTACTCTGAGACCAGCCCTGACTCCAGCTTAGCCACTTTCTGTTTCTGAATTGAACATTCACAATTCCACTTGAAACCAGTGGCAAATTTAGGTCAAATTGAAAGAAAGTCTTCTCTGAAGAAAGGCAAGCAAAGAAAGAAAAAAACACCAAGCAAAAAAAGTGTTGGCAATGTCAAAAAGATTAGTTTCAGCATTCTCCAAGCTCAGTGCTTCGATTTTTTTGAGTTGGATTCAAAAGGAGCATCTGCTGAAGTAATTCCAGCTCTCATAATCCTGGTGATTAGGATACTGGCCCAACATGCTGAAGACCCCAAAACCTTAACTTATTTTGAAAGGGAATTTGAATATCTTTCTTCTAAGGAGACTTTTCCCACTGAACAATCAAATTCTGCTTCTTTAGTTATTTAACTATTATTACAAACAAATATTCCCTCTGAAGAAGGGGACTACATAGGCTGGGAGTCTAGAGGAGAGAAACCTGATATCAAGTCTTTTTTCCAAGTATCCTGACAAGGGGAAATTGGTCCCAGATGAGTGCTTTAATCAGCTTATTCTGGAGAGAGGTGACAAATGCTGCCGCGTGTTTTTTTGTAGTGTTTTCAATGGCTCCAAGAACTAGTTTTTCATGCATGCTTTTTTCCCTTTTCCTTATTTTGTTCTTGTTTTTTTTTTTTTTTTTTTTTTTTTCTTTTTTAATTCTTCTATATCTGGAAATAAAAAGAAACTTATCCATTTCAACTGAATGAAAATTTTCATGATTCTTTCATCTAAACCTCATTTGATTTATTTTGTATGCTTTTTTCCCCTCAAATTGTCATTTTACTTACTCAGCTTTTTCATTTGTGTGTTGAACCCAAGAATAAGTCATTTCTGTGGGACACATTTGTGTCCTACTGGAACTTCCAATCCAGTGGAAATTTATAAGGGAGAAACAAATATTTCATATTTTCTTTTCTCCATAGAGCAAATGACCAAATCCCTTTATTTAGGTCCTTGTTTAACAGCATTCTACTGTAAAATCATATTTTCAATATCAGAAATAATGACCTCATTGTCTGGCCCATTAAAAATAGCTCATGAAGGACACAAACCCCACAGATTATATTACTCTCCATTGTGCCATTTTTCTGGGAACTTTTTCTTTCTGTCATGCTTTATTGTAGAAGACAGAAAATAAAATAGTTTTCAATAATTTCTGGGCTGTTTTGCATAGTGTGCTGTGCATCTTTTTTAATGTTTCAAATTCTTCAAGTAAGAGGCATATCCTAGCTTTACAGCATTGGCCTTCCAGGAGCATGTGGAAATGAAGGATTTAGAAAGTCTATGGTAAAGGGATTACTACACATTACTGTTGCTTAATGACTATTACAATGTGCAAATTCAGATGCCAGTGCCAAATCAGCACTTTCAGCAAGTAGTAGGGGAGATATAATAGAGAGGAAAAATTGGAGTCACTAAATTTTTTAACCAGGAGACAGGCTATTTCCTTGAGGATATACAATTTTTTTTATTTATACATGGCAACTCAGATCTCAAGAATGTTGAATTTTCTTCTGGATACTTCTTCAAACTCTTTGCTGACTATCCAGGGAGGCAAAAGAGCCACTTGGGTAGTTAGCTGGCTAACTATGGACCATATTTCCTATTGCCTGTTATTGCATGCTTGAAGGAGAAGGCTGAAGAAGGGTTCCTGCTCACTGGGACTTCCTTCTTGCCATGGTGCTCCTCCTCAGTGGGCTAAAGGGCAGGAGCCCAGTGACTGAGGTGTTGTTTTCCATGCAGCTGTGCACACTCTCTCCAGCTACCTGCCAGCCAGCACTTGAGCTGCAGAGCCACAGTTCAAAAGGGAAGATTAATGATGAACATGAGCAAGAGGGGGTCTTGAGCTCAGGCTTGCTGCGTGGTCTCACTTTCCCATGTTTCTCATTTTCTCATCTGTTGATATAAAGATGATGGTAATTAACTTGCAAAGGTGGTGTGAAGTTTAATTATTGCATGCACTCCTCAAACGCAAGACAGCTTAGTGCTCTATTTCTGTAGTGCCACTTTTTAATGTTGTGTGGGGAGCGCCACATCACTCAGAAGCTGCTTGTGTCTGAACACAAGGAGAGGCAGAGGAGGGTGAAGTAAAGAGCATGTCTTTCAGTGTGTTGATAGTATTGGTGTGGAATGGAAAGACTAATCAGCAAACCCATCTTTTTAAAATACTTCCTTTGGGAATAAAATAATTTTGAACTGTTACCGAGTGCACATGGACCCATTTGCATGTCTAGTGACCTATTGGATATAATACAGCAAGACTGCCTCAACAGCAATAACATTTTGGACAAGAAATGTAACTCTCAAATCCTCTCCTGTTATAAACAGTGCATTTATAAACTGCTTGGCAGTGAAGGTAATTATCTCCTAATGAACAGAAAATTGTGCCTAGGGAAAAATCATGATAGAGAAAGAGAAGTAACTAATTTTTAAAATGGAATTATACATATATTGCTCCTATTACAATAATTACTTTTCTCCTGTTATACTTTTTTCTTTCTATGTTCCACTACACTATTAAATCAAACACAGTCTCTAATGTGTCTGAAAAATGTCAAAGACAAATGAACTTTCCCATATGGATGCAATATTTGCAGCCATAAATAAATTCTTACTGTTTTTGTCAGGCTTTTCACACACCCACAGATTCTGCTATCAGCTAGTAAATCATTGTGTAAGACACTATGGGATCAGATTTCCCTGGGTGAAGTGCTGGCCAAACCAGAAAGAAAATAATGTTGCAGAGAAACTAGTGTTTCCAAGTTCTGTCTTCCCATCCACCCCAAGTAGAATGTTTTCTTTCTGCTTTTCTTCAGAATTTCCAACCATGATGTCTACTTGGACAGAAGGCAAAGCAGATAGTGTTGCTGGTGTGCATTTTTTTTTTTGTGATAGCAGAGAGAATCTTGTTGTTGGACAGCTGGGATTTGAAAAGTCAGAAGTGCAGCAAGTCATCTGGAATTACTGCTGCATTTTCCTCTTCTAGCAGGACATCTGCCCAGCTAGATCAGTCAATGTGCCAAAAAACAAAACAAAACAAAACAAAAACCCTCCATGATTTCTCCAGTGATGTTTAAGGGTATCTCTTGAGATTCCTCTACACTGTGCACTGGGCTCCTATGAATGCTTTCAGAAAAGGTTTGCTTGCAACTAATCACATAATACTTCATATAATACTGTACTTTCCTTCAGACCATAGCTCTTCACCAGTAAAAACTTTCCCTGGGAGTCACATATGCAGATACTAAAGCAGTGAGGTTGCAGAGAATACTATGATCTCATCAGTGGTTCCACTGGACAAAATAAAATTGTATCCCTTTTATCAAAGAGAGGGGGAATAGGAAGTATAGAACCTTGTTATCTTCCTGGAAGTCAGAGCAATGCTCTGTGTGGTGTTAATCCTGAATAATCCATTTATTTTTTAATCAAGAGATGCCACTAATTTCTTATTTCTGGTGAGTTTCTTCTTTCCAACAAAATACTTCCTTTAGATTTCTTTCCTTTTGAAGCCATGGCAACTGTAGCCATGGCTTTTACTACCTATAAGAATTATTAATGCTCCACAGTTGAGCTGTCTTTAGTAATTAACAGATGAAAGGCAATGGCTCAATAACAATAAGACCTCTAATCAGCAGGGTATATCTTATATGCACATTGGGCTTGTGTACACAAGAAGGATTTGATGATGTCAGCTACAGATTGGTTCCTACAATCACAGAAAAGTAAATATCTCTGAGGGACTCTATAAAATCCCTGCTCATCCTCCTGCCCTGAAGCTGGAAGAGTTACAGGATTAGTTATCACTTTGCTGACATCTTGACTGAATTTTTTACCACTTTTAATCCCAACATCCCTGTGATGGAGATTCCCCCACCTACCTATGTTGGTTTGACAGTCTCATTCCAGTGCTCTGTTATCTCAGTGTAGACTCTCCCTGGTATGCCCACAGAAACATAGAATATCCTGAGCTGGAAGGGACCCACAAAGAACTTCAAAGTCCACTCCTGGCCCTGCAGAATGCCTGTTCCTCTGTTTTCCCTCACAAGGAAGTTGTAGACCACAATGAGGTCTCCCCTCCGTCTCCTGTCCTCCAGGCTGAACAAGCCAAGAGACCTCATCCACCGCTCATACAGCTTCCCCTCAGGGCCCTTCACCATCTTCATAGCTCTCTTTTGGACACTCTCTAATGGCTTTATATTTTTCTTATATTGTGGTGCCCAGAACTGCACACAGCACTGTAGGTGAGGCCAGGGCAGCACAGAGCAGAGCAGGACAATCAATCTCCCCTTTCAGCTGGCCAGTGGTGCTTTGCATGATGCACTCAGAACACAGCTGTCCCTCCTGGCTGATCTCCTCACATCTGGAGCTGAAGTTTTGCTGGCACCTTTCTTTCTGGCCACCAGAGATTTTAAACTCAGCTGCTTCCTGGTAGAGAAGTGTACCCGGGAATGCATCAAGGTCCTTTCAAAACTGGTGTTCAACACACCAGTCCTGTGTGTTCAATACAGGGTGCATAAATAATTGTCTCAGGTATGGTTTTTTACATAGCTCATAACCTAATCCCCGGTTCTATATTTATTCACTAGATAGTAGGGCCGAAATTCTGCTATTCTTTTAACAGTTACCTAAAATTCAGGACTTAACACTTTCCAAGATAGCAGTGGCCGGAGGCACCTGCCATCCCTGTTTGTGTTCAGACCTTGCCTATGAAAAATATTGTGACAGATTGGAAAACAGAGGCTGTGTCACTGGGCATTACCTAGGTGATGCACCAGATGTGCAATTAAGTTTGATGCCATATTAAACTCCCTATTCATTAATTAAGAAATTCAGATATATATCTCAGCTATCTCCTGCTGAAGAATTAGTCAATCAATGCCCTGAAGTTCAGTGCATGTTTGAAGCTGTCTGTTAGCAAAGGCATTAGCAGATAGGCAGCCATCTAGAAATATGTCATGGGACTGAGCACCCAAATACCTCTCCTAGCCCTGTCATGGTTTGGATAAGGCTGCATCTACTCAGCAGAATTAAGGCAGGATCCTGGCTTTAGCTGGAGCAGTGTGCTGATGTGATCCCAACAGCCACAATAACAACCAATACAAGTGACAATGTTGTCAAGTTTGTATGTGGTGTAGCCCTAAAAGTACATAATTCTGCTTCTTGCCACTGATTTTTATCTGTGCCAGCAAAATCGAGGCAGGACAGATGTGCCAGCTTCTGCTATGAGGCATGCACAGAAACATTGATTTTAATGCTGAAAAACACCTGTGGGCTGTGTAATCCAGGAAGAGGAAAGAAGCCAGTTGGCAACTAATTTCTTGCTGCCTTTGTTTCTCCAAGAACTCAATCAATTTTCCTTCCTGAATACACAACCTTTTTAAAAGCTATTTTTCTCCCCCCTTCAAATTCCCCAATCTAAACAAGTTCCACACACTTCCCACTGGAAGAACAATTTTAGAAAAATCAATGGTTTGAAGTAGTCCAAGCCAGCAAAAGAGTAAGAATTTCCATTTGGTGAATATTACTTACATAAAAATAAGTTTTTTTTAATGGGGAAAAAAAGTGTGAGGAAAATGATTCCTTGCCATAATTTAAGCCATGTATTTTATTTCTCATTAATGATGGAGCTTTGTAACCAAAGCAGTATATTATGTCTTTGCATTCTCTCTCTGTGTAAATCATGGAACCATGAAATAAATTATGTGCATTTGCCTCCTTGAACATACTCCTCAGTTGCACTTTGACTACTAATGTCTACTGGAATTACTTCTAATATTCCAAACCTCTGTCAAAACGTCAAACAGCTCCTTCTTCTCCTGGTAGAACAGAAAGAACTACCTCAAAAATATTTCCTTCTTTTCCTCCAAAGCCATATTTTTTGGAGATGAGTTTCCCCATTTCCATATGGGGTTTGGAAATGACAGTTCATTCTAGGATTTATCTTTGGCATGAATGGATTTTAGATTTACAGTATTTTTAAGTCCCAGTAATTAGGGAAAAAAAAGAACTAATTGAAATTTGTGCCTTGTTAAGATACAGATCTGACAGTGTCTTAAGCTGGGGATGTGGAATTGATTTTGTAGAAAAACCAACTGGAGAAAAGAAAGCTGTGCCTCTATAATTTTTACAGCTTATCTTTTTGCCTTTTTCCTGTGTTTTTGCCAAACATGGCTGATGCCATGGAACGAACTCTGTGTTTGTCTGTTGAGCAAAACTAGAGTGGGCCTGTCATTATATCCATCAGTATTCCTGCAGGAGATTCCTAGAGCAGATTCCTGCAGAATGGTGACAGGTCACTCCATGAGAAACCCTAACAGGATCTTTCAAAGGAAGTGTGAGACTGTCGAGAAGAATCCCCTTGGCCACATGTAAGTGGGACATGATGAAATTATTTCTCATACCTAGTCACTGCAATGGGCATTTGACTGAGGCATGGTGTCCCAGGAAAACCACATGCACAAATTCCTCCCACAGCATGGTGTTTGCTTTGCAGGAACCTTGCCTTCCATCTCCTATTCTGTTTGACAGCATCAGAGCTTCTCAAAAGAGCCCAAAGGAGGGCTGCCTGTCACGTCTCCAGCTTTTGCTGGTGGGATGGATGAAGGAGCCTGGTCTGAGTGCAAGGTGTGCTCTAATGGGTTAGACAAAGCCAAATTCTACTCCCTGAAAACCAAGCAATCCTGGCTGGCTCAGAGGCACTTGAAGCCTCTCGTACAGGCAAAGTGGAGTGTCAAATCATACACAATGGTTTCTCTCTAGTAACTGGGCAGATGCATCTCATAGGTCTCACTTTTCAGAAATGTTAATGATTCCCAAAAGGCATCCCAAAACAAACACAAAATCCCAGAAAAAAAGTCCTGAGAAACAAGAAAGCTCAAAGAAGAAGGGATAATTTACAGAAATAAATAAGCTGGAGATGAGTTAAGACATGCCAGTTGTGGCAGGTTTGAGAAAGAAAAAGAAAAGAAACCCCAAATGGAGGAACATTTCCTGTTGAAGATACTAGAGAAACTTGAGGATTAACATGAGGCATAATTCAAGGGCTCTGAGTCTTTCAGAATAATGCAAAAGTAACACTGAAATATCTCTGGTGGTGCAAATGAAAGTGTTTTATTGTACCTGTAACAGGTGGTCTAGACAAGCTAACCATGAAAGTAAGCTGGTTGGTTGCTTTAATTTGCCTCTTTCACCTCTTGCATCTCAGTGCTTTCTTATGCATATGAAGTAAACCACACCTGGGACTTGAAATACCATTGGCTCCTATTTTCTCTGGTTGCAAATTCTCAAAATGAAGAAACAAAGACACTTTAAACTCCTTGGATTCACCGGTAAAACAAAAGGGATACTCTGTGCAGAGCAGCCATCCCAGCCTCAGAGTACTGTGAAGACTTTGTGAAGACTGTCACAAAGTAAACAGAGGAAAAAGGAAATATTTGAGCTCTTAAAATGTGGCACAAACATGCCACCATCTAGAAATAGCTAAGATACCTCCCCTATTTTAAAGTATCATCGATTAAATGCCTTTTTTAATTTCTTCATGCTTAAAATTATTTACTGAAGACTAAATCAGCCTTGCAAAATCCTTATGGATGATGGTGATGAGCTTTTCATGATGAGTACCGTATTGGAATGAGCATGTGAATTATCTTTCAGGTTTTTTAATTGTCCCCAGGCCTCAGAGAAAGAGCTGAATCAGAGAAATTTACATAAGAATTTTGATATGTTGCCCTATTGTTTTCTTAGAGGCTCAGTTTAATGTAGAAAACATCTGCCTGCCTTTGAGTAGTCTGTGGATCATTTGGTTGTTTGAGAAGTCCCATTTCACTCCTTTTCCTCCATTGCTTGGCTGAGAAGTGCTTAGTCTTGGCAGCTGTCAGCCAAGAGAAACAACAACAGAGAAGAAAGAAAGAAAGAAAGAAAGAAAGAAAGAAAGAAAGAAAGAAAGAAAGAAAGAAAGAAAGAAAGAAAGAAAGAAAGAAAGAAAGAAAGAAAGAAAGAAAGAAAGAAAGAAAGAAAGAAAGAAAGAAAGAAAGAAAGAAAGAAAGAAAGAAAGAAAGAATTTATTTAACGCACTTATCAACATATTTTCCCACACTTGACACATTCTGTGTCAGAGAAGCCCTAAGCCCTCAGGACTATTCAAAGCCAAATGTAACAGAGATAATAATAGATACCGATTAGAGTCTTCAGGAGAAGTATTTTGATTTAAATGCTGTTGTTAATAATATAAATAATAGCACAGATTCCTGGACCTGCTAGGTAGGCCTCATATTAAGGATGGCATCCCTAGTTTGTACACTGTGCTCTGGGGCAAGGCTCTGTATCCACAGAATTTTCTTCCCTTCTGAAGAGCTAATTCCTATTTCTGTCTTCCAGTACTTAAATCTAACAGCCCCTTAGGGCTTCCAGAATATGCACTAGTTGTGTTTAACATTTGCTTAGCAACTTTTGCATCATTACTTTTCTGTAATTAGAACACCTAGTGGAAATGGTGATAGACACTGTACAAATTAGTGCTATAAACAACTAATTTCTCTATCAGACTCGAAGAAGGACATTAGCTTTGTTTTTCTGTTTCATTTTGGCTGTCTCATGCTGAATCTGAACATATTTTTTCCATACATTGTTGGTTATTTTACAAAAAAAGGAATAATTTTTCCATATCCCATGGCTTTTTGTTATTCTCCAGATGTTACATGTGATAACAAGCTATTCTGCCTTCTCTGGTTATATTTATCTTTTCTGTATCTTCCATGAAGTTGTAAAAAAATGCTGCTATACTTTTCCAATTTTGTCTGACATTTCTAACTTGGATAAAATTTATTTTAAAAAAAATAAATCCAAAACTAAGAAAAAAAATCATAGGCAGCAGAAGAATACTGTTATTGACTGTGTAGCAGAAGCTAGACTTTCCTCATGGAATTTTGCACAGAAAATGGATTCATTAACAACTTTCCTCTAGGTTAGAAGGATTCAGTTAGTGTGATGTCTTACGCTTTAGGATGTTCAAGGAAGTCCTGCTACCCAGACAGCTGCAGATCCGGAAGGGCTTTATAATATTTATCCTATTTGATCTATATAAATTTTAGCTAGTTGTATTTCTTGCAATGCATCTTTTCTTTATTGGTTTTGGTTTCTTTTCTTTTTTTTTTCCTTCTCAGTAAGTGCAAAGAATCATGAGGGATTGCCCAACAGAAAAAAGGTGTTGAATTTTTGACATAGATTTTGTCATCTGTTTTAGTAGGCATTGAAATTAAATATGTGTTAATAAAGAATAAGCTTTTTTTTAGAGTCTTATGACTCTAAGCTATTTTTTTTCTCTGTCAGCACTTTCTTTATTCATTTCATGCCATAATTCCAAGGTTTTTTACAATCACAAGCACACTTTTATGATAAGTATGGTCTTTCTTTTAATCTACCGCATGTACAATCTTTCATAGAACACAAAGAACAGCAGTGAAATAGCCCAACTGACCTCCTTGATATCTCCCACCAGGTCCATGTGAGGCTCCCTGGGCTTTCCACTCTCTCCTGCTTTCTAGCTAATAAGCAAACACAGTGTTGAGGCTGGAGTCCAGGACTTGTCTGAAAACATCTGAGTGCTAAGACATCTGATGTTATGTGTGTAAAGAGTGCTGTTTTATTCTCTGCCATGCACTCGCCGTGTGACCTTGGCAAAGTCACCCACTTTGCATTTCAGAAAAGGCTGCAGGAGCTCCAGGTTCAGCCAGAAGTGGAAGGCAGTGAGGCTGAACTGCAGCAGCAAATGAGTCCCTGAGATCCCAGATGCAAAAGGGGTCACTGACACTGCCATATCTTTGTGTGGCCTTGTGTACCCAGCGTAGGATGAGCCAAGGTGAAGGAAATAACACATTATAACAGTATCCTGTCTCCTTCTGGTTGCCTGGGGCACTAAAGCCATTGGGAGGGTCTCTGTGGTAAGGTTGCATAAGAAATTGTATTCTGGCTTCCCAGGCTTGAATTAGTCTTCACTCTGTGGTCTCACATACCTAGTGCTGTGGCAAAGTGTCCCTAAATTAAAAATATTATCAATTTTAGACCACTCAAATGTTCAGTGATAAAAAGTCACTCAAGCATAGCAAAGTGTTATGCAAAGATGGTCAGGATTATATGTCATGAGGTAGATGGAAGTGTTACACTTGGTCTTTGTTGTAAACGACTATATGTATATTTTTAATTTTTTCTTACAGATAGTCCTATTTGTTATATTATTCTATTGCTATATTATCCTAAACATGTACTTTTCATTGTTGCTTTCTGAATGCTTGCCAAACTCTGAACAGTAAAATACAGACAGGCTGCAGTGTGCAATGCAGGATGTGAGAGAGGCCCTGTTGTGTATCAAAACTCATTGAAGTCTCTTCTTGAACAGAATGAACAAAATCCTGTCCAGTTTACATCAGGTAAGGAAAACAGTGTAGTAAGGAGTTTTGGGGATAAAGAATAAAGGAGAGATGAAAGCCTTAGGTAGAAGGGCAGAAAGCCTTAGATAAACACAGCTCTGATTCCCTCTGTCTGGGCAGTTCCTCCTGGGGAGAGCTGAACATCTTGTAAGCAGACCCTTCTTTTACACCAGTCACTTTTAGGTGTCTTGGGCTGCTGGCTTTATAAAAAACAACAGCTTTGCTTGTTTCTTAATATCCCTTAATATTTTGTATCATAATATCCCCTCAGTGCTTTAACACAAAACAAAAAGACACCATTTAATTCCAGCAGGCTTTTGGTGTTGTGACCTTTGTGCAGTGCTGGAGTTATACAACAGGGAAAAGCTGTCCCTATCTTGCATTACTGATTCATGAATTTCTAAACTCACAGTATGGCACAACTGCTGTCTAGTAACAATAGGAAGCTGGCATTCTGTCCAGCAGAATCTGAGGTCCCAGGAGAGCAGGCAGAAAGCAGCAGGACCTGGAATAAAAGGTACATTTGTGTGCTACAATAAAAAGCATACTTTCTCTTCCCTGTTTCTCATCTCACCACTTTTACCTCATTTTCTTTGTGTATACCTAAATACTGCTAGTGTCCAATGGAAGTGACAAGCACTTATGTGACCAGGCAAAGAGCAAATTAGCATCAAAGTGAATTTGTTGATTGATGTGGCTCCAGCAGGGGAACAAGAAAGTGTTGAAATGTAGAACCCCAAAACTGTGAGTTATGTTGTATTTGCATTTTTAAAGTACCTGCCAGAGTTAATTTCTTATGCTATTTTTAATGCTAGGTATAAACAAGTACAATCTCTCCAGCCACTGAGGACTGGCAAGCACATCTGTGTCTGCACCAATATTTTAATTTTTGACCGAGAAGAGCAAAATATCTGGATACTTCCACTTACAATTGCAGGACTTTTTCCTGCTTTGTCCATCTTCACAGTGGTTGTGCATGTGCCCGAGTTATTTTCAGCACTAGGTGATCACTTCCACCTTCCCTGGTGTGACAGAAGCTTCATCTTGCTCAAACGAGGTATGAGCATAATTTTGAAGGATCAGTGTGGAGGTGATGAACAATCTCTCAACACCAGAATAACTCCACTGACTACAGTTATCCCAGGGCAGCTGCGGTTTATTTTCTGTTGCCTTTTTGTGATCAAGCCCAGGACCATTGTGTCTAAAAACTTGTTAATTTCTTTTACAGTTTTAGGGAACTGGTGGATCTATTTGTTGCTTCCCTTTCAGCCTCAAAGGGGGATTTTCCTGAATATAGTGGTGGGACAAGGAAAAATAGCTCTAAACTGAAAGAGAGTAAGTTTAGATTGGATATTAGGAAGAAATTCTTTACTCTGAGAGTGGTGTGGCACTGAAATATGTTGCTCAGAGAAGCTGTAGATGTCCCATTCCTGGAAGTGTTCAAGGCCAGCCGGGATGAGACTTTGATTAATGTGGTCTAGGGAAAGGTGTCCCAGCCCATGGCAGGGGGTTTGGAACTGCATAATCATTCAGGTCCCTTCCAACCCAAACCCTTCTATGATTCTATAAAAATCAGCTACCTACCTCTGAAAAAGGTTTGTCCTTGTCAGTATAATAAGAAAAATGAAATGAATATTTATATCTCAGTGAATGTGCACACAGGATAAGCACTGCTTTCAGAGGATTGTGGGTTTTTTTCAGCTTGTCTTTTTCCTTTCCAGGGCTTTCACATCAAGTTCTTTTATTATTCACAAATAAGATAACTGATCTTCTGAGCACTCCTGGATATATTAATTATCCATTCTATGGATAAAACCATGTGAAAACAGGGTAAGGAACTATTATTGGAATCAGAACAGAATGCCTCTAAGAAAGAAATTACAAGTAAGAAAAGGATGGAATAGGAAGAAAAGCACTGTCTGGGTTCTGACTAAGTTTTGGAGTTCATACTGCTACAATGACTTGCTCTGTGGAGGAATCAGTTATTTTTTGCTTCAACTGAGTAAGATTTCTGTTCATCACTGATACTATTGAGGTGATTTAACAGTTCTACAGCATTTTCTGTGTGTGGATGGACTTGCCAATAATGAACAAAGGATTTGGGGTGTTTAATGGTTAAGGTTGAAATTTTACCATGTTTATCTCCTAGAAAATGAATTAAGTGGAATAGTTCTAATTCATCCTAGATTAATTCAGTCAATATTTGTCATGGTTTGGGCCTGGCACAGAGCCAGTGCCCCCATGAGAATACCCTCTCCCTAGTGTCTGCTGTGAGATGTGACCAGGAATAAGCAAAGCAGGCTCCAGTTTAGAAATAAAGAAAACTTTATTACCTAAACTACAAGAAAATAGGAAAAAAAAACTATAAGGGAAAAAAATGAAAACCTTACAAAAAGCACTTTCCTCCTCCCCACCACCAAAATTTCCCAATCCGATACATTCCCCCAAATCACCAACTGCCCAGTCTGGCACCACCCTTTAGAATACTCAAACTTCAGTTCATGAAGAGGAGAGGAGTCCTTCTTGCACCATAGGCTTCCCAGAATTCCCACTTCTTCCTGGTCAAACCACCACAATATTTCAATAGGAAATCTCTTCAACTTTTTGAATCTCAATGTACTACTCTCCTGACTCTTGAGTGGCTCCTTAAATCTATATGCCTTAATAACACAGACATTGGCGCTTGTACCAAGTGCCCTTCTGAAAAGCATTACATAATTATTTCAGTTCTTTGTAGATTGGAAAAGAAATGATATGCCATTTTTGAAAGACAAACTGTTAGAGCTACTTCTCCAGGTAATCTTGTGCATTACTGGGATTTTCTAGCCTTTGGCCAGGTGCAAAAGAAAGTATCAGACAGGGACAAGCTTCAACTTAAATCATAGCAGAGGAATGATACAGAGGGAATGGGCAAGACATTGTATGGGGAGTTCTGAGCTGCCAAACAGGGATTCTAGTAACTCACAGTTACAACAATTATTGTACAAAAATCCTCTCCTACAAAAGGTGCATATGAGCAGAGAAAGGAGAATCCTTGCCCAGTTATAGCTATAGACTGCATTATATGGTATTATAGCTCAAAATCAGAGGATTCCTATTAAATACCTAGAGCTCCCACATTATTCTTGCCTTAAAATGCTGGTGACTTGGGCAGCCTTTTAAATATATTTTGAAGTCTTGTTTGCTTGTAGTAACTTGGAAGTTTATAGCATTGAACTTTGAGGATGATCTGCAGTGATTACTTGTACCTTTTTAATAGTTGTTGTCCAGGAAAGAATTTTTAATCTGATCTATGTGAAGGTGTTAATTCTCATCAACCGTAATGTTTTCCAAGTCCTGTGCAAAATGTGTTTATTCAGCCAGACACAGAGGCTCCCAAATGCAATACTAGCAGTGAAGGATGTGGGAAGCAGAGGTGAATGAGCTGCTGATGTTCCCCTTATGAAGGGAGAACAGGGTTGCCTGGAGGAAGGATATCTGGCTGATGGAACAAGACTTGGTAAAATGTATTGTTTGGGCACAGGATACCTGGAAATCTCAGGAGGACAGAGGAAAGCTGACTTGCGAAAGTCTGGGACCATGCTGTTCAGATATAATCTGAAACATCTCCAGTATTGACATGAGAGAAGATATGAAATAAATGACCAGGACTTGTTTCACATCACAAAACCTGCCATATTCACATGAGGGTGAATGCAGCAACAGCCTCTGCGGGACAGCTTCACAGCTATGGGGTCCTACACAAACCACCAAAGGCAAGTGAGGAAGACTGGTGTCCTCATAATTTTCCATTGAAAATCCATGCTTGCTAGAGATCTTCTCAAGGGATAGTGAGCAACCACACTACCTTAATGTGAACAAATTCTAAACAGAGAAGGTCTGAAGGCAGTGGGAAAGGAAACAATTCTGAAAAAGTCTTGAACATCATTAACTGATTAACCTTCCTTCTGGTATTAATCATGCTTGTGGGTCTGGTCCATTGTCCAGTGAGGTCAATGAAAACACATCTTCCATCAGGAATTCTCTTCTTGAAATACACTTTTTATTTGGCTTCTGTCATCCCAAGATATGCAAACCATTTATGCACAGGAATATCCCAGCTGTTGTAGTGCAGTGAGCTACAATGCAGCTCTACAGCATAAATATTAAAAAAAGACAGAAATTGTAGAACAGTAGAATTTTTGAAAACAGAGTTCTTCTATAGTTTTGTATATAGCATACAGAAGCAGAACCTCTCCTGTAATCTCCCCTTTTTGCAGCTGTGGGCAATACATTGCAGATAATATGCTATCCTTTTCTCGTCCTCTGAGCTCAGCACATTTTAAATTATATAAGGGTATGTAGCAAACATCTTCTACAAGGTACTAAACATTTGCTGTCAAAGTTTCAAAACCCTGCTACTCCTTTTCATTTGAAATGTGCCTGTTACAGGGTTTTCCTTTGAGTGGGATACACAAAAGGCAGTTCCTCATTAGTATAGTGACCATATCACTCTCTACAACTCCCTGAAAGGTGGCTGTAGTCAGGTGGGGATTGGTCTCTTTCTCCAGGCAGCAACTGACAGAATAAGAGGACACAGTCATAATTTGCACCAAGGAAAATATAGGTTGGATATTAGGAAAAAGTTTTTACTGGAAGAGTGATAAAGTACTGGAATGGTCTGCCCAGGGAGGTGGTGGAGTCACCATCCCTGGATGTCTTTAAATACTGGATGTGGCACTCAGTGCCATGGTTTAGTTGAGGGCATGAGTTAGAGCATGGGTTGGACTAAATGGTCTTGAAGGTCTCTTCCAAACTAGTGATTCTGTGATTCAGAGTGGCGTCAGTCTTACCTGAAAAATATCTAAAGAGAAGAGAATGTGTACTCATTTACATGTATAAGAAGTTTCAGCAGCTGCTGCTGTTCAGACACAATTATTTCTCATGAAAATGTTTGGAAACAGTTTTGGTTTTTTTAGTGTAATCAACTCAAGTTATTGCATCTGGGGAAGATTTGCCGCTATCTAAAGTAAGCACCAGAAGAGGCATAGGAAATACAGTCGTCTAAGTGGAAATCATTAGCATGACTCTGCCTACAGGTGACTGGATGTTGCCTCCTTCTGGTCCATCATGCTGAGAGGGCAGCTGCATATGAATCTGAGAGGATTTGTTTTATAGGCATATGTTCTTGTTGTAATCTTCACTGCAGTGTTGTTCTCGCCTCTCTGCTGGGGCTCTTCTCCATTCTCTGCATCACAGTCCTTCCTGTCTTCTCAGGGGCTCCTCCTGGGCTCTTAACCCACCCCTACTTATTTCAGTTACCTTCACGAGCTACAGCTGCTGCCCAACTAAGGACCCTGCAGCTGCAGCTCGTTTGGAGCAACTCGGACCCACACAGGTCTTACAATACAAATTAATTCAGGCCCCCACATTTCCCCCCTTTTTCTTTTAACAATTATACAATTACAATACACATACAGTCCCAGCTCTCAGGCTGCCACAGCTCTCGGCTGTCTTTAGATACATACATAGAATATATACATATCCCATACAGTCCAGCTCTCTGGCTGCACAGCTCTCGGCTGCCCTTAGATGTTCCAAGGCTCTTTTCCTTAAAGGCCATATTCTTACAGCTTTCTCGCTGTACAGCTCCTTAATTCAAGGCCATATTATGATCCAAAGTCCCACTCTCTGGCTGCCACAGGTCTCGGCTGTCCAGGGATTCCATACCTTCTCTAGTCCCAGCTCTCAGGCTGCCACGCTCTAGGCTGTCCGGGGATTCGAATACCTTCTTTCAATGTTTGGTTGCAGTGTTCTTCATCACACGGGGTCACCAGTTGTTGTAATCTTCGCTGCAGCGTTGTTCTTGCCTCTCTGCTGGGGCTCTTCTCCATTCTCTACCACACACTCCTTCCTTTCTTCTCAGCTGTCCTATCTTCTATAGTCCCAGCTCTCTTGGCTGATATTCCGAAGTCCCAGCTCTCAGGCTGCCACAGCTCTCGGCTGTCCGGGGGATTCCATACCTTCTCTCGATGTTTGGCTGCATGTTCTTCCTCACACGGGGCACCAGTTGTTGTAATCCTCACTGCAGCGTTGTTCTTGCCTCTCTGCTGGGGCTCTTCTCCATTCTCTGCCACACACTCCTTCCTTTCTTCTCAGGGGCTCCTCCTGGGCTCTCAACCCACCCCTATTTATCTCAGTTACCTTCACGAGCTACAGCTGCTGCCCAACTAAGGACCCTGCAGCTGCAGCTCGTTTGGAGCAACTCAGACCCACACAGGTCTTACAATACAATATATATTCAGGCCCCCACATGTTCTTGTCTTTCTAAGAACATCCGTAAAGTTAAATTATTTGATCTGGGTATAATTCTACAGTCAATTTAGTATTATTCTCAGAGTGGATCTGGGAAAAATTCAAACTGTATGCCATGCTAGTTCTTAGAAGAATTTGCTATTTCATCTAACTTGAATGAAAGATTTACTGAAAACCCCTGAAGGGATAGGAAGATCTTCAGGACACTCATTCATCCTTGGTCGATTATGGTAAAGAATCTGACCAGTGACTACTGGAACACTGCACAGCTTCAGCATTGTTGGCTAGGACAGGCTCAAAGACATTCACTTAATTTAACATTAAATTTAACATTGGTTACAGGCAAGCATTGTTAAGTTCCTATCAGCAGATAAAAGAGATTCAAACTGAATCCAGCACTACTGAAATATTTGCAAATACTAAACATAAAGCTTTGATATCTACAGTTCCAATCTTGATTTAAACTTACATGCACGTGTAATATGCCTGTGCTGTCGAAAGAGTATTTATAGCAGCAGAGAGCATTGCCTGGTCTGCTGAAAAGCTTGATTACCTACCTGCCTACATTAGTTTCCCCATGAAATACAGCATTTCTAGAATGATATGTGTAATTAGAGACATGCTGTCAAGCTTGGAATTGACGCAAGGCTGCAGTAGGTAGTAGGGAGGAACTCTAGCCCACAGCTTTATGCTTAAACTGATCTTTTCACTCTTGGCAAAAGCAAAAGCTCCTGATGTAAAGACAAAATTCATATCACCTTGAGAGTTGAATCAGTTGGTCACCTCAGACCATAAAGAGATACCACAGCACAGTCCCTGGTCTGCCTTTTCTGTGAGTCACTGTTTTGGCTCTAGCATTGGTTCCACCAGCTCTCTTTTGCTGAGTGTGTGATGTGTCATGTCCATGAATATTTGTGTGTGGTATCTGTGCAGACTATCCTCTTGTCCTCCTTTGGCTTGCCCACACTTTCCCTTCCCACCTGAAGAGCTCCTACTGATTTGTTGTATTTGATATCTTTTGGTCCCTTACCACTCCAGCCTGTTGGAGAGAGATTTTTGATGCCTTCAGATCTACAGCTAAATTTCTCACTATATGGTTCCCAAAGGAAAGCACCCTGGAAAATATCGGAGGACAAACCTGACAATGTGTTTGGGTGCACCGTCATCTGTCTCAGTTAGTCAGGAGCAACATGTAGTGAATTCTATCACTTTGCTCTCCATTCCTTTTGCAGATCACTTTTGAATATGTAGAAGTCTTACTCATGAAGACATGAACTGGAAGCACTTAATTAGGCAACACTATGTGTTGCAACACTTGAAAAAATTTTAAAACCCTCCACAGTTAACATATTTGAGGAAAAAAGACTTAATTTTTTTGTAGAAATAATTACTAATTTCACTTTGTACATTCACCATGAATTTGTTCAAGATGTAAGTAGAAATGTGCTTAAGTGTTGTCATCTTATTTCAAAAATCCCATACCTTCTCAGTGATTTCTCATTATCAGCTCCTCACAGCACTGACTCCTTCTTCTTCACAACCCACAAACTCCAACTCTCTCCTCACCCAGCTAACCTATCCTTTTGTAGCACTCTTCTTATTGGACACACCTGTGGCCTGTTAAGGGCAGGGCTGTTCCTAATCTGTGGTGATTAGCACAGCTGCAACTCCTCAGGGGTGAGACTACCTTCTGCACTATCTTTACTTTCTTACATTCTATCCCTCCACACTTAAGTTCATAAACCTTTCTTATTCTTACTTCTTACTTATTCTATGTGTTGCTTCATAGATCACACCATAATTTACAGATGTAATTTTCTTTCTGCTTAGGCTGAAAAGTCACATGACTGTTCTCTCTGACTTGGCTCAATGTTCTTCAGCGTTATAGCAGTCCAAGTATTAGAAAACCTGATTTGAAACATCTTGGACACTGCATAGGATAATCACTTATAGGAGCATTGTTTTCACACAGTGTCATCTAAAGACCTGATATTTAAAAAGTGACTAAAAATAACAGAGAGGATTTAACTTTTTACTATAGCCCCATGGGGGTATCTTCAGTTAAATAATTCAGATTCATAGTTTGAGTCAGAAAATTATAGCAGGTTGCTAGAAATGGGGTATTATTTATCCTTCTAATAATCTGTGAAGCTTTAGTTTCCATTTTTCAACATATTATGCTGATTCATTTCTTAACATTGATATAGCAAATATGAGCAACTCATTCACACAGAGTCCTTGTCTTGTTTATTCTGTGCGTATGTTTTGCAAGCATTTTGTGCTTATGTGAATAACATGGGCTTGGAAGTTCACCTGGTATTCAGTTATTTTCAAATTTAGTCTGAAATTTATTCTGATGGTAAAAACACTTTTTTTTTAAAGACATATTTATTTACATACTTGTTTTTCATCTGGAAAGGTTACACATCTGACAGTGCAAATCTCTGGGGAAACGTGTCTTGTTCCAGAAATATTTCTGCTGTCATTAGAAATGCTGATGGAATCTGTGTAAGTCATAAAATGTTCAGTTACTGCTCTGTAGAAGGAAAAAATTCTGTGTTTTATTACAACAGCCTCTTTTTTTTTTTCAAGTATTTATCTTAAACATAAGCTTTTAAAATGGTACTTGATTCAGTTCATCAAACTTTCAATTTCTGTGAAGAACAGCAGTACAATCTCAGCTTCGATCCATTAGCTGTTAGAGATGTTCTTATTTGTTAGTTATATTCCTGAAAGACTGGCTGTGGCGACAAAAAGGAAAGGATTTTGACAAAGATTCAAGTAGCTAAGGCCAAACTTTTTCTTAAACGGCACAGATTAGTATTTTAGAAAAATAGCTGATGTTGCAGAAAGATGTGATAAACAAAACTTTGGAGCATTCCACTGTGTGCTCAAACAGTCCTGAAGAATTTCAAGCTGGGACCCCTACCTGTGTCATGCTTCAGTCATTTGGGCTCCTGCTTCTTTTCTTCATTTTTCCATTTTTAAGTCATCACAGTATACAATTTACCCTGACCACACCAGCATAATATAACAGTTACTGAAGTTTAGCCTGTGGTTTTGTATTAGAAATGCTCTATTTTTAGAAGTTTCTAGCTACACTTTAAAACTTGGAGAAAAGTATATGGAAAAAAGTATGCAACTTTATGTATATGTATATGTAGTATACATATACATAAAAGTATATGTAACTTATATAACAGAACTCTAGTCACCCTCTGTGTACTGTGACTTCCCTAGTAAAGCATACTTTCAAGAAGATTTTGCTTGTACATTTATTAAACCTTTTTACCAGCTCTGTGCATGTTTCTTCTACATATCTGTTGTCTTCCTAGATTTTTTGATTTTATGTGGGGTTTTTTTTTTAATTTTTGGCATTTGTTTGTTTGTTTTTAATACCTTGATGCACATTCATCCCTCTTTACCTGAAAGAGGTGTGTTGTTACTTATGTGACAGTAGGTGAATGGTGGGTGATGCCCCCATGACCATGGAAACTGGTAGCTTAGTCTTTAGTCAATAGTTGGAGGTGTTTTCAATTCCCCTGTACCTCACCAGTTACATTCATAAGAGTCTGCAGAAGCTGTGAAGAAGTTTGAGGTTCTAAAGGCCCTTTACCAGCCCTTTCTTATGCCAGAGGGATGTTGGCAGGAGGGATGGGGCTTAAGCAGAGCTATGCCAGCTCTCAGGCACTGCTCAGATGAAAGCCCTGTTAGCCTTTACTTAGTAAATAAAATATCTACAGGGCTTGGAGAAGAGAGAAGTAAGGAGTACCATGACCTAAATTTTCCACATCTAAATAAATCTCAGAGAGTAGTGCTTGTGGGACTTATAATTTTTTTTGGAAGGAGGATGTAGAGAGTGAGGGGGGACTTGTGAGTGTCATGTCTATGTTGTTGGAAAGCTGCCATCTCTGTTTTGGTTAGGTTTTTGTTTTTGTCTTTTCTGTTGCCTCCTTGCATGTCAGCCTGAGCAGAGGGATGGACGTGACTCCAGGATCACTGAAGCATAATCGCTTCAAGCAATGAGCAGCTGCTGTTACTCAGCGTTGGTACAACAGGCAGCGGGTCACCAAAGCAACAGTCACTTACCCAGGATCTGGTTTTTCCAGATCAGCACAAAAGAAGATGTTACCTGGCAGAGGAACCAGAAGGTGGTAAAAAAGAATAACGAACAAATTCTAGCAGCTTAAGTGGAAGAAGAAATGTCTGCTTCAGGAGCTCAGCAGTGTGGAAGGGAAACAATAAAAACACATCCTGAGGGAAACCCTGAGATAAAGTGAAGGACAGTTGTCAGGCATTAGGGGTGGATTCATCCCACCTGACCAAGGTACTAGGCAGCTTTCTGGTGTCTTTCGAAGCCCCTAACTGAGTTGCTTTGAATCCCTATCCAATCACTGGGGAAGGCTGCTGCTTGTGGAGATTCCTAGAGACAGATCACATCTGTGTGAAGTACTTCACATCAAATGGGTGGGATTCTACCTTTGGCAGATTTATAATCATCAGTAACAACTTATAATTTGTCTTTTAAGTGAAAGGAGCAATGTCTCAATTTCTTCCAAAGCTTCTGTGTACTATGCATATATCTACTAAAGGGCTAACACACGGGGCTCCTATTTCTGGCATGTGAGAAGAATCTGACAAGTTGGTACTTTGCCGTGGGATGTGCAACTGCATTTTGAGTTCTTGATCTCTGGAGATATGTAAGACAGAGAATGTACTCTATAGGAATATGCCATAGGGATTTAAGGGCTTCTAGACACAGCTTAGGCTCCAGAGGCTTGCAAGTGTTACATATGCGAAGACTGGGTTCCCAGTAGACCATCTGAGCTTTCAGCAGAGGGTGTGTGATTATGTTTTGTCCCTTAGGATAATGAGAGGCTCCATTTTCTTCATGCATATTCAGCATATATAATCTTTTAGGCTTGATTGATTTTTTCCTTTTATACAGAGAAGAGGAATATAAGGTCGTTGTTATTAAGTTGACTTTGAGAGCCTGAGAGTCTCTGGAATCTGTCTTTAAAACACTTATTTTCCTAAGCCCTTCAGAATTTTATTATCTGTAATGTTAAGTTGTAGTTGCGTGAATACTTTCTTCAGCAGCAAAGCTGGTTTAAACTATCTCCTCAGTCAAATAAAACATCCGTAATGACACTGCTGGTAACAATTTCAGTTGCATATTTCTAAGGATTACACTAATTTAAGATGGAAAGATTAGTACTAAGTTATGTATGGCAGTATCTATTAATCAAAACAGCAACAGATGATCTCAAAGGAAAAATACTTTCCCAAGTTTGCCAAAGTAAAAAGCAGATAAAAGCAGCAGATCTGCTTGAACATTCATGTTTTGGTGTTTCAGGTTCTTAAGTACTTTGTCTCATTCTTAACCAAATGCTCTTTCAGAAGAGAAGACAAAAGTCACCATGACTAGGAAGATGTATTTCCAAGGCGTATTAGGACTATAACTCAGCTACACCCTAACAGAATGCCTCCATTTTCTTCATTCACAGAGTTAAATCTGAACAAACTGCATTGGATAAACTATTTCTCCCTTAAAAAACTGTACAAGGTTTCTGTTTCTAACACTTGTGGACAGCTTTTAAAAATATGAGCCAAATGTAAACTCATACAATGTTGTTTCCCCGAGTTAGCTGGCAACCTGAAATTACAAGGCTTGGCCAATTTCTTTAATAAAGGGCTTGACTGAGAAACCCTGAAAACTGCCGAAATACCAACACAGTGACTCTTGCTACAAAATATATATAGTTAATGCATGTCTCCTAAACTCTCTCTCTCTATATATATATCTGTGCTTCAGGAGCTTCCAGAAAATCTTAGTTTGAACATCCTCAGCTGCCAAAATCTTCATCTTACCATTCCTCCCTCTGTCCCACATTCTGCAAGCACAGAATGCCTTGCTAGGTAAGAGCTGAAAAAGTCTTCTACATCCTGACAATGATCGTGGAAAAATGTACCTGAATTACCTCTGGTGTACCTGAATTACCTCTGGTAGCAGGCAGTGCACTGGAGCTGTAAAATTTGACTTTAAATTTGTTGTGAAAATTCCAATTTCCGTGAAGCTCCATGAAGCTAAACAATGTAATACTTCTGTTTGGGGTGAAAGGGGAAGGAAAATAAAGAAAAAGAGCCAGCCTGTCCAGATAATTTCTAAATGATATTCTATAAGTGAGTTTAATCAAATTCATTAATTTCAGGGCTGCTCAAGCTTTCAGCACCTTCACTGTCCCTCAGCTGGACAGACAGGTTGTTGCAAACGTGGGGTGCAAACCAGGAGGTGACAGGTCTGGCAGCCTCTCTCTAGCCCTGCTGGAGACTGCAGAAAGGGAGTGTCTCTCTGGAGGTGGCCTACAGGCAATTTCTGATCACTTCCACTAATTAGTCTGTCATGTCAGGCAGCAAAGAGTTTAAAAAATAATTGTAGCATTTCAAAGTAATTTTCTGTTTCTAATGATCTGGTTTTGTCACCTGTATAACAGGACTAGGAAGCAGCATAACTTTATAACTTTCTTATTATTTCACATCTTGACCACTTACTTTAATTTCCTTAGAGCTGAAGCTTATTAAGCCTATTCCTTTTCCATCACTTTCCTGAATATTTATTGTAAATAACTTCTGAATATTTTAATACTTAGCAGCTTATTTCTATTCTGATGCACATCTCTAATGAGTTTTTTGGTAACTTTTTTAACTGAATCCTTTTCTTTTTCCATTAAAACCCACATCTGGCTGAGAATTGTGTCATCTTATAGCATTATTTTTTTTCAATAAATTAGTTTCAGAGCTGACAGGTCCATTTTGAAGTTAATAGGAAGATTGATACCAACTTCTGGACAAAAAAGGACTCTGCATGGGAAGGTGTTTTTTCCCCCTCTACTCCTAAGGAAGTTAAAAATTAAACAAGTCTATGTAAAAATAAAATTATATTTAAACAACATTAAGTCATGCAAAGAGTATTACTGTTACCTGATGCCACCAGAACTCATGCCTATCATTTGTATACACTAGGATGCAGCTCAGACCATTCAGTCTACACATTTTAATGGTCTAATTAAAATGTGAAGTTTAACACTTGGAAAGGAGTAAAAATTTCATAGATCTATAAACCTTATTGTCTTTGTTTCTAAATCTTTAGTGTGTGCTGTACCAGAACATATATATCCTTTGTTTCCATCTATTTTGTAAGAAGAGTCAGCTGGCTCTGTGTCTCTGACCTTTCCTCTTCATTATTTCTCAGAGAACTAATCTTCTTGTCATCTGCAAATTCGATCAGCAATGATTTTTATTTGTTTTCTTTTTTTTCTCCTACCAGGTTCCTGAAAGGTCCAAAATGCAATCCATGCAGGAGTCCAATAGTAACACTCCTGGATGGAAGTGGGTGCCTGTTTGCAATTACATTTTGAAACCTATCAGTTAGCCAGCTCTTAATTCATTTAATGTTGTGTCTGCTATATTGATTTTACATCATTCGAGTTCCCTGATCAAAATATTATGTAGTACTCAGTCATGTGCCTTACAGAAATCTAAGTATATTACATTATCACTATTACTTTAATGAGTCAGATTTGTAACCTCATCAAAAAAGATAAGAAATTTTCTCTCTGACAAAATCTATTTTCCATAAATCCAGGGCAACTGACGTTAATTGCATTATGCTCCTTTAATGTAGTATTAATTAAGTTCTCTCTTTTCCTGTTTCGTTTTACCATGAACTGCAGTCCTGCTGACAGCCTGATTGTGGACTCAGGTTTCATTAATGCTTTTAAGATATTGTCACAGCATAATTTTTCCTTTCAGCCATCTGGAACTTTACCAATATTCCAAGAATTATGGAAAATTAGCTTTAGTGTACAGAGAGATGTGAGGGAAATGACACTTTTTTTATTCCTTCCTTTCTTGGGCAAGCTACGAGGACCACTGACACTTCCCTAAATCTGCTGTGTCCAGCATGAAGTCACAGGATACAAGTGATACAAGGAGCCCTTTTTTATGTTTAACACAAGAAGTCAATTCTGTGGCAGCCTGCCCATTTCTCCAAGGCAGTGGAGTGAAAAGCGAGTTGAAATCATGTGTCTCTCTTTGCAGCACTCTGCAGCTAGCAATGCGCAAGGATCACAGCTGTTACTGGGATTGCCTGGGAGGAATAGAAAAATTCCTTAGACCAGGAGTACAAGGTTTGCATTAGAAGTCACAAAAATATCTCAATTTGAACATGTTTTCTCCTGTTTTTCAAGTTTCTTTGCAGATTTTTTTTATTTATTCAAATTGAGCAGGTTCATAAATTGACTTAAATAAGGTGAAGTGGCTGAAAAGAATGTCTCTGTACCAGTGGGCATGACATGGACAATGACTTCTTTTGGGAAAAAAATATCTTCACAGAGACAGAAAGGAAAGCAAGCAGTCCTGAAAAACTTGGATTTTGTAAATCTTTGAGTTGAAAAATTCCTTTTTGCTAGCTGAAATGTTATTTCTGGCACTCTTCCCTGCAGTAAGGGAGTGAGTGGGAGCCCCAGAGCCTTGGAGCATTACACGGGCTGCTTGTTGAATGGCAGCCTGAGTTACTGATGTGTGAGAGAAGTGCTGCAGGGCAGCCAAAAGCTCCACTGCCCTGATGTGGGCAAAGCACTCCATGGGACTTGGGCTTTTCTAGACTGAAAATTGCTGGATGAGGCAGGAAACAGCCCATGTGTTGCATTCACATTCCCTGGAACAATCCCTTTGCCCAGGATTTCTCTCCTGGGAAGCCTCAGAAAAAAGAAAACAATTATTATCTCATCTGTTTCTCCTTTGTTTTGCTCATGTGGAATGTGTTTGGGGATTGTTTACCCACAGGTGATTGTTTCATTCGTTTCTGGTGAGAATTATTTTGACTCATTGGCCAATCAGTGCCAAGCTGTGTGGAGACTCTGAAGAGTCATGAGTTTTCATTATTATCTTTTTAGCATTGTGTAAGTATCATTTCTGTATTCTTTAGTTAGTTAGTATAGTATTCTTTAATATATTACAGTATCATAAAATAATGAATTAGCCTTCTGAGAACATGGAATCAGATTCATCATTTCTTCCTGCCATGAGGGTCCCTGCAAATACAACACCCATGCTGAAGTTCTGTAAATAACAGCCACCCTGGTGCACTCACTGCTAAAGGATGGAAGAACTGGACAGCCAAAGTGACATTATTATGGGAGATGATGAGAATTGGGCTTCCACTTCCCTTGATTTAATTTCATACTTTGAGGCCCCCCTGCCCCATCCCCACCCAGTGTTTCTTGAGAGCTTGGTGGTACCTCAGTGCATCCTCTTAGAGCACAGAATATTTCTGAAGAAAACACAAGAAGTTTGATTTACATTCTGCGTTTTAGGCAAAGGCAAGCAAATTCAGGCCATGCTCTGGAAGGCAGAAGTATAAATCACCTCTGAGCTTGGAGCTAGGGAGTATAGTTAGACTAGTGCAGAGCCTGCATCAATACATTTTTCAGAGAGGAAAGTCTGTGTCTCTTAGATCTCTTCCATTGACAATTGCAAGACAAAGACTCTCTAGAGTATTTTAATTGGATACATTTGAACAAGTTAGCTTTTAAATGGAGCAAGATACCTTTAAAAATACTAGATTATTCAGATTTCTTAGTTTAAATGGTAAAAATGAAGAAGTCTTTTGATTTAGCATAATTTTATACAGAAAGCTGTAATGATTAAAAAGCTGCCCTTTATTAATAAAACCACAATATAAATAGCAAATTTAAAATGCTCCAACAGGATCATCTGTACAAGCCTTCATAAGGCGTCTTTTTAAAGATTCAAAGTGATATTTTTTTGCCAGACCCACAGAATGTTTTCCTGTTTTGTGACTAGTTAAGTTGAAATATACTGTCACTGACATGCAATTACTATGATCTTAGCAACAGCAGACTTTTTGGGTGGAGAGCAGAAACTAACCAGACAAAAATATATGTGTCTGAAAGGAATGAGTAGGGTGTGATACCAAAATGTATGCATTACTCATTGTTCAAGGCTTACTTTGAAATTCACAAATACTGTCAAGGTTTTGACACATGCGGAGTCTAAAAAAGTTAGAGAAAATTGGGGTGCCTTCACATATCCTGCATCAAAATGCAAGACTGCAATGTGAGAGACATTTCACAGCGGCACTAAGGCTTTCCCATGGATTTCTTGGTATGTGGTCTTTACCAGCTGGCAAAAAAAAATCTAAGGTGAAAGGAAGCTGAGTAACATTCTTTTTGTGTAGTCCCTAAATAGACATAACCAGTCATCAGTGCAAAGTTAGGGTAGAGAAATAATGCTTAAATGTCAGTCCTAGAAAATCAGCTTTTATAAATTGCTACACATTTAGAGAAAACTGACCAGCATGTTCTCTTCTCATGAATGAAAGAAAAAGCTTTCCAAAGTGTTGGCTATGATTTTATACTGCTTGTGCAAATATACTGAAGGAAAATCTGAGAAATGTCCCCACTGCCAATAATAGAACTATTCCTCACTGTTTGCTGCAGTGTGGAGGAAGTAAGAGTCATATTCTAAAATTTCATCTGGCTATTTTATCAGAAATGTTTTTAGGTGCTATTATTTCATAATCACTGAATGGATATCTGAAACTGCAAAGACAAGGTAAAGACCTGATTTTTATTTTTCTTGCTGTGTAAGGCATAATTGGCTCTCATTAGAGGCCTCTTCCAGAACAGCATATGTTGTCATCCCTCTAGCAACACATCTAGAGAGGCCTTTTTTAGTGAGATTTCCTTAGGAAAAGCTATTTCCACACTGTACTGCCACTATCTAAAAGGTTCCTGGGTCATGCCTTAGGTAATGGAAGGGACAGGCCTAAGGCATCCACCAGGGTGTATCCAGTAGAAATGTCTCCCATGGAAATATCACAAAATGAAGTTGAAATTAAAGGCAGTGCTCTGCTTCTTGGTGCATGTATTCCAGCTGCTAGTCTCCAAAGGCTGGTCTACTATGCAGTTTACTTCATTAGTAAGCAAATAAGGAGATATGGAATATGGGGGGGCTCTTTTAAAAACATTATTAGGAAGCAAATGCAACAGTTGAAAGAGTCTCACTGTTTCTGATTTTTCTTTACTAGCTGCCTTTCTCCCCAAAAGATACTTAATGGTTTATTACCCAAATTCTGATTACAGACCTGTCAGAAGTAGATCTGTGCCTAAGTGAACTTCTCATCTTAACAGTGTTCAATGTTTGAAGAACCTGTAGCTAGCATTGTATTTGGGAGGACACTCATGAAATCATTAATACAATAGTCAATAACTGAAAGCTCATTTAAGTGAACAATTAGGAATTCAAGTAACAGGAGCTTTAGTATTTTAGTGTTTATTTTTATAACATTTCCCTCTTTGTATGATAGGATCTTGTTTAGCCTTATCGGAGAGAAAAACAATCTGTCTGAAGGCACGCAGAGTTCTGAGATAAACAATTAAACACATTCTGATCCTGAAATATATTCTCATACCATCCTGCCTTCCTTTTGAAAATTTGATGGGAAATTCCACAATTCAAATGAGGTAGTTGTCTGCATTTACCTTGCATGGAGTAGATTCACTGCTCAAGGTGTAATTCGAGGTTGAGGCTGCATCCAGTGATAGTTACTTCAGATTACATGAGCCTTACTGCCTTTGTGGTTCATGTCTTCTAGCACGGGGGAAACTTCTGCATAAAATACTAGAACAATGGTTGAATCTCTTGGGAAATCCATATAAATACAATGAATGCCATCATGCATCTACAATTTTTTTTGTTTAATTAAAAACCCCGAACATACAAACACTTTTTTTTTCTCTTTCTGTTTTGCAATTTCCCCGTTCCTCTTGCCTTCGTTTACCTCCTCCTTCCCAAGCTGAAGACATATGGAAATTCTTACTGAGACCAGTCCATTATAGGATGTCATACAGATTAAGAAACAAAGGATTTATGGAGGACTCAAATTTTTAGAAGATTTAGAAGTCCTTAAAGGGCATTTTGAAATCTTTTATGGATTATATACAAAAACCAGATGCTACATCTTAGAAAAAATTGTCATTGTTACTTCCTACTTGACTATGGGGTGGGGGAATGAGTGTGCTCTATCCTATTGTGAACTAAGACAATTTTTTTTTCACACAAAAGGATTGCTTTGCTTCCTTTTCCCTGTTGGGGTGTGTGTTGTCAATTATAGAATACAGCACCTCTTGTGACAAATAATTATTTTTTACAAAGAGGACAATTATTCAAAAGCCACCAAGAACAATGAAGAAGAACAATGGCTTGGCTCAGAAAAAGCAACTTCTTGTTTAAGTCAAAACCACAGAAATATTGATACAAACCATGGTACCTCTCCTCTGGGAGAGGAAAATATATCGTTTGGCTGACATAAAACAGGACTTAAGTTTGTGTCTTCTCTTTATTGGACTAATTAGGGACCTTGCTGGGTCTTCACTTACATCAGCTGAAAAATGACCTGTTTGTGGAAATAATCTTTTTTAAGATCTCCTCTCTGCTGGCATGGTAACTCTCTATGGGGTCTGGAGTGTGTGCCCTCTCCAGGGATTCCTCTATCCATTACAATCCTCTTCTGATCTGCTTTGTGAGCTTTTCTCTGAGATTACACACAGGGCCTGTAGGGCCATGGGTGTGAGATCCCTTTGGGTTCCCACAATAAGCATAGAGCCATCATAGGAAAAAAAAAATAGTCACAATGACCATTTCTCCTTCAAAGGCCTAGCTATCCCTTCATTTTCCTTAAGGCAGTCTGAGGTCCTGAGGGAGTTGGCAAAAATCTTCATATCCTTTAGAGGCCAAATACTGTGTCTTGGGATAGTAGGATTAAAGCAAAGTTAATTTGCTCTTCAGAACCAGTGCATTCCAGAAAGGAAGTGGTTCTTGAAGTTTTTATTTTTTCTCTTTATATTTTCATTTTCATTTATATTTTCACTTTACTGATGACTTGGACAAAAGGATCAGGCACACCCTCAGCAAGTTTGCAAACAAAACGAAGCTGGGCAGGAGTGTTGATCTGCTGGAGGTCAGGAAGGCTCAACGGAGGGATCAGGACAGGCTGGATCAATGGCCTGAGGCCAATGATGTGAGGTTCCACCAAGCAAAGTGCTTGAGTACTTGAGCAACAACAATGCCATGCAATGCTACAGGGTGGGGGAAGTGTCACTGGAAATCTGCCTGGCAGAAAATGACTTGGGAGTGCTGGTCAACAGCTGAACATGAGGCAGCGTGTGCCCAGGGGGCCAAGAAGGCCAATGGCATCCTGGCCTGTGTCAGCAGTAGTGTCAGCAGGACCAGGGCAGTATGTGGCAGTGGTGAGGCCACACCTCAAATCCTGTGTCCAGTTCTGGGCCCCTCACTGCAGGTGAGACATTGAGGTGATGGAGAGGGTCCAGAGAAAGGCAAGGGAGCTGGTGAAGGGTCTGAAGCACAAGACCAAGGAGAAGCAGCTGAGGGAGCTGGGCCTGTTTACCCTGGAGAAAAGGAGGCTCAAACAGGGAGACCTTATTGCTCCTCACAACTGCGTGAAAGGAGATTGTAGTGGAGGAGGAGCTTGGTGTCTTTTCCTTGGTAACAAGCAGCAGGACAAGAGGAAATGGCCTCAAGATGGACCAGGGGAGCTTTAGACTGGATATTAGAAAAATTTAGTCAGGGAAAAGGTGGCCAGGCATTTCAAGGAAGTGGTAGAGATATCATCCACAGAAATGTTAAAAAAATTTCTGGATGTGGCCCTTGGGGACATGGCTTAGTTATGAACATGGTGGTGTTGGGCTAACAGTTGGACTCAATGATCTTAAAGATATTTTCCAACCTTGACAATTCTGTGATTCTTTGGATTTTCTGCCTCTAGGTCTGCTCCAAGGATCTCTTTTTATTTTTATTTTTTAAACTAGCTTTCATTGTTATTTGGCAGTTTGCATTTTTTTGGAGTGCTGCCACTTATTCCTTATATTTGCTGATCTCCCTTTAAGTATGTTGAACATTTAATTAGGAGATCTGATTTTTATCTATGACTTTTACCAGCTGATTGCTTGTTGCTGGTAGTGGTGCTCAGTGATTTGCTGTCAGTATGCAATTCCTGTGCTCCTATCACTTTTTGGTACAGAAATAAGGATTTTTAAAGAAACATATTACGTGCAAGTTTTCTATTTTATTTTAAAGGAAGACTACTTTGACATATTTTTCCCCAGGTTAAATTCAGTCACAATATATGCTAATCACAATATATGGTTCCTTTTCATATCTTCAAATGTTGGAAAATTTGAAGAGGGAAAAATGAAAAACCCTTATTTGAATTAGTAAAAAGTGGTCTCAGAATTAGGATAGAAGGCAGAGACTCAAAACCAATTACATCCAGTTTCTCTGTCTAACATTGAATTGGAGTTTAACCAGTTCATGTTGACATTTGTAGGTTTGGAGCAATCGTAGCCACAGCGAGTTAAGTGGTGAACAAAACACTTCAGCATTTTGTGTGCATATTTTTTTAATACTTTAATTCTTGAAAATGCAGACTTTAACATAATTTTTTTCACACAGGTATTTTCAAAGGAGGTGGTTTTGAGAATGATACTTATTGTTGTCTGAGCCAAGAGCCTCTTCCAGAGCACACTGAAATACTAAATAAGTGCCTCATTGTCATCTGGGCAGTTGAAACTCTCAAGTAGCATCTGCTAGGGATTGCAGTGCTTATTCTGCCTATACTGCCTTGATAAAAATTATGGCAGTGCTTTATTTATAACCTGTCTCTGCTTCTCAACTACCCAAGCAATTGTTACCTTTTCTCAGGAAATCATAAGACTTAATGGCTGTTGAAGTGTCTTTTTTTCATGGAGAGGTGAATAGTGATGAAAAAGATGAAGAAGTTTTACAATAGTACTTAAGCACCTACAAAAGCAGCTGCCTTATCATTGTTTCCTTAAAAAATCATTAAAGTACCAGGGATCAACTAGAACAATTCCAAGCTGAAAGATATAAGCAGCCCCTTAGATGCAGTCTGGTGTGAAACAAGACTTACAAGGACTAGCAGGAGTAGCAGGCTTTGCTCTTTCCTGGCTCACTTGAGGGTTAAAGTCTTTTATTTGAAAATAAAGTCAATTTAAAGACTGCCTGTCAAATAGGCTGTTGGCTGTTTATTTATCTGAGCTGGTGAACATGGACTCTGTGAGTCCTAAACTAATTTATGGCTCTTTTAATCAAAATCAACAACTTAAACTTTACCTGCAAGCTCACTAACACATAGTATAGCTTGTGGAGTCCTGGGTTAATATTTGTGTTGGGATATTTGGCACAGAGGTTAGCTTCATTTTCAAGTGAATTCAAACTGTAAATCTCTGAGCACTTGTTTTAGGGGCATAACATTGACATAACTATGTCTGCCTCTGAAAGAACTGTCACACTGTCCTGCCTGTGCCTTGGTAACCAAGCAGGAACACTTGGTCCTCATTCAACAGTGCATGGTCACAAATTCCATTTTTCTGCACTCATATTATTGTGATCATTTATAAAAATCACTGCTGCTAAAAAAGCATAAATTCTGAGCTCTTAGCTCTTCTGAAATTCACGGTATAATTTCTGGTTTGGATTGAAATATTAGGGTAAGAGTATTCTTCATGTCTTCCTTGAATTTAAGATTACCTCTTGTAAAAAATGGTAACTTAGGCTTCCCTCATCTCCTTCACATTTGAGTATTGCTAGAATAGGTCATGACATTAGGGAGCTTTTTATCAGGGTGCGTAACTCAGGCATTTTGCATTTGACTTGTACGTCAGTAATCTATCTCTTTGAGCTCTGCACACTTCTGTACTACCTCTCATTGTGAAAGAAAGCCTTAATATCCCAACAAATCTGTGAAACTACTTTTTAATTTCAACAATGTCCTGCTAGAAGCTGAGCTAAGAAAAAAACCCTCATTTTTGTTAAGAACTTAACAGGTAATATTCAGCTCATTTAAAAGCAACCATATGGAGATTTCTGCTGGGCTTGGCCAGAAGGTGGATCTTCTCCCTCTAAGATAAGGGCCCAGCTGTGTTAGATATCTGTCTCTACTGTTTAAAGGAGTTCTGATGATGACCTCAAGAAGCACACATATGACCAAATAATTTAATTTTGCTCCTGGGTCTGGTCCTTGATTGCCTACATAATGAGTCACAGACAGCAGGTATGACCGGTTTTGAAAAACATGCCAGAGACACATATAGATTAAAGTTCACACATATAGATTTATGCATTAAGTACCAGCTTTTAAAATCTTGTTTTAGTGATTGTAGTTTCCTGTTAACTTGAAAAATGAGTGACTAGCATGAATTTTGCTGATGTAAAATCTAGTGTTTATATCTGTAATACTGACTCAAGTTTTGTAGTCAACCATTCTTTAGTGGATATAAAATTTGGATGAAAGCTTATCTGAAATATTTAATTCTTGTACCTGATAAAAATGAGAAAATACTTTCAGATTAAATTATCATAAACATGGTAAAATAATAAGGAAATGCAAATTTGCTCTTCCATGGCTCTTATTTTTAGATTTTGCCTTGAAGCTTATACCTGCTGTTAACTATATTTTTCTATTGTTTCTCTGTGAAAATTTTTAGAAATAATTTTTAAAGTGTCATTATTTTTGAACTTAAAAACATAACTTTTTTTTTTATTTGAAAGCAGAATTTTCCTAACACAAGTGGACTTCTGCCATTTTGGTAAAATAACTTGATATCAACTGTACTTCATTTTACATTTATAGAGCATTTAGCAACTGAAAAATGGGGACCAGTACAGATCCTTGCTGAAAAGTGTTACAACTTTTTCCACCAGAATATACCATACCTGATAGAGTTGTCATTCACGGTTAGGCAGCTTTACTAATATCTATAACACCATCTTTGAACTTCAACAGATAGTAAGACCAAGGTGATTTCAAGTAAATAAATGACCATGAGCTCAAGAACCACAGATACTTTAAGTGGAACTGAAAAAGCTGTTCTATTCCTAGCCCAGTAGAACATTAAAAGTAGTAAACACCACTGGTGTGGTTTAAAAGCAGCTGGGAATTAACCCCAAACAAGCCATTCCCTTTCCCCTGCCCTCTCCAGTGACAGGCAGGCAGAGAGTGTGGGCTGAGACAGCAATTTACTGAAAGCAAACAGTGATGGAATAAGAATGGCACAATAACTGCAGCAATATTCATAACAAAAGCATACAAAAGAAAATGTGGTTTACACACAAAAGGTGTTGACCACCTTGACTTAATTCTCTGTGGCCACTGAGATGAAGGCAAGATGGTAGCCATTCCTGTTGCTCATCAGGGACATGCAGTTATTCCTGACAAAAAGCAAGACCACATCCTCCAGCACTGATGTGTATGGTGTGGAATTGCAATTTAGCCAAACTTGCACGTTCTAGTCTCCTCCTCCTGCAAGCAAACCTAGGATGTTATCAATGGCTTTGTGCTCTTATGTGTTATATATTTCAGTCATTTTGGGCAAAGGCAGTAGTGGTGGGTTTTTGGGTTTGTTTTTGTTGTTGTTGTTTTTTGTTTTGTTTTTGGTTTTTTTTTTTAATCTAACTCATCTTGGTTGAGTTTCAGGAGGGACTGCACCAGCAGTAATGAAGATTCAGGATATATGTGCCAGTTTACAACAGAAGAGCAGAATTGCCCTGTCAAAGGTAGCTATACTTAAAAGTCAAATGAGGGCAAGTAATGAGCATCACTCCTTCAGTCAAGGCTAGGTAACAAGTCAGGCCATGAAGCTTTCCAGGACATTTAGTCAGGAACAACAGAAGGCAAGATGAGAGACTAGCCTCCCTACAGCCTAGCTCTGAGTGCCCAGACATGAATCTACATGGAACTTCAGGGCCACAGGCAGGGGTACAGGGTGGTCTGGGCCAGAGTTTAAGCCTTTATGAGGCTAAGATAGTAAGGACCATAAAGACATTAGTGAACTTATGGACTTGACAAATCCTACTTTCACCAAAGCTCTTTTTCCCCCAGATGACAGAAGCAATGCTCCATTTCCTTCTTGGCTGTCATTGTCCTTCACTATCTCTTTCATATGTTTCTACTCCTAGATGGTTTCTAGGGTAAACAAATTGTTCCTTGAGCAATTCCATTCCTTGGTGGGCTTTCCTGAACCCTCAGACTTTGGTGTTTCTCAGGGGCTTCTCTTTGATTTGCCTAGCTCCATTCATCAAATGGCAAAGGCACCAAAATCCAGAATGTCACACTCAGCTTCTTAATCCTTGACAGTTCAGAGATTTTATCCTGCTCCATTTTCTTTTCCCTGCCTCATCTCAAACTCCAGGTTCTCTTTCTCACATGTCATTGTGAATGTCTGACTGCCATCTCAAGCACGATACAGCAAAAAAGACCTTTCAGTCCTTTACTAAAAGCATGTCACCACTGAACTAGCAGGGAAACACCAATGCTTTGCTTGCAGCTATATCCCCATGACCATAGTTATGGAAGAAATTTGCAGATTATTTCTCTGTAATAAAAATTATTTCTATTTCTAAAAAGCCTTTTCTGTTCCATCCACACAGCTAATATTGAAATTCAGATTTAATCTGACTCTTGTCCGAGTAAAATTTTTTTCTCAGTACTCTCAAATATAAACTTTCTAGACTGTAGCTGACAATTTTTCTAGCCCAAAATTTGGGTAAAATTCCTCCTTTTTGGGATATCTCCCTTTTCTAAGGTGACTGATTCAATTGAATCCCTCAAAGTCCTTAAGGGCATATAGTGAACTCTAGACAATACTTAGGCATGATTTTAGCAGCACTGGTCCTCTTTGCAACCCAAGGCACATCAAAACTAAATATGTCCTCACTGAAGTTAAAGAGACTCTAAGCCAATGCCTTTACTACTACACTCTATGCCTTTACTATAATAAGAAGTTCAAGGGATAACGTCAGGCTTCATGTATGGGTGCTACAGACTTGCCCACTCCATACTGCTCAGCACTACCCTCTTCTGTCAGGGATGTGGATTGTAGGTAGAACAGTAAAAAAAGAGAATAAAAGGATGACCTGGCAGTTTGGTAGCAGGGACAAGCAGGGCCAGGTGGCCCTATTTTATTTAGCAGTAATAGTTTGCAAAGTGAGATGGTATTGCATCAGGTGCCATTAATATTATCCAAACAAAACAATTTATGTTCTAGGGTGTGTGGCGAATGAAGTGGAATTTGGAAAAGAAGTGCAGCTCAGTGGAGGTTAAACATTTGCACTGAGGAGAGGAAAGGAAGAGGAGGAATATGCTAAAATGAAACATGCAAGAGTGTCTCATTTAATTGAACTGAATAAAAGCTTACCAGCCACATTACCTCTTTCAACTTGATGGATACTTAGCAAGGTAGATAAATATACATCTATACCTCTAGCCTGTTTTTGAATGCACTTCTATGCCACTGAAATTGTTCGTTGTGTTGCTAATAACAAGAACAATGAGAATTTAGAGAAAACTTGGTTTTTAAGGGATTTGCATTAGAGAAGGATTCTGTTTTGGGGCTTTTAGCTAATTCTCACATAAGAAATCAATTTTTCAGCTTGTCCTAATAAATAGTAATTCATGTTTTCATAATAGGAGGGCCACTAGTACTATGAAATATATTTTATTCAGAAAGGTAAGAGGAGCACTCAAAAAAAGGAGCACTCTACTAGAAGAGGTTCCTCTTCTAGTAAATGCATAGAGGAGAATTGTATTATAACCAATTCCATTTGGCAAAGCAGACATAGAAGCTAGTGGTCATTGCTGTGCCCTACTAGCTGACACTATCAGCAAGCTCTTTTGTACAGTGCTTGAGTAAATGCTTTTTTCTTTCAAATCCTCAAACCATTATTATTTCTGAGGCTTTTTTTTTACAATCTCAGTTGAAAATTGTTAACTGATAGAAGTTATAGCTAGTGCCTCTTTGTGCAGCTTCTGTGTGAGTAGTAAATATGACAAAGATGGAAATGAATGAAGCTGCTACTTTATTTCAATAATCACATAAAGCATTAAAATAGATAAGCTATTGTGGCCCCTTCCTAACAAGAACCATGAAGAGTTCTCCACCCACTACTTACTTGCTTCTGGTCAGCACTCTTGCTTCTGGTCACTCCTTTTTGGTGTGTGACTGTGGAACTGTAGGCACTGTGATTCCTATTGAGTATGAATTAGGTGACACCTCTGACCGCCAGCCTGGACTTGTGTTTTGCTATGATGATACAAACAGATGGCACATAGGATTGCCCAAGAAAGAGCATACAGAGGTTCAGCTGCTGCTTGTTCTGCTCCTGGGGGAAATCATACCAATCCAGACAGCACAAGAACTGCCAGCTCCAAGTGACTCCACCCAGCTTTCTCTTGAAGAGTCACTATTTGAGTGAAATTCCAGTGGTAGCTCCTTAATATTCAGAATACCAGAATTCTAGTGTAGGTTGTTTGTGTATGTCCCTAGGGCAATGGAAATGTCTGTTGTATTCCTAAGACTATGAATAAATATGAACTTGAAGAATGCAAAAGATGAATGAGACAGCCATTTTCTGGGCTTTTTCAGATGACTTACAACAGAACCTTTCATGATGTTGCAATAAGATTGACCTTTCTCTATTTTTTAGTGTTAAAAGTGAGAAAGTGCGTTACTGTTTTGAAAGAATTCAGGAGACTGACAAAAAAGAACCCAATGAACTTGAAACCCTTACTGGTTTTCATCAATGCCAGCCATGGGAGCAAGTGGAACAACATGAATGGATCTTTGATTTTACAGAGCATATGTAGTGTGATCTGGTACAGTTGTATGTATTCAAGCTGTTGGGATAATAGAAGTTATTGGCCAGTTTTTGTACTGGTAATATTCCCACAGTGCAAATTTTGTATCCATCTCTGTGAGAAAATATTACTGCAGAAGCAGTGAGGTCCAGAAAAAAAACTTCACAATGGTAGTACTTAATTGAGAGAAGACATTTGGGAGAAAGAAATTATGCCATAAAATACCTGACAAAGGTAGATAGTACTGTAAATGGCCAATAAAGCTTAGCATATTCTGAACAATTATAGTTTAAAGGCATCCGTACCTCTTCAGCAACCTGCTTACCTGATCATGGTGCTGCTATGTATTTCCATTTTGAAATTACTATTATTGGAATTCAAATGGATATTCCAGCCAAGACCAGTCAATGTATAAAAGATTGCCTACTAAATAAAACAGTGTTCTAATAATACACATGACAAGCAAGAAGAGTCCTTAACAAGACAGTTGGGTTCAAGATTACTCACTGTATGCCTTGCATGTGCTGGTCTTGTGTGTGTGAATACTTGGATTTATTAAATGTGCAGGTCCCCACTGGTTACTGTAGTGTACATTTGGAACATGAGTTCTCAGAAGAATTAGCCTGACACTTAACTCTGATCTACAATTCAAATTTCTACCTGCCTTTTGGGCAGTAGAGCTCAACTTTTGGAATTATTCCATATTCTATACAGGCAGCACTGTAAAACAGAGAAAATGCTCATCTTGGAAGGTGGAAGGCAAAATGCTGCATTTAATATTGCAGTTCTTATCTACACTTGAGTTTTCTATGCTCTTGTTCACTGATATGTCTAAATATTTCATCAAGAAATTGGGCAAACATGATGAGGCTTTCTTTCAGCTTCACAGAGCCCTTTTGGCATGGTGTTTTTTAAGGTTAGGAGATACTTCACTGGAATATATTGTATTTATAATATCTTTAGGTAATATTTTATTTAACCTGTGCTCTTCTTAAGTGAAGCATGACACTCTTAGAAGCAACTGGCCAGCATTTCTCTGTTTACAGCTGCAGAACACCTAGAAATAAAACTTTGATGTGACATTGTTTTTATATGATGCAAGTATGTAAAATAAACTTCTTGGTGTCCTGTGGCTGTAAGTTCTGATTTTGATTGGGGTAGAGTTACTTTTCTTCACAGTGGCTGGTATGGGTCTGTGTTTTGTATTTGTGCTAAACTTAGGGTTGATAACGTAGAGATGTTTTTTTTCTTGCTCAGCAGGGCTTGCACAGAGCCAAGGGCTTTTCTGCTTTCCATACTGCCATGCTGGTGAGGGAGTTGGGGTGCAGGGGAGGCTGGGACTAGACACAGCCAGGACAGGTGAGCCAAACTGACCAGAGGGATATTTCAGACCATATGGCTTCATGATCAGTATATAAAGGGCGGGGGTAAAGTAGGAGGCAATGGGGAGATGGTGGTGGTGATGTTGTTTGTTTGCCCATGAACCATCACCTGTGATGGGGCCCTGCCCTCCTGGAGATGGCTGAACACCTGCCGGCCCATGGGAAGCAGTGAATTAATTGAAGTTGAACTTTGCTTGGGTGCACAGATTCTGATTTACCTATTGAACTACCTTTAAGTCAACCCATGAATTTTCTCACTTTTGCTTTTCTGATTCTCTCCCTGATCCTGCTGCTAGGAGAGTGAGTGAGCAGCTGCATGGTGCTTGGTTGAAGGGGTAAAACCACAACACCTTGACTGCCAAACACCTAAGAGATTATCATCTGTTTGTTAATGAGCTCACTTTATTTCTCCCTCTCTGGATATGCTACACTCCTGGAGGCAGTGTTGGATGGTGAGGAGCATACAAGTTGTGACTGTATCGCTGAACCCTCAGTGGCTTTCTGTGTTGATTCCTCAATGGAATAGGTGTTGGCTGAGGGGATGCTAACATTTGTCTTATTATATCCTCTAGATCAGCCCAAATTTATTTATTACTAGTGTCCAGTGGCAGAATTCCTTGACACTGTGAATCTCAGAAGGGAAAACAAAATCTGTTATCTCTTTTTCTTCTTAGTATGGTTGTATGTATCTGAAAAAGCACCCAGAAAAATTCCAGATGAAAGGTCCTGTGTGGGTATGTCCCCCTTCATTCGAGTCTCTTTCTGTTTTGCTGATATAGATTTTTGAACTGATCTGATCAGTATAAAATATTTTTTGAATGTTAGTCATGATACAATCAAGCAATGCGTCACCTGCTATAAAACCTCTTCACTTTTCCCCTGCTCACCTATCACTTTTACAAACTGCTAAAGGAGGTAAAAACTTCCTATTTGAGCTCTTTTAAAAGTATATGCAACTCATGAATCAGTTTGATTTGCTTTAAATTTATTTTGTCATCTAGAGCATGTGACATCTTTGGGGTTTATTTCAGCAGTTATTTTATCAAATAATCAGACACCACTGTATTATATTTAAACTTGTTCCACTACCCCCATGACATACTGCAAATCTCAGTTCTCCTATCAGTAAAGTATGCTCTTGGTGCTAGTGGAATCTATTTCTGCCAGCAGGGAAGGCTCTCACATCTCTGGGGTGACATTAATGATCAGAGTTCTCATTCACATGGGCTCCTACCAGCTGACCTGTGTTGGTGAATTCGTGCTGGCTCAGGTGATGAGTATCCTCTGGCTCAGATCCTTAAGCAGTGACATCAAATTTCCCAAATCTGTCTGGCAGCTCTAAGGTTCAGCCTCCAAACCCTAAGGACAAAAAGATGTAGCCTCACATCAGCGTAACCTATCTTTTGGAAGGCTTGGCTTTCACACTGAATAAATACAAAGACAGCTGGGTATTGCTTCATTTTAAGGGAACATTAATATTAACCAACAATGGAATCCCACTGGGAATGTGTGGCTCCTGTTCAAATTCCAAATCAAACTGTTATGACCGATGCTGAGCATTAAAATACAAAATAAATCTGGTTACAGTGCACCGAATGTATTAGACTGAGAATTTATGATAAGGGTAAAAAATTGTTGCATTGAGTACATATCTGAGATTACATCAGTGAAGTAATATTCTTGAAATGAATATGAGGTTTAAAATAGTTATGTATAATCGCAATATACCAATTTACAAAAGTGGTTCAATGCAGGATCTTGCAGTACAAGACATTGAGCCTTGTCACTTATTTCATTGAAATATTTCATTCTCAAAATCGGCATCTCATCATACCAAATCCCAGATGTTTCTTACATTATTTTACATTCAAAGGATTCTTCCTTTTTTGCCCATTAGTATTAATTCTTTTTAAATGCCTCTGTGATACAGAAATGAAGAGTACACCTATCTCCTTATTAGATGGACTACTTCATCCTGCTAGCCTTGCCAAATAATAAAGTACAAAGTAAAATGTATAACAGTGTGAAATCATTGCATATCGTAGCTGAGCAAATAGCAAAAAATACTTTCTATGAATAGTAATTAAATTAGGATACAAACATAATCAACACCATTTTATGAAAACTTGCTGTGGTAATTTGATGCCTAGAATTTACTATCAAGAACACTCTAAAAAGTGTATTCTTAGCTGAAATGCCTGGATCGTCTGTGGAAGTAAATTTTGATTACAGCTTGATTGTACAAGATGTCCTTTACAATTTGCACTGGCCTGCATAATATGAATTGCAAATACTGTAAGCAGCTACAATACAAATCTGCTCTGTCAGAGACACTGGACTCACCTAAAGGATGGCCTATTTTCAGCTCACTGGCTAGTTCACACTTAATATTTGTCTGGACACCCCATGTCAGTTGGCTAACACTGCTTCAAAGAGGAGGCAAGATCCCAGTTTGTTCTAGTCCCTACTTTTTTTTAATGCTATGGCACTTTTACAGCAGGGTAAGCCAGGGCATCTTTACTGGTCACTAATGGAATCCACACAGGGAAATAATTTAAAAAGTTCTTGGCGTTCATATCTTCTTTGGCAATAATCTTCCTCATTTATCTGTGTTTGAAGAATTGCATTTCCCTGTTGTGCTCTGTGGGGAATTGTTGTAGGAGTGCTGTGTAGTGCATGGTGGAAAAAACATCCAAGCTCTGACACTTCTTTCCTTATCCTCCTACCCACTAGTAAGCTGAATGAAAGGAATAGTATATATAGGAAGGGATAAAGAGGTGGAAAAAATGGAAAGAGCTGATAGAACTTTACAGAAGGCATAACCTTCCAAGGCGGGGTTATAACCTAGCACTTGTAGGCTTTAGACACGAGAAACCATTTCCAGCAGACAACTCTCAACTAAAATTTTTCATATTGAGTTATCCTCAGTTTTCCCCCTTGCTCCCAGTATTTTTTTTCCAGAAAATGGTTGCTTAAAAGTACCCAGAATAAGGTGCAGAAATACAAAATACCACAGCCTGACTCCCGACATGACAGATTACTTTTTGTATTGTTGCTCTGGGTATAAGAGATTCTCATTTACAATGTTCATTTACAGATACACTTTCACTCTCTCAGACAAAAAAAAAAAAAAAAAAAAGGAAAAAAAAAGAAAACAGAAAAAATAAAGAAAGAGAGCATGTTTGTTTTGGGGCTTCTTTCTCAGGTCTTCCTATGCCTTATGTCTTCCAGTTATGATCTAAAGGAAACATTTGTATTTCCAAGTAAGAGAACAAGGCAGCAGGCCTGAGATCATCCCTAGCTTGTTCTCTTGTTCTGTTTTCTACCACTCAATTTAGCTTTCACTAAGACAAATGTGCCTAAGGAGGGGGTGTGCAAACCAGCTGATGCCATCATCCCAGATATTGGTTTCTGGTCTTGTAAAAAAATTGGTAAATATATGGCCAGTCCTGCTTTCCCAATAGCCCAGACTTCTACACATTATTATTGCCTCCTCTACCCTCTGTTATGTTCATTCATGGAAGCAAGATCTTCTATCCTAATCTTAGTTCAACTGTTTTTACTCTTCCTCTAGTTGGTGTGTTTGCATGATTGTCTCATTCATAAAAAACAACAGGCTGACTATGGTGTTGTCATCTGTTGTTTCATGTCTGATTACAAGGGGTTTTTTTCCCCAGTTCCATATGGAAAATAAAATATGCTCACAGTAAAAAGAAGCATCTTATGCCTCACTCTATCACACTGGAACATATGCAAAATCTTCCCTCTCACTGTCTATTGAGTAAAAAAAAAATATCAAAAGCTGGTATTCAAAGGCTCAGAAGTCCAAAAAAAAATTTCACAAGCAATTTTGAATGACAATAAACCTGAGGCTTGTTATGAAATCTAGTCTCCAATGGTAAGAATAAAGGGGAAACATTTCAACCAAAATTTTCCCTATGATTCACTCACTCACCTTTGGCTGTATTATTTATTTTTCAGTGCTATTTAATTTTAAAAATACAGTTTCCTCATTCCTTATTCAAAAGGAACAGGAAAGTACTCTCCAAGATGCTTTTGTGGAATCATGTAACATATATATGTCCAAATAACAAGTGAGAACACTTAAAATATTCTAAATGGGGGGAATGGCAATGGGAATTCTTAAGAAAATGTACCACCCAAGTCTTTGTAAATGCTCCATTAATGTTATGTGCAGTAATTTGAAAGTGCATTTGTTTTTGCAAAAGACTGTGCATCGCAACCTTCCAATCTCTATGTGTTCTTTCTTTAATTTCTCCATATGCTGCTTGCTTTAGTGATTTAATTAGGAGACCAAGGTATAGATTTCAACATAACTTGTATGTGATGTACACCTGGTGGCATTACTCAGACCACTGACTGGCTTGCCAGTATTCCTAATCTTAGTCATAGGAAAGTAAGCAGGAAAATCTTCAGGATCTGCCAACTAATCCCATTTAACATTTGTTAATTCTATTAAATTTCACCCCTTAATCATCTTGCTGTCAGCTTCTACATTTTCTGTGGCATTGTCCTTTAAGCCTGAATCTTCCCTCCCTTAATCACAAAATCTCCAAGTCCCTGTTGAGGACTTTTAAATAAAAATTGTCTTGCCCTTGCTTCTTATATACTACTACGGAGTAATAAACTCCTTCTGACACTGCACTCCTTTGTTCCAGTTTCATTCTCATGAACTCATATTCCCTGAAAAAAAATCCTAAAATGGTTACTGATTATCTCTGAAAATACATAAACACCAAAGCTATTTCAGCCTAAATCTGTTTTTCTTGATATCAATCCTTATCATGAGGACTTTCTTCCATTTGAATTAGAGTGACATATACGGAATTCCACAGAGATGTGATATCCCAATTGCAAATGTGCTTCTCATATGTGAGTGGGAGGCAACCACACCTCTGCCCAGACTTTTCTGATAGGAGTGCTACATCATCTTGGGGTATTTTAAACTGGTATTACTCTGCTTTTGGCTCACCCTCAAGTAAACCTGCACTTGTCTGTTCATGATGGTGAAAGGGCAATACTTGAATCAGCTTGGAGTAATGATTTTGTTTCACCTTTGCTGAGATCTTGCTTATTGAAACAGGTACTGTTTTGTATTGCAAATAGATTGTTTTTGAGATCATGCAAAAACTCTTTGTTGAAGCTAGCAGTCAAATACTATACTGAAGTCCCAGTCTAGTGCATATGCCTGATTTTGTTAATTTCTTACTAAACTCTGTTATAAGCCATTGGAAGGTACCCAAAAGGACAAAACATCATTCTAAGCAGAGAGCCATGTAAATTCATAGAACTGTTAAGTTTGGAAAAGATCTGCAAGATTGTCAAGTCCAAACAAAATAGCTAATATGAATCTTTGAGGAATAGCCTGTGAACTCTGGATTGAAGAAAATAATCTGTCTTCACTCACTGTGCTAAATATTCGTAAATTTTCTTGCTTTAAAACTCGGGGTAGTCTTTTCCAAAGTGAAGAACAGAATGCATAGATCCAATAACTCACTTTTGCTTAGGGATGGACTAGCTAGTTAGATTTTGGAGGCTTAATTTCAGACCTCTGTTTTTCCTGCTTCTATTTGGACTCTGAGTTTAAAGACTGTTGTTCTGCTACCCAGAAAAAATTCTTAACTTTGGTCTGTGGCTGCTATTGGGCAGGATTACCTTTAGCTCTTTCTGTTCAGTGTTTCAATTACCTAAATACTTATATTTTGGCAAGGTTGCTCAGCTAGCTGATTTTGTAAAACTCCACTGGCACAAGACAGGGGCATATCTGGCATGTGACAGTATTTCAGTGTTCATTTTGAAGACCTCTGCAGCACTTGAGTATGGAACTTAGGCACTCAAAGGGCAGCAGAAGACAATTTTTCCCACTGTTAATACAGAAGAAATGGTTATCATCACCCTGCCTAACTCCTCAGCTTAGTTCTGGGAGTCAGGCTCTCGCCCTGGAACATCAGATGTTTGCCCCAAGCCCAATGCCAATGCCAAGCATCACTGAGTTTCACTGATAGCTCGTGTATACCTTTGGGCCTTCCTATTTTACAGCTGAGAACTAAGCAGAGGGAAAAGCACCATGGAACCCCAGAAAATTAATGTCTTTAGAAGTTAAATTAATGCAAAGGCTCCAAAAATATGGATATTTGAAAACTCTACTTCCATACCATAAGTGAAAGCCTTTCACATCTTAGTGAAATACAAAAGACCTGAGAAGTACAGGCTGCCTGCTGCTTTGTCTCCTTCTAAATCTTCCACCTATTAAGCAAAATGTAAGAGACCATGTCTTCATAAAAAACCAGCTCCAATCTTCTGAACACCTCAATTTTTTCTCTCTGACCTCTGCCAGGATTTAGGCAGAAGGTTATTAACAGTTGATGGGGCTACCAGTATCTCCTGTTTCAGCAAGACAAGGTTATTCAAATGTTAATGGTCTTGTTCAGTCTCTCTGGCTCTGGCTGCTTTTGCCCATAAAATGAAAGATTTAATACACACTGAAGGTTTTGGTCAGAGGTGAAGATCAGAAAATCAAGCAGAATTCATAAGTATACAGAGACAGATTCCCTGAGCTGTCTCAGCCACTTCAGCTGCCACGGCCTTATCTTGCAACATCACCCAGGTGCATTTGTGAGCTATCTCTCAAACGCTGTCCTCCCTTAGCAAGGCTTAACAATACAGTTTCTGTTGTAATTTAAGCTCAGGTAGCTCTATTTCAGCAAGAATTGAACTGGTGAGTAGTTTTTTTACAGCAACCTTGCCCTGGGAGAGAATAAGGGAGTCAACTAGAATCTTTCCCTTTTTTTCCAAGACTGAGATAACTGAATGATTTCAAAATTGTGTATAAAATGTTACCATATTTATTTGCAAACAGAAGGATGTCAGTCTGCCATGAAACAAGGAACTGCAATGTCAACATGCTGTGGGGAAATATGAATAGTTGATAAGAACAGGTGTGCATGAAAGAGGTGTGACATTTTTCTCTAACAAAGTTATGACAATATCTTTGTCATTTGTTTGCAAAAGCAAGCACACGCATACGCACACATGTTTTTCACCTACTGTTTTTAGAGATAGCTTGCCCACTAAAAATCTGCATCTTAGAAACTTGGGATTTAATTTTTGAAATATTAATGATACTCGTTCACATCTGCCTCTCTTAAATGTGATTTTTATTAAAGGCTTGAAATGGCTTTTTCCCCTACAAGTGTTTTAAGAGCTCAGGAAGATGCATTAAATTTTAAATAATATATACTCTATCTATGATAAGTGCTATATCTTAATTTGAATCTGCTGATGACTGAATGCCATTTCTTTCAAATGTCACCAGTCTTGCTTGTGAGCAATTTGTCCAAGTCTTCAGCAGGTATATAGATACAGCATTTAGAGTCTGTGACAGCTCAGGCTTAGTATGACTAAATTATATTTGATACTGAGAAGGGAGTCAGTACAGCCTGGCTGGAACAAAGAAAAGGAGTATTATAAAAAGGGAGAAAGTATTATAGCTTTCTAAAAACTGCTATTATTGTTATGATTTGGGGAATGAAAATAGCACCTGCAACTCTGAAAGCAGAAGTCTCTATAGTGGGTGCTGAAGGGCCAAGATCTTTCCTTCTGAGCCTGAATAATGTACTTCAGTATAAAGAAAGCTTGTTTGAACAATTTGGTCTTATAATAGCTAGGTTGGGAGAAGTCAGATGGGTGAGATTGTGTAGTTTGAAACATCTTCCACCATCCACTTCAAGATCTGTCCCTTGGTGGATTCTTGGGGAGCAAAGAAATAAAGTGTTTTATGGAGAAATAATAATGGGAAGAGGCAAAGCACATAAACAAAAAACAAGCAAAAAACAAAACAAAACAAAAAAACCAAAAAAACAAACAAGCAAACAAGAAAAAAGGATGTCCCAGGGGGCACCCTAAAAAAATTTGTAGAGACAAGTGGCTTGTCCTAATTTAAACAGCCCTATCCCAAGTTTGCCATTTGTGGCATAACATTTATGATGTTTTCTCTTCCCCCTAGAAAAAGTCTGATAAATGGAAGTTTCATTGGTAGATATATGATATCCTTATGAAAGTAATTCAGAGGAACAGAATGCTATTGGAATAATGTAAAAAAAAATTCCAATGTTACTTTTTCAATCAAATAAAGTGCAAATCATCTATTACTGTCAAATAGTTATATTACAATTCATTTTGGTGGGGATGAGGAGGATAAATATGTTTTTGTCATTGGCCTGGCAAAACTTGAAGGTCTCCACACCCCTGTGGTAGCACTTTCTTGGGATACATGTGTGACATGTACCATTTACTGATCCATGGCTACAGCGGCAGTGGGAATGCTGCACTGGAGAGAGCTCAGATGTGCTCTGGCCCTGTCCCAAGTCACAGCAGGAATCCTCTCTGTACCGTGTGTGCCTGCACGAGTGACTGAAAACTGCATCTCGGCTGCTGAGAGCATTTGTTAGGTACAAACAGGGAGCAGCAATGCAGTTTTACTCCACTGTTTAATACATGATTTCAGCATGTTTGACATGAGGCCAAAATGTTTTGCTTTCTGCTATGCCAGGAAAAGACCATGTGAGATGGAAGGCAAATGGCATCCAGGAAAAGGCCTACCAGTGTTAATGTAGCCAGCAGGGAATCTCTGGCTTTGGTCAGCACTGCCATGAAGCCCAGGGCTCACTGCATTAACTCACAGATCTTAACGCGCTTCAATTCAAGGAATGTCAGACAAAAGGAAAAGCCATGACCAGAAAATACAGATTTTGGAGAAATCAGAGCTCCTTGAGACCAGCTTTCCCTCTTTCCTGCCAGAGAACTCAGGAATCTTTGCTTTCAGAAAAAACAGTTGGCTAATTCCAAGGCTCAAGATGGTGCATTTCTCAAATATTGTGCACTCTTCTTGACAATGTCACTACTCCTGACTGTATAGCCTCTAGGATAGCTACAAAGATTAGCAGTGGGCAGTGGAAAGATACTACCAAGAGCTTTCCCACTGGTAGTACTGCTATTGAATACAGAGGATTTGAAAAGCCTTTCTAATGTGATACCTGTAAGCAGCTTGAAATTTCCATGCAGTTAGAGAGTGGAATAATAATATGTCAGACAGTCCAGACAGCTGTAATCATTAGTCCTTTCCAGAGCCAAAGCCTTGTCTTCAAGGAATACAAAGACTCCCTTTGCACCACAGCCATAGTTCAGAGAAGAGTGACGGCAAAGTCCATGCCATTCTCAGTTTATGTGTCAAGACTGATGCATGCCATTCTCAGTTTATGTGTCAAGACTGATGCAATGATGAATAAAATGTTGAAGTTAAATTGCAGGAAGAGGGGAAATACTTCAGTGTCTGAAATCAAACAATTTATATATGGGACTGCCCAGTCATGTTGACTTCCCCTCAGAAGATCAATGCAAAAAGATGTGATCTTGTGTTCCCAGCTCCCAGAGACTAAGCTTATAGCACCTGTCCTTGTTCATTGTGATGAGCACACTGCCTGTGTCTGTGTCCTCTTGTGGGACAGGGGAAGGCAAAGCTGCTCTCACACCAGATGGAGAGAAGGAGGATGCAGCTTTGATGAGACTGCAGCAGCAAAGAGCTGTTTTAATTGCCTAGAAGCACTAATCAGGAGTGGCTGAGAAGATCCACTGCATCACACACAACCTAATCTTACTCATGTTGAATCACCATGACCTGACACTGATACAGACTTCTTTAACAACCAGAGATGACATCCACGAGGCTTCCAAAGCATCAAACCACACTGTCCATGACCAAAAATGAGATTGCTTCCAGTGCAAAGCATGTATATCTGCTTCACAAGCTGGCTGAAGATTAACAGTTTCAAAGCCTCTTTGCTTGAGCTTCCTGAGCCTTTTAAGAATCTCACAGAGTGAGAAGACAGACTATCATTCTTCTAAGGTAAAAGTTCATTTCAAGTGAACGTACTGTGAAGGAACAATATTTCATTCTATTCGTGCTGACCATAAAATAGGTGATTGGCTGCAGCATTCAACTGTGCAAGTCCCTGCAGCAAATGTAGAAGAAACCAGCTGATGGGTCTGAATGATGGCACTGCTACTGAATTGTATATTTTCTACAACCTTTCCAAACACATTTAGCAGCCTTGATTTTTCATCAACTCCTTTAACTTTCATTGAGGGAGATATAATGCTGTAATAGGGCCTTAAGCTTATAAGAGTAACACTATCAAAGAGCAATTTTGTCTCATTTTTAGAGTGATTTGTCATTCCTCTTCAGTCAAGATTTACTGATAAAAGGTCGGTTTTTAAAAGGCTTGTAGTGTGAACCCCTCCTCACATTAGATGATTAGTGACTCGAGCAGGCTAACACACCTGAAAGGCAGAGATCACAAGGAGAATCTGGCACTAATCTGAAGATCTCATAAAGGATATTTAAGGATGTGATAGGACGGCCAAACCCCTGAGTCCAGGCAGCAGCGAGGCAGGGATGTATCCCCAGCAGGCAGACACACACACACACACAGAGTTACCCCATACCCACGTGTGCTGCACAGACCACACAGGCATTCAGAGCACCCACACAGGCACAGGCAGCACCCACCTCCTCCCCTGCCCCCCCCAGCAGGACAGGATGGAGGCTCATCAGTGAGAATATACATGTACATGGGTAAAGTGGATCCCTCCAGCAGCCATATCAGATATTCAGTCTGCCCAGTAGCTATCCTCTGGATCTCAGTGTCCCCAGTTGCTGGCAAACAGCCTTTAGTCTGATGGACAATCTGGAGAGCTGCTCCTGATGATTCACAGGGCTGGACTACAGAATTGAACCACGGGAATGATGGGTCTCCTGGAGGAGTCCTGAGAGGGGCTGGCACAAGGCACTCCTTCCTTGGGAGTACTTGACTGGGGTTTCCACCTGGCATCTAGCCCCTCTGCCCCTCTGTGCTTTTTGGGGATGTGCCTTTGATGGGATGATGGCCGCTGGGATAAGCCTGGGAGCAGCCTGGCAGGGAAGGAACTGTTTGGGGCTGCCTTCTGCCATTTTCTGTCTAAGCTTCTTTTGCAGTGGTGCAGATGAGCCTTAGGACACAACCTAACACAGCTGTGCCAGTATGCAAATCAAAACTTAATTATGCACTTCAGTTTAAGGAACCAGTATGAATGGTGAGCTATTTCTGAATGTGCACTGAGAAATGCTAGATTGTAAAGAAATCATGAGCTGAACCTGTAGTGGTGCAACAAGAGGTAAAGTAACAATCAGTTTATATGTGTATGAATAATTTTTATTTGTTCTTTAATTATGTGTTTTTTAAAATATATCCTTAAAGAGACAGGCATCTCTTAAGAATTCTGTTGTCTTTAGACAATACTGCCTAATTCCAAATCTGCAAGACCACACTGAACTAAAGCCTAATTTCTGGACAGCCTCAAGATGATCCTGTGAGGTTCATCTTTCCCCTCTGATTCATAGTGAGGTATGCAGCAGCACTGAAATTTCTGAGCTGTCCAGGACACCTGTGCAGGGGTGGTAAATATGACAAACAACCTGCAGAATGTCTGTGATCCTCTGGAAGGAGAGCTAGGCCCTATGACATCACAAACAGCACTAAATATCTGCATTTGGATATTTGAATAAACATGTAGGTTCACTATAGATGATAGTGAACGTCATGAACCCACTTTAGGATAAGGTGAATAACTTGGAGTTCACAAACCGGCAACCTTCAGGATAACAAAGGGCATGAAGACAGGTAGCACCCAGCTGGGTCCTTGGACACTGAGAGACACAGCAGGACCTGAGAATTGCCAATCTTTTGGATAATGAAGGAGATGAAAATGTGTGATGCCAGCGAGGTGGATGGACACAGGGTGGGCCAAGGGCCAAAGACTCAGGAGGAAGAATGAGACTGGCATGTGGAGAGACTGTGAGGCTATAAAAGGCCAATGACTTAATTTTTTTTCTTTGTTGGGAGTTCCTCCTTGGAGGAACCAGCTCAGGCTGTTTCTGTGTTACTCTGCTGTGAATAAATGGTTTTATGGAATGAGCCACCTGAGACTCTGCTGTGGGAAACGTGGGGCTGAACTGCTGAGTAAACCTGGTCTGACTGTGTGAGTGGGGTGTGTGGGGAGCAAAGCAGGGCATCCACTGGGTTCCCATGAGGTGAGGGGGCCGCAGTCCCCGCAGAAATTCTCTGGTGTTGGAAGTGTGAGTGCCAGAGAGTTTCACTAATGGTCAGACTGGGAAGCTTCCTTAACATGGCAGATATTATACCAGATCTACAGATGTTCTGTGCCTTTTTAGAGTAGTGACCAGAGGCTGGAAAGGTCACTTAGACCATTTTCAATGGTGCCTGAACTGATTTTCTCTTCCTAACCATCATTTAGCTCACTTAAACTATAGACATCTAGTTAATTACCCCAATATAAAATATTAAGAAGAAGGAGCATGGTGGAGTTATTTTGATAAATTTTACCAAGTGTACAACAGCAAGTTAGTTATCTTCTTGCAAAAAAAAAAAAAAAGAGTTTAGCAATAGCCTATTTCCAGCTGCAGTGAAAGCTCTTTGGTGACATTCAAAAAGATATCACTAAAAAAGAGAAATAGGATAAAAAGCAGCACAAAGAAAGTAAAAACCATTAAAACCACAACATTAAAAATACAACATGGCAGCCTAAAGGGAGCCTACTTGAATGCTGGAAAGGGACCTTTTTCAAGGGCATGTAGTAATAGGATAATTTGGAATGGATTTATACTGAAAAAGGGTTGATTTAGATTAGTTATCAGGTAGAAATTCTTTACTGTGAGGGTGGTGAGGCACTGGAACAGGCTGCCCAGAGAAGTTGTGCATGTCCCATCCCAGAGTGTGTTCAAGGCCAGGTTGGATAGGACTCTGGGCAACTCAATCTAGTGAAAGACATTTCTGCCCATGGCAGGGGGGTGGCAACTAGATGATCTTTGTAGTACTTCCCAATCCAAAATCTTCTGTGATATGGTATGATAAGTAGGAACATTCAAGATTATAAAGAAATTTTATCAACATAGAAGTGGGACATAAAGGCAAGGAAAGGGTTAATTTCAGAACAGGGAAAGACAGTGAATAATAGGAGGAGCAGAAACATTCAGTGCCACCTTTGCCTTCTTCATAATCAAAACCTGAAGTGTGATTTTGGAATTAACAGAGCATGTTTTAACAGAGAGGTAGAAGAATATGGCAGAACCAAGAAAAAAGAGCCTAAAGAGAGTTTAGGTCCATCACATTATCCTTTCATAAGCACCTAAAAGCTTGCCTTTAGTGGTTAGAAATCCAGCTGAAATAGACTCTCAAGCACTAGAAACACATGCATTCAAGGGGCACTCTGTTATGGACTAGAAAGCATAAGTGAACCTGAGATTCTGTAGAAGTAAAATATATCTTGAGCTGTGTCAAAGGAGCATTAATGTTTGGCAAGGGAAATAATAACTACCCTGTAGTTAGTGTTGGTAAGGTTCAGAGCATTTTGTCTGCTCATTGTGTCTGCTCATTATATTTTATGAGGTAAGTAGAAAAATTTGGCAGAGTCCAGAGGAAAGCACACAGAATGATAAAGGGCTTGGAAATGTGGTAGCTTCCTTTGATGGATGGTTTCCCTGAAGAAGGACAAAAAAAGAATCCCTTAATTTTTCAAACATGATGGTTTTGGTAAGGTTTGAGATGAAAAACCTGGTGTAAGGACAGGAGATGTGAGCCACTGAGACAGGAATCAAAGGATTACTGTGGAGACAGTAATCCCAGCTCTTAAGCAGGGCCTGAACCACAGTCTGACAGGAATGCAGTGGTCAAAGTGTCCAGTTTAACCAGAGACCCAGCAGGTCTGGTGGGTCACAGCACACTACCTACATCCCTAGCTCCCTGGCTCTGCATGGTCTTTGGTTGCCTTGCTGCAGCTAAAAATAGAGGAGCCATTAATGCTATTTGGGATACAGCCACTTCCCCACTAGGAGTGGGATGAAGAGTAAGGCACTTCAGACAGGCCACTAAACAGCTGTCAGGTGGTAACAGTGTTCACTTGCCACTGACCTGGGCTGCACTTGTATTTTAGTGACTTGCCATGCAAAGATCTACCTGCCATTATCAATCCCCTGGGCAGTGCAGCCCCTGTTTGAGAGTTCCTTGACAAATGAGATTTAATTTCCAGAGAAATGTTGCTAGGTAGCACCTTTTTATTCCTAGATATTAACTTGTCACACCTCCCACAGTCTCTCTTTTCACTCGACAAAGTCATATAGATATTAACCAAGAGAAAAAGGAGACAGAAGGGAAGGTATTTTACCACAATATGGTTTTATAGTGTTATCATAAAAGATTTGAATTGGCCCATTCAAACAAAAAGGGAAATATATACAAAGCTCTAGTTTTTGCAAAATTACAGGGAGTATTTAATTTTCATGAAAAGGTACATCCTTTAAAACTTATCATTAGAAGTCTGTGCAAGTATGGTTTGCGATTTTCAAGCTTTCTGCTGGGCGTCCTTCTGTTTTACTGTTTTGTAGAAGGCTTGTAATATCACTCTGTCTACTTATTGTTGATACTAAACATCCCAAAAAAAGACATTACCGCTTTTTGCCCATCCTCCCCCCAAAAAAGACTTGTTGACAGATTTTTGACAACAAAAAATTAAAAAATTTGTTGTGCTCATTTGTGAGCCAGACAAATGTTCTAAGTTTGATACAAAAGTAAGATGATTTAACAAAAATAGTTAAAGGAAGTTGTTACAGTAGGGATTTTGAAAGGATGTATGTTTAAAAAAAAAGAAAAGAGGAGGAAAATTTATGTTCCATCTGCTCTAATCACTGTGGTAAAACACAATTGTTAAAGAAAAAATACCTAATAAGGCTAATTTCACATCTGGCATCAAGCCTGTATGATATTTCACATCAACAAGGCTCCCAGATGTGAGTCAAATTTTGCTCCAATATCTGCCAGGTTATAATATGAGTGGTATTTGACTGATGATCATGCTGAATTACTAATTGAACTTAGTAATTTTGAGATACTTTACTGTGAAAATTCAATTCAAATGTTTGCATTTGATCATTTGTGCTAGATGTATTGTGCTTGTTGATTTTGATTAAATTATACTAATACACAGTAATTATCTGATATAACATAATGTCCATGGCTTCTGGTTTCATGTCAGTGTGCTACACTGGGAAGATGATGCCTCATCTCACTTGGTACTGCAGCCTGCTGAATAAAATATCCACTGGCAGTTAGAACAGAGAATGTCTGAAAAGAAGCTTTGTCAGACAAATGAGAGTTTGCACAAGATCTTGTAGCCCATGTCATTCAACTCAAGTGAGAATCACTTCAGGTGGAAACCAACAGCACTTCCCCCCTGATGAACTAAGCCTTAGAAAATGCACTGGCAGACCAGGGATGTGAAGATTGCCCACTAACACTTGTAGCTTCTCTGTTCATTGATAAATCTGCAGTTGCAGAAAATCCCCAAAAGGAAACAAGCTTTGGTGGCCTATTCCAGTGAGATTCTGATGGCTTCATTTTGCCATTCCCTAGCTACAAATGGCAGATAAATTTGCCATTTATCTGATAGCAAATGAAGCCATCAGAAGCTCATCTGCATTTACAGACTTTCCATGCTCCTGTCACCAGTTACACCTTCAGTGCCAGGTGTTCAAATTTCTTCTGGAGAAAAGCTTTCTTCTCTGTTGACAGCCATATTTTCTGCTAAGATCAGTACCATGGTGGTTTAGATTTGTTCTGATAATTTAAGTTTGACCACATTTCATCTGTTTTTCTCTTAATCCCTCTCCCGGCTTTTTGCCAAGTACTGATAATTCAAGCTTCATAGCTTGAACACATTTTTATAACTGACTGAAATTTTAAAAATATGTTCTTCTACATCCTGTCAGAGACCATTCCTTTTTCACTTCACAGCCTAGTGAACACTCAGTGTTGCCCTGTGGTATTCCTCTCCTCCTGTTAGCCACCTGGGCAAATCCAAGAGGATTAACATCTGCTTTTCTCCCTAGCTGTTGGTGACTAGGGCTGCCAGAGATCTCCCAGGCTGTGTGAAACACTCTTATAGGACTGATTTGACACACTATGGGTCATCCACAGTGGAAGCTGGAAGGATGGCTGAAATATGAGATATCCCAGACCATCACTAAACCTGAGTGTGTCAGTTAAAAAAGTACTCCAAGTCTGGGGAACTATAATGCCTAAAGAGATCTCTTGGTCAGAGGAAGGGCAGTTATGATCTCCATGCTCTCAGTTGACATGAACCAGTAGTGCACCTTGGTCTGGCTTGGAGGCTACTGCACAGAGGGCTGGGAGTGAAGGAAAGAAGATTAGGGTAGTGATTACTCACCCCTGTTCAGCACTTGGCTTTTAAAATCATGACAGTTTTGTTCCATCTCAATGCTCTTCTCAGAAAGCTGGTGCTATTTTGGATATGCCACTGATCAAATACCAATGTCCTCTTCCAATACTTTTAAAGAAATTCCTCCACTCTTTCCACTATGCCTCTTCTGAGGCTGGAAAGAATTTCCTCCTCTTTTTTTTTGTTTTGTTTTGGTTTTTTTGTTGTTTTTGTTTTGTTTTGTTGTTTGTTTGCTTGTATGTTGTGAGGCTTGACAACAATTCAATCCTAATTACTGTCAATCAGTATTACTCTTGTCCCAAATTCTTGCCCATGTTCACATGTGAGACCTGTATTGACAGATGTACTGTAAGGATTTGTGTTTCTATATCTGGGCAGGGCACAGCATGGGCAGTCCATCACCATGATAGGCTCATTTAGGAGCATGGTGCTGTCACTTGCAATTGCATTTGTGCCCACTATCAGCTACTGCCTTCTCAGCATGTCTGTCTCTCACACATTCATGGATGTGCTTGCTGTATCTGCAAGGCTCCTCTCACAAACTCCATTCACGTTCAGAAGTTACAAGAACTTCTGGCAATAACCCAAAAACTATCATCCTATCCCAATTGCTAGCAAGGGCAAATTGTATGACTTTAGGTATCTAAAAGCTTTGCCCATAAACCTTAGCCAATTGGTCCCCACTCCCAAAATATTTCACATGGAAAGAATATAAATAGTGCATATTTCTTAATGGGACTGCAAAAGAGGTGGTGGTCTTAATAACATTCCAGTAGGAAATTTCTATGCTTTGAATGCAGTTTGGTCAGTAGGAGTTACACCTGAATCACATACTGTTACAGGAACAACTCTATTGGTTTATTTAATTATAGGGAAGACAACACTTATTCACAGGTTCAGGGTGGAAGTATACCACTGCAGATCCTTTCATAATCTTCCTAATTCATATTTCAAAACCCTGAAGCAAAAAAAAAGAGGTATTTTTAAACTTTTCACATTTTTGCAATGTCAGAATAAGGACTGTTGAGTCTCCTGCACAGTTGCCTCAGACATTTCTTCTCTCCTCAAGCTTGCTTTGATTTAGGTATCAGTGTGCCTTGTTTGCCAACATTCTTTATGCTGTCACTGACTTCTCTGTATACTGCTAGGTTTTATATGGCTGCACTTGATTTTTCTTTCCTCTGCAGTAAAGTTCACCTGAGGCTGGTGAACTGCATTTACAGAACTACAGAGCATGGCATTGCTGCAAAGAATCTATCACTCTAACCTTTAGTACACCCAAGGTCAGAACACAATTACAGGGTTCAAGTGTTCAGTGAGTTATTTGCTTGCACAGACTGCTGATTGATTGTTCTAAAATTGTTATTAGGTAGCTAGCAGCAGTGATCAAAGGGAAAGGAAAATGAAACAGGAAGCAGCAAGCTAGGGAAGCTACTACAGCCTACTGCTTGTGTATAAATAAGGGTAATGTCAGTGAAAACAGGAAAACACAGGAAAGCAGATTACGTCAAGTGAGACAACCTATGCAGTGGCAGATAAGCCTAAAATCCAGTATTCTGCATGACTCCTTTTCTGTGTTGAATAGAGGTTTTCTGAAAGCTTTGCCTCAGTTTGATTTAAAAACAAAAACAAAACCCCCAAAACAAAAACAAAATAAAAAACAAAACAAAAACAAAAAACCAAACCCAGCACAAAAAAAAAAAAAAAAAAGGCAGCATTAAAAATAAATTATTCTTGAACTCTGCAAAACCTCATGTAGTTAGATTTACCTAAATGACTGGTTGCAGAGGATTGGATCAAGGCTTTAGGAAGGAACACAGAGAGCAATTCCTTTGATGGTGTTTCATCCAAGCTTCTCCAGTAGGGACAGAAAGGGAAAGATGACTGCTAGACTATGCAGGCTGCTTATGGCTCTTACTATCTTCTTCTGTCCATGGCTTATGTCAGTGAAGGGTCAAGAAGACTAATCAGTCCCGGATTCTTTAACCCGTGTAATCCTCAGAAATCCTTCAGAGCAATTTAGATCAGCACAGCAGAGCTTTTACAAATTCCAGCTGTTATTTTCTGTGAATCTTTATAGGCTGTTACAAATGCAGTATTTAGCCCTTTTTGTCATTGCACTCTGGTGTGGCTCTAGTCCAGGCAAGTTGGCTTAATGAAAATGGCAACAGAGCTTAGGTAATGTGCTACTTTGCTTTTGCATGGGTATCATCACAGTCTGTTCTATGCTACCATTGTTGATTTTTATTTTTTTATATGTCACTGTTTTAGCTATGTGTAATTTCTTATAACACATTAACTTGATCATTTGCAACACCTGACCACGCCAACAGAGACAGCCTAAAGCAGCATTGTTTCAAGGTAAATCAGATTTGAACTTCTTTAAAGGTCAGGCTTTGGAGGTTTGGATTTGTGCCTAATAATAGTAAAAATGTACCAAAGTTGCAACTTAGCCTCTAGCAAATGTACACTACTTAGCAGCATACAAAGTGTTTGCCATGTTTGTAAGTGTCAAAAACACTTGTAAGGAAATTAAAGGAGTTTAAGGATGTAGTCAACCTGAAGGCAGTCTTCTCAGAGGAAAATTGTCTCATCTGAAAATTGAGATTGGAGAAGGGTTTTTGATATAAACCATTACCTCACTATCAACACCTATATAAGAGTTACATCTTATTTTGTCAGTAAATCATGCAATAATTCATGTTCACTGTATCCCCTTGAGTACTGCAGACTGCAGAATTATGCTTTTGATGTGGATAATTTCTTCCTGTTGCCCAGGAATGGAGAGGAGGGAATGAAAGGATCTTTAATTTTTTTTCTAGGAAGGGGCTGTTTATTACTAGATGACATTCAGGATCACAAGATATCATAGGGTAGTGCCTAGCTAAAAACATCTCTCAGGTAGGAAAGACCTTAATTATAGCTTCCCAGCATTGACTGGATTAATCCAGAATGAGCTCCAAAAAACCAGGGAAGCAGTAGGTGAATCTTGTTGGGCAATTGCATCTAACTTCACACTTCTGGGATGGTTTTGAGGCAGGAGGTGAGAGGGTGAGGAAACCCTGGTGACAACTGCTGGCTGGTACAGAGGGAGGGAGCTGCTCTGGAGCTGTGTGATTAACAGGGCTTTGCGGCCTCTTGGCTTCTGTCTGACACAGACAGTGCCAAATACCAAAAGCTCTCCTTTGGGAGGAAGTGGGACACGAGCAGGGATGCCCAGCACCATGCAGGTGGCTGAGACAGGGGCTGGGGTCCCAGCCAGGACTCAGGCTGCTCACAACTGGGACTGGAGCCTCACATGGTGTGAGTCATAGGATGGAAATCTTGGAACAGAAATTGGTACTCATGCCCCCAGCGGGAGCAGGGACAGATCTGGAGGATTTAGGACCAATTCAGGTAACCACTGGACCTCCAGCCCTCCATAGCTGTAACCTCCCTATCTAAGGCTCCTCAGGCCTCCTAAACTACTCTTTTGTGCCAAATCTTTTGGCTTTTAAATATCTTCACCAGTGAACTGGAAATCTGTTAGCATGTATCAAGGGAATATTCTGCAAATCTCTTCAATAAAGAGACTATATGGTCTCCAGAGGTCCCTTCCAACCCTAACAGTTCTGTGATTCTGTGCAAACAAAATTTAGCAAACTACTGCATTTTCTCACATAATTTGCTTCCAACATAAATTTAGGTGTCCAAGTTAAAATTTTAGCCTTTCTTTATTACTTATGCTTTGAGAAGAGTTAGACCTCAGAAAAGGAGCTTAATTAGGATGCTTAAGGAATATGTTTTTGGATTCCAGGGCCAGGTGAATATGTGACTAAGTCAGTTTTCCCTGCTTTTGTTGGAAGGTACCTAGCACAGCCAAAAGGAAGGGCCAATCTGGAAGAAGGAAGGGACTAAAGTCTCCCTGGAGAAATTGAGAATGAAATACAACATAGTTTTGCCTGCTGTAGTTTGTGGAGGCAAGGACATCTGACACTTATGGAAAACAGAGGATGTACATGATAAAATCCAGATGTTCCAGGGTCTTGTCTTTCCTGAAAGTTTGGAAGATACAGCCCAACAAGGGTCTCTTAAAAACCTCATGATTTTGAGTTCCTTAATTTTTTCAGAAATACTTGTTGTGTTCAAGTGCTGGGCAGAAAGCAAGCCTTTACCTGAGGCAATGTGTACATTTGTCTGCAGGCCAGAACAGCCATCTGCCATTAGATGTCAGAGTGGTCTGAGCTACGGAAGAGTCATCCCCAAATCTGAAATGGTCACTGTAAATTTCCCAGAATCTCTAGGAAGAAATAGACATTTCAAAGGCAAGACATGAAACAGCAAGCAGTTTTTGACCCAAGACAAAATAAATCTAAGTTTAAAAATTATCTTTTTCTTTTCTTTGTCAGTAAAAGCAATTTAGAGTAGCCAGGCTAGACATGGATACTTTAATAACAGGCATCTAGTTAGGCAAGAAAAACCTTCCTCAAATGTATACTGTGAAGACTGGAATAGATGATTGAATAAAAAAGCTGTGTTGACATTCGTGTAATATTTGAATAACTAAATTTCATCAGCAGCTATCCTGAGTAGAACCACTAATAAACAAGACAAACTGCTTTGCTTGTATTGGAAAAAAAAAAAAGAAAAAAAAAAAAGACAGCAAGGACAGGTCAGGATATCAGTATGCAGCTGTTTGATGGCAGAGAAGCAGAATTTATCTTCAGCAGGTTTTACCATAGATAGCTAAGCATGTTAGTTATCTGAGACAACAGCACATTTTCCCTCCTTTATTCTTTCCTCTACCCCTTCCTCTTTCCCTTCCCATGCACTTTCCCCCTTTCCTTTTTTCTACACTTTTGTAGAATATTAATTTGTGGAAGAAATAGAAAAAGAACTTGCAAAGATCAGACCCTCCTAAAAATCTTCAGCACCTCAACACACATGCAGTGAATACCAGCAGCACTGCTGCTGGTACAATATTTTTGTAAGAAGAGGGAAATTGAAAAAAGCATCCAGCTTGTTAAAACGGTGACACTCTCTAATAGCACGCGAAAAATTTGCAGGTTACTGCACACAGCATGTTAGCATTTTCTAAAGCTTGCTTTTGGCAGAGTTGTCAGAAGAAGAAAAGACAATGTAAAGAAAAACACTAGGACATCTCAATTCCCAGAACTGTGGAGATGTTTGGCCATTCCAGGTTAGGTGCAAGTTTTGCAGTGCAAGATGAGGAAGGGAGCAGGATACAGGAAATTAAAAAAAACACCTCAGCAGCTTCCACTGTAATTTGGAAAACTGAAGGAAAATGAGATGTTACTGGCTATACCTTGTAAATGGGTAAGCAGTGTCCCTTTTCAGTCATTAATGTTTCTATTTATAGCCTTACAAAGGACCACTCCTGCAGACTGAGTGACCAGTGTAATTTAGTGGCCTTTGGCTTTGCCCCAACACATCCTTCTGACCATCAGTGCCAAGGAAATGCCCTGTGCTTTGCTGGCTTTTATTTTAAAGAAAGAGAGGATAGACTCATAATGTGAACTGCATCCATTTATTGCCCTTCTGTCATTCCTCTTGGTGACATTTCCTATGTGATGTGGTGTCTTATGGCAGACTGAAACTCAGCAAAAAGTGATGTAATTTAATAGCCTGGCTATAAACCTACCTGGACTTTATTTCAGATCCTGTGACAGAGAACAAGTTGACCCAAATTTAAAGTGACTAATGGACTTCAACCTTCGCAGGGTTGTAAACTCCCCACCTGTGAGTCAGTTCTATCTGGAATAAGAGGCTTGATGTCTGACCATCACTTCCTTTTACTGAGGTCGCCTGGGAACTCTGCTGCTACCTACCTACACTCAAAATTACTACTTGTTTTATTGTAGTGCCGACCAAAGAATTTTACATTGCTTTTTCCTGCATAAAGCAAACTCAGAAAGCTTGGATAACTACAGAGATTCTTTTTTTACAGATTTTTTTTTCTAAAACACATAAAACTCAATGGGCATATAATATTTTAAATTGGAAAAAACCAAAAATCACTTGATCATGGATATCTATCTTACATGTTTCTATTGTCACAGAAATCTAAATATCCTTTGCTTAAATACAGAGCTTAAATAGCAAATAATCTAAATCAACACCCTCTAAGATTCACATAAACATGAAAAGTAAAGTTCTTCTGGCAGGAATGAAAATAATTCAGATTTAAACATGCAAGAACCACGTGTCAATCAGTACCATGTGCACTCACCCTACTCATTATCAGAGAGGCACAGCACACAAACCACAAGAGGGCTAATCAAGAACATCCTCTGTAGTACAATGAGAAAACATTGTATAGTTTATAAGACCTTCAACCCACTGGTTGGCCTCAGTAATTACTGAAACATACTCTCCTTATTAAACAAGCTCTTAAATAATTGATCCTATATTTTGCTCCTGCTCACTAAGGAGAGATACTGTGCATAAACAGAATTTTTATGTGTGTGGTATCTTATTTGCAAATTTTGTTACTGAGAAATGTATGATTAGGCTGTGTATCAGGAGACCAGGGTTCTATCCCAGCTCTGCAGCTGATGCACTGTATGACCTTGGGAAAGTCATTCACTGCTGTGCCTCAATTTGTCTAAAATCTGTTGTCTGACTTGCATTTCATCTGGTTAAATTTTCTTAGTATCTTTGACTTTCCTGTAAACACCTCCTGATAAATGACTACACTTTCCAATACGTCTGGAATCAAAGCGCTTCCTATTTAATTAACTTCAATTAAATAACAATAATAATAACAACAACAACAATAATAATTTAATAATTAATTAATTTAATTAATTAGCTTCAATTTAAATAACAGTAGAAAAATAAGCCAAGGGAAAGAAAAATCCTTTGAGACGAGTGGAAAAAAAGATTTAGTGGTTTTTTTATTTTAGTAAGCTGCTTTGTATTTCATTATTTTACCAGGTCTTGTAGTTGGCACAGCATGGCTCAGTTTGGGAAACTTTCTAAAAGATTGCTTCCTGAGACAAAAATTGCTTCCTGTTTCTCAGGATGTGCCTCTGTTCGTGCTGCTGCTGGGGGCATGATGCTGCTCTCTCTAATTTCATAGAGTAGATAAAAGTGAATACAGCTTGCCCTGTGCAGCTGCAGTACCTAGTTTCTGTGACCTCATTCCATGAGTGCCAGAGGAGTGGTGTGCCAGCCAGGAGGCAACTGTCCACCATGATAAAGCTTAAGCACATCAGTCTGGGGAACAGATGGGATGTTGACTGTGCTAGAGGGAAGGTAGAGGACTTCAAATACTCTCTCATCTTTCCCCCAATTCAGATGCACAAGTAAAGGAGAGGAAACACGTACACATTTTCGCAAAGAAAAAAAATCAAATCAAAAGAAAAGCTTTGTGCTTTTGCTTTCAGAAATTTTAAGTAATGTTCAAAGCCCTTAGCAAATTGCTTTGAGCAAATAAATATACATCATAAGCATATTTCAGTGTATAAATCCCATAGAAAAATGCTACTTTGAAACTACTTTTCATACTGTGCTCCTAATGATAGCGTGGATTGTGTAACAATTATATTATAATGAAGAGACCTGAGGATGGAATGCATTTTTAATCTGAAGTATTACTAATAGTGTAATAACCCTTAAGAAGAATGGTTCTAGGCATGTGCTTAGAAGGCAGCTGGATAGAAAGAAGAAGCATTTTACATGAATAGATGTTAATTAATTAAATATTTGGCATATGTATTCTTAACATATTTACTGAGGAAGAGACTTGTATTTTCTATATCATGTGATTTAGAATACCCAGAAGCCTTTTAAGTTCTCAGTGTTTAGGTGTATATATTTCATAAGCTGTTAGATGTTCAAAGGTTGTAATAAAGGTTTATATTGATACAAGACTGTGGAACTGGAGAGCTGAAGTGACAGGGCAACTAAAGCACATTGCAAATGCTTTGTTCTGAAGTCATGGTAGAGGCTTCTTTCATGTTTCTGAACTACAAAGGTGTTTAAACTGGAGATGAACAAGTTCAGGGGAGCTCTCAGTGCAGGTTAAGGCTGAGAGGCGCTGAGGAAAATGCAAAGGCTCAAAGACCTGCAGCCAGTCTTTAGGCTCAGATCCCAAAAGGTAACCAAGCTATTGGAGAGATAGTGTTTGATGTTCCTAAGATATTATAAATAATTTTTGTGGTTTAACCTTAGCTAAATGCCAGATTCCCACTAAAGCTGCTCTATCACTTCCCTCCTCAACTGGACAGGGGAGAGAGAATATAATTAAAAGATCATGAGTCAAGATAAGGACAGGGTAAGATCCCTCACCAGTCACCATCAAGGGCTCAACTCGGGAAAATTAATTGAACTTATTATCAATCAAATAATAGGAGTGGGCTAATAAGAAGCCTCTCCTCTCCTCTCCCTTTTTGCCTTCTGAAATATTTTATCACAGAGGTATTTCTACCACTGCTGTTTGGCTTGGCCATGGCCAGTGGTGGGTCCAACCTGCAGCTGGCTGGCATTGGCTCTGCCAGACATGGAGGAAATTTCTGGCAGCTTCTCATGGAATCCACCCCTGAAGGCCCCCAGCTACCAAAACCTGACCATGCAAAGCCAATTCAATGGGATATATTGGGAATTTGTGAACTGAAGCACTGAGTATGTGTGTATGGTAATTCACTACATGCTAATTCTTGTATATCAAGTTATTTTCCTCACTTAAGTGATTAGCTCTTCTGTGCTTGAGGACCAACTGTGATTTTGCTGTCTTTGCTGATTTGTAATTGTTCTGATTATTTTCAGCCCATTTACAGAATTTTCCCCTTGCAGTTTCAAAAAGGTTCTTTATGCCTCTTTGTACATAGCTACATAGTGATGTATTATACAGATCTCAGTTCAATACCATACACTGATATGTACATAGCAGTCAATGTTGGCAATAGTCCACACCAAAGGGTGAAAAGAGAAAGACAAGTTGTCAGTCAAAACAATGATTACATACCAAGTATTAAAACAAACAGCTGATGATACTCTGTGCATTAAATTTAAGTCCAACACGATTGACATAATTCTGCAATTATTTTAATGTAGAAAGTGTGCTGTAAGAAAAATCTAGATTATCACAAGTTGTTGTGAACTGTGTTTCCTTAAGCTTCCTAATATTTAGAACACAGTATCTTCAATATAGATGTTGAAGTAATAACAGAATGAATTTATTGATGCTTTTACATCAGTGCTTCAAAACACTTTGAAGCAACATGAAGAATGTTAAAAGGAATTAATTACCTTGGATATATCAAAGGAATTGCAAACAAACCCACTGTTTTCAAATTATATCACAGTTACTCCAGAATCAACAGTTGGGCTAATGTATCATAACCATCACAAAAAGATACCTCTCATCCCATTATATCAGATCCCTTCATCTGCCTGAGTATTTGAAACAAATTAAAAATGCCTTTTCTTCTTACCAATACTATAGATGAGGGAAGAAAATTATTTGCTAAAATGTGTACTAGTCGTGCTTAGAAATTTTTGACCAATAACCTGACATCTCCTCTTAGGCTCAAGTAAAATTATTTGAATAAGAATTTTGAAGATCCTGTGGGATGAATGCATGATTTTCCAATATATCAATGTTTTCTTATCAAAAACACAGACTCATTTTCTATGAGAATTTTTCTTCATGCTGAGAATATGTTTTGCAATTCTGTTTGGTAAAAATGAAAACTCAGCAGAGTGACTGACTGATGGTTTTCTTACTAAAGGCAAGTCAGTGCTGTTTATCCAAGACTTCTCATACTGCTTCCCCAGGGAACACTGCATTTCCTCCAAGACAGTGATCTTTTGGCACTTGACCAAGTTTTCTAAGAATTCATTTCTTGTCAGGAGATCATAACATCTCTCCACAGTGAAGTTCTGCAGGCATGACAAGGCTGTCAGCTGCAAGGGTCAACTCGCTAAAGCAAGGGACAGAAAAACAAGGCTATGAAATTCCTTCCCAGAGAATGCAACAATTGTTTCTCAGATTTCACCCTCTATTCTTTCATTTCCCACCAAAAATTTGAGCATCAAAAAAAAAAGTCTCCTCTCTTTTCTGTGCACACTCTCACTCTCCACACCAAACTTAGGAGAGTTCACCCAACTCAAGTTGTTATAGGTTACATAGTAGGTGGAGTAGGCAATGCGTTTCTGAATTGATTCAACAGGCCTTTACACAGCTAGAACCTCATTCTTCAACCAACGAGCTCCATTGTTTTCCTTGTATACTACCACAAACTGCCAAGAGGTTCAGTCTTTTGGTCAGGTATCTCCTTAGCTGTGTCTAGAAATGTCCTTGAACATAATAACTGAATTAATATTTTGGGAAAAAATGTGACTTTGGTAAATGATCAAGATTTGTATCTATTGAATGATGAAAATCTTGGATCATGTGAAGAGAGAAGTTGCTGTGTCTCTTAATCATGATTAGAAATGTGCATTAGTTGAAAGTATACATCAAGGAGGGCTAAACAAAGGAAAGACAGGTGGTATTTTCTCCATACTGCAAGAAATGGGAAAAAGTACCTACTTCACACAGAAAAAAGAATAAACAGATGTATTTGTAGAATGTCTATTTGAAATAAGCTGCATCTATTTCTGCTTCAGATCAATGCCTCCTGGGATGCCCACTCTGGCATGGATGTCAGTGGAGCTTTGTAGCAGAAAATGTCAGTGATGCCACTGTCTTGGCTGAATCCTGGATCCATGCACAGAACCACTTTCTTCCACGTCAAAGTGCACGCTTTCACCACCTCATGTTTCTTGAGGTTTGCTGTCTGAATTTTCCCAGATTTTTTCAGCCTGAAATATTGGCTTTCTCATTATCCAGGACAATTCTGCCTGTGTTTCCTGTCCTGTATTTAATCTTTGGTTTTTATCTGATTATCACTATATTGCTGGCCAGTTTACTGTAGAGACAACTTGACCAAATTAACTCCTTTTTTAAATAATTTATTAATAAACTCAGGAGACTGCTCAGATGACTCAAATGAACTTTATTAGCATAGTGTGAATAATTCAGCACTTTCTAAAAAAGAAAAGGCCTTAGGAAATACAGAATAAGGATGTTGTCTTGCCAACTTTCCTAGCTAGGCTATCCTAGAGTCAAAGGACACAGGTCTGCTGCCAGAGTATATTCCCATGAGGAGGCTTTCAGACTTAACTTTTCATAGGACAGTACATTTTCAGATACAAAGCCTAATTTTTTTCAATATTATTAAGAAATCAATATTAATATCCTGAGGGAGTTTCTGATGTATAAGTAATAAATGGTGAAGACTAAGCATCTTCAGGGGTTTCCAAAATACCAATCAAGTCAATATTAAAACTGATTTCCTGGAAACTGGAAATTAAAACTGGAAATTAACTTAGCTTTAGGCATGTGTGACTAAAACATAAGTTTTGACTCCGAACTCAGAATAGAGGGTGCATTGATCAGGAGACTCTTGAAGAAGTTTGATTATATTTTAAGTCTTGATAAGATTATACAATCATAACTCAAAAATGCTTTATATACAGTGTGATTGTGCACAAAGAAGTCCTGTTATGATATGTTTCACAACAAATAAAAGAAGCAAAGGAGATCTTTCCAGGAATCTGCCCAGACTAGAAGAAATTCTTTAATGAGGATACCTTTCCTGTGGATTTTATCATCTTCCTTTTTTCCCAAGAAATGTCTCTTCCAGCTGCATTATGCTTGCTATCAGCATGAGCTACTGCTCCTTTGCTCCCACAGGAAATAAAAAAATACATAGAGGAGGAAAATGGCTCACTTATCCTTAACTTTGTTGGTATTCTAAAGAACTGCAGCTCTTTTTGCAACCTGTGATGGGCTCATGATTCTGCTAAAGCCAGTGGCACAGAACTACTTTGGGCTCCAGTGGATTTCAGGCTGTCTATGGACAGATGCCTGCATTCTGACTATGGGAAATAATCCTGTTTCAAAGCCCCTGGATTCTCATTGTATTGTCCTACACAAACACACCTACACCATACTGGTGGAATAAGTATTTTGGCAAAAGGGCATAGAGAATGGAGGTCTGATTGCCCAGGATATGAATCTGTCTGCTCTTAGACTGCTTTTATGATGAGTTTATTTTGTACCTCAGTTCTTCCCTCTTTATACTGAGAATAAAATGTCACACCTGCTCCTGCTTACCTCTCCAGAGCTGTAAGGATTAATTAGCTCATGTTTGTACACTGCTCTGAATGTGTAATGAGCAAAATTATTTTTTCTTACAATTGAATCCTGCAATTTCTACTTTTACAATTTTAATTGCTGTTAAAAAATATGCATAACTTATTACAGCTTGTTTCACCAAGGAAAAGGTGACAACCTGTTGTATGAATAATAAGGTAACATGCACCTATTTTTTTGCTATTCTCTCATTTATTTTCTTTTCTCCCTTGCCAAAGGCTTTTTATGTGGTCCCTGGGAAAAGGCAGCCACACTGGCCTGATTCCCTTTGTTTTATTCTTTCTTTGGTAGGAAGGCTACAAGTTCACATTTTAAGAGAAATCCTCTGAGATTTGTGTGTGTGGTAATTTCTATAAAGCTGCTGGAAGTACATTTTTTTAATGACAATATCTGATTTTGTTTACAAAAGGCCAAACCCAATCCTATTGTAAATCTCTAGGGGAAATGCTTTTAACTTTTATTCAGTTAATTCAAAATACTGAGGCAGTAAAAACAGCTTGCTTAGATGTCCATTGTAAAAGCAGTGATTTATAGTGCCAGTTACTCTAATGATAGCTTTATAGGATTAAATTATTTACTGCTAGGAATTCAAGAAAACTAGAACTAAATGCAAACCCAATAATGCTGCTATTTATGTTTCCTTGGAAAATATGATCATTACTTTTTCTTTTTCCTTCTTCATTGTTTCTCACTGCATAACCAAATTTCAGTAATTGAAATACGTGCAAGTGATGGAAAATTTTAAGTTGCAAACAAGCTCTTTCTGGAGAAATGGGCAACATTTTTGTAGAATTTCCAACTCCCTCCCATGTTTTTAGTATTTTCTTTCTTCAATACATTCAAAAGCAGTCTAGGCTGAAGACTCCTTCTTAAGTCAATGAAATCAGCTCAATGCCTACAGTGATTTCCAAATATCAATCACTAGCCACTTCTGTTGAAAACCTTACATTTTCAAATTACAGTCTTATATGCTGTGAACATATATATTTTCAGGACAAATGCAGCTAGAGCATATCTTGCATACTGGGCTTATCTGAGGTACAATCCTCAGTGAAAACAAAAATGCAATTTTGTTCAGCAAGCAGTTCCTGTAATCTGCTCTACAAGATTTATCCTCCGTTAAGCATTGACGGGAGATGGTAAAATCATGGGAGACATTTCATTCCATCAAGATCTGTGTCAGTGCCTTTACTACACTGAAAAACCTACTGGTCTCAGGGAACTTCCCTTATGAGCTGGCAAAGCTGGCAAAGAATGGATAGAAAAAAGTAGAAAAGATCTGTGAGCACTTGATGTTCCAAAAACTCACAGAGGAAACCAGCAACAAAAGCTAGATGTCCTAGTGCAAAGTTCCACAGATGTTGGAAGAAATTGTCAAAAGAATGCAAGCAGCATAAAAAACAAGAATCAGAAAAAAATACATAACATACCTTTGAAGGAAAAAAAAAGTAATATGTGTGACATATATTTAAGGTAGATTCTTGAGTTTTTCTATTGAGACATGCATAATTTTGTGAAATAAACATGGGAATGAAAGACACAGGACTGATTAGCAGTTTAGGGGAACACAAATCAGACATTCATTATCTGCCAGCATCTGTTTTAGATTCCAGAAATTTTTCCAGAAATTTTTTTACTTTAGTAGTTCGTTATTATTTGATCAGAATTTCACATCAGAAATGAATTACCATTAAAAATTAGTTTAAAAATTCAGACATCCACTCATTGAGTTAAATATATCACATGGCAGGAGCAGTGAGAAAGAAGAAGAAACAAAGTACTGTCAAAAATACCTTTTCAAAACTCTTGGTTCAGCAATTATATGTAATGAAGCTATCCTTAAAACAGTGTTACTTGAGAGCTTTTAGGTAAACAAAGGAAGAAGAAGCTATAAAATTAATATTGTTTGTAACAGAAGACCAGGCTAGTTTTGACAACAGTTTAAAGTTGGTTTCAATTTCAAACAGATTAGCATGACAATGTTGAACAATATGTTAATTCCCGTACCCTCTACCAATGAGATTCTGAAGGTACTGTCAGAAAACAAGCAGGAAAATATTTAGGAATACATCTTTAAGATTCTGGCTCTTTCCCATGAAAAGCCCTCCATAGATGAAAAGGCGATAGAAATTTGGGAAACAAGAGTTAGCAGCTCATCTAATCATCATCTGATCATCATCTTAAGAGTTCTGTGATGACTTAGACATTAAAAAAACCCATCCAGAAGTAATGAAGTTGGTCAAATATTAGAATTTGCAAAATTTACTGTTTGTTATTCCTAGAAAGCTCCAAAAGAGCTAAGCAAAGAATAACAGAACTGTATTTCCTGCAGAAATTTAGGGAAACAGACAATGCACTTCCAGACTTAAAAAGGTATGGCATTTATGTTCCACCCTTACCTCAGCCAAAATGAGAAGGTAAGTCAAGTGGCACTACAACTGAAAGATAAGGCACTTTCACTATTGAAAAAGACTAAGCATTTAAAAATAAGGGCACTTGAAAATTACTCTTTTTATTTATTTAATTGCACTTAGTATAAGCAAAGGAAAAAGAAAAAGAAGCAAAACAAAAATAAACAAGCCAGGGCCATGCAATGACTCCTCAATTGTTCTATATGGCTCTTTGCAAAGCAACCCCTCAGGCACCTTTATCCTCTGGGGAATTAAACTGGGGAACTCAGTCACTGGAAGCTTTGCAGAAGATGAAAAGGCAAAGAGATAAGGTGAAGGAATGAAAATCCATCTGGCATCATTGGCTGTGGAGATAACATTTCTGGCTCATGAAGGACTGCTGTCAATACATCCTGCAGTCTAGGGGAGCATGCCAGGGAAGGAACATCTCAGCTATGGAGCTGCCTGACAGCCTCTGCCATCGACCCCTGCTGGAGACAGGCTATTGGGCTGGAGAGATCCCTGATTATGGCCATCCTGTGCTCTTGAGGATGTCATTTAGTACAGAATGAGCACTCTGTAAATATCAACACTTCATAGATGGTCCTCTGATTACATAAAGAGAAAAAGAGGAAATGCTGTTTGAAATCTTTGACAGACTTGCTCTCCAGTAGTGAAATAATGTTTGCCAGGCCACCAGGCAAACAAAGTGGGTGAGCATCAGAAATGAACTGGATTGTTATGCAGGAAACACAAAGTGAAAGATCTTCAGCTTTTCTACAATGAAGAAAACATAAGGATGTTGTTAGAAAGGAATGAAAGAAAATCCACATGTCTGCCTGGGAAAAGAACGACTATGTTTGGCATCTTCAAACCCTAGAAAAGGTAATGCTTTGTTAGCAAAAAACCATCTCTTACTACAAGACATTGGATCCAAATAAAAATTATAATTTCTGATATAAAACCAGATTGATTTAAAATTATTTAAAATTATGTAAAATTGATTTAAAATGAAGACAAAACTAAAGAAGTCTTTTTATTCTCAAAGGGTGTAGTTATTTCTACTGAAGAAAAATGCTTAACATTTAAGGCAGTTATGAAAAGAACATCCCTTGTTGGAGGTGAGAATGAAACTGTGATATATATTATTTAAATAATCTAATTTAAATTGGTGGATATTACACAAATCATCACACACTTCTTTGCAATATAAATCACATGTAAAACAAACTAATAGAGGAAAGATTGAAAAAAGACTGAAATTAATGCCAAGCAAATTATCCAAAACAATGTTTCGCAGAAAACTGAAAAAAAATGTCAGTCAAATAGAACTCAATATAATTTTCATTAAATTGGAGAGGCAATCAAGTTTGTCCTGCTTGGAGTTAATAATAACCAAGATGAGGAGTTTTTATTGTACTTAGTGATGGTTATACAAGAAAAGAATGACACTGATAAAGAAATAATTGAAGAAATTAGTTTCTTGACATTGATAAGAAAGCATTACTTCCAATAAAGTAAAATATGCAATCCATCAACTTAAACAAGGACATTCTCCTAGGAAAGATGGAAAGACTACAGTAGGAGTTACAGTGTAGATAATGGCCTAGAGCAAAGTATAGGTCAGGGGATAAATATTTAAGCAAACCCCATGAAAGCACATCATCTATTGGTGAAGAAGCAATGGTTCAACAGAACAAATTGCCACTGCTTTGGAAATGCAGCTCAGGTATTGCAAAGGACAGCAGAGAGCCTCGGTGGAAGAGCCTAATAATTAGAATATTGCTAAGAATTTTGGTTTAAAAAAATCATGCCTGAATGAGTAAATTTAAGTCTTCAATAGTGGTTTTGCAGGGAGATTTTACAGCAGCTGGAGATCAGGCTGAGTAGCCTCAAGTTAATTTTCTTCAGCACGAAGTCATACAGAGATTGATGCAGTATTTTTTTTTATTATCATCTTGAAGTTATTTTATCCCATCATAAAAAAAAAGGCTAAATGAAGTGAAATTGAGAATTTTTGTAGCTTTTCTCCAAAAGAAAAACCAAAACCAAAAACCAGCCAAAACACTTATGCAGTTTTGATTTTTTTCTCTTAAACCCTAAATCCACCATTTGGGGGTTTGTTGTTTTCTTTAAAAATAGTAAGGTTTTTTTTAAGAATAGGAGGATTTCCCCTCAGTGAAATAAGGCTATTTTAGACAATAATTTAGAGAAAAGATGAACAATAACAGTCCACATTGAGGAGGCAGTAGGTGCAACCTTCACCTTGTCTCTGATGTTTACACAAGCTAAAATCAGCAGAACAAAAAAAATCATTCAACAGCCATTGGGTGGGTGCAGAATAGTCCTGGTCCCTGTCATGGGAGCAGCAACCCTTCTGAACATCTTGCTACAACACACTTTAGGCTTTCTAGCACTGCTAGGTAGTCAACAGGACTGAGGATATTCATGTATTTATAGATGTGTTTCCATCCAAATCAATTAGATACCATAGAAAAAGAAACAGCCATTAATTTCAGGCATTTCTTGCTGAAAGAGGAATAATCACAAAGTACCAGCATCTTCATGAGCTGTTACTTCAAAGACTGACGTCCATCAAAATTCCCTACTGCGCCATACCTTGCATTTTTTGCTGCCCTCCTTGTAACCTATTTGGGAGTTTGGGCCACTGGATGATGAGCTCACTATTCTGTGCAGGAGGGTCCTGTACAAACTGTGATTTTTTTTACTCTTAGTTGCTCTAAGTCAAAGGAACTTCTACATTCATCCTAATTAGGCAATAGGTTAGGGGCAGTTGCTGTTATACAATCTACATTGTTCTGCTTGCCACTGAAGGTTGTAAAGCTAATAATTCATATAAAGTGAAATGTTTTAGGACCACAGGGATTTCAGATAATAATAGCTAAGAGAGAGTGGGGAAGGTAATGGTGGTGTTATTATTTTTCCAGATTTTACATTCCAGATTTTGCATTCCAGCATTAAACTTTTCTCCCTTTCACGGTTCTCAATAGAATATTTACACAAGAGGTGAAGAACAGTGAGACAGAAACTAAAAAAATGGTTCACATACAGATGATTCACAGAAACTGACCCATGGCAAGAGCAGTGACAGAAAATTATTTGTACAGTGGAAGAAGATCTTGACACACAGTTGATAGAAGGATGAGGATATCTGCATGCAAGATAGGCACAATATATAAGTATTATGTGTCTTTTTAGTACATTTCTATTTTTCTCATATGTTTGTTATTAATGTAAGTTTAAATAAGTGTAATCACATGAAAATGAATTGTCATATATGCTGAATATAATTGCTGAGTCAGAAATCTCTCTCATACTCTGGGACTTGAAGAAATTTTAGTCCAGATAAAGAGCAAAGGTAGTCATAACAAAGTCAGAATTAAAATATATTTTATTGGACTGAGATTTTGCTATAATTTACTGAAGCATTTTACAGTATCTATTAAGAGCTGAGGATTTCCATTTAATGAGTTTGCCAAGACATACCAGAATTGTAAGGAATTTTAAACCAATAGCTTTTCTGTCTCTTCTTTTAAGTTTGTTACAAGAAAAGCTTTGATCATACATACCACCTCTTATCACTCAATATTTCCCCACAAAGCTGAGACAGAACATCACCTGGAGTAATTTCTACTGTACTCATATCCATGAAGCAGTATCCATGCCTGGCAGATTAAGATCTTCATGTCCCCACTTTCCCCTTCTCCCTTTCCAATGTCCCTGTTTCACTAGTAGTTTGTCTTTCATTAATAATTCAAGTATTTTAACATTTTGAGAATATCAAACAGTTTTGCTACCTTAAATTTTTAAGGCCCCTCCATTGTGGTAAGAAGCTCATGCTCTCAGTGGAAGCTTAAACCAAAGACAATGATTTGAAAGCAAAATATTAAAAATGTTGTCAGAATGTGACCCACAAAATGCATGCAGTGTCTTAATTTGAAGCACTGATTATTCAACATGAAAAGACATTCTTTGTAGGTGACATTTTTTGTCTGTGGGTCCAAGAAATACATGTTGCAGCATTATTTCTCTGAAGGTGCAGTAGAATGCAAGGAATAGTTAAAAATGTTTAAGAGCCAGAGAGTTTTGCCCTTCAAATATATCTTCTGGCTGCATAAAATGACCATATGAGAAAAAGATTTGCTTCAGTAGAGCATGTGAGTTACTCTGCTTCTTCACAGCTGACTGGCCCTTTGAAATAGTCAGTCTCCAAACAGAAGGAGAAAACAAGTTGAAGGCTAATGATTACACCAACAGCCTGAGCTAATCACACAAGAGTGAAAATATTTACCTTCTTAAACTCAGTCCCTATGATCCAAATGAGGTAAAAGACTTAGGCGAGGTAAAAATAAATACTATAATGGAAAACACTAATTATTATGTATTGTAGCCATGTAATAATTTCAATTCCCTTTTTCTTGGATTTTTTTTTCAGTTTAAGGACCAGCAGTGGATATGATATGTACGTTTCAGTGAGAATGGGTATTTTAATAAAAGACTACAGCCTTGTGATCAAAGAAAAAATATTACTTGTAATAAGAAACATATTTTTAATTCATCAGCAAGCTTTAAGTGCACTAAAATGCTCACAGAGCAGCTGTACTCTTATCTGCCTACATTTCAATGGGTAAAAAGATCTTGTAAATTCATTGCTGTAACTTCAGTACAAAATTGTTGTTGAGGAGATAGATCAGGTTTGTAATTTCACATAAATAGTTTTTATTTGTAATGGAACCATGTGACCCATAGAAAAATGTACACTTGTTGTGGATCATTTAGCAGAGCCATCTGTACATTTCTTAAGGATGAAACTTTCACCATAGTATGACTTTTGTTCAGGATATCAATTTGGTTATTATGCCTTGGCTTAATTCACTCTCCAAATAAGATCACACTTGCACTTGGCAGATGAAATAAGGAGTAATGAGGTACTTAGAGAAATTAGATTTCTACATTATAATATAATCAGATTTTAATGAAACAAGTAATATATACCATTCAAACCATTTTGGTTTGTGATAAACCTTACTGAATTTGTTTTGGTGGCCATGAAGAACATGAAATGATTTATTCTTTGAAGTAAAATGCAGCTCTATCTGCGTGAAATCTATTACAACATTATATACAGCCCTTATTATTTCTCTCCTATTGGATAATTGGAGGTCTGTGGTATTATTTAAAGTGATGAAGTAGCAACCTTAGCTCATTTTACACTTTTCAATTTCATGCTTGTCTTCTGTAAAATCTTTTCCATAAATTAATGTTCAACAGAACACGGATGCAGCACGAAGTATAAAACTTAAATACATATTGATTAAAATTGTATGCAGAGTCAATGAAACTAGAATTTCTGATTAATGTGTGTTACTGATCAGTGTAAGCTTTTCTTATAAGGCACATATTCTAACAACACTGAACTTAAACAAACCAGGGTAGAAACCAGAAAGCCAGCAATAAAACTTCAAGAGAAGTAGCTGAATATTTACAACAGTGACTGTGATTTTAATTGCCATGATTAAGTCTGTGTTAGCTACAAAAAACCCTCCACCTACTGCACATCCTCTTTTGCTGCACAGAACTACAACAAAGAAAAGAAGCAAATATGAATGCTCAAGCCTTAGTATGAGTTTTTCCTGAAAAATTTTGGGAACTTAACAGGGTCCTGTGTTTAAAGGTGAGCCATTGTGAGCTTCCCTGTAAGCAATGTCCTGAACTGCATCTACAGAAGGAAAATCAGATCTTGAATGTGTCTTTTAGAGGTGCCATCTTTCTTCAATGGTCTCATATGATGAAGAAGCCCTTAAGTGTGGAAGGAAACCCCATGATATTACCACAGTTGAAAATGATCCCATGTGCCTATAACTTAAATATATTCCCAAAAGAGATGGATACAGGAAAGTATATATTGAGAAGAGAAAAAAGCTTATAAAGACTGTATAGAAACAGGCAAGACAGAGAACTCTTATCAGTATAAATGGACAAGCCATTTACTGAGTTTATGAGGAGGAAAATTTTTGCAACTGCAAAAATCACTGTATCTCGTTCCCTCACAGATTTGCAATTTTCTATTCTCTTTGTCCTTTTTTTTTTTTTTAATCACAGCCTGATGATTTGGAGGATCCATTTCTTCTTACCTAAGTGAGTATTTTAGTTACATTCTTTGCAGGAGCTGATACTGACTCTAAGTCATTCCAAGTCTTTTTTTTCATATTTTAACTGATTAAAGCAGTGCTTCAGATTCTGCCAGACTTCAGTTAAACATCTATTGCTGTCCTTTTAGTAACCTTCCCATTGGAACTGTTTATTTGCAGCTTGGGTGGAATGAAAATATAATTTTAGAGAGATAATATTTTCTTTATATATCTCAGTTTCATAAACATTGGCAGAGTCATGTGGGGAAATTCTCCATCTTTTTTGCATAGTAAATACAACTTATTTTTTGAGTACATCAGGTATTTTTTCACACTTCAGCCTAAGGGGCATTTAGAAATTAAAGACCACCAGAAGAGGCTTTGTCATTCTAACATCTGCACACTAATATTTCATACAAATTCTGGGTGAAGAATTACTACTGATTCATAAAATAGCAGCTAGCAATAACATATTAGTTTAAAAGTATTTTGGGTAGGTATGCACAGGGATGTACACTTGTCAACACTGCCAAGATATTTGCAAAAGTCATGAGAAAGTCAAAAACGAGACCAGGGGCATGGTAAGATGCCCTGTCATGGGATAAGTGGTATTCTGTGTGATTTGTCACCAAAATAACCATGACAGGAGTTTATGGTGTACAAGTACTGTAAACATTAGACCCCTTCCCTCCATTCCAAACCCCAGTTATTCTGCAGACCATTAATCTCTCAGAGAAAAAAGTAAGTCAGAGTCAAAGGCTGCAGATCAAAGCCACACAAATATAAACTGGAAACATATTTAGAGTAAAAATAATTTAGAGAAAAAATAAAATTAATAACCTGAGTAAATCTGAAGGGAGGAAATTGTTTCCACTGGTGGTATCAGCAGTGATCAAGTGTGTAAATGTCCATAAATGCCACTTTGCTATGTACTGCCTTTTTCTTCACAGCTTGGCCCTCTAACTTCCCTATTTAAGCAAAATTAGTGACAACAGGAAGAAAGTAGTAGAAAAATATTCTGACAGCTCTCTTCAAAATTATTTTTATCAGGTTTAGCTAAACTATGATAGGTTGATCATCTTTGGGTTTTGTTACTCTTTTTTGTATAAATTTATGCAATTCTTCAGTTACTAACAGAAGAATATCTTATCTACTTTCATTTTTTTTTGTTTCTAACAGCCCACACGGATGATTTTCTTCTTTTTTATAAAAGGAGATTTCTCCCTCTCTTCTCAGTTTTACCAGAAACACTTCCCACATTAACATTTTACTGTGAAACATTCCTTCCTGGTTTCTTTATTCTGTCTATTAAGCTATGTCTATTTGCATTGAACTTTGTCTGCCAATTATAAATCTAAATTGACAAACCTGAATTATAAGACTCTTCTTTTGTAATAATGAGTCCATTTTTTAATATCAAGCTTTAATCTCTTCTTCGCTTCAATTTAAATAAATCATCTAATCAAATCACTAAACAAGTAATTTCAGAATTAGTCATTATGTGTTTCAATATTTATTGGTAGTGCTATGTTTACTGTTCTATTCAAAGGATTTTTTTCAAGGTACACTTGTATATCAATAAAGGGGAAAAGAAGAGAAAGGAAAGAGAATGATAATAAATATATGTACAAAATCATATTCAGAAGTGTCCAATTTAACTCATTCTCATATTGAGAAAACAAGAAAAGTAACTGAACACAAAGAAACACTTCTTCACTGTGTGATAACCAAGCCTTGCCCCAGGTTGTCTAGAGAGGCTATGAAGCCTCCATTCTTGGAGATATTCAAAAGCTGTCCAGACACAAACCTGGACAACAGGCCCTGGGTGGTCTTGCTTGAGCAGAAGGTTGGACCAGATGACCTCCCTTCCACCCCCAACCATTCTGTGGTTTATGTGACTTTATGCCATTGTTTTGCATCTCGGCTGAAGCAACAATGCAATTTGTGGTTTATATAACAGAGTACAATGACCAGTGTACAGCAAAAGGTTTATTTTGTACTAGACACATCAGTACTGTTCCTTTAAGGCCATCACCAGAGAAGTAAGGGATTAGGAAAATTAATTTGAAGACTGCAGAAGCTAGATCAGGAGAGAAGTATGTTGCAAACCATAGCAAAAACTTCCATGCTCTTCTTGGACAAAGTGGCTGCTCTTAAAGTGTAAGTTAAGGGTAGTATTTAAAGAACTGCATAAACTAGAGCAGGTGAGAAAGGCAAGAAAATGTATGGTCAAGTCTGCACAGTCTGGTATCACAGAAACTTCTTTAACTGACTAAACAGATTGGCAATGATCCCCACAGCCCATGTGCCAAAAGCAGCCTGGGAGACAAACTACCTATGCTGCTCATTCTAAGGCTTCCAGCAAAAGAGCATCTGAGAAGGTGAACAGCTCATCCATTTCACATGTGTTTAGCCTTAGCCAACAAGGACAATCCTGCAGCTGTGAAACAAGCTCTGATGGTGGATAAAATGTGAAAAGCTTGTGACAGCAGCTATACAAATGCAAGGTATATCCTGGCATGCATGACTGAGAGATAATAAGTGTGAAATCAAACAGTCAGCATTGCAAAACAAAATATGTAATGTAGCTGCATTTTGACAAGTGGCACAAAGCTGAAATAAAGCAAAACAATAGTGAAAAGGTGATGATTTGGGCTGAACCACAGGAGATGAAAACGCTCAAGGATGAATATTATCAGAAACTACATTGCTCTAGTCTCAAGATCAGCTTTCTCAGTCCTTAGTCAAGTCAGAAATTTTATCTTCTGATAAAAGGTCCAGCTAGTATTAAAGGAATGGAAGAAGAAATTCACTGCTATTTGTAACGAGTGCTGCAGTGGACAGGGATAAGGCTATCTAAGGAGGACCTGGCTATGGAATTGAACCAGTCAACAAAACAGCTAGTCAGTACAATGCTCCACTGAATAAGGATTTGGCTTTGATGTAATTTTAATAACATGTGATAGAGCAGTAGCATTGCATTTTTTTGCCAAACTAGTCCATTGGGATACAACTCCATGAGATACAAGGATGCCCTAATCTACTGAATAAAATATGCCAGTGGGGGGCACGCTCTTGACTTTATATGGTTGTGTAAAAATACGGTTATATTGTTCTCCACAATCATACTATTTGTTTAGTTGACAAGCACATGCTGAGCAGAGGTCTTCCATGTGTTCACAAGAGAATGTGCTTTTAGTTTCCAGGTCTTAGTACCTCTCTGCTATCAGTTTACTGAAACTGCTATTGAAAATATTTTCTGTTATGTCTTCTATAGGTGGGGTACAGATCACCATTCTGATCTAGTTAAAAGTTCAAACATTATCCGTGTTTTCTGATTCCTTGTCTACTATCCCTCTGATTTTGATCCCTGATTTAAGTAAATCCCCACCTCTATTCTTTAAATGAATCCAGAGTGCTTATTTAATGTCTAATGCTATTCTTTTTAGCACATTGGATCCAATTTCCCATTATAATGGTTATGAGGATAAATAATTTCTTTCTCCTCTGCCTATTGCTTATTCTCTTTGAGAAATTCTTATTATTCTTCCTTTGTCCACTAATTATTTATTTACTTGTAACAGTGCTTGCTTGCTTCAATCCATTGAATTTTTTAGTGTTCGTGCTCTTTAATTATTGTAAGTGCTTTGTGTTTACCCTTGCTGCTGCACTCTTTACATCTTTATTTTAACTGCATTTGTTTCTGCCACTTCTGGATATTAAGATTTAGTAAAGCATTTCTGTGAGTAAACAGAGAGTATTTGTATTTTACAGTGAAGTGCATCTTCTGGATTTTGGTGTAGGGAATGGATTAATATTGCCCTTCTGAAGATGTAACATGATGACAGTTACTTGCATTACATGGCAGATAAACGATGATGATACCAGTTCTCCACTTTTCTGCCTGTACTATTGATCTTGTTTATCAGCACTACCATAAAATACTTAGCTATTCAGTATGTTATCTCCCTCAATTAGGTGGATCTCATTAATCCCATCTTGTATGTTATCTGTTTCTGAACTTGTAATATTTGAATTCAGCCTTGGAAAATTGTATACAGCGATTGAACAAGATAGTGGAATAGTAAAAAACAAGCTTGTACTGCCTGAGTCAAAATCACATGTGGAATCTTTTTTCTTCTTTTCTCCTAGAGGCAGCCTCTAGCTTTGTAGCATTTCTAGAACAGTTATCATTGCCATGGTAAGGAACCAAAGAAAACTCTACCTTTATTTTTAAGATTAAGTATGACTAATTTCCCTTTTCCCCCTACTCAGCAGAACTTCTCTTTCTTTCTCCAGTTATAAATGAGCATTTCAGGGAGGGACCCATATTTAATTTTGGAATCTATTTCTCATGAATAATTGAATATTCTTAAGAATGTGGTTTCTGAAATAATTAGAAATAACAAGTAATCAATAAATCTGAGGAAGACCAACAAGGTTCCTTCCCATTTTTTACAGTGTTTTACAGGGCTAAACACTTTTCTGCTGTGTCTCAAATCCCAGAAATGTTGCCTTTCCTGTATAATTTCTAATATTTTTTAAAGTAAACAAAAAAGTGATCTACAATCAGTTTGAGACTTTTAATTGTTTGAAAAGAAACTAATTTCTTCCAGTTTCGTTCATAACACGCCCCTCCTACTCCCCCTGTCTCCCATGTATAGAAACCAGCATTCATCAGTTCTGGATGATTTGTATGTGATGCGGACCGGGTGTGTGATTTAAAGCTAAAACCCTTTCTGGGCCTCAATTTATTCTGCGCAAAAAGAGGATTAATGGAGCATAATGAGGAGACTGTACACTGCAATGGGTGCCTGTAACAGATGTTATGGAAATGCAGGATCCTCGTGATTACTAAAGAGGAATAAGGACTTGACTCTCCTGTTGTCAACGTGTTACTAAAAGTTTTGCTTATCTGATTCAACAATGCCTTGAGGGCACACACCAGCAAAATGGTGTGTGAAGGCCCTTTTCCCAAAACAGCCTCCTCAGGAGGCATACTAAATAGACAAAATGTCCTATCTCAATCTCGTTTCCCTAGTGGCTAAAGGAAATGACTTGTTTTACTCTGTAAAAAGGCCACACTCTTTTGTGATCCCAGCAGAGGATTCCTCACAAGCCCAGGGAGAGCTCAGCCAGTCTGTCTGCTCACGCATCAGATCAAGCTAAGCTTCCTACTTATGAAACATGTTGACTTTCCAAGAAAGATATAACACATATTAAAATAATATCCTTTTCCTTCCATTGATTAGTAATGCAAAAAATTTAAGAGGGAAATAGTCACGTAACAATTCATTTTGCACATGGGTTTTTTTTACATTGGATAGAGAGGAAGCTTAGCAATTTTAATTAGTTAGTTTCATTAATGATTTCACTGAATTTAGCACAAATTCTACTTCAAATTAAGTTGGAATAGGCTGCACAGTGAAAAGTTTTGAATGATGTGGCACTATACTTCTGTATTTTTTTTCAAAACTTTTAATTGTGCAGTAAAAATGCATTACATGTGACAGACACAAAATAAGCTCTGGAGGATGAACATACTGATTTGTTTTGTGTGTCCTAAATGTGTGCAAAACATGACTCCAAAACATTTGTTTCATGTTGGTAAAATGGGGGAAAGATACTTTAGTTTCACAGTTCCCCCTGAAGAATAGTTTCATAATGATTTTGGAGGGTGAGAGGAGGTGTTGTGAGGCTGCCTCCTCCTGCTGCGGAGATCCTGGGTAGCTGAATGTTTTAATCACCCCCTGGCACTTGGAATTCTAGTCTAGGAGTGTAAGGCTATGTCTGTGCTGTGAGCTAAAACAGGGCAAGGGAACATCCTTCTGTGCTGTACTTGACCAGCACGGCCTGCTTGGTGTCCAGTCTGCACTTGGCCGCAGGCCTCCCCTAGGCCCCACGTGAGGTGCGTCTGAACCCAGCTCTCAAATACTTGGTTTCAGTATATTTTTCAGTTCAAGTAATACAGGAGGCTACAGTAGTATAAAGGCTGTGTTTTGACTCATTTGAACAATATTTAAATTTTATGTAATCGAGAACATGTAGAATATCCTCATCTATGATGGGAAGCTACCAAGGGAGCTTTGAGGATGTGCCATCATCTGAAATAGCTTGGAAAAGCTATCAAAGGAGGGAATTCATTTTGATTCACTGCTTTGCTGACACAGACAGTGTCCCTGATATGCTGCTCCTCACAAGTACTTCTTGGAAAAGAGCTTCTTCTTTCTTACTTGAGGGGATAGTGGCACAAAATATTCATCTCAGGGCTTCTGCATATTTTCACCTTAGGAGAAAGTATATATTTGCAAACTCAAGCAACACAGCCTGTTATGTCACTTTCATTTACGTCCATAGGAAAGGATGAAGCACAGAGCAAGCCTAAGATTTTTTTTTCTTTCAGTATGAGAATCCGAGAAAGATTTTAAAAAATTTTCTGACTTCAGAGGAAGATGCCTTATATGATAACATGTTCTTTTCAGATGTTGGGAGTTAGTTCAGGCCCTAACTTGTTTTAAAATATGTGTTTAATGCAAATATGCTCTTAAAAAGTAAGACTTAACACTTCTCTTTTTTTTTTGACAGCAAAAACCTGATAATGTTTGAAAGAATTCAGAGCTCTAAACAAGAATTTATCCTATCAAAAACAGTCACCCCAGATATAAAATGACAATTTTTTAAATTGCTCTTCATGAAAATAACTTTTTCTCTGAGACTAGTGGGTGCTTCGTGAGACAGCCAGAGCTTCAAGGGAGAATGACAGGTACTTTGAATCAAACAAGAAAAATGAAAGATCTTAATGACTCTAGACACTGTAGAGTTCTTACCTCATAAATATGTCTGATTCATTTTTATTGCTCTCAGCAAAGCTGAGTTATTTCAATCAAAATTATAGCAGACAAAAAAAATTCTGCTTAGTCTCTTGACTGTTGAGTGGCATCAGTCATTCTTGAAATAACTTTTGTGTGAGTATAAAAATTTTCTAAGAGACCCGTGGAGTTCTGGGCATGGTTCTCCAAGTCCCTCACTGATGGCATCAGGGCTCTGCACGTGGACTGTATTGCAGAATTGAGATCCAATGAGATTTATAAGTCCTTAATTTTCACTAATGGCATCAAAAGCATGTATGTTCCTGGGGAAAGATTTTCCAAGTCCCTGTCTCCCAGACTTTGTTCTGAGACTTTCAGAAGACTTTTTGCTCTGTACATCAGCTCCAGGACCATAGAATTATCCAGAATATCTATTTTTGAGGTTATTCCAGTGGTCATTCTTTAGATGTAGAGTGGATGCTGCTTTTTTTCCCCCTTTTTCCTTTTATCTTTGAATCAGAAAATTATGGAAATAGTTTTTAAAAAAAATATCCAGAATTCAGGGACACTGAGTTGTTTTTTTTAAATCACAGTATTTAATTGTTTTGTGTGAGATCTTTATTAAGTTCTGGTCTCATCATCTGGATATTAAAATATGCCAAAGACCCCCTAGGACTGGCGAGCCTCCCTTCAACAACAATTTCCAAACATGACAAGTTTATAGTACTAAAATATAATCAGTTATCAAGTTATATTTTTTGTCAGATCTGTGACATACACTTTTTTCTTCCTTTGTGTTGGGAGCATTTTAGAGAGAAACATATTGCTTGAGCACCTTAAGATGCTTAAGCTTATTGCACCTTAAGGTTGTTTTTCTTAAACATTACTGATCCTTCAGTAGAATCTATTACAGTTTAATGCAATACTTCACATATCTACACTTAAAGCCCTGGTCCTGTTTAAAACTCAAGTGGCCCAACTGGACTACATTTTGTTGTTAATTATATCCATGTTAAATTAGAGCACATCAGTTTAAGCCATATGAGAACAGATTCTGGATTTCTGTCATCTAGGTTCAGGAAGTTTCCTTGTTAGCTTTTGTCCTTTTCCTTAACGTCAGCGTTCTCTTCCCCCAATACCTTTAAGAAATGATCACTTCTCTGTTTTTTCAGGATTGTTTGCTGGAACAATGTTTGTCAAAGTGTCACTTTGCAGCTTGTGCTGCTATTCATCTATTTCCAATTCTGTATTTTTTTGTTATTGTTGGGTGTACCGTTTCCTAATAAAGAAGGAGAATGTTGCTGCCAGACAGAAATATAGGAACCTTCTTTGACCATAACAGATCTTTTTCCATTCCATTCAGAAAAGTGATGCAAAGATAATTTTTCTAGGTCACTAGTAAGGTCACCCCTTCATTTTCCTGCCTTCATGGCTTCCTGGTTTGTCCTGCAGAAAAAAAATTGAATAATTTTTCTCTGCTTTAAAGAGCACACGTGACCTAGCTCCACCTACATTGCTGCTTCTGTCTCCTTCACTACTGAAAGGTCATCTACCCCTGCTAATCTGTCAAATTTGCTGAACTTCATAATTTCATTGACCTCTATTTCTAAAACACAATAAAAAAAATCCAATGTGTAGACTGCTGTGCTGTTAGAAGGGTGATTGGTAAAAGTGCCTCAAATTTGTCTCCCTGATTCCCTAAACTCCCTTTGTATGGTGTCTCATCAATGTTTGGATCATAAGCTGTTTGAAGCAGGGATGTTGCTGAAGCATAGACTCTGGTCCCTGGCTAGATAAATCAGCAAGTAATAACTCCAGCAGAAGCAAGAAGTTGAATAATAAAGTATATACAAAACATAACAAAATAAAAACTGCTCATTTCATTTAAAAATAGGTGCTTTTGGTTTCTCTATTAGCAATTTTTGGGGGAAATAACAAGTGTCTGTTTACGTAAACAATTTTCTCATCCTAGCTGGTTACCACCGTGTCTCCTGCTGACCATTTATACAATGTATCCTCAAGAACAGTTGCTCACATGACTGGATCATTTGTAATTGCTTAGCCTTCCATGTAGCTCTAGCAAATCTTCCAAGAGGCTACAGAGAAGCAATGCCAAGGAATTCCAGAAAAGCCAGGCTGAAATACATCAGGATCGGATCTGGCTAATCTGAGCACCAAACTGAACAGATAAATCATTTAACAAGGGGTGAACATCTAGCTCAGGATGGCACCACTCCAGTAAGACATGAAGTCCAGCAGATCCACACAAAAGATGAAAGACTTCCTCAAGGCAAAAAAGTTCAAATGGATCAAGCCAAAACCAATACGCAGATCTTCAAATGAGACATGATACGGCTACCTCACAAAGTCTGACAAGAAGAAAACTGTGATTCTTTTGAAGTGAGAAGTGCCCCTGACAAGTAGAGCAGAAGGGAAGAGTCAGCAGAAGTCCTGTGTTCATAATGAACTGCTGTGGCAGGCAGCTGTACTTGAAACTGTGTGGGGACTCATCAACAATGATATTGGGATGAGAAATGTTAATTACAACCGAACAGCCTCCTGTTTTGGCAGAAATCCCAGGACAAAGTGCTGGCACTTGGGCTGCAGATGCAATATTTTATAATATCCCTGATGCTGAGAAATGGTACAGTCTCCTCTTTCTCATATGTTGGTTACAGATGAAACAAAAACAGATTTTTTTTTTTCTTTTAGATAGAATCTCATGATTTGATAGGAACTACAGTAACAGGCTGATGGTCAGAAGTGTGTATTTTCTTTTCTCCTGAGCTTAGAAGATTAATTTAGTTGTTGTTTAAACACCAAGTCTAATACCAAGGTGAAAGTCAATTCAGTGGTTATCATACTGGGACTGTGGTAGATACAAATGACTTGACTAATTTATCCAGGAAAATTCATTACTGCACCTAACTTGTAGGTAGCTTGTAAAGGCAATTTTGTGCTAAGCAAACAAGTTATACCCCAGTAGTCCTGACACAGAGGCCTCAGCCTATGCCCGAGGAGCACACCCAGAGTTCCCACAGAGACTTGGGTATTTGCAAGGGGAACAGACTGCCACCATGGTTTCAGTGGCAACTGCTCCCTCACTTACATAACATTTTATACAGGACACACTTTCCTTGTTAAATTTGAACATACTTGGCATACTATCTGTAGAAACATCAGCTGGGTTGGAAGTACCTATTCTCTATGAAACTCACCAAGATTCAAAACAGTTTCATGTTCCTCATTGGCATATAACCAGACTTTGAGAACTAGGGAGATTTGGGATGTTTTATAGAACTGTCAGAGTCCTTTGGAACTGCATTTACATGGTGGTGACTTTGGCAATTTTAAACCACAGAAGTTTTCTTGATTGTTTGTTCTATGGGGTTTTTTAAACCATTTTTATTTAGACCTGTGTTACCTCTCTTACCAGGGAGCATAACCTGCCTCATTCTAAACTTCGACCTCATTTTCTCAGTGTGTTCTCTTTGTAAAGATAAGAATTCCTTAAAGAGGTTGGCGATGAAATCAAGGACTTGCTGGAGCATGTTATATCAACCTGTGCAGTTAAAAATTAATGTTAGTAGTTTGGGTCAGGCATAACTTTCTTCTTCCTCCTCATCCTTTATAAAGGCTTTCCTTCAATATCATATTAACTTACCTACTTTATCATTAAACACTAATTGGACTTAAAAGCTTGATTTCAAGTTTCTCCTGAATAATCATCAAGGAATGCAACACTGTTAGAGCTATTCCAGACTATATAGATTAAAATTAAACATTTATTAAAGTGGAAGAGAGACTGATGACCTTAACTTAATGCCTTGGCAACAACCTTGCTGGAAGAGACCAGGTTCAAATGACTTCATAATTTATTAATATAGGCATCACTCACTGTATTGGAACAATATGAATTGAAGCAGTGAGGTAACTAAAATGCTAAAAACTTAATTTTTATGTTACTAGAACTTTATGCCAAGAGATCTGAGGAGAGGCAAATACTTCCAGGATTGGCAAAGAACACCCGAATTAAAGAAGATTTCCTTGTAACGTCTTCTTTTCCTTAATATGTACTAGAATAAATGTAGCAGAATAGTAAGAAAACAGAGGTCTTAATCAAAAGTGGGAGATCATTAAAGAAAAGAATATATACATAGTAAAACTTGAAATATGCAATAGCACCAAGACTTGACTTATTAATTTATTTGCCCATGCAGCTAATTTAAATTGAATAATGCCATCAGTATTATATAAACTATGACACCAAGTATAATGTTAACTGCCCACATTTATTTTCAATTTTGCATTTTCCAGAATTCTTCATTGACTTTTAGGAAATACTTTCCTGCTCTCCAAGTGCAGTTGCTGCACTCTCCAAGTGCAGTTGCCTCATTGCTGTCTTCTATCTTAACTTTTTTGTGCCAATAACCATGATCAGAAAACAATGTCATAGCAAAGGAAAAACATCTCTTTAAGGCAAATACTGCAGTCTCTTTTTGGCCTGTAAAATAGCATTGTAGCCAGTTCTTAGATAATTTCCAGCTCACCAGCTGGCTGACTGGCACAGATCAACTGGGATGGGCTCAGCTGTTGCAGACCTTGCCAGTAAATTTGTTGTTGTATTAGTGGAGTTGTTGGCTAGAGTTTAAAAGGTGGAGGAGGACAATAAAAGGGCAAGAATGAGGTGGAGAAGAATGAATATCAGCCAGATGGTTGTAGCGGTGCTAGCCAGGAATAACAGTTCATGAAAACTGGTTGATAATATTATTATTATATTGCTGTCACTCATATAAATGACTTTTCAGTGGATACCTCTCTTGATTTACAGCATAAGTGCCAAGTATTGCAAAGTATGAATCACTGTTCTTGACAATAAGAACATAAGCAGAAAACTTTGTCATAGTAGGAGTCATGGATAAAAGATTATTGTGAGGATTTGCATATACATAACTTTTGTCCTATGTAAACTTTATAAAGTTTCTGTGCTATTTTTCCTACTGAAACATTATGGAATTATAAAAGTCAGCTTATAAAAGCCAAGAAAGTTTTACATAATTATATATGGACTATATGAGAATGATGTGATCCGAATCATCACACTGATGCCATTTGCAGCTGGACTAATTAAGGAACATTTTTGAGGGCTTAAGAGGGAGTGTGCTGGAAGATAGTAAAACATTTTTGGTGTTGGAGTTATTTGAGCATAAATTTCACACATTGTCTTTGCTGAAGAAATAATATCTCTCAGTGCAAATTAGCTGATTCCTGTCAAGACAACCCTTAAACACAATGATCTGGAAAGTCTGCCTCTTGACCCATTCCAGGACATGGGGAGGGCATACATAGGATAAAATCTAAATTACCTGATTTTACATTATGCCTAGTTTTAGGCATTAGATTAAGCACCTTCAAAAGCACCCGTTTATTTTCACTGTTTCTACACAGGGGCTGCAGGCACTTAATTAAAGACATCATGCTCACTGAGTCACTGTAAAGATGGATGAAACATAGCTATCAAAGTTAGATACAGTATCACCTATGCCTCTCCATACCATATTGCATATCACATATGCAATTTACTACAGATATTTTTTTCAATGTTATAAAAGCAGAGTAAAGTAGGCATTTAAAACCTGAATATTATAGTCTGATTGTTGCCTCTGGTTAAAATGTCAAGCAGACTGGAGCTACTCAATTATTAAAAAGATTGAAATGATGAAATAAGTGTAATAGAAGTTAGAAGACAATGTGTTCATGCTGGGACAAGCCTATCACTCACAGTAGGTTTAAGACAAGGCATAAAAGATGTATGTCCTTTTAGCTGAAACAACAGAATCCTCCACCCAAAACATAGATCAAGTGGAAGACTAAAGGGGAAATGGGTAGTAGAAATTTACTGGGTATCACTTGATGGAAATCTGTTTCAGAAACATTCAAAAAACTTTCAAAAACAGAGAAAAAAATAACCGGCCAAAAGACAACAAGCAGGAATAAGGATCACACATTAAAAAATGGTAGAATTCTACGTAAAATGAAACTTGAAACGTTGTGCAAAGAAATAGCCTCTTATTGTTTAACTGTAATGGTGTTTATGAAAATGTCTGCATTGTCTGCATTTGTCTGCATTCTTTGTAAGTAAACACGTCTGTATCCAAGTAATATCTGACTACATCACCAAATTACTCCTTGGTGTTGAAAAGATTTGAAAGACCCATGTACTGGCTAACTGCAGATATCAAAATAAACTAAAATATCTTGAATATTTCATCCCAGTTCTTAAATATTTCATTTAAAACCAAAACCAAACAAAAATAGCAAAAAGGATACAACAAAACAAAAGATACACCATTAAGATACCTTGAATAGGCTTTATATTTCCTTCAGAGCTTGAATTCAGTTTCTCTGAGTGCTTCGTATTCCCATGGAAATACCCAGAGTTTGTTTCTATTTGACGTGCAATTAAAATTCAATTGAAAAAATATATATTTCTTTAACCCTGGCTTTCAAGTAAGCCACAATTGTGCTTTAAATCTCACTTTGGGAAGAGGATATGCTTTGTGACAAGACGTGCTAAAACACAAAATACGCATCTGGAATAGTCATGGTACCTTAGAAATAGAGGAACCATAAATGCTACTGAGACCCTTCTGAAAATTTCACAGATGTCTTCAAAGGAAAGATGGATAAATTTAAACATTTTTATTCTAGATTTTGAACAAGGTGATTTTATGAGTGGCTACATGGCTGTCTATATGGAGGAACACAAAGAATGACTGTAATTAAAAACAAAGCAGTTAGAACAGTCTCTGGGGATGCTCTGGAGCTGTGATAAAACTGATTCATAGGAGTGACAAACCCACACAAATGATAGACAATTTCTTCTGACACCTCTATCTGCACCAGAGCAGCCACTGAATAAAGAAACGAAGCTGTCAGAGATGGACAGATTGCAGGAACATGTGGTGTTCCAATTTCAGCCACCAAATCACATATGTAATGTTACAGGGAAAAAAGAGAAGCCACATACATATATTATACAAAGAGTACCGTTATATCTTCTTTTAGTCAAAAAAGAGGATTAGTGACACCCAGCCTAAAAGCCAGGGAAAAGAGACCTTACAAATAGAGTCTTAGCAAAGTTGTGTATTGCTGGAATAGAAAGCTCAGCTACAAACATGACCATGTTCCAAAGATCTCTGTTGCTCTATGGAAAAGGGAGCTAAGTCATAAAGGTACCAAGTTGCTAAAATGTTGAACTTGTATAGTTAAATCATCTAATTGAGGCTGAACGCCAGAATAAAGGAGATAAGTGTACACATCTGAAATGTGAGACAGTATCTCAGGAAGCCTGAAGGAAAAAGATTGAGGAGAGAAATTACAATAGTAATAATTTTCTCTCCTTGTAGAATACAAGGGAAAAGAGTGAATACTTTCATAATTCAGTGAGAATAGGCATAAAAGTCTCCATAACTAAAACAGAGGAAAAATGAAAAGGATATTTGGTTTATTCTAGAAAAGAATAAAAAGTCACAGTGTAGAAGTATTTGTGAATACTGTAAAATACTGTCTTGCAAAATACAGAAAATCACTCTGGAAGTGAGTATCACAAAAGCTACATTCAGACTATTCTTAGGTGAAAATTGCTTTACCCAGTTTTCAGAATCAGAATAAGGCAGACTTGCCTATAATTATGCTATAGCCATGCTTTTACTTCCTTTAAAAATCACTTTAACACAGAGCTATACAATTTCCATCAAGTTCTAGGATCTGTTGAGTGGTCCTTCAAATCAAGCCATCTTTCTTTCCCAAGATACAAATATTTTCTTTACAGAAACAGGATAGCACAAGACTTCTATATTTCCTTGGACTCAGGGCCGTAGGAAACATGCACTTCATAACAGTGTCTGAACAGCATAGGCACCAGACACCGTCAGCAGTTCACCAAGGGCGCAGAGATGGTTGGAAGGGAAGTAACACAACAGGTTATTTTTCAAAACCTGTGTTAGTAATCCTGCTCCGATCATTGCAAGGATTTTCAATTATTAATGGTCAGAATGCCTGGAAGAAATTTCCTTTCCTTTCTCCCCTGTGCTATGGTTGTTTCTTCATCTTTTCAGGAACTAACAATAGAATCTTTCCACTTCAACCAACGTGGAAGAAAGGGGAGTTTATTACAAAATCGCTGTACGTGAAAAAATCTGTATTAATTGCATAAATCTATAGGCTGAGACAAGATACTATTTGCATAAAATAATTACCAAAGATATTCTGGAACTTTCCCAGTCTAACATAATTTTAATCTTTCTTGGGGAAAATATTTTTCTTAGATACACAATTTCTTAATCTGAAAGTCACAGTAGTTCTCTTCTGCTGAAGCAATATGTCTAAAAGAGGACTTCCACAGGGAAAGGTCTGTTTGCAATTCAGAGCCAGTACAGCACAATTTTTGTGAAAACTTGTATTGTATTCCCAGGGCTGGTGTCTCATCACTTGCTTGATATTTGAATGCAAATTTTTCCAAAGAAAATGATGGCTAGGCAGTAGTTACATAATAATATGTATGCACTCAGTTTTACTATCAATGTTTATGTTTTGAATCACGTTTATTCAAGCTGTATGATTTCAATCAAATACCACAGGTCTTCATTATGTAGTTAAGCAACATTTGAGATTAAACCATAGGATTTTTGCAATGTTTAGAACTTTTTCTTATGAGAGACTACGATACCCTCATCTGTTAAATGGCAAAGATGCTGGTACATAAATTTGAGGAGTGCTCCAAGTTCTATGTGGAGATCACAGTAAATCCAGTTCTGATAAGCATAGCATCAGGAAAATTTCATCCTTTATTCATTCTGACTTTATGTTAATTATAGATGCATGTACTAAGCATACTAGATACATAGTTTTTATTTCTTGTCCTCTATATAAACACAGATAATCATAGAATACTGTGCTGTTGTTGCATCTTCTGGTAACTCAATATTTAGTGTACCACAAGGAATAAAGGAGAAATGAACTGACTCACACTGGCTTAAAATTAATCTTTACAATTTACTATATTAGTGTAAAGTCTTTGAAATATACAGTCTAATATTTTATGCTGTATTAGTGTTTAGCACTATTTACAAATTACAGCCTCTCTCTATCCTTTTAAATAAAACCCAGTGTGTTATAGTTGCTAAGGCTGGAATGTTTCCTAAGTTACTTAATTTTAGTTACTTTCTGCATGACACTAGGATATAAAATCCTATAAAATTATATTAATAATGAGTGGGTATTTTAATAATTTGCTTAACCACCAAACCCTGAATTGAGAAACAGAACCATTTAAAAAACTCATCTTTGCTTCGCTCCAGTGCCAAGTCTCTCCATTTACAGTTTCTATTCTACTGTGGTGTGGTAACAGTGATGTCTGAACCTGATCACTGTGTTCTCCTCATAAGTAAAATGAAACTATCTCAGCTGCTCTCTAGAGACCAGAATTCCTCACCTGGGACACGAGGTGATGAGATGCCTGACAAAAGTACAACTTAGAGGGTTACTTTGACTTTGAGACCTGAGCTGATTCAGAAGTCTATTGCTCTCACCACTTGAGCATTGCATAACTAGGCACAGGGGAGACTACTGTAAATTTGGCACAGCAAATGGAAAAATGGCAGTATTTCAATGCTGAAAATAAGCTAGAAATAAGCTAGAAGATCTAACTTTTCTGAAAAGTACCCTTTATAAATGCTTCTTAAAGTGTGATCCAGTTTGATCCCCCTCACAAAAACAATTTCTCTGAAAAGTGACTCATTAAGGTTGGAAAATACCTCTCAGGTTATCAAGTCCAACTATTAACCTAACTCTTCTGGATCCACCATTAAACCATGATCCTATGTATAACTTTTGCACATTTTTGAACACATCCAGGGATGAGGATTCTACTTTTATATGAAGGATAATACAAAAGTGGCAGATCCTTGTCCACAGCCAATACATTTTCAATCACATGGACTTCAGGCCCCTTTAAATTACTCAGAGTCTGTGTTTATATGGAGTGAGTAATGTTTTGAGAACCTGGTAGGTGACTGCATTTGATGAATGCTGTCATTCAGGAAATTTTTTTAGATACTAGTAAAAAAGGCAACTATTTTATTAGGTTGCATGTCTATAAATAACCACACTGCAGATGCACAAAGGCACATAAATCCCAACACACAACCTCAGACCCAAACAGTTTAACAGTCATGGAGTCCTGGGTGTTTCCTTGCCTGGCCCAAAGGCTGCTCACGGAATGATATCTTTCCTGTTCTTTAATCTGGGTGGCTGTACAGTGGAGTGGAAGTTTCCTGGGACCACAGGGACAGCTGGAAGGGAAGACAGAGGTGATATAACTTGGTCATGCATACTCTCACTGGAGCTGACTGTGATAAAACATTACACCAGAGTATGTATCTGATGTTTGTCAATTTTTTTTTGAGACTGGATAGTTGGTTTAAAATTAGTGGAGTCTACTGTCAAACATAAAGACCACATATCCCTTGTTTCTCAGAAAGCAAGCTAAAACAAACAACATAATTGCATGTAATAAATTTTGATAAATTTTTTTAACCTAGCTTTGCAGATTCAATTACTCATTGACATTTGATGCTATATAAGAAGAAAGACTGACAAACAAAATCTGATCTGTACCAGAGTGCCAAATTTGAATTGTTTACCATATATTATAATACTTTGTACTTTATTTGCAATCCTTTAATCCACACTCTGTCTGCTACTAGATTCTTTTCTTAAAAGATGTATTTTTATGTTGACCGCTCAATTCTTGTCTACCAAATGATGCAAAATTTCTTCTTTTGGTAATATTAATGGGTTTTATTCTTATAGGTGTTCAGTTGTTTATTTCTTGTCTTGATTTCTTATTCCAGTAGATATCTTAAATTGCTTGTGTATGTTCCTGCTCATACTAAAGTAGATTTTTATTCAAAACCTGAGGTCTACTTGTATCCCCAGTATATGACTGAAATAGATATTTAGACATTGAAAACTCATGAAAAAAATTATAGGCACATTATTATTATTATTATTATTGGTTTGTTATTTTTTAATGTTTGTTTGCCAAATCTGCGACAGGCAAAGGTTTCTGTTTACTTTGCAGTTAAGGAAAGGGTCAACAGATTACAGAAAGCTGGTAGGTTTTTTAAAGGAAGATAACTGTCCATGGAGAAAGGATATGGCTGGAAGTCCTGGGACTAGATAGGAACCCTCTTCACTATGAGGATGATTGGACAATGAAACAGTTTGCCCACAGAAGTTGTGGACACCGATCCCTGGAAAAAAGCAAAACCACAAAACGTGCATACAAGTTGCTATACTGAATCACAACTCTGACAATAATTATTAAGCAATTATTAGAATGCTTGAAGAACAAAACCCCATTGTACCATAGACTTTTCTTCACCCACTCCAATGACTTCAGATGTAAAGCAGAGCAAAATCTGACTCAGTGTTGTCCAGTAGCATTTTCATCCTTGTTAAAGAACTTATTATTCTCACAGAATATATTAAAATAGCTCATCTCAGCACACTCACAAAGAACACAGATTTCACCTAGTGCATGTTACATGCCTTTGAATTTAAAGCACATAAGTAGGATTTTTCAGACCTCAGAACTGACTTTCCTCATTTGCTTTCATGCCACTTGCAGGAAAGAACACTGAGTCTGCTGGGACTAATCAAGTCGTGTCAGCAGGAGCCCCCTCAAACCCACAGCTGACAAGAGCATAAAAATAATACCTTAAAGGGGCTGCATTCATCCTGGGTAGTCTGCAGTATCTACTTGTCCATTCTCAATGTTCTTCACTGACACAAAATTTACTGTATTTTGTAGCAAAGTAAGACCAATAACCTCATGCTTATCTTGAGTTTTAAAGTGGACACTGTTATGACTTGATCCAGCCCTTTTTACTGCTCCCTGACACAAAACTCATGTCTATGCAGCTTTTTAACATACTACACAGAGATGTAAAATATGTCTCCACGAGTCCATGGTGGTATCATAAATACTTTATTATGGGATATTAATGAAAGGGACTGCCAAGGTACCCATCATACTAGCAGAGCAGAGGGCCCATAAAAAGGTAATAAATCAAATAATCTCAACAGCCCGTCTACAATAAGCAAGATATAAAAATGAGGCTTTTGTCAGATATATGGGTCTGAGTTCTAGTCCTGGAGACTGCTGACACATAGAACAAAACCAGCCAGTATAATGACCTTATCAAGTGGTACCAATCTCTGTTTATATACCACAAGTCCCTGCATGCACGGGACAAATTGCAAGCATCATAAAGGCACGTCTGTTAGCTGAGTAATGCCACCTACCATATGCTCCATGAAAAGATATATAGAGGGAAAGTTAGCAGTGGGGGCTGCTAAAGCAGCAAGGAGACATTCCAAGTCCCTGGAAACCTGAAGAAACATGCTGCAGAAATACCAAAATCCAGCAGCTCACAGACTGCTTACATATATTTCTAGACATGAGCCATGGTTTCTAAATATAGTAGTGTCTTTGAATGTCTTTTATGGAAAAGAGAATTTTCTGGGACCATGATTTATTATTGTACATGGACAATGAATGATTACCATACACATATCGAGTAGAAGAAATCTGTCCCCCATACTGCAAAAATTCTTATTCTGTAAGAATAAGATTTCTCTAAACCACAAAAAAACCCTTTGAGAGTATGTAACTTCAAAAAGATTGAATATGGCACAATTTTACAGTGCAGCTGTGACAACTGGATGAAAGGTAAAGCATAACTGCATTGCATAAAACTGAAACTCCATTGATAACATAATGCAATCTTTTAGGGAACAGGAGGGATGTCCATGACTCATTTAATTTCAAAATCTAGAATACTTTATTTAAAGTAGAAATACATATCTACCCAGAATCTATTTATGTAAAATTTTCTACTAATTGTATACAGAAATTCCTTAACTGTACTATTTTCCTTCTGTCTTAGATGGACTAAGGTGTTCTGCTATGTAAGAACAAGAACTAATTTTTTTCTTAATCCTGAGATAAGCACTCTATACTTTAAAACAGAAGAATGTATTTTGACTTTCATCACAATTGTTCACTGACCTCAAAAAAAAAAAAAAAGAGTAACAATACTGACTGATACATTAAAATCTGAACACTGTACATTTTCTAATTCATCAAAATGCAAACTAGAATAAGCACACATTTAGGAGGTGGGGTGAAAAAGGACAGTCTTTAGAAAAGAAGTCTTGCACTTTATAGAAAGAACAGAGGCTAAAATATAACTTTTATATTTCTTTATATTCAGTCAAAAAAGAAAAAAATAGAATAAAACCCCAAACAATTTTAGAAGTGCAACGTGTTACTCAAACTTTTAAGCTGGTTTTAGTATCATTAAAAATGACTCAGCTTTCCTAAAATAAAAGTCATGCTGCTTCTAAAGTTTAAAAAAAGATCCTGCAGAACATTCATATTTATTCCGGTTGCCCTGCTTTTAAGATTTCAGATTTTTAATTTCTGCTTCACAATTTTTCTTGAATTTAAAATGTTTCTAATTTAAAAGAGTGGAAACACATATAAACTTAAATATTTTTCTGTGCTTTCTGCAATCTTTAGTCAAAATGAGGAAAAAACATTGATCCTTTTAAACTGTAATGATTCCTATGTCTAGTTTATTAAGACACCAAATCTATCAGTTAATTAATGAGGAAGCTGAGGATATAGACTAACTGAATTTCACTTTCATAATAGCTATTTAGTTTATTATACATGCTGATAATAATTATGGGGGTTGGGACAGATCATGCTCATATATATGTGAGATGTGTCATGGAGTTCCAACTTGTGGCAGATTGGGGTCTAGCATGCAAGAGAATGAAACTTGATTTAAACAGACATAATTATATTTATATTAGGTTTTATTATATTATGTTTACATTAAACAGATAGTATTAATCCAAAGCAAAGAGTGGTGTTCACATGGTGTTTATTATGTGTTCATTTCTCATACCCATAACTGTAAGAAGAAAGGAAAATAATGAATGAACAATCCACTTGCTCAACCCCCATATAGACAAATCTTCAGGCCAAGTTACCATACAGGTTTGAGAATTAGGGATAATTAATTTTTTCCTATATTTACTGTACCTATCTTTACTCTAGGCACTAAGATTCTGCTTTTCTCTCATTTACATGTTGGGCTGACTATGACTATGATAGTGTCTGAGGCTGATCAAAACAATATAGGTAATACCAAATGTAGGGTTTCAAGATCAGTTATACTCTTATTATAATGTGTGATGTCAAAACCAATTCTTACCAGCAAGAGCACACACATTAAATTCATGTGAACATCTCAAGATTTTTACAGATAACTAAAAATCATGTTAAAAACAGCCTTGTTTTGTTTGCGCTGAAGTTGCTACCTATCCTCAGTAAGTACTCCTAAATTAACTCCACAACTTTGTAAAATATAGTTAGACTTATTAACATCTAAAACTGGTTGCTATAAAACTGTCCTTAATTCCTTGGACTGCAATCATTTAAGCAGAACATATAAATTCACTAGAAGGCTAATTGCTCTTATTACCTCTTATGAAACCATGTAACCTTTTCATAACAAGATAGGCCATTTTATTTTTATGTTACTTTTATGTCCAACATTCAAACAAAATTATGTCCGCTAAAGGCACAAGCAAACATCTAACTAACAAACAAAGCCTTAATTGGGTTTTATTTCCATATACATGGCTGCAAATGCAGCACATTTCTCTGCACAGTCAACATTTCTTTTTATTCCAATAGGCTACTGGTAATCCAGTGTGTTCTGTATTATTTCTTGATGGCAATCTTGGGTACACAGAAATATCCTGGCATACACCAGGTGTATTCATCTGGCAAGAGGTGATTTTTTGCAGATGGGTATGGACATCCCTGTGTAAGAAGATGGTCACTCCCTCCTCTTCCTCCACATCTCACGAAATATAGTAAAGTCACTTAACTGATAGGACAAACAGAGTGAACCCAAAAAATCAAGGACATTTCTAGACTTCAAAATTTGTGGGCAATTTAATAAAGGCTGGTGATGTCAAAGGGGCCTGAAGGAAGAAAGTTTTATGGTCTTGTTCTGACAAGTTTACGTTAAGCTGATACACTGATATACTTCTAAACACTTGAGCTGGGCCTGTGTCTGACCTGGGTAATGCTGGTTCAGGAGTTTCTGTGATGCACAGGCTCATGCTGTGTAGATGTGCTAACCTGTACATGGTTACCAGCAGTGGTACCTCTTTTGCTTAGATGGGGAAGCAGAGGGGAGGATAATAAAAAGCACATAAAAACTAAGCTGAGTCTGGTTATGGCGGCCCCTCTCCATCTTTTTATTCAGTCTCCTCTAACTAGAAAATATAGTAATAACTATAACTGCAATCAGGATAGTCAGACTTATGCTCACCTAATAAATTTGAGTTTATGTGGACAAAATACACCCAGTTTTTAAAAATCTTCTCCCTTTTGAAATTATACTAGAAGTCCTGACATGGATAACATTTTATTCCCCACAAGCATTTTCATCCTTTAAATCTCTTCTAATTAACACCAGGCATTGTGAAGCAGATGAAGAACTAGAACGAAACATTCATTCTACTTCTAATGATTCCGTGTCAGCTACACTCTAATTAAAAGTGAATTGCACCATGTTAAAAGGATAGAAAATAAGGCTGTGTAAGAAAGAATAGCACAGTGAGAGTTAAATCACTGAAGACTGTGGGAATTTCCCTATAGTCCGCTTTCCTGCCTTTTTTATGTCCATTACTTGGGAAAGTTCACCTCAGCTCTAACCGCAAGTACATTTCATCTAATGCCTGGCAGTGGTACCAGTCCTTCAGACAAGAGACACCCATCTGTGGGCACATGTGGGATAATCCTTTTCTCCAGTAGTTAGAGATGGGTGCTGGTTCTACAGCAACAGCAATATCTTTTCCACGATTTTTGTCATCATTAAATAAGTTTGCTCTGAGTATCACTCATACCAAAGAAATGACAAACCCTATTTTGAATCCTTTTCATTTCAGAAGCTTAGGGTGGCCACAGTTTCTCCATTTGAAATCCAGATTTGGTAGGAAAAAAAAAGTTTTGTCAATTTTGTCTGTCCTTAATTTTGTTGAAAGGTCATATCTTTTGGTTTTTTGATACCACCTGCACCTTTCACCTTGTTTCTGATGTTTCTCCCTTGCTGTGTCTGTGACAGGAGGACAAGGAAGGAGCAAGCTCTGCCTACAGCACTTTATGCAGTTTGGCTTTTGTTCAGCTCAACACTTCTACCAAAAAAGTAATGGTGGCCTAAAACCATGTTCTCAGTGAAAACTCAACAGACTTTTAAGAATCAAATACAAAGATTCTGTGTCTCCATTGATTGCAAATGTTTGACATGCCATTTTAAGTTGAAAAAAAGTCTGTATGATGGGGGACATAGGACGATGGCAAGCAGAAATGCATTACATAGGAGGAGTAGTTCAGCAGGATCTCTGGGGATTAGACCTGCCTACTAACTTCTTCATTAGTAGTGCAAAAGAGAGAACAATGAAAATTTAATGACGTTTGCATGTGGTATTTCAAATATATAGATTAAGATATTTCAAATGTCTGGTGAAGAGAAAGATTAATGAAAGATCTAGAGAGGTGATAGGAAGAATCCATTATCAGGATCAGGAAAAATAGTGAAATTCTTTCACATATTACCTGAGAAATCAGTCAGCAAAAGAGAAACTGAAATTCCTTTGTAACCTATACTCAGCTTCCCATGGAAGGTTTAGAGGTCAAATAAAATAATCTGCAAAGGCAATTTGTCTTTGTAGGGATTATTAGGTAGCAAAGATAAGAATAGAGGAAATATCACACTAATTTCACATCTGCTCTTAATAACTTTTTTCATTCTCTAAAGAAATTGGTTTGTTCAGAGCTTAAGACATTTATAAACATTGACTGTTGGGTATTCAGACATTTGGCCTGATAAGATGCATTTTTGCATTGTGAAAAATCAGTTAGATATTCTATATAGTAATATTGTTAAACTTCCCAAAAGAAACTAGGAATATTGTTATGACAACATGATTGGAAGACAACCAAGGTGAGTGTTTAAAGGCACTCATTATGATACAAACCTTGAACACACTGCTGCCACTGCAATCACTACATGCAACAGCAAAATTTCTGAGCTCAGTAAAAACTCATTATCATGGTGTCCTTAGATAAGCCACCTGAACTTTCCTTTACTGAGCCGACCAAGTTGCAGTGCAGGCACAAGAAATTTAGCCTGCACAGACCAGCGGGTACACAAAGCCCAGGCAAACAGACTCTCGATATTGCTGTTTACACTAATGTAGCGCATCCCTGAAAATAAACCATCACAGTCAATTCTTGATGAGGATGTCATGCATGAAATGCAAATTATGAATTAGTTCCAAACATCAAAAATGTAAACCCATGCGTTGGAACACAAGGAAACAATATAGATGAAATTGCCCTTATTGAGTTTATTCTAACATTTTCCATCTAATGGTTCAAATTAGTCAAGGAAATTATGTTTAATTTAATTTTATGGTTGTTTTCTTTCTGAAATCAGTACTGAATAAGATAACTCTTGACTAAGTTCCTTATTCATAGATGAGAAGCTGAATGCTCCCATTCAGCAAACAGCTTATGAATAATGTGAAAGAAAATATTTGTGTACTGTATGTCAATATTTTAGGAGTAGCAGATTTTTTTGCGTGTGGTGGTGGTGAATGATACATAAAATACTCTGGAAGTCTGCTCAGTCCAGTAAAAGTCTGCAGGGTTTTTGTGTCTTCTTTAATAACATTTAAATGGTATGATTAAAATAACTTTTGTTGACTTTTCATTGTTTACACCATCTTAAAGCTATGATATAAAATTTGCCACAGCAATGTAAGCAGTATCACTTAATTGTGAGTTATGCTAAATCAGCAATATGTGCTAGAAAGAAAGGTAAAAACCAAGGAGATAAATTCTGTAACACTGCAGCAGTTATTTGGGAGTCCAGAGAGATGTAATCGACAGAGTAAAATAAGTAGGCTCAGTATTGTCTTACCTTAGTTCAAAATGAGTAGATGTAATCTGAAATGTTATAATTTTCCTTCTAGTTACAAGTAGTAATTCCCTCATAAAGGTTCAAAAGGAAGAGCTAATAAGTTCCCAGAAGGAGAGGCTGGAACTCCTGAAGGTGGCTAGCAGGTGAGCACAGCAAAAGGGGCTGGGAATCCCAGGCTCGTGCTCCTCTATGAATCATTCTCACACAAACTCTCCTTTCCTCACTCCAGTATTTGCTGTAAGGTAAACAAAGACAGGATACTGTGAAGAAATATTAAATCATTTTGTGTTGAAAGTGGTAATGCGCCACAGGGCTGGTGTATTTCTACTGACAGTCTCAGGTTTGTTTTGTGTGTTCATTTTTCACTTTATTTATTGATCTCATGGCTGGACTAAGACAAATCAAGACACTTAAACATGCCTATTATGTCAATTCCACATTGCCATGACCTCTGCTCTTGATTAATGTGGCAGTGGAGGGGCTTCCCTTCCCTGTATTTTCTGAGGAGAGGAGGAGATGCAGAAATATTCATGACCATCTGTATCAGGAAGCTTATTCTGGTTTTTTTTTTTATTTCTCCTCCTGTTTTTTAGCAGCTCCTTTGTGAATACTATGAAGATATACTGAACTACTTTAAACCCTTTCCCTACAAGGTACAGCAAGACGAGTAGTCGGGAGTCAGTAATTTTGCCAAGCCATGTTAGCCCCAGACACTAGGACAAAATTACAACTTAATTTTGCCAGACCTTTGGGATCAGAGGAGCTGTTACTCACTGCACAACAGGCCTGAAGTCACTGAAAGTAAGCAATATAATGAAATGTTTCATGTAGAAGAGTCTGCATACACAGCAGCAAGATTTGGGGAACTTCTTGAACTTTATATTTGAAGCAGTCTCAGTAGTTAACTACCCTTTCCTGTCACTGGATCTCCTTAGAGAGCAGCAGCAGAATGCAAAATAGCTCTCCCTGTCATATGCATCTCCAAGGTTCAGGGGAGCACTTAAACCAGCAGGATGTTTTCTGTGCACTCAAGTGCAGAGTAGACAAAGCAGGGTCTGTTATTAATGGGCTGCCACTCCCAGAGAAGAGAGACTGGTTCCTCCCCATCATCTTTTGCTTGTGCTTGGTAGCTCCAATCACACAGCAGGATTTAGAGGAGTCACTTGGTCTCACTGGTTCTGACATTTCTCCTTACTGATGGCTGGAGAAGCTGGCTAGAGACAGGGTCAGAAGGAGGGATGCAAAACAGCAAAGCAAACCTTTGTGAGGAAGTGACCTCTCCATGTTTTACCTGGGCAAAAACATCCCCTTTCTTCACACCAGTTTCCTAACTGAGCATTAGGAGCTCACTGCATTTGCAGAGGGCAACAAATAACATCCTAAGTATTGCCTTGAAAGGGCTAACCATCATGGTGTGCTTCTGGGACATGTGGTTCTTCCCAGCATGGCATGTCAATGTTAGAACAGGGAAGTTCTACACTCCTTTGGTTGGTTTAGTCACGAAAGACAGGAAGATCCTGCCTGCTGGTGTCAGTGTCTCTCCTCCAGAAAGTTTTCTTTATTTAAAATAAAAAACTGCCAGGATGTTGTACTAAAATATGGTATTTTACAAAAGCAAAATTGAGAACTGGTATTCACCCAATGATATTATCTTCAGCAAAATACATAGAATCTTGTATTTGTGTATTAAGTGTACTTGCTCTTACACTTAATTGCTACTTGAATAGTAATAATTAATTGGCTCTTCTAATTGTCAGTGAAAATAATGTATCATTTTTTTGTCAAGTATGGAAGGGGAGAGGGGATGGGGGAATAATCCATTCCAAAATTTTGAAAAAAACTTCTTATGTTGGGTTTACAAAAAATTCCAGCTGTGAGAGGCTGACATGATATCGCCCAAAGCCAGTGCCTGTCACTGTATGATATGTGAGCACAACAAAGGCTCCAGCTGGCTGATACCAGGGCTAATAGAGGCATTTTGGCTCATCTACCTGGTGGATCATTTGTCAGAATGTCACTTGTCTGTCCTTACCTTGAAGCCTGTTTGGTCCTTTTATTTTTTAACATCTTCATTTTATTATACTCAATTAGACCAAATGTCTATCCAAATCAAATGCCCTAAACTCAACAGATGCTTGTTAAGATCTCTGAAGAATTAGATTGGGGGTGGTGGGAGGAGCAGAATTTTGCTCCCTTCCTACGTGATTTCTTCCAATACCTGGGGCTATTAAGATTCAGAAGTACAAGACATGGCAAGATTTTTATAAGCTGGTGGCAGTGAGATGGAGACTTGAAGTTAGTGGGTGTACAGCATGTCTCTACTGATTCACTGATGTTCTGAACTATTATGTCAGCTTTCAGATTTAGTTTGTGAACATTTCTCCTAAGAAGACCACTCCATCTTAAAATTACTTAAAATATATATATTTTAAGTCATATGCATAGTTATAAAAGTCATTGTTGTGTGATCTTGTCAGGAAAAGAAATATTTGCGTTTTTTTTCCTGAGACATACAAATGTAGACTGAGATTACAAATGAAGTCAGACTTACAACAATACCACCAACAAATTACCACTGGTAATCAGGATCTTTGTAATATCTTGAAGATCATTGAAAAGTTCTTATTCCTCTGCTCTGTGTTGATGTGTGATTGAGCAGTACCAATTCAAAACCAATAATATTAATATGGCCTGTGCTGAAGGACTGAGATGCTGCCACCTTGATTTTGCTGATGAGATGGCCTCACAAGTAAATTACAGCATGCCAAGAGTTCTTCTAATTACAGATGATTAAATCATTGCACACATGATTATACCATCTTACCCTACTCTACCTACCTGGTGAATACCAGAAGGTGATCAGTTTGAAATTCTGCTGCTAATAGGTCTTGCACTACAGCTGCTTACATATGACCTAAAATAAACTGACACTTGAAAAGAAAAATGGGTGATCCTACTCCAAATATGGTGAGGGAAAACCAAAATAAAATATAAAGGGAATCTGATATGAATAGATGAGTGAAATGAGTAAGAGTGACAGGTAAGAATATAACAGGATTACACAGGAGCTGTCTTAATGAGAACAGCTCCCATTCAGCCTGTTCTTCTCTCAACTTCCTCAATTGCTTTCAGAATGACTGTCTTTTTGCAAATAGATAATTTAATGGAGCAATATTGCATGTTTATATTGTTCCTTTTCTTAAAGAAGTTCAGTTGTTTACATGACACTGGCCTGAAGAGGTTTCTTTGAAGTCAGCAGTAAGTATAGAATGACTGAATGAATCTGACTTCTTTTTGGGTAGGGTATAGAAGCTGAATTATTCCTCACAGACTATGAAATGCTTGGAAATTCTGCAATAAAACTCAGCTAATTATCTGCCATTGAGGAAATCCAATGAAGCAAGAAAGTGAGGTTTTGAAGGTACCAAAGATAGATCAGGTTTACCTTGAGCATAGTTATCAAAATAGCCTGACAGTTCAGTGTGGAAGTCGTACATTTTTAATTATTACCTAATTAAAACCTATATTGTCATGAGCAGAGAGGGTTTGTATGTTCAGGTACCTCACTGGTAAACTCTGTGTTTATCACTGCATTAGACACTGCAACCTCAGCACATTTAGGCATCTACAGCATAAAATTTTCACCTGACTAGTTATGTAAACTTCTTTCAGAGTCAACAGAGACAAGCAAGTGCCTCCACAGAACAATCTTCCTCCTCTGTGTCAGAGCTTCACATTAGGATAAAATGGACTGTGCTGAGCCTCCACTGAATATAGTCACCACTGCCTAAAGGAAACCAAAAGAATGATCTCAGATACAGACCCCATCGGTTGTAGCCTTCCAAAGTCAGATGAGATGGAAAAGACAAAAAGTGAGATAAGGGAAAACAGCAATGAGGGAAGGATGATTCCCAGTATTAAGACACCTGTTCATTTTCACCTTTCAGTTCCAGGAAAATCAAAGAGTAGCTCAACAGCTGTTTTGATCAAAAGGTATGCTTTAAAATGGAAGGAGGGTAAGAAAAGGCAAAGGAGTTGTGGTAGGAGGAGGAAATAATTTATCCATTTCTTGAATAAAAAGATAGTGTGATCTATAACAAAACTGTAAAACTGAACAGCTGAAATAGTCCTTAGCAGAATTGTGTTGCAGAACTTTAGTATCATCTGTGTTTATAGACCTTCCTTGATAAATTTGGTAAAAAATTAATGATTTTGCCTTAGATCATATCTGAACAATGAACAAGTAGTTGCTACTCTGAATCCCTCTAAATTTAATTAAATGTTGTTTGTATAAATCTTCACATGCTTTTACTAGACAATTTTAAGGATATGGAGCACCTTAATTTAGACATAATGATAGAGATAAGATTACTTAAGAGAAAGATATCATTATAAGAAAGCCAAGGATATGTCCCTGTGATGCATGAAAACTGATAGCAGGCTAATTACACCAGGAGAGGATTTTTGTCACGCTTCACTGGAGGGGCAGATACATTGTGGTTATCTTTTGCAGACAACAAAAGAAGTGTTTGAAATTATTTGTCCTTTTAGGTCAAATTACAAGCAGAAACAGAGCAAACAGTCTAATCTTCGGCTTTTGTGCCCAAAGACCCTCAACAGAGCAAGGGAAAGATAGGAAATAATTTTAACAGCTCTTCTCCTGTTTTGAAAGGCTTGACATTTAGGGCCCAGCTTTCTGAACACTTGATGTGACTTTCAGGAATGTGAATGTCTTCTTGGGCACTGTTATGATATCCACATGACCTCTTTGTAAGCTTAATTCCTGTCCTCCTCTGTAACACTTCGATAACAGAAATTTATTAAGTCACAATCCACATATTTCTGATGAAAATCAAACTTGAAGGACTGTTTTGGTATAAGTCCAGCTGGCAAATAAGCACCAAGCAGATACTTGCTCAACTCTATCCCAAACAAAAGTAGGAAAGGGACGCACAGAGACATTAAGTCCAACATCCTGGTGTTCTTACGCATACTACCCCCTGAGAGTGTGAGGTTTAGATTTGTGTTAGTATTCAGCTGTAATGTTACCATTCTGTTGAATAGTACAACAAAAGCTATCTATACAGAACAGGTGAGATGTGAGGGACTGAATAATGTAATACTGCGAATTGAGTCAAACTTTAGGTCACTCTGAAAATGTATTGCATTTGTTTTCAAGATTATGTGCTTTGTCATGAAAGTCTTTTTCACAGTCAAAATGGGAACACTATTTTTGACCAAATTCTCTAATTGCATGAGAATTAGTAGAAGCAGAGGGAAATTTCACATTGCCATTTGTTTATTTCTAGACCCATGAAACATAACAATGAGTTGTCTTGTTGGTTTAGGGATGGTTTCCTGGCCATATGACTGTCTCTGACCTGGGGAATGCTTTTCTCTCACTCCCCATACCAAACACCCTCATACACCTCCTTTGTTTGAAGAGATTTAAATCCTAAATTTCTTCATTCATCACACTCAGAACCATGACAATACTGTGGAATACTGCAAGGCTCATAAGTAACATGTAACTATTTTTAACAGCAAAGAAATTTGAAGTGTTCTACCTGGAGACTGCATGGACAGCTTTTTGAGAGTTGGCTCAGGCTTTCTTTTCCATTGTACTCTGCACAAGAGTCAGTTGTGATCTGATTTCTATTGATTTGCTAGGACTATAAATTAATCCTGCAAGAAAACTTCAATCAAATTAATATAAAAAATGTCTTGAATTGTGGGCCAGTTAACAGTAAAGTGATTTATAATAAAGAAAGAAGAAAAGGGTATGTGCTTTGGGCTGTTTTTAAAGGATTTATTAAGAATCATGTCTAAGATTCTGTGCCACCTCCTCAACTGAAAAAAACTGATTTGTGAAACACTGAGAGGCGAAAAAATAAGTGATTGTCTGCTGTGTAGACTTGAGAGGTGATGCCATGAAAACCCCATGAAGCTTAACAAGGCCAAGTACAAGGTTATGCTCAAGTCAGGGCAATCCCAACCACAAATAGAGGCTGAGTGGATTGAGAGTAGCTTTGAAAGAAGGACTTGGAGGTGTTGGTTGACAAGAAATTCAACATAAGCTTGCAGCCCAGAATGCCAGCTGTATCCTGCAACTTTCCACTGCCTAAAGCAGCCTAGAAGAGGGCTGGAGGGAGACTTTTTATAGGGGCATGTAGCATTAAGACAACAAGTAATGGGTACAAACTGAAAGACTGTAGGTTAAGAGTAGATATCAGGAAGGAATTCTTCACTGTGAGAGTGACAAGACTCTGGCACAGGTTGCCCAGGAAGCTGTGGATGCTCCATCCCTGAAGTATTCAAAGATAGGTTGGATGGGGATTTGAGCATCTAGTGAAAGGTGTCCCTGCCCATGGCAGGTGGGTTGGAATTAGATGGTCTTTAAGGTTGCTTCTAGCCCAAAGTATTCTGTGATTCTATGATTTGGTGAGTTCAATAAATAAAAAACTGTGTACTGCCTGCATATAAAATGTAACTGGTGTGCACATGGTTCTACTATAAATTGAGAGAGTTCTTTTCACAGCCTGCCAGTTTGGCAAGCACTGAACCTAGAGGGTAGGTTTTTTTGACTCACTTTGGCCACTGTTAGCTATATTTGTTGGAGGGCAGATTTTTCAGAAGGAAACGACCAAGGTCTGAAATAGTTATGAGCTTGGCAAACACTATGGAACAAGCAGCAGCAGAAACTTAAGCTGCTGGTTGCTGGTGGTGGTGTTTCAAATACATCAGTTACAGAGATACACATCTGCTATGGAGCTCCATCTGTTTGCACATTTTCCCCCCTTATTTAAAATTATTAAAATAGTACTATGTTTGCCATTTCAGATAGTGTTATCTATAAAAAAGATACCTTAGCAGACCAGACACCCCTAATGCATGCTGGAACATCCTGTTTCTCTCTGTTTTAACAGAGGAAATCCCGTCTTGGCATAGCAACTACATGTTACCACTGCACCTCTTAAATCACACAAAGACCTCCAAGGCAGAAATTACTTAATCATGACTATGGGAAGAGGACTCTGCAGCTGTGTGGCTGCATCTGCTTTTTGTGATGTGACCTGCAGAGGATGCACTAAATTTGCTAGTGCTAAGAATCACTCCTCCAGGTTCCTTCCATGCTGGTGTGCCTCTGTTCTGTAGCCCTTTCATCCGGCTAATTCATGCCAGGCAAAATAAAACACAAACGCACTAAAATGCATGTAAGCCTGTGTGCTTTGATTATGTCTTCAAATATAATCTGTGTTAGAGAGTCATCACAACTCAAATAGCTCTTTATTAAGAGCAGTGTAAAATTTATCAGTGGTATTTACAAAGTTTTCTATTGCCAACCACATTAATGTCTAGAGACAGAGCATTAGTTTCCCAGCTGCTGCAAATGGGAGTAATTTCTCAGTGGTTTAGTAGAGATGTATTGATTTACACTGATTGTGGATATGGCTCAACACATCTACCTGTTACTGTGCTAACAATATTTCATGAATAAAAATGTTGGCTGGCAGCAGATGATGAAATCCACAGGATTTATATTAGACTCTTCTCCTTTGGAATGGATTGCAGAACCTAAATATCTTGTGATTCGCATCCTAATCCTCAGCATTCTCTACATCATTACAAGGCTCCAAATGTATAACATTTTGTGAGGCAAATGCTTTACATAGGAAGAGTGTACCTTTTCTTTTTAATTTTCTCTTAAAATATTAAACTTTTCCATCTCTACAGCACAAAGACAAAACATCAAGGATGTTAGGCAGCCTTTGTTGCACCAGTGTTTAAGTTCTGTCTAAGTTTGCCTGGATTTGAAATGATGCTTGGGCACAAAACCCTTCATGCTGGCTTTAGTAACATTCTTGTACAAGCAGCGTGCTTTGGACACATGTCAGAAAGAGAAACTCTATAGCAGCAACTTTAACACTGAATGTGGCTGCTCTTTTAGGAGCTGTTGGGAAGAATTATGGGCTCTGGGGGTTTAATCCTGCAATGTTCTGAGTATCTCTTCATGTGGCTGAGTGCCATCCCTTCACACAGCATCCAGTGAGAACAGAGGGTGCTGGTACTTCCAAGAGATGTAAATACCTTGGAGGATTTGACTCTAATCCTCAGTGAAGACAAATCACCAATGGAATTTAATGTGAGTTTGGCCTAAGCAAAGTCATAGGGTAGGGTAGAGATGTATTAATCCAGCTGTGACTTAATAAATAGAGGGCATCAAGCCAGACATTTTCCTCGTTTGTTCTTCTTTGTGCTTCTCAGGCACAGAAGAGTAGATTTTGAAATCAAGGAAAACATTACAGCTCTCCTAAGTTTCCCACTGCACAGCATTGTGCAAAGAGTTGTATCTAAAAATCTCAAGAGTCTGTGCCACCTTGCTGAGGGCACCGGACAATGCATACTGGGGTTGTCAGTGAGAACATTTTGGTGCAGAATGATGTCTGAGTGACAAGAGTATATCACAAATATTTTGTGAGAATGAAAGAAGGAGATGGGAGCATTGTTGAAAATTTGGAACTGGATTAAAATGTTCATCTACCTGACTTGAAGAAAAGACTGGGATATGGTCAAGTCACAGGCAGCACACTCTGGTAGTTACATTACACTGCATTGCAAAGTTGAAGAGTAAATTACATGACTTTTACTTACTTTGAAATACATGTAGAATAAAAGCTGAGAATGTTATTTTCTACTTTTTTCACTCTGTTTTGTGGGCTGGCACTGCTTTGCAGACTGAAACATCTGGTGTTTGCTTTGTGGCATGTATGGGAGAAAAAGAGAAAGCAGGGACAGAGTGTTAGTATAATCCAGAGGTGTCATTCAGAGCGTTGGAAGATGTTTCCCAGCCCTTTCTCTCCAGTAACTGCAGAAGTCATCTATTATCAGCAGCCTGGGATAGATCCTAACAGCCATGAGCAGCAATGCCCAGATCCAAAAGAAGCCCTTCTTGGAGGTGTGTGAATCACAAACTGCAGTTCCACATAATTCTCCATTGTAGAAGAGATTCACCTCCTTAGCTTCCTAAATAAAGGTGATGATGCATGAAAAGGTGCTAAGTCATCACCTCAGGTTTGCTGAACAGGTATTCAGTTGCCCAAATGCAAGCATTGGGTTTCATTTGGGATTCCATAGGGTATCCTGCAGGTGTTCCAGGGTTTTCAAGACATCTGCATGAGGCTAGTAGGTTTGATACATTTATAACAACAAAGACCGGTGTCTTTCTGAAGTGGCATCTGAAAACCTGGCGGGGTGCTCTGAGGTGCTTAAAGTGACTTTTGATGCTCTATTTATTCACCTGTGTCCCAGCTCTCAAACCTGACTTCCAACTGCTGCTTCAGAAAGCCTTCAGAAAGTCTTCTCTGTCATATCTGCCAGCCTTGTGAGTATTTCTTGAACACCAATATTGCACCAGATAGCTACGTTGGACCAGCTGAGACAAACTACAGATATCTGCTTGCTCTAATGGGAACTTTACCTCGTGTAACCTCCTACACTGAGACATCTTAAGTGAATGTCTGCAAAGTGCAGCTGACTCCTGCTATGTTGGTCCAGCGAGTTGCCTATGCATGGATGTATTCAGGAAATCTTAAACAAGTAACACTGCACAAAATTAGTAGGTAGGAAACAGTACCCATAGAAGTGCCACCTCCTTTTGCACTGGCAATTTGGGACCAGAAGGACTCTAAGGTGTCAGCTGCTATATGTGGTTGAGTTCAACTCCGAATGCACTCTCCAAGAGATAACTTACTGGTATATTGAACAACTTTAACCAGTATTCTGCTCTTCATAGCTCATCTGGGAAAGGCATTGCAAATGTTAGTGTGCCTGAATCACTTCAAAAAGCTAAAAAGGCAGAATACACAGAAGCCCTGGTTTTCCCCCAAGGAGTCTGCTCAAGTGCTAGAAAAGAGAGAGTCTGCAGGCCTAGATTTGTTTATTTCTGAAGCACATCAGATGTTGTGGGTATGTCTTTCCACTATAGCTGTCCATCATGTCCCATGTAGTCATATCAAGCCTTTTCTTATATCGGGCAAAAAGTACATATTTTTATTAGGAGAGGAGTTAAAACACTGCTATGCAGCTTTTTCTCATATGTAGAGAATCAGAGCAAATAGTAAAGAGCAGGTTATTCAGAATTGCACCAGTAATTGATTGAAGCCATTTTTTCTTGGGGCAGAAACAGTGAAAGTGTCAGAGAATCAGGATAAAGGAAGGCGACCCTATGTTACAATACTCTGGTTCATGAGAGAGAGTAGTGACAAGTCTACACATTTGTATTGAGAAATATGGGGTTACTTTTTGTTTTCTGTCCTGGATTTGACATTAAAGTCAGAAAACATAAAATCACTAGGTTTTGAGCAATCAACATGTTGACTTCACAGGAATGTTCATCATAGAGAAACTGGCTGTCTTAAAGAAGCTGCAGGCACAGTGCTGATTGGGAGGCATGATAGTCCTGGACAGATAAATCTCACCTACACGGTTCTGTGCATGTTTATTGAGTCTTGCTTTGTATGTGGGGCACTAAATCAGTCTATATAGGCACAGAAGCCTGGGCATTTCTGGATTAGTGGCCATGGCAGATCAATGGCATTGCACATGCACCATAAACATGACATCCTGCGCTGCTCCTATTGCATATCTGCAATTTATCAGCACTTGTTTAGGTGCTACTTCTTTCCTATTAATACAGGAAACCTGGGGGAGCAGTTGGCGGCTGAAAAATTATGGAAAAAAAAGATTTCCACATATTTTTCTTCTCCCTTTCCATAAAGAAGTCAGTCGTGATGGGAAATGAATGACTTGAGGAAGTATTCAAGAAGGCTGATAGAGCATGCAGAAAAAATATTAGGGAGGCCAAAGCTCAGTTTAAACTTAGAATGGCAACTTCTGTAAAGGATATTAAAAAATGTTTTTACAAATACATTAATGGTAGAAGGAAAGGTAAGACCAGCCTTTGTTCTTTATTGCACAAAGGAGGGAACTTAGTATCTGAAGATGAGGAAAAGGCAGAAGTGCTTAATGCCTATTTTGCCTCAGTTTTTAGTGGGAAGATGACTTGCCCTCAAGATATCTGCCTGCCTGGGCTGGTTGATGGTGACAGGGAGCAGCATGGTTCCCCCATTAACCAAGAGGGTCCCCCCATTGCCAAGAGGCAATAGAACTACTGAAATGCTTAGATATTCATAAATCTATGGGACCAGACGGGATCCACCCCAGGGTAATGAGAGAGCTGGCAAATGAGTTTGCAAAGCCACTCTCCATCATTTACCAACAGTCATGGCTCACTGGTGAGGTTCCGGATGACTGGAAGCTGGCCAATGTGATACCTATTCACAAAAAAGGTGCAAAGGAAGATCCTGGTAATTATAGACCCGTCAGCCTGACCTCAATACCTGGCAAAATAATGGAATAGTTTATATTAAGTGCCATCACGCAAAATTTACAAGATGGCCAGGGTATCAGACCCAGCCAGCATGGATTTAGGAGGGGTAGATCATGTTTGACCAACCTGGTCACCTTTTATGACCAGGTAACCCACCTAGTGGATGCAGGGAAGGCTGTAGATGTTGTTTACTTGGATTTCAGCAAGGCCTTTGACACTGTCTCCCACAGCATACTCCTAGACAAGCTGGCAGCCCATGGCTTGGACAGGAGCACTCTGTGCTGGGCTCAGAACTGGCTGCATGGCCGAGCCCAGAGAGTGGTGGTGAATGGTGCTGCATCCAGCTGGGACCAGACACCAGTGGTGTCCCTCAGGGATCTGTGCTGGGGCCAGTTCTGTTTAATATTTTTATTGATGACATGGATGAGGGCTTAGAGTCCTTTATTAGCAAATTTACAGATGACACTAAGCTGGGAACGTGTGTTGATCTGTTAGAGGGACGGAGGGCTTTGCAGAGGGACTTGGAACGGTTGGATGGATGGGCAGAATCTAATGGGATGAAGTTCAATAAGTCCAAGTGCCGAGTCCTGCACTTTGGCCACAATAACCCCCTGCAATGATATAAGCTCGGAACAGTGTGGCTGGACAGTGCTCAGGTGGAAAGGGACCTGGGGGTGCTGGTTCACAGTCAGCTGGACATGAGCCAGCAGTGTGCCCAGGTGGCCAAGAAGGCCAATGGCATCCTGGCCAGTATCAGGAACGGTGTGGCCAGCAGGAGCTGGGAGGTCATTCTTCCCCTGTACTCAGCACTGGTGAGGCCTCACCTGGAGTATTGCGTCCAGTTCTGGGCCCCTCACTTTAGGAGGGACGTTGAGATGCTTGAGCGTGTCCGAAGGAGAGCAACGAGGCTGGTGAGAGGCTTGGAGCACAAGGCATATGGAGAACGACTGAGGGAGCTGGGGTTGTTCAGCCTGGAGAAAAGGAGACTCAGGGGTGACCTTATCACTCTCTTCAGCTTCCTGAAGGGTGGCTGTGGTGAGCTGGGGGTCGGTCTCTTTCTCCAGGCAACAACAGACAGAACAAGAGGACACAGTCTCAAGCTGCGCCAAGGGAGATACAGGCTAGAATTAAGGAGGAAGTATTTTACAGAAAGAGTGGTAAAATACTGGAATCATCTACCCAGGGAGGTGATGGAGTCACCATCCCTCGAAGAGTTTAAAAAAAGACTGGATGTGGCACTTGGTGCCATGATCTAGTTGAGGTGTTAGAACATGAGTTGGACTTGATGATCTTAAAGGTCTCTTCCAACCTAGAATTTCTGTGATTCTGTGACTCTTAGTACATGACCTCAACAATCTTACCTACTTATGAACAGAGTATTTTACCTGTTTACCCACTACATGCATCTTAAATAAGAGTAGCATGTAACAAAGCAAGTAAAAGATAGCTACACTCCCTGTATCATGAGATCTTCCTCAAAGTCAGGCTTGCTGGACATAGATTAATTAACAGCAAGTCATAAACACATAGAGATAACTCTCTTTAAAAGATATTAAGCCTTTTGTATCCGAATAGTATCATTTTTCAATACAACAGAACAGAAAATCTACTTTGATTTAGTATAACTAATTGCCAGTTCAGCTTCCTTGTGGTAGAAGGCACCATGATCCCTAGCATAGTTCACTGTAATATCCCTGCCATATTTTATTTAGGATTGACAAAAATTTTGGCCTTGCATTAATTTGTAACGGTTTCTACTTTTCCATGTACATGTAAAACCTTGTATTTTCTTATTCTTTTTAAACTCTACTCAATAATATTTGAGCACTGTACATGTTTTTGCCTTGGTTGCTTTATCAAAATCCATCCCACTCAGCAGTGGGATATTACATCTATTACAGTTACACCTGACTGCAGGGTTCCAGATCCATCAGACTGACAGAGGCCTGAGGCAGAGGCCCTGAATGCACTGAGTAGGCAGCAACAGGAAAAATGACAAACAGGATGGCTTCTCTTTCCCTATGGTTCTAGTTCTTTTTGTAACAGCTGTGTACAGCCTGGTAAATTTTAATAACACATGATGTATATAGGAGAAAACAGGTCTAATAAGACTGCTGCTCTTGCAGCTTGAAATCAAATCTAAGGTTACAGGTTATGTAAGTTGAGAAATAAACTTGAATCCAAACATTAGGCCTCAAGTGAAAGAACCCTGCTAAAAGAAGGGTGGTGTTACATCTAAACATTACCTAGTTCAAGCTAACCTTCAGATCCTTCTGTATTACAAAAATGTGAAGGGATGTGGTAAGAAAAACCAAAACATGCCTTGAGTCCGCTGAGGGACCTCAATGTCAGAAAAAGTCAGAAGGAGGAAGTATAGGGGAAATGTGGGACTACTGCTGAATGGGACAGGGAATCTGGTGTCAAAGGACATTGAAAAGGCCACAACCTTCTTCACCTCAGTTTTTACTGTCAACACTGACATTCAGGAATCTCAAGCTCATGAGACAAGAGACAAAGTCTAGAGCAAGGAAGTCTTTCCCTCATTAATAAGGAAAGGGAGAACAGAAATTAATTAGGCATACACCAGTGATTTCATGGGAGGCATGCACTGACCAGTGTCCCTGTGAGGCCAGCCTCTACTATATTGGAAAGGTCATGGTGACCACGGGCTTCTTGAGAACTGGAAGAAAGGAATCACTTCTATTTGTTGTCCTAGAGGGCAAAAAGAAGAATCTGGAGAACTACAGGTTGTCCAGCCTCCCCTTGATTCCTGCGAAAGTGTTGAAGCAACAATTCCAGGAAACTATTTCCAGGTACATAAAGGAACAGAAAGGGATAGGGAATAGTCAGCATGAATTTATGAAAGGGAAATCATGTTTGACCAATCCAGTTGCCTCCTACAATGAGCTGACAAGCTATGGAGTTTTAGAATTACATACTAAAGCAGTACTGATCTGGAAAATATAAAAGCTAAAACTTAAGGCATCAACACAATGATCTAGCACTGTTTGAAACAGCACAGGATCTGTCAGTGGCCTGCTCAGCTGCTGTTCCAAGAGGGTGCAAGCTTCCCACAGGTCCTGTGTCTCATCTGCCATGCCCATGCAACTGTACTGATTATTCTAAGTGATCTCAAATAGCAGTAGCTATTTGAGTTTAATCCAACTATTAAAGTCCCATGAATGGTCACAGTCTTTAGATAGTTAAATCTATGACAGATAAATCCAGATCTAAATGCGTATATTCACAGCTTATTTCATAGAAATAGAAAAATAACTAGAGGCTTCTATGGACTAAGTATTTTCTGCCAAAAAGCCAGTTTCTCACAACTTGCTTGTGTGATGAAGTGGAGGGGCAGGCACTGAACTCCTCTCTCTGGTGCCCTCTGGCAAAAGAATGGTTGAAGTTGTGTCAGGGAAGGTTCAGGTTGGCTATTAGAAAAAGGCTGTTGGGCACTGGAAGAGGCCCCCCAGGAAAGCAGTCACAGCACCAAGCCTGACAAAGTTCAAGAAGTGTTTGGACAACGCTCTCAGGCGCATGGTGTGACTCTTAGGGATGTCCTGTGCAGGGATAAGAACTGGGCTTGTTGATGCTTGTGAATCCTTTCCAGCTCAGAATATTCTGCGATCCCAGTTCTCTTCAGTGAATGCATACTGTGAATGTAGGCATCACTTTTAGGCAGAGTAGCTTAAATTAAACGACTGCCTGAAAGTTCACTGCATTCTCCTTTCAGTTATGCACATATAGGCATGTAGAAGCAATTGAGATGCTCTAGGGTATGCCATCTGGCATCCAGGTCTCATTCCAGAATGGCACTTCTGCATTTCTCTATCTGATGTTGTAGCTGTCAGCCCCATCTGAATGCCCCAGGTATCCTTGAGCATTTCAAATGGCACTAAATGGCATTTAGGCAACAGAAATTAGTCCCTACTGTTCTTTTGGTGCTTAATCACAGAGAGATTTAAAAACTACCAGTTTGATCAGAGTCCCACAAATAAAATAAAAGGCAGTTTAATGTATATAAGTGAATGCAACAAAATATTACCTTGTAGGCATACAGCAATTGAAGTCATAACGTGGTTGTTGAAACTGTCTAATGTGATATTGATGTCCCCTTGTCACTACATATTTGGCATGCACATTTGAGAATGCCATAGATGCATACAATTCTCTGAGTATAGATAATGTTGGCATAAACCTCTCCCTTTTTTATCATTCAAAAAACAACAGTGAAGTCTCATTTCAACAAGAAAGCAGGCAGGCAAATGACTCCCACTGTTGTAATGAGCTGTAATTGTGTGCACACTTACAAGTATTTGCCAGTATGGAATACTGAAAACATTCCTCCAGGGGGTCTATCTCTGAACGGAAATATGCCAAGAAATTAAAAGCCAAAGGTAAAACAGGTAAAAAAGGTTCTTAGTCCTGCCTGGCTATTACAAGAACCTCTAAGTATTACCATTTATGTAACTTGCTGCAAATGAGGCAATATCTTAATGTAGCAAAGGTAGAAAGGTGGAAAAGGTGGGAAAAGGATATAATTGTAGCTCTGAAGAATTTTTTTGCCTTTTGTTAAACCTTCTAGAATACTGCTGTTGAAACAGGGGAATAAAGAGTAGTACATTAAAATGTTAGATGCCATAAAGCAGTGCCATTTTGAAATGGACTTGTAGAACACCTAGATATTTCAAAAGCTGCACCTTTCAATGAGGCTATCAGTGAGTGTTTGTGACTTATGAATTAAAGGCATTTTAATTTTACAAATGTCAAAAGCCCTCTGACAGTTACATACTTCACACAAATGTGAGAACGGTAATTTACAGTAGTTGGACTGGTTGCAAAGCATCTGAAGTGTAACTAAAATCTAAAAACAAAGCATAACCAAACAATTGAGCAACTATATAAACAAACAGCCCTGTCCCTCCAGTAGGCAGCTGAAGAGAAGTTCTAAACAAAGTCATACAAACTAATCTATCTGTTGCATCCAAATACCCTTGGCTGAGCTTAGGTCCATTAGGGCAACACAGCCTGTGTAAAGGCTGAGCAACTAGAATAATCCTATATAATTCAACATGGAAGAGAAAAAAATACATATAACCCTCAGAGAAAGCTGTTCTTTAGCTTCTGGATTAGGGGCAAAAGGCTTTTACAATCCTTAGTGACCAGAAAATTTGAAATACCTACTTCCCTTTGCTCACTGTCTCTCACAGTCACATTTTTGTGCTCTCTTTGGATGATCCCTATTCCAGTACATCACAGCAGTTTCCAGCTGCTGGCTCTTGCCCAGCTGACTAGCACTCAGGAAACAACCTGCTCACTTTCTTACAGTTTTGGGACATCTCTGAGGAGCAAGACACAGACATTTTTCCTACTAGTTTGATTACCCATCTCGAGGGAAGAAAGTCAGCCTCATTATCAAAGGTAATTCCACAAAGAAAACCTACATCTTTCCAGTGTTTAAGTGGCTCCCAGAATCCTTGTGGAACCTCTGCAGGCTAGAAATTAAGTGCCTGGCTCCACTGAATACATCTGAAACTGTTTAATGGAGATTTAAAGCAGGATGTTTTAGAACCCCCTCCATCAGTTTGAAGAGAAACCAATCCAATTAATTCTCAGCTGTTCTTCTACAAGTGAAAATACAGGGGATAATCTTAGTTCCACTTAATTTATAATTTAAATGATTGTTTGACTGTTTAAATAAAGCTTTATTTTTGATAGGGCTTTATTGTCAAGTTAATTGACATTTCAGTATCTGCGGCAAATCCTGGGGAAAATGCTATAAAATAAACGGTTTATTAAAATTTAAATAAATCTTTTTTCATAAGAAATTCAACCAGACCATGTATGTCAGGGGAAAAATTCAAACCTGAGCAGTTTCAGACATGAAATGGGGATGGATGTAGATCTTTAGCCCAGCCACAAGGTCTGACAGATCTAGAAAGATCATTTACAAAACCCAGGAGCCTGCAGAACCCTGTTGCTGAAATACACCTATCTGCAGGTGTTCAGGCACGTGGACAGCCTGTGAGGTTTATGGTCAGACTGCAGTCTCAGACACAGGCAGACTGAGGGTAGGTCACAGCTTAGGTCAACAGGCAGCAAGTGACAGCAAACTTTGTATTTCTCCTCTGTTTTGGTCTGAAGAGCTCATCCCAAGCTCCTGGCTGCCCAGCCCTTGCCTCTTATTGCTTTTGCAGACATATAATAACACATAAAGACCTAGGGATACAGGAGGGGATATTCTTTTTGAAGTATTAGCAATGAGCTTTGCTGACTGCATTTTTTTTCTGCCTTTTCTCACCTGTTAGGATCGAGCAAGATTAGAAATGCACAGACTAGGAAGAGGGGGGAAAAAGGGAGGTTGGAGAATCTGCAGCACCTAGGGTAATGATTTCAGGGAGGTTTCAGGGAGAGGCAGAGAAATGACCCCAGGAAAGGGGAGAAAAGGAAAGCAGACTAAGAGAAAAAAAGTGAAAATGGTACTGCTACAGCAAATGCAAGTCAGAAATTATGAGATGTCCATGACTTTACCATTAGCCTGGTTCCCTACTCAAAGTTCTCTAGACGCTCTCACAACTACTACATGTCACAGACACATTTTATGAAAAAACCTTTCTTAGGATTTTTTCTCCTGAGAAGCCTCAAGAATAAAATGCAAACAATTATTATCTGCTGCAGCAGAATGCAACAGGTGGATCTGTGATTGGTCTCAGGTGACTTTTTCTAATTAATGGCCAATCACAGTCCAGCTGTCCAGACTGTCTCAGTCAGTTGCAAGCCTTTGTTATAATTCTTTTTCTATTCTTAGCTAGCTTTCTGATGAAATCTTTTCTTCTATTCTTTTAGCATTGTTTTAACATAATATATATTTTAATAATAAAATGAGCCTTCTGAAACATGGAGTCAACATTCTTGTCTCTTCTGTCATCCTAAGACCCCTGTGAACACCGTCACATACTATATACTCATACAGTCTAAGAAAAAGCTGTCCTCCCCGTTTTGTTCACACAGAAGGTGAAACACACCAAGATGTTCACACTGATGCTGCTGATCATGCTCACAATATTGCCATGTCTCACACAGTCTTGTAGAGAAAGCTGCAAAATAACAACAGTCTTACACCTCTAAGGAACATGGATTTCCTCCTTACGTGTCATAAAAGGGAAGAGGAAAATTCTTGCCAACTCAAGGAAGCTATGCATCACCAAATCTTGTAAGGGCTCTTACTTCTAGGGAGCCCCCACTGCAGGAGGATGGGTTGTGAAAGAATAGCTATAGTGCTGAAGGTAAACTCGCCCCTGATAAATTGCAGCTGTGCTAATTACCAACGAGTGGGAACAGCCTTGCCTTCAATAGGTCACAGCTGTATCCAATAAGGATGGGTGTTATACAAGAGCAGGTGGCTGGTTGAAGGATGGTTGGAGTTTGTTGGCTGCACTGAGGGTGGGTGTTGTAGTGTGCTAAAGGAAGATGGCAGTGCTGTGTGGTGCTGCCCATAGGAAACTCAGAGTGAAGGTATGGAATATTTTAAGATAGTAAAGGATGCTTTTGTCAGTTATGAGTCCACTGTCCATTGGTGCTCTGTGTGAGGAACAGGTAACAATGCCCCATCTCTTATGAATTTAAGCCTCATGTCCTAGCCTATTCTGTTCGCCTGTTGGAAAATATCCTTGCTTCACTTCTTGTCTCTCTTCTGCCCTTCTTGTTTATTCTGTTAGCCAGTCACCAAGGCTGTCCTTCTTTAAACCCTTTCAGCACCTAAATGTAATGTGAAGTGCAGGGCAAAGGAACTGCTAGTGCTGATTAAGTGACTGATGTGTCTGAGGAGCAGGAAAGTCACAGAGGAAACTTGACAGCCTTTATTACCCCATGATTCTTGATGAAGGCAATGGTCAGAAGTGTGTGCTTTCCTAGGTGCTGAGAATTGCAGTCTGAGTTTCTCTAGACTGAGGCATAGCTCTGCTGTCTCATGGAGAAAGTAAAGACTTTCTGGGACAGTTGAAAGAAGTCTACTTGATATTTTCTTAAAAAGCTGAAGACACAGAAATATTAGGATCAGGTGGCTAAATTGTTTCTGGGTAGCATCATATAGCAATAACTAAATTTTCTTTCATGTGTGTAGGCATGATCTGAGAATAAAAACATCTGTTTTCAGAAATGGAGATTGTTTTATTTTGTTAAGCTGCAGTAATTACCCAGTATAAGTCCACTGGTTCAAAGCTCATGATGTAACCTCTGAGAGACAATAAAGGTGAGCTGTTGTTAATTTTCTTGTAATGAACTGCATCATCTTATGTCTAAAAACCTTGACAATACCTTATGCTTAGCACATGAAAAATAAAAAGTAGACTTTAGGAACAACCTTGTAACACATACTTTTGAAGAGGTACAGAACTCATTTTGTAAAGCCTGGGAAGAGGAGTACTCAACTTGTCCTAAAGAATACATGACTTCATCCAGGATTTTGTAAAGTGCCTGCCAGTTTGGAAAAAGGTCAGTTATCAAACAGCAGACCAGACATCATTTTAGAAGATAGTTTTCAGTACAACACTGAGCATCCATCTTACTTATAGAAGGTCTTATTAGGGAATTTAAAGTGAGAATGTACAAGAACTATTTTTTTTTATTTCTTATAGACAATAAATAGAGCTTTTTAAAGTAGCAAATGATGACCTGAATGAGACCTATATGTGGCCCACTAAAATAGTTTGGATACTGAATGCAGACTGCATTCTCAGATACTTCATGGGACTAAAACTTGCTTTTTTTAACTTCACAATTACTTGTGTTCCATACAAATACCATGACAAAAGGTAAATATCAAGCTACCAGGCATGCCCTGCCAGGGATGTTGTGTATGTGACTCTGCACAGCCCCTCACCTCCATGTGCCCATTTGCTGCAGACCTGCAGCTGATGAGGGGCCACAGGGCAGCCTCTGGCAGCACTGGGACAATGCACAGTTTCTACCTCATTCAGCAGGCCAGGATGTGCATTTATGCTTAGCTCATTAAGGGCTGAAGTGAGATGGCAGCACCGTGTGTGTTGCCTGCTTAAGACTGCTTTGAGCTCTGGGCCAGTGTGGGGAGTATGCACTTAGATTAGTCAGAAAAGTTGATAATGAGGGCATGGGTTTATCAATAGGGAATAGGTGGCTTTCTTGCTTTCCTTTACAGTAAGATGAAAGACCCGCTCCCCTAATCCAGTCCAGCCAAGACTCTTACTTCCTCTTACTTCCCAGTCCTTCACACCCATTGTTTAAGAAACCAAGCCACTTCTTGGCATCCATCTGTTTAACACATCTGTCTCACTTTGTCTGGCTAAATTCCTTGAGGCACTCTTGTGGTGCTCTGCAGAGAAAATAACTTTTTCTGTTAGACAATACTCTACAAAAAAGTCAAATGAAGGGGAGAAAAGGTAAAAAATATCCTTATGAGACATGAAATCATTGGAGTCTTATTCTTCACCTAAAAGCTTTTTTTGATGTTTTATTTTATACTCAGTGCTTGCACTAGTAATGAAAAGTTTTGTAACACCTTCCATCTCTTTAAATCAAATGGTTATTTTCAGGGCTATGAAATTGAGGTAACCATTTTTGCAGCCTATAGAGTTATACTGTGCTGTATATTTTTTTTTTTAAGTCACACAGATAATTGCATTCTTACTACTTCCAAAAGGAATCTCTTTTGGACAGTTTCAGATCTGCATGTTAAATCACTTTTCTTTGTTTTTCAATATTTATCTGATTGTGCCAACTTCTATTATTTTTCTGAATTATTTCTTTCACTTTACTTTTTTTCATTTATAGCAATAATTTACTTGATGAACATGAAAAAAGCTACGCCCACGTCTGAGGTGGAACCACAGCTGTCTCTATATTTAAAGTATATGTGATTGCAAGTGGATCCATTCTGCCATGAACAAGCACAATGGGGTATCAGAGAGCAAGAAGTTGCTCAGCTGTGGCTGAGTGACTCACAAGAGCTGGGATAAAAAGTTCCAGACCAGGTAAGGTGGAGGGACTGCCAGAGAGGTTAGGACTTAACCTCAAGGAGACTCTTTAGCTACAGCTCAGTAAAGTGCTTTGGAGATTTTCTGAGAAAAGCCTTAGGTGTGCTGGCTCGGAAAAGGCTGAAGAAATATAATATTTTTTAAGGCTGCTAGGGTCTGTCACTGAAGGATATTTGATGTGGGCAGCAGGCCAGGAAGCTGGAGTCTTTGAAGGCTGAATATCCTTCCTTATTTCTGGAGAAGGTTCAGGGTTTCAAACCATTTGGGTACTGCCTAGATTATTTGTGACTTAAAAAGGAAAGAACCAGACAGATTAAAATACTAGCAAACTACATAGGGGTACATATCATTAGCAAGTAAAGGGGCTCTAATCAAGGAACATGAACTGATCTGAGCTAAAAAGGAGGGAATAAGCAGCATCTAAGCAAATGGGATAATGTTAATTATATCAAATGTGGTTCACAGAAGGGGTTGTGGCAAATTGAGCTGACTTGGAAAAATGGAAGATATTTTTATGGATGGAATGAAGAGCTTCTGCCCAACTTCAGCAAAGCAGGTGATGCAGAGATTGATGAAACAACTGAAAGATGGATAAAGTGTGATTCAAGGAGAAACCTGTACTGATAGGAAATTACTGGTGTTCTGCAGTGTTCATCTTATTTACTTTTGTCATTCAACAGTCTTGGCACACTGAATTATGCTATGTTACGAGGTTAGGAGGCAATGCTAACATGACAGAGGTGCAGGTTGTTGTACAAGAGTTAGACTGGAGCATCTGAAACAGGATCACTTTTTATACATTCCCAGTGCAAGGCTATAGTTAAGGGAATCTGTTCTGCTGAGGGCATTGGAAGAGAAACCAGGGGCAGCTGGTCACCAGAAAATGAGCATGAAGATAATTGATTATATAATGTCTCAGTGCTGTTGTGGAGCACCTGACATCCACTTGTGGAATATGTGTATGCTTCTGGTGAAATCTTCCCAGCAAAAGGTGTGGAAATATTTCTGCTGTTTAAAGGATGTGAATTACGCCTTGTCTTGAGTACCATCTGTAGTTCTGATTGCTCAGCTTCAAAATAAATTAAACCAGTTAAAGGATTACAGTACACTGCCAGTGCCTAAATTGGCCTGCAAGAGAGCTGGAGGACTTTGTAGAAGGACCTGTAATGACAGGACAAAAAGTGATAGTTTTGAAGTGAAAGAGGGTAGATGTAGATTAGATATAAGGAAGGAATTCTTCACTGTGAGGGTGGTGAGACACTGGCACAGGTTGCCCAGAGAAATTGTGGATGCCCCGTCACTGGAAGTGTTCAAGGCCAGGTTGCATGGGGTTTTGATCAACCTGGCCTGAAGAAAGGTGTCCCTACCTGTGTCAGAGGGGTTGAAACTAGATGATCTTTCAGGTCTCTTCTGACCCAAACCACTCTGTTTTATTATTATTGGGATGATTGTGGAAATTGAAAGCATTCTTATCAGAAAATACTTAGAAAACTGTGTTTTTTCTAGCAAAGTAAGTCTGATTTGAGAAAGTATGTAATTGCTCTTATAAATGCATCAGGGAGGTTCAAGAACTGTTTCAGATGAAGTACGGTGCTGGTGCAAGAGGAGATGGATATAAAGTAGCCTTGAATAAATTTATATGGGAATTAATCAGATGCTTAAAATGTCAGAAAAGAGCTTCAGAAACTGAATTTCTGAAGGAGTATTGGGAGTTAAATTTAGTCCATTTACAAAAGAAAGGAGTTCATTTGAAGAAGAGATTATATCACATAATACTTATGGTTGCTCAGGATTGGGTTCCCTTTGATAGCCAAGAAGATGCCGTGCAGTATCATAAGCTCCCTCCTGGTGTATGACTACATTCCCATATTGTGATTCTGACATCTCAATAATTCTGATGGGGAGGAAGGAAAAGAGTGATCACTAGCACAAGTTTCTATTAGTACTGGCCTCCAAACCTGAGTGTCAATAAGTAATAACAGATTCAGGTTTTGGGGGAAATCTTGAACTACGCCTTTGCCAGCATGTCCTAGAACTCTGATTTTAATGGTTGACATACCTATAGCATTAGCATTTGCTGACATTGTTTAGTTATCTGGAATCACACTCAATTCCAGGTTAAACACTAATAAAAATAATATAAAAACCTTGTAAAATCTCAGATAGCTGAGAAGGTCACAAAAGTTTCTGCACATCTGCTTTACAGTACAAGTATCAAATACCTGGCTGTCAAATTTTTCTTGCTTTCAAAAGTGACAACTACCCAGCTGACACAACTTTAGAAGTTCTGGGTTGAAGTTCCAGCACACCCATAGGTGATGAGTGCAAATTCCACATTTTCTCTCTATTGTACTCTCTTTCCAGCCACATTTCTTAGGGTCTTTAGCCAAAGCAGACTTCTCCTTTGGCTTTACTGAAAATGTCATGTTTGTGGTCTTTACCCCTTTGGTTGTGAAAAAACCAAATGTCCTTTAGAACAGCTAAGCACAGTTTTCTACCTGCTTGGGAAACCCCAGGTTTCCCAATCTCCTCCTATGCTGGAGATCAATAAATTAGGAGTGACTTGTTAGCATATAATAGGAAATAAAGCTATTTGCTACCACAGGAGATTACATTAATGCTTTGGCTCCAAAATACACAGAAAACTATTTTTTTGCATAAATATCTTCACTGCCAACAATTTCTTGAACATGCAGCTGGATGGGATTTGAACACTGCTATTTTGATCAAGACAATGTGACAACACCTTTGAGCTAATAATGTATTTGGGGGGAATCTCAGCGCCTGAGAGTTTTAATGAAAAAGAAAAAAAGTGTTATAAACTTCTTTTGTATTTAAGTTATTAAATATGTTAAAGATGTTTTTGATTACTGTCTATGTCAGATAGAAATGAATGGATATTTGTTATTTAAATAAAACTTTGTAATAACTCTCAAGTTCTGTAGACACAGAGAAAACAATCCATTTCACTGTAAAAAATGTAAACCTCCTTTGGCTTGAGTACTGGTTTAATGCTACTTTTTCTACCTAAAATATAACTTATCTATTCAAAACTGTGAAGAACTGGATCTACTACAAGTGTTACTGCATATAGAAACTTTAAGAAGTCAGTATTTTCAGGATACAGGAAACTAGAACCTTAAGGAGGGAGTTTGATTTTGTGCTATTTGCTTTCTACCTTATGCTCTGAAGAGTCCAACTGGAGTTATCCTGTGTATCCATCCATCCATCTATCCATCAGGTACTTTCAAACTGCTTTGCTCCAGAGAAGCCTGGTTTCATTTGGCATTTGTTTTACTTTCAAATTTGACTTGTTTGATGGTTGATAAAGCACCAGAAATGCACTGATTTACTGTTTTTATAAGCCTTTTAGATCAAATAAAGCTACAGACTTTGTAAACCATGAAAATGTTTGGCCATCCTCCCCATGGGGGTATGTATGAATTTCTCATATACTGCTTGACAAACACCTGAATTCATTATACACCTTACTGCTGAGAGAAGAGTGTGGTTTGTCCTGCTTCCCTTGCCCTCTGCCAAACTTACCAATGGCCAGGACTGTACAGAGTATGGCATAGCAACAGACAAAGGAGAAGATTCTGCCACTAGCACCTGATCCCACATATTTTGTGGAAAATAAGGATTCAAATTGCACTACGGCGCAGCCCTATCCTACCAGCAAAAGATGCTTCTGGTGTTGAAAGTAGGGCAGGTAAGGCAGACTCTTCCTGAGGGGCTGTCCTTCTCCTCCAGTTTTCTCAAGGACTCAGAGCAAGGTCTTTAAAATCCCTCTGTTTACATGTAGCTGGAAGCCTTAACCATGGTATATACAAAGATAAGTGACATTAAATTACTGGGCAAGAAGTATCTCTGTAGTGTCTGGAGTTAGCATGATTACTTTACAACTCATATTCCCCTTTGTGGTTTGTGTTTCTGGTGAATCCGGTTGGCTATTTCCCTTAGCTATTTCTTGGTCCTCATAAAACACGTTCTTCTGATCTCTTTGGGATCATTAATAATGTAGATTGATGCAGACAGCCTATACTGCAAATGGAAAAGGCTTGATTAAGCTATCATATGATGCTTCTGTTAAGCAAGGATTATCCTCTTGAGCTATTCTAGAGCATTTTGTAATGACATACCTTTAAATAGATATAGGACCATAAAACTCACATGAGGATACAAAGGTTTTCTTCCTGAAGGTTGTAGCATTCAGATCCAGGTTTTCTTCAGGGTCACATTATTGTAACCAAGGTCACTCATGACACCAGGGTATGAGGGCTTGATTAGGAGCATTTTTATACAACTGTGCCCTTGCCTGATAAGGATCCTTCTTCTGCTACTAGGGAGAAAAATGGAGCAGTATAGTGATGGAAGGAAAAAAAGAGCTCAGAAAGAAATATTATGCCCACTTCCCAGCAGCAGTGCCCATAGCAATTTCCACCACTTAATTTGGAAAGATAAATGTTATTTTTAAAACATAAATGAATTTTCATTATTACACATTATTGACTGGACATGGCTTCTTTCTGGTATGATTTAGTTGATATGGTGGTGTTCAGTCAAAGGTTGGACTCGATCTTGGAATTATTTTTTAACTTTAATGATTCGTTTTTTCTATATTCCATATTATTTTTTCTGTATGTGCTGTTTTATTTGGGACACTTTTCAGGCTATTCTCATGTATTAATTCTAACCCCTCCCAGCCTGAACTTCTCAACCCAGTCTAAAACACTGTAAAGGTACTTAAAATGTAAGCATGTTGTCATAATAATAATTCTTATTAGTACAAGAAAATTTGTTCCTTCCATAAATAAAATGGCTGTGAAAGGAACAAATTGTGGAGTATTAACAGAATAAAGGACATGATAAACAGCATTGTTAATTAGTTTGCTTAGTCATACTTTTATATATTTGGTAAGAGTTAATCATATTACATTATTATAAAACCATAACAGTTGTAATGTCATTACAGATTTTTATTTCAGATGGGAGCTTCATGTCTTCCAACTGCCTAATGCAAAATAATTTCTAATTAATAATTCCTTTGGAGTAATTATAGCTAACAATGTGAATGTGGGGAAATTAATGAATTAGGAAGAAAGCTTACATTTTGTGTTTGGATCTGTATGCTAGAATGATTTACAGTTTTTCTGCTTCCTCTGGTAATGGCTGTAATTTAATTATGAAAACTTCAAGAAATGTCCCCTTTCCACCTCACTGATTCTACTTTTTCTGCAGCTGTCATTGCATTTACTCTCAGAGAGTGAATTAAATGGAATAACTGCAAGAGTTTATGAAAGAAAGGCAGCTCGTTGTTTCACCTTTTGCAGTGGAGCCTACACTGAAGAACTAACTTCACTGCTCTGGCCTCTGCAAGGCAAACTGTGAGCTGCCACTAATGAAAGTTGCCTCTCTGCCACTTTGTGCTGTTTTGGTCTGGTGACCTTTGCAGTGCAGAACTTCATTCATTGAGCAATGGTGACCTGTGCAGTGCAGAACTTCATTCGTTGAGCAATGGTGACCTGAGCAGTGCAGAACTTCATTTATGGAACAAGGGTGACCTGTGCAGTGCAGAACTTCGTTCATTGAGCAATGTTTGCCACAAGGACAGACAGAGGAGCTCAGCATCATCTCTTCAAGGCTCCAGTTCTCTGCACTGGGATATAGAGGACAAGCTCTTCCCAAATCCGCCATCCTGGGATAACTTTGTGTCACTCTGCTGTTATTTTCAATGTCCTCAGGTGCATCTTAGAATTCCTTCACTGGCAGAGAGTAATATGAATCCAAATACTTCACATCTTTCATTTAACACATGCAAAAGTTTGTTTTGAATCTTACTGAAATTGCTGTTGGAGGATGATGGTCATACCTATGCAGTTACCTGGCTATAAATTGGATGTGTCTTAATTCAGGTATATTTGTATCTGAATTATAAATCTGAATATAAACAATTTAGTCAGCTGTGGAGATCTATTTGAGGGAATATGCAGTACTCTCCAAACGAAACCAAAAAGAATATTCAGGATGGGAATCCTGGTTAGATCAACTAATAAAGCTTTGTTTAAGTGAAAGGCAGACAAAGTGATAGCTGCTACCATGCAGCTTTTAGAGCCAGCTCTTAAACACAGTAAAATGTCATATTATCTCAATGCCTTCTGCTAAATACTGATGTTTTGGTTTTTTGTTTTTTGTAAATGCTCTCTGACTTTTTAATTATGTGTGTGTAGGTAATATCTTCTACTTTGCAAAGTCTCTGGTTTATAGTGAGGATGGAAAAACTAATGAAAATGGATGTTGGCACTGTAATATCTCCTGTCATCTGGAAAGACAAAATACTGAGTGAGATGCAAGGTTTGGATGCCAGTTTTGCTGTGCTAGGTCCTCGAGTTAGTATGCAATTGCTGAAAGGCAGAAATAGTTAATGATGTCAGCCAGGTGATGTGACCTGAATTAGGCATACAAAAAGGCATCTGAACACATTATGGTCTTTAATGCCAACTATGAAATAAACTACACTGCAAAGGCCCATCAAACTAGTAGCTGCATCATATTGAAGAACTCCTGTGTCACAATGACCACTCTCAGCTACCACATCAGCTGGTGTTTACTGGCATTTTTAATCTCAGGCAGGATGCTGTCTGAGTGGTGCTTGGTGCAGCGTGGCAGGAGATGTAGGGCAGGGCAAGGTGAAGCCAAGAGCACTCAGTGTGATTGTGTTTGTCATCTCGGTCCTGGGGCTGCAAACTGATTTGGCCCCTCAGGCTGCCTCAGAGTTGCTCTGTGTGGCACCTAGATGCCCATGTCTGCAAGGAATCTTTCAACACATTGCTAGTTGCCAGGATCCCTGAATGTAAAGTGAGTTTGAAAATCATTAGTATTTTTTGTGTAAGCTATATGCTGCGTATTTGAGAATACTAATAATGCATTTTATTTTCTGACTGCTGAAATATTCCATGTTGGCATCAATGGATTTAAAAAAAATTCTCTTGTGTTCATTTCACTGTTTTTAAATCTGCCTTTGCTTTCAGCATGGCTGTTCTCATATGTAAATATATTATTTCTGCTGAGACATCAGTTTTGATTAGAGTTGGCTTTCTAGCTGAAGGCTCTTGAAAAAGCTGTCTGGACTTCTGTCGAGGCTGTGATCAGATGTTGTTCTGTCCTACTAGCTACCTTACAGTATGTCTTTTTGTATCTATCAGAAGCTTCTAAATCCCAAAGAACACATTTTCCACATATATATCTCTTTTATAAATGCAGAAATAGCATAAGCCTAAAGTGCATTCACTTTGGTCATCCTATTATGTTTCCAAACAGGAATTAGAACAGAACACAGTAGTAATATTGACAGAGTGTTATTCAATTGTCTTTTTCCCCTATGGACTCTTGCTTACTTACTTACCCTGACTCTGAGACAAGATGGTCAATTGAACCTTTTTTAATCCCTGGGGACTCCACATTCCCCCTCCTTTTTAAACTCAGAGTAAGGCTACTTGTAGGTGTGGGAGGTTTCTTCTCCAGTGTGGGACTGGAGACCTTCAGCTGAGAACAGCAGGGAGGCAGCCCTGGGCATAACTGGTAGCTCTGGAGAGGCAAACCTGCAGAGTCCTGTTTGGCAGAGGGGATGAGACAGGCTGTGGTGGTTACAGCCAGGTCCTGGCAGCTTCCACACCAAGGGTGAGCACCTCCTCATCAGAGCAGGTAGAAAATGTCCCACAACCCCAACTTACAGCACCTCCCATCTCCTCACTAAAGGATTTGGGAAGGGTGAGTGTATTAGCAAAGGCAAGGAAAATTGAGGCTAGGAAGTGGGAAGAAGTATTTGATGGAAATAGAGAGTGGTTTGATTTTGACAGAAATGAGACTTTTCACCAGTCTTAGTGGGAATGGAAAGATACAATCATCTTTTCTTAGCACTATTCTTGTTTTCATTTATTCCCCAGTAAGAATCCTTCAAGAGCAAAAAACTAAAAAAATGCTAAGGAATCCCTCAGAAATATTAGCAAAGGTGAAATATTTTGGTCAAGGAATCAAGCTCATGGAACAGATTGGGGTCACAAGGCACAAAAATCCTGTATATTTTGGGAAAAGTATTATTTCATTGGCAAAAACTTATGTGGATTTTCTTCTGTTCTGTGAAAACCAGATAAGTAATTTCACTGGAAAATTAAGTTTTCGCAATGTATTCATTTCCAAGTGGGAAATGGTGGATTGGTCTTAGAATGTCACTCCAGTTCTTTTTATGTAGAATATTAATTAGAGACTTTTGCCAAAGATAGCTCTATGGGAAACCTAGCAGAGTCCTGTAAGAAATGAAGATGTGGTGCTAAGAAAGACGTCTAAGACAGATACCCCCTCTCTTCTCCAGATGGAAGGCATAGAGGGAAGAGGAAACCACTTTCATAGATGGTCTGATTTTGTGTTTACACTTGAAGCAAGATGAGAGATTGGATAAAAGGCTAAGATAATGTATCTCAATGGATACAGTATTTGATACCAATTTTGACTGAATAAAATGAGTCTTTCTTAAGCAGATGAAATCACTCCAGATACTTCTTGGGCTTCTTACTATTCTGTGTAGTTTTGGTGGGATACCCTGAAAGATAATGTTTTGAAAAAAAGAAAAATTAATATAGGACATATTACACATGCAAGAAAAGTTTCTCACTACAGTGGCTTAATTTCTGTCATTTATCTCAGAACCCTGAGTTAGGGTTCTGAGGCATAGAAGTAACAAAACACATTTAAATTCAAGTCCAGATTCTCATAAAGAGTGGCAGAAAGACTTCTGTTTCAGGAAGGTATCCAGATCTTGAAAACTACTTGAGATCCAGTAGAATGTGTCAAGATGCACTGGAACATGTCAAAGCTGAGTGTTTTGCACTTTGAAATTTACCTGTCTAGGAGCTTTAGAAAATATAATTGCTGTTTAAGGGAACAAACAGGGAAATGTTGTTACAACTTTGAGAACCTGGTTTATATGCTGTAACTTGCCCATCTCTCAAACTCCCAAGTGTTTTGGTAGTGGTGTAGTCTGAAAACTAAGTGGAATGTCTAAGTAGACATTTCTTCAGACTCTTACCAATATATTATACCTCAAACACATCATAATGCAGTGTGCCATGTCCCATAATGTTTCACAGTAATTCAGTAACTGCAAAATTAACTTCATGACTAAAGTACTGCATGCCCCTCTGGTCTCATTCTAATGTACACAATTTTCACAAGCTAAAATACTGTCACAAGTGAAGCTTACATTGTAGTTTGAGGTCTTCATACTGAAATCTGGCTGTTATAAATAAATACCTAATTGGAATTGTTTTTTCTTCCCCAGAAGATTTGGTAATAGATCCAGGTATTTTTAGAAGCAAAGCATACTCAAATATATTTTAGTCTCCTGTTCCAAAGCACGAGTACTCCTCACATGATTATGCACCTTCTGCAATGTCAACTTTCCTTTACTTGGCAGCTTCAGCATATTGCCATGAAGTAGAACTTTATAAATAGCTGTTTAAAAGAGACTCTCCACCCCCTCTGATTTCTAGGGTTTTCTCTCTCCTTTCTTCTTGAAAAGACTGGTTTAAAGTCAGATTTAAAGAGACCACTGGGATCAGCAAATTTGTGCTGCCCAGACAGAATTTTAGGTATTTTGATAAGAAAGGGAACTTTATGAAGTCATATAAATTACAATTTAAAAGTAGCTGGTATCCAGTGCTGTGCTTTCCTAATGTCCTCAAGAGATAACATATAAATTTTAGTGAAGTAGAATGTGTTTTAAAATGATGCTTAACTAAGCACAGAAACTTACTGCAGTTGAATGCTATTAAAGTAAAAAAAAAAAAAAAAAAAAGCCATTCCCCAGTTTAGGCTGACAAGATGTCAGCATTTCAGCATTTTGTTCTACCTGAACTCCTCAGGAAGAAAGGCTCAGTACTTTTCTGAGAAAGCATCCACAGTAGCTCAGGTTGGCTTTCCCATGCTGTAGAAGCTTAGTGGTTTAGAATATGAGTCCAAGTTCAGCAAGAGTGGGGAGATGATAATGCCAACTTGGCCTATTAAAATTCTCTTTCAAAGGTTTTGGCATAAATTTAAAATGGTAATAAGCCTAATGATCTAGTACAACAGCCTCTGATAAAAGTGCTGGAAGACTGTCTTAGGGATACAAGAAAATTTTACTTTAACATTGTAATATTTACTGTTCTTCTGTAACATGTATTTCCAATCAAGTGGTGAGTAATATCACTTAATCTAAGTCAATTAGCCAAATGGTCTGTATTCCATATTTCTAAAATTTATTTCCCATTAGGGATACAATTTGCTTATCATCATTATTTTTCATCCTGTACTTTTGATTTCTACAGAATTTTAATTTTCTATCACCTTAGGGAGCGAGCTGAAGTCTGTATTGGGGGAAACCTACACAGAAGCAATTTTGCTTTCAGCAAGACCTGAAAAATTAACCTTCTGTTCAAAAAACACGGGGAAAATATGAGTTCTGCATTTGCAGTCTTTATGAAAGAAAATTACTGATCTATTCCTCCAGACAGAGCCTATAAATGGAGCTAAAGAGAGGAAAAGAACACACTAAAGAACATAATGAGATCCCAAATTTTAATCTAGTTCAGGGACTGTAGCTAAATCTCTCATGCATCTGACTTCAGTGGGATTCAGGCTTAAATTAAGAATATTCTTAATTGCTTATGTTAACATTCTCTTTAATCAAAGCCTAAGGAACAGGGGGGAAAAGTACGACAGTGTCAGGGTGAGCTGGCATCTGTGTGTTTGCCATACAAAGGGTGGGTTATCAATCCAAAAGCTGTTTTGGAGAATGAAGGGCAAAAATTAATGACGGAAGAGGGGCAGGCAAAGCTCTGAGAAGAAACTCGTTATAGAAAAGCAAGATAGGTAACAACAAAGACTGATGGTGGCAAGAGGACATGGTTCCTGTCGGCACACCAGCTAGTCCAGGTGTTTAAAAAGACTGATGGCGGCACTTAGTGCCATGTTGTAGTTGAAAAGGTGGTGTTAGGTTGGACTTTTGATGATCTCAAAGGTCTTTTCCAACCCAGTTGATTCTGTGATTCTGTCCTGCTGGAAGACCTCTTGAAAACTCACAGAGACCTATCATTTGCTTGGTGCTTTTTCAGTTAATCCAGTGCTGAGCTCGTACTGCACAGGGAACGGGCCCAGGCAGGCATTCTGTATTGGCACAGCCTGTTGCTTCAGCATGCTAATTTGCCAGTCACTCTCTGTGAAACTGACTCTGGCAGGAATAACAGGTGGAGCTGTGCCTTTACTCTTTGATACCTAATTTTGAAGTGTCTTCTCTTCAGCAAGTGTCTTATATTATTTAGAAAAGTCACATATTAATATAAACACTAAATAACTAGTGTTTATTAGCAATTTACAGGCATAACACGTCATTTTCTGAAGTATAAAAATTATTTCTTTAAATAAGCACTTGGCACTATGTTTCCTGAACCTTGCAAAATGGACATGGTTTGAGCAAGAAATAGAAGAAAGGGGGAAAAAATATCTTTTTTTCTATCCAATATCTGCTCTTAATATCATTTTTTTTTACAGAAAATGAATGTGGAGTGCTCTCACCAGGTCTCAGCTATGGTGGTACAGGATACAAACCTCCTTGAGTATTTGAAATACTCAATTTGAAAATTTGTATCCTTGAGGATACAAAACTTGAGTATTTGAAAATCTTGTGTATCACCAGACTTAAAACAATTTTTTGATCAATTGTTTGCACTCACTTGCCAAAATAGTATTTATGCTTCAGGTGAACATTGAACATTGTCTCTTGTGAATCTGTAAGTTACTTAGAGAAGATTTAGTGTCACTGGTGCAGAGTGGTAAGAGCACCTCACTGTTCAGGAGGGCAGAACAGGCTGCTCAGGAGGGATGGGCAGAGCAGGAAAGGTAAAAAAGTTGCACCGTATATATGGGGGAAATTCAGCTTTACATCCCTTTCAGGTATTGTTAATGTGGTTGAGAGCTGTGGGTAAGAGTTGGGGGATGTAAAACAAAGAAGATGTCATTGTGGGTGTCTGTTCTTAATTACCCAGCCAGGATGATTGCACTGATGAGTTATTCTACAGGCAATTAAGAGAAGTCTCTGGATTGATAGCCTTTGCCCTTATGGGAGACTTTAATTTCCCACACACATCAGCTGGCAATACCATACTGACACTGTTGGGATGAGTAAGGCTGGGAAATGCCTTACATTTCTTGAAGAAAATTTCTTTGCACAAAGATGCAGTGAGCCAGGAAAGGTGCCCTCCTAGACTTGCTGTTTGTGAATAAAGAAGGATTCGTGGGAGACATGATTGTAGAAGGCTCTCTTGGTCACCATGACAGCAAAGGCTGAGTTTCAAATGTTTGGTGTAATAGGAAAAAAGGCCCATCTCTGCCTGCTGGGCAGCAGTGGGCACTCAGGCTGTTTTTCCTCTCTTTCTGCAGCTCCCAGGAGGAGAGGGAGCTCTGGATCAGCGCAATTCTGCTCGGGCCCTTGGTGTCCTTGCTGCTAAACTTCAGCAGGAACAGGCCCCAGCAGGATGACCTCCACCAATTTGGCTGTTTGCATGGGGCCAAATGTTTTGAGCCCACCTGAAGAGGACAGGATTCCTGTGGTGCAGGTGATGGGGAAGATGATATTTACCAGCTGACAACAGCCTTCCAAGCACAGCTGAGCTGTTTTGTTCAGAGATGTCTGGCTCATTCTCAGCCATTTTATTCTATAGTGTAGTAGGATTGCTGTGGGGTCTTCAGAAGATTTTTGAGAATTTGGATAATTGGGGTGATTTTGATTGTAGTAGACAGACATTGTGCTGTCAGTTGGAGAGTGAATAGAAGCTGCATTTCTCCAGGAGGTTTTACTTTTCCTTTTAAACAATATGTAAATACACAGTCTGTAGGAAGCTTAGATACTTTTCCCCAAAAGCTTAGCTTCAATTTAATGTTAACAAGTTACTATACTGACAAGTGCTGGTTGAGATGACCTAAGATGCATTGTGTAAATCTTTTCAAACACAGTTGTTGTATATTATGGGTATCTTTCAATACTCCTGCCTCATTTGACATGAAAAATACTTTAGAGAGCATATCAGTTTTGAGCTGCAGATCAAGGAACTTGTGATCCAGCTGGAAGAAGTGATGCTGCTGTACTTGCATTCACTACCATTGGCAAGAATTATACCAACTGCATTATGTGACACTCTGCAAAAACACCTTTTCCCAAGCTCTCATGGAGTTGCAGTTGCTTTATTCCAAACCCCGTTGTGTTGTCACTACCAAGAGCATAACATTCATTAAAAAGGCTCCTGTCACTGCATTTTTAGTATTGCCCAGTAACACAGTATTTATTTGCAAGAATTTTTTGTAAGAATGTAGGTAGTAAAAAGCACTGCCTTGACTTGAAGTAATTTTTTCCAGGTCAGAGAAAACTGGTAGCAAACACTAAAATTATTTCCATACTGCATTAAACATAAAAACATATGAATGGGGGCATATACCACTATTGAAATGCTGGTCCTTTGTGTCTCTCCCACTGTATTAGAAAGAATGTGTCTGTGTAGCTACATCATGCAGGCAAGCTGTGTGTTTTTCCCTGTTTGACTGGACAGATATTCTGGAATGATGATAAGCCTATTAGGTGTATTAACTATATTGTGATATCACTCTGTATCCTGACAGTGCTCAAAAGCAGTTTGCTTTGAGCCCTATAAAAACCAAAACCAATAACACAATAAAAATCATAAAAGCTGAAGTCCTGAAGAGCCTCCAAGGTAAACTTACACAGGTTTTAGTGGAAGATAAGAATAAGTGAAATGGAGGCAGTGAATGTTCTGTAATACTGTTTACATAAATGTGACAGTTACACAGAAAAACCTCGTATTACATTGACAGGTTTTCTGTAAAAATATGCATGTAAAACAGAGATAGATGCTTTATTATAGAATGAATATATGTAATATAAAAGATTGTTTATGTGCAAGAGTGAGATTCTTCGTATTAAACTGTTGGTTTCTATTTTCAATGTGTCAGAATAACTGGAGGAAATTTGTGGTTTGCCTTTTAATAACCCAGAGCACAGCAATCCAGCCTTCTATGGGGAAAGTTATGGAATATATGGTTGGGCCATCTGATACAAAATAAGGCAGCAGAGGACTACAAAGAGTTGTTTTCCTATTAGAGGTGCTGTCAGGAGTTTGTTATGGACAACACTAACATTCTGAATGAAGACTTGGGCATCAGTGATACTCCATTGCTGCCTGAGTTCACTTGATCAAGGGAAAGTAGGTCTTCCTTGTCTGTCTGTCTCTCTTTTAAAAGAATTATGTTTGTACCAACAAATGTAATACTCTATATGGAAGGCTAAGCATATAGCTGATAAGTAATGCAACTAATTGTCCACATGATTCCCAACATGTCACAATCCAGTCCAGTTTCCTCCTGCATCACAGAATGGGGATCACCTGGTTTACCCTACCAAAATATGAATTGCTCCCCTCTCAGTCTGTCATCCAGACTCTTTATGATCAGTGGGAAGAGACAGGCACACCAAAGGCAGTCCAGCTGTCCTACACTGCTAGTCTAGGATGAGATAAAACATCATTTGAAGGCACTGATGTTAGAGTCTGAACAGAGAGGATATTTATGTCTCTGATTTACAAGATTTATTTACAATGATTTATTAAGATTTACAATCATTAAAGTTAATTGATACAAAATTATACTCTTAGTCATTCTATTACAGATCGCACAAGTGAATAATACCTCACAAGAGTGTTTATGTGAGCTGTTTTTGTTACAGCATTTTAAGAAAAGCCATCTGATATGAATTAAACAATCCCACCATTAGAACAATGCAAATGCCTTTCATTTAGTGTCCAAAGTCTTCCTTTTTCTCCTAGGATCCAATGTGCTAAAAGTGAAGCTTTTTAGTTGCATTTTCAACTGGAACAGAGAAGAGCATAACCTAAAATGTTGGAAGAGTAGAAGTTAATATTTGGAGGGAGATATACTCTGTATTACATTATTGGTGTGTATTCCTCAAGACATCCAGATGCAAGGTGAATGAAAAGCAGTGGTGCATGCTGTGCGAGATTTTGAATACATTTATTCTTTTATGATGTTATGATATATAAGAATTATATCATTTATACATTTTGAGGCTGCATTTTCAGCTCTTAATGTCTCAGAAAGGCCAATATTGGTATAAAAACAGTAAATGGACAGACTAATAACTGGGCCTCCCAGATGAGCTGGGCTCTCAGCCTGCTTTATCCCTCTAACCTGCTGCTCTAAGGGGGTCTGGAGGACACAACTCTTACACATGGCAGCTGCAGAGATTCCATGTGAGTACTTTAAAAAACTATTTGCTTCTTCAGATAGCTGGTTCCTGCTTTGACTTACCTTCTGGAGGAACAAAAGGCTTTAATTGACTGCAGAGACAACCTGGTGCCCCTAAACTGAACTTTATCTTCTATTGATGCCTTTTCCTGATCTTAAGAAACTGAGAGCCTGACACAGTTAAAGGGTAAGGTGTTTTTATCTTGGTATTTTAGAAAGGATCTCTTAACCATGTCTAGCTTTCAATTTTCTAAGACCAAGAAAACGCATCACTATGAGATAACTTTATATATGCTTGTGTCATGCTTAACATGGAACAATGCTTAACCAGAGGAAGCTGTGTTAGAGCAGGTTTGTGCCACCAGAAGAGACATACTGATGCAATTAAAGTTTAAATTCATCATCTTATGGTCAGTGCTGTGGAGTAATTCCATTTCTTGCAGTTAAATGCTTTAACCTGTGTGTTTGTCTTCAGAATAATGTATACAGTATGGACTGGGAAGCATACTTGTCAAAACTATGAGTGACATAGACCAATTTTAAATTACTAAGGTTCTATTTTTATATTGAAGTGTCATGCACAAGCAATCAGAGCGAAACCCAAAGGAAGGCAGGGAAAAGGTAAGCATTTTTGTCTCAAACTGGGAATGCATTTGTTGATATAAGCAACATTTTATTTTAAGCATTTCCTTCTGCTGATCAATGATGCAACCTGTTTAGAGGTAGTCAGTGAAAAGCAGAAGTATTTAAAGGACAGAACGGCCTTTGCACTATTTGCACATCCCAAGCTATTTGTACACCTGCAGAGTAACTCAACTCAACTCTGGCCATTCACAGAGACTGTCATTTCGACCTTTAGTATCCCAAGTACATTATCCCATGAGTCCTTCAATCTGTGAAAGAAAAGTGAAGAAGAACAAAAAGGATCAGAGAAAGGGCTCACTGAGGTCTTGCTGGAGATCAGGATCAATAAATCTTTAGTACAAGCCTCATGAACTTTGTTGAAACTTCCAAGTGCAGAGGAGCATTGTTTTATTTATGTTCACAAACAGCCTTTTGCCAGTGTGAGTTAGTCAATACACCAATTACCAACAGAAACCTGGGCAGCCTGCACCTAGCACCAGCTGTTCTCGTGTTGCATTGATACCTCATGCCCTTACAAGATAGCAGGTCTTCCTCCACTCTTCCTGGAGTGGATCAGCCATTGGTTTATCCAAGGGGCTGCCCATGTGCTTCTGATAACGTGGACATGTTATGGGCAGTATTATGAAACAAAGCTGGTCCTTAAGTGGCATTCTTAGACATTGTTTCACCAAAAGCAGCTGGTAGTTATTAGTTTGGCTCTCTACCTAGCATTGTAGTAAGGTGGGAATCTTATTTCCTTGATTTTTGAAAATTTCAGTGTGTCAGTGGAGGGTTTGAATTTCCTTAGAGACAGTTGTGTTCTAATTAGCAAGTTGCAACTGATCACATTTAGGATTCCCATTTCCCTTTTGTTTCTCATTTTTTTATTTGTCAGAAAACCAATAAAGTGGGAAGCAAGTTCAGAGGAAGAGGATACAGAGCAGAAATCATACCATACCATTCTCCTTCAGTCTCAGCTAGGCAGAGAGTTAAATCAAGCTACTTGAAGAGTCCAAGTCCTTTATTACTCAAGTACAATTAAAAACCAAAAAAAAAACCCAAAAAACCCAAAAAACCCTTTTTGTTCTTGCTTAACATTGCCAGAATTCATATTCTGCTTCCCTCACAAGCTTGTGTGGTGGAAGCACATGATGGCAAGGGGGCCATTCATTGCTGTAGCCTTCTGACAGCAGACACAGGATACTCATGGCCTTCAGCCTCTGAGCTTCTCAACAGGCCAGCAGCTGCAGGACTGGGGTGTGGGGGGATCAGTACCATGGCTGTAAAGGTCAGTAAGGCACAGCAACAGAGCTGGTGTGGACAACGGAAAGATGAGTGCAAATGACTGCAGGAGGAGAATGCAGGGCACACATGTTGCTTCCTCAGGTTGACTGGAGCACAGGTGTCCTGGGGTGACGTTATGATGCTTGTATATCCCCATTCATCTGTTCTGTGCCTTTAAGACCGGCACTGAAGAGTGGAAGTTTTGTTTGGGTTTCTCTTATCAGGACACAGAGACAAGCAGTAGACAGAGCTGTTTTTTTTTTTACTTCCAGCTTTGGGCTTGCTGCTTTTGCTTGCTCTCTTTTTCTGCTCTTGCTTCTGCTCTGCTTTCTGCCTCTGCTTATTAGCTAGTTCTAGCTAAACAGTCCACATTGCTTCCTGGACTGTTTCTCCTCTCCTGTTCCTGTGACCATCTCGAACCTGCTCCGGACTGGGACCCGGGAACACCAAGGGTTCGGCTGCAGCGGCTGGCCCAGCGCCGGAGGGACTGAGAACAGAGCAACCACCCCCGAAAGAGACTTTCTGATTTTGCCATCTTTCTCAGAGCGGTGTCATCGGGTATTGTTCATTTTGTGTGCTGGGGGGTGCGGGGCCAGTCAAATAAACAGGTTCTTTCCACCTCTCTCCGAGGAATTTTTTCCCGAACCGGTTGGGGGGAGGGGCCGTGTGGATTTTGCTTTCTGGAGGGGCCCTCCTTTGCAGATTCTTTAACAAATTTGCCCTAAACCATTACAAATCTTTGGCGCCCAAATGTGAGGTGAGAGAGAGAGTGGAAAAACCTTGTTTTGACTGCATTTTGGCTGCTATTACTCTGTGTTTGTTTAAATCAGCTAATAGCCATGCTTTTTGGATTCATAATGTCTATTGGGGTGAAGGTTTGCATGCATTTCTGGTCCCTAGGGTTTTTTGAGATTTTAATACCTCTCTGGTCCCTAGGTTTATTTTCTTTTCCAGAAATAGCTTTAGTATTGCCCCTAATATGTAGTTTTTACATCAGAGGGGCAGTGACCAGAATAGCTATCCTGCTGGGCTTGGTGGCAATCGTGTGCAAGAAGTTTATAAACATGCTGGGGTCTGCTCCAGGTATGAATGGTTCATGGCTATGGTTATGCATCCAGTTTGTCGCAGGAGGAGCAGGAGGGAATGAGGTTTTTCAGCCTCTGCTTTCCTCCTTCTCCTATGAATCAGTTGCATCACTAGTGAAGGATGTTCAGTTTCCCCTCAATGTTAAAGAAACCATCTTCCTGGTATTCAATCTGGTAACCTTCCTCTATACAGCCTGCTGCTTCTCTAGAATGAGGGCTGAGATTTCTAGACGGGCTGATGAGACCCCTGACTCAGGAGTAAACCCTGGTGTGGAAAATCCTAAGTGGTGTGGGAAATGGGAGGATATGGGCCAAATCCTGAAGGAATTCTCTGACCCTATAGTGTGGGATTTTCCCCATGAACAAATTCAGAACCCAGCTGAGGTGGGGAAATATCTGAAAGAGAAGTACCAGGATGAGCCTAAGGAGAGGAAGGTCATTGCAGTGAGCTGGGCCCTGGCATATGCTTATCGCACACTGCTAGATACTCTAGGGCAGCAGACAGAGGCAGGGGGGCAGAGAGATAAATCAGCAACTGTCCCGGTGACTCAGGCTGTAGCTAACACTCCAGGCTCGAAGCCAGCAGCTAAACCCATGGCTGTTGCTACCAGCACTAGAAGTGGGAAATGCACAGCCAAGACTAATCGACCAGTGGACGATGATGATGATGATGATGATGCAGGAGAAGGAACCTCAGTGCCTCCTGACGTAAAGTCAGGAGTCAAAGCAGCAGGTGCAAGATCAGATGCTAATACTGAGTCCTTCTCCCTGAAGGACCTTCGTGGCCTACGGAAGGATTACACTCGAAGGTCTGATGAATCCATAATTAGTTGGCTGGTCCGTCTCTGGGATGCTGCAGGCGAGGCTACCGTTTTGGATGGCACTGAAGCCAGGCATTTGGGATCCCTGTCACAGGATACTGTCATAGACCAAGGAATGATGAGGGGGGCTAACTCTCACAGCCTCTGGGAACGGGTCCTAAGAAGTGTGGCAGAAAGATACCTGTGTGCAGACGATCTCTATATGCAGCAGACTCAGTGGAAGACAATAGAGCAAGGGATCCAATGCCTGAGAGAAATGGCCGTGGCTGAGATTATCTTCTCAGATGATGTAACAACTAGGAACCCAGATTTAGTACCATGCACGTCTGTGATGTGGCGAAAACTCGTACGACTCGGGCCACAAGAATATGCTTCTGCCTTAGCCATCATGAAGAGGGATGAGAGGGGTGAGACTGTGCTTGACATGGCAAGGAAGCTCCGAGCATATGCAGATGCTGTACATGGCCCGACACATGCCAGAATCGCAGCGGTAGAAACACGTCTGCAGAACTTAGAGGATAAGATAGAGGAGAACCATAAGAAGCTTAGAGAGGAGATTAAAGAAGACCTTCTCCAAATTTCAGCAGTACAGATCCGAGGTTCCAGTATCCAAGGCAGACGTTTCCAAGATGGTGAGAGAAGATACACCCCACGAGCTGAGCTGTGGTTTTACCTGCGTGATTGTGGGGAAAACATGAGAAGGTGGGATAGGAAACCTACCGCTGTTTTAGCACGACGGGTGCGTGAACTGAAGGAAGCCACCAGGAGGAAAGCAGCTCCAGTTGCCCGTAGCCGAACGGCCAGGTATGATGATGATGACATGTCTGATCCCCTCGAAGGAACATCCAAAACATACACCCAGGGAAATAATGATAACCAGGCTTAGAGGGGCCCTGCCTCTAGCCAGGTAGAGGCCAGGGAAAATCGTGTCTTCTGGTCTGTGTGGATTCGTTGGCCTGGCACATCGGAACCACAAGAGTATAAAGCCTTGGTCAATACTGGTGCGCAGTGCACGTTAATCCCATCAAGACATGTGGGGACAGAGTCTGTTTCTATTGCTGGTGTGACAGGAGGATCCCAGGATTTCACTTTGGTGGAAGCTGATGTGAGCCTAACGGGAAATGAGTGGAAGAAGCATCCTATTGTGACTGGCCCAGAGGCCCCATGTATTTTGGGCATAGACTACCTTCGAAGTGGGTACTTCAAAGACCCAAAAGGACTCAGATGGGCATTTGGAATAGCTGCTGTAGAGACAGAGGGCATCCAGCAATTGAACACCTTGCCTGGGTTGTCTGAGAATCCATCTGCAGTAGGATGCCTGACGGGACAAGAGCAACGAGTGCCAATTGCCACTTCCATAGTGCATTGACGGCAGTATAGAACCACTCGAGATGCTGTGATCCCCATCCATAAGATGATCCGAGAGCTGGAGAGCCAAGGGGTGGTCAGCAAGACCCACTCACCCTTCAACAGCCCCATTTGGCCTGTGCGAAAATCTGAAGGAGAATGGAGATTGACTGTGGACTATCGTGCATTGAATGAAGTGACTCCACCACTGAGTGCTGCCGTGCCAGACATATTAGAGCTCCAGTATGAGCTTGAGTCCAAGGCAGCAAGGTGGTACGCCACTATAGACATAGCCAATGCATTTTTCTCCATTCCTCTGGCAGCAGAATGCAGGCCTCAGTTTGCCTTCACATGGAGGGGAGTGCAGTACACCTGGAACCGATTGCCCCAGGGGTGGAAGCACAGCCCCACCATCTGCCATGGACTGATCCAGACTGCACTGGAAAAGGGTGAGGCTCCAGAACATCTGCAGTATATTGATGACATCATTGTGTGGGGGAACACAGCTGCGGAAGTGTTCGAGAAAGGGAAGGAAATTATCCAGATCCTCCTGGGAGCTGGTTTCGCCATTAAAAAGAGCAAAGTAAAGGGACCAGCTCGTGAGATTCAATTCCTGGGAGTGAAGTGGCAAGATGGACGGCGTCAGATTCCTACAGATGTCATCAACAAGATCACAGCAATGTCTCCACCCACCAGTAAGAAAGACACACAAGCTTTCTTGGGTGCAATAGGTTTTTGGAGGATGCATATTCCTGAGTACAGCCAGATCGTGAGCCCTCTCTACCTGGTCACCCGCAAGAAGAACAATTTCCAGTGGGGCCCTGAGCAGCAACAGGCCTTTGTCCAGATCAAGCAGGAGATTGCTCATGCAGTAGCCCTTGGCCCAGTCAGGACAGGACCAGAGGTGAAGAATGTGCTCTACTCTGCAGCCGGGAACCATGGCTTGTCCTGGAGCCTTTGGCAGAAGGTGCCTGAGGAGACTCGGGGTCGACCACTGGGATTTTGGAGTCGAAGCTACAGAGGGGCTGAAGCCAACTATACTCCAACAGAGAAAGAAATCCTGGCTGCCTATGAAGGAGTCCAGGCTGCTTCAGAGGTAATAGGCACTGAAGCACAACTCCTCCTGGCACCCCGACTACCGGTGCTGGGGTGGATGTTCAAAGGCAAGGTTCCTTCCACTCACCATGCCACCAGTGCTACATGGAGCAAGTGGATTGCTCTCATCACTCAGCGTGCCCGTATAGGTAAACTGAATCGCCCTGGGATTTTGGAGGTCATTACAAATTGGCCCGAAGGTGAGAATTTTGGTGTCACAGATGAAGAGGAACAAGAACCAGTGACACGTGCTGAAGAGGCTCCTCCCTATAACCAACTGCCCCCAGAGGAAACACGCTACGCTCTTTTCACTGACGGTTCCTGTCGCATCGTAGGGATGAACCGGAAGTGGAAAGCAGCCGTATGGAGCCCCACACGACAGGTTGCACAGGCTACTGAAGGAGAAGGTGGATCAAGCCAATTTGCTGAACTCAAAGCTGTTCAACTGGCCCTAGACATTGCTGAGAGAGAGAAGTGGCCAAAGCTCTACCTCTACACTGATTCATGGATGGTAGCCAATGCTCTGTGGGGATGGCTGGAGAGGTGGAAAAAGGCTAACTGGCAGCGTAGAGGGAAACCAATTTGGGCTGCTGGTGAGTGGAAAAACATTGCTACCAGGGTAGGGAGGCTACCTGTGAAAGTCCGCCATGTAGATGCCCATGTACCCAAGAGTAGGGCCACCGAGGAGCACCAAAACAATGAGCAGGTAGACCAAGCTGCAAAGATAGGGGTGTCCAAAATAGACCTAGATTGGGAACATAAGGGAGAGTTATTCCTAGCTCGATGGGCCATGATGCCTCAGGCCACCAGGGCAGAGATGCCACCTATAAGTGGGCACGAGACCGAGGGGTGGATCTAACCATGGACAGTATTTCTCAGGTTATCCATGACTGTGAGACGTGTGCTGCCATCAAGCAGGCCAAGCGACTGAAGCCCCTCTGGTACGGTGGGCGGTGGTCCAAGTACAAGTATGGGGAGGCCTGGCAGATTGACTACATCACACTGCCCCAGACACGCCAGGGCAAGCGCTACGTGCTGACCATGGTGGAGGCCACCACTGGATGGTTGGAAACCTACCCTGTGTCTCATGCTACAGCCCGGAACACCATCCTGGGCCTGGAAAAGCAAGTTCTGTGGAGACATGGCACCCCTGAGAGGATCGAGTCAGACAATGGGACTCATTTCAAGAACAGCCTTATCAACACCTGGGCTAGGGAACATGGCATTGAGTGGGTGTACCATATTCCCTACCATGCACCAGCTGCAGGGAAAGTGGAGAGGTACAATGGACTACTAAAAACCCAGTTGAAAGCTTTGGGTGGGGGATCTTTCAAGAATTGGGAGCAGCATCTGGCAAAAGCCACCTGGTTAGTTAACACCCGAGGTTCCACCAACCGAGCAGGTCCTGCCCAGTCTGAGTCCCTGAATGTAATAGAAGGGGACAAAGTCCCAGTGGTACATATCAGAGGTTTGTTAGGGAAGACTGTGTGGATCAATTCTGCCTCGAGTACAGACAAACCCATTCGTGGGGTTGTCTTTGCTCAGGGACCAGGTTGCACGTGGTGGATAATGCAAAGAGATGGAACAACACAATGTGTACCTCAGGGAGATCTGATTGTGGGGTAAGAATGATGTGCAATATCACTGTTCATTGGATGTTACTGCCATTGTCTGTACATTAAACCATACAGACATGAGATAGAAGGAAATGTGTAAGAGTTGAAGGTCTGGGCAAGTGGAAGATGGAGAAGGAAATGTGTAAGTGTCGAAGGTCTGAGCAAGTGATAGATGGAGCTTTAAGTGACTAAAGTGAAAAGGGGGAATCCTGCAGCTCTGTAATATAGGGCCTGGATTCAGTGGTCCAGTGTGGGGATGTGATGAAGGCATGATGGGTATTGCTTGTAATTTTGGGGGAACAGATAGAAATTTTGTATGAATAATGCATGATGTGTTGTAGTATGTTGATGATATGGGGATAAGGGGTGGAATGTCCTGGGGTGACGTTATGATGCTTGTATATCCCCATTCATCTGTTCTGTGTCTTTAAGACCGGCACTGAAGAGTGGAAGTTTTGTTTGGGTTTCTCTTATCAGGACACAGAGACAAGCAGTAGACAGAGCTGGTTTTTTTTTACTTCCAGCTTTGGGCTTGCTGCTTTTGCTTGCTGCTTTTGCTTGCTCTCTTTTTCTGCTCTTGCTTCTGCTCTGCTTTCTGCCTCTGCTTATTAGCTAGTTCTAGCTAAACAGTCCACATTGCTTCCTGGACTGTTTCTCCTCTCCTGTTCCTGTGACCATCTCGAACCTGCTCCGGACTGGACCCCGGGAACACCAAGGGTTCGGCTGCAGCAGCTGGCCCAGCGCCGGAGGGACTGAGAACAGAGCAACCACCCCCGAAAGAGACTTTCTGATTTTGCCATCTTTCTCAGAGCGGTGTCATCGGGTATTGTTCATTTTGTGTGCTGGGGGGTGCGGGGCCAGTCAAATAAACAGGTTCTTTCCACCTCTCTCCGAGGAATTTTTTCCCGAACCGGTTGGGGGAGGGGCCGTGTGGGTTTCGCTTTCTGGAGGGGCCCTCCTTTGCAGATTCTTTAACAAATTTGCCCTAAACCAGTACAACAGGCTAAATTCTTGGCTCTAGAAGATGCAGGAGTACGTCCAAATCTCACTCTGGTTCATCAAAAGACCCCCAGGTGGCCACTGGGGAATGCTTTGAAAATGGGACTCAGGTTTGTTCAGTGTTAACCATAGTTCACAAAAATCATAGTTATGACAGCTAAAATTACCTCTGTTCATTTTAATTCTGCTAAATGTTCAACTAGGGAAGCTCAGGATTGCCACCTCAGACTGCAGTATGGTCTGTAACTCCCGTGTCATTAAAGGTTCACTGAAGTTGTAGTGTTTAACAGATGATGCTCCTTTAATTTCTGGCCATGTTTCTGAAGAGATTTTGCTTTCCTTACAAACTCCCACACAAGGGACAAGGAAAGTATATTGAGAGGTAGAACCATTCCTTCCAAAAAGAAAAAATAAAGGTCTTACCATCAGTGTAGCAGAAAGCTGGTACATATACTGCATGCTCACTTTCCTGTCACCGCAAGGATGGAGAGACCCACAGTATGCTGAGTGCCACAGATATAATAATCCAAATATGATGCTTCTTTTTTGCCAATTATTGAGATGTTTTGCTGTGGTAAGGTTGGTGAAGTTTTGAATTGTACCCCCAGCCATAAATAGTGCACTTAGACCTGTCACAAATGCAGTGGCAGTACGTATGAGTTTTTTTTTATCCATTTAACAAGTACCAAAAGCCTCACTTGTTGTTCATGGGGCTTTATGAGTAGCACATTGACCTCAGTCTTTCTTGGTGGACCAATCAGCTTAATAGCACCTCTCAAGCTGACCTACTTTGAAGATGAGCCCCCAGGGGTAAGACCCGTTGGACTTAATTTTAGAAGTCTGCTAACTCAGTGTCAAAGTCCAAACCAGCCACCCTAAGCTTCCTAGCAGAGAAATGGGTAATTCCAGAGGATGATTTATCTGGCCTATTTCAGGATTAAGTGAATCACTACCAAGAGTTGCCTGTTTTTCTATTTTTTAGTATAAAGGGAGCCTGCAATGACAGGTTTTAGACATAAATGTTAGACTTCTAAATACCTGAAATAGGAACTTAAACTCTGTCTTGGATACCAGCATGATCACTGAAATATAGAAGCTTAGAGAATGTGGAAGTAATAAAGTAGGACTTGCAGGATAAATTTTATTTTTTTTTAATTAACAAATAGTGGAAACTCTTTGTGTTTAAAAACCCTTTTTTATGGTAAACACTATCCCTTTTTAAAAAAAGGCAGATTTTCCATGGCTTTTCCTTGTTAATGAATTACTAATCTCTGCTCCAACAGAGCCACTAACAAATCACTTTTTACTAATTACTTTTTGCAGAAAGATTATTAAGTTTCTTAAAAACTTTAAAAATTTTCTAGTGCTTACCTAAATTGTCCAACCATAAATTTCTGTGCAGGATATCTAAGTACTGATTTGACATTCTGTAAAATGTAAAGTGGCAGAAACCTCCAGATATGATTAATCAAAACATTTTGGGGGAGAAGATGTTAGAGGGAACAGATCTGTCACTGATACATGAAAAGGTTTTAATAATCAAAGGTGGTTTTAGATCCTTTGCTCTCTGCTGGATGTTTCCATACCCTCACCTTCTCTAAATGCTAGTAAGCTGTTCATGTCACTGAGCTACACAGGGTGAAATTTTCATGTGGGTAGAGGGAGAGAAGGATGATCAATTCTTTCCAGCTTTCTTTTCCAGACTGATTTTTTTGGCTGTACTAACCTGGCAAAGTCAACAACACAAGGCTTTGAATATCCAGCTGCACCCTAGGTTAGGATATCTCCTTGCTTCCTGGGTTTAACAAATAGTTGCCAGGGACCAGACACCAAAAATTAAGATGGTGTATTGGTTCAGCTTTTAGTAATACTTGGGTTCTAAATTAAAACTCACTGGAATCGAAGAAAGAACTAGTGTTTCATAAATACTACCAGAATTTTCTTATATTTATTTGGATCATTTGCTATATTGCTTTCAAATAAAATTTTATATAAAAGTAAAATAGCTGAGCATTTTTAAATCTCCTTATTTTTCCACTTAAAATAATTTGAGGTATCTCAATTTCCTTTCCAGTTTCCTTTTAATACCCTGTTTATAACTGGTGAGAAAGAGGCACAGTTAGCAACATTCTGCCCATAAGCAGAGAATGTAATGATTCACACACAGTGGTTTTGGAAATTCTCCTCTATAACATAGTTACTAAAGTTTTAGTTCAGATAGTAAGGATCTGTATTTTGCTGGAGAACGCCAGGGGATTTTTTGTGATATTTCCTCTTACCCCTCTTACATCTTACTCTAAATAAGACATTAAGGAACACAGAAAAGTAGTAGCAAGAATTTTGTTAATGTGTTATAGGCAGCCTTATTATTCGTTTAGTGCCTTACAGTACATTATCAAAACATCTTTGGTGCTTTACAATACAATTGTAAAAAGAAGGAATAAAGGAGTAAAATATTTTTAATGACTTCTTCTGTATGCATAGTCATCTTCTAGCCCTTTAGGACAGAACTAACTTAGAGAAAAGCAGATTAATTAATGCTTGTGCACCATTTTGAAGAGTCAAAATACCTTACAAAATACAAGTTCTGTTAACAAGAGATTTCAACACTTGTGATAATATGGGGATCCTCTGAGTTGAAAACAGCACTGAAAATTATATGATCTGAGAGAAAGAAATCAAAACCTGAATATGAAAACATTGGAGGTCCCCAGGTGGTGCAGGTATTTTGCTGTTCTCAGTGTTGCGGGCTGAGCACACATTCCACTTAAATTTTTCACAGGACATAGTGACAAACAGTTAAGCTTTTCCTCCAGACCTAGGGTGATATTTGAGTATCCATGATGGACAAACACAAATAATTTAATTTTTTTTCTCTCCCCTCACATCCCTAGAGAAATGTTGTCATTGAGCTGCTTGATTACTTCTTGTGTTCTTTTGCACTTACATGGCTCTCTGCCTTGGTACTGCCTGCACTGCTGAACCTCAGCTTATAAGGAGTGACAAACACACCAGCTTGGCACAACCATTAAGTAACCACACTTTCCTGCTCTCAGAAAAGCAGAGATAGAGCTTAGTCATAAAATAAACCCTGCCAGAGGATTACATTTCTACAAGACATCCAAGCCTTAAGAATGGGCTTGTTGCTCTTTCTCAGCACTGGGGACATCTCTTTATGAATTTCCAGAACTCATCCTGGCCATCATGAAACAATTGATTATCTTTGTCCAAAGGTGGTTAGAATTCCTTTTTATAATAAAACAAATAGGATTTTAACAAAATGTTTTCAATTAACTTTTGGGTGAAAATAATTTTTTAAATTTTGTTTGTTTGTTTTTGAGATTCCTTCAGTGGAAATCCAGGCATAGCTGCACTCCTAGAATAGTTGTTTATTGTGTAATGCAATCTGGGAAAAATAATTCAGTGAAAATTAAAATATGAAGTATTCATCCACTACTCCCTTTCTTGTTCAAGGTTTTCCATAGAATATAACAGATTATGTCTTCCTAGTGATTGTATTTTATTTGACAGTTTTTACTATCAAACTTTGAGACTTCAAGAGAATAAACGGGAATAAACCACCTCATTGCACTTGCAGAAAGTGAATGGTCATTCCTGCACACCTTTACTGGGCATTTCTAGGTCCCCACAGTATGAGCTGTCCAATGCACTGAACTGTTCCATAGGGGCTGCCTCGTCAGTCCCGAAGAGGACACAAAAAGGAAGGAGAAACAGTTTTCCAAGACAAGACACAGGGGTGACAAACTTACTGCAGAGAGTTCCCAAGGGACACAGCCATTCTCCAACATATCTTATGGCTTTTTTAAAGCTCTTTAATAGCTTACTGTTATGCTGACAGCATCTGAAATGCATTTGCACCTCTCTCCCACACAAAGTGCCTTGAGTGCCTACCAGCAGTCAGGTGGCTACCAATATATATTGCTTTGTGCTAGGTGTGCTGAAAGTGAGTCCATAAAAAACCTTCCTAAAGCAGCTGCGCTTCCTTTTGTCTAGGTCTGGCTACCCACAGAGTATATGTGCTTTCTCTCCCCTGCTGAGAGAGCAGTGGTGGTGGTAGGGTGACCAGGGGGATGCGGAACAGGATGGTGGTTTCCTTTAGCAGCTTTGTAACTCTGGTGACTGTGGGTGCTCCTTCAGCTAAGTAGAGATGGCAAAGGCCTGGTTGCACTGTCAGGCTGTCAGAGATTTCCAAGCAATGGTAGTGGTGAAAGAGGGTATAAGTAGCTATTTTTGTCTTAGGACTGATTCAGCTGCAGTAGCTGCACTGTGACACACCGACTCTGCATCCAGCCATCTTCCCCTCCTCTGGGCACTGAAGGATTGGTTACAGTTGTCAGCCCTATCTTCCTCTTTTCCCCTTTCCCTTGCCTCCTCCCTTTGACTCTGTAGGCAGCTCAGCCTCTGTAGTGTCACCTGCCGCACGCCGATAGTGACAGGAGCAATAGCACTGCCGGCAGTGACATCCCTCTGTGCCAGGCACAATCTCCTAATCAGAGCACACAGCCCTGTGCAGTGCAGCCATCTAATTGTTTACCTTCCAATTTTTTCCTGCCCTAGGGAGACAGTGTTCCAAAGAACAGACCATCAGTTGAAGCCCTCAAGACCTGGAATCTTGCCATTTATATCCAACCTGACTGCTGGTCCAGGGGCTGAGGCACAGCTGCTGAGAGAAGGAGGTTCTTCATGTCTGAGCTCTTAATCTCCCTTCCCTTTGTTCTCTAGTTTGTGGTTACTCTCTGACATAGCCTTAAAGTGCAGCGCTTAGTCTGAAAGGCTGACATTAGGAACAGCAACAACAATGCCTAGCAATAATCCATTGCATTTCTAGAGTGTTTTCTGCCTACAGATTTAAAATGCCTTGAGAAAAACTTGTATTGTCAGTATCCTTATTGTAGAGGTCAGATCCCTGCAAAAGAGATTAGATAATAGTTTCTCATCTCCTTTCTGTTCCTTTAAAATATTCTAAAAGCAAGAAAAGAGTGTGTGTGAGAGAGGGAGGGAGGGAGGGAAGGAAGGAAGGAAGGAACTCAGCCTTGTCCTTAGGACTTCAGTCACAGGCAAAAGAAATGGAATTATATTGAGCCAATTAAATAAAAATTTAAGTTAAAGCAATAATCTTGGATTACATAGATTGATGGTAAGGAATTCTTGTCAAATGAACCGAATACGTACTTTTTTTGTGATGCTAGAACTTTGTCTGCTGGAGGTAATTATATTTGCATTGGCTCCTCTGAGGCATTTGATTTGATGGTATACAACCTTATAATTAAAAATGAAAACAAGAGAAAATCAGCACAATGGATGTTAAATGGAGTAAATGCTGGGTAATTATCATTTAAATATGTGAGTGAGAAGTTGTCACTGAGCAAGTGGCATACACAGGATTCTGAGTGGATCTGTTCCCAGGCTTTAAAGTGCTTTTTATCAGTGCAAGATTTTAACTCTTGTGAGATGAGCATTACCTCCTGATAATTACTCTGATAGATGATCTGAAGATCGTGGAGCAGCATGAAAGAGATGAATAGGTGAGATGGGGCTGTCTTAACTTACTGGCAAATTAGCTGGAAGGAAAACATTCTGTTTTTAATAGATATGATTGTGATAACTTATACGTAAGAAAACAGAAAGCAGACCACAATTATCAGATGGTATGAGGACAGTATACAGCTATCAGTTGGGAGATGGAGGTGAAGACTAACTTGAATATTTAGGGCTGGACTGCTGTGGCCTGAAAGAATAAAAGTGGGGAAAGGTACTTAAATAAGAGTATAGTCCATGAGATTCCTAGAAAATCTGAAAATTATCTACATTTCTTTTACAAGTATATTTAAAAGCTTATATATACACATTCAGAGACACAGGTGGATATGAGAAAATCAACAAAGTGAGGAAATGAAGGAAAAGGTCAAACACACATTTCAAAGCTTGTTTTACATTCCATTTAAATTCTTAGTTAAACTGCTGAAATCATGAAGATTTTGCCCAGCTCCCCAGATATCTTTGACAGTCACTGGTTTTAAAGATGTTGGGATGCTCTAGTTAATATCTCTATGGTTCTTTTATCACTATTAGAATACTCAGACCAGTTCATTTGCAAACTCCTTAAAAAGTGAGAAATCAAAAACAGACACAAGATAATAACACAAGGACTAGAAAACAGATCTTATAATGAAAGACTCAAGGGCCTTAGTGAATTAAGTTATTCAAGGAAAATTAAGTTTTCATTTGATCAGCCCATGTGTTACCAATGGAAATGTTGATCAACCAGAGTTGTTAATATAACTGTCTGTAATACAGCAATGGAACATTTAGCTTATATCAATTCAAACTGGAAAAGAGAAAAAAATAGTTTATGGTGGAGGAGAAATGGTGGAACATATTACCAAGGGTTATGGGTGAATTTCCCAACTATGAGGATTTTTCAGTCAGTATGGGATGGCTTTCTAAACATGGTTCTCTGGTTGCTCTGTAAGTCAGATCTGAAATGGCAGTTATTTTAATTGAAACTCTGTGAACTGAATATTAAAGGAACACCTTGTGTAATGACATTTGAATACCACAAAAGCTGCCTAGGCCTCTCTTGAGCAAGAGGTTCTAAACCTGAATGAACATAAGTGAAGGTCAGTGCCTTCAAGAGACACAACCAGAGCCACTACAGAATAGGCAGAGCTGGAGCCTTGGCATCCAGAACTGCAGTGTCCTTTCTTTGGTCCATTATATCTCAGCTATACTTTTACTGTCAGTGTTTCCTAACCTAGGACCTAAGGCAGCCCTATTTCAAATATCACTGCCAACTACTGCAGTGGGAACTGAGCTGGATATTGAAGCAACAAAAGGCAACTCCCATATATGCCACATTTCTTCTTTTCTAATAAATGTTATGTCTCTTTATTGCACCTAGAGTTTCAAACACCTGTCTCTCTCAGCTTTCCTAAGACTATACCAAACTATGTATAAAAATAATAACCTCATAAAACAAACACAAGATGAAGAAGTAGTAAAGAATTACAAAAATGAATGTCATAAAAAGTTAAACTAATCCCTTGAGCAGAAGAGGACTTCATTTTTCAAAAGTATGTCTGACTACACTAAGGAATTTGCAGTTTTAAATCCCTTCATGGCAGTCACTTTGCCAACAGACAATAAAGCTGCAGTTTAAAACTGCATTAATCTTCTGCAAAAGGCAGCAGAGAGCTTCCAGTGTGCTTTTAAAATCAAAATTTTTCTTGTAGTACCAGCTACTCCGTGAGGGGTAGGGGGGAAAACCTGCAATTAAAACTTTCAATTATCAGGATGAGGCCAATAAACCTTTTTTCTCCCTCCTACCCCATCACATCTTCCCTTTTACCTTGGTGTCTGAAGGCATGCCTGCATGCTTGCTCATCCTTCTCATTGCTTGAGCTATGTAATACATCTGACTGTATCCCAGGCCTAACATTGCTCTCCCAGTCATGTCCCAGCTCAAGATAAGGAATGTCTGTCCATGCAGTAGATGCATCTCTGTTCTGTTTGTTTGTACCTTGTCTTCTGTGTTCCTATGCCCTGAATAATCTGTTCTAGTGAAAGGTGCCCCTGCCCAAGGCATGGAGGTTGGAACTGGATGATGTTTGAGGTGTCCTCCAACCTAAACCATTCTCTGATTCTATTATTCTATCTTTTTCGATGCTGAAGTGACTGAAAAAAGGGCTTATGTTGCTTTTGCATATGAGCAAAAAGCTCCTTGTGTCTCTCCCCATATATCCTATCAGAAACTTGTAAATGTTCTGCAATTACCTGAATATAACAGTAGGGAGGTGTTCAAAAAGGGTGGGGGAAGAAAAAGAAACAAAACTAAGAAGTTGTAAATGTACCAGGGGAAGCATTTGAGACAGGAAAGAACATCTCTGACTATAGTAGGAGTCCTAGTAAAATATCAGTATAGAATTTGAATAACTGTATATAGGCCTTGCCCTGATAAGCCCCGGTTGTTGCTGATGGGCTGCAGCTGCGATGTCCTTAATTGGGCTGCAGCTGTGGCTAGTGAAGATAACTGGGATAAAAGGGGCTGGGCTTGGCCAGTCAGGGAAAACCTGGAAGGAGTCCTGACTAAGGAATAGCAACAAGCAGAAGAAGTCAGAGCTGTGAAGAACTACCTCCAATAAGTATTGCTGAGAAGGTATGAGATGTTTGAAATATGATTGCTACAGTATGGGACTTTAAAATATGAAAAATATGAAATAAAACAACAAGATAACAACATCTGACTGGGTGGTATTATGGTTAAGGAGCCTGTATGTTCCCCCCTGTGGTGCCCTACAAGTGACTACAAGAGGTGTAGGACTGTCACACAGTTTCAGGATTCAGAAGCCTGTCTAGAGGTCTATATTCTCTGCTTGTCCTTATCATACTGCTGAGTGCCTTACAGGCTGTGATGTACCTATCCTCACTCACAATAGCTCTGTGAGTTTGATAGGACTCCTGCCACTCATTTTTTCCCCCCACAGAGCTAAAATCAGTCTCATAGAGTTAAAAGAAGTTTGCAGATAAAGAGAAGCTCATTCCACCTTTCAGTAATCACATTTTTGGTACCTTCTCCCCGTTACTTGCTCTATGCTCCATCATTTCCAACAGTCCCTTGATCTGAAACACAAGGAAGAGTCCATCTTGCCTGGGGTCAGGAAAAATCCTGCTTCACTAAGCTGAATATTTGGATTACATTAAAAAACCCCAAGATGATTAATCAAGATGTCTGATTCTCTTAAGCCTCCCGGAGGTGGTGTACTGGCAAGGCAGCATTAACACATCCTTGACAAGCCCCTCTCAATTATGATTTTTAATTTTTCTGGGGAAAAAGCAAGAGCAACAAACCCAGTGTTTTTCTAATGTAATTATTATCTGACAATACATAACCCTGTTTTTTCCTATGCATCACTGGTTTCTCCTTATGTATGCACTGAGGACATGTAAAGTAACAGTCAGATGGAAAACTACAGAACAACAAAAAAAAGAGTATCCAAAATTTATCCCTGACATTCTAAGAATTGTTGCCTTGTGATGTGCCATAGTAGGAGTGACTAAAATGCATGAACACCTGTTAAATATTCAGTATCATGATGAAGTTCTTGGAAAATAACTGGCTTAGATTCCTAACTTTCAGAGTATGAGTGTCCAGCCACTTCAGCATAGCAGTGTCTTTGCAAAAGTCTCATTCTGTTGCCACTAAAATATGCTAAGTCATTAGTTTGTTGTGAAAATTCAAGCAATGATGGCGACTGTTTCCTTTGGGTGTTTATAGTAAATTAGACAAGTGATGGCAGCATATGGAGCCTTAGAGATGGCAAAGAGAAGAGGCAAAGACAATTCCTATTATTTGGTTTATCAGGCCATGAAGGAGATATGTCTTTGCCTGTTGCTTGGCAGGAAGGGAGGAAGACATGCTGACTCTTTAGTAAAAATAGACTTTTGAATTTTTTTATGTTAGGGCATTTGCTCCTTTAAAGGTAATTCACGAAAATAATTTTAATATTTTTTCCATGCATAAGGAAAAAAAACAGAGGGTTTACAGATTTTCTTCTTTAGCATGATCTTTTACCACAATGCTCTTACTCTTATGCTTTATTAGTAGATTAGAGGCCAGGGGAGCTCATTTATACAGCTTATACAGGCAGATCTGGACTTCCATCTGTGCTGATTGAAAAAGCAGAAATGTGGTACAGTTATGTGCTTTGGTATGAATTCCCTTGACTGTATTTATGGATCAATGAGCCCTGCAGAGACACAGAGCTCAGCGCTGAGATGATCTGGGCCAGGCTATCAAACTAAATTTCATCCAGAGGTGAGCTGAAAGGTGATGCTCTGTGGATGCGTCACTATCTAGGCAAGCTTCTTCACTATGTACGTTGTTTTCCATTAGGAACATCTATTTCCAGTGTAGTCCCAAAAGCCTAGAAATCTGAAAAATGGAATTGGGCTTAACAAAATGCCTGGCCTTTTTTCAGTCAGATTGTTTAAACCCCTGGTATGTATATTCCATTTAATAAAAGTTTATTTGAAATATAAAACAGGCATCCAGAAAGAAATAAATAATTTACACATTGCCATTCTGAGGGAGGGAGGGGGGGACTGCTGTACTTTTGGAAGACAAGATAGCACATTAGTATCTCAATAAGTGTCTAAAGTCCAAAGGAGGCAGGAAAAAAGGAGGGCAGTAGTGTAACTTATTTTTTCATGTCTGATAAATGACTTCTGTGCTAAATGCACTTGTTAGACAGAGTCAGATAAAGTATGTTTTGCAATTACACTTGGGAAATCAAAATAAGCTGGGAAGTTTTGCCTGGATTGCAAACAGTAAATCCCTGAATATTCTTTTACCCCTTAGGTTAGCTTAACAGAGAAGGCTTAGGAACTAGAGCTGTATCTCAAGCTTGCAAAGTAGCCAGAGAGGAGAAACTACAAGTAGTGTCTGATAAGGCTTTTCATTACAGCTGTTTAACATGCTTGTAGTTATGTTGTTCTAAAAAACTGGTGAGAGAGGCTGAACACAGAGCAGTGGTGGATGAGCATCCCAACTTCTACATATGCAAAACTTGCCAAGAAAATCAGAAGTCTGATAAATAAAGTGCATGTTTTAGTGCAATCCTATAAAGCAGCTGTATGTTATTTTTAATGGGTAGAATAATTCAGGAAAATAACCAAGATGCTTGCTTAATTGTCAATAATTTAGTATTGGAAGACTGTGGTTGTGATTTCTGAGGCTGAAAAAGCATTTTGGGATAAACAAGCAAGTTGGCCACTGCAGGGAAGTTCTGCTCTTTCCCCAGAACAGCCTCTGGGCAAGGCTCTAAAGGACCCAATAAAATGTTTGATCTTTGCTTTAGTATTTGTATAGCTTCAGTATAGTCTTACCTGAGCAGCTGATTTGTCTTTACAACTCTCTCTGAGATGGTGAAATAATATTTGTTCAGATATACACGTGGAGATGAGATGCAAATGCACCAGAGATCCCAAAAAAGAACTTCACTGTAACAGTCCCACAGACTATACTGCCTACAATATTGGTACCTGGAAGGGTCAAATATGTAACTTTACACTGGAACCTGGGGAGAACTGCAGACATCAGATGGGGTAACTAAAACATTCAGATGAGAGAACATGAGACACTAAAGCTGGCCCCCGGAAAAATACTGAGCAGGAAGGAGTACTATAAATCATATAAATAAATGGGATTTAAAAAACTATTTCATGTGGGGCTATCACTTGTATTTTCTTAAAATGGTGTAGTCCTGCTCTAATTCAAAATATCCAGATGTTGGATCTGAGTTTGTTTCATCTCACTGTGTGAATGTCCTGCTTACCATCCTTCAGACTGTGCAGAGAAGAACATAAAATATAGTAGGATAGTGACAGTAAAGAGAGTAATACATAGCTAAGACTTTGGAGAAATCAGTTTGCCAGGGTGAAATTCCAAGTCTTCAAGGAGTACTTATTCTGTCGAATCTACACTCCATTAGGTGTGGGAAGCAAAATCTGATTTTGTGCAGATTTGTCTGAAAACTTAGGCTGAAAGAGAAATACAAGCACAGGTTTTGTAGAAGTTCACAAGAAATGCAGTGCTGAATAAACACAAGGAAATCTTCATTGTAATGATGACTTTATGGTCCTGGAAATCCAGATTAAGATAGGAACATAAAACATGCCAGTGAATATTGGGGCTAGCACTACAGTGATGACTAAGTATTACAGTTTTTCAGCTTAATCCTGCATATGCCTAGGCACATTTTTGGCCCTATACAGCATCTCAGCTACACGTCATCTTACACATCATTCCACTCTGCTGAGCTGATGATTTTGGAGTAAGTTTAGGAACAAGGCTATTAATATATGTAAGTATTAACAGGATTGGGCTGAGAACTGTCCAAGTATAAACTGAACTAATACTCTAAATTGGACAGATGGATATGATATGCTTTTGGCAGACTTTTGCATTTCCTCCTGAAACTGGTCACAACTGCTTATAAAACAAGGGTTTATCGCAGTATTTATTTATATGATTTATTTTTCCTATGGCTAGAGTTTATAACTCATTTGCTTCATTTCCAGTCAGTATTTTCTTCCCTCTATTTATTCCCAAGTTGTTTATATATATACACATATTCCTTTACATAAATAAATATAAATGTTCTATCCCAAATACTTATGTTTTCCCATGAACAGTTTATGTTCTTTTTCTTCTATCAAAATCTTTAGATAAAAATTAGAAGGATATTAAATCTTAGCTGACCTGCTTGCATTCTGTCATAAGATTGCATTCTGTCATATTACACTATGTTGAATATTGTCACCACAGAATCATGAGAGCAGGTAAAGACAGAATGTGTAGTATTTACTACATACTTACATTATAAATCTGTGAAGAAATATGGGACACAGTAGATAAAAACAGGTCAAAGATTTGTTCTTCTTCTCATTTTTCTTTCTTTTTTTTTTTTTCTTTTTACTTCATATAAAGGAGGATTATGGCATGGGGCCATTCCTTGATTATAATTACCTTTTCCTGATTTATAGATCTGGGGTGGTCCCACATGACTTAGGGTACTTTCTCCACTACTTCATACTATATCAGTGTGGGAACTGATCCAGAAGTGCTGATGCAAATTTAGAAATTTTTTGGATGTCATCTTCTCACTTGCTAGTCACCTGAATAAATCCTATGGAATTTGCAGTAAATGATCTTGATTTTGTTGAATTATGCAGCTGTAAGTTATTATTCATTTGCAGACAACTCCACTGAATTTCTACAGGAAATAATGGTTTCACCATTTTGACTTTGGTTGTACTCATCTACAAGTGGATGGAGATACCAGCCAGAATCTGTCTCTGATGATCAGCAGTAGCAGAACTAGTCAAGGCCTTTAAGGAAGGATTTTTAAAACATGTTTTAGTACATTTGGTTAGAGGAGAGAACTGTGAGCCAGGTATCTTTATTGCTGTCCTCGGTCTCAGCTGAAGTCAATAAAAGGCTTCCCATTAATCTCCCAGGGAAATGGATTTGGCCCTACATATCTTCCTGTGCATTTGGAAAAGCTGTTTCTTGCACAGTGATTTCTGCCTTTCAGGTGAGATGAAACTAAGGGATGTGAAGGTACTTTCCCCCACTTTGGAATCTGCAGTAAGCTGAGCACCTGCAAGTTTTGCCTCAATGCAAACACTTTTCTGTAAACACTTTTCATTGATGAAAATAGCCATGCAGGCAACTTAATGCCATTCATATTGAACGTCACCTTTAAAAAAAATCACCTGTAAAAGTTCCTACCATTTGCATCTGGTTCTGAATAACAGTAAAGAAAATGAGACTGGCCCATGGAAGCAGCTGTAGTTTTTGGCAGTACTGTTTTTCATTAAAAAACAGTTCCACATCTCTTCCATATTTTAAAGCACCAGATGACTTAGCTTCTTGCCTCTGCTCTTAAAGACACATCAATATATTTAAAATACCTGTGTATACTCAAAAAGATCAACTTTTTCCAATACATGAGAATTCAGCAATAATAGCTAACATGCTCCTTCCTCTTCAGAGAAATCTGTATGATTTGGATCTGAGTATGGAGATGTGCTGGTGACCCCATTTCCTTTGCACTGGTGACCCCAGACAAAAACAGGATGCTCTGGAAAAACTTGAATTGCCATATTCTACCTCTCCTAAAGAGAAAGAACAACAGCTTTCAAAACTGTCTTTATTGCACAGCAAAAGCAGAACAATAGATGAAGTACTAACCCCACAGTACTGCCATGTGAATAACCAATTTTTCAATTTTCTGGCAGTTCTGAATTTATTTTGTGTTAACCTGTAAAGTAATTTGTCATACAGAGTACTCAGCTAGCTAAAAGCAAGAGGAAAACCAATTCCAGTACTGAATAATGCATTTCTTCAAAACAGATGGTATTTATTTGTATAGCTTAAATAAATGTTTTAAAGAAATGTTTATTTTTAAAACTCAAAACATTCTGTTTTAAATTTTTCCAAAATTGAGTTTTTTTCAGGCTAGTTAAAATTTTGAACCAATTGTTTTATACCATGTTTGTCCATCAAGATGTAGAATAAAATAATAAGATTTTACTGGGAAAAAATTCTTATACCATCCATAGGGTAATCAAGCAGTTTTAGTTACAGGACTGAATCTTCATCAGAGCTGATCACATAAGTGCCCCTCTCAAAACATCAGTGATTACAAAGCTCATAACATATCCAGTGTCCTTTTCAATATTCCATAATTTTTGCCATATAATATTCCCATAACTACAAGAATTGCTAACATCAGAACAGACGGGGTCTCCAGTGCAGGCTGTCTTTATCCATCTGGGATCTTCTTATATGTTTGAAAAAAGGAATGAAAAGAAGAAGGAATAATTGTCAAGAGATCTTCCAGCTTTGCATGATTCAGTAAGAGAACTAGATATTCCCACTGCAAATGGCTCAAAGGCTGTATATGGGGAATTGTGCTATTTCCAGCTTTGTGGCGTTAAACAGAAAAGCATCTTTGTGGCTCAGCTTATTTGGTAATCCTTTCTTAATTATGGAAATATATATGAATCTAAAATTAAGGGCTGTGCTCTTTTAACTTCCTGGTTTTCTGTCTACACGTTCCTCTTTAGCCAAGGGAACATGGAGAGTGGGACACATCTCACCTGATCTCACAAGAGTGAAAAAGAGGAACCTGTTCAAAGCTAGTCTCTGTGGGCTTCCTTTATAATTAATAGAAAGACATAGGTGCCTTCACAGAAGGGTTCATTTCAGATGAATTGTTCTGATGCCTGCATTAGGATGAGATGAATAGCCTTCTGAAGGGGCCTGTATTTTTCCATTGACTTAAAAGGAATCCTAGTGTGACTTAGATGCCTGAGGTAAGTGAGATTAATCCTGCCTTGAACCAAAAGGGACAATATGGTTTGGTTTCTATAAATGCATTTAGACTTAAACAAGACTAGGGAAATTTCCATTACAGATCAATAATTTCCAACACTACATATTTTCTGAAGAATGCCTTTATAAACATGTGCCTAAAGTTTTTCTTAGTAACTATTATAGATGAGAAAATAAGAGAACAGAACCTTTCCCACCCTGTCCTCAACAGGATGCTTTTGAACATCTGCATTTACATTTTGCTTGGCTGACTGAGCCAATTACTAGTATGCAGAAAAGCAGTGCTGGACTCCAAGGTGGGGGGGAATAGGATGATCCAAAAAGAATGTCCTTAAATTCTATAAAAGGAAAAATCATTATTTTATTAATATACTTTTGTAGTCAGACTAGGATGCTAGGGTGAATGAATGAATACCTTTTTGAAATGCTATCCATGTATCCTGACCTGGGAAGTACCTAACAATGGATGCAATTACCTTTTCTGTGATGCCATCATTAGTTTTCCCTTAATTGTCACCTGAGTCACTTGACAAAGATTTATTTGACTTTTGATACTACAAGCCAAGCTCTGAAATACTTGTGAATTAGAAAGAACTCTACCTTTCCAGGGACAAGAACTGCTGCATCTCAATGCCAAAGTTTAATCACACACAGATTTACTGTGTACTGCTATTTCTAAGAGATGGTGAAGTAGCTAAGTGTGCCCTTCTGAGTAGAAATGGAAAACAAAGAATGAATCCCTGAGCTGTCTTTTTCAGAGACAGTGGGAGAGGGGAAAGAGTGTATATATGCTGCCAGAAGAGCTAAAATAAATGCAAACTGATAATTACACTGTATGCAGATTGACATTTTTTATATTCACAGTGTATATACTAGCAAAATATAAATGCAGTGTTGTTGATGCAGTTGATGCAGCTCTCCCTCATTGTTCCAGCCTCTCCCAGCAGTTGGGGTCAGCAGTAAGGACACAGAGCACATGAAGTATGGCTGGCCACAGTAAGACCCAGATGCTAAGCCAGGGATGATATCTTTTCAGTAGCTGCATCTGGCTCATTGGCAGGCTCTACAGGCAGATCTGCTGGCAGGCCTGCATTTGCCTCTGGGTCTGTCATCTGTCATGTTGTTACGCTGTTGATGGGCTGTCTCTGCTGCCTTGCCCTCCCAGGCTGCCTTTGCCTTTCAACCACTCCTGCTGCCGAGGATTATGTGCTGTTCCAACATTTGGGGACAAGGGGACAGCAGTACATCCCTAAGACATGTAGTTCAGAGAGCAAGATCAGGACAGTCTCGGAGTCAGAAATATGCTGGGCACATGCTCATTAATGCATGTTTTAAAAAGCAGCCTTGCAGGTTTGCAATTCACTTGCAGCCTATTTGTTATGCTTTGCTGCTAGTTAGTAATTCAGGGCTCCGGTGACTCATGCACCTTTGTTTTTAATTATGACACTTTCATTTCAGCATATACCTGATGATGACATATACAATTGTTGATTAGCAAAGCAGAAGCCCTAATGAGCAGGGGGTAGCTTAGTGTGCTGGCTGTAAAAATAATATGAAATGTATCATTGATTTCTCCATTCTCTGCTGCACGGTGCATAATAACTTGGAGAAAACCAGTTAAAATAAAATATTAATGGGCTAGCAGTACTGGGAAAACAGCTCACTGTTAACATGCTCAGTAGTGAGAGAAAATTACAGGTTTCATTGTGTATGCTGCACCATCTGCCTACGCAGAGAGCTGAAGCCGTAGACTCTCCCGGGGGAAATAGCTGTGGATAAGTTATTCAATTAGAACAGTATTATTGGCCAGCTACCTTGGAGAATTGGGTTGATGATGTTGTGATTATCCTGCTCCACATTCCTTCATGTCCCAGACAGGCTGCATCACTTTGCAACTTCCTTAAGTGCTCACTCAACTGTACAGTAGGTGAGCAATTGAAACAGGGAATATCAGGAACGCCTGAAAGAAAATCAATTTTGAATGAACTTTCTCTGCCTAGCCACAGCCTACATATTCTGAGTCATATTGTATTTTTTGCGGACTTCAGTGTAGTAAGTGACAGAACTGGCAGTGGGAGGAAAGAGAATTTCATTGCGTGCATTTAACCTGTGGCTGGGCACCAGATTTCATGTGCTAGGTTACAAAATAGTACAATGCTCCTTCAAGTGTGACATTCTTATTAGTGACACAGGAGCTTTCAGAGAGTACTGCCAAGACATGTTTTAAGAAACTGCTCTGACCCTTTGTCAACAAAACTCCAAAATGTTTTTTTCTCTTCTTTGAATGTTGGGTTTTTTATTGTGCAAAACAGATCAGATCATGGCCTGATCTCTGTCTTGCAAATCCATTTTTTTGCTGACCTCAGGTTCAAATTAACGACATCTGAGAAGTATTGTCAAAATAGAACTCACTCTCACTGTGCTACATGCATAGGAACATAAACAGAGCAGCTTCAATTTTTTTTTTTTTAAAGAAGCAATGCTGCACTTAAAGTTTAGATTTTTAAAATATTTTTTCCTATAAATCTTCATCCTTTTTCATCACCTAGTCTCATTTTAGCTGTTCCTGATCTACTTTCATCAACAATGGGATTTTGAGAGAGTCAGGACTTGCTGTATCATTTGTATGATGTCTTGTATCACATAGGCTGTAGAAATGTTTAATATCATTAAATGAATTGGTGTCCCCTGTAACTAAGCAGCAAAGGTTTATGGTCTTACCACTAAAACTCAAAAAATAATTCTTTTTAAGAATTGTTTCTATGTTCAAAATTGTAGTCATTTTTCTTTCCTAGTCTGTCATGAGCTGATGTAATCTGGAAAATCTAACAGGGAATGCTACAGGGGAATTCGTGGGAGTGGCACATTTTTCAGCTGTGCTTTAATCAGAGCTGAGCTCTCCTGGAAAGGTGACTTATGCCTGCTCTGAGTTCACATCACTATCAGTAATCTTTGCCTCGTTCCTCAGAGCTGAATGTCCTGTTAAACAAAGATGCACATCGTCCACAAGGCTCACAGGAGGAGGCATTTGCGAGGTGACAAATGAGGTCATTGGCTTTGCAGTGAAGAGTCCCCAGACAAGCTCAGAAAGGTGCAATCTCTGAAAACAGCAGTGCTGCTGCATGACTGATAACACCAAGTTGGTTCATTTCCTTGCCATTTATTTTTCACTGAATATAGTGCGGGCAGGATGGCAGCAGGGAGATGCCCTGCCTGATCACCTTGTCCTTGTTGCAGTGCTTTGCTCAGGGACAGAGAAAACATAGTCAGCCATCCCAAATGCCCAGAGCAAGGCTGGCCTGGAAGGGAGAAAAGGGAGAACTCTCAAGCTGTGGGAGCTCTTGTGCTTTAGGAAAATTTGGATCATGGTAGTGACTTCTTTGTAAAGTGCCTTGAAGGGACACGACAAAAACCAATGTCAAGGGATGAAGCAATAATAGTTATTCATATCTGCTTCCACCAACCATTTTGAACCATTTTCTGCAAGTCCTCTTCATGCTGCACCTTACATGACTTCTCTCCCAGCTCCCATCCTCCCTTTTGTCTAAACATCTGGTACCTCCAGAGGGCATCTGCAGACCAGGGTGACTTGCACCAGTACATCTGTGTGACTTGTAGACTGTGGGACAGTGGTTTTGAGCTTCATGCTTGCAGGGCAGCAGCACATAAAGCATGAATATGGATGAAGTGCTGCTGTGCCATGTGTGCTCACGCTGCTAATGATAAATATGATAATAACGGCAGGCCCACACTCAGAGAGAAAATTCAGCTCCCCCCATGTGCACCCTCACTGATTGAGTCTGGAAAAGGCAGAACTCATCTATCAGCACCTTGCAGGGCCATAAAATACATTGACTTTTTAACTTCTTCCACTCCTTAGAACCACATTTTTGCATGCAGACTATGACAGGGAAATTATTATGGGACTCCTGGGATATGCAAACCACTGACTGAATGGAGTGCCATTTCCTTTCATACTACCAGTGGAGAAAATTGTGCCATCTGAACCCACATGCTCACCAGCTGATGAATGTGAGGCTATAGCTTGCTCTTCATTCAGAGCTTTCCTGTCCATTTTCACACCTGTGGTCTATTTAGCTGTGGCATATGTGAGCTGCTGGAGCAGAGAAACCTGGAAGCACAGCCCTGGATCTGGCTAGAGGCTGTGGCTGGAGCAAAATGGATGGCTGCACACCATGTACTGTTCATGTAGTGCCTGTTAGTGTGACACTGTCATTCAGACACAGCTGGATCTTCCTGGACAGGCTGTCCTTCAGGAAGATGGTTGCTGTCTGCAGGCTGCCCATGGAACCTGTGAGGTGAGCAGACCCACAGGCACCCTGCCCTGCCTGCTCTGCCACTTGCTCCTGGGGCCATGCTTCCCTCACAACAAGGGCTTGTGCTGTCCAGTCACAAGCAGTGACCATGTAAGTGACACAAGACACAACCAGGCCCTAGGCAGTGGACTTGGCATCTTCAGAGTTGATTGAAATGTTTCAGCTGACTTCAGTGGGTGCCTGATTATGCTGTCTCCTGGAGATGGCCTCCAAAAGTATGGGACTTTCTTTGGATCAGAAATGGGAAAGACAAGATGGGTCTGCAAGACAAATCATTGAAAGCTGTTGACTTAATTTTAGTTTGCAGAATACTTATTTAAGTGTCAAGTACTGACTGTGAGAATTTATTATCTTTACTGTCTAAAGAAGAACTTAGGGGTTCAGCAAGAGATCATAATGAGGGGACAAAAAATAAAGGAAGCATGAACTACAAATCTTGGGCTCAGTCAAGTGAAGAAAGAGGAAAGTGCTTGGTTATAGAGATGTTTAATTTTTTTCTTGCGCTGGCTGTTCTCATCCAGGCATGAAAAACTGAACTTCCCCATTAGTCTGGCTACATAGACTTCTTGAAGAGGCCTGATCCTAGGAGGACTTACAGAAGAAAAATCATGTTCCTAGCACAAACACCCTGCATAGCAGTAACAAATAGCTAGTTGTACTGATTCCAGAGTTTTTCCATGACACAGGCAAACAAAGCCAATCTGCTGGCATGGTCCCAAACCTGCCAGTTCTGGAGCGAGCTGTGTCAAAAAGCTGGGGCAGGCCACCTGTGTCTAAGAAAAAGGTAAGGCTGGAAAGCCCTGAACGGATCTGTGGCTGACCTCCTCCAGTGACCCTGATAGTAAATGTGGGCACACGTGGTTGAAGCTCAGTTTGCCCCTTGTCACACTTCTGCCTTTGTTCAAACTGACAGCTAAAATGACCAAGCTCCCAAAACTTAAACTGCTAAGCCTCTATTTGAACACATATTACTTTTTTTTTAATTAGATTTTTTACTGTGGTCATTCCCAGAGTAGGAAAAATTCCAAACTAATTTTGAGAGATTTTGGGGTGTTTTTGTAGATTCGCTTCCTGAAAGATTGCTTTGCACCTGAGGTTCAGATAAAAAACAATGATATCAACTAGTTTAAAAGCAGCAGTTTTCAACAAAGGACATATTATTACTTAGACCTCTGCAACCACTTATTTATGTTACAGTCAAAAAGACATCTTCAAAGTTACTGAAACAATTCTTTACAGGCTCTGGGAAGAAGCTAGATGTCCCTACTGGACAATATCTTCAGCAGCCTGTCATCTGGGATGTGTATTTATTTTTCTAACAGAAGCAGGCAAGGGGGTATGAAGTGCAAAGCAAATGGTACCTCTCCAAAGTATGTCTTTTATTTAATTGTTTTAAAATCCTATTTTAAAATGTTCTATTCATCTAAATGTTGTGCTTGGACAGACTCCAGGGCTGTCTAATACTCATGGAGAACAAGGAGAGTTTTTGTACACATCTGCCTTTGAGAATTTTACAATAGTGGATATTTGTGTTGTTTCATTTTTGTACATACTTCCCCCTCAGGGAGAATTCTGTATCTGGAAGCACATGTTAATTTAACCCTTGAGTAGAGCTGCAGCAAGAAATGGTTTGTGTGTGCCCCTTTGGGAAACCAGTGGTGATGGTGAAGAAACAAGCTGTCAAAGACTGAGAGTTTACTGTTGTTTCTGTCACCTGCTTATTTGAATTGTGAGCATTGGTGCATATACAATTTTCCAACAGCAGCAGGTCCTAATATATAAGTTAAAAAATCCACTTGCTATTGTGTGAGTGAGATAAGCAGGATGTTGGAGAGACGGGTACCAACACTGCCATGTAAATTTGTCTTGTCACAAATGTCAGAAGTGTTCTGCTTTTAAAAATCCTCCATTTTTTAAATAGAATCTAAGACTGATACAAAAGGAAGAAAAAGGGAGCATGCCAGAAGACTATTGAGAAATTACATTGGTTTTCCAGGGAAAAATACTGAATAGGTTAGTTTAAAGGGAGAAAAAAGAAAAAATAAGAATCAGAACATGAGTTATTTTCAGTTTGTAATGCCGACTCAGCATGGGAGAGAAAGGATAAGATTTGGCTGATGAAGAAACAATTCTCTTGTCCCTTCCTACTGGCCAAATGTCTTCCTAATAGTTTTTACAAACACAGCTAATTGTGTCAGCAATGGGAACATACATTTGAAGAATAAACCTTGATCTTTAAATGGTGGCAAGATGAATAGGGAGAGGACTAATGGTAGATACGCTTTTCATGGTTGTGTTTGCTGTAACACGTTTGATGCAACAATCCACATGCAGCAGCAGGCAATGTCTTTGCACCCATTTCCAAGTCCACTTCAGCTGACACTTCCTCCCAAAGCCATTCTCTCTTCCTTTCTCAGCATGGTCAGGTTACCAACACTTACAGGTCTCTGCATCCTTGGTATCTTATCAGCATCTTCCTGGGCAAAGCTTTTTTGCTAAACAGTTCACATTCCCAAGCAGCTTTCCATGCTAATTTCTTGGGTGATGGCATGAGCCAGTGTTCAGAGAATCACCTATTCCTTAGGTTTCCTGTGTAGTTTTGAATATGCAAAAAAATAACCTTTCTAAAGGGAAATTATTGGTTACCATAACCAACCAGCACCAGCTCTGAGTTTTGAGCTTTTTCTCAATCAGCCATTCTGTGGGTCACCAATGTAAACAAAATGTTTCGCAAAGAAAATTATTCACTTCCAGCAGAAAGCAGGACTATATCTGTACATGATAAAAATGTTTCACACCTGAGCAGAAAGCATGTATGACAGCAAATTAACTTCAGTTGTTTTTCACACCATAGGTCATTTATTCTGCTTGAAAATGAGAAATTGTTATTGTCTGTATCAGACAAATGAGACGTTTCCCATTCTAAGTCACCTAAAAAGTTTATTCCTGCTGTTCCAAGAATTTAGTGTCAGTATGAGATATAGCATATCTACCTTAAATATTAAAATAACAATGGCTTTTAGTGTGTCAAAATAAGGAAAATAGGGTGATACTCAGCATCTGGATCTTAGCTGCAACAGTGACAAGAAATATATTTTCATTTCCATGATAATCAGTTCATCTAAGATAATTTAGGAGATCACAGGACCTGCAATTGCTAGGATCATATTTTCTTAATCAACTTTGCAGTTTTCTGTCATACAAGGTTTGTTCTTTTCTTAATCAAAACTACTGTAGCAGTTTTTGTGGTGGTCACTGCAGAAACTGCAAGGGAGGATTAGGGAGCAGGAAAACATGTGCTTATCAGTTCTTAAAGCGGGCAAGCAGAAGTCAAGTTTGCACTTTGTGGATTTATTGTCTTGAGAGCAAAAGCTCACCTATGGAGCACAACCTGTGATTAATTACATACTAGTAAAACACTTCCCTGAATATTTAGATGCTATTTCTGTGCTATTTGACACCTCTTTTTTTTAATTTTAGTGCCGACTGACTCACTTTAAGGGCTAAAGCAGAAGTGTACAAATGATCTTCCAAAGAACAGATGTGAAAAATCCCACAAACTTTAATAGGACCAGCATGGAATCTCTCACCAATCTTGCTCTTGGCTGATTTCTTGTCCTTTCTAAGCAAAGGTGTGCACCCACTGCTGCATGCAGGGATTCTGCATGTGACTAAGGCCATATGTGCAGAAAGAGAGAGAGAAAAAATGAAACTGATTTGGGAAAATTGGTTCAAATGGTGCCTGCACATTGGGGATCTCTGAGGCCAAGAGTACAGAGTGGGCAAGCTAAGGTCCAAATTTCCAAAAACACACACAAACACATACGATGATATTCATAAATTTAAAATCTTACATTTGATAGAAAATAAAATCAATCACTTGACCATCAAGTGAACAAGCACGCCTATTTTGATAGAAATTTCCTTAAAAATAGTTGCCAGTAAAACAGGATTTCTACCACAAACAGAGTCAATTCCATCAAGTCTTTTGCTAATTTAGTTATAATTTTTTCATTCAAATAGAGGCTCTGTTCCCATCTGACAAAGGGGTCCCCCTGCATCTGGAAGACGGTCCAATTACAGTTTAAAGAAACTTACAGAAAGGACAACTGGCTGAAGATAGAATTCTCTGAGAGTGGGGAAGTAGAAGTGAGGGTGGGTACATTCTCATATGAGTAAAGTGAGGACAATTATATTTGTCCTGAAGTTTTGCAGGGACAGCAGTCAGGCCCTTGGGATCAGGTTCGGACCTGCTTTCTATCCTTCTACTTCCCCTCTCTTTCACTATGTTCAGATCCCATAATTTTATGAAAATAAAGCCTTGCTCTGGTTCATTTTTTGCTCTTACACACATTAACTAAAAGGGTCCCTTAAATTAAAAGCTCTGTTTGAGGCAGTACTGGCAGTACAGACAGTGAAAGACTGCTGTCAGATATCTTCTTCTGGGAAATAAAAAGGAGACTGCAGGCAGCCTCTAGCTTGGGAATCCCACCCAGGGCAAGATCACAAAGAGCTAACACCACTTTCTCGTTCTCTCCATCTACTGGGAGTTGTCAACATAACCAGGGGACTTCGTTATCAAGCTACAACAATGCCTGAAAGCAGAATTGCATGATGATGCATTCCCATGCTATCCTATGCTTGTCACAGGTGTTGAGATCCCTGAGCTGTCGTGGGAATGTCCAACTGATAAGGAAGCATTTGAAGTCAACTAACTGCTGAAAAAGCCTGTGTGCTCCTATTTATTGCAAATAGGCTATGCCTCGCTCCCTTTAGGCATGGCTGGGCAAATCTTAACCCTTGCAGCTTCAGGTCTCCAGACCTTCTGCTTCAGCCAGCAGGGCTGTGAGCCATTGGATTGCCTGGAAACAAGCAGGGGGCTTTACACTACAAGCCTCACGGCATAAGAATTTTAACATCTGGGCAGCTGGCCAGAACTTGAAGTCTTGTAAAACTTGTTTCCATGAAAGAAAGAGATTGATTATGGAGTTAAGATTTCCTTGATGAAAGTATAAATCTATAAGGGACATATACACAGTCTTGTTTCCTTGACTACAAGAGGAATCAAACAAGAAATTAATTCTTCAGTCCCAATTCCAAACCTCTTTTGGCCAAACACCCAACTGAAAACTATTGTTTTGCTTTTCACTCTGCATTTCCTCTGTCACTCTACCATAATAGCTGGTGATTTCTTTCAGCTTTCTTAGTGTTTTTCTGTGTTGCATGAGAAAAGCTCTTCAAACAATGCCTTTCCTACTCCTGAGCAATTTTAGCGTAAAAAAAAGCAGAAGCCTGTTAATACTGCTGTTTCCTCTGTCTTTCTCTCTCTCTCTTTTTTAAAATTTTGAATAATGGCATTTAAATTGCAAAGTATCACAGGTTTTAGTCAGTTCTTCTATCCTATGCATTGTTTTACAGAATTTAATCCAGGACTTCCATACGATCCCGTTTCCATGCAGAGAATTGTCACTGCTATGAACAGTAGGACTGATCAGCTTTGCTTTTCAGCAGTACTGAGCATCAAACTATCAAAAGAGGGTTTCTTAACATCAACATTCTTGTCAAGATAAGTATTTCACAGCTCCCCACAACCTCGAACAATATCACCCTCCATGCTCCTCATACCATTGTGCATTTCCACTTCAGTACAACTAGCTTGGACAAAATTTCACCTTAGGTTGCTTTCTTACCACACAGCTGGAAAAGCAAATGACTTTGCTGATAAGGGTGGCTTGTTTTTTTGTACTTTACTGCAGTACTTACTATTGGACACAGCCTAAAAACGAGCCACACCATTATGGGGAAGTTTCTCATCCTGATGATTTTGTGCATCTGTGCTGGCATGGCCATAAACTTTGGCTTTCATCATTCAAAGCAGAAACTTCATTCTAACAGAGTTTGAGTAATAACTTAATAAAAATCTATTGACTCTGTTCCAGTATATCCTGCCTCATTCCTGGAAGGGATTCAAGACCAGGTTGAATGGGGCTTGGAGCAATCTGGTCTGCTGAAAGTTGCCTCTGCCCCTTGTGGGGCACAGCAGGAACTAGGTGATCTTTAAGGTTCTCCCAACACAAACCATTAAATAATTCTATTATTATTTGGAACAAAATATCCTTAAATACAAATGTTGACACAATTTTAGCTTTAGACATTTATACCTTGTGTAAGGCGAAGATATCACTGAATAAAAAACCGCCGTTAATTATCCATTAAGGTTGTATATTATTACTAGAAAGTTTTCTCCTTCAGCTGCCCTCTGACACACACCTTATAAGGTCTTCTTCCCTGCCAGCTCATCTTTAGGCACATGGAAACAACCTGTTCCTGTGCCTTTAAATTTCCTCCTAGAGGAATGCCCAGCTTTCCTGCTGTCTTCTGCCCTTTGAGAGTGCCTCCAAAGAGACTCTCTCAGTCAGACCCCAAAATAGGAGTTAGAAAAAAATAGGAGAAGGGAGCAGAAAAAAGTGAATGGAAAAAAAAGGACACACATAAGGAAGGAGATGGATCAAGAACTGAAATTCTCTAAATACCAGTGGAAAACAGCAAGGTTCCTGGTAGGTAGCATGGAAACCTTGGCTATATGCATATTGCCACGCTGCACTTCCCCCATTATGGCCACATGTCCCATTGCTCAAGGAGCCTCAGCAGCAGAGAAAATAAATGAACAAAAGAGGTGTTCCTCTTTCCCCAAAGTTTATTTGTATGCAAGTTTTACTAAATTTGGAAATGCAGCACATTTAAACTGGTAAATCAATAAGGAGATGGGAAAGGAGGGACAGGATCTGCATTCTTTTCCACTGAAAATGTTAAAAAGAAAATGTGTGCTTGTTGTTGAGCTGGGAAAACAATCTTAAGAATTAAAAATGCTTCATCTCTTCACTGATTTCTGCACTTTTTCATTTATTTCCAAGTCTTTGGCAGAGGATCAGGGAACCCAGAGCAGCCTCTTGCTGATCTCATGCAGCTATTTCATGTTGAAAACACTGATCTAACAACCCTCAGGTGCATGGGAAAATTGTGATTATTGTTCAGAGAACTTGCCATGGGGCAGCTGACCATTGATTCCTAATGTGTACCAGATGGGACCATGGCTTTTACTTTTTACAGAGAATTATTTAGATGCACTCTGAGAATAACAGTGATAGTCTGCAGATTAGTGGTAACATTAATTTTTTGTGAATTAAAACTGTTTACCACTACCAGGGAAAACACAAATGGGAATGCCATGAGTTTCTAGAACCACACCTAACAGTTTTTTTAAATGTTGGAAAAAATGTGGATTTAACCTTTTGTGAGTTTTTCTTCCTTATTATATTGCTTATGTAAAGCCCCAGAATATTGGTTCAGACACTGAGTGGTAAAGGATCCATCTCAGCCGCCCTTATATTCTGTCTGCAACCAAGACGCCCAATTTCAATTCTCTCATCTCGCTCTACAGTCAGTGGAGAGAAGCACACATCTATTTGATGCTTCTCCGAAGTACTCTGAGGTGATCTCTGCCTAATTCTCTCCATTGCCCATGAGGGGAGTCCTGGGCAGCTAGGCAGATGTAAGTGCCTTAATCCTGAGAAAAGTCTCATTCCAGTTCCTCTGTTTGCTGTTGCAGGTGCAGATGAAGAATGAATGTGATGGTGATTCCTCCTCTGCCTTCTCTGCTGAGCACGTGGATGGATTTTGCAATAGTGGTGTTGGTCTCCAGATGAAAATTATGAATTTTGTCAAATCAAGTCACTACCAATTAGCAATAATCATTCCTGATCAAAAGCTGTGGAGGCAGGTACCAAACCACGGTACCCCTTAAGCATGTACTTAACTTAAACATGCAATTAATAGCACTGACAAGTACTTGTTTAAGTGCTCTGCTGGATCTAAGCCCTCTTCTTTTAACCAGTATTCACCTTCCTCTTGCCAGTAGAGCTCTGACAGGAATGAATTACGCAGCTGGGATGTTCTACAAAAGAAAAGCATGTCTTCTGTGACATGCACAAAGACACCATTTGGGTTTTAATGAGAAACTGTGTTTTTAAAATAATAGGAAGGAAAGAAAGATCAGAGAAAATGTCCCTTTCAACTTTGTTCTGAAAAGCCATGAGTCAATATTTTTATTAAAACAAGCTGTTTCCTTCATTCTTTTGCCCTTAACTTGTAAAATTGAAAGTAGTTTTACAAGGAAAATCTACAATTCTGTTTGGCATGCAGAATGCTAGAGAAAAGTCCTAAATTGGCAACAAAGGGAAATATTTTTACTTGTTGACTTTACTGATTAAAAAATAGAATTTAGAACAAGTCATAGAAATTTTTCCAATAAAGTAATCACCTGACAAAAATGTTTTGCTTTTAGGAAAACTGATTTCTGATGGGTGCAACCAATCCAAATATTTTTAAAATATATTTTCAAACTTTTTTCCTAGATATTTAACAATGTTTTTACCTCTTCTTTATTTTTAGAGTTGTACACATTGCATTTGGTCTAAGATTGCACCACTCAGTGTTCAAACTGATGCTTACCATGCACAAAACCAGGAAATCTATATTTAATGTTCCTACATTAACTGAATCTCCTATTGGAGATATATCTCCAAACTCTGAACTCAGTTTTTTAATTATTTACCTCAATCTATTGAAAGTTAAAAGATCAGTCAGTTGCTGAAGATGTTCTTGGCTTAACATAAAATACCAATGATGTCAAAATGCTCCCATTGCAATGCCAATATTTGTGGGATCTCAGCACCTCAGGACTGAGGTGCCGAGCCACCGAGACCACCCTTGGGGGGCTCAGGAGTCCTGGAATGTTGCCAGAAGTGTCTGGTGGCTGGACTTTGATCCTACACAGGAGACGACACCTGTATGAGGATAGGAGGCTTTCACTGGGGTGAATGGTGAAGGGATTAGTTAATTAGAGGGTGAGACACAGGGTTTAGGATTTCTGTACAGGGGAGTTTAGAGAAGTAAGATGGAGGAATTGGGGCGTGTCCTGTCCTTCTTCTTCTTCTTCTTCTTCTTCTCCTCCATCTTCTGTGGTGATGGTGGCACTTTGGGATTGGTCATTACTAAAAGTGCACCGGACAATAAGAATAAAAGGTATTGGGGAAAAATGATAAATATTGTACACATAACTTTGGCTATAAAGATAGGTGACTGTCCGGAGGGCAGGACAGTGTGCTCATGGCTGGCTGCTGAGCAGACCTCTGTCGGGCCGAAAGAAAATCTTTTAGATAAACAATTAATAAACATAGAGACCGAAAGAAGAACTGAAGCCTCTTCTCGTCCTTTGATACGCGGGCTGCCCCAAGGCCACTCCGGGCCTTTCCAGCCCCTCCAAACAGCCGAAAACCGGACAAATATTTCTGCAATGCCCAGATAGGAAAAGACCCAGACAATAACTGGAATGCTCTTATCTCACCTAAAAATCTACCTGAGCCTAAAAGTGCTCCTATCTTTTATAAAACAACAAAAACTCTAATGGAAAAAAACCTTTTTAGAACAAGACTGAAGATTAACTCAGGCAATTCCAAACAGGGAGGAACATCAAGATGGATGTGTGAAATTTCCAAAATTAAAAAGATTATGTGGAAAACACTACAAAATAGTCATTTTTATATTTGTCATGTAAAGAGTTCAGTTTCAATCCAATTGCTGACTAAAGCTGTGTCACAGCATAATATAACATACTGATGCATATGAGAAAGCAAGTTACCACTAATATGAGAATTTTGAGAGAATTTCCTGCCTTGTTTAACAGAAAACCTTCATCCACTGTAGTGCAAAGTCAGGGTTTCACAGACAGGAGAAGTATGGAGTTTTGAAATTGCTAGCAGAATGCACATAAAGCAATTAATTGCCTGGTAACCTAAAGCAGCTGCAGCTTTCTGCATGAGTCTGGAGTCCATGGGCGTAGGGATGTGGAGAGGTTTTTCCCATGGCTGTATGGAATTCTGGCAACTTTGTAGGGAGTCCAGACTTCCACCTCAGTTCTTAGAGGTAAATGTATTGCATTCATTTTTTCAGAAGACATTCTCCAATTCTTACCTCTCAGATATATATATCTCTCGAGCATTAATCTGTTTCAGTGAGATTTTATACAAACACACTGAAACTAGCACATTCAAACTCCTCCTGCTGACCACTTCAGCTATGCAGTTGTTGCTGCTTTTATTGGCCCTTTCCTCCTGAGGAACTCATGAAACAAGATCCAGATGTTAATGTCAAGCACTTTTCTTACTTCTCTTTATAGACTAAGACTTTGTTTCTTAGGACTCTTCATCTGTAAATACCTTCAGAGTAATGCTTGACTTTAATTTCTTAGTTAATTGATGTCTGGATGCAGTTCTGTGCTCTAGGATAACCCTGCTTAAGCAGGGAGGTTGGATCAAATGATCCATTCTGTGATTCTTCTCATTCAAATTCGTGTTGTTCTCAGGATGAGCTCACCATATTAAAACACCATCTCCAGTGGCTCAAAATGCAACAACATTATTCAGCAGACACCTAATCCTTCTCAAAGTAATTGGAAAAACTGGGGACTATTTGTTTTCTCTGCTCGTTACTGCTCCCAAACACCTGTAGCAGATAGGGCCTGGCGTTCGGAAGATCTCGTGATGTTACGGGAAGACAGGGCCCCTGCCCCCTTAGATAAGAAAATTAACATAGGAATGTAGCCCCCTGAACCGGATTCCAGTAATTTTCCACTTGCCCAGGTAACTTTTCCATCCCTACTAACCATAGATGGTAAGGACAGACCCTCACCTGACGTAGAAGCCCCCTAGACTATAAAACCCCACGGGAAGAGAGAATAAAGGCCTTTGATCCTCCACCATATTGGTGTCCGCGTGTTTCTTAGGCCCGAGCAACCCCGGGGAAGGGGGTCGCCGTGCTGCTTCCTGAAACCAGGCCGCCTGCCTTGTTTCAGAAAGCAACAAACACCATTTAAATATCAATTTACATGCTTTATAAAATAATAAGTACATTTCTTTTAAATAAAAATTATTCAGCTTAATGCTTTAATACTTAATGCTGAAGGGCCTGTTATTTTCAAGTTCCAATAGAGGTAGCTGTCAGAATCAACTGTTGCATAAATTGCAGGTTTAAAATAGAGATTTTAAAGGTGTTATTTATGGATCACTTTTTGAAAAACCGCTACTTGGGGGTTTTTAGGTACTTCCCTTTTTGGGAAGCTACCAGACTTGATTTGGACCCTACCAAGTACTGTAGTGTCCATTACTTTATGGGCAACTTGTTGCCACACTCCAATGCCTGCTCTGTCTGTCAAGTAAGGTATTCAAAGAGGAGGCTTTGAAGTGCCCAGGAAGTAGAACTCTTGGTCTGCTAAGAGAAGCCTTTAAATTGCAGAGATTTACCACAACACTGGCACCACAAAGGTATTTATTCCCTACAAGACACTGGATTTTGGAAGAGGATGGTGGAGGAATAAGATGAGCACTTAAAGCATTTTGCAGATACTTTTGGAAAAAAATAATATTTGAATGAAGTGTATTTTTGCCAAAATCTATATTCATTGTTACTTAAAACTTATGGGTCATGATTCCACCTTTTTTGCTGATGACAATTTTGGGGGAAAAAAGCTATCATTATCTGATCCTGGAGAAAGAAAGGTTACCTTTCACCTCTCTAAATGGTGTGGTTTATTTGGTGAAATTTGTTCTTGATATTTCCAAGGTACTTCAATAAATCAGGACTGTGTAAATTAGTACCACAGATCTGCCTCAGAATGACCTTCTGTTTCTGTATAACTACGTCCACAGTCCTTTGATCTGTGTTCCTAACCTAGGTCTGCTTTGTTATATTTAAAGAAATACAACTCTTGGGCCTCCCTTCAAACTTGACAGAGTAGTAACTTCCAATTTAGAAAATTATTGATCAAAATTCAGAAATTCTACTGCCAGAGTCATTATTCCTACTATGGGTCTATTAGGAATGCTAGAAGGAACAAGCAGCATAGAGCAGTGTTGATAATTGCTGGAATGTAGTTTTCTTTAATCTCATTTATTCTTGTCCTACACTTCATCTTGTTGCCTGTCTGATGGTAAAGAGACTTTCCTCATGCAAGTCCTAGCAAAAATTACAGGCCTCATACACCCTCAGCTTTGCCCCTTGCAGAGATTCTGTAAGTTTCAGTTTCACAGAGTTTGTACCAAGATCTCAGGATCCTGGCTGCTCAGGATCCACAGGGTTCCTGAATGTTGCAGGCATTTCTGCTCCCCTGGAAACCTCTGTGAAGAACTGCCAAGACAATTATCAGGCTTATATGTCTGTCTCATGACAACATTTTTTCTCAAAGAGTAGTGCAGCAGAATCCTCTGACAGGAGACCAAAGTAGGAATTGCGGAATCTGTAAATATTTATTATAGCATCTTCTACTGCTCAAATTCATAGAATCATAGAATGGTTAGGTTGGAAGGGAGCATGTCATCTATTTCCAACCCCCCTGACACAGCCAAGGACACCCTTCACTGCACAAGGTTGCTCAAACCCCCACACAGTGGCCTTGAACACTGCCAGGGATGGGACATCACAGCCTCTGTGGGTAGTCTGTTCCAGTGCAAAGTTCCTTATTGTCAATAGAAATGGGAATGATCTACACAGCCCATTGCTGATGCCAGTGGTTGTTACTGGCCCTGGGCACTTTTGGAGGCTCTTGGTGTCTTGAGCTCATCAGTTCTTGTGGATTCAACAGGACCATCCATTTCTGGAACTCCAGTTTTGTGACACTTTCACATTTGGCCTCTCCTCTCCTCTCCTAAAGTGCCAGTCCTTTAGCCTGCTTTTTGGGAAATCTGTCTCCATCCATACCAGTAGTTATGCACACAGTCCATTCACACAAATTCATACCAAAGGAGTATTTATCACTGGCTCTCCTGCTAAGTGAAGGTAGCAATGTAAGGTGGATCATACAGCACACAAAATGAGAAATTAACAAGAAATTAATGTAATTTTTTCCTGTTTTCTCTCAGGTATTAATAAAAATCCCACTGTGAAATCTAATAATCTTCATTACTTGACCTATAGAGTGTGCTATCTCCATTGTTCTTTTCAAGCATACACTTAAAATGTATGTATTGTTAATGATTTGATCCTGAAAGGCTTACTTGCAGATGTCAGATGGGATAGCTGCCTATGTGTTAGCTGTTCTGAGCAGAATTTACAGGACTGGGCACTATTTTTTGAAATGCATACTGTGAAATACATGGATACAAAACCTAGGCACATTAATATACAATTACGTTGTAACTGTGAAACCTTAACACCCTGTTAATATTGCGTCTTGCATCTAGTGTGTGATACATTTGAGAAAACATATGGTACATAATCCTTTCCAAATGGTTTTAGAAATGAAAAGGTGTCCTCTATGAACCTATGTCACCAATGTCACCAAGGAAGGAAATGTTTCCTCATTTCTGTGGGTGCTGGAACCCCATGATGAGCAGATTTGCATAACAATTAACCTCTAAAAATAATTTATAACCTCTCAGATGAGAAATCAGCTTCAGGGTAGTTAAAAGGGGACACATTCTTTATTAACATGACTGTTTGTATAAAGGAGACATCAAAGCAGCTTAGACACTCCCTCATACTTCCTATGCATTATAGAGAGTGTACAGTGGTACTTTGCTTCCATTATTTCCTGCAGAAATGTTAGGGGAGGGGGAGAGAGAGGGATGCTTCCTTTATTAGCAGAGACTCATCTAGCCTAATAAAGTATTTAAGAGATTAAACATTCCATTGTTTTTGTGCTCATACAAAAGTGCAAGAATCCCCTTATTTCTTACAGCTGTCCTACCAGGCTGACAGTGGAGATGTTCTGTTTTCACTTACTGTGTCCCTGGCTCTGGGGTGTGGACAAGGAAAACGCAAGGGCAGGGAGCAGCCATGAATAGGACAACTTGTAATGTAGAAGTGCTTGTGGTTTCACACATCCAGGGCTAGTCCTAGGATGACACACTGCATCTGAAGTTGAATCCTCTCTCCCACAGAAGGAAACCAGTTTATTTTGACCATTTGCTCTGTCTTGTACTCTACTGTAGGGCTTTCTCTCAAACATTTCTCTTTGCTACTCACAAGTCAACATTTGGTGTCCCTTGAAGGCTAAAGCCTTTCAGCCTTATTGGAGTGTGTGCTTGCTTACTTGTTTTGGTAGGTATCAACAGACTCTGCTTTGCAAACCCTGCCCCAAACAACTCACACACTAATGGAACTATTCTATCCAGAGATACTCCTAGTGCTGTTTCCCTCTGCTGTGACCATCTATCTCCCTTACTCAGCCTGGTGTGAGAAGACATAGCTCTGTTTTCAGTGGCTTGGTGCTTGCCCCCTGCACAACTTCCCGCAGAGGGCTCCAAGTAGAAACAGCAAGTGGAGCTGCTTCTGAGGCACAAATGCACATCACAAACTGACAGATGTTGGTCTTATCTTCTGTTTCCTGAACATTGAAAAATTTTTGGCTTTGGCAGTAGAAACATTACATCTTAACAGTAAATTACAAGAATAAAAACCACCAGCAAATCAGTTGCTCATGATTTTCAGCCTCAATTTTACACTGGAAATCTCACAAGAGAACCTGCTATGGGATTTCATTCCCCAATTTTCCAATCCCAAGTGGCTAGAAGAGCTTTGACCAATCAGCCAATATGTGACTTAGTTAGCTAGGCTAAAACATTCATGATGCCAGTTTCTATCCGTCAGGCAGGATGTGAGTAATGGGACCAAGTTCATCCAGCACTCGGTCTATTCAGCCAGTCTGTGTGCTGCTCCTAGGAAAGGGACTACTGCAGTCCCCAGGTGCTTACTTAAGTGTTTTGTACTATTTTGAGAACATATGCAGTTTGGTATATATGATTTTATCTATCCTTGCTAGTTTTTATATATAGTGTATATATATATTATATAGTTAAATACCCATACATTGAACCTTCTTTTTGGAAGTTTGGCCTTATGAGCACCACTTAACGCCTTTGGGGATCGCTCAAAACATAGAAAAATAGAATCATATGGTTTTGATTGGAAGAGATCTTTAAATATTGCCTGGTCCAGTTCTGTTGCCGTGGGCAAGGACCATTTCCACTAGACAAGGTTGCTCAGTGCTCCATCCAACCTGGCCTTGATCACTTCCAGGGCTGGGGCATCCACAGCTTCTCTCTCACCACTCTTACAATGAAAAAACATTCTTATGTCCAATCTAATTCTACCTTCTCTCAGTTTAAGGCTGTTTTCTCTTGTACAGTCACTACAGTCTTTAGTAAAAAGTCTCTCTGTCTTTTATACTGAAAGGCTGCAAAAAGGTTTCCACAGAGCCTTCTCTTCTCCAGGCTGAACAACTCCAGCTCTCTGGGGCTGTTCACTGGATTTCAACATCTGAAATGCAGTGTTGTGGTTTATAAATGTGTATTTGATGCTTTTCTTATTGGGGAGGTATTTGACAAAATCAGATCACTTTTTAACTAGAATAACTTGGTTATGAGCCAAATGAAAACCAAATCTATTATTCATGGCATCCTTGTCTTGGTCTTACAATAGAGATATGTTCATCCCTCTCAGTATTTCAGCTGCTGTAGAACAAGAAAACACACAAGTATTTTCCACCTCATGTTTCATTTTCATCTTGTAAGTCAACCTTGTAAATTAGACTAAGTTGTATTTTATTTAGGTGAATAACATCACAGTCCCAATACTGCTCATTCCTTTCATGTGACATGAAAAGTCCTTTCCATTGCCTTCTAATTCAGCGCTCTGATTTCTGCTGATTTTGAATTCTTTCTTGAAATTGTTACTAGACTTCTGGTTTGGCTGAGTAAGAAAAAATCCCTCTCTGTTCTCTCATTGTTTCAATCATTACCATAAATCTATTTACATTGTTAGGAAGGTTTATCATCAAAAGATAATGCACTAACCAAGTCCTTTATAAGATCACCTCTCACCTGTCAAGGAGACAGAAACAAACCTTTTTTGCGCGTTATTTCTACCTTCAATTTTTCATTACCTACTGCAGTAATTTAGCTGAACAGTGCTAAGTTTATCAGTTTTGCTGTTTGGAAGAAATTTGTTTGGGTAGCAAAGGCCTTGAGAAAGGCCATTTCTGCTGTGTGCCAGAACTACACATAGTCTGCTCAGGGAAATGGTGGAGTCATATCCTTGGAATTCTTAAAAAAACATGTGGATGTGGCACTTGAGGGAACGGTTTAATGTTGAACATGCTGATAGAACTGGGATCACAGTTGAACGCGATGATTTTAAAGGTCTTTTCCAACCATAATGATTCTCTGTTTCTATGAAAACAAATCACCACAGACTCACATGGATGGGTTTTGCATCTCCCTCTGCTTACACACCCTGGGTGCTACTGGATTTCAGGGATGGCTGCCCCAAATCCTAGGCCAGAGTAAGTTAATTGCTCAGGTTTTATGTGGGAGATGGGAGCTGTTCTTTTCAGAGAATATATGGCAATATATATGAACTTGAAGTATTTGAAATATCCTTAGAGACTCTGACAAATAGTTTCTCATCTCTGAGACAGCTGTATAAAGGTGGCGACCTGAGAACAAGATCTGACCATGTAGCCAGATCTCCTACCAAATGACCAAGCACTCCCAAGAGTAAACCTCCCATTCAAAGTCAAAGAATGCAGTTCTGGCTTTCAATCATCCAGAGCTCATAGAATTTGTGTTTGGATCAAATAATTTTTGTCAGAAGTGCCATTTTGGCTTACACTGTTTCAAACTTGGAGAAGACAGAGAGAAATGTACACTTGATATTAATTAGACCGGTGTCAAACTGTTATTTCTGGTTTCCTATTAGACATATATTATTATGCTGTTCTCTGTCTCAGTGACTCAATCCTTTTTGCTACTGATTGAATCCTGATTGATAGTGGCTCTGAAATCTCAGCTCCACTGCAGCAATGAGGAGTTGTGCCAGTGCTTTAACTCTTGCCAAGGTATTATGCACTGAGTGTTGTTCTTTTTAATTATCTTTACAGTGACACTGCTGAATGTCTTCTCATTTCATCAGAATTCCTTAATATCTGGGTACCACTTAGAGTATTAGATTTCTGGTTTCTTTCTACGAAATATAATTCTTTCTAATTGCATAAATAAGTTTTCCAATATGAAAATAATTGAAAAATTGAAGTGAGTGCACTTAAATAGTTAGTAAAACAGTTGTGATGAAGGGACATCTGAGTGGGAGACCAGAACACAAGATTGCAGACCGCCCTGTTCACCCCCTATTTTTCAGACTCAAAACACACTCTAATACTGTAGATAACTGAAGACAATGAAAATAATTAAATCTCATGCTTCTAATCTTAACCATTTGTCAGGAGAGATAATGAAAGACCTGCAATCACCACCATGACTCAGTTTGGGGGTTTTGCTCTCCTCTGTAGAACTGAGGCTTGGATTGGGATCAAGGCAAAAGTATTGGATCAGAGCTAAAATGCTCCTAAGCACCTGGAAAGTGTCTTGGTCAATGTGGCCTAAGACTCATCACTGATTCTGTATAAGGAGGGGACCTTTGCTTTCCTTTCATTTCTTTCACCAATTTTTCTGAAGCAAAGACCACTAAATTTTAAAAACATAATCTCTGCCCCACATTCTGAGAGTCTGTTTAAAATGTGAAAATGTTTTTCATAAATTGGAAGATTCATAAGGTTTAGTCTGGTCACAAAAGGGCACTCACTCTCCAGTCCCATTAATCCTTTTTCTTACTGTGTGTAATTAATTTAAAAGATGAATTCCACCCTTCCTTACAGCCTCAGTTATTTGAGAAAATTGTTGCTTCTACAACCTTACGATCCATTTATTCTCCCCTCTCCCCACTTTCTTAGTGACCATTAGGTCTTACTGGACTCTCAGTGCAAGAAAGGAAGGAGACAAAAACTATTAATTAAAAGAGAGAAAGAATGAAAATTAATTCAAAGCTGGTAACACAATTAGACCTCTCATCACAGTATCTATTAAAATCTAGATTAGGAAATCAACTCTATAATTTTTAATCACAGCATACTGGGGTTGCAGATGACTTCAAATTTGGCATCCAATGTGCTGTTTTTCTTCATCCTGGATGCATGAAATATATAAAAAGAAACAAACTAAAGACAGGTTGTAGAGTTTTCTTGTGGGAAGAAAGCCCTTCTTTAGAGAATGCCTTATAAGACTTAACAAAAAAGAAAAAATTGACTGTCATACTCTACTTGAAACACTGTATGGATTTATGCTTAAGGAACATGACCAACCCTTTAAACACTGATTAGACCATCCTGGCCACAGGATTAGACTTGTCTGCCATCAACTAATGTGAGAAAAGAGGGATCAGAGAGTTTTGAAGTTTTGCTTATGGTCATACTAACTGGGATATAAGTTTAGAATCTGAGGAACCATGATTTTAGCACCTCTCTTACCAGCAAGAGCATCCATAGAGTGCAGAACAATTGTGAACTCAATCTTTTTTTCTGCAAACAAGGTAACAGTGCTCTACCTTGTGACACAGTAAAACACAGATCTGAATTTGATCCCCAATTTTTAGGTCAGCAGAGGCTGTGAGTGATGCCAAGGTTAATACCTCCCTGTGTACTATTTACTATTGTAATACCACTGTCAAAAGAAATTTCAGTTCTAAGCCTTCTATACTATGTTGAATTACACAGAGAGAGGCTTAGAAAGTGTTAGAATGAGGTTTGTATCTTGGTTTCTATTGCCACACAGATTGTGATTGTTAATAGCTATCTGAAATTGATTTTATTAAGAACATTTCTATGCTCTTCCTCAAGAGTGTTGTTAGAGAGGTTTCAGGTCAGCCTCCCTGGAAGAGAAACCATAAACTTGGCTCAAGCACTCAAAATGAAATGTTTGTGTTAACTCAGCTAATAAACAGCTGAAATGAGAGCCTTTAAACCACTCTTCCTTTTTAGCGTGGACACAAGGAAGAGTAATGACACACACTTGAAGAAATGTAGCACAGGAGACTTGAGATCATGTACATTTAATGCTGGTGATGTCTCTGGGGTCACTGGGCAGCCATTTCACTGGCTGGATGCTGCCAGTCCAGGCTTCTTGAAGTGACAGGCAGGTTGTAACTAAACAGAGATTCAAAAGCCTGAGAACTTTGTAGGAAATCCTCCCTGGGCAGTGATGACTGGAAGAGTATTTTGGAAGGCATTTAATCTGTGCCGTGTGCGAGCTCAGCTTTCTCTGCAGCAGGAAAGGTCAGAATGCTCAGGTGGCAGCAGACTGTTGAGTTTGGGAAGCCCCCAGGACGAGGTGAAACATGAGGAATCTGACTCCGTGTTCTCAGAAGGCTGAATTATTATTTCATTTTATTATATTATATTATAGAATGCTATAGTAAAACTATACTAAAGAAAGAGAAGGATACAGACAGAAGGCTTAACAAGAATGAATAATAAAAACTCGTGAATGACTCCTCAGCTGATGGTGATTGGTCATTAAGAATAAACAATTCACATGAAACCAATCAAACATGCACCTGTTGGCAAACAATATCCAAACCACAGCAGCAAGCAGCAATTCCAAAGTGGCAAGCAGAGGAGCAAACACAGCAAACACAGTGAATCAGATAATTATTATTTACATTTTTCTATGAGGCTTCTCAACTTCCCAGGAGAAGAAATCCTGGTGAAGGGATTTTTCAGAAAATAAGACACTGACAGCAGACACCTGAGCCTGAGCCAGACCTGCTGCCTCAGTCCCCGCTCAGGTGTCCTTGCTGCAGCCAGCAAATCCGCAGCCAGAGAAAACAGGCTGCTCCCATCTTGGCCTTGCTACATCTCTGCTGGATGCACACAGATGGAGCAAGCACGTGGCTTTCCAGCCATAGCCCTCCGAGATCATCCTCAGGCCTCCTCCAGCCTCCCACCGAGCTGGGTGCATGCAGCTGCACCAGGAACCCTTTGGCAGCTCCTAGGGAGAGGCACTGCCCTTTCCCATGTGTTTTATGTAAACCTAAGAAAAAACAGCAAGGTCTGGCCCTGGATAGCACTGCCTGCCCTGTGTGCTGGGTCAGGCTGGAGAGTAAGGAAAGCAGCTGGGTGAACTGTGGGTTTGTAAGCAGCAATAGTTCCTTCCTGCCTCGCATGCTTCCACGGGGGTTCCAAAGGGAAGCGCGTTTAGTACCGGCTCATGCAGCACTGCTGGTGTCACACTCAGCTAAAGCACAATGCAAAAATTACATGCTGTTACTCAATCTTTATAGGGAGATTGGTGCTTGTAAGGCAGCTGGGTCATGTGGCAAAATGTGCTTTAACTTGAAATTTGGATGGTTGGCTTATTACTCTGCAAGCTATATAGATCTCCCAGACTCTTCTTTTCTCAAATGTCTACCCTGTTTACTGTTATTTACTACACAAAAACTACACACTGTTTACTGTTATTTAGTAGAAGAGATTAGCTATCTGCTACTGTAAAGAAGAAATCCCAGTTTTTCTGTGGTTTTTTGCAAGGGTCTTAAAATCCTTGAGAGGTTTTCAGGGCTTTACTTCTCATACCCTTTCACAAAGGGAAGAGCAAGAACAAGTTAATTTTTCTGAACTCAGCCAGTCAGATATTGTATAGAAAGCTTTCAAGCATCTGGCTGCAGCAGGAACAGGTTTTTCTGACCACAAGCTCAGCTAAATCAGATTGTTTCTGCAAATGCTGTCCTGCCAGTGCTGCTATCATGGAACAAACAGCACTGTGTTTAACATTACAGATATGTTGAAGAAAATGACACATTTTACTACTGAAAACATTGCATTTTTGGAACATCCATAAAATCATGAAGATTAATGAGATTGCATTATATTTCACAAAGCCCTAGTCTGTGGGAATATTTGGACTTCTAAGTGGGATTTGTCTTATTAACCTCCTTTTTCTATGGCATGGCATACAAATCATGGGATAGCATACAGATCATCACATTCACGTGATGTAGAGGTTTTCATATGGTTCCACAGAGCTATATGGAAAAGAAAATCCCTTAACATCAAATGTACTGTCCTTAGTATTCAGGGTTTCCTAGTCCTGTAGTGCTTGAAGATAAAATGCTGTTGGGGGATAAACTGGGAGCTGGATACCCACAGGAGTGCAGAAGGCATTTTTCTGTTACCACACTAAACTGATAGACCATGATTCCTGCTGGTGGTGATGTAAGGAAACTCTGATTGCCTGAGGTCCTAAGTTGTTGTAGCTCCCTTACAGCAAAAACAGGATAAGGTCTGTGCACTAAGAAATCAACAGCAATCTAAATTCTTATCAGGCAAAACCCTCTGACTTCAGAATCATCAAGTCCATTCACACCATAAATAATTTTGATCTCTTATGGTGTAATGAGCAGCAAGCCCAGCTTCATGTGGGAAAACTAGCTAGGTTTTGGTTGGATGCTGCTGACCATGATAAAAGCAGAATTTAGGTCCTACAACTTCAGAAGCAATGGAATCTGTACTGAGTATGGGGAGGAAGCAAGGCTGAACTTTTAGCACACTGGAGGAATGTTTTGTCAAATTTGGTATCCCTGAAGCACTGTGTAAACAAAGCAGTCATGAGTAGAGCACAAAAGGATTTTAAGCTGACTTTAACTAATTTTCTTTTGGATTTTTTTAAAGTTTCATTGATTTATTGATTATATCACAAAAAAAAAATCTGATATAACAACTCAATCATAAATTGTTGCAGCAGCCCTGTAATAGGAGAGTAGGCTTGAAACAGTGACATAGCAATAGCTGAATTCTGTATGTACCATTTAATTACATGAAGCATCCTTTTTTTTTCAGCCTCTTTTGAAAGATTTTGACCTCTCTGTTTCCTGCCTGTATTATACTGTCTTCCAGAGCACAGTTTAAAATTTAATGCATTAATAAATGCCATCAAGAAAAATATCCAGATAATTCACATTAAGTACCATGAATAATTATAAAATCAATCATCAAAATTATCTTCCCTAAAATTATACATTTTTCCTTTTCATTGCATCATTAATTTTGAGGTCTAATCCTGTGTACTGTAGCTTTCCAACACTCCTGCTGATGTCAAGCAAACCCTCATTAAACTCAGATGTTCTTCCCTGCTGGTTCAAAATCCAGCTTCAGAGCCTATTTTTACAGTTCCTCAGACTCTCTTTCTGTTTCTTAAGAACCTGAAAGTTTCTAGTGACACACATTTCTAGTGTATCACATCCAACCCCAAAAAACCCCCAAAAATCTTGCAGACATTTTATGTACAGAAAACTCAGCTGTGCTGATTTCAGAAAATGCCTCTTCACAGTAGTTCTGGGATGACAGGGAGTGGATATGGTGCTTTTTTTCCCACAACTATTGTGAAAAATACTCCTTCTGTTGTTAGTAGAGGTACATGGTGAAGTGAGGGCCTTCTCCGCAGAAGCAAACTCTTATAAATAGGTGAATATTTTTCAGACCTTTCTTCACCTCATTATTGCACACAAATGTGTCTCTGTTCAAGGATCTTCACATTCAGCAAGGATCAACATAGCACATATCATGTGAAAATTTGAATTCCCAGTAATTTCCTCATTTAAAATAACTAGTCTGGGGCCTTTTCCCCAGGGTGAAAGGGAGGGGAACAGTTAATGAAACTCTTTCATTTTCTGCAGTGCACTTTCCCTCCCTGACAGAATGGAAAGCTGGTGCCATTCCAGGTTTCTCCTGGCAGTAAATAGACCTGTAGGACCCATTGTCCACTAGATTAAAGGATCCTCCTCAGTTTCTGTGATTGACTATTCTTCCTACCCCTTAGTAGCCTCTGCAGAGCAACAAACCGTAAACTGCTTTGAAGTTGAAAGAAGAGGTACCTGCAATTCAAAGAAATGCCATATAAGTTCATTTTTTTAGGTAGATGGGTGTTTCATTTATTTTTGTCAACAAGAACGTCCTAAGAATTCTTCTTACTTACTGTATAGGCAGATCAGAGGGCTCTAACCCTACCATGACTTAGTGCCTATGGAACCCTCGCCCAGCCTGTCTCCGAAGCCTTATTAGCAGTGTTACCCTTCCTTACAAATAACTCATATCATGTTTTGCTTACCATGCCAGAGGGAAACACCAGCAGGTTTTTGGACTTGCTTTATGGTCCAGACGACTTCATCTGACTCGAGAGCTACACTGGAGCCTTCACACATGACCATCCATGCCAGAAAACCAGAGGAGCATCTCAAAGAAATTAAGAAAAAAAGGATACAACTCTCTGTACTGCCTGTGTGACTTTATGTGACACTTGAATTATCATGGAAATTCTCACTCCTATCAATAAAAATTGTTGTTACCAATAGTGGTGAATTAAAATGTAAGCCTATGCAACAATAACAGTGTTGCTTTTTGTACAGAAAGAGTCCAACAAAAAAATCCATTCTTCATTTGCTTATGTATGGGACGTAAGTAATGTGAATTTAGTAGCTGATCTAAGAGAGAATTATTTCTCCCAATTAATATTAAAAAACTTCATTTTCCAGTTTTTGATATATGATGGTATATTCCAGCAAGGAAGACTGAGGCCGTGTTTCTTCAGTGATTTTCTAGATATGATTTCAATGATTGAACTGAGAACTCAATTACTGAATCCCCATTTTGGGCGTAAATACAAGTGGTTTTGACTTCCCCATGTAAGTCTCAAGAATGGGGCTGTTTAACAAAATTCACATCTTCTGAAATGCAGGAATAACATTTTTATTACGTTATCATCATAAAAATAGTTTCTCGTCATGCTTATTCTGTGTTACAGAAGTATTAATTCTTCAATACTGATTTTTGTTGATTTTACCAGCTTACCATGCCACATTAAGTGTTTAGCTCATGCTTGCTCTGCCTGACTTCTAGCTGGACAGATTCACTGCTCTTACCTGCCCTTCCATCTGTCTGGACATTAATAAATGTTAATCACAACAATCCTGTGCTTGGCATCCTCCATGAATAAATGGAGGAATGTACCTGGCAGAGATATCAGACTGCTATACTCACACATACATTCTATGAAAATTTCCACACTTTCTGTGTTTTTAGTGCTTCTAGGGCACCACACAGGTAGTCAGACATATTTATGACTGGCCAATGTAAGATCCTTCATGGTTATATTTCCTGCATTAGCTCTCTTCTCTCATTTTCTTCAGCTACTCCTCTTGTAATTACAATAAATTTAACACCAGTATGTTTTCCTTCTTTATTTCTCTTCAGCAATACCTGGATTTATTTTATTAAACAGTTCTCTTGATATCTTGAAAAGATATTCTGCAAAACTCAAGGCTGCCCTCCTCACATGCATATCATCAGCATAATATATTGTCTAGAAGTTATGTTTACCCGTGATCCTTTTACAACTGAAGCATATTTTCTCCTATATATAGAGGATAATAAAAATGGTAATTTAAAATCATTCTGTATTGAAGATGTTACCTTTTTCAGTGTTCCCTGTCCATATTATCTGCATCCTTCTGCTCAGTGTAAAAGAATGGGTCTCTAAGAGGCATCAGGCAAATGCCCTGGTAGAAGTTCCTCTGTCAAGACAATGTCAAGCTGATGTTTTTACAACTATAACTCAATTGCCTCAATTTTGTGGCAAGCTAATGACACTGATATACCCTTAAATTGTTGAGTAGCGGGCAGTAATTTCCACACTATGGAATATTTGTTTCTCCCCACCTCCAAATAATAAAATGAGAGCCTCCTCTTGATTCCCTCTGCCTAGTGTTTTTGAGAATGAAGAATTCTCATCTTTCCATTTTGGCCAATTTTCCCTTCACAGAATAGGCCAGGGAATTAATATTGTGCAAGGCTTATGATTCCTGTCTTTCTCTATTGGCAGTGCTTTCTTTTCAGTTGTCACTTGTGTCAGAGTCTGATCCTGTGGTGTTGTCCCAGTGGGGGACAGGCCGATACCATCTGAAAGCACTTCCCTTTATAGGGCTGGGAAAAATCAGATCCAGGCTGCCTTTGAAGCACAGAGGACACCAGTTGTCTGAACCAAGCTGAGAGCAAGATCACATCTACGCCAGCCCAAAGGTGCATATTGACAAAAAGGTAATGAACATACACCAGTTGTGTCGCTGAAAATCCCAGGGGAAACAGAGGCTTCCAGCTTCCATTACAGCGTAATGAGCTGTGGGAAGGCTCACAGCGCTGACCCCAGCTAGACCTGCCATGTGAGAGGTGCCTGGGCCTTGCCTGATGGTAACTAGATTGTTAGCTGCTGCATTAAAAACCTCTGAAAGTAGGGGAAACACTCTCAAACTCAGCTGGAAGATAGTATATTTCCCATAAAAGCCAGGTTTCTGCAGAACACTAGCACTGCGTGTGGCTGCATTTCTCTTGTAACACATTCACGGTGCTTTCTCCTTTAATAAGACTGGTCTTTCCTGACTCTGAACTTTGGCTGGGTATCCACACAGCTGGCATAGCTAATAGTTTTTATCCTGTACCTGGGACCTATATCACATCTATTTCCCCTGATCTGAAGACACTTTTCTGGGGCAAAAATAGCATGGTAGAGAAATTATATTCATATTTAAAGCGACTTCCTGTGTTGTGGTCCCAGACTGCATAGAAACATGTTTATTTCCTGCTTTTGTTGCAGATATCCTTTGTGTGTGGGGAGGTGTGTGTGTACATGCTTAGGTATATGCAGCCATATACATACAAGTATGTGCCAATCTGATATTTTAGACTAGTTTGGGGGAACCAGTATATGTTTCTAAAGGAGAGCCCACAACTGCGCTCCTCAGGGACCTGAGCTGCAGTTTCCTTCTTTCTGTGTGCTGTAATGTGCAGTGCTTCATAACCATACTTGAAATTCTTTACCACCTCTTCTTGAAGGTATTTCTGTCATGCAGAGATACCTTTAGTTCAAAAGATATTCAGGGATAGTTCTCAAACCTCAAATTCACATGAGACAAGCTCTTAGCAGAGTCTCTTCTTGTGTAATTCATATAGCACAGGAGATATAACAGCCAGCTGTGCACTGCTGCATTTTCAAGTAGATGCTTAACCCTATGAAATATCACATCCTTCTCTTCTTTCCACTTCATAAATTTTTCCTGACATTCCTTAAGGCCTGTTTTTCTAAAACAAAGAAAAAAAAATGGGTAGACCATAACTCTCCCTGTGTTACAACCCACCACACCCAGCTCCTCTTTTTGCAAAATAAGAATTTGAAGAGGCTCTTCCATTCTTCATTAACAAACCCAACAAATAAATATTTTAAGGCATTTCAACTAATTTCATTAGCACATTCTAAATTCTGAACCTATTTTTACCAAGATTTCCTCCTGAGATGACTGTCTGAACTCGTTTTCTCTCCCTCCTTCCCTTAACTCCCCATGTTTCCTCCCCTAGGGAGGCTGAATGCTGCTGATTGTGCAAATTCAAGCCCATCAGCACTTGTCATCTCTCATGGAATTTACCCTTTGACATTCAGCTTCTAAAGCTTCTTTGCAGGCAAAAGTTTCATCTTTGCAAAGATGAAACTTTTGCCTGCAAACAACAGAAGTTTTTTCCTTGGATAAAACCAAGAAATATATGTGTGTTTTTTTACGGAAAATATTTTTTTAATGTTCTCATAAACTGAATGGTCAATGATGGAATTTTGTCCAGTTTTCCTTGCCCCATAATACAAACTTTCAATCCAAACTTCCAAGACGTTGCCTTTTAACTCTGAAGTACAGACAGTCATCTCTACTTCCTTGTTTAGTAAGTATTGTGACAACATTATCTCACAAAACTAGCCACACTCCTGCTTTTAATAAAAGTCTTGTACACATACGCTGTATAAAATTGACCAAGAGAATAAGATAGAAACTCCTAGGGGCTCTTCATTCCTGTTCTAGCTGGCATGAGGAACTCTTAAGCAGGGGCAAGTCTGTCCTCATTTACACCTGTTAAGCCTCATTGAAATCAGTAGGGTTGAGCTAATGTAGCTGATTACAGTTTGGCTCATAATTTGTCTCCTGTTAACTCACAACACCACTTCCCGCAGGTGGAACAAGATGAGCTCTGCTGTCTGCAGTGCTCCATTTACAGAAATAGTAACATGCCCATTACTTCTCTGCAGATCATGGTGCTGGCTGCTTTGCCTGACAAGGAACACTTATCTCACAATACAAAAATTAGCAGAAATCTCCTTCCCCCTTGTAAATGAGTTTGTTTAGCAATACCCTCTACTAATGGATATGAGTAAATGAATTTTTCATTTGCAGTTTTTATTTCACTCAGCAGACAGCAGGACACACTTATACTGTAAATCCGTGTTAGAGGTTAGATTTGTTACACTTTGTTTTCTGTATCAGATCTGTATTGCCTTCTAACTACAGCTTCACTATAGAGCTTATTATTTGTTGGAGCTAATTCTTCAAGGGTATATTTGGGTCAAATTGTTAGTACAAGAGATTTATCCATGAACATGTAACAGGACTTCTTTTAGCATTCACTGATAGTTAGGCACTTCCTGAATTGTTACACAATTTGGATAAAATTTTGTTTCAGATCCCAGTAGAAAAATTCAATTATCTCCTCCACTAGAAAAATGCTAAATTCTTAGCATTTCTCTTTCTCATTGTTGCACTAGAGAGCAGAACTATGAAGAGGAAAGGAAAGCGTTAAGGTGAGATTTTTTTTTGTTCTTCTGGTATAGGATGATAGCATTAGGATCATGTGCCCCTGGAGTCTTAAAAGCCATAACTGTTGGTGATTCCAGAGGCTTGTGGAGAGGTTCAGAGTATTCCCAGCTTTGGATTGCCATCAGCTTTTTTACCCTTCTTATATTAGCATTGCTAAGGATTGTTTAGCTCAGTGAATTAAAATAATGGGGTATGCCTGATGCTTGGACCTTTGTAACCCGGTTTACTAGTAAAATAAGGCTTCTGCATTCCATACAGAGAGAGAGAGAGATCACAGGTTCCTGTAGTCCTGAACCACAGGTTCCTGAGTCCCAAACCTGTGGGATACCACTGTCTATGTGTGGTGGTGGTTGTGGTGAGCTGGGCAGGAGTGAGCTCAGGCCCCGATCCCGCAGCCTCAGTTGGGTCTCACGAGGCACAGAGCCATGGCAAACCAGATCTCATCAGTCCATCAGTCACTAACCTATGTGGGATTTGGTGCACACCCCATGGAATGGATAATCAAACCTTTCCAAAGCTGTCTCTTCAGTCTTTGTCCCGTTACCTGTGGTTGTCTGGCACAAGTACACACTGCCAGCAAGGGAGTTCAGTGTGGATGAGTCCTAGGAATGCCGTGTTTCCTCTAGGAATATGGAGAAGAGGTTTCCCTCATTTTTCCAGATTTTAATTCAGTCATAGTGATTATCCAAACTGCCTTGAAGTTTTTCTTGGAAAATTGCAACTGTAATTGCCATGCTGTGCACAGCTTTTTGATCACTGTGTTCTTGAGCATAACTTGGAAGATAGATTGCAGAGAGACTAAGCATTTTTTATGCTTACTACTCAAAGTGACGCTAATAAATAACCATAAAATAGCAATCTTGCATCTATAATTTTTCATGGCAGATCCTTATGAAACCATTATATAATTAATTCTTTTTCCGCCATGTGAAAGTCCAGGTAAGAAAACTGGATGATGAAATATGAGACCAGCTAAAACTGTAATCAATCAAATCTTTTAGACATGAGTGCGTAAGTTTTTTTACTCTTAAAGTTTCTATTGGAATATTAATCCCAATATTACCAGTTAGATTGTGCCAGGGCCAGTCTGACCCTTGCTGCTAGGCCAAAGGCGGCATCTGTGATGTATCACCCCAGAGACACCTTTAGCTTGCCGATGGTTGCAGCTGGGCACTAAACAAGTCCAGGCTTGTTAGGAACTCCGTTTACCTCAGGAGGAAAGCTTCAGGCGATGGTGAAGAGAAAAAGGAGAGGATTCTGCTGGAGGGTTTAATATCCAGAGGTTTATTCCATGGTTACAGAGGTCTGAATCTTGGGAAGAGCTCCAACAGAATGCCGACCGCATGGCCTGCTTCACCTTTTAAGCTCAGGGGGAGGGGAGGGGACAGGTGAGCCACCAACCAGGTGGGAGGGGCGGGGTCTCAAGGGACGAGGAACACCTAGACAGGCCAATGACCTCTGGGCTTGAGGGGCATCCTTTGAACTTGCCCAACCACACAACGCCTTGTTGGAATGTTAAAACTGATTGACAGCCCAGCAGGGGGTGAGCGGGGGAGAAGGGTTTTGGCACACCTGGGTAAGGGACCCAGAAGTTTAAAACACACTGCAACAAGTTTCCATGTCATTCTACCATTTTAGATGAGTTTTCCAAATATGGAAATGGGTCAAAAAACATGATATTGAACTTCAAGCACTCCAGGAGCTTTCTGGCAGAATATATGAGCAAGCAGAAAATCATATATAATAATACAATCTAATAAAAAAGTAATATTATGAAGAATTTTAGAGGTACTAATAATCATTAAAAATTATAATTTTCTTCATTTACTGTTTTTCTATGAATGTAGTGCAAAACTTTGCATCTATACTATCAGACATCAAAATCAAGATTTACTGAATTTAATTTTGCCCATATAAATCCCAGGTACCCAGCCAAGGCATGCTGTCTGCCTTTCACCTCAAAGCAAATATAAAAAGGAGATAAATCAATGGCATTCTAGTGCCATCTCTCTCTTCCTCCTGACTGTTGAAGGAATATGGGAGTTTGCCTTGCAGCATCCAAATGCAGATGCCAGTGGGCATGAGGGGCTAGGACAAGCAGAAATATGTTTGGGGTTTTTTAATATGCATTGAAGTATAGATGTCTAGATACATATCAAATACCTTAAGTTCAGCCCAGGTATTACCTGGACCTTTTTTTTTTAAATTTTTTGCATTTGTCTGTTCCCCTTAAAATTAGAATTTACCACCCAGGTACAGAATTGTTTTGTTATGGTCTCTGCAGAACACACATGTTTACTTAGAGGCATACATTTTACTGGGAAAAATACATAAGGCAATAAAATACTGTGCATGATTAAAAGTTCATGCCAACTTTTAATAACATTTCCTTCACTGTTTTTTTCTTTTGCCGTAAATAGCTTTGAAGGTCCTGCAGTTTCCAGTAGGATTATTTTGATAAAAATAATTTGAACAGATATTTTCTTTCTAAATTTGACCCTGAACCATCTAAATAGATGAAGAAAAATATGCTCAGCATTGGAGAGGTAGAAGTAGGAACAAATTGCATTGACAGAGCACAGTCCTCATGCTCTTCCATAGGAATAGATCATACTGTAATACCAATGCTTGTTTAGGCATTTCAGCAATAGGCAAGTAAAATTACTTGTTGGATGGGGCTCTGAGCAACCTGGTCTAGTGAAATGAGACTCTGTCCACAACAGTGGATTTGGAACTCTTTTATGACTCATAATTCTGTGATCAGTCTCTAGTGTTATCTGGCACGAGGAGAAGCTTCTCCAATCCTGTTCTCCACAGGCAGAGAGAAAGTGCTGCAGGACCAGTTGAGGGACCACAAATCAGTTTGGAAATCTCAAGAGCTGGACTGATAGGAATGTATCAACTTCTATCAACTTCTGTTTCTGTCTTTTCTAAACACTGATTTGTAACAAAATATTTAAAAAGATATTTTCATGACCATTTATAGCCATTTGCCATTATGTTCACTCATGAAACATACTGAAATCAGCTAAGGGCAGCACAGGACCTTTAGATAAGTCCTGTCTTGAAATCTGTGTCAGTTGCAAATGATGTCTTCTCCACTACTTGGAGGATCCTTGCTGTTCTCAGAATTAGGAATTACCTTGCTGGCATCCCCAGGGCTTTACCTGGCCCTTGCATTTCTTTTCCCAGATGTTACAGGCATCATTACCATCCCTGTTGCTTTTCTGCCTGCATTACACTAGCCTGTTCCCATGTCAGTGACAATATTTCTCTATTGTTCACCTAGCACTGAGGTTAGAATTCTTTTCCTTTTTCCCTCTTCACTATTTTGTAGCATGCAGTTCACCTTCTAGTGCCAACTTTGCTTATACCTTGCTATTGATGCATGACCTAGCTGGCTACAAGTGTCATTTTTTTTCTGCTGATACTTTAATTCAAATCTACCCATGGGTGGTGGATAATTTTAATTGTTACCAGCAGGAAGCTGGGTATATTCCGATTCAGACACCTCTGTCAAGAAATGAGTGGTCATTTGTGACATCCAGGAAAATAAAAGTAGCTAAGGGCATTATCTGACTTGAACTGAGCTGACAGATTTTTACAGTTATGTCTGGAGTCCAACACCCTATGTTTAGGAAAAAAATACATGGAATATTGTGCGTGAGAAGGGAGAAAGTAAGGAAAGTCACTCTGTAGAATAAAATACAGCACATGACCTCCAAATCTCATGTGCAAAGGAATACAAAACCTAGATTTTTCCTATGTTTTAGAGACATATGGTATTTTCAACCCTAACTAACACCTTTGTTACATTTACATATTACTACTACCGTGCATAAACATTGCTGTATTTGTATGCTTTAGCAAGTGACTTGGGATATCAACTTCATTGTTGTTCACAAGAATATTTAGCTTTCTTAAAATGCCTATTTCCAACATAAATTAGCATATTCTATCAATCTTTTGGAGTACTGGAAACAATGGACCATTCCTGTTTAGAGGCTAATTAGAATGAATAAAGATTATAGAATCTAGCCATAGCTAGATCATTATACATGTTTGTCATTGGTGTATACGCACCACTTAATACAAGTAAGCGCTTTCATTTCTGAAGAACTCTTCACCAAATCTCAGGTGAGGTAAACTCATCAATGGAGGATCTGATAGTTTTCCTAAGGTCAGGCAATATAGTGCTGTCAAAGAAGGGATATTAAATAAACCTCATGGTGTGACACAACTTGACAAACAAGGAGCTCAAATGCATGTGCTGTAACCTTGTTCAAAATACTGTCTGCAAAACAAGCACACAGCTGTGTGACTTCATGTTGCTGTTGTTACAGGGAAGTATTAAAGAGAGATGAGGAAATCTACAGAAGATCTATCCCAGAAAGATCAATGTGCTATGAATAGGCTTATCATCTCACACATGCAGAAATAACCAGTGGACTGTGTCTTGAGGAGTTACTAAAAAGCCACTCTGGCAATTGTATACTACCTAAATGAACTCAGGATAGCTCTATGCACTTGCTGGTAAATTAATGTCCCAATGATCTCTGATGTAGTGGTAGTGGTTTAGGGAAACGGTACAACTGCATTAACACAGTGTAGTATCAAAAAAGAAAAAAAAAAATCCACTTTTCATCAGGGCTGCTTAGCTGGGGTCTGCCCCTAGTCTGAACAAGTGCTACATGGGCCCCAGTGCTAAGCGTTGGCCACTTTCACATTTCCCCAGCAAAGCCACGGTTTTCCTGGGCCATCAAGAGAGGCTTAGCAGCTGAGTTTCATCAATATGTTGCACAAGCCAGTTATTCTGTCTCTGAAGCATCCTGATTGAATATATATGCATTGTTTTATCCTGAGCCAGGCTTCCCTAACAGTTCTGGATGATGACAGTTTCATAAAATCTTCCCTCCAACCAGTGACAATGTAAAACCATAATGAAAACAAATTCAAACCCTGATTGCAACCCACAGTGATATTGCAGAAGGATGATATTTTCTACACTTAATAAAAACATCCTTTCAATAGGCTTTTGTACATCTCAAATGGGTAACAACCGGAAGAATGTAGAGTGTGATATGTGTCAAAATCCTCACAGGTTGATATTTCTTGTCAGAATGGCAAGAACATAATATAGAGAAATCTTTAGAACCAAGTGGGGCACTGTTTGCTCAGCTAAAAACCTGCTTTCATCTCTCATAAGCACTCAATGAAAAAAATATTCTATTGACATATCAAAGTTTATATGGGTTGCCAAAGGAAAATAAGGCTAGGAAGCTAGGGTGTTTGTCAGAGATAGGTAGAATGAGATCAAGACACTGCCAGCAGCTGACAAGGCAAAAGATTGTAGGTCAGCACTAATAGCATGTGATTTAGCTCTAAGAAGCCACTTGTCATATTGCTGCAGCCTGAACACTGTCTCTTAACTGCTCATTCTTTGCAACAGGCCCACTTTAGCCTTGGTGATTCCAGCGGATACTCATGCATCAGGTCTGTTAACTGAACTACTGACAAAGCCTCTAACCTCTACCCAGTAAATCACCCAGTTAGCTGAAACACAATCAGGTTGCTGTTAACAGGGTTTCATTTTCCATTTTGTTATTTACTGGTGCAGCTGGAGGGGATTTCTCATGCCATTATGTTGCAATCTTCTCTAAAGTTAGCCGAGTTGATTTGGCAAAGAAAGGCATTGCCATTGCTTGCCCTGCTAGACCCTTACATGGACATACAAACAGCCTCCCTGCTTAGCTGACCTCATACAACAATGCTGGATCTAGTTCCCCAGGGAAGTGTTTGTCAGCAGCTATTCCCCCATACTCATACTGTGAAATCCTAAATACAAACAAGGAGAGTTTTTTATGCTGCTTGCTCAATTACTATTTACTTTTTTTGTTCTCAGCATGTCCTATCATTCATGAAGCAGGAACTATTTGTAGAAAATTTCTCAAAAGATATGAATGGATTGCTAAATTTTTTTCCTGGCATATTTCCAGTGTTCTGCCTTGTTTTAATCAAAATGGGTGGAACACATATTGCACTTGCTTGCACTGCACTAAATCACTTTAATAAACTCACTGCAAAATTCAGTCAAATGTTGCAAAACTTAGTACTGACAATCTGTCAACACTCTAAGGCATTTTGCTCAACAGGATGTGTTACTAAGTAGTCTGCCCTTTCAGTTTAATTTCTGGATTCCTGAAAAAAAATTCCCCCTTGCTGTTCTCCTGAGAATCCTCACATATGTCAGTTTTACAAAAACTAAGTTGCAGAATTATCAAGTGTATGTTTTCCAGGTTTTCTCAAGGATCAGTATAGTTGCAGACCCATTCTGCTCCTCTACGGTACCACTTTCTTCTTAGAACAGAGGTCTACCATTCACCCCAAAAAGGAGAAGATATCTTCTGAAATAAAAACATGTGAAAGGGGAAGGGTATTTCAGAGAAGAATGGTCCTTACACTCAAATACTAAATATAAAACCTGGTTATCAGCTAAAAGGTCTTTACCTGAAGCTATGTGGATGCAATGGGACAAATCTGTGTGAATACGCACACACAAAGTCACTGTGATGAGTTCCCTCTGCCACACTGACATCATCTTTGTGCTAATTTTCAATGCCAGTTTATTCTAAAAAATTCATTCCCATCCATATTTTTAAAATTCTCAAAGTTTTTCCCGTGAGTGCTCAATGTAAGTTTAGTTTTAACTACAGCTCAGTAAACTGGGAAGAGAACTGCTGGGATCTGGATGTGAGCCTCGGGGAGCAGCAATCACATGGCGCTGCTCTCATCTTGTTGTACACAATTGATCAACACCACTTGGGTCGTGTCTGCTGGGCTGCATGCAGACAGTGTACATGGTCATGTAGATAACACACAATTACAATATTTCCACAAATATTAGGTGAGAAGAATAAGATGCCAAATTTGCCATGTAAACTACAAGGCGTGAAATATTAAATCAGTTTAACTTAATACTTACATACCATATATAAATTATTGCTGTCATTCAAGCCAAAAGAGGGTCCTGGCACACAGACAGACTCCCACAAAAGTGGATGAGGCTATACCTGGGGGTGTACCTTGTGTAGGGTAAGGTATTTTCTATCATGCTGAATATCAGCATGGTGACTGGTTAGGTATTAGAAGAATAAAGCATTAAAAGAAAACATTGTTCTAAATTATCATAGCTCTTTCAGAAGCCTATTGGTCTACTGAAATTAATATTATTGATCATTTGTCCAAAGCAGGAATATTCACTTCCTCATACCCTCCTCTAAGCACAATACCCCACCCTGCAAATTACCTCAAATAATATATTTCCTAGGAGGCTACTCAGGGCAAACACCCCAGAATTCTGTGTTTCTGTTTCATACAGACTTGCAGTTCAGCAGCTCTTATAAATTATAGGATCTAATTATGCTCATTAAAACTACTTGAGGACCTAAAAAGGGGCCATCAACTAGACCTCCAGTGACACCTGTTGCTGTAAAAGGCAAGGGTCCACTTTATACCCATTCCTGTCTCACAGCCCTGTTTGCAGAATATCACCTGACTATGTAAGAGATGCATACCTGAGAGAGGCCACTGGCCTGTCGAGTGAAATGGCTGTGGAAAATGCAGTGTTTGCAGAAGGCAAAACAAGATCCATTAATTTCTCTTTCAGAGTCAGTGGGAGTCTCAAATCTAAAATCCCCAGCAGTGTGGAAAATGTGACTTGCACAGAGACAGTTGCCATATGGTTACTTCTGAATTTACCTGCTGTTCCAGCACGCTTGTAGCTGCCCTCTCAGCTGTGCATTTGATCTCTCCCATGAATTAAGAGAAGGGGCTGAGGTCATCCTAGGTGTCACATCCACATGTGACTGGGGTGGCTGGTGGCCATCCTGGTATTGCATTTGCACGGCTGGAACTGCTTAGAACCAGGATTGTACCTTCAGTGTTCACTGTTATGTCTGTGGGTCTATTTCTTTACAGCTTCCCCTGTGTCAGGTCCCCACAATCCTGACAGGATGGACACCATCCTCCAGCCCTGAGGAGCCCTGCTGACTGGCTCTCCTACAGCAGACCCTCCTGCCTCTGCTTCATCCCCATGCTCCATGGTGCTCAAGGAAACCTGGTCTCCAAATTCTTGCAAGCTGAGCTGGTCTTGCTGCTTCTTAAACTCATAGGCACTAAACGTGCCCCTATCCACAATGTTATGGTGTTCCTCCCATTGCACCTAGAGCGCTCTTTTGGGTCTCTGTCTTCCAGGGTCTTTCTCCAGGACTTCTCTTCAAAACTGCAAAAACTCCTTAGGTCAGCTATTTCGTCTAACCTTACCTCTCCTTAAATGTAAATCCAAGCTTCAGATTTCTCTGTGAAAGCATAACCACCTAATTCTTTCTCTGCCTCAGAGCTGACACTGTGTCTTTCCAGGTTTATATTTCACCTAACTCACATATGGCTTCATTTTGCTGTGTCTGGGAATTTGCCGCTCCCAAGCCACCACACCCTGCAGAAAAGCTTTTCAAGAAACCTTTTGTAGGCTTTAGCTTGCCTGATCTGTTTTTCTTCAGTTACTAAGGTTTTACAAATGAGTTTTAACCCAAAAGTTGTCAAGGAACAATGAATTCATATCCTTTAAGAAAGTACATTATAATTTTTTTGCATTTTTTGTAGTATCAGCTGAAATCCTGGATTATTAAAAGACAGATCTGCCAAATCATCACACAGGGAAAACTGTGAGAATCCTTCCAGGCACTTGGGGCTTTTTTAAGAAACAGCTTCTGAATTTTTGTGGTATTAAGATCTTATAAAGTAAAGAGCAAGAAAAGTTCCCTCCTTAATACTGATGGGGCATGTGAAGCATTTGGCTACTGACTACACACTAGTTTCATAAGCAGTTTAAAAGACAGCTTAGGCAATGAATCAATGCTCACATAATTTTCTGCCTCATTATCAGTGTCTGTTCTCTGCTAAAGACAATGCTGTTCAGAGGGTTTTGCTTATGTGTAACAAATTACATTATATTAAACAAAAGTTGATTTATGCAATTACAAAGACTTTAAAAACAATTAAAAGAGAGTTGTTCATTTGAGTTTAATTTTCTCATGTTTGGGGATTTTTTCATTTTGTTTTCTAGCATCATATAACATGACTCAGATGTAGGACCCTGAGCTCCATTTTGGATCTGCCTTTCAGGGTCTGTTAGACATAAAGGGAACTAATTACAGTAGAGGACATTGCAGGGACTAGAAAAGGGATCAATACATGCATTCCCCTAAGTGTTCAGGCATTAAACCAATGCAGGATTTTTCTGAGGACTAATAAAGGCATTCTGGTTTTACCCAATTCTTCTAATTTTCCTGAGTTTCATCCCTGCTCGCTAGCACAAATCTTTTTTCATCACTATGTTCAAAACTCTTAATATGACAGGCATAATTTAGCTTCCATTTTGTTTTATTCAAGGTATTGTTTCTATGTCTGGTAGACCTTGTCTTTTTCCAAACAGTAAGAGTCTTATTTTATTAGTGCTCTGAAGTGCATTCACAACTTATTAATCATAGAAAGAAGCACAAGGCCACTCAAACTACTTTTAAATACAAATACATAAATATAGAGCTTGAGTCTTGAGTAGTCTCACTGTTGCTACCAACTAATTTTGCCAATTAAACTTGGAGTTCTTGGTCATTTGCTGTGTTTTGGAAATATGCAGACCTCAGACAAAGAGTTAGTTACCAAATCAGCAATTCTAGAGCAACAATTCTTTAACAGATTTCCTCTTTTTATGTATGTAAAACAACCCACATTTGAGTCAGTGAGTCCAACATAACCAGTTTCTACCCAACTATTTGGATGCTTAATCTGTGAGTTTCTATCATGGTATGCATGCCAAATAAAGCCCCTTGAAATATTTAATTCAGATGCAGACATATCTGTTGTGGCTGCCAGCCCAATTGTGCTAACATTAGGTTTAGCCATGATTAGACACTGATTTACGCATTCTGATGTCTTTCTTTTACAATAACATCATGAACCAAGTGACTTGGGAGGAGTTTTTAGAGGGAAAATTGCACTGGGAATATCAGTTATTACTGAAAATATAATGAGGATGTCTAGCAAGAATGTCCTCTCTCAGCACTGAGGCTAAAACAGGCTCATTAAAAATAAAAAATAATGTAGCATTTAATGACGTTTTGAAATTCTTACATTTAATCTTTAGTAGAACACACTCATGGAAAGAGTAATGTATTTCTGTCAGGCAGTCTGCTGAACACTGCCTGCACACAGCAGCTTCCCTAGTTTGGGTAGGAGACCTTTTATAACAAGGCTCTATTTTTGAAGAGTTGTGTTCATGGAAAATTTATGTCTCCAGCATTCTGTATCCCTGGTACACTCATTTTTCCACCTTTTTTTGTTTATCCCAGCATTATTCTATCAAATCAAATTATGATTAAGGCAGTATATTTTAAAATAAATACGCCTTGTTGTGTACTATTGTTTTACTTCTACACAGCTCTGTAGAGACCTGCTAGTCCAAGCAACTTGCTCCATATTGAGAAAGTGTAAGCCTGAGGTGTAGGCTGAATGCTGGTGGTGGCTTGCAGTCAACTGAGATGAAGGGAGGTTATCTGGACATTGGGACTGGAAAGCTATAGGTGGCCAAGCACAGTGCCAGGCATAAAAAAATTTGGTGTGTGTATATACATATATATATATATATTAGGCACATTGAAAAACTCCATCAAAACAAGACTGCCTGTGAGAAAGAGACAGAAAAATTTTAAGACTAAATAATTTTACATAGTTTTAAATTATATGTTTGTAAAATACACATTCAAATAGTATGTCAAATATTAGTTTGATATCTAATTAGTAATGTTAAATTCAAAGTAGAACAATTTATTTTACTCAGAAAGGCATCCAGAAAGGTGCTGGAAATAGAAATTAAAAATAAAATTTAAAAGTTAAAAAAAGGGGGGAGAGGACGAAATAAAAACAAACAAACCCCAAGCAAACGAAACAAAAACAAAAAGGAAAAAAACAATATAAAAGTCCCTAAAGATTTTCATTTAAAATGTAAAGCCTTGGTAGATAGAAAGTTGGGAAGCATTGCATTAGGCTTAAGGGGCAGCAAAGATTTTATTGTTGTTGTTGTTGTTGTTGTCGTTATTGTTATTATTATTATTATTATTATTTAGCTAAGAATAGACTGAGATACAGGAATGGGAAGGAGAAAAGTCATTGCTTAGTAGTGTTCCTGTCTCGTACACTGTATTTTGTTCAGTTCAACCAAAATCTCAAGTACATGGCAGAAACCCAGGAGCCCACAGATGGGTGATGAGGAAGATGAGGGTGACCACTGATCCACTCTGTGGGATAAGAAACCACTTTCAAGAAAAACTCCAGAGATTGGGACCATTCCTTCAGGAGGAAGACAAATAGCCAGGAAAAAGAAAAGACAACCTTAGAGAAGGTGGCACGTGTGAGTGACAAAGACTATACTTAGTCAGCAGAGCACAATACAAAACTCCCACTAAAGTGCAAAATAATAAAGGGAAAGCCAATAAAATCAAAAGAGAGCAACATTTAGTGGACATGCTTGAAGCTAAATATTGTTTTCCTGCTGTGAGGAGCCAATTAGCACAACATGTATTTGATTCTGAAGCACAGAGTGTGCTCTTATGGCTAATTAAAACATTCTGAGCTCTAGGTTCAAAATTTGAGGTATCAGTCTCTCGTGTAGATATTGAAGCGGCAAGAGAAAGCTATTTAGCCTCTGAGCAGAGCTGAATAGCTGTTTGATGATTGTTATTTGAAAATCTGCTTGTAAAATCCAGTACTTATTGGTGGGACAGTGCACCCTGGGTTTGCTGGGTTGCTGGCCTGATTTGGCACTGTGGTTTCCACATCCCTCAGCGCCACAAGATCACAGCAATTGCTGGAGTATCTGCACCAATGCCAGGGGCAGGGCAGCTTTCACCATTTATAAACTGCTGAAAATATGATGAAGCGCTAAATTCAAAGTTAAGGAATTAGGTCTCCTTAATCCACTTGCTTTATAGGCTCTAATGAATAATTTAAAACATGAAAGAATTTTTTTTAATGAGCACAATTGCCAACATATCCTTCCATGAAATGTGAACAACAACCTTTTAATCTTGAGATCCTATTCAAAAGCAAAACCCTAGTGCAATTGTTCAATTAAAAACAAACATTGCAGTACCATCAGCAAATCCGTACTTCATCCTTTGTACACTGCTGCTTAAATATTCTTCATCTACCTTTTACCCAGGGTAGTCAATAAAGTGTATTCTGCTTATGGAGTGACTTTTTTTCCACAATACAGTCAGCAAATTATTAACAAATGTTGTGACTATGCATGCAGACATGAATAGTTGTATTTAACACTGTCCACTGCCCTAGCAAATAATTCCAATGGACCCAGTTCTCATCTACTTTACGTTGGTACAGTCCCACAAAAAGCCACAACAAAAGTGTGTAAGGAGATGAGAATAAAACACTTCTGTATGCAGAGATAGAGAAATGCACCTTATGTTGCAGAAATACATGTGTCTAGGAAAAATAAGCAGTATCAAACATGAAGAGAAAGTTGCTTAATTCGTGAACTGAGAGTTTAATAACAAACAGTATATTTTTGTCATGACTCAAGTTTTATTGCAACCCTTTTGAACTTCAGACAGCTGTAATTTCCTTTTGTCTATCAGCCAAAAGAAGTTTTACCTCAGTTTAGTATTTTGCAAGGAATGAAAGAAAGAATGACTCAGATAATTGTATTTGAAGCTGCTGGGTAAGGCTATTTTCACTCCCTAGAGGTAATGTTTTTATGCCAAGCTTGAAGTTTTGAACTACAAAATAAAAAGTGTACTAAATACTGATTTTATTAGCCCTTTAAGCTTTTTGTTTTGAAATAATGGGAGGAAAGATCATAATATTTTTATATGTGTAATAAATCAATCCTAGAAAGAGAGATGCAGTGCAATGCAATTATTTAATATTAGCAGTTCTCTTGGCTTTCTTGGAACTTGTCTCCATGGGAATAGTTTGTGTTGCTGCCATCCTATGTACTGTCAGAAGTTCATTTCACTCCCATCACCACTGTTTTAGAAAAGCCAGCAGGCTGCAGAAGCAGAACCAAAGAACTGAGAGTCTCATTCAGAGATCTTCATATCAGGAGCATATTCCCACCCTATGATAAATGTTGTATATGCCATGAACCATAGGCAGCTCATTCATCTGCGCACCTCAACAGGAACAGCACAAAGAACAGGGAACATAAATGAAGGTGAGAGCTCCCTAAATCTTTCATAGACCCAAAAGATTTTGCCCTGTAATCTAAAGATGACCAAGGCTCCTGAGCAGCTCTTGCTTGATAGCTTGTTTGTCCATGCCTATTGGATACTGAGGATCAGGAAGGCCCCTTCAGTGCCCAGAATTATTTGAGAATACATTAGGCTGCCAAGAGATGTAGGTGCAGCAACAAGCAGCAGAGCCTGGAAGTGATAAGCATCTAGAGACTCTTACAATGCTGGGTATATTTCCTGAAAGGGAAGAGATTAATCAGATTATTCTCCCTATGCAAAAATCCCATTCACCACGCCTCAGCTAGCATGGCACCCTTTCCAAAAAACTCTCCTCCCTACTCACTTCCATATGCTTCTTTAAAGCTCAATAGGGCTAATTACCCCAGTGAAGCAAAACACCTGCACACTCTGTCTTTACAGTGCAGAAAACTAAGTTCTTCAGCTGAAGAAGGTTATGGACAAAATAAATACACTGTGCAATATCCATGTATTTGGTAAGTTTATATCTGTGTATTTGTTCACACACCCACATCCCTGGATCTCCACGCACAACTTATTTACTCAGGGTAAATTCCAACTCTTTGGTTGACTACATTTGTATTGACTGCATGTCTGTTGTTGAGATTCCTGCAAAGCATGTCACTGCATTTTTGGGGGGCATTTTATGTGATGCGGTGACTTCAAAATGAAATTGTAGCAGTGGTGTGTCTACCAAGCCACCCACAACCTTTGCAGGTGCAGAGGTAACTGTGGCTCATTTAGCTCACCTCCACCAGCCTCTTTGCTCTTACTTAGAGTGGCACATCTTATTTCAGAAAGCCTGCTTAGCATACATCTGCCCTGCAGAATTAGCTCAAATTACCTGCATGCAGGTTAATCCCTTGAGTCAAACCTGCCACGTTGTAAAACACTGCTTAAAAAACACAGAACAGGGTGTAGCTGGAACCTGACTACATGCTGGCATAGCTTCACCCTGCACTCATAGTCCCTGAGCAGCTGGCCAAGTTCAGACTTGAGTGCAAACAAGGGATCTGGAAAAGCTCAGGGAAATGAAAAAAACTGTGCAAGGGCCATCGCTGAGAGATAATTGCATTTAGTGTTTGATCAAACACAGCAGCAAGCTTTAAGAATACATCTAATAAATTATTTTTTCCCTCCACCATTGAGATGAGAGCTTTTAAGGGAGTTCAGGTGTAGAATTAAATAATCATACTTTTTCACACACCTCTAACTTTCCTAGTCCTTGGCTGCCCCTCTGGGGAATAGCAGTTTTTTGCATTCTGTCTTTGATCCAGTGTCCCAGATCTGAAAGATTTTGGTCCAATTTGTCTCCCACCATTAGTTTGCTTTTCTTATGCTTTAAAAGTAGTTGATAGAGAATTTTCTGTGAAGTCTTGCTGCTAAAACTGCTGTAATGATAATATTAATAAGATGTAAGACAGCCAAATAATGCATCAGAGACTCGTGAAGCTTTCCTCTAAAAATATTGGAATGCAATATATGGAAAGTATTACATATCAAATTGATTTTTCATGGAAAAGCTTAATGAGTCATAACAAGATGGGATAAAAGTTCTGAAATTCCTCCTAGAAAATCTAGAATTTTTCTTCAGTAGGTAATTGATACTGCAGCAATGCATCTGTTGGACAGATGCAACTGTCACTGTTAAAAAATGCAGCCCAAGATGATCATGCAGGAACCATTAATTTGTGATGGCCAAGTCATATGTATCCTCGAGCATGTTTGATAGCTCTCAAGAGTGCTTCACCTCCCAGACTGATCCAGAGGTCACAACTCCTGAAAAGCTCAATTTATCAAATACCTTCTTGGTGATATCAGATCATTGAAGAGAAACATCAACAATGCCATGGAGAGGAAAGAAACTAAAAATCAAATTCCACACCTCAGAGCCTGGGACAGAAGGAACTTACCTAAACATGTAAGTAACTTACATATTCATGTAAGTAACTTGAATAAATGTACAGATGATTTTAAATTCAGATTTTACTTGTTCCTTGGTATAGATATCTCTAATTTTAAACAATAATTTGTTTTAAATTTATTTGTTTCTAAGAAGGTAACATGAAGTTGTATTTTCTACTTTTATAGTTATGGGTTATAGTTGTAAAATAACCCACCTGAACATACTTTTTATTTACATTTTCTGCACAATGTACTAGAAGCCCAAAGCTCAGGCTAAAGTAGAAAAATCTGCTATTTAACCCCAGTGCATTAAAGACTTTGGCCATATGAAATCCCATAACAATTAAAGAAAGACTAAAATATCTAACTAAATATGCAGCAGTGCAGAAACAATTTTAAAAGACCTCTGAATCAAGTAATTTGTGTGATTTTAAGGGAATGTTTCAAGCAGGTGCATCAATCTGTAAATTAAACAAAAGGAAATGAAGCAAAGTTGAGAAAGGAAGTAAGCTAAATTTTACTTTTAATTTGTTCAGGTGGGATTAAGATTCTATCTGTAATTCAGGGGCTGTCAGAATTCCCCATTCTATAACTCACAGCCTTATTTTATCTTTTTATTTCATGCACATGTCCAGTGTAGAAGATGACATGTTTCAATCAATCATTCCCACTTTTTGTGAGATGCCATGCCATCCATCTGAAACACTACCTTCTTTGAACCTACGTACTTTCCATGAGTTTCAGGATCCTAGCTAACCAATCACTGAATGTTATGCTTGGCATTTGCTCATTCCTATAAGCTTACAAGGTCTGTAATGCAGAACAACTCTTCTGAGGAAACGTGAGGCAATAACTACAGGAAGGAGGGGGGGAAATCCAGGCTGGTAAAACCAAAATATTTCAGTATCTAGAAATCCGAGTGTAAAAAGCTTCCACAGGGTCTGATACCAGCATGTCTTCTAATATGTACCAGGGAAAGTATATATAATGATGCTGAGAGCAAGTAAACAGCCAATAAAGGGATTTGCTGTTTACCATTGTTAGCAACTCCTGGGAAAACTTCAAAGATTTCTGTAGAGTAAAAACCTGCTGTTTATACATTAGACATGTACACTGACTGTACTAAAGAGATCACTTCATCCCTGAAAACTTGCTCTGTGCTTAGCAGTTCCATTGCTACTCTGCTTTTGCAGGAAAGTTCTGTCCACCATGCTACATCCACTCCTCGTACATCTCCCCTTGCACTCAGCCTACCCTACTGGTGTCTGAAATAAATGCACATTTGCCCTTGGTTTGCAGAGGGTTTCTTTCCAACAAGCTGTCAATAACAGTATCTTCTGAAAAAGAAGATTTCATGCTATTAGAAGAATTCCCAGCTCCTTAGATGAATGTTCTCAATTCCTTTTGACTTCTTTAAATTTTTTTTCCCCTAAACAAGTCTTTTTAACATCAATTGCACTACACCATGATCATATGAAATACCATCTGCCAGTAGACTCACAATTTAAGAGGCTCAATGAAAGGCATATTTATTTTAGTATTTTACATTCTTAGGCTTCCATTTTTATTGGGAAATAATAAAGTAGTTGCTCCAGAAGTCTCTCTTTGATAAATGCTCTAAAAATTTAGACTGATAACTAGAGACCTGCTAGAGCAATCAGGCAGTTGAATCTGTGACAGTAAAATTGCTCAGATAAATAGTGCAGATAGAAGAACTTTGAAGGACTATTTGAAATTTGACTTTTTTTCAGTGACACTTTTTAACATATGAATATCTGATTAATTACATTGCTATTAACAAAATTACATTCTAGCCTTATTGTAGCCATGGTTAAACATAAAGTGAAAAGAAATGGAGAAGATGTCTGCATTTCCTTTTGTCCAAATTTCAACAGCCAGTGGGAGCAATCTGCAGGAAAAAAATCTGAAAGCCTAACACAAAATCAATCTTTGAAATGGATATAAATAGGACTATTTTGTTTAAAAAAACCTGAAGAGTTTATTGCTCAGTGGCAACAGATTAGATACAAGGTGCCTGAAGTCTAGTACACATTCTTTGGTTATAGAAGGAAAGATTCAGCTTGTTTGAAGTGTGCTTCCAGATGAGCTCATTCCTGAGTTTGATTTGAGTCACAGGAAGACTTATATGTACATCATGACTTATAGACATGGAATTTAAAGCCATCTGTGTCATTAGGATTATTTATCAGACGTGGTTTGCATGTTCCTCAGAGGCTGCAAAACATTAGAAAAGGCAAAATACACAAAAGCCACTTCCCTTTTTCCTAAGGTTAGTAGGGCATGGAGAAGCCACTACAACTGTAGGATGAATTGGAACAGCTGCTAAATGCCTGTAATTGCTGAAAAATGTTACCTTCCCAGCAGGAACAGATATTGGTGTCTCCAACAAGATCTTGGTCTCCATTCCTAAAGCAGAGTTACACTCTCCAAGGATTATAATGTGTTCCAATAGACACTTTCAAAAGAGGTCAGGGAATAAATGCTGAACACTGGCAGGACAAAATCAATTCTGAATTTAGTCAGTAATTTTCTTTACATTTCCCTTGTATTTTTTTCAAAAACGCCCCCTTCTGAAAGAAGTATGAAGTGATGAAAAATTGCCATGTTCCAAATCTGAAGGCTCCTACGTGAGAATCAGTGGCTTCTGGTGGGACAATCACTGGCCTGTGGTGGGTGGGATAAGCCTTGGAATGTCACTTGAATGCAACAACAACTTATTGTTTACACATGCGTGACAGAAATGGTATTCTTTGCTATCTCATCACTGGTATACCTCTTAAACTACACTGAAACTTTATATTTACAGTAAATAAACTTACAAATGGATGTCAAATGGAAGTGAAGTCTATGTATTACTATTATTTATTCATTAGTCTTCTATGGATTTAGTACCCAGAGACAGTAGATACTTTACACAGCAAGACAAATGCCTGTCAGAAGACAGTAGCAAATAAGTAGCAAAGAGAGAAAGGCAGTAATATTATATTCCTGCTTTCTACTTCTTACTATGCATAATAGGTTTGTATATTTTATTGCAAACCTAAAGCATAATAGGTTGGTGCATGACAGTAGGGTGTTAAAATGAAAATACAGCTTAATTATATACAAGGTTTGAAACAATTTGTTAAGGTGGAGCAGCCCAAGCTGACATAGCAGTCACAGGAGCTCTGCAGCAGTGTTATACAGTGTTATACTGCCAACAAGGGCTAACAGTGTATTCCAGCCTCTCCGTGCTTTTCTGTGCATTTCTGAAGGTTCTCCCAGAAGCTGCTTTATAGCTCCATCCACGTTTCTAACATGTGATGTCTCTGGGTAAATATGTGGGGTCCTCAGAATCTCTCTCTTGCAGTTCCTCATGAAAATTTAAACCCAAGTCATGTTTTTCTGATATAATAATTCAATCTTGTTAAAACAAAGGTTTAAAAGTTTGATATAATGTATAAAACATGTGACAAAGATGGTTTTGTTTTTATTTTCTGCTTGGGACAGAGGCTGGGCCTTAAGTTATTTTTAGGATGTTGCATTTCCTTTTGCTTTAACTGCGGTTTTTCTCCTGCAATGGAAGAGGCCCCACATTTCAAGTGCTGGTGTTCACATAAGAAGCAGCTTGGGTTATTACTATCAGCAGACAGGGAAGTCAGGAAACCTCTGCCCTGTGCTCTGTTTTTTCAAACAAGTTCATTTGTTCCTTGGAGGTCCAAAATTAATTTCATTCCATTCGCTTTTTCAGGCAACAGATGTTTGGATGAGAAACTTACATCCAGCAGTTTTAGGTTCATAGCAGAATTATGCTTGATAAAACCTGATAAATGCAGGCACTGTATAAAGAAAAGCACTGTAGGGCTAGAACTGCAGCCAGACCTTGGTTAATTTATGTAGAGAGGAAGGGAGAATGGCTTTTTCCCATGCTTCAAGTTAATGCTAGAAGAATCCACTTCCTTTGAGAAAAGTGGCAACTGACCTTTTTCTGCACAGGACAGCTTATTGAAGTGAATCTTTAGCACTTCATGCAGAAGTGCTTCCAGTCCTTTAAGTGCTTTTTTAAAAAATAGATAAACTGTAGATAAACTTTCTGAAGAATTTTAGTAAGAGTTCACAATTCACTTACATAACAGTTATTCTAGAAAGCTGCAGAGTGTGAAATGTGATTTCCTTTCTGTGGGAAGAAAATTTAATGGTATGAAATATCTTACTGAGGATGCACTCATATAATTTTGCAAAATGTTGTACAAAAAATACAGCAAAATTCTAATTTCACATCTCACATTACATTTTACAGGCCTTCTGCTTCCAAAACAGCTATATTTTATAATGTCAGCTTCAAACACAGTGGAAAGCTTGCAGAATGGGAAAGTGATTTGCTTAGACTGAAGGAATGAAAACATTTCTAGATCAGTTGGTAGCATCTGCCACTAATAGAGAATTAGGGAGCTAATTTCCTCAAGGACAGATTACTTCCTAATTGTCCATTTTAAAGGTTCTTCTTTATGGTTGGCATTTATGGTGTGGTAGTTCCTACAGATCAAACTAGTACTGCATGCTGAGCAGACACATGAGAAATAAATAGTGGCAAAAATAACAAATAATCAAAATAATAGGGTACTGGCTGACAACAAAAAATATTCAGATGTATGGCATAATTTCCATCACAATTATTTTTGCTATAAAGTATGAATGGATCCAGACAAATGACTGTTAGTAAACAGTGGCATTTTCTATAGCTTTTCATTAACTCCTACATTAGAGCCTTGGTCACGTGAGTTTTTAAGAGCTTCCAGCTTTCCTCAAAGCCTCAAATAATGTGTGTATTATTTTGGACTAAAATATCACTTTCTCCCTTTTAAGTCAAAATTTCCAAGAAAGAGGGGAAATATCCATTCTCCATCAGATGAGCAATATTTCAAGCTCACGTCTCATGTCAGAATTTCTTTTCTCCTACAACACCCTCTTTACAAACATCTATTACGGAGAAAATTTTGAGTCACTGTATATGGAAATAAATGCTACTTTTCTTTCCCTGTTATTTATGATCTTGTTGTGATCCAGGAGAAAATGATGGAATAAACATAATAAACTAGGTCAGCTAATTATATAATCGCACAAATAACTATAAAAAGAAGCAAACAAGAAGCATAAGGGTAAAGGGTTATATACACATTGGTGCATTAGGCCATAAAAGGTATTTTCCACTCTGCCAGCCAGCAATACTGCAAGTGTCTCTTCAGACTAATCATATTAAACTGAAGCTAATATGTACTATGAGAGTGGAACAGAAGAATTTTTCTACATGGCCTAGAACTGCAGAGTGTGAGGGCTACATATACAAAGTTTAACCCCAAAATATTCTGAAAGTGTATTAAGAATGGATAATCTGCATAAAAGGGAACATTTAAAAGACAAAATGTGCTGTGTATTTTTCTGCAGAAGTGTACTTAAGAACAGAGGGTGAACAATATGGAACAAGGGAGCACTGGGTTGTTGCTGCAAGTAAATTTCCTGGGTAATTTTTACTTTGCCTTATGAAACAGCACTGTAGCTCTGGGCTTTTTCTTTGTAGTGGCTGTGCTATTTTGATTGCCTGATGACAACTCTTTTTTTTCGGCCTTTCTCATTTGCTTGCGGGAGTTTTATTATAAAGGGAGATGCACAGAGAAGATCCAAAGAGGGAAATACTGACAATCCCAAAAGACTGGCGGGTACAAGCCACAGAAACATAATTTCTCAGCAGATCATACATCACACCTTTGCTCATTTGTGATAATGTGCTATGGTGCCTAATGTGTTAGGCTGACTTCCAGTGGGTTTATCCCTGTTGCACAGTTTGGGTTGAGTATTCAAGTTTCCATTTAGAATCTTTGCTAAACCTAACTTTAAGGTTGTGCTTTACTTTTCCTGTGTTAAGAAAAGGGCTTCAGCATGTGCCAGTATTGTGCTGAATCGAGACTTCAGTGCATGCCTAAAAGTAGGATACTTTTTTTCCTTTTTTCCCAAAAAGGGTTGTCTCAGATTTCCTGTAAATAGCACAAGCTCTTATTTCAGGTACCTCAAGGTGTATCAAAACACATTGTTCCATATTTTTTCATACATCATACTAACTTTAAATAATCATTACTATACTTCAATCCACAGCCTGCCAAGCTTCTCACAGGGGTGCAGAAGGGAGAGAAAATTAATTTCATTTACATCCTTCTAAGACTACATAAAGATCTGTTACTGTCTCCATCTGGGCTTCTGTCAGTACTCTAGGAGATGCTGCAGTGAAAGTATTTTGTAACTATCCTGGGAATATTAATGCTAGCCATTCCTGGGGAGTGGAGATGGCATAAGAGTAGTATTTGAAAACTTTTGATTTGATACACTGTATTTTACTGAGATGACTTCAAATTGCTAGGGTATGGTATTCATCTTCTGTTGAGCTCATAATAAGAATACTCCTTTGATGAGCTCAGGTCTTCATGTTTTACTGCCAGAGATTGAACCTTGTTTCTAGTGTATGTTCTTCCCACTGAGTTTGGTAGCATCCATCAAATCAGAAGTGTCCTGACAACATTTCTTTGTGTCCCTTCTAATGCCAACATATTGTTTTATGTCCTCATCTTCAGTATTTCCACACAATTTTTCAGTCTTCATGAATGGTAGGCAGTGGATGTGACTTGAAATTTCAGCTGAGTTGGAAAGGATGATCAACAGATCTGTTCCCTCTCTGTTGCCATGTATTCTGACAGTTGTTTTATATGTTTTGTTAGAGTTTGCTTTCTCATCTGCTGACTGAATTGCTCATAAAATGGTATTCATAGGTGCTTTTCAGATACTCCTGCACAGCCTCCTTGATTGCTCATTCTTTGTGTCCTCTACTTTTGGGTTTGTTTTGTTTTGTTTCTAAAAAAACACATAAACTCCTTCTGAGAATTTGCTTTCTGATGCAGCAGATTTCCAACCGTTCCTTTTTTCTTCAGATCACTTAATTTCAACTATATAATTCTCCCTAAATGTATATAGGTGTAATATATCAGAATATCGTCATAGCATCTGACCTTTCATTCATTCCATTTTGATTTCTGCTTAAAAACAGGGGGCTCAAAATTCCTTTAATGTACTCATTCTGTATGCAAAACTGCATGTGGTGAACAAATTACAATCATTGTATCACAAGTTTCAGGAAGGACTATGCAAAATCGCTTTTTTCCCTTGGTATCTGAAAGGATTTGATTTCCACTCAGAATATTTAACCTTCCTGAGCCATGTCTACATGTTTTACATAATGATTATAATTCTGTGATGTTATTTTTGTGTAGACATTATAGAAACTGCATGCTCTAATAAAAAACACTGTCTGTAGCTGAATATCTGCACCACTTAATTTTTCTGCTTTTATAGGAACAATGCTTGTAGTGTTTTGCTACATTTTTTGTGTGTGCTATGGTTTAATGTCTTTGACATGAAACATGTATCACTGGGGTTTTTTTCCACTAGAAGATTTTTGTCCCTCATTTCTTTTTCCATTGGCTATTTCTAACAATCTTATCCTTTACTATTCAGGCTTAAATATGTGGGAAAAAATACTCTCTAAATTGAAATGGGAAGAGTGTAGATGATAATATTTTTCCCCATACCTATCATAAGCCCATTGGTTTACGAGGTTCGAAAACAACTTAGCTCCAAATCTGTGTTACCAGGTGAGAAGTCTCCTCCTTGTGAGATTGGAAAGATCCTTTTATGGCTCAAGATGACCTAGAGAGACGTGGTGCCCTCCCTGACCCAGAGAGGTGGCCAAGGACAATTTGTGGGCTCTTCTCACACCACCACCTCCCTCTCCATAGCTGCCTTCTTCTGCCATAGTTGTGTCTGGTAGCTCATTCAGGTTCCATGCAATTTCAACAGGTCAGCTCTGTGAAATGAGGAAGGTGACAGGACCACCTTCTAGCCCTTAGCAGGAGCGGCACAATCAGCTTTCTTCAAAACAAGTGATGCAGCAGGTTTTTCTTGGGGTAAGAAGAGGATCAGGATTCATTGCCTGAGCTCCAACTCCTCTGTTCAGCAGTGCAAATACTTCCATCTGAAGTGGAGACAAAATGGGGGCTGTGTTATACACTCAGGAGCTAGAGAGGTTGGAAGATGTCATTTTTCTCTTATGTAAAGGAAATGTTGTAGTGGTATTTGTCCAACTCATCAATAGATGACAGAGAGACTGCTGGGACAGTTTTTATTTTTCAGTGAAAAACTGGAGGTTCAACATTTTCAGTCACCCCCCAGGAATGTACAGATTTCACCCAGAACTCGTCAATTTGATGGAAAGATAACATTGCCTGGCAACAGCACTGCTTGATATGAAATTTAACTGTCAAAATTTTCACTGAGACTTTACTGAAATTGTTCAGATAGTGTCTGGTTTTAGATCTACAACTATATTTAGGGTGAATTAAGAAAGCTTCCTGAAAAAAAATACTGTGTGAATTGCTTTTTTTTTTTAATAACTGCATTACTTAGGTTTACCTAAAAGGTGCTAATGTCTTTACAAAGTAATTCTCTGTGACTTGATGCTATTTAAACTTTGGCATTTAAACCTGGAAGCTTACTGTAGTTCAGTTGCTCAGCCCTTGGCACGTCAGTAGAGGAAAAGCTCTGTTTCATCCAGCTTATTTACTTACTCATTTAAAGGTTAAAAAAGACTGGATTGTCTCAGTCAAATGTCTGCGACACCAGGAAAAAAAGAGTTTGGGGCTGGGAAATGGAACTTTTTACAGTAAAAAAAATCCTGAAGAAAAAGTGTGTCCATTTCATAACAGGAAGGGAGTTGTACCCCAAACAGTTTCAGAGGATTTAAAAAAGCAACCAACAAAATCTGATTTGGAGAAGAAATAGATGAGTTAACTGTCAGCACCTGGAACACGTAGGTAAATGAGCTGCATCCTCTCCAGAGAAGTCAATAAAAGCGTACCTGCTTCACAGGTCCAAAATCTTCAGCTGATCTCTGTAAGCTAAAATTTTAGCTGACATAATCTTATAGGGGTTTTTTTGTCTTGTTTTTGTTTGGTTGGGTTTTGGGGGTTTTTTTATGTTTGTTTTTGTTTGTTTGTTTGTTTGTTTGTTTGTTTTGTTTTGTTTTGTTTGGTTGGGGTTTTTTTTTTGTGTAACATAAGATAAATTTTATAGATTAACTTTTCTGATAATTTTGGGGGACAGAAGTGTCTTTGCTGTCAAAAATCACTTTGGACACCTGCAAAAAGAGGTGAGGACAGGAAAAAGACAAGAGCATTGATCATGTAAGTGTTCAGCTGTGTTGCTGAAGAACAAACCAGAGACTCTGACAACCACTGGAAAGCAGCTACACAAGCTGTGCCATAACTCCAATGTGCTTCCAGACACAAAATGCTACTGCCTTGCCATGCATCTGTTGAAGGATACTTAACTTCAAAATATCTTGGGTAGTACATGATTCTATATTGCCCTTTATTTCTGCGAAGCTGAACACCAACATTTCCTTTGTGCAAATTATTTCTGAAATCCAGAATCACACAGGAAGATATATGAAAATATCCTGTGGCTTAATGAAAAATAAAAGGAATCCAAGTAATTTTTTGACCCATGGTTCAGAAAATGTGTATCCAGTATACACCTAGGACTCACCCTAACAGCCATTTCTACTTTTGGAACTGTAGAAACAAATGGCAGCTTAACAATGCAGTTGCTCATTTTTAATCCAAAAATAATTGGTTTGGGATTGTTTTCTTGGATTTTGGGTTTTTTTGTGGAGTTGTGTTTGTTTGTAGATTTTTTGCTTTAGCTCTTTCTTGTTTATTTAACTCTTGCAAATCACACTGCATCTCTTTTATTTCAATTTTCTTTTCACATCTCTATGTACAAGGTCAAAGAGGTTTAATATGTAAAGTAGTTTTTTGCCCTGTAGATATGCAATACTTGCAGTTGTGTTCTTGCCTTCCACCTCCCAGCTTGCTTTCCAAATGGCACCCAAGAGATTAATATCCATTTGAGCTAATGCTTAAGTTAAAACTCCAGTTCTGGCTTCTGTACAATAGAAGTGTGTGTGATACCATGGAAGCTGATAGTCCAAGCATTAAAGCTTTTTATTAGCTTTCACACATGGATTGTTTGCTATATTGGGTTCTTAAAATTTGGGGTTTTTTTTTACCCAATTTCAATAAAATAGCATAAAACATTTCATAGTTCAGCACAAATCAGCAAATGCTTTTCAGTGTTTATATTCTCTAGAGTGATTACATGTAAAGCACAATACACTTAAAATCTAAAGAATTCAATGATAAATAAGGAAATTTCAAACATAAGAGAGATAAAATAATTTCTTTGCTCACTTTCGTTTTTGAAGGTGAGAGTTTTGGGGTTTTTTTCTGTCCCTATGAGTTATCATTGGCTTACAGCCAGTGCATGGGAGAGTCTGTGACACTGAACTGACTTGAAATGTGAAGAAAGCAGTGGTGTATCCCATATCAATGCGTAGTACAAATTTTATCTTCAACATCCTATGTTAAAACTTTTTGAGAATGAAGTAAATAAAAACAGATACATGGATTTCATTAACTTACTGTTAGCAGCATTTTCTTTATTTTCAATAAAGCAATAATTAGGAGGCCCCTTCATTGATTGCCCAGTGATATCAGCTGCTCTAAAATCTTGGAGTGAGGGACTGAGCTGTTCTAAATACAATTCAATCTCCCAAGATAAGACAAAAAATTTTCCATACTGGTAGTCTCCATGTAACTAATTCTCTCCTCTAGGAGCCCAGCTTGATGGCTACATATTAGACTAGATACATAGATAATGCAGTTATGCCATGTGATATAAAATATCAAGTGTAGGCACAAAGAGCTTGAGAAATATCTAGGTGAATGTTTAGGTGCAGAATTTGCCATGGCCCCATAAAAGTGCTAACCTAGAAGTCAGTGTGTAAATAATAAGGATAACAGTAAAAAATTACTTCAAGTGAACCAATTATAAGCACACCATAAATACAGTAACAATGACTGACTCCTCCTTTTCAGATTTTAGTTGAACTAAAGAGGCCCCTGTGTTTGTACCAACTCCAGTTTGGTACTTTACTTTAGCAGCATGAATCCACTTCTGAGGGTGAGAATAACACAGTATGGTCAAGATGTATCTCATTTTCATTGACATAAAAATCTCTTCCCTGGATAAGAAAGTGAGTAGAAATGGGAGGTGAAAGGTGAGATGGACTCATGTATCCATAGTGGACAGCATTTCAGTAACATTTTCAAGAAAATGTGAAGAGCCCCTGCAGACACACTATCAGAAAACCGCCACAGGCAGCAGTGCTTGAACTCAAGATATCTACATCATGGTCTGAGCCTTCTTAACACCAATATTGACAGTGATAGCGGGAAAGGAGGATGCAATCTGAAAATTAAAAATTATTTTCTTTTGTTGCTTACAAAAGATATTTCCTCAAGCAGCCTTTTTCATGGATGTAGATGTACTGGGTTTGCATGGGCAGGTTTTGGTAGCAGGGGGGCTACAGGTGGGGCTCTGTGGGGAGCTTCCCCCATGACCAGCAGTGCCGATGCCGGGTGGCTCCAGGACAGGCCCGTGGCTGGCCAAGGTTGAGACAATCACTGCTGGTGACACCACCTCTGGGTAACAGAGTTAAGAAGGGAGGAAAAAAGCCCTGCACAATGGCAAACAGGAGAGAGGAATGAAAACACATGAGAGAAACATCCCTGAAGGCGTGCTGGAGCAGGTGGAGGCCCAAAGGAGGCTTTAGCCACATGGGAAGCCTGCTCTGGAGCAGGTCCTGGCCACACCACTGGAAGAGAGGATCCACAGAGGAGCAGGCTGGCAGGCAGGACTTCGGCAGGGGTGCCCTGCTGGAGCAGCCTGGTACTGAAGGGACTCACGCTGGGGCAGTTCATAAGGAATTCCACCCGTGGGAAGGCCCCATGTTGGGGAAGCTCATGGAGGGCTGTTTCTCATGAGACAGGCCCCACCCTGGAGCAGTAGAAGAGTGTGAGGGGTCCTCCCTCCCCCTGAGGAGTAAGCAGCCGCAGATACAACATGTGATCTAACCACAGTCCCAATTCCTTGTACCCTGTGTCTCTTGGGAGTAGGAGGTAGAGAACTTGGAAGTAAAGTTAAGCCCTGGGTGAATGGACGGATGGGGAATAGGTGTTTTTCAGATTTGTGCTTCTTTCTTATTATCATACTCTGATTTGACTGGTAATTTATTGAGATATTTCTCTCCCCAAATCATTGTGACATTAATTGCTGAGTGATCTCCGCATCTTAAACTTCACCCAAAAATTTTCTGTTACATTTTCTCTCCCCTGTTCAGCTGAGGGAAGTTATTCAGTGACTTTGGTGGGCGCCTGGTATCCAGCCAAGGTAACCCTTTTCAGCATTTTTTTTGCCCAGTTCAAAACACTCTTCCACACATTCTGGATGAAAACCTGTTTTGAGTTTCAAGGTAACCTTCATATGCAATTTCCAAGACTGGGACACACGGAAAATTTTGTGTGTATGAGATACTCATATTCAGAATAAGGTTAATTTCACGTTACTTTGGATATCTGCACCATAGAAAGCTGGATAGGAGTTTGTTATTTTAGTATCCTGTAGGGCCAACACAGAAATAAACACTACAGCATGATTTCTCTAATGAAAATATCTGGTTTAGGCTGAAATAAGTAGCATGCCCTAGAGGGCTTGGATCTCTGCAATGACTCAGGATGTGGGGGAGTCACCAATGACAAGCTCATATAAAGACACTCAATAAGCTAAGGAGAAAATCTACCCTCACTCTATGCAGTTAAAAATTAAAATGTAATCTTGCAGTAGTGGAAAGTAATCATTAATAGGTGAAACAATTACCAGAATCTTCCTCTATTTCTTTAGTTAGGTTGTGAGGCTGCCTAATCTGTAAATTAGCTCAGAGCTGGCATGTTCTGAAAAGCTCTTAGAAACACATTTCTTCATCCTCCTGCTGAAAAGAGTAACTCCACAGTCTGGAACTGAGGTTATGAGTATTTTAAACTTTTCTAGTTAAACTGCCCAACCCTTCATCCCAATTTAATCCCCATCTATAAAATCCATATAGCTATATTCACCTTAATTGTACATCAAATATTAAGATCTTAATATATAGAGTAATTCTTAGCATGTTTATATTCTCAAAGAAGTCTTGAATATATGAATTAAACAGTCAGAGAGGAGAGTTAGTGGATCCACTGATAAGAACCATCATGTATTAGACTTTCAGAGACAGGATTTCATAGATCTAAAAATCCAGAGGAAGCTGTCTATAAGGCATAGATATCTTATTTTGAACCTGTCCTAACTAACTGCATCCTTCTGTTTTCCTTCCCCTAAACCCATTATCGTTTGTCTATTCCAATCCCTAACATGCTGTGTAACTGTCAAATGTTTTCTACCTTCATATATACCAATCAAACACTCTCCCTTCAATCTCCTCTCCCTTTGCTGCCAGCCCTTCCAGCTGGAATTCCTTGCTGTTCCCTCTTCTGATCTGTTCTGCAAAGGTCAAAATAGCAAAATAGACTCCACAAAGTCAACACACGTTAGAATAAAAGCGCTCGGATATCTTTCTCAATCAGTTACTTAGTTACTTTCCACACAATTTTATATGTCTGTATATGTATCTATATATCTATATCTATCTATATATACATATACATTTTTTTAAATTATTTTATTCATTCGTTTGGTCTTCTCCAGGAAAGTGGTCTATAAGCACACCATTTACGCTTTGGCCATCTATTAGCCTTGCAGCCAACAGCTTCTTGGAAACTTCATGTACATGATTTGTGTCCAAAGGATTTATTTATTAAATTGCATTTATTTATTAGTTCTCAAGCAAGTCTTTACCCAAAATATTTTTTATCTGACTGCATTTTGATTTTTAATCTGCCATATTTTATATTTTCCATAGTTCCTTATTCAGGTAGGAAGCATATCATTCAGTCTTTGAATGATGAATGACTCATTCCTCGTATGAGAATATATAGTTCCTGGAATGATGTATAGTTATCTGAATAGTCTTTTTACTTTTTAAGTCACTTGCTACTCACAATGGTCTAAATTTTATTGGATCTTATTTTTTCTTCATTGTTTTGGCATAATATTTGTTAAGGTTTGATGTGCATTTCCTCTGAAATTTCAACATGGTAGTTTTCAACAAAGCTGGACATATCTGTACATTTATACCTTTTTTCAGCCTCTTTTAATTCCTTTTAAGCAAGATTTTTTTTTTTATTTATTTCCTAGTTTGGGAAATTAAAACACTGTGGTGGTGTTTGAGGGGTTTTGCTTTGTTTTGTCCACTTGTGTCATTCCTGAAGTCATGTGCCTTATAATCTCTGGTACAAAGAGTCCTTGGACAGCAGTGCTTCACACCAGGACCTGCAAGCACATCAGCATGACCACTTGTGCATTTCCTTACTGGCTGCCATTTGCTGCAGTCATTCTCATGATGGCTAAAAATTAAGTCTCTGCATCACATTCTGAAGAAAGATTTATCCAGGTCACACAGAGGTAATCAACATCTCTCATTATGACTCTGCTCCTGTCCTGAGAGACCCTCTCATCTCCTAAAGTGTGTCATGGTCAGACTTGAGAGGGTACAGGGATCAACAAAACAGTTCAAATGTGACATTTCCTGCTTCCACCTTGGAACTTCAATCCATGCAGATTCTGTGTTATTTACTGAATGTTGTAAGTTAGAATAAATATGCAGTCCTTCAGAGAGTTGGCTATGATGAGCTGCCTGAATTAGTTCTTCATTCTTCTTGCCATACATATGGATTTTTTGATAATTCAACTTTCTTGCATTTAGACAAATGACATTCAGCCCATTAAAAAATCATGTGACCACATGGCATACAACCTTTAACAAAGTCTTCTTTATCAAGAGTATCTGGAATAGAACTAGGTTCACACATTGTATGATAATTACAAACACCAAATATACTCCAATTAAATCAATATATGGCTGTCACCATTTTTGTGCATGGAAATTTCCCAGCTTCTATGACATCCTGAGATCAGCTATTGTATAAACAACTAACATCAATATGACTTTGATCATGACAAAAATGTGGCAGACAGGGAATTTGCTTAGCACAGGGAAACAGGCGTGAGCTGTCTCTATTTTCAGCGACAGCAATTTGATTCATCCAAGGACAAGCCACACAGACCATCCAGCTTTTCCAAAATGTTGCATGCAGTTATCCATGTAGATATAATCAAAGCTTTACGTGCAGTGACAAAGTAGTAAAGAATGAGCAATTCAATAAGAATTGTGTAAGCATCCTCTCATCTTACATATCAATCCAAGGCTAGTAGAAAACAATTTCTAAGAGGTACTTTGGGTGAAAAAAGATTAATTTTAATGTCAAGAAAAATTTTATCACTCCTAAATATATTCTAGTTACCAGAATAACAGACTGTTAAAGTAGCTAAATCAT